>NC_090267.1:331710111-334110111 GCF_040414725.1 Anabrus simplex | reverse complement strand
AGTATGTTACGTCGGCTAATACTGTTTAAATTCTTAATCCTAAAAGATACTTTCGTTGATAATTGCCGAAAGTATATCGTGAAATGAAACTGCGTGGCTGTAAAGTAGTCCAGCTGACGTTTTTAACTACTGTGAGAAATAGTAAATAATCACTTTTATTATCCAAAGAAATTAGATGCATAGAAGAACTTACCATAAGGATATTGTTCAATACTCTTGCCTTCTGATGTTAATATTGAGATTATTCGTCTATTGTTCAATGAAAGTTTTAAAATTCTTCAAGTGCTGCTGTCAGGAATGTGGTGTATCCGAAACAATAAATATTTATGTTTCATACTTAAATATTCGAATATTTTACTCAAATATGTTTCAATTTTAATTTAAATGTGCAGTTTCGGATTACGTTTCATTCATACTTTGCACTAGAATTTTACAAAAAATTTACTGAGAAAAACGTATTTTGAATAGCCCAAATACTTGGTAAACTGTTAATTGCTCGAATTTAACCTATCTCAATACGTTTGGCTTGACTGTCATAACAGTAATGGTTCCTACTTGTCTGTGTTAACAAGTTGAAGTTATCTTGGATAAAAATGTGTTGTGTTGCTGTCTTGTAACTCCGTCTAAAGGATTATGCAATAAAATAAATTTGAAACGTGGTACGAGGACTGGAATTGGGTCCACTGAGCCTAGGGAGGCCAACTAAGTAGAGGGGGAGTTCGTTTACCACCTGAGCCATCCTAGAATTCGTTTTTCGTGGTTCCCTACTTCTCCTCTCGGCAAATGCCCGAATGGTACTTAAGGACACGGCCGCTTCTTTTCCTCTTCCTTCCAATACTCCCATCCCCCACAAGGCCCTTGTTCAGCATAGCAGCTGAGGCCGCTAGGGCGAGGTACTGTTCCTCCTTCCAAGTTTTATCCCCGACCCAAATAATCACTGCCCTTGAGACGGTAGGGCTGGGATCCCTCGCTCAGTCCGAGGGGAAAGCAAACTCTGGACGGTAAACGGATTAGGAAGGAAAGAAAGTAGGGAGTTATAACACAAACGTAGGTGTTTCAATTAATCTTGAGCTTGTAATGTGATTTATGCTTCAGGCGTATCTTGACCTTGTGCTAGTTGGACTACAGTGAAGCTGAAATTCGAAAATAAGTTTGTAAGTAAATCTAAACCATATCAGAACTCATCAGATTATATTTTCATAGATTTGATGTTAGTGTTACCAGCTTTGTGTCACCTTGTTGTTTGTATTGGGAGGCAAGTAATAAATGATTTCTGAAAAAGTGAAGTGATATCCTGAAAGATTACAAATGTTTACCATCTATACCATTATTTCAGAAACTAGTCAACACAGAAAACAAGAAATTCAGAGCGCATGTAAATATCACACCTCTTTGTCTCTCTGGTAATATTGTTTTAGTCATTTTTTTCCTGGGACTCCCTAATTAGGATTGTTAGGGAAGGCTCATGGTTAAGAACCTTTATTTAGTACTCTCCTACTTTTGCATACAAATGAATAATCATGTTATTTGAAATGAAGGCTACAAACAACAGAAGCAGAATTAGTGTTAGGGACAAAGTTTTCGCGAGAATTGCTTTAGCCACTCCTTTGTTTAGTCCTTGTCTACAAGGAATTCGTGAAATGATAGGATCCCTTTGCTCCTTTTCCTATCTGAAAACCAAAAAGGCACACAGTATTAGGATATGTTGAAATATTTGCAAACCCAGTTAAGGAAAAATAAGTCACTACAGTACATAAATAAAAAATGAATTAGTGCATAAAGGAGAATTATTGTCTAGGACGAAGTTACAGCGAGATATCACTTTGAGCCACTCATTACTGAAGTACAGTACTCAGTACTCAGTGCAGAAAGGCTCACAACAATATCATATATTCCGAGAATTGTAAACACAATTTAAAAAACGAAATCACTACACAAATAAATAACTAACTAGCGCACTAGGGCCTACTATCAACTCCCCACAAACAAACACCTCATTCCGAACCCATTACCAACACTTACAACAGCCAAGCAATACAAATGAAACTGGAAATAGGCTATGATAATTTGCGGTACACAGCTTCTTGCCACTGCCATAGGTGGCCAGCGCTACAGCAGCATTATGGAGGAACTTTCCAATTAGAGCTTTATGCTGGGCTTCACAGGCGATTGTCAAGGCCGGTACAAGGAGCGCAGCGAGGGATTCAGTCGACCGTGATTCTGATATGAACCTGCAGCTTTTAGTAAACGAAGACCGTCCCGCCAGACAGGCCAAGCAGAGAGATTGCAGATACACCGGGAGTTTGAACTGAACACACCTATTCCTTCGAAGTCCCTGTTACATAAAGCCAACCATCTTACTGAATTGTATGTGCCTGAAGCGGGAGGTACATCATTGTGTTCAATTGAATTAAAAGGCAGTTAGTTACTCTCAAAACGCCTTGAACACGTCGGTTGCGCTCAGACAATTTCGTTGGAAAGATGTCAGTTGCACTCGGAGCGTATTTATTCCCAGTAACTGCCAACACAAACCACTAAGAATGTTTACTAGTCTGGTTATGCAAGGAGTGACTAAAAGGTACGATGATTGGTCAGATATACAATGACAACGTGTGGGAACACTGGGTGCATACTCATGTGGATGCAGAGACATCTCGAGACATGCCATGTAGCGCTGAACACATGGAGCTGAAGCAGGTTAGCTTGCTGCGGCCTGTGAAGACTCGTGCCAGTGCAATGGAACAACGCGTAAACATCAAGTTTTGTTACATATTGGGGAAAACGGCGACGGAGATGCATGCGGTGTTGGCGCAAGTTTACGGAACAAAAGCCGTAAGCGAAAAATATGTTTACGATTGGTATATACCCTTTCAGATTGGACAGGAAACTATTGATGATGCACCATGTCCGGGTAGACCGTCAACAAGCAGAAGTGCAGAAAACATCGAGCAAGTACGACAGATGTTGGCACACAATTGGCGCACATTGACTGACGAGCAAATGGCAATGCGGATGGACATTGCTGGAGGTTTCATTGGCACGTGTGACCGAGTTCCATCTTTTCTGGAAACCATCCTAGAAGGTGATGACTGCTGCTGCTACCAGTTCGATTCTAAGACCAAGCGATAATCAATGGCATGGTGTTCACCGCGTACCGATCACCACAAAAGGGTTGCCTCCAAAATTCCAAAATTAGGACACTGTCGATCGCCTTCTTCGACAGCAATGGCGTATTCCACCAGGAATTCGTACCGCAGGGTCAAACTGTCAACACTGTATTCTACGAGAACGTTTTGAAACGTTTGTTTTCACGCATCCCGCGAGTTCGTCCAGAGTTGTTCAGGACTGGAAAGTAGAGTTTCATTCACGACAACGCCCACCCACATACTACGTCGCTGTGCACAATTTCTTGGCTAAGCGGTGCGTAACTGTTCTCGAATATCCACCGTACTCGCCAGATCTGGCACACATGATGAAAGGCACACATAGTTCTGTTATACCGGCCATCCAAAGAAGTGTGAGATCAGTGCTGCCATCTATTCCAAAGGACACATTCGCTGTATCCACATTGCTAAAAAAGGTGTATTTTGGCCAAAGGAGAGTACTTTGAAGGCGACTGAAGACATTTTGAGGGTAACTTCGATATTCTTTGTGTTATGGTATCATTTAACCTTACATTTTCAGCACACCATGCATGAATCCATGGCCGTCCGGAAGGTGAGAGCAGAGTAGGAACGTTGCCGCCCCCCCCCCCCACTGGAAATTTTCATTAGTACAGAAATCTCCATACTAAGGAACTATAAACCACTCGTGTGAAGTGATGCTTAAGTTTCCATATACCGTAGCTAGTATCTTTTGGAACGTTACTGAAAATAGGTTTCAGTCTTTAAGCTTTCTCCTCGATCCTTTCTTTCTGGCACATATTAGGATACTGAAATATGAAAAGACTTCGCTTTCTAACAACTTTTTTTCCACGTGGACTTGTTGACGGTATTTTTAGTTCAAAAAGGTTGTAAAAAGACTATAAAATCGTAACATTAGAAGAAATATTCTGACGGGCTGGTCCTATGACATTTTCTCGTATCTCCTTTATTTAAACGTGAGATTGAGTAAGGAACTATGAATGGGGTGAAATTAGGTACAGATTTCACACATTTCTTTATTTTCCTCATACGTATGTGGCAGCTAGAATAATAAAATTTGTCTCGCATATGGTCTCTATTTGTGCCAATATGCGTGCCGAAATTGATAAATATATCTTTTATATAAGTGTGTCAAACTATAAAATATACGTGTAAAAATACAAAATTTACATCGAATCGAGAACGTATAAGACATCAAGATACGACAAAAGTTCATAGGACCGAATTCGTAGATCTCTTCATGCTGGGCGCGATTGTGATAGCCGCCTTTGTGATATAATTTACTGTCTAGCCACCAATTACCTCGAAACGAAGGTCTGCACCGTCATAAAAATAGCCTCCATGTTTCGATTTTTTGCGAGGTTAAAATGTTAAACATTAGAACATCTTGGAGGCTTAAGCTTCCTCGTCTATCCTATCTTTCTGGCACTCCTTAGGCTAATGAAATCTGAGGTTGAATTTCAATTTTCTATCTAGTCTGACATATTGTGTCAACGATATTGATTTCGGTAGGTGGATTGGGGGGGGGGTAAAAATTAGGACTTGAAGAAACTGTTAAGCCATGAAAACTACAGGTCATCGCTTTGGAAAAATATACCCCACGGGGTGAAAGAAATGGTTACACTTGCGTTCTTATGGTGAGCCCCAAATTTCGAAACCGATAGTGGGTTTGATTTTTATTCAGTTCAAGTGGCGTTGCTCGTGGGAAGCTGGAAATCTACAAATCTAGTGTCGGTAGAACTACCTGCTCATAAATGAACTCTTACGGCACAAAATGTCAGGCTCCTCGGTGTCTTCGGAAACCTTGGAAGTAAAGCATTATTAAAAACGGCCACATACGACCTAGATTTTCAATGACGTTCTCTCTGGGAGCTGAACTATGTTTGCCATTAACATCATTCCCCGAACATCTTCCTAAACCTGACCAAGTTCAAACCAGCCTCGCGTTCAGATGCATTATAAGAATCCCTAGACGTGGAATGATATTTTAGGTTGTGAATGAAGATTTTCCAAGGGCATCTCGTTTTCTGGTTGCCAGTGAAAGTGGCACTAACTCTCAACCTACCTAGAGACAAAGTGCCAGTTAACGGTAGGTACTTTATGCAACTTAACCGATGAAATCATAGACTGTGGAGGAAAAATGCACGAAAGAAATAGTGCATAGTATCACTCAAAGGAAAGAGTCCCGGTTTTGGGATTACCACTCACATACATACGGAGAAATTAAGAAAGAAGTACAGTTAAGGAAGTTGACATTAATTGAAGATAGGATAATAACTGAGGACAGTCGGATAAGACAGATATTTAAATACCATGTGAATGTTTGGAAAAATGAAATGCCCTCACTAAATTCTGATGATTAGAGTTACGGGTTTTAGCAAGCGGTAGCAGAGGAGAAATTTTGACGTAGGGATAAGAAGATGACATATGGTGTTATTACTTAAGCCTAAAGAGGCAAGACAGAGGCAAGAAATGAAAGCAGGAAACGGAAGTAGAAGAGAACACACTAAAAATTATAGAAAATGGAAGACAATACGTTACGGTGTGAGATAATCGGTTACACTCCACAGTACTGTTGATATATTAACAGCCAAGCTTAATACTATCGAGGACGATTATAACATTCCACAGTATCCCGCAAATATCCCGCAGAATGGCAGCTTGACGTCTCACTCACATTTTACCCAACGAACCACCACCAGTTTACAGGAACGATGACGATAATGGCATTACGTTACTTCACTGCTGGCAAGCAGCCAGAGACGTTGCCATGATAGCTGGTAGAATCGTTTACGTTCTGCGAGGGTGTCCATCCCTCGACACAGAGCAAGAAACCCGAAGAAAATACTAATTATTTCCGTCATTTGAAGAGTAAGCAAAATTATGTAGATAATAAAAAATATTTAAAATGAAGGAATGTTTCACATTTACTCTACAGATTTTACAGAAAGTCGATAGTGTATGAGAAGATATCAAGTAACTCGCTTGATATCGCAACAAAAACCCCAGGCTACTCCTTGATTTTTAAATCGCATATCAAAACCTACTCGTGGATGATACTCTAAATATGAAGTTTGGTCTAGTTTTATCCGGCCTTTTCTTCCTGATAGTGGAACAGACAAGCAAACAAACATACATGAAAGCTAAAAATCAATGGTATGGATTTGAGTTGACCTAAAACAAATAAATATTTGGACAACTGACAAAATTACGAAATTACACACAGCGGAGTCCCTTTAGCTTTATTTATATGGATAGTTCACCTTTTATGTTCTCTCCCTTGTCCCGGAAGCCTTCTATCTTCCATTCGGTCTCTACACTCAGTCTCTTGTTCTACACTACCTTCAGGTCAACGTTCGCCGCACTCTTGGCTAGATTTGCCAGTGCTGGTGTAGCAACGCCGTATAATCTGCGAAGGCCGGGCAGTCTATTGTGGTCTTGTGCTTCATATTATACTCAATTAGTACAACTTCAGTCCTCATGGTTTTGTTCAACTCTCTTCAAACTGGCAATGTGTGTATAACACGAAACCAAGAATTGTTGATTTTGTAGCTTTCCTCTACATTTATGTTGTTTGAATGCTTATTTACTTTTATAGCCTCTCGGGTTTTTCTTAATCTTATATTTATCTTACCTTATCTACTTTCTTGGTCCGCCTCTGTGGTGTAGTGGTTAGCGTGATTAGCTGCCACCCCCAGAGGCCCGGGTTCGATTCCCGGCTCTGCCACGAAATTTGAAAAGTGGTACGAGGGCTGGAACGGGGTCCACTCAGCCTCGGGAGGTCAACTGAGTAGAGGTGGGTTCGATTCCCACCTCAGCCATCCTGGAAGTGGTTTTCCGTGGTTTCCCACTTCTCCTCCAGGCGAATGCCGGGATGGTACCTAACTTAAGGCCACGGCTGCTTCCTTCCCTCTTCCTTGCCTATCCCTTCCCATCTTCCCATCCCTCCACAAGGCCCCTGTTCAGCATAGCAGGTGAGGCCGCCTGGGTGAGGTACTGGTCATACTCCCCAGTTGTATCCCCAGACCAAGAGTCTGAAGCTCCAGGACACTGCCCTTGAGGCGGTAGAGGTGGGATCCCTCGCTAAGTCCGAGGGAAAAACCGAACCTGGAGGGTAAACAGATGATGATGATGATGATCTACTTTCTTTCTTACTTTATCAAATTTAATTTTGTGATTTGTTTCGGTGGAGATACTTAACTAAATGGTGCAGTACATTTTACAGTTATCAATATGTCCTTTATTAGGTTCACGCCGGCCCCGTGGTGTAGGGGTAGCGTGCCTGCCTCTTACCCGGAGGCCCCGGGTTCGATTCCCGGCCAGGTCAGGGATTTTTACCTGTACCTGAGGGCTGGTTCGAGGTCCACTCAGCCTACGTGATTAGAATTGAGGAGCTATCTGACGGTGAGATGACGGCCCCGGTCTAGAAAGCCAAGAATAACGGCCGAGAGGATTCGTCGTGCTGACCACACGACCCCTCGTAATCTGCAGGCCTTCGGGCTGAGCAGCGGTCGCTTGGTAGGCCAAGGCCCTTCAAGGGCTGTAGTGCCATGGGGTTTGGTTTGGTTTTATTAGGTTCAGGGTTACTATACAAAAGAGGAAGTTTATTCTGACAGAGACGAGAGAAAGAGAAATAGCTTTTTAATCACATTACTAGCGACATTGGCTATCATTCGCTACACCTTTGTTTGAAGATAGCCTATATTAATTGCTGTAGTATTGTGAGCGTTAATGACGTTACTGAGTGGGTTATTCGATTATTATTTGCACGCCCGTTCGTAAGGTCTGTCACATATTTGTACAGTTGTATTCTCACCTTGGACAATTTAACACATAGTAGTATATAATGTTGGCACCAGGTATTGGTCGACCAGTCCCAGCAACATGTTCGCAAAGAGGATCGCCTTCTTCGTCGCAGCTCTCTTCGTCGTTCAGGTGAGTTGTGTTAATAACGGACATAACACTAAGGCGAGGATAAATAAATAAATAAATAAATAAATAAATAAATAAATAAATAAATAAATAAATAAATAAATAATCTCATCTACCAGGTTACGGAACATCTAAAGGGTGGTGCGTATAGACGGCCTGCCTACTAAGTTCGACGATCTCGTGCTGCTATCTACTCTTCTGGTTGGTTGCTATGAAAGTCACTCTTCAAGAAAGCAGCAGGTTTAATGTAAATCACGAATGTCAAAGCTTGTCCGCCGTAAGCGCAGTACCCGTGCTAGAAATACTTGTACCCGGTTAGTTGGCTGTGCGTTTAGGGACACGCAGCTGTGAGCTTGCATGCGGGAGACAGTGAGTTCGAACTCCACTGTCGGCAGGCCTGAAGATGGTTTTCCGTGGTTTCCCACTTTCACACCCTGCAAATGCTAGGGCTGTACCTTAATTAAGGCCACGGCCGCTTAATTCCCCTTCCTAAGCCTTTCCTCTCCCATCGTCGCCATAAGACCTATCTGTGTCAGTGCGACGTAAAGCAAAAAAAAAAAAAAAAAAACCTGTGCAGGAGGGCGCAAGTCGCTTCTCCTCAGTCGTCTTGAACTTTGCTACGTTGCTGACTGAGGGCTGTGCACGATAAGCGGTGACAGGCTCCAGTTACCTGTTTTGGTCGAGAAGTAATGGTTGAGACATTCAGCTGCATAGGATGTGGCATAAGGATTGACACAGTAATTTGTTAGTGTGTGTTTGTGTACTTCCGTATCAACATGGTTGCTTGAAGAGTTGTTTCTTTTATCACAGCCTATTTTATTTTGTTAAAGTTTGTAAAAAATGACGTTTTGCTACAGAAGAGGTATGGTAGCGGCATGGTATTCGGTATTATTCAGCTTCATAATTGTTCACAGGAGAGTTGAGCATGTTAAGCCCCTAAACAAATGTCTTTTGTTTAGTACTTCATTGCCTATGGCAACATTTATAGTAGTTGTATATTTTACTGGTACACGGTGATCACATTTTCCGGCACATTTTATGCAAACGCTGTCTTGAACAAATTTAATTATGAATGACCTCATATGAAATAACATATAAATGTATAGTATGGAGTACCATAGTTATGAACGAGTAATGCACTCTCCTCCAGGATTACACTGTCTGATAACGTCCTGGGCTATCGCTCCATTTAACAACAAACTACCTACAATCAAAACATTTAGTAATGCTCTGTTGCGAATAGCAACATATGCACCTCCCTTCGCGCACAACGCTTTAACTTCCATCTAATGTCTCATAGAAAGACTCGATTGATTCCGAAATGAACCAGCAGCTTTCAGTAAAATTAGATCATCCCAAAACACAAGTCAAGCAGGGCGTTTGCAGATACACCGGGAGTTGAACTGAACATATCTATTCCTTCGAAGTCCCTGTTACATAAGGCCGGCCACCCATCTTATTGAACTATATATATTTGACGCCGGGGGCACATCATTGGACAGACTGCAGAAACGGTATTCAGACGATGTTTACGGTTAAACAATATCTAGGTATGGCTATCGAATTTCTTAGACGTTATTTATCACTTAGACACTGTCCAAAACAAATGATCAATTGGTCATGTTTAAACACTACCGAGAAAACTGTTTAACCTCAAATTTTAGGAGTGTATCACAATCGGACGTTATGTACCATGAAGCATACGACACAAGGGACAGTCCAATAGCTGTCAACTTGACCACAATTGTTGGCAACCGATATATTTAATTATATTTGGGATAATTTCCCTGAAATTAGAGGTCAGTTCGACTACATACATATCAGAATAACTTTTCCGGATTATCATGGGACTGTCACATACATCAACCAGGAGGGATTCAGTTTTATTTACTGCCAAGTGACATTACAAAAAGTGGGTCGTGTGTGGGTTTTGTCTAGGTTTATCGCCGTGTTAATTCAGATACGTTTTCGGCAACTATGAGATAGGAAAAGGCAAGGTCTGGGAAGGAATACCTGTGGCTGTAACAATATTTGCCTGCTGTACAAATGGGGAAACTACTGAAAACAATCTTCAGGGTTGCCGATGGTGCGTTTCAAACCCATGATCTCCAGAATGTAAGCTACAGCTATTTGGCCCGTACAACTCATTCGGTTACACAGCACTATAATTTCATCTTCCCTTCGCCGAAGTTGTTTAGATTACACTCACCGTAAAAAAAACTATAATCAAAGCTATACCTCCTTGTACGGTGGCCTGTAACTTTTGTGTCGACAATATTACATGAGGTTTCATTTCCACCGAAGGCGGTCTTCTTATGTGCGGGAAAGTCATGGTCATGCTTAGCCATATTTGAGTACTGTGTAGGAAGACGAAAGCTGACTAACGTTTGGCGCGTGCACCGATGAATGTCATTGGTTGCGACAAGCACAGAGTTGAATGGAAGATACTTCTCTTTCCATTCACTAACCAATATTGACACTTTAAACGTCTATCTTAACATCGTCTGAAAGTTGTTTATGCAATAGAACATCGTACGCAACTTAGACGCTGTTTAGGTAGACGTTATCTAAGGCTTAAAACTAGTCATCATTTCTGTAATCGGCCCATTGTCTTTAACTGAATTAAAAAGCAATCAGTTACTCTCGAAACTCCTTGAACACATCGGCTATGTTCGGACAATTTCGTTGGGAAGATGTTAGTCGCATTCCGAGCATATTTATTCCCATTAACCCTCATTAAAAACCACTGAATGTTTACTACTCTGGTTATGCAAGGAGTGTCTAAAAGGTACGGTGATTGGTTCGATATTCAATGACAAAGTGTGGGAACACCGGGTGGATAGTTATGTGAGTGGAGAGACATTTCGAGACACGTCAGGTAGCGCTGAACACATGGAGCTGAAGCAAGTTAATTTGCTGCGGCCTGTTGAACTTATTGACCGTGAAGACTCGTAGCAGCAGTAAACATCAAGTTTTATTACATATTGGGGAAAACGGCGATGTTGGTGCAAGTTTACGGAACAAAAGACGTAAGCGGAGAATGTGTTTACGATTCGTTCATTCTCCTTCTCTTGATGATGCATCACGTTCGGGTAGACCGTCAACAAGCAGAAGTGCAGAAAGCATCGTGCAAGTTCGACAGATGTTGGCACAGAATGGGTGCACATTGACCGACGAGCAAAACGCAACGAGGATGGAAATTCCTGGAGGTTTCAATGAAACGTGTGGCCGAGCTCTATCTTTTCTGGAAACCATCCTCACAGATGATAAGAGCTGCTCCATCCTGAGACCGAACGACACTCAGTGGCATTGTGTTCACCGGGTTCCGCACACCACAGAAAGGGTCGCCTCCAATAGTCCAAAATAGCACACTGTCGATCGCCTTTTCTCGGCAGCAATGGCACGTTCCACCAGGAATTCGTACCGGAGGGTCAAACTGTCAACACTGCATTCTATGAGAACGTTTTGTAACGTTTGCGTTTGTGCATCCGGCGAGTTCGGCCAGACTTGTACAGGACTGGAAAGTGGAGTTTCCACTACGAGAACGCCCGTCCACACATTGCGTCCGTGTGCACAACTTCTTGACTAAGCGGTGCCTAACTGTTTTCGAACATCCACCGTACTCGCCAGATCGGGCTCCTGTAGACTTCATTTTTTTGCTAGTTGCAGACTTTTTTTCCGTTTCCCCACCCCAGGTGAATCCTCAAAGGCACACAGAGTGCTGACATACCGGATATTCAGGGAAGTGTGAGATTAGTATTCCAAAGTATGCATTCGCAGCCAGTTTCCAGCAGCTTTACACGCCTTGCCAAAAGTGTACTGTGTATAAAGATGAGTACTTTGAAGGCTACTGAAGATATTTTGTTTGCAACTTCAATTTTCTTTGTGTTCTGGTATCATTAACCAAACATTTTAGGCACACCATGCATGAATCTATGGCCGACAGGAAGGCGGGGGCAGGGTAGAACCATTGCCCCCCGCCGCCCCTCCCCTTGGAAATTTTCATTAGTACAGAAATCTGCATACTAAGTAAATATAAACGCCTCGTGTGCATTGATGCTGAAGTTTCCATATAACGTAACTAGTGTTATTTGGAACGTTACTGAAAATAGGTTTCGGTCTTTAAGCTTCCACTTCGATCCTTCCTTTCTGGCACCCTAAGGGCTACTGAAATCTGAAAGGATTTTAACAGCTGTTTCTTTTTTACGTTGACTTGACATTTTTAGTTCAACAAGATTGTAAAGAAGGTAAAATTGTAACTTGGGGAAATTTTTTTGACGGGCTGGTCCTATAACATTTTCTCATATCTCCTCTAACTATGCTTCAGATTGGGTAAGAAACCATGAATAGGGTGAAATTCGGGTACGGTTTTCACACAATACTTTATTTTTCGCATACTTACGTGGCAGCCAGAATCATAAAATTTAGCTTGCATATGGTCACTATATGTGCCAAATTGCGTGCCGAATATAATAATTCTATCTTTTCTATAAGTGTGTCAAACTATAAAATATACGTGTAAAAAGTAAAAAAAATGTGCTCGTACAATCGATAAATGCAACTCTGTCTAGACTATAAGGGATCGAGATACGACAAAAGGTCATAGGACCATAGTTGTAGATCACTCCAAATTGAGCAGCGATTGCGTTATCCACTTTGTGATATGACTTATCATTTAGCCACCAATTACCTCAAAACGAAGGTCTGCACCGTCATTAAAACTGCCTCCATATTTCGATATTTTTCGGAGATAAAAATGATAAACATTTGAACATACAGGATTTTTCCGTCGGTTAAAGGCTAAAAGCTATACTTTGTTTGGCCAAATTTTAATTTTCTAGTTCGTCTGGCAGATTGTGTCCGCCATCTTGAGTTGACGGAGGGAGTGGGGGGGGGGGCGGCGTATTTATTAGGATCAGAAAACTGGTAAGCCCATGAAAACTACAGGAATCTATAGGTCATCACTTTGGAAAAATATACCCAACTGGGCCTACTTATGCTGAGCCCTAAGCTTCAAAAGCGGTAGTGCTTTTGATCCTGCCTCAGTTCGGTGGTATGTGAAGAGGTATCGCTCGTTGGAAGCTGGAAATCTTCAAAGCTAGTGTCGCTAGATCTATCTGTACAGAAATTAACTCTTGCGGCAAAAAATATCGGCTCCTCCTTGTCTTTGGAAACCTTGGAACGTAAAGGAATGTTATTAAAATTATCCTCAGACGCTCTAGATTGTTAATGACATTCTCTCTGCGAGCTCAACCTGGCCTGCTATCAGCATCGTTCCCCAAATATCTTCCTAAATCTGACCACATTCAAATCCGGCCTCACGTTCAGAAGCATTCTCACGCGCCCTAGACGTGGACTGGTGTTTTTAGGCTTTGAAAGAAAATGTTCCAAGGGCAGCTCATTTTCTAGTTGCCATGTTGGTGCAAGTGTCAACAGTATCACAACCAACTGACTCTAAATAAGTTCCAATTAACGGTACGTTGTAAGGCTTAATCGGCAAAATCGTAGAATGTGAAAAAATGCACTAAAAAAATAGTGCGTAGTATCACTCAAAGGAAAGCGAGTCCAGGTTTCGGGATTACCACTCGCATACATACGGAGAAATTAAGGAAGAAACTAAGTCAGTTAAGAAAGTTGGCATTAATTGTAGATAGGATAATAACGGAGTACAGCCGGATAGGAAAAATATGTAAATTCCATGCGGATGTGTTGGAAAATGAAATGTCCCTCACTAAATTCTGATAATATGAGTTACGGATTTATGAAAATGATTACAGAGGATAAATTTAGGGGCAGGGTTTCATTTGTATTCAGATAAGATGATTTATGTTATTATTACTTAAGCCTAAAGAGGCAAGGCAGAGGCAATAAATGAAAGCAGTAAAAGTAAGTAGAAGAAAAACACAGTAAAATTATAGCAAATGCCAGAAAACACCTTAAGGTGTGAAATAATGGGCTACGCTCCACGGTACTGTGGAAGTATTAAGAGCTACGCTTTGTACTCTTCGAAGACGATTGTAACCTCCAATGGTATTCCACAAATATCCTGCAGAATGGCAGCTTGACGTCTCTCTCACCTTCTACCCAACGAACGAGTACGAGTTTACAGGAATGATGACGAAAGTGGCATCATATCACTTCCCTGCTGGCAAGCAGCCAGAGACGTTGTCATTGTAACCGGTGGATTAGTTGTCGGTATGCGAGTGTCCGTCACTCGACGCAGATCACGAAACCTGTAGAAAGTAATTTTCTCCGTCATTTGAAAAGTAAGCGAAATTATGTAGATAACAAGAAAAAATTTAAAATGAAGGAATATTTCACGTATAGTCCACAGATTTTACAGAAAATCAATAGTGTATGAGAAAATATCAAATAACTCGTTCAATCTTCCTATAAATCTCCAGTCTATTCCGCGATTTTAAAATCATTTGCATATTAAAACCTGCTTCTGGATGAATGTACTCTAAATATGAAGTTTGATCGAGATTTATCCAGCCGTTTCTCCGTGATGGTGGAACAAACAAACAAACAGACAAACAGAAAGCTAAAAAAAACACTCATATGGTCTTGAGTTGGCCTAAAACGGATAAATATCTGAACAATTTACAAAATAGGCCTAAAAATTACAGACAGCGGACCTCCTACAACTGTCGACTCTATCTACCACTTGGTCTTCTATCCTCCACTCGGCCTCATCATTCGGTCTCTCGGTCTAGTTCTACGTTATCTTCAGTTCAAACTTCGTAGTAGTCTGGGCTAGATCTGCCAGTACTACCTTCACGTCCTCTTCCTCCTCGTGTAACAACACCATATCATCTGCGAAGGCCAGGCAGTCTATCGTGGCTTGGGTCAACTGTCTTCATACTGCTAATTTGTGTATAATACTCATCTTATTGATTTTTAAGCCTCCCTCTAAATTTATATTGTTTGAATGATTCTCTACTTTATAGCCTTTACGATTTTTCTGGGTCACAGCTGCTAAAATCTTAGTTTTATCAAACGAAATTTCGTGGTTTTGTTTCGGAATATTGCCTTTCTTTCTTTCGTAAATAACTAATGTTAAATTGCACACGCGTGAGATACTTACACTTAACCCATGGCGCAGTAGATTTCACACTGTCAAAATTTCCTTTTTTTCTTTTTTCTTTTACGTGGCACCGACACAGATAGATCTTATGGCGACGATTGGACAGGAAAGGGCTAGGACTGGGAAGAAAGTGGCTGTGTCCTTAATTAAGGTACAGTCCCAGCATTTGCCTGGTGTTAAAATGGGAAAACACGGAAAACCATCTTCAGGGTTCGAACCCACTATCTCCCGAATGCTAGATACTGGCCGCACTGAAGCGACTGCAGCATCGAGCTCGGTAATTTCCTTTGTTAGGTTCGTAGGACGCGGAGTAAGGAATTAGAATAATTTATCAATGGAAGTGGTCGGTAAATTTCCAAATTTGTTGAAAGAAAAGAAAAGGCTAGGTAAACAATTGATAGGGAATCTGCCATAAATGCGACAGCCTTAAATGCAGATCATTGATAATTGATTGACAGAAGTTCATTCTAACAGAGACCTGAGCAACAGCTCTTCAGTCACAGATAGGCCCTACTAACGGTACTGAGTAACAGTTTTCACCTTCGTTTGGAGATAGATTTTACGCAGGATTGTGTGCATCAATGACGTTATTGAGTGGGTTGTGTGATTATTTGAGCGCCTGTTTGTAAGGTCTGTCATATATTTGCACAGTTGCATTTAAACCTTGAAAAATATATTATCTCCTTCAGGATATAACGTTGGCACCAGGTAATGTTCGGCTAGTCTCAGCAACATGTTCACAAAGAAGTTCGTCTTCTTCGCCGCAGCTCTCTTCGTCGTTCAGGTGAGTTGTGTTAATAAAGGACATAACACTATAGCGAGGAAAAATAAACAAATAAATAAATAAAATAAATAAATAAGTAAATAAATAAAAATTTAAAAATTTATTGACGAAAGGGCTAAACCAAAAATCATCATCATCATCTGTTTACCCTCCAGGGTCGGCTTTTCCCTCGGACACAGCGAGGGATCCCACCTCTACCGCCTCAAGGGCAGTGTCCTGGAGCTCAGACTCTTGGTCGGGGATACAACTGGGGAGTATGACCAGTACCTCGCCCAGGCGGCCTCAACTGCTATGCTGAACAGGGGCCTTGTGGAGGGATGGGAAGATTGGAAGGGATAGGCAAGGAAGAGGGAAGGAAGCGGCCGTGGCCTTATGTTAGGTACCATCCAGGCATTCGCCTGGAGGAGAAGTGGGAAACCACGGAAAACCACTTCCAGGATGGCTGAGGTGGGAATCGAACCCACCTCTACTCAGTTGACCTCCCGAGGCTGAGTGGGCCCCGTTCCAGCCCTCATACCACTTTTCAAATTTCGTGGCAGAGCCGGGAATCGAACCCGGGCCTCCGGGGGTGGCAGCTAATCACGCTAACCACTACACCACAGAGGCGGACCTAAACCAAAAATGACAACCGAAAAGAAGACACGGTCTCCCTTGGACATAGAACCCAAACAGGCGCACGCACGAGTAAGCGAATTCTGGGATCAAACGAAAGCAAAGTTCACAGCCAAATGTAGTCCGGCTCCATGGCTAAATGGTTAGCGTGCTGGCCTTTGGTCACAGGGGTCCCGGGTTCGATTCCCAGCAGGGTCGGGAATTTTAACCTTAATTGGTTAATTGCGCTGGCACAGGGGCTGGGTGTACGTGTCGTCTTCATCATAATTTCATCCTCATCACGACGCGCAGGCCGCCTACGGGAGTCACATCGAAAGACCTGCATCTGGCGAGCCGAACTTGTCCTCGGACACTCCCGGCACTAAAAGCCATACGCCATTTCATTTCACAGCCAAATGTAAAAAGACTTAACTTCTCACTTGCCCAAGCAAATAAAGTAGAAGAAGAAGAAGAACAGTATTACTCCATCGACCGCGTTGCAGAACTTCTGAAGTAGTGCCATGTCTACCAAATTCGACGTTATGATTGTGCTGCTATCTATCAGCAAAAGTGACAGTCTTCTACATCGTTGTTATGGAGATCACAAAGCAGCACGTTTAATGTGCACGTATCATGGCATAGGTCGGCCTTGAACTACACGCTTCACAGAAAAATCTTACTGTGCTAACGTCATCAGACCTGGGGGAGGGGGAGGGGGGTTACTGCACCACAAACCTCCGATTTCGAAAGGTTCAATACACTTCGAATCGATGCAGCGAGCGAATGGCTCTTCTGAATCGCAGCAACTCTCCTGTCAATTGTCCGACTCGTTGACTGAACGGTCAGCGTCCTGGCCTTCGGTTCAGAGGGTCCCGGGTTCGATTCCCGGCCGGGTCGGGGATTTTACCCTTAATTGGTTAATTCCAATGGCACGGGGGCTGGGTGGCTGTGTTGTCTTCATCATCGTCACGACGCGCAGGTCAGCTACGGGCGTCAAAGAGAAAGACCTGCATCTGGCGAGCCGAACCCGTCCTGAGATATCCCGGCACTAAAAGCCATACGACATTTTTTTATTTCCTGTCAATTTATGCGTTAACAAACAAATGGGGTACAAAGTAATGTAATACGTCTGATCGCCCATTTCACACCAGCCGGTCCAGACCTGGACTGGTGCCGATGGAACCTATTTATTTGTCAATAATTTATTTCGTAGAGTGAACCGTCCAAGATAACATTAACGTGTGAAAATTGGCACAGTTCCTATTCTTCTTAGATATTTCCATAGTTTGGAAATTACGTCGGAACAATCTGAAAGAGAACCCTCTCTAAATAAATTTTTAAAAAAATATACAGGGTCGTTCTTATAAACCCAGACCGTCCAGCGGCGTTTCTACTCTGCGAGACCTAAGCAGCTGTGCGGGAGGTGCGCGCATAGTTCTTGACCTTGCAAGGAGCGTGCATGTGTTCGACCTAGCATCAGTCGCCGGTCTGAATCTCAGCTGTTAACATGGTGAGACAGTTATCATTGAAACATCGTATTTTCGTATGAAAAGGTTATTTTAAGCACGAGTGGGCGAATTTTGAACGGCCACCAAATAAATCACTCACAAAGTTAGCACAAGAAGTACGGGTTTCGGTTTCTTCTACACACAGAGCTGCATAGCTGATACACATCAAATCGTACAGGTTTCACGGGCACATTGTTTAAAACCTGCTGATCCAGCCACAAGAATGAGATACTATGAGTTGGTATCTTGCATCACTGAACGATCGTTTATTCGACCCTCAGCTTGTGTTCTTTTCGGATGACCCTGGTTTCATCTTAATGGTCGTGTGAGCAGTCATAACTCTCGCTATTGGTGTGCAGAAAATCCTAATGGTGTTTATGAAGTCCCTTATTATGAAGGATCCAGCATGTTTTATAAGGCAAGATTTCATAGAAGATTGTATACACGCTTAAAGTAGGGCGGCCGCGCACGGCGTAAGTTGGGCTGAGGCAGCTGCCGTAGGGCAGGGTACAATCGCGATCACAAAAATTTCGGGTGGAAAAGGAAACAGGTAACGTTTTGGCGAAGATTTTGGCCAACCTGAAGATGAAGGAGAAATAACCAAGCAACGTCACATGTGTTCGTCTTCCAGGAGGTGTGGCTTGCCACGTTGCGCACTCAGAGGCCACTCCCAACCCCATTTCGGTATGGCTAAACATCCTGGCTACACTCGTTTTTCCTAATCAAGGAAAACAATTAACTGTAATTTAATTGAGATGAAGTGTGCACGATGTAATCCCACCCTAATATATGGCTATTAATTCTCTGATCAGCGCTGATAACTTCATAGGAACGTTTTTCCAAACACCCTTGCGTCTCTGATAATCATAATTATTTAATGCCAGGTTATTTTTACTTTGTTTTTTTTCTATTGGTTTTATAATAATGTTATTTGCTTTACGTCCCACTAACTACTTTTATAAGGTCTTCTGGGACGCCGAGGTGCCGGAATTTAGTCCCGCAGAAGTTCTTTTACGTGCCAGTAAATCCACCGACACGGGGCTGTCGTATTTAAGCACCTTCAAATACCACCGGACTGAGCCAGGATCGAACCTGCCAAGTTGGAGTTAGAAGGCCAGCGCCTTAACCGTCTGAGCCACTCAGCCCGGCTCTATTGGTTTTACGTCGCACCGATACAGATAGATCTTATGGCGACGATGGGACAGGAACGGGCTAGGACTGGGAAGTAAGCGGCCGTGACCTTAATTAAGGTACAGCCTGGTGTGGAAATGGGAAACCACGGAATACCATCTTCGGGGCTGTCGATAGTGGGGTTCGAACCCACTATTTCCTGAATACTGGATACTGGTCGCACTTAAGCGACTGCAGCTATCAAGCTCGGTACTTTGGTTTTTGATGATAACTATTATTATTACTATTAGTAGTAGTAGTAGTAGTAGTAGTAGTAGTATTTAACAGGGTCTGTATTGACGAAAATAAGGGTCATTCTTTCTTACAGTGGTTGTGCGCGATGCCATTTGACAATGAAGTCATAGTCGAGACGGCTAACATTTCAGCCAGACCTCGCACACAAGAGTTACAAAGTTGACATACACAATACATCTGTTGCCTTGAAGAGCCGCATGGTTCCTCCCTTCATTGTCGAGCCAGTGGGACGTGTGTGCAGGCGGGGAAGCAAGTACCTTCCCTTCCCCATGTGTTTCGTTCATGCTGGATATCCTTGTACTTCGTTTTCTCCGCACACCCTCACTCTTCAGATGTGTGCATTTGTTAACGCGTCTAATGGTTGTGACCAATTAGAGGGATTATGTAAGCAGGTACTGGGTGGTTCTGAGGGCTGTACTGATTTCTTGCCTGAAATGAATATTTTTGGACACGAGATACTGAAGATTTCGAGTGTACAAACACCGTGCGCTCCGTCTGGGTTTATAAGAGAGACCCTGTATATGAAATGACTCCTGTCTGTCTGTCTCTCTGTCTGTCTGTCTGTCTGTCTGTCTGTCTGTCTGTCTTGCATAAACATTCTCAGAGGATTCTGCCAGGTGAGTGACTAGGTCTCATTTCAGCTGTGGATCCGTGGTAGAGTGTCGGCCTCCGAATCCCAAGATAGCGGGTTCAAACCCGGCAGAGGTAGTCGGATTTTTGAAGGGTGGAAAAAAGTCCATTCGACACTCCATGTCGTACGATGTCGGCATGTAAAAAAATCTCTGGTGATACATTTGGTATTTACCCGACAAAATTAATTAAATCTCAGCCATAGATGCCCAAGAGAGATCCGGTTTACTCTGTCTGCCATCTAGCAGACCTAGAGTAAAACGGAACGTCCAAATTGACAAGCAGACAGCCAGATGGCGTCAAATCGAAATTGTTGCACACGGTAGCTGAGGTCATACAATTATTATTATTATTATTATTATTATTATTATTATTATTATTATTATTATTATTATTATTATTATTATTATTATTATTTCAGCATATATTACTTGCAAACAATCGGTCAATAGTTTAAATTGAGATGGTGTCTGTTTCTTTCTCGCTCAATCACGTTAAAATTACTGGGCCAATTGAGCTGAAATTTGGTACGGCT
The DNA here is from genome assembly GCF_040414725.1 of Anabrus simplex. NCBI lineage: Eukaryota > Metazoa > Arthropoda > Insecta > Orthoptera > Tettigoniidae > Anabrus > Anabrus simplex. The sequence goes on along the minus strand of NC_090267.1, from coordinate 334,089,476 downwards.
ATACCCAGATATTCAGGTGAAACACAGACCTACACTCATTGGTCAATAATCACCGTTTAAAAATGGCGGTCCATAATAATATGTACGTATTTACAGACAGTCCGCCTCTGTGGTGTAGTGGTTAGCGTGATTAGCTGCCACCCACGGAGGCCCGGGTTCGATTCCCGGCTCTGCCACGAAATTTGAAAAGTGGTACCTGGGCTGGAACGGGGTCCACTCAGCCTCGGGAGGTCAACTGAGTAGAGGTGGGTTCAATTCCCACCTCAGCCATCCTGGAAGTGGTTCTCCGTGGTTTCCCACTTCTCCTCCAGGCGAATGCCGGGATGGTACCTAACTTAAGGCCACGGCCGCTTCCTTCCCTCTTCCTTGCCTATCCCTTCGAATCTTCCCATCCCTCCACAAGGCCCCTGTTCAGCATAGCAGGTGAGGCCGCCTGGGCGAGGTACTGGTCATACTCCCCAGTTGTATCCCCCGACCAAGAGTCTAAAGCTCCAGGACACTGCCCTTGAGGCGGTAGAGGTGGGATCCCTCGCTGTCCGAGGGAAAAACCGAACCTGGAGGGTAAACAGATGATGATGATGATTTACAGACAATGTGCATGTTTCTTCTCAATAGGCCAATCCATTTTGGATATTGGCAATCGGCATGGCAAAACATTCTTCATCTGTAACTGATGTGAAATCTATCTCCGAAGTTTTACTGAACCATGTTCTGAAGTTCTTCAACCAAAATTCGTCTTCTTCCAGGGCCTCTATTTCCTTCCATCCTCGCGTGGAGAATCTACTGCAATAAAGCATATCTAAGCCCATTCCTCATGATCAGGCCTTGGAAGTTGAAGACCTGTAAATTGCTTAAAAAATAACAATAAAAATACCTGACAATATTCAGAAAAGGACCTAAAACTGGCAAAAAGGACGTAAAAATGCGGTCCAAATTCATTCATTATTTTGTTTTTAATTACATATTTAATGAAGGAATGTGTTTCAAAATTCAAAATTCTGGTGGTACGCAACATTGCAAAGTGAAATACTTCTTCTTTCGGACAGTACATACAGTATATACTTTTAGATTATGTAAGTTTTAGATTAACATAATTGTATAAAAAGGAATTCCGTATTTGTTAAGAAAAAGGTACTTGCTAAAATTTAGAATGATTTTTTCCACCTAGAATGAATGATTTCAATTGAAATTATACGTAGTATAACTGGAATCCTATTTGGCTTAACCACACTAGTTTTACAGAAATGAGAATTCGGAAAGATTACCTCAGTTGGCTTTGCAGAATAACACAACAGTCAACTCCAGGATCTTAGATATAAAAGATCGTCGGTTTTCAGACAGCACGTTGCGAAACATCGAGAAACTTCACTCGACATCAGCGGATGTTAAGAGTTCATACCTAAAGCAAGTGAGATCTTCCTCTTCAAGAACACGCGCATCAAAATTTTCTCCTTTCAATATTTCACTTATTTTGCACATAACTTGATACCCCTGGATTTTTCAAGCACTAGTTTCATTTTTCATTTCATTTTCTCTCCTTTCATATATAATAATAACAATAATAATGTTATTTGCTTTACGTCCCACTAACTACTTTTTAAGGTCTTCGGAGACGCCGAGGTGCCGGAATTTAGTCCCGCAGGAGTTCTTTTTACGTGCCAGTAAATCTACCGACACGGGGCTGTCGTATTTGAGCACCTTCAAATACCACCGGACTGAGCCAGGATCGAACCTGCCAAGTTGGGGTTAGAAGGCCAGCGCCTTAACCGTCTGAGCCACTCAGCCCGGCCTTTTCATATATAATTCAAATATATGTATTCACTAGAAAAATCTTTAATAAATGATGGATTCGAATTGAGAATGGGCAGTGAAAATATAGTCGAAAGGAGGTAAAGTTACAAAACAGGCTTTTAAGACCTTAAAAAGGCCACAAAAGGACCAATATGCCAAAAAACGCAGAAAAAGGCAAATAAAGAACAAATAAATCCCACCATTTTCTGGCCTACGATGACCCACAATATTGTGTTGGACCTCGTCTTCGAACATTCTAGGAAAAAGGGTTTTTGCTTAACTTCCGAGCCCTACTCATGATATAAACTAAACACCCCGGTTTATGACATTTTACTGTCAAAAGAATCTCTTCCCGCTTTCCTATTCTTTCCAGAAGAGTGTTATTCCTGCTGTGCTCTGTCCAGTTTCTGATCCGATATTTGTGAGAAGTCCAGGACTCAACTCCAATGAACAGTACTTGGAATGCCTACCATTTCAATAGTCTTAATTTACATTGAAGAAATAGATCGTGTTACTTAACCCTTTCAGACCGAGTACGCACAATTGTGCGGGTTCGTATTTTAGTTATCCCTGACCGTATTTGACGTTTTTTCGGCGCTACACCCGACTGCAGTGATTGTGCAGGACACGTGGCATGTATTTCAATTGATTTGAGTATGCGCTTGACCGCCAGGGCGAAGGAAGAAGAGTTTAAAAAGCACAGTTGATCGGCGAGATGGCAGGAAGCAGTAGTGCCGAAAGTAAGTATTTATTTACTGCGTTTATATTAATCTAGAAGCTTTACTGAATACCGGAATATATTCAATGAAGTGTGTACATTGGTTAGTGAACGTAAATTTTGAAGCTACACCATCGTACGTGATACAACGAGGTTTTGAATTTTGATACGCACAATTGTGTGGGTCCTGTTTTTAGGATGTTAGTTTTTATTTTGTAAAATAAACTATTAATATGTGTATTGAGCAGCATTTTAGTCAGTTCTTGACGTACAAACAAAAATTCACACCTCCAGTTTTCTTTCAGGTCTGAAAGGGTTAAATAGCTTCAACACACTCACAAATGTCGCCCTGGACTTTTCTGTTCCTCACTGAGTCTCTGATAACCAGGGCTAGGATTTTGATGACATGTCACATTTTAATTGGTTCACAACAGACACTGCTAACTTGTGCAGAAATCCTGATCACAGTTCCCACATTGTAGAAATGGTCATTTATTAGGTCTTTTCTGTCATTTTTCGCCATTTTGTATGTTTAAGTAATATTCTAAAATTATGAGTCATAATTTAGTCATTTTATGGAATTTATTAGCCTATTTTATACTCTTTGAGTCATTTTCTTACATGTTTGAGGATTTTTAAGCATTTACGCGTGTCGTATTGTTTATTATAGCAACTTTAAGTGAGAAAGAATATGGGGAGTTGAGAATCTTCACAACGCTTTGTCATTTTGGGGACTAAAGGAACTTTGTTCACCTCTTACTTCTTGGAAATGTCCACATTACAGGAGAGACACCTCCAATTGGAGAAGCCATGATCGTGAACAGTCGAGATTTTCTTCTGAAGATGCAGAGCAAAATTCTCTACGAAACGTAAAGAATTTCGCCTCGTTTTCTTGATGATGATGATGATGATGATGATGATGATGATGATGACGATGCTTGTTGTTTAAAGGGGCCTAACATCTAGGTCATCGGCCCCTTGTTTTCTTGACATGGCAAAAGCTCAATAGCTTATTCTAATGTATATAACACAAATATAGGCTATAACAACTTAATTAGTAAACTGAGTGTAAAATTTCATTTAAAATTTATGTCATTTTGAAACTTTCTGGATATTTTTACTGGATTTTGCCGTCATTTTTAGATCATTTGTTAAACATTTTAAATCATCAAAATCCTGGCCCTGCTGATGACTGATCCCAAACTTCCTTAAGTGATGTTCATAGGTATCATAACAATAACATAATTTTGGGAAAATTGTTAGTGCTATCTGGAAATAAAGCCCAGCTTGTCATGGTCTATACATTTCCTTTGTAATTCTAATGTTTTCTCGATAGCTGCAGTCGCTTAAGTGTGGCCAGTATCCAATATTCGGGAGATAGTAGGTTCGAACCCCACTGTCGGCAGCCCTGAAAATGGTTTTCCGTGGTTTCCCATTTTCACACCAGGCAAATGCTGGGGCTGTACCTTAATTAAGGCCACGGCCGCTTCCTTCCCACTCCTAGCCCTTCCCTGTCCCATCGTCGCCATAAGACTCTAATGTTTCTGAAAAAAATTACGCATTTATGTGTTAAAGTACGCTTTCCAGAATACCCGGCAGCCGAGAACTGTTCAGATGGGCGTTTGGCTGGTGAGCAGAGGTTTCTGTAGCTTGAAGTAATGATTTAGCACCTTAATAGTTCACGTCCAACGGACGTGAGAGACACAGGAAACTGTGCACACTTGAGATAAGAATGCTCTCTCCAGTGTCACATCCAGTGAGTTACACCTCTACAATTGGTACAAACAGAAGTTCAGTGACATTGCTAACATCCTATTGGTCAGTCAAAGACGGGTACTTTCTAATAGTTGTATATATTTCCCATGATACTATTCAAGGATATAATTATGTGTCTCATGAACTTAAACACCCATTTTCACTTAATTTCCTTCTGTTTCAGGTATCGGCAGATACCAATTCGCAGTGGGAGAATGTCCAAAAGCTCTTCAATGATATGATAGAGAAAGTTCAGAATGCAGCCAATGATGCCTCGAGACATATTCAGGAGTGGGCTAAGGAAGAACAGCAGAGGATTGAGGCAATACAAGACAACATAAGCAGCAAAATCAATGAGGGTATGGCCAAGCTCAAAGAAGAGGCTGAGAAAGTTGGAGCCAATGTGAGCGAGTGTTTTCAGGACCTGCCTCAAGATGGCATGGCTGTCGCCAAGGACCTCACCGCGGGGGCAGTGAAATGTGTCACTGATGAGGTGAGTACGTCCAATGCAGAGAGATCATTTGTTGTGTGTTTATTTCTCAACTGAAAGTATGGCTGGATGACGATCAGTTCCTCTACCAGCTGCTGGGGGCAACTCAGTCATAACTGTTGAGTTGTGTGTGTGTGTGTGTGTGTGTGTGTGTGTGTGTGTGTGTGTGTGTGTTAGGGTGTCCCTTATTTTGAAAATATAATTATTTTTTTCGGGGCTCATCCCCTAAATATTTTCTATTGGATAAAATTTACTTATAAACAACATTTCATCTCAATAGGCCAATATCAACCCGTGCGACCTGAGCGCGAAATTTGAATGTTAGGAATTACAGGTTTTGTAGTTTTAAGTCAGTGGTAAAGCTATGGATACATGCTTAATATCTATTTGTTTTAATTACAATTTAACACATTTTTACACTTTAGACTGTATTGTGGCGTTTAGTATTCTTGTGGATACTTTCTGTTCCGTGTTTCTTTCTTGCAGTCTGGATACAGTGTACCACGTTCCTCAACACAACACAAATTTCTTTTGCTCCTCATCTACAGTCAGTACTCCATGAAAATATTGCAATAATTTAACACCCCTTTGAGCACAGTCATCCATGGCGTTCGTCTCCATAACTATCCTTTGAGCTTCTAAATATGAAGTGTTGCTCGTCCATGCGAAGGACATTCTTGAATAAAACTAGTATCCATCTTCAGGCAAGAGAAGAGATCTTTGCTTTTGGTTGACACAGAGTTTCTATTGTTCTCACTGAAATGAAGATAGGATAGAATTAGGAGATTTGATTTTTTAATTCTCTTTGCCTCACCCTTTCTTCTTTATCTGGTAGTTTCTGTCTACTCCTGCCTTTATGTCCTGGCTCTCTCTACCGTAGTAGAAACGTCCTATCTTCTTCGAACTTAATTTGTAGAGCATTGGTATGTGCAATATCAAATAGATTGTCCAAATTCTTTCTGAACTCTCCTTCACAATGCTTAAAAATATTTTCCCACTTGTTTGCAGTTTTATCCACTCTGAATGCAAGTTAATAAGTTTTAGTGAACAATGCTGATTAGCTCTTGTCGGAATTCTTACTTTCTCCCAAAATGCCATACGCTCACCAACCACAAGATTAGCACTTACACTGGCAGTTAATTTTAACTCCCGTAAGTTATAAAACTTCAAACCCTTGTCTGTTTGATGGTAATTTGTGTCCAGTTATTTGGTGTTCTATCTCCTATTCAAACACACGTTCTCTGGCACTGCGCGCGCGCGCGCGCGCGCGCGTGTGTGTGTGTGTGTGTGTCGCCATCTCGGGTAATCACTCACCACAGAACCGCATTAAGGGCTGTCGTCCAGATGGCAAGATTCCCTATCAGTTTTTTTACCTAACCTTTTCTTAAAGGATTTCAAAGAAGTTGGACATTTATCGAACACCTCTTTTCGTAAATGATTCCAATCCCCAATTCCTCTTCGTATGAACGAATATTCGCTCCAATTTGTACTGTTGAATTCTAAGTTTGTCTTCATATTGTGATCTTTCCTAATCTTACAAACTCCTTTCAAGCATATTCTTCTGCTGATATCATTTCACAGCTCGGAACATACTGCTTAGTCGAGCAGCTCATCTCCGTACTCCGAAGTCTTCCAAGCGCAGAGTTTGTAAACTTTTCGTAACACTACTCTTTAGTATAAAGTCACCCAGAACAAATCGTACTGCTTTCCTCCGGATCGTTTCCTGTTCTCGGGTCTTGTCATCCGTGAGAGGGTCGCATTGACTGGAATCATTCTATAATTGGATTCTTACCATTGGCATACGTCCTCAGCTTTATATCCTTACTACAAACCCTAAATGCCCTCCTAATTATGAAGAGATCAAGAAATGTGGCTTGACGCTAATGTTTGCGAAATGTACTCAATGGGTAAATTGAAGCAGCCTGGATGGTCTCGAAGTAATTGGAAATCTAATTTTAAATTCTAGAATATAAGGTTCAGATTTGCAATAAAAAACTAGACTGACTTACAGATTGGTTGTTACTCTTCTTTGACGACCTCATTTGGCTTGAAGATGACGTATGATACGTTTAACGTACGAAATCTTTGGAATGTATGGGCGAAGTTGTTCTCTTTAATACAAATACAAAAGAAGCTTTAATAAACACAAACTTGACTTTAGATACTCTTTCTTCAAATAACCGCTGAATTCGTCGTTCTCGGTACATAAAACATTGGGATGGCTACGCATAGATACCGGTAAACGAAGGAATTTTCGCCTAATGACCCTTATTTACCAACTAATCTCGAAGAGCACTCCTAATTACTTATCTCCTAATTTTCGTTTCATTTCCTCATTCCATGAAATTAGTACCCGTTCTCGTTCCCTACTTGAAATTCCACTAAATAGAACGAATTCCTGCAATCATTCCTTTTTAGTTACTCCATCGAGACTCTGGAATACACTCCCAATGGACATTCGGCACGTTGCTTCCTCTAATAAATTCAGTTCTGCCTGCCGAAAAAATTTCCTGGGAACCTAATAACTCAGCCGTGTGAGTCGTTGTGTGTATGCTGTGTGAATGGATTTCTTTTATCTATCATGCACTTCAGTCATTATTATTACTGTATTTACTCTTTTTATATTTTTTTCCTCTTTATATTATTATTATTATTATTATTATCACACTAATTACCGTACTGAGTTGTAACCTAGTCTTAGTGTATCTGCCTGTAGTATTATTTATTTGTAGAATTACTCTATCATACTTGTAATGTTATGTTTACATTCTTAAATTTTATTGCTTAAAGTGGTTAAGTGTAAGTGAGGACCGTGAGTCCGAACTTCACCACAAATGTAAGCCAGGAATAAAATAATAATAATAAAATATGCTGACCCAACTGAGATTTTTCTCGATATAGACTTAAATGAGGTTACCAGACTGCACCTTAGTCAAGTGCCTATAACGAAATTTTAAAAGTTTCCTGTCTTCATTGAATATAGGTCAGTGATACTCATCACACAGCAGTATATCGACAGGATTGGAGACTAGAGTACTCACAAAGGCACTTTATAAAGAACGAGTCAATTATCCCTACTATGTTTTTGGACATAGTAAAAAGCGTCGACTATTGAAATATATTTTTAGAAGACGCCACACAAGTTCCAAACAAATATATTGTCTTATAGCATCCTGATGTAGTCCATGTTTAAGAAAAAGGGATATTTGCACTTTCCAACTGTATTTCACTTATTTCTAACTGGCAGGATGATAAAGTTATTTATTTTTGAAGACGCCACACAAGTTCCAAATATATATAGGCTTATAGTACCCTGATAGGGCCCGTTTTTTTAAGAAAAAGGTATATTTGTACTTTCCAACTGTATTTCACTTATTTCTAACTGGTAGGATGAACGGTCATCTATTTTTAGAAGACGCCACACAACTTCCAAACAAATACCGTATATAGTCTTATAGCATCTTGATATAGCCTTTTTTTTATATATAGAAAAAGGGATGTTTGCACTTTCCAACTGCATTTAACGCGTTATTTCTAAGTAGCAGGATTCTAACACCAGAGGTTAATCTTACTCAGCATTTCCTGCCCTTGTTCTCTTGAGCATACCGGGCTACGGAACACCTTTCCTTATCTTATGACCTAAGTTACGATATACAGATTCGATAGTTGAATAATGCATATTAAATAGCGTATGCCTGGATACTGTATACTACAGTTCAATAAATAAGGTAATACGCCTCCTCCCGGAAAATACTATTCGCTCTTGTGTTCGATTGTCCCGCTAAATCAACACAGGGGGACGACAACTGAGGTGCATTTCCATTCGCTGGCGCATCATGTCAGCCATCGCCAGCCACATCATACATATATTTGGGGACAAAACATGACCACCTCGCCTCGCACCACTACTCTCCGGCGGCAACCCGCTGTCTATTAGCGGCTTATGAGATTTACTACGTCTACTGTATCCGGAGTTGCCAAATCGTCTACTGCAGTCGACACGAAGAAACCTCTCCACACCAGACAAGGATCACTTAGAACTCGTTAACTCAGCAGGTTGCAAGGTGAGATCGACTGCATACTTTTAGGAGCTGAGGCCGTCATGTATTGTTCCCAGGTATATTATGGGTGTGTTAAGTAAAATATGTAAGAGGACAGTGTAGGGAAAGTTGTTTAGATCGTATTTCACAGTCTTTGCAGACATACATGTTTATGTATGAACTTTTTATAATTTCAACAACAGCAGATCCATTTTTAAGACATAATTCTATGTTTGCAGGTTGACCAAGCTGTAGACATCATTACTTCCATCAGGGAAGTGGCGAGGGAGGCGAACGTGACGTTGGCAGCCGCCAGGGGTGACTGGTATGACTGCAAATCCCAGTTTTCTGGTGTGAAATTAGCCATGTGCCAGGCCAAGGTAATTGCCGAGGCGACAATGAAGGAGGCCCAGTACTCCGTGCAGGCTGGCGAAGAGGTCAGCAAGGGGGCCCAACTAGTCTCTACCGCCCAGGCCACCATGGAGGCTTGTGTCGCAGCTGACGTGGCCACAGCTCCTGCCAAGGCCGGAGAGCTAATGACCAAACTGGGACAATGCGTCATGAGCAAGATCTCAGGAAACTGAGACCATTTACCATTGTTTATAAAGTGATTTATACAACTTGGATGAATGAATTAATAAATAATTTGAAACTATTGTTGAATAGCTTATTTCAGAAACATCAGAAGTAGATGAACAGTAACTTTTCATTAAAATAAATAGGACTTCTAACTAGGACATTCTTATCAGAGACATAGTGACAATTTCATTGGGAGTTTTATATTGTATTTATAATAGGTTATAAATGACCTAAAATGCAATCTCGACAATTTTACAAAGAGTTTTCTGTCAAAAGCAGAGTAAAAGGTCTTGCTTGTAAATCAGCCCACTCTTATATACACTTTGCACAACGCTAATACCACCAAAATTCCGCAATCCTTCTTAATTCATGTCGACAAGATCGTGAGAAGCACAATCAAAATAATTCTTCAGTTACCTGCAGACACGCCAGCTCTCTATACTCTGCAAGGAAAATAAAGCAGCTTGGGCTGTGGAAGTTAGAATGGGAGGCACCACTTCAAGATCTTAACATTATTTTGTCACTTACTAGAGAAGGCTGTTAATGAGTACGTAATAACATTGCGCAATCTTGTAGAAGAGAAAGAACTTTGCGTTTAGAGACTTGACCTAAGAAATGTAGATAACACCCAACTCGAAGAGCTTAGTCCAAGGAAATTAAGATAAATGCTAAGGAAAAAAGAGTATAGCAGATCGTGTGCATTAAGAACTCACTGTAAGGGAGCTATATCCTCTATCAGGAGTACACACCGGCTAACCGATGGATCGACACCTTAAATTAACTCTTCGAACTGAGAGAAGCAAGACGCGCTGAAAATGGAATACAACGTGGTTCCCGTACGGGTCTTCGCTGGACGTAGCCGGCATTGAGTCCACGGCAGACAATGCAGTGAGCCTGAAACCCTACCTCATGTTCTTGGTTCATGTTCACGGGGAACTTGCTTAGGAATATTAGGCACAACAGAATACGATCTAGAATTGCAGCAGCATTCTCCCAGAAAGGTTACGAGGTACATGAAGAGGTGACATGTGTTGCTGAAGGTGGAAGGAACTGGAGAATAGATTTCGCAATCGACCGAGGAAAGAACGTTGCATATATTCTGAACCCCACCATTAGATATGAGGTCTACTCAAGTCAGCCAGCAGAGGCAGACGCGAGAAGTGAGCCATCTATGAACCAACTACCAGCTACTTCAAAAATCCATACATCCCCTGTACCGTATAAGGGTTGTAGGACTTTCCATCAGAGCAAGAGGAACAATATCAAAAATGTTAGTTGAATTCTTCAAAAGTGCGGGCATTCCCAAGAATCTCTACTGTAATTTAGCTGTCTTGGCCATTAAAGGCTTCGCACAAATGGTTAGAAATCAGCTCTATAGTACTGTATACGAGAAGGATTATCATGCATTCAACATTTAAGTGTTATGGTATACTTTGTCAGGTTTAGGCAGTCTGTCATTCTAGGAAGTACAAATAAATAAAACAACAAACACATTGTTGATATTGTATCTTATCCTGTTCTCTAAATCTTGGCCTGGCTCAGCGGAGAAGCTGCATGGATTGTCCAAGTCTATCAAGTTGTCGATTATGGGTCCTTAGGTGCAGAAGAGACAAGTTCTATACCCTCAAGCTCTGTTGAAATGTTGCTGCATCAAGTCTACCAACATTCCTTCTTGTCTGAAGGTCATTCCTTCGTATAATTTCCCGTTGTTTTCTACGATCTCTTTTATCAGACACTTGGGTTCGTGTATGCTGCTCAAAATGACCCCTGGTGGACATAAGTCGTCACATCGGCCCATCAGATCAGCAATTATCACATGTAACGCCTGAAGGAAGTGGCCCTCACGAGGAAGACCTATAGCTAATTAAGGCCGTTCCGGAAAGACATCAAGGATTTAAAATTGATGCATTTCAATTAATCTCCACCAAAGTTACATCTTTCACCAGTTGTATCAATAAAGAAAATAGCACTGATTGCTTTAAATAATTTTAATATTTGATTACTTCAACAACAAAGAACGTATAAAATTGTTTATAAAATATTGTACAGATTACGTATAAATACACTCGAGATTCTCCTTGTTCGTTTATGTTCATCCTTCTCTTATGTCTGACGTCAGTATGAATACAAAGAACTGAACATTTAATTCAAATTTTCTTTTATTCTCTTCCCATTTTAAAAATAAAATTTGTCTACGATTCTTGTCTAACTAGAAGGAGCAAATTCCGCAAACACACTGGATAAAGGTTACATATCTCGTCACATGGTTATAAGGTATTTAGGAGTTGTCGTAAGGATGGAAAAGAGAAGGCGAATAAATTTCTGATAATATCACAATTATCGTGTGTTTTCAGTGTATGGGACACTCACCAGGATTACTTGATTCGAAAACTGGAATTAATCCAAAGAAAAACAACTCCATTTCCCACAAAAGAGTAGCGTTACTAAAATGTTGCAAAGTTTGCGCTGAGAAGACTTTGGAGGAAGGAGACGAGCTGCTCAACTAAGTGGTATATTCCGAGCTGTCCGCGGAGGGATGGCGTGAAATGACATTAGTAGACGAATAGGTCTGGGTGGTGCTTTAAAAATAGGAAGGATCACAGTATAAAGATAAAGGTGGAATTCAAGAGGACAAATTGAGGTAAATATTCGTTTATAGGAAGAGGAGTTAGAGATTGGAATAAATAATTTATGAAGGGAAATGTTCGATAAATTTCAAAGTACTTTGAAATTATTTAAGAAAAGACTAGGTAAACAGCTGATAGGGAATCAGGCACCTGCGTAACTGCCCTAAATGCAGATCAGTGGTTATTTATTTATTAATTTAATTTATTTATTTATTTATTTATTTATTTATTTATTTATTTATTTATTTATTTATTTATTTATTTATTTATTTATTTATTTATGTATTTATTTGTGAAGAAGTTTCATTTCTCCGTTCCTCCATATTTACGCTCCAAAGACACCAATAGTATTTGAGATCTCAAAACTAGGGCCTGTTTTTATGAATTGTTAGGAGGGTGCACGAATGAATGATCCAGTCGATGAAACCTCCAAATAAATGCTCAGTTTGCCTTGATCGCTCCCATGATGCAGTCCACCAGCTCCTTGATGGCGCCCATGATCTGTAGAGGCAGCGCGGCCAACTTGGATGAGACACATGTCTGCACATTCTGTCTAGCGCTGCTGAGGAGCGTTATTGTCTCGGTAATTAGTCGTGTTGCTTCCACAGCGTACTGCGCCCCTTTTATACCCAGTTTAGCCGTCACTTGACCTTCGCACAGGGCCACCATCCATGAAGGCGTCAGGGATTTACATCCTTCCCATTCCGTCTTACCCTCCAACAAGGTAGTATTGACGTCTTTCACTAGATTAAGCAAGGAGATGACAATAGCCTTAGCTTTTTCTACCTGCAATCAAAATATGGCAATATACTTTATTTAACAACAAAACCGGAATCTTTCAATTCTAACTATTAAATCGAGTTATTTGAAATGAATATTTTAGCGGATTCGCCCTGTATTTACTGATAGAAGTGGTATGTGATATTTTGTTATTGTATATTTAAAGACAGGACTGGCTTACCTAAGTGCAGAATAATAGTTACTCACCTGATCTACAACACACCCAACTGCTCCCTGAGTCAAGTTGACGGCAATATCTCTAGTACTTTCCGGTATTCTCTTGAAACATTCGCCTACATCCACTCCCGTTTGCTGTGCCCTCTCCTGTAGACTGATCACCACTTCATCGATCTTGCTGCTGATGTTTTCTGATATCCTGTCTATTCTCTGCTGCTGCTCTTGGGCCATTTCCTCCATGTGTATTGTTACGTTCGTGGCCGCTTCATCCAGCACCAGTATGGTCTTCTCTAGAAAGTTAGAAACTCTCTGGAACTGAGTGTCAGCCACTTGGTCGACATCGTTGGAGGTGACCTGCAACAATGAGAAGAGTGTGATGGGTCAAGGAGTCATTATGGACACTGCGACAAGGAAACGTTTAAGAAAGAAAGATGCACACCCTTCATTTCACTCCTACTGTGTTGATGCTAACTTTAACCTGTTATATTTACAATGCATTGCATCCTTCGTCCAGCATCGATGCCCGTATCTTTTCTATGCATCAATTCTTCAGTAGTGAGATTATTTGTTATTATTTCTTACATCGTCCAGCAGAGTTCCCCACACCGCAACTGGCCACTGCATTACCGAATGCGTTATGGTCCGGCAAGTGGACACAGCTAGCTCTGAAAGGTTTCAGCCCAGGACTTTTCTAAACTGTAGGGCTTAGCCCTGCTGTTTTATTGGAGTCAGTTCGGTTAGTTCCAGCTCCTGGGCTTACTCAGAATATCGTCAGGGATCCAACCCCTATAAACTATTGTGTTGTGTTGTGTTGTGTTGTGTTGTGTTGTGTTGTGTTGTGTTGTGTTGCGTTGTATTGCGTTGCGTTGTGTTGTGTTGTGTTGCGTTGCGTTGTGTTGTGTTGTGTCGTGTTGTGTTGTACCAGTGAATTTTCTCCAACAAGTCACCCTCACTGGCACCACCACCACCACCACCACTACCGGCGCCGCCACCGCTACGGCAAATAACTCGACAACCTGCTCTCTCATCACCTTCTCCACTCACACCAGGGGAGTTATGTGTCCCGAGGAGGAGCCTTCCACTTCAAGATTAAAACACGTTCGCCATCTCGCCATTCCACTAGTTCCCCAAATAATTTTCTTACGCGTAGCTGTTATGAGGCCACCTTCTACTATCTCAGAGAATGCTTCACTTTCTACCCCAAACACAGCTTCCACCTCCAAATGTCCACCCTCCTCTGGAACGATACGACCAAACAGATCAGATAAAACCATTCAAACCCAACCCCAATTCACTCGCAGTTTACTCCTCATCAACACTTACCAGCAATGTATATCGTTTCGAACCATCTTAAGATCCCCCAACGTTTTTGAATACGCCATGAAGGCCACGCCGATATTCGACACTTCAATAAATGGCCTCACTAAAATGTCAATATTGAGGAGACAATCAACAGGCTGGACCACATCACAGTTTCTGATCAACAAGGTTTCTCCACCTCATTCAGTCCCCTGTCCGAGTCATCGAGCACCTATCACAATTCTCTTTCCACCCCATTCATCACCCCTGGCACAGTCTCATTAGGTGTGTGGTCAGGGTTTTGACACGGATATCCCCGAAGAAACCATCCTCCAAGAGCTGAATTCAGAGAACAATGTGTACAAACCATTTCGTATAAGAAGACCGATATTCATGATAAGAAACTCTCTATACTTCAGGTGTGACCGCCTGATGTCAGCCGGGGATCGATTTTTAAACAACACTACAGAGTGGAACTACTCAAGGACACCCAACAAACCAAACACCCATGGCGCAAGAGCCCCGAAGGTCCATGACCTACCAAGTGACCGCTGCTCAGCCCAAAGCCTGCAGGTTATGAGGTGCCACGTGGTCAGCACAACGAATCCCCTCGGCCGTTATTCTTGGCGTTCAATACCTGGGTCGCAATCTCACCGTCAAATAGCTCCTCAATTGTAATCGCGTAGGCTGAGTGGACCCCGAACCAACCCTCAGATCCAGGTAGAAATCCCTGACCTGGCCGGGAATCTAAACTGGAGCCTCCGTGAAAGAGGCAGTCACGCTACCCCTACACAGCGGGGCCGGCACTCAACGCCCCTCCAACGCCTCTGCCTATCCATTGTGACCGGTGTCTGTGCTATAACCAGGATAGTACCACTCAATGCAAGGATCAGCGGTTGCTCTGTGGGCATTCCTCCCAATCACATCCCACCAAAAATGTTCGAACACGCTGTCCCCACTCCACCGCAACACTTGTGGCCAAGCCCATGCCACATACTCCCTCCAATTCAAAGCTCGCACAGGTCCCTCCGAAAACCATCCTGATATAGTTGCCCCACCGAAAATCGTCAAACCTCCAACCATCCTTGCCAGCACGACCTTCCCATCACCATCAATTGAAAATACCGATAGTCCCCTTCCTCAGCCTGTTCCTCCTCAATATCTTCTCCTACCACCACCACCTAGTACTCTCCACCTCCAGGCAGCCGCCAATAAAGCCCTAAACCTCCACATCCAAACCACATATTCAGGCCTATGCACCCATTTCCAGTTCACGGATTTGAAAATCTTGTTTGAAAGGGACCATCGTCCTACGCGATCCAAATCCCTTCTTATATCTCCCACTAGCAGATGTACCCGTGCTTGGCTACGGGATTATCAGAAGGTCTGTCTTTGTGGTTTTCCTAACTGAAGTCAACTTAGACTATTACAGAAACGTCAGTAGAATGTAGCGATTAAAAGCAATGTTACCATATAAAATACTCGATCAAATGAAAAACCGCACATTTTCTCACTTTTAACGAACAGTACTGCGGTGCCGAACTGACAGTCCACAGTTCCAGTCCTGGAATGACGAGGCCGCAGACAGCCGTGAAGAGTCCTCTGCCAGTATTCCGTTAATTATGCACACTGCTCATTCCAATCAGTGCCTCAGAGTAGGGACTGAATAGCTCGAATGCTATGATGAACCAGTTTGTTACGTACCAATAGTATCAGAAAATTAATGAACCAGAGGAATGGCATGCTAAAGAAGAAAGTTATCTAACTCCCCAACTACTTCCCGCCAATATTCAGTCAGGCCGGTATACTTAGTACGACCGGGCGAGCTGGCCATGCGGTTAGGGGCGCGCAGCTGTGAGTTTACATTAGGGAGGTGGTGGGTTCGAACCCCACTGTCGACAGCCCTGAATATGGTTTCCCGTGGTCTCCTATTTTTACACCAGGCAAATGCTGGGGCTGTACCGAAATTAAGGACAAGGCCACTTCCTTCCCACTGTTAGTCCTGTCCTACTCCACCGTCGCCAATAGACCTATCTGTGTCGGTCCGACGTAAAGCAAATTAAAAATATACTCGGTATACAGCAGTAATCTCATCTGTCGGAGATGAGTGGCAAGAGAGACACAAAGCACTTCGCAAAAAACAATGGTCAATGTGATGTTATTGTTGATCAATGTTATGAGCTTTCTGTATTGTAGGTCTTCATATTTAGTTTTCTTTCGACTCTTTGATATTAGGGCGTCTTACAAAATTATTTATAGCGTAGACTGTAATTCCTTATTCTCCGAATTTACATACCGATTTTCATTCAATTCTGTTTATCCTTTTTCTGGTGACTCGGCGCTGATATGGACTTAGCAACAAAAATCCAAATTCATGCATATCTCTGTTATCATAGCCGGTACGGTAAAAATGTATAAGTCCAAATGATCGGAAATCTGCATATATAATTTGATACTATATAACTTTAGTTATGTAGTATTTGTCGATAGGACTTCGAATAACACAAATATTAAAGAATTAAATTTTAGGACTTCCCCTAAACTACCATTTCTCTCAGCGAGAATAAGATTATTTATAGCCTAGATTGTAGGGACTTATTTCCCGACTTATCATACCGATTTTCATTAAAATAGGGCCATTAATAACAAATATTTGAGAATTAAATTTTTGGCTTTCCCCTAAACTACCGTTTCTATCAGTGTGAATAAGATTATTTTTGGCCTAGATTGTAGCAACTTGTTTCCGGACTTTACATACCGACTTTCATTTAAGATAGGACCATTAATAACATAAATATTTGAGAAATGATCCCGTATGGTGGAATATAGCATTAAATATATCCGGCTTCGAATTTCGAAGGATAATGTTCTTGAATGTTGCAACATATGCCAGGCATGATGTGTATTTACCAGTGGCAGGCATGATATACTGTATATTGACCACGAGTGCTCCCGACTAGTTCAACAGATTGCCTGCACGGAGCCGCGCTGTTATTTGGAGATGTTACCTCAAATTAAAACAGGGAATGAGCAGAAGTAGCTGGAATAAGCTGCAGATGTAACAGCAAGAACCAAATTAGAAACGAGTATTTTCTTATTTATTAATACGTATTGCAGATAACAATTTACATATCCCTTCTTAAAGATCAAACTTAATGTAGTTTATATTGATGATTAGGTCTCGATATTAATCGACATATGATATGGTTAGTTGGAAATCGATATTTGGAATAACAACAGTTCTTTAATGAATGGCAGTAACATAATGCACAGTTAGGTCACATGTAATTACCGAATTATAGTAAGGTCGAACAAAGAACAATCTAACCCCATACCACACACCTCTATATTTATGTTGATGCCTTGGTATTCCATCTGAAAACTTCAACTAGCTCTCCTGCAAAATTTAGAATTAGTACTTTAGCAACTTTTGATTCTAGGTGCGTCAATTACGTATATTGAACGAATCTTCTTCATCGTCAAGTGGAAACGACAACCAACCTTTTAGTTAACCTGTTGCTTTATTGTATTATCCGCCGGCCTCGTGGTATAGGGGTAGCGTGCCTACCTCTTACCCGGAGGCCCCGGGTTCGATTCCCGGCTAGGTCAGGGATTTTTACCTGGACCTGAGGGCAGGTTCGAAGTCCACTCAGCCTACGTGATTAGAATAGAGGAGCTATCTGACAGTGAGCTAGCGGTCCCGGTCTAGAAAGCCAAGAATAACGGCTGAGAGGATTTCGTTGTGTTGACCACACGACATCTCGTAATCTGCAGGCCTTCGAACTGAGCTGTGGTCGCTTGGTAGGCCAAGGCTCTTCAAGGGCTGTAGTGCCATGGGGTTTGGTTTGTTTTTTATTGTATTATCTATAGGAATTCACAAGGAGATTTCCTATTCGTTGGGGATTAGCCAGATAACTTAGACAGAAACTCAATCCATGAACTATAAATATTCTGTAAGAGTCCTAGTGATATAGTAGGCGTACTATTTGGTTTATTTTTGGTTTGTTAGAGGTTTAACGTCGCACTAACACGTCGAAGTTTTCGACACCAGAATGGGAAAGGGCTACGATTGGGAAGATAGCGGTCGTAACTTTAATTATGGTACAGCCCCAGCTTAGTTCATCTCATCTAGAGAATAGCGTATTTTATTTAACGTTATAGAGCCCTCACTAGCAAGATGTAGTGTTTACAGTGCGCTATGTTTTCTGGTATGGGCTGGAGCAATTTGTAACTTTCATTGACCTGTTTCAGTCTTATCCTTGGCTTTGACAATATGAAAGTGACTGAGGTATGAGCGATGCTAGTAACACCATTCCTTATGCAGCCAGTCCCTGCTATGAATGGTGTGAAAATATCGCCCATAGGGTCGGCTATGGGGGTGCATTTCAGTGGGCTTGGCAGACTAATAAGCAATGGCAACTTCTGGCTCGGGGAGGAAAGCAACGGGAAACTACCTCACTCCTCATTTCACTAGTATGTCTCTTCAGTGATGCTTAGGCTGTCTATGATAGCCTTTGGTGGAGCTGTGGAGGATCAGACCAGCCTTCGGGCTGAATACTCAACACATCTTTGTATGGACTAGGTTCCTTGCCTGAAGGTTCAGAGTATTGGCTTTCAGTTCAGATTACCCCGGGTTCGATTTCCAACTGGACTGAGAAATTTAATTTTGTATGGTTAATCCCACTAGATCGGAGTCTGGGTATTTATGCCCATTTTAGTCACACCTCCTCATCTACAAACAACACAACACAGAGGCACGCAATAGTGAGTGTATCTTCCATACAGGAAAGGCATTCGGCCGTAAAAATGTGCCAAATGCACGTCAAATTGGGGAAAAGGAAGAAGAAGAAGTGATTTTCGCATAAACCCTAAATTAGAATTTTTTCGTTGTGCTAACGTTATCAGGAACCAGTTTGTCTGTACCATAAGCAAGTTTTTCAGGTGTAGATGAGGTAAGGTCTAACTGTATTGGATTGCCGAACCATTGGACACAACCTGAGAAAAGTAACGCAAATTGTAACTATTCTAATTTCGTCTTGAACTTATATTTGAGGTTTGTCTTTCCGGTGCCCAATATTTATATTTCATAACGTTCGTAGGTCAAAAACCTCTTCTTATATGATATCCGGAATATTGACTTAATCCGTAGATACTTCTAGAATACACAGTGCTAGGAAACAAGAACTACCTTTCCCAAAAGAAAATTATTTTCGTTTCAATGCTACTAGAAATTACTGACGTAGCACGAAGCCTATCTCAGAATTGCCTGTGTATCAGATCAAGAAAATCTCGTTCACTAAATATTCACCTTTTAGAAAAAAATGCAATCCACTGACTTCTGCACGGATACCGAATGAATTCAGGAACTAGCTGTCATTGCGCAAGCACTGTTCTCACATTACAACTTACCTGTAGCAGGAAGAGGGCTCCGATCAAAAGAAGAATACTCCTGCAAGCCATTTTGTTACTGAGAAGGCAGAACTGACTCGTTGAGCTCAGGAGGCAGTCTTTATCTTCTCCGCGTCATATTAACTAATATATGGCGAGATTATGAAACACGTAACCTACCTCACCAAGAAAGCAACTCATGAACCTTGAACTTGAGCGCATCGCGTGATGCAAGTGACATTGAATGTAGTAAACATTTTTAATATTTACCCTATGGTATAATAGATTTCAAAAAAGTGGTTTATCAGGCGAGTTGAGCGTGCGGTTAGGGGCGCGCAGCTGTGTGCTTGCATCCGGGCGATAGTGGGTTCGAACCCCACTGCCGGCAGCCCCGTAGTTTCCCATTTTCACACCAGGCAAATGCTGAGGCTGTACCTTAATTAAGGCCACGGTCGTTTCCATCCCACTCCCAGCCCTTTCCTACCCCATCGTCCCCATAAAATCCATCTGTGTCGCTGCGACGTAAAGCAAACAGCAAAAAAAAAGTGGTTCTCAGTAGTGAAACATCTAGACTACAAATTGCGCTTGACCATCACAGAATTCTGTGCTATTCTAAGCAATCGTTAGCTCTATCCTAACTATGACATACACTTAACAGAGACACAAGTTGAAAGAGTGGGTCACTTCTCCGTCATCACTGAATCACCCTCCAAAGTTTAACGTTTAATTTAACATTTTAATATTATGACTAGCTGAAATCCATCAAGACATGGTGGCCAATGGGGTAAATATTTATTAAAAATGTTAATGTTGAACTGCAGAAATATTGTAAAGAGAGGAATAGAATTAAGTTATATAATAGATACATAGTTACTAGATGTTGTAGTAAGAGTCGAAACATGACTGAGAAATGATATAATGGATGGGGAAATATCCTCACGGAACAGGGGGTGTGTATCGTAGAAATAGGATAGGAATGGTAGGAAGGGGAGTATTCATTCTGGTGAAAGAAGAATTTGTAAGCTACGAAAAAGTTAAAGATGACGAACATGAAATTTTAGGGGTAAGGCTCATCTCTACACACGATAGACAACTTGATATCTTTGGAGTGTACAAACCGGGAAAGGGTAGCGCTGACGCTGATTCGGAATTATTTGATAAGATAATTAGCTATGTTGGAAATTATATGGAAAGGAGCAGGTGATTTCAATTTACCAGATGTGAATTGGGAAGGTAATGCGAACGACAGGAACCATGAACAACAAATGGCAAATAAGTAAATATGGGAAGGGTAGCTGATTCAGAAAGTGATGGAAACAACCAGAGGGAAGAATACTCTGGATGTGGTGCTGGAAAACCAGATGAGCTCTACAGAGAAACGTTATCAGCAACCAGTTTATCTGTACCATAAGCAAGTTTTTCAGGTGTAGGTGAGGTAAGGTCTAACTGTATTGGATTGCCGAACCATTGGACACAACCTGAGAAAAGTAACGCAAATTGTAACTATTCTAATTTCGTCTTGAACTGAACTCAACGTCCGGAGAACGTTAAATGGACGGAGAAGAAGCCAAGGAACAGGGATCGCCGAGAGGCTATCTCTCCGACAACGCCCAAAAGGCCAAGGTCGGGGGATAGTAAGCCATCAAGTTCGGCTACAAAACCGCCCGCCAAGAAATGCCCTAACGAACCTCTTCAGAGCTAGTCTATCTTTAGGGTACGTGCCGAAATCATGGTCTGAAGCTAAAGAAGTATCAATCCCTGCTGGAAGGGAAAACTATGCCCAAGCCAAAGCATACAAACCATTACGTTTAACCTCCTTCATGCTAAAAGCAATGGAGAAAATTCTGGATAAATATATCAGAAGAGACGGTCATGTCCTTTTTGAAAAGACCAACTTCAGTCAAGGTAGCAATAATACCAAAACCCTTTCCAGACGGGAAACTGAAGGCGGAAGACGTGAAGGAACTTTCATCTGCTCTGATAGCGCAAATAAAACCGCTGTCGGACGGATGCCTTTCAGGCTTCCTCGAGTCGCCAAGGCTGGGAAGTAGAGCAATGGTACTGATCTGTGCAAATCCAGAAACTAAAGGCTGGCTGGAAGAGACAATGGCAAATTTCAACCCTTGGAAGGAGGAGAATTTGGAGGTGGCAGAAGCCAAGAAGGTGCTGAATACTACAAAGATCATCACCGAGTTTCCTCCTCCATTCGACAAGATGAAGGTTGATGATGTGCTTGTGAGGATACATCAGCATGACACCAAATTTCCGATGAAAGAGTGGAGTGCTAAATGCAACATCTACTGATGACACAGGAAGGACAATTGTTTTGACACTTAATAAATATTTTGAAGAGCTCAAGAAGGCCAAGCTTGAACTTGGGCAGATCAAATTTCAAGTAATTAATGGAAAAACCTAGTGTTGGCAAGGATGGTACTGAAAATTCTATAGGCCAACCTACAACATAAAAAATCAGCTGTGGCCAATGTCGTCAGGAAGTTCAAGTCCGGGGGTATCGATGTGGCTCTTATACAAGAGCGATGGGTAGTTAGGGCAGAGTAGCAGGACTGGCGCAATCTGGAGATAAGCTAATGTACGATGCTACATCGAATATGACTATAACATGTTTACTTGTGAGCATTTACGAGTATCTTCCGTCCTTCCTGTAGGAGTATTGGAAGTATCTCATCTGACCCCGGAGCCTTTATAGGGTGAAACGTGTCGATTGCCCATTTTACATGGTTGTGTTTTATTATTATGTTGGCAAAGTTTCAGTCTGCTCTTCGACCTTCGGTCTCTCTTCCAACCGTTTCTTCTTCTGTAATCTCCTTAGCGTCAGGAAAGTGAAACGACAGTAGCATCTCCAGCGTGTCCTTCCCCGCCTGAGTAAACAACCCACCTGGTTTCTCTAGTGTCCCCACTTGATTTATATGGGTTGTTTTAGGAACATTCTGGAGCCTTGCTGTTTCAATGTGTGATTCCACTTTTTCACAGAACAGTCTCTAAGATTTTATTTTTGCTTTTCGTATCTCTAGGTTATACTCAGTGAGTTTCCTACACACCATTTCTAGATGATATTCTATACAACATCCTTACTTCTTTTTTCATTTTGTCTAGTTTGTTGTTCCACCACCTTACTTTTTGGGTGTTTTTCTTTTCTTTGAGAGGACAATTGTCATGGAATGAGTATTTAATGGCCTCTTCTAATAGTTCCACTGCATCATCCAATTCTTTCTGTCTTCTCACGTTAGTTGGAATTTTTTGTACAGCCTTCCCTAGAACTTCTCTGTATCTATCTCAGTTAGTTCTTTTTAGGTGTCCGTACATCTCAAACCCACAGTCCCGTATCTATTGAAAATTGGATGTGCTGGTGGTCTGCCAATGATGTTTCCTTCAGCACCTTCCAGTCTTTAATAAAGTTTGCAATATGCGTCGTGCTTATTGTAATGTCTATTACCTCCATACGATTTTTATTTATAAATGTAGGCTTGATTCCTAGGTTTAGTATCGTCAACTCAGTTCCAATAATAAACTCAAAGACTCACCTCTTGCATTGCATTTCGTGCTGCACCATGCCGTGTGGTGTGAATTTGCATCTGCTCAAAGGGCTAGGTATTCGTCTTTCCTCTTTGCGTTGCAAATTAGGTTCTCAACTTCTTCTGATGGGGGAAGATTAATTGAGTCATATGGGGGGTATGCAGAGCCTATGGTTATTTCTCTGGGACCTTCCCAATTTCCAAGCTATTTATCTTGGCCGCCACTAAGTCCTTTGAACAATGTGATGATTTTCTAGTGACAACTAAGTGTAAGAAGAAATGGCTCGACGAGTAGGACACCATTTTCCATCGTTGGTAAATAGTAAGACTAGTTTTATGGTATGAAAAATATTGAAATAAGTTTGATGATAAGGTAAAAAACGAACGGAATGTGTCGGCATCACGGCCGCAAGTTTTGAAGTAAAATATGAACCACGCGATAGACCTTTACGAAATGAAATGCCTACCCAGTATGGATTTGAAATTTTACTTCTTAATTATTACACATATTTACATATTTAAATTCGCGAGTTCCAAATAATTTTTCCTCACTGGGAAAGCAGATGCTACAATAACGCGAAACTCGGCGCCTTTGATTTTGAGACGCTCGCGACACGCCTATTGACGGTCGACATTTGTGATTTGGACTCTTTATAAATACGATGACCCGTTCTAGTCTCTTGAGTGTGATTTCAGTCAATATGAATCCATATGTAGTGGCATTTTACGAAAGAAAAGGGCTTTCACCACAATATCCACAGACGTTTTGCCGTACGGGCCTACATGTGGAACCCACAGGGGCGAATCAAATGACACCTCCCACGATATTTTACCATGCTGGAGTCCAGAGTTAAGCTAATTCTTAGCCGTGCGGCAATTTTAGTACCTCAAGATGGCAGAACTCCTGTTTCACCCAATGACGCCATGCTGAAATCTGGTTCTTCTAGATGTACGGGTCCTTTATTTTTACAGTGAAATATTAAACACTCTCGTCATACGTATTGTGTAGAAGTACGTCGGTGTTAAAACTTCCACGTTATTGCAACGCTCACTGGTCCAAAGAGGGGTGTGGAAACTATAGACATATTCTACGTCAAGTAAAGGAGGGCGCTGAAATACACTTATGAGCAAGTGAATTAGAGACAGCTGCCGTGTTTCGGGAATGTAACAGCGTGGACGTCAGACCTCGTAACAGTTGACTACAGGATGGATAACACTCGAGAACTCAGCGTATTTGATCGAGACCAGATTGTCGGCGTATCTCTGAAGTCGTGCAGGCACTGGACTTTTCAAGGGCCACAGTATTAGTGATGGTGGTGATTATTGTTTTAAGAGGAAGTACACCTCAGCAACCATCCTATATTAACATTAATCAGCGGGTGAAAATTAGAAAGGAAATGGACGCATATTGCAAACTTTATTAAAGACTGGAACGTGCTGAAGGAACCATCATTGGCAGACCACCAGCACACGAGATGTACGGACACCTAAAAGGAATTAACTGGGATAGATACAGAGAAGTTCTAGGGAAGGCTGTACAAAAAATGGAGGTATTGACCAAAGAAGGAGTGGGGCCACGAAGGGTGTGAAAATGAAAGACCTCCTAGGATTTGCAAACAATACCGTCGGGGCGGAAAAGAACAAGAGTTGACCAAGGGAGGTAGGATAGGATGGATGAAACTGAGTAGCCTGCCACAAATAAGTGGAAGCAATGCCAGGACTCAGCTTCTTACCTAGAGGCTCTCAGTTCGACTCCCGACTGATCCAGTTTTAGACTGAGGGCTGGAACGGGGTTCATTCAGCCTTGTAAGGCCGAATGAGGTGCGTCTGATATGAGAGGCAGTGAATTCGATCAAGGAAGGCAAGCAATGCAGCTGAGGATATCGTTTCGCTAACCACGTGCAACCCATAGCCATCTACTTGGGGATCAGACATCTTTGCTGGAACGGGGTTTTCTTTTGTCATATTATAAGTTACGTGGTGTTTGTAGAAATAAATCTTCTTTCACAAGATATTGTTTTCAGTGCTTTTCCGAGAAGAATACACTTGGTCTTGAGGCTGTTGTCATAGAACCCGTTACCAAACATCCTGTTACGAGATAAAGTAATCCATTGTTGCGAGCCGTAATGCCTCTTAAGCTGTCTAAATCAGTGTCTAACGTCATAGTGAATGCCACGTAAACACGTTCTCTGTCAGAGGAAATATCTCAAGTATGAAGTCTAATCGAGAAGTGTATGTCCAAAAGGTGCTATTTCCACTTCTTTTTTTCCACACACATTGAACTGGTTGAATACTGTAGAAAACCATGATCAATCCACACCGGAAGGATGTACAGTAATTCCTTACAAGTTGCACCATACCCAATCATAGGTACGTTTCATTGTACGTTTCCTTGTGTTTTCCTGCAACTTCCTTAAGGTAGAAATAGCGCTTTTTGAACAGACATTCCTCAGTTGTGCTTCTTCTTAAGAATCCGCGGTGCCTATTCCATTGTCAATTATTTATTTATTTATTTATTTATTTATTTATTTATTTATTTATTTATTTGTTTATTTACTTATTTGTTTATTTACTTACTTATTTATTTATTTATTTATTTATTTATTTATTTATTTATTTATTTATTTATTTATTTATTTATTTATTTATTTATTTATACCACCAACAGAGATGTTTCTCCAATTACAGGAGGCTTAGATACTATGCAAGCTGGCCCCGTGGTGTAGGCGTAGCGTGTTTGCCTCTTACCCGGAGGCCCCAGGTTCGATTCCCGGACAGGTCAGGGATTTTAACCTAGACCTGAGGGCTGCTTCGAGGTACAGTCAGCCTACGTGATTAGAATTGAGGAGCTATCTGACGGTGAGATGTCGGTCCCGGTCTAGAAAGCCAAGAATAACGGCCGAGAGGATTTCGTCGTGCTGACCACACGCCACCTCGCAATCTGCAGGCCTTCGGGCTGAGCAGCCGTCGCTTGGTAGGCCAAGGCCCTTCAAGGGCTCTAGTGTCATGGGGTTTGGTTTTGTTTTCTTAGACACTATGCGTTAATGATTAAAAATAACAAACGCCGGGCTGAGTGGCTCAGACGGTTAAGGCGCTGGCTTTCAAACCCCAACTTGGCAGATTCGATCCTGGCTCAGTCCGGTGGTATTTGAAGGTGCTCAAATACGACAACAAACGCCGGGCTGAGTGGCTCAGACGGTTAAGGCGCTGGCTTTCTAACACCAACTTGGCAGATTCGATCCTGGCTCAGTCCGGTGGTATTTGAAGGTGCTCAAATACGACAGCCCCGTGTCAGTAGATTTACTGGCACGTAAAAGAACTCCTGCAGGACTAAATTTCGGTACCTCGGCGTCTCCGAAGACCTTAAAAAGTAGTTAGTGGGACGTAAAGCAAATTATTAAAAATAACAAATGTCAGAAAGAACTTAATATCTAAAAATAAAAATATACAACATTATTAAGAAGTAAAGCAGTAAACGGAATTTATAGCTCATTAATACTTTTTCAAGTTCGAAGTGGACTTATGACCTAAAATACTTAATATCTAAAAATGAATAAAATAAAAGTAGAAATACAGAAACATAAAATAAATTGAGAATTAGTAACTAAAAAAGAAATAACTCTAGTCTTAAACCGACACCAGTTAAAGTAACTGGCATATAAAAATAAAATCATGGAAACTAAGGCATGAAATGTAAATGTTTGGTAAGAGATGAGTTGTGGCAATCAGTATGGACAGCACATTAAATCTTAAGTACAAATAGACGCTAGTAATGAGAATTTGTTTACAGTTTTCCTTACATTTTGTTTATCTATATTTAAAATTAAATAAAAGACTAAAATGAAACACAAGCTAACCACAAAGTAAGTATAAATATAGTACAGATATACACCTGTAAGTTTACCTTCAGAAATAGTGCTTTAACTGAACTCAAAGTGCCCAGCATAGTGTGACCATTACTTTAACTGTGTGCCTTCTTCAATAATTTTACATAATAATTGTATCTAACAGCAAAGTCTAAATCAAGATCAGGAAATTCATGAACTGTGACATTATATGTAATGCACATTCCAAACAGTGGTGAACTTCCATAATATACTGTTTTAGAAATCGGAAGAAACAAGAGATGTCTGTGTCTTAAACTTCCTTTCCGGGTTGTGAACGAGAATTGTTGTAACTGTTATCTACCACATTATTGAGAACTCTATGGATGTATTTTGATCATTTATTACACGTCTATTTAATAATGAAGTGAAGTTAAATCATTTCAGTAGATCTTTATAGTGAATTATGGCGCTAGGGACAAACCTGTTATTTTTAAAAGTAAAATAACGTAAGAAAACTTTTTGAACTTTCTCTACATGGTTTTGAAAAGATTTATAAAGGGGAGACCAAATTACCGACACGTACTCAAGTTTGGACCTCACAAGTGCAATGGATATTATTCAGGTCTCTGATGTGTCGGATTAAGAAGCCCAGTTTTTGTAGGCATCATTAATTGTGCCATAAATGTGCGGGATAAACGACAAATTGTTTGTGATGCGTACTCCTAGATCATTCATTGAATTAACCTGCGTCAGTAACTCATTGTTGATAGAGTACACGTGTCCTTTAGGGGATTTCCCGTGTGTAAATTTTAAGAAGCAAGATTTCTTTATATTGAAATATAAATTATTTTGTGTACTCAATTCGTATAATTAATTTCAGTCGCTCTGTAGTTTGTCTATGTCTCTATCACATTTCATTCCTTTACAAAGCGTTACATCATCCGCATATAAAAGGCAGTTTGAAAACTTAACCTTAGATGGGAGATCGTTGATATAAAGGTTAAACAGCAACGGACCCAGGTTTGAACCCTATGGAACAGAATATGCAGAAAAAATGTCTGAATTACAACTGCAATATGCTACATACTGTTTTCTGTCGCTAAGGTAGGATGAAATCAGTGTTAGCAATGGCGAAGTCATTCCAAATTCAGAGAGCTTTTTCAATAAAATGTTGACATCAATTTTGTCAAAGGCTTTTGAAATATCCAAGTAAATTACATCAGAATTTCCTTGCCTATGTATCACATTAAAAGAATGCTGCGTAAAATTAATGAGATTGCTTATTATTGGTATACCAGGCATAAAGCCATGCTGATATTCACTTATAGCCCTCTTAACACGAGCGAAAATACGAAAATATAAAATCTATTCTAGTATTTTGCACGGAGCGCATAAATTACAGACAGGTCCGTAATTGTGAATCGTCTTATTGTCTCCAGATTTGAAGATTGGATAAACTCACGTTATTTTTCAGGCTTTGGGGAAAGTCTGCTTTGTAAGTATCAAATTATGCACTCTCAGAAGAGGAATGAGTAACACTTCAGAACATGCTTTTTAGGATGTAGGAAGGTATCCCATCAGGGCCACATGTTTTTTCGGACTTTAATTTCATAATAGCTGCTTTGTATTTACTTGTGGTTATAAATTCGACTCCTAGGGATTCGTTTACCAGTAATCGCGGTGTATCCGGAATAGCGTAAGATGGTGGAGAAGAAGGCTATACAGATTTAAAGAACGTTTCAAAACCATTGGAAATACGATTACTTTGACTATTATATATTATTAAGCTTCATACCCTGTAAGGGTGGATCTTTTTGAGTTCGCCTATTTTTTATACAATTCCAGAATGATTTAGTATCATTCGTGATGTTATTTTGAATTTCAGAGATTATAACAATTGTATGCTTTGTTGATTAAGGTTTTAACGTACTTCCTGAGTTGTTTATATACATGTTTACTGTGATCAGAAATGTTTTGACGTCTTCTATGCAATTCTTTTAACTTAATATTATAGATTATTTCCGAAGTAAACCAAACCGGGTATTTAGTTCTCGAGAAAATGCTCTTTTGGGGACCGTGGCTTCAAAGACAGAATTTACTTTTACGTAAAAATGTTCTACTGCTTTATCTGTATCTTCAATTTTTCCCAACTCAGACCAGTCCGTTTCTCGAAACATGCTATACATACCAAGAAAATTTGCTTTCTGAAAATCATACGCTATAGTACGAATTTGCTTTATTCGATCACGTTCACCTTTTGGTTCTAGAAGAATTGTTAGTGCAGGGTGGTGTGCATCTTCTGGGACTAATGGACATTGCTCTCTGTTCACAGTTACACCACTTACATTAGTTAAAACGAGATCAAGAGTTCTATCTTTAACGTTCAAGACATTATTGAGAGATTTCAGTTGATACAGAAACATAAAATTAGCTAGGGACTTGTATGCGATTCCACCATTTAACATATCATAATCAGAACTATTAATGGAAGGTTGAAATCTCCTGGCTTTGAAGTTTTTCATTAGTTTCAAATAAATTATAAAATTTTAAGTATGTTTCTAGATCACTGGCAGGTAGAAAGTATACAGATACAAGATAGTATGTATGATGTTATAACACTATTTTAACATATACTGTTTCAATATCCTTAAATTTTAAATCTAGTTGTTGTGACATAATCTCCTGATTGACACTCTCTTGATACCCATTCTAACTCTATCACGGTGTCAGAGCATACAGACCTACGCCTTAACGTACATGGCCACCAGGCGGGCTATACATTGTGATGAATCGTACATATACTAAATATTCAGTTTCAACATTGGTATAATAACAGCAACATTACCTCTGTCTTAACCCGTCTCGTGGCCATGATGGTTAAGGGAAGTCGTAAAGTCAGCAAATTTTGACATTTTCACTTTTTTACATTCTATTAACGTGCGAATCATTCTGTTTAATGTGGAATTTATTTTATTCAAATATTTACTCTTACTATTTTAAATAATTTATTTAATATCTTGGCACACGCCAGAGCCAAGTGTAGCTTCCGCCGAAGCCCCAGTCTCATCCATGGCTTTGGCAATATGGAAGCTGCTGGGGTATGGGTGGTGCTTAGTAGTGACATTCGAAGCACAACCTGTGCGTATGAGTGTCATAGAAGGTGTTGCTCATAGGGTTAGTCGTGCTACAATAGCACTGTCTGGTCCAGTGAGGAAAGCAATGGCAAACTATCTCACTCCTAATCTTGCCTAGTACGCCTCATTTTGGTACTGACAGTGGTTTTCCTATAACTGCATAGCCTTTGGTGGTGCTATTTGAGGATCCAACCAGCCTCTCGGCTGATGACCTAACAGCCAGACTTTGGTGCACTTCGATTTCAAGACACGTTTTGTGCAATGTATCACCGATTTACACATGATTAAGGGACTATTCACTCTAGAAGGCTGTGGTTTTGGCGTGTTTTGAAGATAAATATCTGTTTTATTAGTTGATCACCCTGCTTGAGCTGCAATCGCAAGATGCAGTGTTGTTTTGGCGGATGATTTTAAAGCTTTTATTCGGCAGAAGGTGAGCTTTAACGGAAATTTTACTTTTAAATGCAATTAACTCAAAAGCACTTTTTCCTAAACAAATGCTCCCTTTTCTCAGAAACTACTGGGTGCATTTCCATGAAGTGTTTACCAAATGTTTGTGATACTGCTGTGGTAGTACGGATCTAAATTCACTGTGTATATTATGCGGGAACAAGACGGATGAGCTACATTTAGTAGGTGTTTGTGCGGAAACAGAGAAGTTGAGGAATAAGTTCCTAAGTGACAAACAGCAAGTGATGTGTAGACGCAGTGATGATCAAAAGTTATTGCATGGACATCGAAGGAGTAGAATAGCGAAGGTAATTTGAATAAATACTTAAGTGCCGTGACAAAGGTATGTGAAAGGAAAGTGAGATTAGCATGTTGTGTAGATGAAAAAAAGTGATTACGTAAGTGTACAAGTGGTCCGGAATGGCAATGAGGACAGTTTAGGTTCAGCAGAAAGAAGGACAGTGAACTCAGCAGAATGTAATGTCTTGACAGAGATGGCTGGTAGTGGTATATTGTAATACCAGACTAGCTGACCAATACAGAGAAGATGTGGGTCATCACCAGCAGTTAGCTTGCTAATATAACGAGATTGCATTTTTGTTATTTTGATACGTGACTTAAATGACTGGTTTTATATCAATTTTCTCTATATCATTTGCCAACATTGCCAACTGTCGTGATTTAAGAAATTTTATTTATTTTGTGTTAAGGATCAAGTTGACGGTCTCGCTTCTTTCTTGTTTAATTAATTGCTAACCTGGTTTTAGATAGGTTTATTTCCTGTTACTTAGAGACTAACAATAGAGGATAACTCTGTAAAGACTTATTGAATAAATAAATAAATAAATAAATAAATAAATAAATAAATAAATAAGTAAATAAATAAATAAATAATGTTAGTACTGATCTACTTTGATTGATATTTGTTGAATAGTTTATTTTACATAATAAAATATCTGAAGAAAAAATTAAAATTTGGGAATATTAAAAAAATCATAAGTTTTCGTAGCACGTATTTTAAAGCTATTAAAGATCAGTGTATGCAATAGACATGACTAAACATCATATAAAAAATCATATTTCTAGATTCAATAGCTGCTGGGAAAAAGGTTAATTTATTCAGCTATTTTCACATTGACGAGATACAGCATTACGATTCCCCTTAAGGGGGAAGGTCTATAGGGTCTAACACCGTGGGTAGCCGGTTAGAGTCTGTTGGTTGAGAAAAATCGCTATCAGAACGTTAGCCATCAGACTAGGAGGGGTGGGATTATACACTTTGGTTGTCAAAGGCCTGGATTCAATTCCAAACCTCTCCACTGTGTTTTGGTGGAGTGAGGGTGTATGATGCTGCTGATGATGATTCGTCCATCGGATGCATACGTTAAGCATTCAAGAGACCCCTTGGTGTTATTCGACAGGGGTAGGCTATGTACCGACCCCGGTTTTTACCCTCTCCACACCTCATTTTCATCATCATCCTACATCCATATATGCAGGTTGCACGGGGGCGTCAAATAAAATGGCCTGCACCAGGTGAGCCAAACATGTCGTCGGACACTCTCGGCACTAAAAGCCATACGACAAATACACTGACTGACAGAGCAAATGCAACACCAAGAAGGAGTGGTCAGAACTTTATGCCAATTGCAGGGTAGACTGACGTCACTGAGGTATGCTCATGATGTGAAATGCGCCGCTGTGCTGCGCACGTAGCGAACGATAAATGGGACACGGCGTTGGCGAATGGCCCACTTCGTACCGTAATTTCTCAGCCGACAGTCATTGTAGAACGTGTTGTCGTGTGCCACAGGACACGTGTATAGCTAAGAATGCCAGGCCGCCGTCAACGGAGGCATTTCCAGCAGACAGACGACTTTACGAGGGGTATGGTGATCGGGCTGAGAAGGGCAGGTTGGTCGCTTCGTCAAATCGCAGCCGATACCCATAGGGATGTGTCCACGGTGCAGCGCCTGTGGCGAAGATGGTTGGCGCAGGGACATGTGGCACGTGCGAGGGGTCCAGGCGCAGCCCGAGTGACGTCAGCACGCGAGGATCGGCGCATCCGCCGCCAAGCGGTGGCAGCCCCGCACGCCACGTCAACCGCCATTCTTCAGCATGTGCAAGACACCCTGGCTGTTCCAATATCGACCAGAACAATTTCCCGTCGATTGGTTGAAGGAGGCCTGCACTCCCGGCGTCCGCTCTTCTCAGAAGACTACCATTGACTCCACAGCATAGACGTGCACGCCTGGCATGGTGCCGGGCTAGAGCGACTTGGATGAGGGAATGGCGGAACGTCGTGTTCTCCGATGAGTCACGCTTCTGTTCTGTCAGTGATAGTCACCGCAGACGAGTGTGGCGTCGGCGTGGAGAAAGGTCAAATCCGGCAGTAACTGTGGAGCGCCCTACCGCTAGACAACGCGGCATCATTGTTTGGGGCGCTATTGCGTATGATTCCACGTCACCTCTAGTGCGTATTCAAGGCACGTTAAATGCCCACCGCTACGTGCAGCATGTGCTGCGGCCGGTGGCACTCCCGTACCTTCAGGGGCTGCCCAATGCTCTGTTTCAGCAGGATAATGCCCGCCCACACACTGCTCGCATCTCCCAACAGCCTCTACGAGGTGTACAGATGCTTCCGTGGCCAGCGTACTCTCCGGATCTCTCACCAATCGAACACGTGTGGGATCTCATTGGACGCCGTTTGCAAACTCTGCCCCAGCCTCGTACGGACGACCAACTGTGGCAAATGGTTGACAGAGAATGGAGAACCATCCCTCAGGACACCATCCGCACTCTTATTGACTCTGTACCTCGACGTGTTTCTGCGTGCATCGCCGCTCGCGGTGGTCCTACATCTTACTGAGTCGATGCCGTGCGCATTGTGTAACCTGCATATCGGTTTGAAATAAACATCAATTATTCTTCCGTGCCAACTCTGTTTTTTCCCCAACTTTCATCCCTTTCGAACCACTCCTCCTTGGTGTTGCATTTGCTCTGTCAGTCAGTGTATGTAAACCTCTGCCTTATAAACAGTCCCAGTGCCACGCAGTTCTAATCAATATTAGTCGCCAACCTCTTCAAAACCAATTCAAAGGCCCGGTGCAAGACTGTGGTTGGTTGACTGTGAAATGCTGTTCCACAGTAGATAAAAACTAAGAAATGAAAGAATTTATTTGTTATATAAACGACATTTGATACATAACATGTAGTCCATTTACTAACAAAAGTGTATAGAATTAACTGAAGACATTGTCATAATTTTCGTAATCTTATTTTCCGAACAGGTTATGTTATGGTAATTGGTATAAAAAAGAAGATCCCGAATTATTAAAAGTAAGACTTCACGGATGGATGCGAACTCAGTATTGTTTCCAGTGCAATGATGTGGTGGTGATTATTGTTTTATAGGGGAAGTACAACGAGGTAGTAGCCATCCCCCCATACAGTACCTGGCCATAACATTAAACTCAAGCAGAAGAACTTCTAAGATTTGTTTCCTTAACGGCTTACATTCTTGTACGTTCAGTATATGATAATAATACTTTGTTTAGGAGAGTATTGTATGACTAACAAGGGAACAATCTGAGTTGGACCAGATCGGTTGCAATGCAAATTAGTAGACGATCAACTAAAAACTTAATGGTATTAGTCATTCTGCCGTAAAACAATATTAACATACTTTTTAACTACAGTTTTTGATGGAACGTGGTATATCGAAGGCAGGAATTGGAATGAAACGTTAGGATGATCAGTTAAGATAACTGAACATTATTAAAAGGCTTTTGTTGCTACATTGACTGTCCACGTCAGGATAAAATGAGTTATTCTGAACATGAATTAGACAGTTTTCCCGTTTGTGCTAATGCAAGATTTTAATTTTTTTCTTCTTACAATTTGCTTTACGTCGCACCGACACAGATAGGTCTTATGGCGATAATGGGATAGAAAGGGGTTAGGACTGGGAAGCGACCGTGGCCTTAATGAATGTACAGCACGAGCATTTGTCTGATGTGAAAATGGGAAACCATGTATAACAATCTTCAAGGCTGCCGACAGTGGGTTCGAACCCACTATTTCCTGAATACAAGCTGAAAGCTACGCGATCCAAACCGCGCAGCCACTTTCGCGGTAAAGATTATATTATTAGCATACATGTTTATATATCTTTTCTTAATAATTACCTTTCAAATCTATTTTTTCTGATTGTGACATACTGATGATTTTTAAAGAAAAATTAAAGTCGAAGACAACAGAATAGATCACTCGGTTTTTATACTTTAGCATGTATCTATTTCAATCTGATGTCTTCATAACATTCCGAATTGTAATAAAAACCATGTGAAAGAGTGAAAATTATAGAAAACGAGAAAGAAGCGTACGACGGAGCAGAGTAGCAAGTAACAAGTCACATACAAATCTGTGAAGTAATGGAAATAATATTTTTTTAAACATTGAAGAGGGAAGTGTGATCTGCAAATAAAAATTTAAACGTATTTCTTTACCTGTAAAGGTTTACCTTTCTCTTATAGGGAGACCCTACCAAAATTTATATTTTCAAAAATTTTAGTCCTATCTACACATATATTTAGCAGTTTATTACTGCGATTCTAGTTAATAAATCATTATTATTTTTGTCGAAATGAAACAAATAAACCGATGTCTTTTAAACAGTCCCACTGCCATGTAATCCTAATAAAACTTAGTGGCCATTCTCTTTAAAACCAATTCAAAGGCCCGGTACAAGTCTGTGGTTTCAAATCCAACAGAAAATTGCGACACTGTCTGAAACAGGTACAGAGCCCGATACTTCGGCTACTTGAATTATAACTGTTTACTGCAATCATAATGAAATGTCAGCCGCATCATCCTCGTATTTTATTGGAGGTATGTCTTGGAAAGTCCGTACAGTCATGACTTACCGCTGTACTTACAATGGAAATTTAAATGACGAAATGTGTAATATTACCTATTATGTCAATTAAAACAACATTTTCATAGAACATTTAAAACTTTTTATATTGAATCTACTAATTCTCCAGGTAGTGTATTTTTCGTATTTCTATTTCCCAGTCCAGATAAATGTTATATTTTCAACCAAATGTTCGAAATAGGAACTCATTTCATCGTATTGGACATTACATATAAGAGTTTCGAGATTCAGTACAATTCCATTTCTTAACCAATAGAATAGGATACGATAGGCTAATTAGAGTAGGCCCTACTTCCTTTGTGATAAATCACCAAAAGGTGAATGAAATTAATGCTCGTTCTAAAAATCTAAATTGTAAATAAGAACACACTAAAGGGTAAATTTGTCTCTATATCGGCCTTTGGGGGAGTGAAAAAAATGTGACTATAGTTTGTTGTCAAGTGACGTTGGTCCTTACAGGACATATGACTATGTTTGTCCCATTGCTACTTCAGTTAGCGATGTATGGTTATTTTTTAACTGTTGGGTTGCATTCTGCGTTGTCGTTCATACAGTGAAGATAACTTGCAATTATTTTAAGTATGCAAGACAGTCTCGGTTTAGCGAGTGGTAATATGATCACCAGCGGTGCTCCCTGGGATAGTACTAATGACACCTTCATTGCTCCGGCTGTACATAGAAGGCCCTGTCTTTTGAGAGTTGAGAACATTAGGTATCATAGACCTTGTACCTATTGGTTCTCTCTACTTTACCGCCACTTCTGTAGGGGTACCATTTGAGAACTGTACGCTGAACTCTTGGATAGACTTGTCCTCTGCATAACGTCGTAGAAACATAGCCTTGAAATCCACTAAGTGATTTTTCGGCCCTAGAACTGCAGACCTACTCCTCAATATTTAATGTTACTCAGCACCAGGTCCGGGAAACGTGATGGGCTCCCAGTTCATGTAGCATTGCTAGTATACCGGTTAAAGGGCATTTGCAATTTAATTTTTGAAAATATGGTTTGAGATTAGCCCTTGTGTAATGGCGTATCTGTTGAACCCTACATTATTTTCCAATTACTCTCCATGCTTTTTATCTTTGCCATTTGCTAAGAGCTATTTTAGAAGTGTAGTTCGGGATTATCCCTTCTTTGATTATCATGCTTTTAATAGTCAAATAATACAAATATTAATGGGTAGTTGATTGGAACACTTACCCTAATATATTTTCATTTCCCGAAGAAGAAAAAATTTACTGCTGAGAATTTAAAAATCTAATGCTCCCTCGTACTTATGACCAAGTCATTGTTCAGATGAGTCAAGTTTACAGCTATCGCCCTTCAGGTTCCACAGCATCGTACGGTAAAGTGCAGCAAGTCGTTTATTGTCACTGCCTCTCAATTATACCTTAAAAGATGTTAAACCGGGCGCGCGGCTGTGAGCTTACAACCGGGGGATAGTGGGTTGGAATCCAAGTGTCGGCAGCCCGGAAGATGGTTTTCCGTGGTTTTCTATTATCACACCAGGCAAATGCTGGGGCTGTACCTTAATTAAGGCCACGTCCGCTTCCTTCCAACTCCCAGGCCTTTCCTATCCCATCGTCGCAATAAGACCTGTCCGTGTCGGTTCGACGTAAAGCCACTAGCCAAAAAAATATATGAAATATATGAAAGCAAAGTAGTGTCAAAACTCAGAAACAATGTCTTAAATACCGTTATCTTTCCACTTATTAAGCTGTGTAAGTGAATGATCGTCCGCCTCTGTGGTGTAGTGGTTAGCGTGATTAGCTGCCACCCCCAGAGGCCCGGGTTCGATTCCCGGCTCTGCCACGAAATTTGAAAAGTGGTACGAGGGCTGAAACGGGGTCCACTCAGCCTCGGGAGGTCAACTAACTAGAGGTGGGTTCGATTCCCACCTCAGCCATCCTGGAAGTGGTTTTCCGCGGTTTCCCACTTCTCCTCCAGGCGACTGCCGGGATGGTACCTAACTTAAGGCCACGGCCGCTTCCTTCCCTCTTCCTTGCCTATCCCTTCCAATCTTCCCATCCCTCCACAAGGCCCCTGCTCAGCATAGCAGGTGAGGCCGCCTGGGCGAGGTACTGGTCATACTCCCCAGTTGTATCCCCCGACCAAGAGTCTGAAGCTCCAAGACACTGCCCTTGAGGCGGTAGAGGTGGGATCCCTCGCTAAGTCCGAGGGAAAAACCGAACCTGGAGGGTAAACAGATGATGATGATGATGAAGTGAATTATCACCAAATTAATTAAATATTACGAAATACCGTCATATCCTAGATACATTTTAGATGTTCAGTTTTATTCTTAATTCATCCTCGGCGTAAAATGTATCTTGGGTTTCTCTTATGTCTACTCTTCCTTGTTAGTGTAATTTATGTTTCTGAAATAGTAAAAGTAATATTGCAATCTTCTAGGTGTTTAGTTTTTAATCCTCAGTAGTAAAATATATCTTACGCTCTTATGTGCATTCTTTTTATTACATTTTGTATATTTATTGATACATTTAAGTTACAGTGGCAGTTAGTTACATCCATAGGGACCTCTGGTCCTAGCTGTAATTAACTTTAAATAAATATATTTTTATCGTCATACATTTTACACTAATTTATATCATGCTATGAATTAAAAACTGCGTCTGGAATAATTGTATGCAGTTAGACATGGTATAATGAAAGTGTAAGTCTCGATGAAGATGCACCATCCCTGGATATTGTACACCTTCACTGATCCCTTTAGTGAAAGAGAATTATTTATACAAAATTTTGTCTGATAATACATATCACTAAGGATAATGCACCGCCGCTAGTGGTGGAATACCTTCATCACTACGAGTGCTATAATAATAAAAGTCACCTTTCAGAAATTTTCATTTCGCTTCGCAAAGAGGAAAAAGTCAGAACTAAATTGAAAAGGATTCCACTGGTCTCCGGTAAATAGTAAGACAACAGAATTTGTTTCTTTAATAATAAATAAAAACTACTGGTATTATCCGACTGAAGCACTGTGTTTCTATTGGTCTGCGTACGCCCTGGTTCGTGACAAAATACTTTGGTCCAAGACGTCAGGGGCGCATAGTATAGAAACCCCCGAAAGGTGTATGTCTTCGCAGAGTGGGGGACGTTTTATCGTGTAAGATCACTGCTCTATTATTTTTATAATAATAATAATAATAATAATAATAATAATAATAATAATAATAATAATAATAATAATACCGAGCTCGATAGCTGCAGTCGCTTAAGTGCGGCCAGTATCCAGTAGTCGGGAGATAGTGAGTTCGATCCCATTGTCGGCAGCCCTGAATATGGTTTTCCGTGGTTTCCCATTTTCACACCAGGCAAATGCCTGGGCTGTACCTTAATTAAGGCCACGGCCGCTTCCTTCCACTTCCTCGTCATTTCCTATCCCCTCGTCGCCATAAGACATATCTGTGTCTTATGGGACGTAAAGCAAATAGCAAAAAAAATTAGTAATAATAATACATTTGCCACATTGTTTTAAAATACAAAAGAGCGTACTACTGTGCAGCAGTACTTGCTGAACATAAAATTGTTGTCGTTCACGTTCACTGTCCGAGACCAATGACGGTGCACCTTCGCTAGAGGATGTGAGTTATTCATTTCATGGTAAGTTTTTACTAATCATCTTAGCGATGTTATACACTTACTAGGGAAGGTGTACCTTCGCCATAATTGGTATACCAGTACATCACCTGCGGAAAGGAAGCAAATCATAAAGACAGAAATTCAATAGTAATATATAGTTCAAAAGATGTATTTCACTCGCACTGAATAAACCTCACGAAACTGTTCATACGAAGTGTCCACTCGTGGTGCATTCACACAAGAACGATAGAATTAGGCGGAAAGGTCTGCTACACACTGATCTATGTGGCCTTTGATCTGTTTCTCTGCGGTTCTAGCAGCCGCCATGTAGGGTTTAGGACAGTTCATTAAACCCTCCATGATGCTCATCATGAAGCGGTTCACCTTAACCAGCGTTTCGAAAGACGAATACACCACAGGCAATACATCCTGCAGCGCCTTAGCTTCCTCTTGTGTCTGACAAGCCACTGCTATTGCCGCAACTGTGTTTTTCTTGCAGTCTTCAATACGCTGCTCTGCTTCTTCAAGTGTCGCATTGAGTCGCCGAAAAAGATCAACAACGGAGTCGACAACTTCCTTCGCAGATGATACCTGGAAATAGTAGAAGTGACGTTGTCGTATCAGAAGAAGAGCAGTAGATGGAGAAAGAATATCTACTAAGATATTCTACGACAAAACATTCTTATAGTCTTAATTTTGATGGGAATCTCTACTAACTGATATTATCTCATGGGAAGTAACTCTAATGGGAGATATGCACGAAATCCTTCAAAACTATGAGAAAATATTTTTTGCTGTAATTGCTAGCTTATTATGCTGGGAATCAATTTCCAAAATGATTTAGTTAAATTCAATACTTAAGTGCACTTAAAAAATCAAATTCCTAACACATGCTTGCCAGGTGCCACACCCCCTTTTTCACTATTTTACGTCTGTTTAGTCAGGCAGTTGACGGTATTACACTTGGAAGTATTGAAGAAGGCTGCGAAGCGTTATTTCCGGTTGCTCAGGCATGGCGATTATCGTGGAAAGTTCTTTTTGATTTGAGAGATACACTACGAGGTTGCTCTTGTGAAATTCAATTGTCATTTCCAGGACTTCCCTTTCCCTGCAGCTACTAAAAATACCAATCTAAAAATTGATAGAGAGGCAGGCTAAACAGTGTTACGAATTTTCCTAAGAGAATTACAAAATTTGTAATTTTATGGATGTTAGAGTTTAATATTTATGTACTTTGAGTGAACTTTTCCAATTGAAAAGTTAGTTAATTTTTTAAAATCGAAATAGGCATGAAATTAAAATACGCCTGCAGGGATTAAATCACCAAGATGTTAGAAATCACTAAAAAAGTTACAAGCTCCAGGACTTTGGAATTGGTGAAGAAAAGGTACATCAGTATGACCAAAATTCAAATTTGAACAATTCTTTTCGATACAAATTATCTAAATTAACTGAATAATGTTTATAGGTAGCTAAAAATGTATTTAAATCAGTGTGCAAAGTTTCATTATTCCAATTTAAATAGTGTCATAGTTAGAGAGAATTACGTAAATCAATAAATTTTCCTGCACGTCTCCCCCTAAGGCCTTTTAGTCTATTGAAAACACCAATTATAACACATAAAACACCTTAACATATCTGTAAAAACACACATTATTAAACAAAGAATGACATGCTTCGTCCTATAAGAACATCCTCAGATTCTATCAAATCACTTTTAAAAAAAAGGCGCATATACGTACAGTATTGTTTACGTTGCGTAAGCTTGTCAATGACTGAGAGTTGCTGATACTATGAACAAGTAAAATAAACAATGATTTGCCGGGCTGAGTGGCTCAGACGTTTGAGGCGCTGGCCCTCTGACCCCAACTTGGCAGGTTCGATCCAGGCTGAGTCCAGTGATATTTGAATGTGCTCATATAAGTCAGACTCGTGTAGCTAGATTTACTGGCATGTAAAAGAACTCGTGCGGAACTAAATTCCGGCACCTCGGCGTCTCCGAAAACCGTAAAAGTACTTAGTGGAACGTGAAGCCAATAACATTATTAACAAATAATGATTGTGGTAATATTCAACCGTAGCGTCACTGTCCAGAAGCAGTTGTTGAAACATTTCTACAGGTTGATCGGAAACAACATGAACTAAGTATATGATCGTTAGTGTTGGTCATACTCATAGGTAATTTGAAGAAATACGTTTATATCTCGCACCGTTCAGTTTATCAGCTACTGAAGTTAGCCAGTCAGATCACTTCGCGGGTGAATTCAAATAGGCTTTACTGTACAATGCGGTGTTGCTAAATCTTCACGTGGCTTGGTCGAGCTTAAGAGCTGTGCCGAGAAAAGAGCATCAAACACTAACACCAAATACAGTAGAGACGATACGCGAGACACTGCGAGATATCGAGGGACAGCGATTAGAGCTCTATCTAGCGGAGTGACCTGAGAGTTACTGATTCTGTCAAAAGAGCACGTGTATTTGTTTGTGAAGTTTTTGGGGTTATTTATGCGTTTGCATTAAGTTGACATAAGTAAATAGTAGCGTGTGTCATTCCTTTATATCTCCTGTCAGTATGAGTGGAAAGTGCTGCGTTTGGCTGCAATAACTATGAAGTGCAGAAGGATTTGCGGTCTTTCTTCCGTTTCCCTCGTGACAAGAAAATGTAAGTAAATACTGTGTTTGCATATATATTCTTCCAGTTACAAAGATATTTTTATAAAAGGCTTACTTCATAAACTTCTTACCTGCGTGACCCATATTTTAACTGGCTTAAAATATAATAAGCTTATTTTATTGTATTAGTGCAGTAGGTAACATTCAATACCGATGTGTTGTTGTAGGTGTGATCTGTGGGTTTTGATTTAATTCAGGAAAATGCATATGTGTGTGGCTGGCTGTGTTCTAAGTTACTCCATTTGGAACGCCGTAATGCGT
The DNA here is from genome assembly GCF_040414725.1 of Anabrus simplex. Taxonomy (NCBI): domain Eukaryota; kingdom Metazoa; phylum Arthropoda; class Insecta; order Orthoptera; family Tettigoniidae; genus Anabrus; species Anabrus simplex. Next base: position 334,047,414 of record NC_090267.1, on the reverse strand, counting down.
TGTCAAGCACTGAAGAAAATATGGGTGATTTAAGAAATGTGACAATGATGCAAATTTGCTTTACCCTAATGTAATGGCACGTATTGATTATAACATAATTTTGAATTTTTTTGCGGCTAAATTTATATTTTCTTTCTGTTAGTAGGCTTCAAGTTTAAAGGAAAATTGTCCAGCTCTTAAATGTAAATTCATTGAATCATGTGTAAGGAATGTGCCGATATTTTTATTGACAAGTGTAATAATGTGCTGTACAACGTTTTTAAATGAGAAAAAGACAAATCTAGCCGTGAAAGTTCAGGCAGGTATGCTAAAGTTAAAAAAATAATGCATAAATGACAGATCAAGCCCTTTCACAGCAGTCCATATCACATCTTGATTATATGTCTAATTTCAGTCTTTAAATAATAACTTGTTAAATAATTCTTCATTCATGTATCCAGAATTGCCTTAGCAACTTTGAAGTTAATATTTTAGCAACACTTTCTCTCTAGACGTAATTTATTTATCGACTTCCGTATATACATTTCCAATGATATTTGAATTTAGCGCGAATTTCCAGGTCACGCCACTAGGAGCGCCACTTGCGAATTGTCTCTCATTTTAACAAGGTTAAATCCGGAAGTATCGCGTATAGTCTCTACTGTATTTGCTAACACACCGTGGGTTTTAGTCAATGCTGCCGTAGCGTGCTTGATATGGGCCGAGCCTATCAGCAGGGAGATTGTTCAAGTCCCTCCCCTGGAGAAGTTTATGTCTTCTTTTGGAGCTCTCAAGCCGGTCATAAGCCACGTGCAGATTTATCAACACCACCTCGTATAACCCATCTGAATTCCCCCGCGAAGCGATCTGATTGGCTAACTGATAAAATGACAACGAAGCAAGATATCGACATACAATACCTATCAGTATGACCAACGCTCTAACGCACATACATCCCGTTCGCGTTGTTTCCGACCACCCTGTATAAGTAATAAGTAATAAGGATCATCGGGCGAGTTGGCCGTGTGGTTAGGAGCGCGCGGCTGTCAGCTTGCATCCGGGAGATAGTGGGTTCGAATCCCACTGTCGGCAGCCCTGAATATGGTTTACCGTGGTTTTCCATTTTCACACCAGGCAAATGCTGGGGCTGTACCTTAATTAAGGCCACGGCCGCTTCCTTTCAACTCCGAGGCCTTTCCTATCCCATCGTCGCCATAAGATCTATGTGTGTCGGTGGGACGTAAAAAGCCACTAGCAAGAAATGTAATAAGGATCACTAAACACTGACACGTATTTTGTCTGATGGGGATCACTAGATGCTGATAGTTACACTCTGACGAATCACTATGATGTGGATAAGTAGAAGGTGATGTAATTTGATTGATGGGAACCACAATGTAGTCATACATTCATAATCTGATGCAGGTCACTGGACACTGATACGTACTTTATCTGATGGGATGGTTGTACTGTTATATTTGTCATAATTAATGTTTTAGGTGGACTGAAAACTAAGTCGACACAGGAAAGTGTGGCTTTATTATTATTATTATTATTATTATTATTATTATTATTATTATTATTATTATTATTATTATTATTATTATTATTATTATTATTATTATGCCTTTATTTACATGGCGTGACTCAGGTTATAAAGTCTGCTATTCTGCCAAACTATATTTTATAATGTACATACAGTTTAACATATATTACACACACACACGCACACTATAATACTAAACTAAATTACCAATTATTAAACTTTACACATAGTTGTAAAAACACGTTAACAGAGGGAAAAAAAGAAACGTATATGAAATAACGCAGAATAAAGAAAATTGTCCTAATGCATCAATACAAACAAATTGAGTATAACGTCTTAGTGAAACACGGAAGGAAATAACAAAACAGGAAAACAGAATTCATGTCTTTACACCCAACTTGATCCGTACAAGTAACACTGCCAACATTTTCTTTTTAAATCACGGTTCAGATAGGGTGTCCCTTAGGTCACTGGGCAACGAATTCCGTGTTCGAATAGTACTGACAACAAAAGAATTATTGTAGAGGGTGGATCTGTGATTTGGTATTTTGAAGATTAGGTTAGCTGCAGCTTTGGTCAGATATTTATGATTGTATGAGAACAACTGGAAAGAATCTGTTAGATAAAAGGGTGTCTGCCTGTATATTATTTTGTGGAGCAGAAACAACGAATGATAAGTACGACACTGGTTTAGTTTAAGACAATTTAGCTCATGGAATGCAGGAGTTACGTGATGACATTTTGGAATGTTCAGTATAAAGTGGAAGCAAGCATTCTGAGCTCCCTGAAGTCTTTATTAATAAATTATGGGAATTACTAAACAGTGATAAGTACACTCAACCGCACAAAAATTGGCCAGCAAAGAAATATTTAATTTTATACATTCTCGAAACGTGAGGATAGATTTTGTAAGCTGTGGACAGCCGGTGGCCATAGAATTGATACTTGATATCCTACCACTTGCTTAGTATGTGCATTCAATTTCAAACAAGAGGATTTTGAAAGAAAGTCATCTGCGACGGCCAATGTTTTTGCGGTGGATTGTACATTACCTGACAGAGATCACTAGAGGATGTTAAGTACTTTGTCTGAGGAGGGCACTAGACAGCGATACGTACATTACCTGATGAGAATTACTAGACACTGATAGCTACATTATCTGATGGGGAATCACTATGCAGTGATACGTACTTTGTCTAATTACGATCACTAGAGAGTGATATAGTCATACTTTTCTGGAAATCGCTTGACAGTGATAGAATTTTATTTTGTCTGGTGGGGATCACCAAACACTGACACATATTTTGTCTGATGGGGATCACTGGATACTGATACTTACTTTGATGAATCACAAAACAGAGATAGAGTTATACATTGTATGACTGAGGTAACTAGAAGCTGATACGTAATTTGACTGATAGGAACCACTATGCAGTAGTATATTAATTTCTGATGCAGATCTCTGGACACCGATACGTGCATTACCTGATGGGATCACTAGACAGAGATACATACTTTATCTGAGCGGTATCACTAGGCAGAGATAGGCCTACGTACTTTGATGGGAATCACCAGACACTAGTGATTATCAGATGGAGACCACTAGGCACTCATACGTATATTATCTGATGGGATCACTAGACACTGATACCTACATTATCCCATGGGGGCCCACTATACACTGATATCAATATTACCTGATGCGGCCCTCTCGACACGGATATCTACATTAGCTAGATGGGGATCACAATTCAGTGATTCGTACTTTGTCTGATGAGGATCGCAAGGAAGTGATATGGTTGAACTTCGGTGGAATCACTAGAGAGTGATATAGGTAATTTTTTTCTGATGGGATCACTACAAACCTTTCCATACATTATATTATGGACATCACTGTTCACTGTTACAAACACCAATCAATCAATCAATCAATCAATCAATCAATCAATCAATCAATCAATCAATCAATCAATCAATCAATCAATCCATCAATCATCAATCAAGCATCAATCAATCATCCATCATCACTGATCTGCATTTAGGACAGTCGTCCAGGTGGCAGATTACCTGTCTGTTGTTTTCCTAGCCTTTTCTTAAATGATTGCAAAGAATTTGGAATTGTTTTGAACATCTCCCTTGGTAAGTTATTCGAGTCCCAAACTCCCATTCCTATAAATGAATATTTTCCCCAATTTGACCCCTTGAATTCCAACTCTGTCTTTATATTGTGATATATCCTAATTTTAAAAACACCACTCAAACTTGTTCGTCTACTAATTTCATTCCACGCCATCTCTCCACTGACAGCTCGGAGCATACCACTTAGTCGAGCAGCTCGTCTCCTTTCTCCCAAGGCTTCCCAGCCCAAACTTTTCAAAATTTTCGTAACGCTACTCCTTTTTTCGGATATCTTTTTTTTTTTTTGCTAGTTGTTTTACGTCGCACCGACACAGATAGGTCTTACGGCGACGATGGGATAGGAAAGGGCTAGGAGTGGGAAGGAAGCGGCCGTGGCCTTAATTAAGGTACAGCCCCAGCATTTGCCTGGTGTGAAAATGGGAAACCACGGAAAACCATTTTCAGGGCTGCCGACAGTGGGGTTCGAACCTACTATCTCCCGAATACTGGATACTGGCCGCACTTAAGCGACTGCAGCTATCGAGCTCGGTCACCCAGAACAAATCGAGCTGCTTTTCTTTGGACTTTTTACAGTTCTCGAATCAAGTTATCGTGGCCAGGGTCCCATATACTGGAACTATTCTCTAATTGGGGTCTTACCAGAGACTTATATCCCTCTCCTTTGAACCCTTACTACAACCCCTAAATACCCTCATAATCATGTGCAGATATCTATACCCTTTGTTTTCAATTCCATTTATGTGATTACCCCTATGAAGATTTTCCCATATGATAACACCTAGGTACTTACAATGGTCTCCAAAGGGAAAATCACCCCATCAACGCAGCAATTAAAACTGAGAGAACTTTTCCTATTAATGAAACTCACAACCTGACTTTTAACCCCGTTTATTATCATGCCATTGCCTGCTGTCCATCTCACAACATTGTCGAGGTCTTTCTGCACTTTTGTCTGACAAGGATCACTAGACTATATTTTATCTGATAAGGACCACCAAAGGGTACAAGTACTTACTTTACTCGCAGTACAGTTGGCGATACCCTTCGTCAGGTTAGCAACAACCTCCTTGTACTCATTGGTTGCTCGAACACCGCACACAACTTTGGACTCATCATGTTGCAGCTGCACAATCCTGTCCTGCACGTCTTGGAACACGTTCAGGAGCTCCTCCTCAGCCTTCGCCTGGACTTTCAAGGCGTCCATAGTCACTGTGGCCGTCACGTTCAAGAAGTGTTCGATGGTGGAAGCGATCTTTCTCTGCAGAATAACACAAGAAACAGGCTGGATTACATTGCAGCAAAACAGTCTAGCCTAAGCAAGCAACGAGTGTGAACGTGCTGAGTGGGAGAGCGAAGAAGTATGATGGGAGTAGAGAAGTAACGGAGAATGGATGTGTTAAGTGACGAGTTCCGTGGAATATGATCGGAATAGAGCAATATCGGGTCATGATCGGAAGATGGCAGGGGAGAACGAAGAAGAAAACAACAAAGGAAAGGAAGGTGAAGACGTTCGAGGAAAGATGGGGAGGTGGTGTTGATGGGAGCAGTGATAACTATCTTAGTAGTTATTGGGGGCGTGGAAATAAACCCTGGCCAGAAAGCAGGTGGAAATGTGAATTGGGAGGTCGTAGAAGTCATCAAGAAGGTGGTAAAGGAGGTAGTTAACGAAGATGGTCCATTTGACCAGATAAAAGAGCTGATAAGAGATCAAGCTAAGGAGTTCGAAAATATGAAAAAAATGGATACAGGAAAAAACAGAAGAAACAATAGTCAAAGTGGGAAACAATGAGAAAGACATTGTGAGGCTAAGGGAGAAAGTAAAACATCTGGAAGAGGAGGTGCTGAAACGGAAGAAGGAAGCCGTGATCAGCAGTCAGGAATGCATGAGGAAATGCATATGTATATATGGTGTACAGGAAGCAAAGAGAGAAAACAAAGTGGACGTAATATACAAAGTGGTGGAGGTTATCCAGAATAAAATGAAAGTTTTAGTGAATTGGACATAGATGACGCGGAAAGGGTAGGTAAAGTGAGAGGACACAGACCAATAAAAGTGGAGTTACTATCTACTTTGATGGCGGATATAGTGATAATAAACGCGGAAAATCTACAGGGTGAAAGAATTTGGATTAAGAGAGACATGGGAAGAGAAGGGAGTGAAAATCTGAAAATGTTGAAGAGACATTCAGTGAGAGCCGGAAAGCAAGGACTGAGAGCGCATATAAGGGGCCAGCAGTTGGTGGTATCCAATGGCAGGTGGGTACGAGTTTGGTCAGCGACGAAACTGCAAGTAATGGAAGATAAACTTAAGCAGGAAGAAGACATGGCGACAAGACAGGAGGGAAGGCAGGTCGTAGAGAGAGCGGTGGGATGTAGAGAATTAAGAGACATACTCAGTGAAGGACTCAGTGGGCAGTGTCGTGAAAGATCAGAAAAGGGGGTCCAGGAGGAGCTAGCGGAAAGAAAACCTCAAGAAACTGCAAGTATAGTTTGCATTGGTCGAGTGCATAGTAAAGACAAAGTCAAGACGACAAGACAGGATGGAACGCAGGTGACAGAACGAAATTTAAGAGATGCAAGCATGGCAGGGGTCAGTGAGGGTTTTAGAGAGACTAGGGAAGAAACCAAAAATAGAGGAGGACGAGGTAGGCAAAGAGCGCCACAAACTGTCAAAAAAGAGGGAAAGGAAGTAGAAGCAGAGAGGGCCATAGCAACGAGAAGTAAACATGTGGGAGGAAGTGGTGATGAATGTCTATCTGACCAGATAAAAGAGTGGATAAGGGAACAATCCAAGGAGTTTTGCCAAGTGGACCAGATAAAAGAGTTGATAAGGGAACAATCCAAGAAGTTCGAAAATATGAAGTTATAAAGGTAGGGCTTGTAAATATTTGAATTGTGAGAGGTGGTTGTAAGTAAATAGTTAAGTAAGTGAGGTAGTAATGAAGGCTTGTTACGATATTGTACATTTGGGAAGGTTGTGTAGTGTGAAGATATTGTAAATGTGGAAGGTTTGTGTAGTAAGATAAAATGAGATTAGAGTGGAGGTTTGTGAATAGTGTTAAAACAAGATGAAGATATTGGAGGTTTGTGAAGAGTGATGTTATAAGGTAGGTCTTGTAAATATTGGAATTGTAAGATGTGGTGGTATATAGGGTTAGTAAATAATTATTGACGAACTTAAATGAACTTAAACGGAAGTATAACAGTGTATGTAACAGAAGGAATAGCAAAGGCAGTAAGTTGAAATGAGAGAATAATGGGGACATGCACTCAGTGGATGACGTAATGTTATGATGGAGTCAGCGAGTCTCAGTAGAGTGGGTCATGGTATGTAGGTACGGAATGTTTGTAATGCAAGGGTCACAGACTCAATCAGGGCAGAGTAGACAGGTCATCAGCCTTCCTTAGGAGACGTGTTGGCAATCGCCAAGCATCTGGTTAACACCAGGGTCCATATAGCAGTTAACACTGCTTGATGGAATAACTATTCTTATTACTCTTATGTTATTATTATTATCGTGAGCATCCTCACGATGCGACGGCTAACGCCAACTATCTGATTAGTGCCTGGCGCCACCTTGACTAGATGGGGCACTATTATTCCTATTATGCTGATTGTTTAGTATTTAGGTAGAGTGTAGGTTGAAAGACCTTGTTTAGGTTTGGATACTGTTATTTTTCTCCATTAAATAGATCGATTAAGTTATGTACGATAAGATCTGGAGGAAAATAAATACTATACCATACAATACATTGCTGTAAAACAGACTTACAGATGATTTGAAGGGAAATTTCAGACCACACCCATAGATTCTTCTTCTTATTCCTATGTTCATGCACTTTTCTCTGCGATTGGCACATGTTGTGGATATGGACCAGTTTTACAGTCGAATGCTCTACCTGGTACCAACCCTATATGGAGGAATGTATTCACTATTATGTGCTTTTGTGGTGGTTGGTTATGTTTTGTAACGTATTTGGATGAAGACCGTTTATGTTAAGATGAACATAAACACCCAACACCTCAGCTATGATAGTAACCATACGCAGTTAAAATCCTAAACCTGTCCGGTTATCGAACCTGGGGCCCTATGAACCATAAGCCAGTACGCTAATCATTCAGCCACGGAGCCGAGTTGCACACCTTTTTCTCTTCTAGCCTTTATCCCAGTTATCTGGAGTCAGCGTTAATGTAGATTAAGCCTAGTTTTACGGCTTAATGCCTTTCCCGTGTGGAGGGATGTTTCCGTGGTGGTTAGCAGTGTGATATGTTGTGTGTAAATGAAGGTATGGATTAAGACGATCGCAAACCTCCAGTCCCCGAACTACGGGAGTTAACCAAATGTGGTTAAAATCTCTGACCGAGCGGGGAATCGAAGCCGAGGTCCTCTGAACCGAAGACCACTACTCTGACCATTCTCGCAAGGAGCCACACCGGACGGAATACCTACCAATAATAATAATAATAATAATAATAATAATAATAATAATAATAATAATAATAATAATAATAATAATAATAATAATAATAATAATAATAATAATAATAATCATAATAATAATAATAATCATAATAAACATATGGCCTCAACTACCGTTACATTTAGCTTTGACGCCATTTAGGCTGCCGGTGTGTCAATTTCAACGTCCCATTTTACTCTACCAGATGGTAGCATGTCTGACATGGGAACAGGCACGATACTTCCTTAGTAACACTACTTCCAACCCTCTCTGCTGTCTCGTTCTCTTAGATTTAAAGGCGATGTAGTTTGTGTTTACCCCTCCATCCATTTTACCCTCCCGTACCACCTCCCCCCCCCCACCGCCCCACCCGGAAGTAAAAATATCTATGATGATGATGCTGCTGCTTGTTGTTTAAAGGGGCCTAACATCGAAGGTCATCGGCCCAAAATATCTATCAAGTTCATCACCAACTTAGGCTTCATCTCCTCATTACGGTACATTCCTACCATTGTTCCTTATTTGTGTTTAACTGTTAGTGTTTGTGAATTCTAGTTCTTGATAGCAACCATTATTATTATTATTATTATTATTATTATTATTATTATTATTATTATTATTATTATTATTATTATTAGGTTTGTAGAGTGAAGTGGCTGCAGTACAGTATATCTTTCCGTAAACTAGGTAAATCCCTCCACCATTATTGGGCTATTTTCTTCTAACTAGTCCCTCAAATTCTAAATCAGTAGAAGTTTCAATGTCAGGAAAGGCCTCTGAATATCAACACTTTGTCCGTCTCTGTGGTGTAGTGGTTAGTGTGATGAGCTGCCACCCCCGGAGGCCCGGATTCGATTCCCGACTGTGCCACGAAATTTGAAAAGTGGTACGAGGAGCGGAACGGGGTCCACTCAGCCTCGAGAGGTCAAATGAGTAGAGGGGGAGGTGGGTTTCGATTACCACCTCAGCCATCCTCGAAGTGGTTTTCCGTGGTTTCCAACTTCTCCTACGGGCAAGTGTCGGGATGGTACATAACTTAGGGCCACGGCCGCTTCTTTCCCTCTTCCTTGTCTATCACTTCCAATGTCGGGCTCCATGGTTAAATGGTAAGCGTGCTGGCCTTTGGTTACTGGGGTCCCGGGTTCTATCCCGGGGGATGGGTGTATGTGTCGTCTTCATCATCATTTCATCCTTATCACGACGTATAGGCCCTCAGTATAGCAGGTGAGGCCACCTGGGAGAGGTACTGGACCTCCTCCCCAGTTGTATCCCCCGATCCGAAGTCTCACGCTCCAGAACACTACCCTTGAGGCGGCAGGGGTGGTATTCTTCACTGAATCCGAGGGAAAAACCAGCCCTGGGGGGGGGGTAAACGGGTTAAGAAAGAAAGAAAGAAAGAAAGAAAGAAAGAAAGAAAGTTACCAACATTTTCAAATATAGTAGAAATATCAAAATCTAGCATTCTGGTAGGAAGCTCTCAGAAATGTAAATTAATATTTAAAATAGTCAATAGTGTGGAATGCTCGATACTTTTTAAATCAGAATTATGCACGAACAAAGGAACTCTGAAAAATACAGAACTGTGGGATTAGGCTAATGAACAGAAACTGCCCCATAACTATAAAGCTTTCGCTCATTGCCGTTCTGGCGTGACGTCTTAAAACTTGGTCGTTCATGTTCTCGGGTCCGTAGAAATTACACTTCAAGAACAAGCAGTGCGTTTAATGGAAATATACCATTGCACACATCGATCCTCGGACTGCAAGGTTCACAGATTATCTTATCGCGCTGATGTCATCAGAGCTGCGCCGTGAACCTCTGATATAAAATGGTTCAGTATGCCTCGCATTGCTGGAAATGAGCGAACGGTACGTCTGATCGTGTCAATTAGTGTGTGAACCAACAGAATAATGGACAAAATATAAGCAACAAACACACACAGTGACTTTATAGCCAAAATAAACTCTTTCTTTGCAGGTTACAAGTCAGATCGGTGATTTTTCTGTCGAAATATCAGTTCCGAACCAACTCCTCACCATGCGGGGTACCGTTATAAAGCTGTCTCTGAGCCCAACATGACGTTGCCAGGACGGAGTTAAACATGGTAGAAAGTATGAAAATTTCTTAATATGCTTCATATTGTCTTCTGAATGTATATTCCGACCCATGATGTGTGCATTGTTGAGTAGAGATTCTTCCACTTGATATAACGGTACCATTGCGGTAGACTTAGGACATGATGCATGAACACGCTCGGGCCATCCGTGTCGCTAGGAGACCAGCCAGATGAGCTAGTTCATAATACCAGGCGAATAGATAGAGTACCATAGCCTTCAAAGCGGAAAGCAAGAACGGAATGATCATTGACCCAAATGTGCGAAAGAAGTAGCTTTAGAGAAGAATAGTATTTATGAAACTACAGTCTCGCATTATAAAGAAAAGTATGGACTGCAAAATATATATCAGTCATAGAGTTAATAGCTGCCTCTGTGGATCAGTGGTAGAGTGTCGGCCTCTGAATCCCAAGATAGTGGGTTCAAACCTGGCAGAGGTAGCAGAGGAGGGCGGAAAAATCTACATTCGACACTCCATGTCGTACGATGTCGGCATTTAAAAGATATCTGGTGACACATTTGGTGTTTCCCGACAAAACTTATTGAAATGAAATGGTGTCTGGCTTTTAGTGCTGGGAGTGTCCGAGGACAAGTTCGGCTCGCTAGGTGCAGGTCTTTTGATTTAACCTGCGCGTCGTGATGAGGATGAAATGATGATAAACAAGACACATACACCCAGCCCCCGTGGCAGCAAAATTAACCAGTTATGGTTAAAATTCCTGACCCTGTCGGGAATCGAACCCGAGACCCCTGTGACTAAAGTCCAGCACGCTAACCATTTAGCCATGGAGCCGGACAATTAAATCTCAGCCATAGACGCCGAAGAGAGTTTCGGTTTACTCGGTCTAGCATCTAGTGGGCCTAGAGTAAAACGGAACGTCGAAATTGACGAGCAGACAGCCAGACGGCGTCAAATTGAAATGTCTGCACACGGTAGCTGAGGCCATATGATTATTATTACTATTATTATTATTATTATTATTATTATTATTATTATTATTATTATTATTATTATTACAGGGTTAATGGTGGGAGGCCGGGGAACAATTCCTATTTTCCTATCCTAGCTTTGGACTTATTAGGCATCGAAAAACATTTGGTGAGGAACATACCGGTAGCTGCAATCCGCTGTTCATTATTCATTTTGAGAAACCATCTGTACAGTCAATAGCATCGTGTGTTGCGTACTCTTTGCTTATTAGTTCTTTTTTGTACTCTATGTAAAATATTTTTTCATATTCCATGCTACAGTAATAAGATTTGTTAGATAATATTTTATGTCCGCCTCCGTGGTGTAGTGGTTAGTGTGATTAGCTGCCATCCCCGGAGGCCCGGATCCGGGTTCGATTCCCGGCTCTGCTACGAAATTTGAAAAGTGGTACGAGGGCCGGAACTGAGTCAACTCAGCCTCGGGAGATCAACTGAGTAGAGGTGGGTTCGATTCCCACTTCAGCCATCCTGGAAGTGATTTTCCGTGGTTTCCCACTTCTCCTCCAGATAAAATGCCGGGATGGTACCTAACTTAAGGCCACGGCCGCTTCCTTCCGTCTTCCTTGTCTATCCCTTCCAATCTTCCCATCCCCCCGCAAGCCCCTATTCAGCATAGCAGGTGAGGCCACCTGGGCGAGGTACTAGTCATCCTCCCCAGTTGTATCCCCCGACCCAGAGTCTGAAGCTCCAGGACACTGCCCTTGAGGCGGTAGAGGTGGGATCCCTCGCTGAGTCCGAGGGGAAAACCGACCCTGGAGGGTAAGCAAATTAAGAAAAGAAGAAAGATAATATTTTATTACCTACAGTATTAAACATTGAAGTTAAGTTGTGTGCTGGCAAATGAAGTATACTATGTCCTAGTGGCAACCCTAGAATTAGGCAAGTTATAAAATAAAATACTTAAATAACATCAATAACATTACAGGTGCGAAGTTGAAATTAGTTAATCGGTTTTTATTTATTTCATTGGGAGATAGTGGGTTCAAACCCCACTGTCGGCAGCCCTGAAAATAGTTGTCCGTTAGTATCCCATTTTCACACCAGGCAAATGCTGAGCACCTTAATCAAGGCCACGGTCGCCTCGTTCCCACTCCTAGCCCTTTCCTATCCCATCGTCGCCATAAGAACTATGTGTTTTGGTGCGATGTAAAGCAAAAGGTAATATATATATCATTGTACAGGTAAACCCCGTTATACGCGGATTCGTTATCCGCGATTTCGCATATTCGCGATTTTGGTTTTAAGTCTATTGCAGCCATCTGGTAACAGTACGTGGAAGCTGTAATGCCTTAAGGCGGATATAGACATGCGTGCCGAACTCTATAACGTATACTACGTCGCGCGCCAAAGTTAAACGCTGCATGCGCATATCTACGTGCATCTTCTGTCGTGTTTGTCGAGACGTGAATCGTCAGTTCCGGTCAGTAGAGCTGTAAAGTTGCACTTGACAGGTTTCGTGTTTAAAACGCCGGGTAAAAGGACAGAAAGTGTGACTGTCGAAGGAAAGAAGCGTGTAGCAAAGTCATATTCGTTAGAAACAACGTTACAAGTTTTGGACAGCTTTGAGAAACGTGAGCGTAGTGTTGACATTCAGCTTGCTTTGGGACTTCGTGAATCCTATGTGAGAACAATTGGTGACAATGCAGAATCAATTCGAAAATCTGCTCAACCTTCTACTAATTTAAGTGTGACTGGAGTGACCAAATCTTGCTCGGAAGCGATGGAAAGAATGAATAGGATCGAGCATCACAACCAGCAACACATACCTCTCTCTGGAGCTGATATTCAAGCAAAAGACAAGAGCTTGTATGCAGAGTTTAGTTTATTATTGTGTGTTTCAGTGTTTCAGAAACATGATAATGGTTTTTTTTAATACTAAGAATCTCTGCTTTATGTGAGTAAACGGAAACCTAATCCTATATTTTACATATAAAATTACTCTTGATTTACGCGAATTCGGTATGCGCGCCAATTCCGCGGAACGTAACTATCGCGTATAACGAGGTCTACCTGTATATATTGACGTTACAATTGCTCACTAAGGCGCCATTTTTGTGTAGTTATCATCAGCCATTTCTTGATCAAATTGTATTGAACTCACCATCTAACGGGTTTTTCATTTCATTCGAAGTTATATTTGCGCCGGGTGACGTTGTCGGAAAACCCAGTGGGACAGTTCCTCACCTGTCACCTGTACTTTTGACATATACATGTCTGGAGCCGGCGATCATCCAAAGGTTTGTGGAAAGATATAGTGTCATCTAACAAAAAAGTGTGACGGAAGTGTAGCCTGGCAACCGCGCATGGTGGTGGTGATGGTGGTGATGGTGGTGATTATTGTTTTAAGAGGAAGTAAAACTAGGCAACCATCCTCTATACAGCACTAATCAGAGAGTGGAAGGGATACGACACTTCGAGAAATGAAGTTATCGGCTAAAGAAACACAAGGGCCACGAAGGGCGTGAAAATGAACGACTCCCTAGGCCTCGAGTGCTCCAATACCGTCGGAAAAGAACAAGAGCTGACCAAGGGAGGTCGGATAGGATAGATGAAAATGAGGAGCCTGGCACAAGTAAGTGGAAGCAATGCCAGGACTCAGCCGAGGGCCCCGTGGCCACCAACCCACGCTCCCAAGGTAAGAGCCCCTGGAACTCCTTTTAGTCGCCTCTTACGACAGGCAGGGAATACCATGAATGTTATTCTTATAGCTGGTGATCATCTGAAATTAGCAATCGATGGATGGCCGTTGCCGAGACACATATAAGACATATTCACGATCATTTGATTTTCCCATAGGGAAATTTGACACTTTTTTCTCTAAGCTAACAGAACGCTTACCTGTACATCTATAATCACGTTGCCCTGCGCCGTTGGAGCAAATATGGCGGCGGCGGCCAGCAAGCAAAACAGAGTGAACGTGCGAGCCATCTCGAACTAATTACACAGTGCACAGTTGTCGCCGCATATTTATTCTTTTTGCCCAAGGACATTGCATTGAGATGTTGTTTCAGCCCTGTCAAGTCAGCTGGCGCATATTACTTCCTCGACGAGGCGCGTGTTCGCTTCTAATGCCTTTGATAATTACAAGAAACACAAGTAACTTATGGAGGTCCAGGAAGTTTTAAAAAAATTGCGTTGTATATTTACCCTTCTTTCTTCTTATTTTTCTTATTTTTATTATTATTATTATTATTATTATTATTATATCTCTAAAATTGGAACGTTGTCTGTCTGTCTGTCTGTCTGTCTGTCTGTCTGCCTGTCTGTCTGTCTGTCTGTCTGTCTGTCTGTCTGTTTTCCGAAACGACGTCGCTTCTAAACCGACCGGCAGAATTTCATTAAATGTTTCGCAAATCTTCACATGGAGAACTACCACATGACTAAGTATGTTTTATTTAAAAATATTAAACTGAAAATGTATAATTTGCGAAATTATTTGAAAAAAAAAGTCACAAAACAGCTCAAAATAGGAGAAGCTAACACCTGTTATGTGCAGTAGGCTATATAGGCCTATACGCATTACGTGTTAGCAATGATAAAGATAAAATATGTACATACCATTACTCACATACACGAACAACTAGTAAGGTTATTGGCGCCGGGCGAGTTGGCCGTGCGGGTAAGGACGTGCAGCTGTGAGCTTGTATCCGGGGGATAGTGGGTTCGAACCCCATTTGCGGCAGCACTGAAGATATTTTTCCGTGGTTTCCCATTTTCTCACCGGGCAAATCCTGGGACTGTACCTTAATTAAGGCCACGGCTGCTTCCTACCCACTCCTAGGCCTATCCCACCGTCGCCATAAGATCTATCTGTGTCGGTACGATGTAAAGCTAATAATGATAAATACTGTAAATACAAAAGGTTATTGGTATTAAAATGAGCAATCCCCTATTGCCCGAAATTTTCGGTACAGTAGTGGTAGATTTTTGTTTACCACATTTCTAAATAGAGTATGTAGATTATTCTTGATTCTAAACGCCCGTGTAATCATTTGTATAAGATTAGCCAATTATTTTACATGTAACATTATACCTTAACGAGAGAGCTGCCTTTCGACGGGAAAGGCAGACTACCGCTGTTTTTGTCATCTACACCAGAATATGAGATATCAGCGATGCGCGGAATGACTCCTTTTGCACGGACGCGATAATAATAATAATAATCGTATGGCCTCAGCTACCGTGTGCAGACATTTCAATTTGACGCCATCTGGCTGTCTGCTCGTCAATTTCGACGTTCCGTTTTACTCTAGGCCCCCACTAGATGGCAGACCGAGTAAACCGAAACTCTCTTGGGCGTCTATGGGTGAGATTTAATGAATTTTGTCGGGTAAACACCAAATGTGTCACCAGAGATCTTTTACATGCCGACATCGCACGACATGGAGTGTCGAATGGACTTTTTTCCGCCCTTCAAAAATCCGACTACCTCTGCCGGGTTTGATCCCGCTATCTTGGGATCCGGAGGCCGACACTCTACCGCTGATCCACAGAGTCAGTTCGCGGGAATGGATCCAACCAGCATACGAGCTGCAATACGTGGTGACACGATTCTCATTGCTCGATTTTCACCACGAAGTGCTAAAGAAGAGTTGTCATTCACTGGGCTCTCAGTTTATATGCATGTTATATGGATGGCAATTTATGGTAGATACCATGTCATGCGGTATGAGAGAAGACCGATGTCTCTTACACAGTTTTGTAGGGGCGGATGGCCTTAGATGTTAGGCCCATTTAAACAACAAGCATCTTCATCAGCATAGTTTAGTAATGACGATTCTTCTCAAAATGTACTTTGCTCTCCCCATTATAATCATCATCATCATCATCATCATCTGTTTACCCTCCAGGTTCGGTTTTTCCCTCGGACTTAGCGAGGGATCCCACCTCTACCGCCTCAAGGGCAGTGTCCTGGAGCTTCAGACTCGTGGTCGGGGGATACAACTGGGGAGTATGACCAGTACCTCGCCCAGGCGGCCTCACCTGCTATGCTAAACAGGGGCCTTGTGGAGGGATGGGAAGATTGGAAGGGATAGGCAAGGAAGAGGGAAGGAAGCGGCCGTGGCCTTAAGTTAGGTACCATCCCGGCATTCGCCTGGAGAAGAAGTGGGAAACCACGGTAAACCACTTCCAGGATGGCTGAGGTGGGAATCGAACCCACCTCTACTCAGTTGACCTCCCGAGGCTGAGTGGACCCCGTTCCAGCCCTCGTACCACTTTTCAAATTTCGTGGCAGAGCCGGGAATCGAACCCGGGCCTCCGGGCGTGGCAGCTAATCACGCTAACCACTACACCACAGAGGTCCCCATTATAATGATGGTCTTATTAGTAGAGATTTTGTGTTGCAGATTGCTCATTTATGAGAAGCTTACCTTGAATGCTTAACTAAAATGCCGGTAATTACATTCCCTTTTGAAAGCATATATGAATATTCTCTACGGAGTGCGACAGGCTTCGGCAGCCGCCACAATTTCTATCCTCGTCGCTAGATGGGGCTTCATTCATTCCAATCCTGACCCGGTCGAATGACTGGAAACAAGCTGCGGATTTTCATTTTCATATGAATATTCTTTACAAATTCAAGAAAAACTTCCAAACTATCATGAATGTTAGCTTCTACTTTTTTTTCGTGGAATTGCGTTTTAATGAATTACAGGAATTTACTTAATCAACATCGTTTCCATTTCCCCTTGTCCAGCTTCTGCCAGGTCGGGGTGTTGATAGAAAACCATCACTGACTTCTAGGCTATTGTTACGATGGGGTCGCCACTCCCAAAGGCATTTTAGAGCTACTACCAGCAATTATTCACGCCGCCCCTTACATGGGAAACAGACGCCCTTACAGCCGCTCCTAGCAGGGGAAGCAAACGCTGCTGATGAATAGTGTACTAACTTCTACTATTCCCCGAATACTGGGCTGCCTCTTCCGCAATCTCCACCGGTCCGACGTCCATCTTCTCCACTGTAGATGTCGTTGAGGTCTTCACTCGTAACCCTGAGCTGGGACTCTTACCAGATGTTACACACCGGGTCAGTGTCTTCTGGGACTCACATAGGCAGGGGCGCCACTCGCTAGGCAGGGCGTTTTACATCGCACCGACACAGATAGGTCTTGTGGCGACGATGGGATGGGAAGGAAGCGGTCGTGGCCTTGATTAAGGTACAGCCTCACCATTTGCCTGGTGTGAAAATGGGAAAAAACGGAAAACCATTTTCAGGGCTTTCGGCAGTGGGGTTCGAACCCACTATCTCCCAGATGTAAGCTCACACCTGCACGCCCCCAACCGCACGGCCAACTCGCCCGGTAAATATCATTTTATAAAGTAGCTTTTGGACCTTTGCGGTGTGAAAGAAAACAAGGAGATTATTTTTCGTTTCGCGGAGACTTTACCCCGCGTCTTCAGAAGAGAGTCCACGAGTAAGTTTCTCCTTGTTTACTTTGACACGGTGAAAGGCCGAAAGCTACATTATCACGTCTCTCCATACGGGCCGTGAAAGCATCAATCTAAAATATATTAACATCATTTATTGAGTGAAGAGCACAAGAAATGAATCGGTTTCAAACATAATTTGAAAGAAGTGTTATTCATCATGTTAATGCAATAGACCCTAATATAACTGAATACTTCAAAATCATCGTATGCAAACAGGAAAAATTAAAAACATACGTGTATGGTAGCGGTCACACGACTAGAATGGGAGCAGCTTAATGGTACCTTTCGATATTGTTCTGTTTGATTCCAGCAGAGTGCGGACATTACTGTATGTGAATCCAAATGCTGTTTTAAAGCGTTGAGAGCAGGGGTATTTTTCCTAAACCAATAACATCTGTACAGTGTAGAGTTACCATATGTCACGGATTTCACAGTAACAAGAACGTCCGGAGTGAAAAGACGAATGTCCGCGATATTTTATTGTAATTATTTATGGGTAGAACTTTTGAAAGTCAACTTCAGATAATCTAAATTTGTCGCCAAGTATCTAAAAGCCATTATGAGCAAAAGAACAACTTTGATCATAAAGACATCACGTTAATCATTGCCATTACTGCAGCGATATTGCAATGATTGTGTATCAGCGTAGTAGTGTTCTGAACTACTCAAGATTCTAGCGTATTTCTCTGTTTCTGGGCATAATGCGTATGCACAGAGAGCCTTTCCTCTTATGTCTGTAGAATGGACAGGAAAAAGGAGCTGGTAACACTAACATACAGTATGTAAGTACAATCATCATCATCATCATCATCTGTTTACCCTCCAGGTTCGGTTTTTCCCTCGGACTTAGCGAGGGATCCCACCTCTACCGCCTCAAGGGCAGTGTCCTGGAGCTTCAGACTCTTGGTCGGGGGATACAACTGGGGAGTATGACCAGTACCTCGCCCAGGCGGCCTCACCTGCTATGCTGAACAGGGGCCTTGTGGAGGGATGGGAAGATTGGAAGGGATAGGCAAGGAAGAGGGAAGGAAGCGGCCGTGGCCTTAAGTTAGGTACCATCCCGGCATTCGCCTGGAGGAGAAGTGGGAAACCACGGAAAACCACTTCCAGGATGGCTGAGGTGGGAATCGAACCCACCTCTACTCAGTTGACCTCCCGAGGCTGAGTGGACCCCGTTCCAGCCCTCGTACCACTTTTCAAAGTTCGTGGCAGAGCCGGGAATCGAACCCGGACCTCCGGGGGTGGCAGCTAATCACGCTAACCACTACACCACGGAGGCGGATGTAAGTACAATACAACATGAAACATGTAAGTTGCAGTGTGTTTCATAGGCTTCTTCAAAATCGCACCAAATTCCTTTCTTCTGTTCTTGGCTCCGATAAGTATACGTGGTATGAAAATGCTCAGTGTGTTATTAGTAAGATATTTTTGTAGTAATACACATTCTCGACATTAAGGGAAGTAGAATGTTATATTCTCATGGTAAATTATACATTATATTGACCGTACTAATAAGTAGTGAGTTCGAACCTCACTGTCGGCAGCCCTGAAGATGGTTTTCCGTGGTTTCCCATTTTCATACCAGGAAAATGCTTGGGCTGTACCTTAATTAAGGCCACGGCTGCTTCCTTCCTACTCCTAGCCCTTCCCTGTCCCATCGTCGCCATAAGACCTATCTGTGTCTGTGCGACGTAAAGCAACTTGTAAAAAAAAAAAAAAGAGTTATTAGACTTAATTTCAGGTAGGATATGTAGCTGGCAACCTCTCTAGATGCACTCCGGAGATTTTCTATTGTACCTCGGAAGCTTGAAAAGACTCTTTAAACGCTGTGTGTCGACAGTGCGCTGCTCTTCCACCGTTCTCCATTACTATTTGTTCAATATTGCTACAAAACCTATCCAGACCGGTGCTGATGAAGTAAAGACAACATTTCTCAAGGATTCATCTTAGATCCGACTGTCAGGTTCGAGCACCACAGTGGTCAGCCACAGGGAGTTAATCTAAAAACGATTTTAAAAATACCAATCCACTATCCCTTACTACAAATCTAAATACCACCTTCAGGAGATTGAAATAAAATGGATAATGGTCGGAGCTCGTGGTACCGTACCTCGTCACTTTGTCGCCACGTGAAAGTGATTTCAACTTCCAATGAAGCTTATCCCCGATATTGTGACTCTCATCCTCCGAGGCTCCTTCGAGACCATGAGACACTACCTCTACAGTTCTGAAATGCCGCACTAATTACACTGTTTCTTTAGAATTTAGAGTTTTCTTCAATTAATAGAACTGTACAGAAAATGTTTATGTTTTATCTTGTTCTTAGTGGCAGCTTGTAAATACAGAAAGTTGCTCCTAATAAATGGTCGTTCCTAACTCTATTCCAATGTTAAGATTATCCAGGAAAAATCCAAGAATGTCTTCCTGTTCTCATTTATGAACATCGACCATCGTCGTTAAGAAATTTGTTGATATCTTTTGATTTCAAGCCTTTGATAATTGTTATTATATGTTCATCTACATTTAAAAATCTTTCTTTGCCTCATAATTTATTCGTATGCATTTAATTATCATTTATCAAAATGGTTCCTATTCCCGAGAGAACTTCGAAAGGATCCAAGTCGGTGGGAAGAACCAAATGCGCTTAGAGTACGCAGACGATATTTGTTTACTTGCCAGCTCTCACGAGGAATTGATACAAATGATCAGACCACTGGAGATGGCCACCAGCAGATTCGGGCTCCTCATAAACAAAGTTAAAGCGAATTACCTTATTGCGTTCTCCTTCACCATTAACTTCTTCACGACTGTGTTAAAAAGGTGTGTATGCGATCTAATAACATCTCACATTTAAAAGTCTAATAATACATGTTAATTTCATACCGCTATTGTTATGAGAAAGTAACATAGTTTCTCTGTCAAGAATAAGAATATAAGAACGCTAAACACTTTCCTTAGTTCAGTGACACATGATCAAAATTCGTAGCCTGCCACCACAATACCTTCCCTCCTCTCCCTTCAAATGCACACTCACGTCATGGAAATACCGAAACCTACTTCTAAGTAGTGACCAGCGTTTTCCACTAGCAACCATTCTGTGTGGACCCAGATATTTCGTACAGGGCTGTTATACTCCCGATTCACCAGTAGGCCTCAGAGACTTGTTGTCCATATCGATGTCACATCAAGAAAGGTAGACCACCTCCATTTGACATGCTTTAGGTCGACTTTTCACATCGAGTGGAGTGATAATGTGAGGAATACTGATTTACTCCAGGGGGAAACTTCACAGGGCTATCCTCGTGGAGAATCAGCTGCGATGTGTACGATATGTGGTCGGCTTCCGTCATGCTTTGGGGAGGAATGGTGTTTGGTCGACGTACGACGTACGCCTCTAAATCCTGACGTGTCTGGTATAGAGAGAGACAACATCCTCCAACCTGTAGATACAGGATTTGCTGCCACTGTCAGCGAGGGCTTTACACTGTTGGATGATAATCCTCGCGTCCATCGATACAGAGTGGTCAATTAATTCCCTGAGACTGTATATTCCCTGGTGTGGCCAGCATATTCTGCGGACATGAACTGTGGTGAACATGCATGTCTTGAACTGAACAGAATAATTGCCCACCGTCCTCATCCCTCTGCTAATATTCAGCAACTGCCTGTAGCTGCTATACAAAAGTAAGATAATTTGCCCTTAAAAAAATTGTATTATTTGATGCTGAGTATGCCTCATCGTCTTCACGCGTGCCTTAGAGCTGCAAAGTGCGCTTGCACGTTATTGATGCTTCATAATGAACGACGATTTTGTGCTCAAAACCCCACAGTACAAACTTTGTGCTTTTGTTATGTTTCTGTTGCTTTTGCACAGCTGACTGTATGTTGTATATGTATAATGTACAGACATACATATAATACAACAGAAAATAATACAACAGAATATACAATACTGTTCTGAACACTGAATTCATCTTCACTATGCAGAAGAGAAATGTTGAACGATTAGAAGAGAAGAAAGAACTGAAGAACATGGTATGGCCCCCTGAAAGCGCTGGCTGTAACCCTATGGAGCGTCTTCGGAATCATTTCGATAGAGAAGCCAGAAAGATGTCGTTTAAGGGTTATTCTGCCCGAAGGCAGGTCCGAACCTCCGCAGAGGTGTTCCTGAGCCGGAGTTTACGTGCGGTGGGGTGGCCAGTTCCCTTACCCCCAACCAACAGCGCGTGGCAACCCATCCAACTCCTGACCACGCCCAATGTTGCTTAACTTCGGAGATCTCACGAGATCCGGTGTTTCAACACGGCTACGGCCGTTGGCAAGATGTCGTTAACTAACATAAATGCTCATTGGAACTGTTTGCACAAAGAGTGGAGGGACATTTTCGAAGAAACATTTGCGCACCTGATAGAAAGCCCAGAGTGTGTGAAATAGTGATCAAAGCAATAGGAGGCTATTTTGAAGAAAGGAAAATCTAGAAAGTGTTATTTAGTTCCACTAAGTAACTTTGTGTGAATAAATACTATGCTTTAATAACAGCATTTTTCCAAACGAACCTCGGAATGAGAAGTTCCAAACCTTTTGAGCGGTAGTGTACCTGCTCATAATCAGAATACTTTAATACTTAATTTCAACATATAATAAATTCTTTAGTTTCGAAGTATTCCAGGGCTTAGTTAAAAAGAGCATATGTATATACTTGATGGCATTTTATTAAACATTTTTAAATTAACAGTGAAATGATTTGAACTTGTCCTCTGTGGTCTAGAGCGAGGTACAACGACTTGGTTGATTGGCTTGGTATTGTTTTTGTAAACATCACTTATGAGTTGTATTTTATTGGTTTATCCGTATACCTTTAAAATATAATCATTATAAATACGTGTGTTCACAACAACCACGACAAAAAGCTCAACAAAACAAGACTGTAGTAGTCAGTCATGGGGAAAGTTGTTACAATGCAGGATGTCTTTCTTGGAGAAGCAGAACTTCAGAAATTCAGCTGCTGTCTCTGTAGAGTAGAATTCCATACAGAAAACATGGAAAATGGTATCAATATAGAAATGTTTTTATGTAGTTTTTGGCGTGACAAAGGCTACAAAATCAGGCTACATATTTTCGAATTTTAGTGTAACGAAATCATTTCTTACGTTCGGGCTTATAACTCAGAAAGTGAAGAGCCTATTCGAATGATTGAGCTATCATTTGATTGGAAATGTCCGACTCGTTGGCTGAACGGTCAGCGTACTGGCCTTCGGTTCAGTGGGTCCCGGGTTCGATTCCAGTCCGGGTCGGGGATTTTAACCTTAATTGGTTAATTCCAATGGCACGGGGGCTGGGTGTATGTGTTGTCTTCATCATCATTTCATGCTCATGACACGCAGGTCGCCTACGGGTGTCAAATAGAAAGACCTGCATCTGGCGAGCTGAACCCGTCCTGAGCCATACGACATTTCATTTCACTGGAAATGTATTATATGAGAGGAACCTCAGTGAAATATAAGGAGAGAGGGTTGTTTTAAAAGTGTCCGTTTTGAATTATATGGTTTGGTTTGCGATTAATGACTCCAAAACCAAAAGATAGAGGAAGGTGATTAAGATGCCTAAAGATAGAATATATGTCACCTTACATTCTTATAACAAAATGGTTGAAATAATTATGGAGGATAGGTTAGCTAGGAAAATAATGGACTCTGTTGTTGAGGGTAAGAGAAGTTGAGGGAGACCAAGACGATGATGGTTAGACTCAGTTTCTTAACGATTTGAAGATAAGAGGTATAGAACTAAACGAGGTCAGAGAAGATTGTACGGCATTTAATAAATTCACAGAGGCTTGCAGACTGAACGTTGAACGGTTTATAATGATGATGTATGTATGTAATAAAATAATATGGTAAAGGACAGACCCAAAGTTTGAAGTTGTAACTGGTTTTGAAAATTCGACGATTTGACCGTCTAAACATCAGTTCCTCACATACGGCACCGTTATAAATCTTACTCTGAGATGTTGGTACCACAACGGTTATCCTACAACCCCTGGAGACAAACTTATGTGAGGTTTGAAAATGTGAGAATTTCTTAATTTGCTTTATATCCACTTCTGAATGTAAATTCCGATCCATGGTGTGTTTAGCAATGAATTGAGATTCTTATGCCCGACATAACGGTGTCATTGCGGTAGACTTACAACAATTAGGACATGGTGTAGGAAATTACGAAATGCTTTGAAATATTACCGTGTTTGGTATCACTGGAAAGGGGAATTGGAAGAGGATATAACTGCTCCACCGTAAATCTTCTCAGGCTTCTTTATTTTAATAATAATTTTTTCTCATTGTTTAACATCGCAATAACACATCGAAGGATTTCGACGACGGAAGTTTGGGGAAGGGCTAGGATTAGGAAGGTAGCGGCCGTAGCCTCAATTCAGGTACTTGGTGTAAAAATAGAAAATCACGGAAAACCAACGTCAGGGCTTCCGACGGTGGGATTCGAACCCACTATCCCCCAAATGCAAAATCACAGGTGCGCGACTCTAACCGCACGGTCAATTCGCTCGGTTTGAAAAAGTTATAACCACATACATTCATACGCCTTACATAAGCGCACGCGACAACTCGTACGGAATGGTACGGAGTGGTAAGGTTCGTGCATACTCATACAATATAATTAGACATCCGTGTTACTAGGTGACAATAACATGGTACTGCTATACTAGGCAGTAGTGGGGAAATTTGTTATAATACATCATGTCTTTCTTGGAGAAGTAAAATCCGGCTACAGTCTCTCCAAAGTAGAATTCCATGTCGAAGACACGGGAAATAATTAGTATCACTACAAAAATTGTCGTTCATGTAGTTTTTGACGTGACCAGCTCTACCAAATGAGCGTCGCGCGACGCTGTCTCTCTAAAATCCAGCGGGACAACCTCTGATCTGTCCCCTCCCGTACTTTTTATTATAGCGGTGATGGAACTGCATGATCACTCTGTAGATTGTACTCTAGAGCATTTTCCCTCAAACTGCTCCTCGTGTGTTCAGTACAGACCTTGGATGCTCGGTAACTAACAACACTTGAAGGTCAGATCTTCCACTATATGAATTCTACCGCATGTTGTAGCTAAATATTGGCCAATCCGTCTCATATTCACCGATCTCCTGATCCACTGCCTTTCACCTAAACAAACTATAAAGGAAAACTAGTGGAAAACAAACAATACAGTACGTAGAAGAACCTTGGTAAAATCTGGCGAGCACCTGAGTCAACGAGAGATGCAGATAACAGGCATATAAGTAAGTAGGCCGTGAGAGTTGGAGCTGAAATTAAACCATGAACTCCAAGATCAGCGCTCTGTTCGTCTTGGTGACACTCCTTGCTCTTCAGGTAACCACTTTAAGTCTATGGCTTAGTGTAAAACTAATGTAAGCACAAATATGAAACGTTTCTTCAGACTGAATAACATTTTAAAATTCAACATCGTTGATATTTCACATCTGAATTAAATCAAATTTATTATTCTTTAAGAATCAAGGCAGATAAGGGGAAATATTCCATCTATACATAGGATAATCTATACATAAGATAACTTTTTCTGGCAAATTAGGGTCATTTGGCTCTCTCTTCCATCTGCCATATTTCTTTAAATGTTCTTTTACCATAAGCAATGTCTTTAATTATGTTGATAATTGTTCAGATCGTCTTTAAGTTCTCAAAGAATCCTAAGCTCTACTTCAGGCGCATGAGTTATTTATGTGAAACTTCTACCGCCAACAATAATCAGAATGAATATGCAAGTTAAAATGCTCACAACTTTAATTATTTATTTCAATTTTCATTTGTACTTTTTTGTTGCTATTTGCTTTACGTCGCACTGACACAGATAGGTCTTATGGCGACGCTGTGTACCATATTTAGCCTTTACCGATATTTTATTGAAGAATAGTGAATGATGTGAAAAGTTAGAGGTGTATAATTTACAATGTCGTTCGTTTTCACAAGAGGCCAGCACGGTAGGCTCAAGTTTGCCACACTCCCGTAGACGTCCATTTGTTCTGTAGATGAACCATTGATCTTATTACATTCCGTATTGAGTCTAGATCATCTTGCATGCTGTTTCTGTAGGCTTCTACCCGCTTATGACTAATTCATTTAGACATTTTTGTATTGTACGCCAAAATGCGTCAACTTTTAGTCAGATAAGCTTCAGTTTTTGATGTTTTCTGACAGATCTCGTCGAGACAAATCAAATGAAATCTCACTCGTCTCTGTGATACATCTACACGTCAAGCTACACCACGTGATAACTGACGACTATAAGTAAGATTCTATTAGAATAAATTTTATTGTACCCACTTATTCAATACAATTCACCGTTTGTGGTGATTAAATTCTAAGTGATTTGTATGCATTACATAGGTACTTTCGCCCTGTTTTTGGGCATCTTCAGCCTATTGTCAATCTTAAGGTCTTCAATACGGAACAAACATGAGATTAGTTACTTGTGACTTCCAACTGGCAAAATAATACCTTAAATGGGCAGCCATCTTGTCATGACGTCATTTACATTACGTCAGCTGCCGCGCTCACATCTTATGCATTCATCTTTCTACTTTAAATTAATAAACAAACCATTCCCGTACAATCTATAATCACTTACTGTATTACATAAAACTATCACATCGACATTTCGTCGGAAAGCCTAACCCCAATTTGAATGACGAAGTTACATTAAGTTTTGTTTGTCTTTACAAATAAACTAAACGTTTTTAACTCTTCTTTACTGTTGTCACTACATATATCCTCTTTATCATCTGTTTAATGATATTTTATAATTACACGCAGAAATGGTTTTATTGGGTACACATAATTTGTTTCACATTAGAATGTCGAACTGTTAATCTAAAAAAAGATTTGTAATAGGCAATTCGTTCATTTCACATTAAATATACCATCATGTTGTTTAGTCATGAATTATTTCATATACATGACTGTCGGGAACAAAGTTTTGACAGGAAGCACAAAATTGAATGAGTTATCTATTGGTGTAAGAAACTAAATGTGTCAATTTTTGTTGTTACATTAGTTTCACACTTAGCACTCGAACTGTCGACAATCATAATTGAAGAACTATTTTAAAAACTGTGAAATACTTCAAGAACAGGTTGCAAAATCGTATGATTATTTTTGTAACTTAATTTTCATGTGTTAGTGTTATAATTATTATAAACTAGTACTACTCTTAGTGTTTCATCAGCATAGAGACCATACTTCAAAATTAAAAAGTAGTCCTTTACTCTCTTAGGTAACCAATCCTCTCCACATTCACCCCACTTGAGCCCAGTACAGAAGCAGGTTAATCCATCAAATTCATTCCTCACTTAAGCTTTTTCTTCCTCATTTCGAACACCTTCCTGTAATTATTCCTATCCGTTTGTACCAGTAATCACTCTACCTACTTTCATATATATTACTTCCAAGTTATGCACATATCCCGAGTCAATCCAGCTTTCGCCCCCGTAGAGTAAAGTCGGTCTGAAAATAGAACGTAGATAATATAGTCCGAGAACTCACTTCTTGCTTAAGGAATATCGTTGATCTCAAATACAAGTTCACTGCATTAGCTTTGCCACATCTTGATTCAAATTCACAAACTATACCATGATCCTATCAGAATGCATATCCCAAGTAAATGAAAATGCCACCATTATACCTTTGATTATCTGTAATAACCTACACTTGGTATCATAATACCTCAGTAAAATTAACATTTCTTCCCTTGGTACTAGTTCTAACAAACTTGAGCTTAACTGTCTATTCCTCTCGTACATTTTTATATTTCTTAACCGCACACTGAAAATCTAGTCCTGACAGCCCCTCTATGATCAGAAACCGAACTGTCTCAATTTTGTATTCATTACCCGACATTAAATACGCTTAGGTTTCTTCCAACTGACATCACTCTAGTTTTGGAAATTCTAATTTCCTTAGGTCATACTCGTTGCACCTGTTTTCAAACTCAGTGATATTAGATGGCAAACTTGCCGCACTGTGTGCCGTCAAAACCAACTCGCCGGGTGAACAAAACTGCACACTACATTTCCACTGAATTGAAAACCTTCCAGCTAATGTATATCTTTCAGTAGATGATCCATGTAAACTGTGAACAATTACGGTATTAGATTACAGTCTTAACTGATCCCTGTAATTAGTGTGAACCAAGAACTCATTCTGTGATCGACTTTCACTACGGTCCGATTGTCAGCATTAATACCTTTGATTGTCTGTAATAACCTACCCCTGGAACCATACTAGCTCAGTACTGTTAACATTTCTTCGCTTGATATTCTGTCATAAGTCTTCTCTAGATCTATCAAATATCATCTAAACTTGCTATTCTTCTCGTAAAATGTTTCGATTACTTGACACATAGTGAAAATCTGGCCTTGACAGCCCTTTTGTGGTCAGAAACCGAACCGGTCTTCACCCATTTGACTTTACATCATTGATTTCACCCTCTTTTCTAAACTGCCCTTTGGACAAATGAAAGGAAGATTTTGAAAAGATTCTCAATGTGAAAGAAAACCTTTCTCCCAAAGTCACGAGCAACGAAGTCCATTGGGAACGAGAACAATGTAATTGCGCTATGGTGTCATAAAGGCGCAGGGATCGATGAAATTAAACCTACATATCGGTAAAGTTACGAAAAAGCAATCGACACGCACTGTACTTTTTTTAAATTCTTACAATGGTGAAATATTGAATGTGGATACTATCCTTTGTATAAATTTGACTGTTCTAGAGAATAGCATGGCATCAATGGGATAATTTAGAAGCTAGCATGCTCGTCAGGGTTTCCGAATGCCACAGAATGCACATCTGAATCAAAAGGACAAAATTCAAAATGACCGATCCAATATGGCGCTACATTTGGGTGCTTAATTGATATGGGTCCTCTCACCTTTCACTTCTCGTATCGGAAGGTTAATAGAAACATTAATTGGAAATAAATATATAAACTATAAGAAAGTGAAATCGTTTACGCCACTATTTGTGAGAAATTCGGCTAAAATTGTATATATTCAGTGACAGAATGGAGATAGCAAAACAGGCACACTTTTGGAATAAGGAGTCCGACATTCATCAGTTTCTTGAACAACAGCGTTCAATACACGGTGCTTGCACTCCTTCCATTGCTCAGTGAGGGAATATTTGATCATTTCTAATCCGCCTACAGAACGTGGACCTACATCAGCAGCGTGTGTATGGTGAAAATTACACACTAAGATGTAGCACATATTCTTTCTTAATCTGTTTACGTTCCATGGTTGGTTTCTCCCTCGGACTCAGCGAGGGATCTCACATCTACCGCCTCAAGGGCAGAGTCCTGGAGCGTGAGACTTTGGGTCGGGGGATACAACTGGAGAGGAGGAACAGTACCTCGCCAAGGTGGCCTCACCTGTTGTGCTGAACAGGGCCTTGTAAGGGATGGGAAGACTGAAAGGGATAGACACGGAAGAGGGAAAGAATCGTCCGTGGCCTTAAGTTAGGTACCATCAAGTCATTTCCGGGAGGAGAAATGGGAAACGACGGAAAACCACTTCGAGAATAGCTGAGGTGGGAATCAAACTCATCTCTTCTCACTTGACCTCTCGAGGCTGAGTGTACCCCGTTCCAGCCCCCGTGCCATTTTTTTTCAAATTTCGTGGCAGAGGCGGGAATTGAACCCGAGCCTCCGGGGGTGGCAGCTAATCGCACTAACGACTACACCACAGAGGCAGCTTTTTTAGCACATACATTTTATTCATTGTTTTATTTTATTGTAATTTACTTTATTTTTAACTTTTTAATTCGTTTGGGCCACCTGTGGGCACGGTGTTCGTGTTTTTGTTTACATACATACATACATACATACATACATACATACTCTACATATTCATAATATAATGTTAGGCCGGGCTGAGTGGCTCAGACGGTTGAGGCGCTGGCCTTCTGACCCCAACTTGGCAGGTTCGATCCTGACTCAGTCCGGTGGTATTTGAAGGTGCTCAAATACGTCAGCCTCGTGTCGGTAGATTTACTGGCACGTAAAAGAACTCCTGCGGGACTAAATTCCGGCACCTCGGCGTCTCCGAAAACCGTAAAAGAGTAGTTAGTGGGACGTAAAACAAATAACATTATTATTATTATTAATATAATGTTATGTCAGCGTTCACTCTGCAGGCCTCTGTGAATTTACTAAACGGCTCATAGTCCTCTATCTGTAACTAGCTCTGTCACCTCGTTTTGTTTCATACCTTTTATCTTTACATCATTAGAAACTGAGTTTAACCATTGTCATCTTGACCCTCCTCTGCTTCTCTTACCCTTCATGACCGAGTCCATTATTCTCCTAGTAACCTGTCCTCCTGCATTCGCCTCATATTATCCCACCACCGAAGCCAGTTTATGCGTGCAACTTTATCAATGGAGTTCATTCCTAACTTAGCATCTATCTTCTCATTCCGACTACTCTCCTGCCATTATTACCACCTGTTTGTAGAGGCGATCATTCTAGCTACTTTCATGCCTCTTACTTCTAACTTACGAATAAGATATCCTGAATCTACCCAGCTTTCACTCCCGTAAAGCAATGTTGATCTGAAAACAGACCGCTGTAACGATAGTATATAGCGCGAACTGAAATCATTTTTACAAAATACTGTTGATCGAAACTTCAAGCTGTACCTTGATTCAGTCTCACTTACTATACTTCCGTCCTGTGAGAATACACGTCATAAATAGTTGAAAATCTCTACCTGTTCAAATGTTATATTCCCGACCAGACACTCAAGACATTTTCTTAGCTATCCTCCCGACTAAACTCAGTTGTTTGCCACGTCGACAGAAATATTTCCTGTTACGTTGAGAAGATTTTCAAAAGTTCCTTCCATCTGTCCAGTGATTTCGTGGGATTTGCTATGAGTTCACCTAATTTACCCAAAACACTATTCATTTCCTTATCCCTCCCTTTCTAAGATTCTTTATTACTGTCCAGCAAGGTTTCCCTCCTGCTTGACCTAGCCTTTCCTAGTTATTACCAAGATATTGTCCGACTCGTTGGCTGAATGGTCAGCATACTGGCCTTCGGTTCAGAAGGTCCCGGGTTCGATTCCGGCTGGGTCGCGGATTTTAACCTTCATTGGTTAATTCCAGTGGCCCGGGGGCTGGGTGTTTGTGTTGTCCCCAACATCCCTGCAACTTACACACCACACATAACACTATCCTCCACCACAATAACACGCAGTTACCTAGACATGGCAGACGCCGCCCACCCGCATCGGAGGGTCTGCCTTGCAAGGGCTGCACTCGGCTAAAAATAGCCATACGATTATTATTATTATTATTATTATTATTATTATTATTATTATTATTATTATTATTATTATTATTATTATTATTATATTTTTTGCTATAGCTTTACGTCGCACCGACACAGATAGGTCTTATGGCGACGATGGAACAGGAAATAGCTAGGAGTGGGAAGGAAGCGACCGTGGCCTTAATTAAGGTACAGCCCCAGCATTTGATTGGTGTGAAAATGGGAAACCACGGAAAACCATTTTCAGGGCTGCCGATAGTGGGGATCGAACCTACTATCTCCCGAATACTGGATACTGGCCGCACTTAAGCGACTGCAGCTATCGAGCTCGGTATTATTATTATTATTATTATTATTATTATTATTATTATTATTATTATTATTATTATTATTATTATTATTATTATTATTATACCAAGATATTCCCACGACTTCTTTTTGGATTCAACAACTACGTGTTTCGCTCTGTTCTCTTCGTGACGTACAATTCCCTGCGCGCATCAGTCCTTGTTTGGAGCCATTTCTGATACGCCATCTTTTACGTTTACAAGCTGCCATCACTTCATCATTCCACTAACACACAGTCGTTCCTAGGCATTCCCTTGCTGTTTCTACTACAGCATCGCGTATGCCACGCATTCTCTTCCTATATAGTGAGCTTGCTTACTGTCTGTTCTTTGAAACTTTTCACTAATCATATTCATGTACTTCTAATTTCCTCGTTCTGGAGATGCCCTACCCTTATTCGTCCGCAGACAGATTTCACTTTCTCTGTCCCAAGCCTAGAGATACTTAGTTCATTACAGATCAGATAGTGGTCTGTATCATCGAAAATCCCCGTAATACCCGCACATTCCTGACACATTTCCTGAATTCAAAGCCGGTTATGATACAGTCTATTATGAATCTGATGTCCCTACTCTCTCATTTGTAGAGGTGAATAGCCTTAGGCTTGAATAATGTTTTCATAACTGCTAATGCCATACTAGCACAGAAGTCCATTAAACACTTCCCATTCATATTAGTTTCCATATCTCCCCATCTTCCGTACATTTACCCATCACCTTCAGTTCTCCCTCCAACTCTCGCATTGAAATCACCCATTGGCACTATCCTATCCTTGCTGTTGTCCCTGACTACGATGTCACTCAGTGCTTCGTTTTTTTTTTTTTTTTGTTTTTTTTTTTTTTCATTTCTATTTCAGTTATATTATTTTCTGTGCCGCCATATTGTGAATGGCTTACATACAGGGACATTGTTTTATCTATGACGGGGATTGACACTCGCCCGGTCGCCTAAGCTGCAAGCCTGTCTCCCGCCAAGCACTTTGCCGTAATGCGGCCAGCACTCGCCCGGCACTGCGTCATTGACTATAGAACTTTTTACTTACCCAGTTCACAGCTGGTGCTGACAATTTTTGCCATTCACTGCTGCATGTCTCCTTCTACGTCTTTTACGATCATTTACTGAACCTGTCTGCTTGAACTTTTTAGCTAGATTTTTTATTGTATTGGCGTATTTCTTGAAAATAGTCTCTTCCTGGCACCCAATATTTCTTGCAAGTTCCTTATACTGACACTAATAATGATATCATTGTATACAGCATCCTCTATTGACATTCTTTACTACTATATTCTTGAAGTGAAAGCAGAAACTTAATGCTGTTTGCTCCCATCTTAAGTTGAAAGCAGTTAGCTTGTGAAAACAGCGTCAAATTCCATAATATGCCTTAATAAATATGCTACTGTATTTATATTTGTGAAAAAATAATAGTTTTCATGAAAATTTGATTCATATGATATGTGTCTATAACGATGAAACGAGACAAATACGTAAATGAAAATATGTGTAATATTTTACTGCCCGGAATCACTCACTTCTTTCTAGAGGAACTGGCGCTTATCCGAAGTATCAACTACCAAGGGATTTAGCTCGGGCATTATTGTTTTATGAATATTTCGTAACTGTTTACAAGGTTTTAACAGTTGTTAATTACCACGACAGAAAAGCCTGCCTCGACCAGGACGTCGTTCAATCAGTCATCAATGACCTGAGTTTAGAGCTGTCGCCCAGGTGTAAGATTCCCTATCAATTGTTTACCAAGCTCTTTCTTAAACGTGTTCAAGGAACTTAAATTTATCGAACATTTTCCTTAATAATGTATCCCAATTCCTTACCCCTCGTCTTATAACTGAATATTCACCCTAATTTGTCCTCTTGAATTCCAACTTGATCTTCATATTTTAATATTTCCTACTTTTAAAAACTCCACTCAAGCTTATTCATCTACAAATGTCATTCCACGCCATCACTCCACCGACAGCTCAAAGCATAAAACATAGTCGAACATTTCGTCTCCTTACTCCTAGGTCTTACCAGCCCAAAGTTTGCAACATTTTCGTAACACTGCTCCTTTGTTGGAAATTTTTCGTTAAAGAAGGTTTCTGGTTTACAGTGTTTTAAAACAGTACTGTATTTCTATAACAAGAAACTGCTGGAAATGAGTGCAATTGGACTAGACAAAAGAGTGACTGAATGGGTTGTTATATTTCTAGAAAATAGATCTCAGAGAATTAGAGTAGGCGAAGCTTTATCTGACCCTGTAATAATTAAGAGGGGAATTCCTCAAGGCAGTATTATTGGACCTTTATGTTTTCATATATATAAAAATGATATGAGTAAAGAAGTGGAATCAGAGATAAGTCTTTTAGCAGATGATGTTATTCTGTATAAAGTAATAAATAAGTTGCAAGATTGTGAGCAAATGCAAAATGACCTGGATAATGTTGTAAAAAGGATTAAACGGGGTTAAAAGTCAAGTTGTGAGTTTCACAAATAGGAAAAGTCCTCTCAGTTTTGATTACTGCGTTGATGGGGTAAAATTTTCCTTTGGGGATCATTGTAAGTACCTAGGTCTTAATATAAGGAAAAATCTTCATTGGGGTAATCACATAAATGGGTTTGTAAATAAAAGCTACAGATCTCTGCACATGGTTATGAGGGTGTCTAGGGGTTGTAGTAAAGATGAAAAAGGAGAGGGCATAAAAGTCTCTGGTAATACCCCAACTAGAGTACGGTTCCAGTGTATGGGACCATCACTAGGATTACTTCATTCAAGAACTGGAAAAATTCCAAAGTAAAGCTGCTCGATTTGTTCTGGGTGATTTCCGACAAAAGAGTAGCGTTACAAAAATGTTGCAAAGTTTGGGCTGGGAAGACTTGGAAGAAAGGGGACGAGCTGCTCGACTAGGTGAAAGGATCCGAGCAGTCAGTGGAGAGATGGCGTGGAATGACATTAGTAGACGGATAAGTTTGAGTGGTGTCTTTAAAAGTAAGAAAGATCACAATATGAAGATAAAACTGGAATTGAAGAGGACAAATTGGGGCAAATATTCGTTTATAGGAAGGGGAGTTAGGTGTTGGAACATCTTACCAAGGGAGATGTTCAATAAATATCCAATTTCTTTGAAATCATTTAAGAAAAGGCCAGGAAAACAACAGATAGGGAATCTGCCACCTGGGCGACTGTCCTAAATGCAGATCAGTATTGATTGATTGATTTTAAATGTAGGTTAAATTTATTCTCTGAATTAATTTACTCGGTTGCAGTCTCCCCTACTTTCTTTGTCCTCGCATGTATTTCAAAGTGTATTGTCACGACTTGTTCATAAAAATATAGCACAAAACTGAATTAATAAATCACTAGGTTTCGCAGTTTATTTCTCCCGTAATCCACGAATTGCCTGTCAGCACAAAAGTGAGGATGGGCCGTAACTACTTTAAATGTGCATTGCAAGTGGAGTGGAAGGATTAACGGTACACTATTTACAGAGCAGTAGCGTTAGAAATTTCTAGAAATCTTCTTTAGCACAAAAGAGAAAGTTATCTGCAAAGACTGGTATGGAATCGCCCAGGTCCTTGAAAGAAGACAGTCACCGTGGGTGGAGTTAATAGTTCGTAGAAATCCGACTACAGTCTCAAAAATATTGCCTTGCTTGCTATCATCATTGAAAATTTAAAAATGATTAGATAGATTTCAGTAGCAGTTGCCGTTGAATTGTTCCATTTTCATCAAGTTAGTTGCGCAAATGTTTCTTCCTTCTAGGCTGAGGTGCCGGGTTCGATTTTCGGAGAGGTCATGGAATTTTATCTAGATCTGAGGGCTGGTTGGAGGTGCAATCAGCCTACGTGATTGCAATTGAGGGGCTATCTGACGGTGAGATGGCGACTTCGGTCTAGAAAGCCAACAATAACGGCCGAAAGGATTCGTCGTGCCTACCACACGACACCTCGTAATCTGAAGGCCTTCGGGCTGAGCAGCAGTCGCTTGGTAGGCCATGGCTCTTCGGGACTGTTGAGCCATGGAATTTTTTCTTTTTTAGTTACGCAAATGGTACCAAGTATGGTTCTGTGCGTTAGGCAGTGTTTCGTTTTAAAGTGTTATTTAGTATAGGAAATTCCTCCGTTCCGAGATTTATTTCCCATTTTTACGGATTTTCAGTATTTAGAAGATCCGGTATATGCACATTTCACAGTATGTAATATATTCTAATAGACAACTCTTATTTGCCCTAACAGTGTTAAAAAATGTACATTCGATAAACGATATACGTAAAAACAGGCTTATTTTTCACACTCTGAATTTATACCAAATGGTTTATGGTAACTATGACCACGTCCCAGTACCTGCATGCGCTATACAGCTGTTGAAAACGCTATGCATGTGTTGCGTTTGACGAAGAACGTCCTTCGAACAATGGTATTCTGTGCTAAAACTGTCCTTTATATACAGCGTGTATTTATGTCTGTTGTATACGTACATGCGTACTCAGAAATGGTATCCCGATGTAAACAAAGCATGATGCCCCCACCCCACCTGCTCTCTTAGCGCATTGTTGCAGGTAGACAGCCCGCTGCAAGACTGTTGTGATTAAAATGGGCACAGTGGTGAATGCATAGCAATGCATACACTGCCTTCAGCACTACCCGTTCACTCCCTCCCCATATTTTCAGTACTGCAGTAGGGCAGTGTTGATTGTTTATGTCGGGACTCCATTTCTGTGCATGCTTGTACTACATTGCATTGCACTGTGCACGCTGCAAAAGGCGACTTCACTTGGTTGACCAGAGTGCAGATCCCCACTCCCCGATTTGGAGCAATAGCGCTGTCTCTCTCTTTCCTCACGCCTGTCTCGCTCGCTCCGTCAGTCTCCCTCTTCCTCACTTGCTCCGTAGCGCTTCAAATCCGAGCCGAGTTGAGCCGAGCTTAGCCCAGTAGCCCAGAGACGAACCGTTGGTCCAACCCGAGCCGAGTAGGACCGATGCACTGTACACAGGAACTCTGCGCCTCAGTTTGCACGCGTGAGATTGTGGGTGTTTGAGAGGTCTTGTTGTACTATGATAATCGCATGACCTCAACTACCGTCTGAAAGCCGTGCGGGCTGCTTGCGTTCCGGTTTACTTCGACAGATTAAAATGGCTCTCTGTTGGGCGCTCTACGGCTAAATTTTAATTAATTTGTCGGTTAAACACCGAATATGTCACCAGAGAACTTTTACGTGACGACATGGAGTGTCTCCGCCTTCCAAACGTCCGACTACATCTGTCGGGTTTGAAGCCACGATCTTGGGATCTGGAACACTGATCCACCTCCCTCTGTATGGTAGTTACTTCCTATAAAAACGTCGTGATATGACTGAATCTGGTGCGAAAATGCGCTGCTGACGTTCCACGTTACTCATCATCATCATTATATGGGAAGATGGAAGCGTGAAGTCAAAGAGTCAGAACTTGAGCTTAGAGGTGAATAAAAAATGTTCAGTAAATTTTACAAGATCGTCGCACCCCTCAACTGAATATTCTCTCCAAAGGGAAATATGGTGCATCGAGCGAGTTGGCTGCACGATTTGGACCACGTAACCTCTGCTTGCAACCAGGAGATAGTGGGTTTTAATCCCACTGCCGGCAGCAATGAAGATAGCTTTTCGAGGTTTCCCATTTTCACACCAGCAAAATGCTGGAGTTGTATCTTAATTAAGACCGCGGTCTCTTTCTTCCCTGCCCTTTCCTGTGCCATCTTCGCTATAAGGCCTGTTTGCACCGGTGCGACGTAAAACAAATTGCAAAGAAAAGTGAAACCTAATGTTCTGTATTATGTTTATTTATTTGTCCACAAAACATGGTTATCAGGACTCTCTTTTGTTAATCAGATATTATAACATGTTAATTTATCATCAGACAACCTAACTCTTGTAAAACGTTACGTGTTGTTTTAATTTGTACTGATATTAACTTGAAGATTTTCAGGGTGGGTAGAAAATATTGTTTTTAAATATAGTACAGAATTTTTATGTTTAGTTATTCCAAGGCTAAGAACAGGAATTACTTTTTGACACTGAGAAAAGTAGTTAAATGATAATTTCTGCTTACAGTTTCTCTGTCATTAGTTTATTCTTGATTTATTTTGATCTGCTATTTGTATTGTGTGTTTTCTTACCTTCTATCTCATTCTTTCCCAGCGATTTTCTCTGTCTCTATGCTTATTCTGTAAGCAAGAATGTCTCACCCATAGAACGTTTCTATTAATGAAAATATACTAATAATACTTCTGTTTCACACAATTGAATAATATTAATAAGGAGTCAATTTAAATATGCTTAATGATGCCATTATGGTGTCATTAATTTTTCGACATCCGAATGTAATAAATATTTGGTGCACCGTATTCAATACGCAAACTTCAGTAATTTTCAAGAAAGGTTGCCTCGTGATAACATTCGATATAAAGCCTGGAAAGGCTAACAGATATAATATTGGCCTTGTATTTCTTTCCTGATCATTCAAAAACCATGGAGAATACAATATTTTCCTTTCAATTAAAGCAAAAATGGTGTCAAATATTTACGAAAAAACTGTTCCTTATGAATAGAGTACATTTAAGATAAGCCTATCCTATACTATTGTTCAAACATAGAAAATATTCACATTATGCCATTGGCTAATATTGCACCTTTTCCTGTTATTTTCAGGGTACGGAATCGTCCATAATCTCTGACATTGAAAATGTAGTCAAGGAAGCTATAACGTCTGCTGTGAATAAATTTGAGGATGTAGAAAACCAAATAAACAAGGGAATTGAGAATGCCATTGAAAAGGCTGTAGAAGGCTTCGAGAATTCCGTCAGTGAGCTCTGGAAGAGGGTGGAGAAGGTAATAAATGATGCCGATGCTACCAACGTTGCGGTGATGGAATGTGTCGGCACTGGTCGGAACGAGATGGATGAAGTGAGGAATCAGACTAGGGAACGTCTGGATGAGTGTTCAGGACAAGCTCGACAAGTCATCCAACCTGATATGGAGGATGCCTGGAAGGCGGTGCAGAAGGTAAACAGCACGGGGCGGGAGCTGGTGCAAAACCTGACAGCCTGCAACTGGAACGCTGTATGTCTGGCTACAACCAGCTCGAAGGGCGTATTGCACTTGAACCAGATGAGTATAGATCTCGGGAGGGCCATCGTCAAGATAGAGGCGGAGGTACCACAGGCTGTGGTCACTGCTGCTGAGTGCAGTCGAGATACCGTAACTTCTTCTGTGTCCGAAGAACAGCAGATTACGGATAGCACTTTAACATGCCTCAGGGAGGCGATCACCCCTCACTCATCCTGAAAGTACATCACATCTTATTCACCCGAATCAATTTATCATGTATGTCGTTATAACACTTTCGCCAACTCACATTTTGTAAATATGATTAACAAGACTCATCCAAGTTCTCGAGCATGTGTGTGAGTGGAAATCTTTAATTAATAGTATATATTTTCCTGAAGTTCACCTTCACATATTTGTGTGAGGTTGGACTAGCAACCGGGTTCAACTTTGTTGTTGGCTTGGGACGCTCTTCTGTCGCCATGGACTAGTCCCATTGGAAACATCACCCAAACTCGCCGGGACTGAAATCCGGGCAATCAGGTTATGAGTTGAGTGACTAGAATACTACTCTAGCCTGTCACCCTAAACACAGTAGAAGCTTGTTACTAGAGTTCTGCATGACCGAGAATAAATTGAAGATCATTGATTAAATGAAATAGTCTGACGCCCGCCAATTTCGGCAAACCACCAGACGCTTCTGTAAGGCGGTGATGCATACTACAACAGGGTATAATAGACCGGCTGAGTCCGTTTATATTCAGTCCTTTCTGTTCGTGATAAATATGCCTCTTCAGATAAGTTCCTTGTTTATCGTTGAATCGAAGCACCACGCACAAAAACATAGTACTACCGTATAGTTGAGAAGAGGGTGGTGTGAGCCAGATGTTAATTCTATAAAGGGCGAAGAGGAAACTCGTTTTATTCGTGGTACTAAACAGCTTAAACGCGCTACAAGAATGAAACGAGAAGCAGCAAACGTTATTAGAGCTAAGTAGTAAGAAACAGTATAGATAAATTATTTGAGAGGGTTTAAGCAGTGAAGTGTAGGATGAGTTTCACTTAGTAGGAAATGAAGTTAACAGTTCTTTTTGGTTGAGCATCCTGTGCATTGTTTAGTACTGCTGTGTTTCACTTCAGAAACTGCGCACTTAAACAATCACGTTTGTAAAGCTCGTAAATATTAATAATCAAAGCTCTTACTATCTGATATAAAGAAAATCACTACAAAGACATGTGTGGACATGTGTCAAAAGATTTGTGACTTTTCAGTATTGCTGCAGGTGATAGTTTAAAGATATTAGGACAAGAATGGAATGAAGTTGGGGTATTATATCGGAACATAAGCATTGTAGATCTTTTACCACATCCCATTACAGTCAGTAATTGTTCTAGTCAGTTACCATTTCACTTAATCCGTTAGCTATGCAGTGTTCAATCAGTCATCATTGATATGAATTTAGGGCCGTCACCTAGGTGGCAGATTCCCTAACTATGATTTACCCAGTCATTTCTTCGATGATCACAAAGACATTTATTGAAAATGTCCCTTGATAAATTATTCCAGTCCCTAATTCCTCTTCTTATGAACTAATATTTGCCTCAATTTGTGCTCTTGAATTCCAACTTTATCTTCATATTGTGATGTTTCCTACCTTTAAAAGTTCCACTCAAACTTATTCGTCTACAAAAATCATTTTTCGCAATTTCTCCACTGACAGCTCGGAAAATACAACTTAGCCGACCAACTAGTCTCCTTACTCACAACCCCAGAGTAACACTATTCTTTCGTCAGGAATCACCCAGAATAAATCTTGCTGCTTTCCTTTGTTTCCCCCCCCCCCCCAATTTTCGTATCAAGTAATCCTGGTTAGGGTCCCATACACTGGAACCTTACTCTAATGGGGGTGATACAAGAGACATCTACGTCTTTTTTAATGTCCTAACTAAAACCCCTAAATATCCTCATAACCCTTATAACTTGCTTCTTAATTCACCGGGAAGTGTGCCTTTCTTTGTTACGAGAGCGGGAGAACGTTTACCTTGTACCACACTTTTCCCCGGAGTTTTATTGACGGGAAATCAGAAACTCTCATTACCTCCAGTAGGTACAATACATACACAGTCATACAAATTATATACAAACAATAAACGCAATTTATGACACAATTTGAATGGTCTTTGAACGTGAAATGTCCACACACAGTACATTTAATTGTTGTAGTCGTATTCTTCTTATTCTTCTTCTACCGCTTTTAACACACCTTGGTGGGGTCGTGGGCGTGAACTGTGTTGCACAAGTGTACTTGGCTCTGTTTTCTACGCCCGGATGCCCTTCGGACGTCAACTCTATGAGAATGGATGTATTCACTATTGATTATTTTTGTGATGTTTTATATTGAAACGAATACAAATACCTAGTCCCCGAGGCAAAGGAATTAAGCAGACACTATTAATATCCCCAATGCGACTCTGAGCCCAAGGCTCAGCGCTGACCATTCAGCCACGGAGCCAGACGTGAACAGAACACAGAGTGGATAAAAAGAAATAACTGTCATTTACACAAGACTTAGGCTACCGAGCTCGATAGCTGCAGTCGCTTGAGTGCGGCCAGTATCCAGTATTCGGGAGATAGTAGGTTCGAACCCCACTGTCGGCAGCCCTGAAGATGGTTTTCCGTGGTTTCCCATTTTCACACCAGGCAAATGCTGGGGCTGTACCTTAATTAAGGCCACGGCCGCTTCCTTCCCACTCCTAGCCCTTCCCTGTCCCATCGTTGCCATAAGACCTATCTGTGTCGGTGCGACGTAAAGCTAATAGCAAAAAAAAAAAGACTTAGGCTAATGCAACTTTTCCTGATTAAACTTAGAAACAGTACATATATTATTTCTTCATGAAATAGTCAATGATCTGACTTTACCGAGAACGTTTCGTTTGTACACCCCTGATTCCCTTCCATAAACTTCATTTTAAATCCCCACCTCAATCATTTTCAACTTATCACCTCTCGTACAATTCTTCTCATTTGCCACTACTCCATCCGGACTGCTTCTGAACTCTGAAAATGCATACATAACCACACGTTCGTATCCGCAAGCGAGGCTCCAAAGGAAGAATAGTGTAATATAGTGAGGATTTTTATTGACAAATCTATATAACAACATGAGCTGTATAGCCATATGATCGAATATACCACAAGCATTGCGTGCTGTTGACTACTGTGAAATATGGTTTGTGGTTTTATATTACACAATTTACTGACGAAGGTTATTTTACGTTTTTCGTCATCCATCTACGTTTAGTTTTTCTTCCTCTGGTGTTCCACTACCTCTTAACATCTTTGATTTCGTTTCTCCTCTTGCGACACACTTAATAATTTTCAACGTATCACTCACCAAGTACCTCTTCTGCTCCATCAGAACTGTTTCTAAACTCGGCAATAAAATATCTACACCCACCTCAACTGTGGTACTTACATTAAGGCTTTGGATTCAAATTTTCAGTTAATGTGCAAAGTTATCGCAGCAGTAAAGGTTTTGAAATCATGTTCCCGTCTCTAAAAAATTAAAATTAGTGTACTGACCCGTATTCCCTGCATATATAATTAAACATTTGTAACTGGAAACATTACGATCACGACATCCATGATGTCATGATCCCCTGCATAACGAGCTTCTGCTGTATATGGTTTCATAAGATTAGTATTGTTCAAAAATCATGCCATGGAAATGCAAAGTGGTTCTGATTGATCGCTGTGTACAGTACATTAGGGCGAATCAAGTGAATATGAAGTGACCTCCCTCATATTTCGACACCTTAAGAATGTAAACCTCGTACGTCCGATTTAACTAATTTTGCAGGAGAAGCAGAAAACCGCTTTTTCGTTACATGTCAAAGTTTCTTTCAATAGATTTATTGATAATTAAGTTGAACACCATCCTACAAACATTAATATATTTACAACTTACAAAATGTTTACTTAATACACCTATTATTGGATATACG
Organism: Anabrus simplex; assembly: GCF_040414725.1. Taxonomy (NCBI): domain Eukaryota; kingdom Metazoa; phylum Arthropoda; class Insecta; order Orthoptera; family Tettigoniidae; genus Anabrus; species Anabrus simplex. The sequence goes on along the minus strand of NC_090267.1, from coordinate 334,004,965 downwards.
AGATTTTCATATAAATATACTTTATTTCGGACAATACATCTAAAAATTATAATCATAATCTAAGGCCAACGTGTATTTCACACTAAATTCTGCCTACTCAGTCATACGTTTACTATCTGATCGCTGGAGGGGAATACAATTCATCTTTCTGGTATTTCGTCATTTAGCAGCTTCACACCGAAGGATTCCAACCTTTGGTCCAAATATCTCAGTTTCATAATATTTTTATTAGAGAGAGAGAAATCTCAGTTTCAGATTAAATCGACTTATGGGGTTTTCATTCTAGGTGTCGATTTAATGGTTTCTCAAGTGATGTGTAACATCTGTGAATGACACAATACTCCCTACAATGGTCCAGCAGTGAGCCATACCAATGTGGAATTACTGTTCATATTGCACTGGAGGTTCTAAACGAGAAACAATGTAGTTTAACTCCCAAAGATATGTAACGGGCATTACCTGTTGTTGATTACTGAGAAACGTGATGTAACAGTTTCCAGAAAGGACGTACTAGCCGTAGAGTTGATACAAGACCTGGAGAAAACCATGGCCACACGACACCAGATAACAAAAGAATTGTCCAGGATGTTACACTGATATTCGTGAGGCTATCCCACATATATACTCACCCAAAACCATGGAACGTGTATGCGTATTAATCACCAGGATTGTGACAGAATAGGAAAAGTGCTTAAATTGATATGGTGTTTCCTATGACTATCATTATGTGTCTGTGTTTTTCTCATACTCTCATGTATTTCCCTTATAAATATCGAGTTGGCTAATTTTTATTTATCTTATCTCTAGAACTCAGTAGATCTTTAGAAAAATATATACTACTGGGTTTGTTGATTATTTGTATATATTGTTCTTGGAGTGCGAGAGGTGTTGTCTTCATTCTACGTTCATGAATTTATGTGAAAAATTGTTACATTACGTATATTTGTTCAATAAAATATCTGACAGTATTTGTAAGGAGTATTATTGAGGAGATATGTGTAACCCTGTGAGTTGTATTACCTCTATCCAAAAGAATAATGGTTAATTCTGTGCCCGATCACCCATTTTCCCTCCGGATTTAGCATGTACCCTTTTCTACAGCGGACTTAATAAACACCAGCTATAAGTGCCTAAGTAGAAGTTAAGCGGCATTTATAAATTCTTTTACTTCCGGTCGTGGTACCTACATCCTTCTGGCTGCATTGAGCGTATCATTACAGTTTAGATTAAACAGCCTCCTATTAAATATAGGATTTTAAAATAGTTTAAGTGATGTACTTTTTTTACAATACATAGTGTGTTAAATAGGATTCTATGAACGGTTTCGAAAGTGCAGTTATCTCAAGGAACACCACCATGGCATCACCAGATGTACTCTTTTGCGTCAACGGCATTGTTGACTGTTGCTCTATAGCTCCGTTTCCATCGTAGACGGCTGCGTTGGAGATCATACATGGGTATATTCTTCCACCCCTCTTAGGAAACATTCCAGAGAACGTTTACAGTTTTGACATGGGGATGCTGAGACCGTATGGCATGGGTTACCGTCTTCCCATCTCCTTTATAAAATGCTGGGGATGATATCGCCGTAGAACTAGAATACTTTGCACACATAAATGAGAACGGATGTGATATCCTCGCCGTAGCTATAAACAGAATATATTTTCACAGAAAACGATCATAAAATACTTTTACTTCACCGTCATATTTTTTGTCCCCTGTCGGTGCATACATTTGCAAGTTGATTGTGTTAAACGGTGCGCATGAAAGTTTTATAAATATGATTCGATCTGCAATTCACTAATTCCCATTAGTGTTATTGTTAACCTTGTAGTGTTATGCAATGGTTATGTACAAATGGAACAACTGATCCTTCTTTTACCTTTCCGACAAGACCGTCTTCACCACTCGCTGTGGCTGATACACCATCTGTAACTAAGCATGCTACCTTTGACCAAGTCCTCGTGAAATAATGTTGTAAGTTTACTGAAAACTGTGAATTGCTGTTACAGTAGCTATAAATATTCCTCGGTTGTTTTGAAGTTCTCTTCTACGACTCAAATACTAAATAACATAAATATTGTAACTCCCACTTCTTGTTGAAAATTCAATGTTCATTTTTATCACGTTTTATGCAGCTTGGTATAGAAAAAGACATATTCACGTATACACAAATATACAACGATACACAACCACGGGTCGAAATAAACTTTCAACCTATTGGGTCGTGTTCAGCACATAGTACGTATTGAAGAGATGTTAAGTACAGAACAAAAATGGCCAACCGGACGCCTGTGGCATCCGAAGCTACAACATCCCGATAAGCTTGGACATTTTTGAATTTACGGATCACCAACACCAGCATAGCCCACTTATCCGGTGGTGGTGGTGATCATTGTTTTAAGAGGAGGTACAACTAGACAACCATCCTCTAACCCATTTATCCGTTGAGGAATCATTTCTAGCAGTGACGGAATAGGCCGGTACGTTCTTCGTATCAACATTGCGGAAGGTACTGGTAGGAATTTTATAAAATCTGGAAGTAAATGTATGGCTCATCCAAGATCACCACACCCATCATTCAATTTGACAGTCACCCGATGTATACCACACAGCACAGAATTCAGCTCTTTCAGTGGGATACTGTGCCGAACACAGCGACGCAGGCGTTTAGTCATCGAGTCGGGCGTATTCTACGGTAAAAAGTATTTTCTATACCGAAGAGGTTAGCTCGGCATGGCCAGTTATGGCTGCTAGCTCTGTACTCGGGAGACAGGTGGCTTTGAATCCCTCATCGGCCATCTTCGAAATGGTTTGCCGTGTGTTCCCATTTCACCTCCACGGATTGTGTCTTTCTCGAGACCACGACCGCTTCCTCCCAATTTTTAGCGCGTGCAATTACACCTACACTCTCAAACCACACAGCGGTATATATAGCTTACCGTGTACCGGGAAAAGCAACTAGAGAAATGGTGGACCGAACCATGTCCTTGGACACTTACCGAACTAAAAAGAACCATACGTTAAAAAACTTAAAGGTATTTTATCTCAATATTTGACAAAAAAAGAAATTATATTTTGAAATGGATTCAGAAATCCATCCGTACGTCCCTACTTTATAACGAAATGAGCCAAATATCTCTACGATTGGCAACACTGTATAGAAGTGCCCCATTCATTAACGTCCCCTTTAATTTTATATCTATTTTTACACATCCCTGCATTTGAACTTTTATTTACAGTATAGATGTTATTCATCACATATGTTCATGATGATTCAGTGGAATATGTTTACGTCGAAGTTTAATGTGTTTACGTCGAAGTCGTCAGACAAAGGAAGAGAGAAGTCTTCCAACCTTCTAAGGATAGGGAAGTCAGGTAATGAACGATGAGGAGCGCGGACTATAGTGAAGGGAAGGAGTCATTAAGACCTCCTGATCGAGAAACCTGGGTCTTTTAGGTCTCATTCTGTAGGTTACAACTACTTGTTCGAAGACTAGCAAACATGTCAACATTACGTAGACTAAAATACTACACGTCTCCCATAGTTCATCAACAGAAGTGCAAATTGCGACAAACGACATTCAAAAAATAAAATTTCTGCCACAGTTTTAAGTACACTTCCACGGAAGATATTATTTTATCATCCATAATACCTAATACACATGGATACAAAAAGCATTTCACCCCATTATAAAGGGCTCTAAAAGATAAATAATGTTTCCCTTAAATATTTAGAGTTGGTTAGATTGCGTGCCAGAAACCTGTGATCAGATCCAAACCTCCCCGCAGTGTTCATATGGAGCGAGGGCTTATGATGCTGTTGATGGTGATTAATCCGTCGGATGGAGATTTAAAACCTTGAGCCTTGGTGCTGTTCAACACGAGTAGGGTGTGTACCGGCACCGAGTTTTACCCTCTCCTCTATTACGCCTCTGACGAAGTTGACGTCACGAAGGGCATTCGGTCTTAAAAAGTCGCTACGAAGGTTAATCTCACTTGATACACAACCCCGTACAGGAACGGGACAAGAGTTAGACATACAAGTATTTGGAGGTGTTTAGTGCCATGCAACTTATGTTTTAGAGAATATACATTATACAAGTCTTCCTCGTATCTTTTAGACAACTGAAGAGTTCTAGCTATTAAAATTCCTCAGAAAAGTGTAGCTCAGATTTTTAAATGTTACTTTTGAAAATATAATGTTAGCTGGCAGCTGAAGGGAATCGCGTTGGTAGTGACATATTTAAATATCTACATAAAGTACACTTTTGTTTCAGGGACATACACGTATTATATTTTTGTCCTTCTGTATTCGAAGAAATGAAATTGAAATACATGAATTTTTTTATGACTTTCCACGTCCAGGTGTCCTTAACCAGACGAGAACAGAATATACTTAGGTCAAGTTGAATGTAAAAGTAAGAGAGGCTAATCACAAGTAGGTAATCCTGTATTTAAACATGGTTTGACAAGTTACGATCCCTTAACAGGAAACCATATTTTATTACAGTATTACATTAGTTTACACACTTTAAATGATATCGTCCACATCACCTAATGTTGCCAGTGCAACTCCCATGTTGACAGTATTTTCGTAATTTGCGAGGAGTTAATCTGTTCCCATATCGTGAAAAACACTGCACGTATATTTTCAGGTGCAATTTGATTAGTATATCAGTATTACCAATATTAATATATAAATGCGATTTCTTCAGGACTGTAAGACCATTAGGATAATATTAGGCAAGTAACTAAACAATAGCGGCATGTACAAATAATGTATTTAACCATCTAGTTGATAATACAGTCAGGTAAGTGAATTTCCATTATAACTTTTTTTTGACTAGTTGCTTTACGTCGCACCGACGCAGATAGGTCTTATGGCGACGATGGGACAGGTAAGGGCTAGGAGTGGGAAGGAAGCGGCCGTGGCCTTAATTAAGGTACTACCCCAGCATTTTCCTGGTGTGAAAATGGGAAACCACGGAAAACCATCTTCAGGGCTGCCGACAGTGGGGTTCGAAACCACTATCTCCCGAATACTGGATACTGGCCGCACTTAAGCGACTGCAGCTATGGAGCTCGGTCCATTATTACTATTTGATCAAGATACAGTTAATTTTGGTCATTTTTCATGAATAACTATTGATTGTAACAGCAATTTTGATTTGTCATATGGTTTTTATTGATCATGTTTAACGATTTCAACTATATACTGAGAATATTAAATGAGACAAAATACTTGGATAGTAGGAATAACCTGTGGAGGCAAAGAAACGAAGAGGAGCGTAAAATGTTCGCTTTCTGAATCCGTACGAAATTGCTGGTAACCTTAAAGATCCAGAACACTTGAGAAATTTAAAAACAGCAGTTATAAACACCTAATTATATAAAACAAATGATATTTTCAATGGGCCCGTTCAATGTTGTGAGGATAGCAGCATGGTTGATAACTTTGTCCGTTTTAAGTTGCTGAGGAAGTCGACAAAGAAAGATATAACCGTTTCTCTGACTACGACCAAAACTCCCACAGCGTTTATGAGGAGGTATTTCTTGAGATGGTACCTATATAGTATACAAAGTGGCACACGAATAGTTGATGCATTTAATCTTTCGGTAACAACTTAATTTTATTAAAGAGCGTTTATACTTCAGTCTCAGGTACACTGGTTCTCGGAAATACAGTTAATATATTCATTGTAATCTCCATTCGGCGTACAACAGCTTCGTGTATACTGGACATACTCCTGATATATTCATTAACTCACCGCGTACAAAATCCAGGCACACATTTCTATAACAGTTCGAAGAATTAAGGGTAGAGTTCCTTTATCAAATAGCGATGGGACACGATTTTTTTTTTTTTTTGTAAATAATCATTTATTTCTCACAAATAACAAGATACAGTATCAACATACAAAAGTAACACAACAAGCAAAGCACTGAATCTCTTATTACAGTATATAGTGTGCACTAGTCACAAGTCCTTCTGTCCTGATTGTTCTAGAGAGTAGTCATTTCAACTGAAAAAAAAAAAACACATTGGCACAAAACACATTGCGTGAAAAACACTGCACTATCCACTGCACGACCATTCGACTGTTATAATGAAACACTCTCGAGTTCCTTAACTTGATGTTTCTCTCTCGAGGGCACACGTTTCAGTAATGTTCGTTTGGCATCTTTTAGAAGACGAATGAACGTGTTAAGGGAGCACTGTTCGTTTGTCTGGACAAAATAAAGATACCCCATGACAAGCCAGGTTTGCGCAAATTTCAAGTGCTGCGTACCGAAATCGAGCTCTAAGGCTGCTCTGTAAGCTGCATTAGGATTCGTCGATCCTGTCATCTGTCTTAGCACAGAACAAAACCATTTCCAGATAACTTGGACATTTCCACAGGTAGTAAGTTTATGCCTCTGTGTGTCCACCTCCAAACATTTTTTACAGAGTGGGGATTGGGTGATGTTGTGACGGAATTTTTTATCTTCTGTGGGAATAATTTCGTTAATAGCTTTATATGCGGCTACTTTCCAGTCAGTTGGTATAAGAGGATCTTTGAATTTTCTCCAGATTTCATTCCATTTCCGATTTGGGTACTTCTCCGTGATCTGGGGTTGTGTTTCGTTCTTCTGTAATAGATGATGGTATATTACTCGTGTAGGAGGAACGTTGTTTCCTGTCACTCGTACCGTATCTATCGCTTGCAGCGCTCTTCTAAAACATCGAGTCGGCACTAAATACTTCGGGTTTTGCTGATGTGTATTCCAAAAGTAAGTATTATGAGCAGCTCCTACTCCCGTCTGCGCAATCATTATCTCTCGCATTAAAAGCGCTTGGCATTTTTCGCCGACTGCTATGAGACCCAGTCCTCCTTGCGCTACGGATTTTCTCACTTGTGACCTTGCTACACGAAACATATATCCGCGCCACAAATAATAACTAATACAGAGTTCAACTCGCTGGCTTATTTTTACCGGCATGGGTAGAATTTGTGCCACATACCACAATTTAGACAAGGCATACAAGTTTATATGCCACACCTTTTGGATGATGTTCAGGTTTCGACTCAAACTGATTGACAATGTGGCGCGTACCCTTGAAACTATGGTTGACCAGTTTATGTCAATATTTTGGGACATATTAGGGGTAAACACTAATCCCAAAATCTTAATTCTATCTTTAATTGGTATGGACGCAATTGTCATCTCTTGTGACCAGCTACCAAGCGGTAGTATCTCGGATTTTTGATAACTGACTTGGGCATTAGAGGCTTTCTCGTAAGTTGTTATTATACTCTTCAACTGTGAGGCAACGGTTGGTGTCTGCAGTAATATGGTGACGTCGTCAGCATAGGCTGCAACCGTGAACAGGCTCTGGGGGTTGGGAATCGTGCACAGTACAAAGTGGACTGCCCGAATAAAGGGCTCAATACTTAAAGCAAAAAGAGTCATTGAGAGGGGACATCCTTGACGTACCGATGTCTTAATTGGAATTGGTCTGGAAAAGAGTCCATTAAGAAGGATTCGAGAATGCGCCGAACTATACAGGGTTCGAATAAGATTGCATATTGCGGTTGGGAGACCCAAGCGTTGCAGCACTGCTAACAAGTACCCATGATGCACCCTGTCGAAAGCTTTTCGGAAGTCCAGGTTTAGAATCGCGCCCATTTCAGTTGGTTCTGCTTCAAAGTGTAACACTGCATTCCTTACTGCCTGTAGGATGTGGGTAATTTTCCTTTCGGGTATAGCACATGTTTGCCCTTCTTTGATGATGTTATTAAGGTAGGGACGTATTCTTTTCGCCAGTATTTTCATGAAGATTTTGTAATCGGTGTTGAGGAGTGTTATCGGGCGGAAATCCGATACAGTTCGTGGTGCGGCGACTTTGGGTATAAGGATTATAATGCCTTCATTAACGCCTGTGCAATCTTGTAGATTGGAGAACAATAGTTGCATTAGTGTTAAAAGGGTTGTTTTCAGGATGTTCCAGTACTTTTTGTAGAAAAGGTAAGTCAGACCATCAGGGCCGGGAGCTGATCTCTTACTGGCCGATCGTAGGGCCTCGAATAGTTCACTTTCTTCAATTGGACGGAGGAGCTGTTGCCTATCATTATCATTGAGTTGTTGATCGACGAAAGTTAGAATGTTCGTTTGATCTAGCGGGGAATTCTCACAGTCCCGGAACGTTTCGCGGAAGTATTTCTCAGTTTCATTTAGACAGTCTTTAGTAGATATGAGTCGTCTGTTGTCATCTGTATGAAGAGTAGATATTACTTTGCTCTTCCCGTTCCTTTTTTCATGGGCTACATGATAAAGCTGAGCTTTTTCTTCTGCTAAGGGTGAATTAGAACACGAACGAACTAAGGAACCCTGTAGGATGTTCTCCTGAATAGCTGTTATTCTTCGTTTAACTGCGGCTATGTGACTGTTTACGTTGTAACCTGCCTGTTGACGCGCCAGAAGGTCAGTTAGTATAGTGTAGTAAGAGTGCAGAGTTTTCCGTCTGTTACGTGCTTTTTCTGCTCCATGTTTCTTAAAGAAGGATTGAATCGCCGGTTTAACCTTATGCAACCACTTGTGTACAGTTAAAGGTCCCTGTTGGGTGAGACGACTGAGCATATTTGACCACATCTGTTGAAAGCTCTCTGTCACTTGCTCGTCATCAAGCAACGCATTATTTAGTTTCCAATATCCCTTCCCGATAACAGGTATTCTCCTAGTGGTACGAATCTTCAGTAGGACAGCATGATGATCACTGAAGGGTAATATTTTAACACTGATGTCATGTACATGCGGTGCTAGGTCTCTGTTAACGTAAAATCTATCAATTCTAGAAGCCGCTGTTCCTCGGAAAAATGTAAATTGTACGAAATTGCCATGTTTACTTTCCCATCCATCACGAAGCTCTAAGGCCTGACATATCCTTTCAAGTGCAGGAGAAGGGTTGAAATCTCCTCTCTGGTCTTTGGCGTGTAAAACACAATTAAAATCCCCACCGAAAATTAAGTCTTTGTAGTTATGTCGTAAATAGAATGGTAAGTGTGTGGTCAGAAATTCCTCTCGCTCGTGACGACGATGTGTTCCAGAGTGCAGGTAGATGTTTATGTACAGTGTGTTATCTTCTGTTAATATCGACGTGATCCTCCCACTAGGGTGTGTTTCACAAAGTTTAATGTGTAATCCAGATCGGTATATAATTGCAGTACCTCTCGAGTCTTCCCCAGGATTGGCAATATACTGGTAATTATTCCCCAGGTAAGGCAAAGTAAAGACGTTAACTTCTTGTAGGAAGAGGATATCGATGTCATAATCTCGAATAAATTCTTGTAAGAGGACCTGTTTGCTGCGACTTCTCAGGCAATTTACATTAAGTGATGCTACGGTATGAAGAAGTAGAATGCTAAGGGAAAGGAACACAGCGCCAATCATAATGATGTGTTTGAAGATGGAGACGAGTGCTTACGTTATTTATTCGGAACATGTTTGATAATTTTAGTGACTTTCTTTTTGCCAGTGTCATCTACCGGCCGCTTTAACCTAGGATCCCGTTGGCTAACTGGAGGTAGTTTTGTTTCCGTAATTTCCATTTCTTCCACCGACGGTGGTCCCTCATGTTCGAAGGTCGGTGATATATTATGCTCTTCCCTACTTTGCATATTACTGTCTTTGACGGATGTTGGCGGTGTCAATACATCTCCGCCCTCTGTTTCCATATCCGGAGTTATTGGAGGGGGTAACTGGTTATGATTTGTTTCTTGGGGTAGCTGTGCTGGCCGTACGGCATCTGACTCGAGCGTAGTTAGCCTTTCCGGTTGCGGTATTTGATGACTATTATCAGAATTGTCGTTCTCAGTTATCTGATCCCCCACCTGCTGACCTAATAACTCCGTCTCCCTGTGCGTCACAGAAGTGGCCGGCATAGTGTTCTGGTGATCATGTTGTGTTTCCTGTGTAGCTTCATGTAAGTCACTAGGTGATGAACTGTGTAAGTTGTCTTCAGGAGTCAACTGCGTAGCTTGCAGCGGACTGCGCTGTGTCGGCAGTTTCCCACTCGCCAAGGTCGCCCAGGTGGGACTAGCAGGCTGTTCGCTTAGCTGGACAGGTTGTTTACGTCGTGGGCATTGACCCCGTAAGTGTCCCACTGCATTACAAGACGAGCACGTAGTAGGCTGATTTTCGTAACTGATCAGGGCTTTATGCCCACCAATATCTAAGTAAGACGGTATATGTTGCTTTAACATTAGTCGAATTGCTCGTACACCATTATGAACCTTGTACCGGAAACCTGAGCTCCACGTTTCATCCTGAATCGAAAAAATTGTCCCATATTTACTAATTTGTTCCACAATTATTCTATGAGGTACCTCCATCGGAAGATTAAAGATTCTCACCAACTTTGTACCAAGACCCGCAGAATCAATAGTCACTTTGCTACGGAACCCATTACTGTGTAAGAAGGAGTGCTCACCTGCATAATCCTGTAGCAGTTTTTCAGTTGTTTCCTGCTTCTTGCATTTTATGTAGACTTGCCGCGATATACCATTAAGCTGGATCATCTCGATGTCACTTTCTTCTAGGTGCAAGGTGTCAAAAATCCAGTCATGCACTTCGTATGGGGCTGGTCGGGGCGTGTCTCTGTCGGTGAAGTTGATCACAATCGTATTCTTCCTTTCCACTATCATGATGATCTTTTAACTATGAACACATAGATATCTTGAACAACCCTATCTGTCACCACTGTCAAGAGTTTATCAGATAGTCACTTATACACAAGTAAAAACAGACTCGTTAGACCGTACACTCAGTTCGAGAGCTCACTAGCTGCCCTGACTTGCACGCACGCTGGTCCAAGCAGAACTGAGATCGCACGACAACGGAATATTCCCCTCAGCAAATCTAGTAACGTCTCAACCGGGCGAGTTGGCCGTGCGGTTAGGGGCGCGCGGCTGTGAGCTTGCATCCGGGAGATAGTGGGTTCGATTCCCACTGTCGGCAGCCCTGAAGATGGTTTTCCGTGGTATACCATTTTCACACCAGGCGAACGCTGGGGCTGTACGTTAATTAAGTCCACGTCGCTTCCTTCCAACTCCTAGGCCTTTCCTATCCCATCGACCGGGCGAGTTGGCCGTGCGCGTAGAGGCGCGCGGCTGTGAGCTTGCATCCGGGAGATAGTAGGTTCGAATCCCACTATCGGCAGCCCTGAAAATGGTTTTCCGTGCTTTCCCATTTTCACACCAGTCAAATGCTGGGGCTGTACCTTAATTAAGGCCACGGCCGCTTCCTTCCAACTCCCAAGCCTTTCCTATCCCATCGTCGCCATAAGACCTATCTGTGTCGGTGCGACGTAAAGCCCCTAGCAAAAAGAAAAACTATCCCATCGTCGCCTTAAGACCTATCTGTGTCGGAGCGACATAAAGCCACTAGCAAAAAAGTAATGTCTCAAACTGTTATGGAAATGTGTGCTCGGAATGTCTAGTTATGCAATAAGATTAATTAAGAGCTGTTCCAACATATCGTCAAGAATGCGTTCACTCACCTTGAAGAAGTTGGGAGCTGCTATTTAGACCACCTGAAGCATGTGATATAGTGAACTGCATTTACAGGGAAGAGTGTACCCATGAGTAAAATGTAAATGTTCCCTTTTATAGAATACAGATATGAAAAGATTAAATGTGTCAACCTTTCGCGTGTAACTCTGTTCATAAGATCCCTGCGCCCATCTGACTTCCGCGGCGATAGTGAAAAAAAAGAAAATTAGAAGGCTTAAAATGCCATCAGAGATAGGTTATAAGAATATCACAATGAATATGAACATATTTGCAAAGTGTTAAGTGAAAAATGTATTGCTTGAATTAGAATCTACCTTTTAAATAATTTAAGTTTTATTCATAAGATACATCAGCATATGGTATTACTCTTTACATAGTAATTGCGACTCTCAAAGACAGGTTTAGATACTAGCAGGATATATAGACTAACGTTTAGTGATAATCTGACCGTGAATGATTAAGATTATGAATAAGCGCTAATGAATCGAAGTGGGCAAGTTTTCGTCAGGTTGGTTGTCATTGCTGTCTTCCTCCAGGATCCTATCCCTAACACACTCCGCCAGCTCTTCCAGTTGTATGGTACCTCTATCAGGAGCAGAGGCAGCAGTCCCGAACAAACACGTCTGCACGGTGGACTGTGTGGTTGTCAAGAGGACGGTTCCCCTGTTGACCAGCTCAGACGCCTGTCTGACATACCGAACCTCCTTAATAGCCGCTATTGCTGTCACAAGTCCTCCACAGGCTGAAGCCCATCCAGCATTGGAATTCCTATCCATGCAGTTGGTCCAGTTTCTTATGGCGTCTATAGCCGTCTCGTTCATTTCATTCAACACCCCTACCAGGTGGGTCAAGACGCCGTTCACCTCAGCCACCTGCAACCAAAAGATGTGATAGAAATCACCTTTGTAAACGAAGTTTGTGATATCAATCAATCACTGCTGATCTGCATTTAGGGCAGTCTCCCAGATGGCAGATGAAGAAGGTCAGGACTACATTACATTACCTTGTAGCTTAGCATACTGTTTTCTTATTTATTAATCTGTCAGTGTTTATAGCTGACCACAAGGCTCTAGAATACTACAAAAATGTATAACTACATGATTTACACTTCGTTGACGGGCTATTTTATTACTTGTGCAAGTGGAATAATGTCAACTTGCACCAGCAATATCGTCATGGACAGCAGAAGAGACCAAGCACATTTCCATTATTAACATTGAGGCAGTGTAATGTTAGTGTTGAAAGCGTGCTTTTAACACGTAAAAACGTAACAATTAGTTACAAAAATTAAATTTTTTTTGGGGGGGGGGTAGAAAACAAGATTTAAGTAGGCCTACATATTCAGGGCTTACTTTTGTGATGGGACTAATCATTTGGCCATTATTGTATATGCTGGGAAGATCTTGCATGGTGAGTAACAGAACGGGAGAAGAAAGGTTAAAGGACAGGAACTTCGGTTCAAATTGTCCTTAAGTGGCATATGGGTCACTGCAAACAGCGTAGTGTTGACCTTGAGTGTTTGGCTTGTGACCGTTCCAAACGGCGACGCATGATGTATAAGAAAACTGAACAAAAAAACTGAAGTTTACGAAAAGGAATGCCTGGAGGTGCTGGATGACAAACGGGCTGAAATGCTTTTTTTTTGCTAGTTGCTTTACGTCGCACCGACGCAGATAAGTCTTATGGCGACGATGGGACAAGGAAGGGCTAGGAATGGGAAGGAAGCGGCCTTGACCTTAATTAAGGTACAGCCCCAGCATTTGACTGGTGTGAAAATGGGAAACCACAGAAAATCATTTTCAGGGCTGCCGACAATGGGGTTCGAACCTACTATCTCCCGAATACTGGATACTGGCTGCACTTAAGCGACTGCAGCTATCGAGCTCGGTAGGGATGAAATGAAGAATAGGCTGAAACGGCAGATCATATTCATCTACAATGCCAACAATATTCTGCAGTACAACACCAGTCAGCGTTTCTTCAAAACAAAAACTGGGTTCATCAGTCATGTTCAAACTCATGACAGAATATAAAACTGTGCATTAGCTGCTGTGGGCGGATACTGCCAGGAACACACACACATTTTGACTCTTAGTAGATTAAGCATTCACAAATTCAGTAAGTACCCACATACTATTTACCACCATTTTGAAAATCAGAACAGGATTTTTATTTGAACCGAATGCCTGCGATATATCCAAACCAATTTCAGCTCAGTTGGTCGAGCGGTTTAGACGTGGTTGAGAAAGAAACAATCAGACACCTACTCATTTTAAGCTATTACGCAATTTTTGCAAATAATTTCGCAAATCGTATTTTAATTAAACATTTTGAAATAGAAAATAGTGATGTGACAGTTTTCTCTCAGAACTTCGCGAAAATTTCCGAAATGATAGAATATTGTCAGGTTTCCTTGCGACTGCCGCCCCTGTTATAGCCCCATTTGATACTTCCTAGAAGCAATGCGTGGGTTAGGCCGGGGACCTTGCAGCTAGCTTGAGGGCAAGTGACAGCCTTTCCCTGTATTGCACTATTCCTCTGGTGTCTACTTGAATGTTCTGCAAGGTGAATCTAGAATGTTCCTTCTCCGGATGAACCCTGAATATAGTAAAATTTCATCATCTGGAATACAAAAGCGGATTCGCCGTAAAGAGGAGTTGTTGGAGTAGTGCTAGCAGTTGTCGTTGTTGTTTAGTGGTTAGTGTTGAGTTGCCGAATGATATCCGTTCAATGTGTGGAACTGTTAATGTGCGAGTTATCGGTCTTGTCTGGAGTCGAGCCAAGGTATAGCAGTCGTGCGTGGTGATAGTCAACAGACATGTATTCGAACCTGTGTGGACGTAATTGCTATGCTAACTGAAAAATTAGATTACAGAATGGTCGCCCGTTCCAGGTAAATACCAGCAAGCTAAATACCTGCTGTGAGCATTATCTGATCCTGCGATGCCACAAGACAGTACTGTTGGACTTTTATGTTGTCTTATATACCTATATGTCAAGGCTTTTTGCGGATGATGTTATACTGTAAAATAAATAAGTTACAGGATTGAAGCGACTATAAAAAGGCCTGCGCCATGTTGTGAGATGGACAGCAGGCAATGGTATGATGATGAACGGGATGTAAAATTCACCAAGATGAAAATTCCTCCCAGTTTTAATTACTGTGTTGATGGGATGCTAGTAACTCTTGAGGATTACTGTAAGTACTTAAGTGTTAATATCCCTTTCAGACCTGAAAGAAAACTGGCGGTGTGAATTTTTGTTTGAACGTCAAAAACTGACTAAAATTCTCATAAAAACATATATTTTTAGTTTATTCTACAAAATAAAAATTAACATCTGAAAAAAAAAACACCCGCACAATTGTGCGTGTCAGGACTTAATTCGCTACTTACAAAAGAGAAAATTACCTCAATGCACGTGAATATACATATGTACACGATCAAATGTTCTATTTTACAGTGGGGAATAATTTAAAACAATTAAATCTTCGTCCAAACACAAGTAAACATTACATTTTCTACACTGAGGACGAGTTTTGCTTTTACTGCCCTTTGGCGGTAGCACATTGTCGTGAGACCTGAAAGAAAAATGGAGGTATGAATGTTTATTTGTACGTCAAAAACTTACTAAAATGCCCGCAAATACATGTTTTTACAGTTTATTTTTACAAAATAAGAACTATCGGCTGAAAAACAGAACCCACACAATTGTGCGTGTCAGGACTTAATTCACTACTTACAAACAATAAAAAAATTCAACTCAGTACTTGTGAATGTACACATGTACATGATCAAATGTTCTATTTTACAGTGTGGAATGATTTTAAACAATTAAAATCTTATACATTACATTTCTCACGTGCAGTACGAGGAATGCAAATAGAGTAGCACTGAATTACTATCAACTATACATCTCCTTTAGTTTCATCAACAGGAGTGCAAATACAGTAGCAATTAATTATATTTAAACATTAAATTTAGGTACAATTTCCATTTTTCTAGTCATAATTATTTTGCGCAAGTTAATAACGCTAGTACCTGCAATAAAGACTTACGAGTGTAGTGGCTAGAAAGATTTTTGCCCTATTAAAAGGAAAATATTTTTCCTCAAAAATTCGGAGTTGGTTAGTGCCATACTAATATTTTAGGGAAAAGCATTTTTTAAAGTCTTTCTTGTAGTTTTCATGTAACTAAATACGTTTACTGAGTTCTATTGTTCTAGCTCTTGTGCTTCTTGAGAAAGGTACACTTAAATATTTCAAAAATGGTATCAAATTTCCCTTTCGAAAAATCAAAGTAGGCCTATCATAAATCTTTCGCGCCAAGGAATGTTACATCGAGTCCTCTTGGTACAAATCACTTATTTAATCTTCAACAGTTAGCAAAAGGAAACGGTTATTAAAAAGTGAAAATACATTTTTCTGAAATATGTTGATGTAGGCCTATTCACTTTAAACCCTCTACAATCAATACTGTTTCTGTTTTTAAAACTTCAAACATACGACCTTAAATGCAGCTACTTTTGACTTATACTCTTTAGCCCTGGCACGAAATGAATAATATGTCTTCCAACAAATTAAACTAAAATTGACAACGTTTAATGTGTTTATTTGCATCTAACGGAGAAACATGTATCCTGTATATGGCATCTCTTATTACAAGAGATAGAAAATAATGTTTCTAAAGACATTGTATTTAGTAACACTTCTTTTGATAAGACACCAGCATAATATCACAATTCCGCACTAAACCACTGTCTGACTGCAAGAAGTTGAAATTAATTTGAAACTAATACAGCAGTCGGATTTAATATTTACTAACATTGGTTACTGCGCATGAGCTTAATTCTGATCGATGAAAGGGGTTCAATTAGTTATCGAATTGACTTGCAATATCCTGCCATCCTCATCTCGAAAGTCGAATCGAAGTAGAAGAGGGATAATGCCCGCAGCAAAAGAAATGAAGCGTATATTACAGAAGCCCTGCTTCCCTACATCACCATTGTTGAGTTTTGATGATATTGAATATTAACACGTAGATCAACACTTAATTATCGAAGTAGATGATATATCAATTCATTAATTATGTTGACTTTTAATTCTTCTTCTTGAGGCGCCTTCTCCTAGCGGAGGTTGGCGGTCCACATAGCCAGCTCTGGACGTGATGTTGCAGCATGGAAAGCATCTTCTGAAGTGCAGTTGTGCCATCTTCGGATGTCCTTCAGCCATGAATTCTTCCTCCTGCCAACAGACCTTTTCCCCTGTATTTTACCTTCAATGATGAGTTGTAATAGCTGGTACTTCTCGCCTCTCATAATATGCCCTAGATATTGGGTTTTTCTTTTTTTATCAGTAAGTAACAGTTCTTTTTGTTTCTTCATGCGATGAAGGACTTCGTCATTTGAAATTTTCAGCACCCATGGTATTCGGAGTAGGTGGCGATATAGGTACATTTCAAAAGCATCAATTCTTTTTTCTAGATTTTGTTGAAGGGTCCAGCTTTCACATGCAAAGAGAAAAATGGAGAATACATAGCACCGAATCATTCGCATTCTTAATTGCACACTTAGGTCCGATTTTGTAAAGAGCTGTTTCATGCTAAAAAAATTGCCTCCTGACCTGTTCTATCCTAGATTTTATCTCTCTCATGGAATCACATTCCTCATCTAGCACAGTAACCAAGTATTTGAAGGAGGATACTTGTTCAATCTTATAAATAATATAATAAATTAATAAAATAAGTATAAATTATAAAAATTAATTTGAAATCTTCGTGGATCTTTTTTAATTTATGTTGGGGGGATTTATTTCCCGCCACCTCCCAACTCCCCACCCCCGAAACACCCGCTTAATTCTTGGCTATTCTTGTCTGTTACTTCCGTCGTCAACGCCCCATATTTCTGCCCCACACAATGCTCTGCATTTTACTAAAGCTTCACAAATTTATGTAATTAAATGATATTTGAATACATTTTGAAATATTTTATTGTTTAGAGTATGTTCAGTATTTTGAATTGTAAATAACTGCTTGCATTAGTAAATAATACAATTACGAATTTTAAGAAAAGGAACATGAAAAGTGTTCAAACCACAAAAAACCGAATACTGCTTGGATTGTAAAGAGTAAGAATTTACCCTGGGATGTCAATAAGTAACTTTTGAATGGTTCATCTTGTCTTAGGTAGTGGACGAAATACCAATACTTACCCTGTCTGTCAGACATCTGGTCCCCGTGTTTGTGAAATTTTTTACGATTCCGTCGACTCTGCCTGGCACTGACTCAAAGCAGTCGTTAGCATCCACCCCTGACTCCTGAGCTTGCGTCTGGAGGTTTCTCACTTGTTCGTTGAACTGGCCGTTCAGTTGAGATGCTAACTCCTGAATCCTGTTCTGCTGCTGAAGTGAGACCTCAGAAAGGACAACTGTCAAGTTAAAAACTGACTGCTGTAGTTCCTCAGATACAATCTGTACCAAGGACAGCATTTTCCCCCACTGAGCTCTGATCGTAGCCTCGTTCTCATCCGCTCGGATCTGAAACAAATGAATAGAAATTACGTTCCACTGCATGTACTGCATTTTGTCCTATAGCCGCTCAGCATTTGAAATATTGTCTTCGCTTGCGTCCTGCATCCCAGTCAACTCATTGTCTAGCTCCATGGCTAAATGGTTAGCGTGCTGGCCTTTGGTCACAGGGGCCCCGAGCTCGATTCCCGGCAGGGTCGGGAATTTTAACCATCATTGGTTAATTTCGCTGCCACGGGGGCTGGGTGTATATGTCGTCGTCATCATAATTTCATCCTCATCATGACGCGCAGGTCGCCTACGGGAGTCAATCAAAAGACCTGCACCGGGCGAGCCGAACATGTCCTCGGACACACCCGGCACTAAAAGCCATACGTCATTTCATTTCATCAACTCATTCTGGAGATAGTGGTGATAGTGATTTCTTTCAAACAACGGCCTTTTGAAGTAACAACGTCAATTTACAATAAGGTTACACACATTACAACCAGGAGGGTAACGAATGTGAGGAGGCTGAGGTGGTGGTGGTGATTATTGTTTTAAGAGGAGGTACAGCTAGGCAACTATCCTCTGTATAACACTAATCAGACAGAAAAAAATGGAAAGGTTCCGACACTTCTCAAAATAAAGGTATCGGCTAAAGAAAGACAAGGGTGACAAAGGGCGTGAAAAAGAAAGACTCCTTAGGCCTCGATGCTTTAATACAGTCGGGGTCGGCAAACAACAAAAGTTGACGAAGGGAGGTCGGATATACTAGATGAAAGTTTTTTTTCTAGTTGCTTTACGTCGCACCGACACAGATAGGTCTTATGGCGACGATGGGACAAGGAAGGGCTAGGAGTGAGAAGGAAGCGGCCGTGGCCTTAATTAAGGTACAGCCCCAGCATTTGCCTGGTGTGAAAATGGGAAACCACGGAAAACCATTTTCAGGGCTGCCGATAGTGGGGTTCGAACCTACTATCTCCCGAATACTGGATACTGGCCGCACTTAAGCGACTGCAGCTATCGAGCTCGGTACTAGATGAAAGTAAGGACCCTGGCACAAGTAAGTGGAAGCAATGACAGGCCTCAGCTAAGGACCCCGTGGTTGCCAACCCACGCTCTCAAGTTAAGAGACCCTTGTGCCAATTTTAGTCGCCTCGTACGACAGGCAGGAGATACCGTGGTTGTTATTCTACCATTCTCACCCACAGGGGGATAACAAAATGTGATACGGGCCCGCCTCTAAAAGTTAAATTTCGGCCCCCTCAGATAAAAACGTAAAATTTATGAATAATTGATAGACATTTAATCATAGCAGGTGTAAGTAAGGCAATACCGTATATCAGCAAGTTATATAAACAAAGGAATTATTCATTATTGTAAGATCATTCAAATATAATAATATTTAATAGTTTTTATTTCATTGCCTCAGAAGTGTAACAGCTAAGCTGCTGAACTGCCAACCATGTGGTCCCGGGTTCAATTCACGCTCCGCCACAAAGTAAGACTGGCCGGATAGTTTGCTATTTGCTTTAAGTCGCACCGACACAGATAGATCTTATGGCGACGATGGTATAGGAAAGGCCTAGGAAGTGGAAGGAAGCGGCCGTGGCCTTAATTAAGGTACAGCTCCGGCATTTGCCTGGTGTGAAAATGGGAAACCATGGAAAACCCCCTTCAGGTCTACCGACAGTGGGGCTCTAACCCACTATCTCCCGATTACTGGATACTGGTCACACTTAAGCGACTGCAGCTATCGAGCTCGGTCGGAGAGTTTGGAACGGGGTTGTACCTGCCTCGTGTTGCCAAGCAGTGAATATAAGGAGCAGAGGAAAGGAACTGGTCAACCTATCTCAAGGAAACTCCTGGCTTAAAATGTATGATGAGGCTCCAACCAATATTTTAACTGAGCACTCAACAAGAAAACTGATTTTATTTAAGAATTCAATATATAATAAAGATTGAAATACAGTATCAGTAATGTTTGTTGTACTCACACTGAACTCTAGTAAAACTGCGACGTGCCTTCCGTGATACGAAGGTAAATGATTGATGATTTCACAGAGATGGATAGAAATAGCCGTTTCACATTAGATACTGAGGAGGGAGAGATCACTGAGTCTTCCTTGAGTCACATAAGTTTTAACTTCAAAACTGATCGTTCGGCGGAAAAGGCGGTGACAGAAATAGTCAGAAACAGGTAAAACACCGTGCATAAGTCTGGGACGCTAGCAGGCTCCGATTTAATTCCCTATTACTAATAGCTTTTAAGTAAGCTAGAGAGGTTAATGAAGCTTTTTTTTCTTTTCATGAGTTTCTGAAACCTACTACCGGTTTTCATTTTGAAGAATCACTGCTACTTTTTGAATTGGGAAATAATTTTGAATAAATAGTTGACAGTATGCATACGAACCAGACAGTTGAGTTAGATAAAAGAGTGACTGAATGGGTGGCTATATTCCTAGAAAATAGATCTCAGAGAATTAGAGAAGGCGAAGCTTTATCTGACCCTGTAATAATTAGGAGGGGAATTCCTCAAGGCAGTAATATTGGTCCTTTATGTTGTCTTATATATACACTGACACAGAGGAAATGCAACACCAAGGAGGAGTGGTTCGAAAGGGATGAAAGTTGGGGAAAAAACAGAGTCGGCACGGAAGAATAATTGATGTTTATTTCAAACCGATATGCAGGTTACACAATGCGCACGGCATCGACTCAGTAGGATGTGGGACCACCGCGAGCGGCGATGCACGCAGAAACACGTCGAGGTACAGAGTCAATAAGAGTGCGGATGGTGTCCTGAGGGATGGTTCTCCATTCTCTGTCAACCATTTGCCACAGTTGGTCGTCCGTACGAGGCTGGGGCAGAGTTTGCAAACGGCGTCCAATGAGATCCCACACGTGTTCGATTGGTGAGAGATCCGGAGAGTACGCTGGCCACGGAAGCATCTGTACACCTCGTAGAGCCTGTTGGGAGATGCGAGCAGTGTGTGGGCGGGCATTATCCTGCTGAAACAGAGCATTGGGCAGCCCCTGAAGGTACGGGAGTGCCACCGGCCGCAGTACATGCTGCACGTAGCGGTGGACATTTAACGTGCCTTGAATAGCACTAGAGGTGACGTGAATCATACACAATAGCGCCCCAAACCATGATGCCGCGTTGTCTAGCGGTAGGGCGCTCCACAGTTACTGCCGGATTTGACCTTTCTCCACGCCGACGCCACACTCGTCTGCGGTGACTATCACTGACAGAACAGAAGCGTGACTCATCGGAGAACACGACGTTCCGCCATTCCCTCATCCAAGTCGCTCTAGCCCGGCACCATGCCAGGCGTGCACGTCTATGCTGTGGAGTCAATGGTAGTCTTCTGAGCGGACGCCGGGAGTGCAGGCCTCCTTCAACCAATCGACGGGAAATTGTTCTGGTCGATATTGGAACAGCCAGGGTGTCTTGCACATGCTGAAGAATGGCGGTTGACGTGGCGTGCGGGGCTGCCACCGCTTGGCGGCGGATGCGCCGATCCTCGCGTGCTGACGTCACTCGGGCTGCGCCTGGACCCCTCGCACGTGCCACATGTCCCTGCGCCAACCATCTTCGCCACAGGCGCTGCACCGTGGACACATCCCTATGGGTATCGGCTGCGATTTGACGAAGCGACCAACCTGGCCTTCTCAGCCCGATCACCATACCCCTCGTAAAGTCGTCTGTCTGCTGGAAATGCCTCCGTTGACGGCGGCCTGGCATTCTTAGCTATACACCTATTTTGTGGCACACGACAACACGTTCTACAATGACTGTCGGCTGAGAAATCACGGTACGAAGTGGGCCATTCGCCAACGCCGTGTCCCATTTATCGTTCGCTACGTGCGCAGCACAGCGGCGCATTTCACATCATGAGCATACCTCAGTGACGTCAGTCTACCCTGCAATTGGCATAAAGTTCTGACCACTCCTTCTTGGTGTTGCATTTGCTCTGTCAGTCAGTGTATATAAATGATATGAGTAAAGAAGTGGAACCAGAGATAAGACTTTTTGCGGATGATGTTATTCTGTAGTAATAAATAAGTTACAAGATTGTGAGCAACTGCAAAATAACCTCGATAATGTTGTGAGATGGACAGTAGGGGTTAAAAGTCAGGTTGTGACTTTCACAAATAGGAAAAGTCCTCTCAGTTTTAGTTACTGCGTTGATGGGGTGAACATTCTTTTTGGGGATCATTGTAAGTACCAAGGTGTAAATACAAGGGAAGATCTTCAATGGGGTAATCACATAAATGGGATTGTAAATAAATGGTACAGATCTGTGCACATGGTTTTGAGGGTGTTTATGGGTTGTAGTAAGGATATAAGGGTCCAGCCCCGCGGTGTAGGGGGCAACGCGTCCGCCTGTCACCCGGCGGCCCCGGGTTCGATTCCCCGCCGGGTCAGGGGTTTTTAATTGTAAAATTATTAATATCCCTGGCCTGGATACTGGGTGTTTGTGTCGTCCTTAACGTTCCTTTCCTCACATTCAACACTCTACTCAACACTCTACACTTCCGCAATTCGAATTACACGCAGGTTCATATCATTGGTGCAAGTAGTGGCAAAAGATCTCTTATAGGTTGAACTGACGCTAATGTCTTGGGAGGGAACAGCCAAACAAACTTAGAAAAACCATCAAGGACCGATAGTATGCCGATATGTCCGTTCCGGGATCTTACTAGAGGTCCGAAGAAAGCAATAAAAAGTTTCTCTCCAGGAGCATTAGCCACATCGGCAGAATGAAATCCGACTTGACTATTTTGAGCGGGCTTGCACTTTTTACAAACGTCACAGGTTCTGACATACTCACAGACATCTTTCTTTAGGCTCGGCCAATAGTAATTTCGAGCGATTTTATGAAATGTTTTTACCTGTCCAAGGTGCACTCCCAAATATGAGTCATGGTAGTAATTCAGAATCATGGTCCTCAAGGCACGGGGAATAAACACTTTCGAGGACTTGTTTTGAGGACACTTATGGCACAAGAGACCCTTCTTAATTTCGAAAGACTCGTAGCTGTGGTCGTTCTTGGAAATCCCGTCCATTATCTTAACACACTCACCGTCTTGCCTTTGGAATTCACCTATACTCGTAAAGCTCCAGGGGTAATTTTGAAGAACGTTGACCGAAAGATTAGAACCAGAACTGCATTCAACGTTATGGTTGGGTTTTTCCATGCCATCAAACATGCGCGACAGACAGTCAGCCACGACGTTGTCCTTGCCTCTCACATGCACAACAGTAAATTTATAAGATGACAAGCGAAGTATCCAGCGGACCGTTCTCCCTAACTTTTTTTACGTTTGCGCTCATCCAAGATAAAGCCTGATTATCGGTGTGAATCCAGAAATGACGGTGTTCTAGGTAGGAGGGAAACTTTTCAACACCGAGAACGACAGCCAAGCACTCTTTCTCATAAATAGAATAGCTTAATTCTGAACCATGTAGCATCTTGCTGAAGTATGCAATAGGGGCCAGACTATCATTCTCTAACCTCTGGTTCAAGACGGCAGAGACTGCAATGTCACTAGCATCGCATTGAAGGACGAAGTCATTGTCGAAATCGGGACTGTGCAGGACCGGAGCCTGACAGAGGGCATCCTTGAGTTTGCTGAAAGCTTGTTCTTGATCATCGCCCCAACAGAAACGAGTATTCTTTCTTTTCAACAGGTTCAAAGGGGCAGAAATGTCAGAGAAGTTTGGGATGAGCCTACAATAGAACCCAACCATACCAAGAAATCTACGGATACCACGGACATTCTTAGGTCTAGGAAACTCGCGGATACATTTCACCCTGTCGGGATTTACAGAGATGCCAGAATCGGAGATGATGTGTCCCAAGAACTTGATCCTTCTAGTACATAAGGATACTTTCTCCGGGTTGACCGTAAAACCATGCCTCTTTAGCCTTGTGAGAAATTCACGGAGATGGGCAATGTGTTCTTCAAAGGTGTTGGAAAAGATCACGACATCATCGAGGTACGAAAACAGACAGGAGAACTTTAAGTCACTGAAGACCGTGTCGAGTATGCGGCTTAGAGCTTGACCACCAATGGAGGTCCCCATAGGCACCTTTTTAAACTGATACAGGCCGAAAGGAGTTGCGAAAGCAGTAAATTCGCGACAACTAGAATCCAAGGGAATCTGAAAGTAAGCTGAATTGAAGTCGAAGACTGAATAAAACTTGGCTTTCCCGAAGGACTGCAATGCGGACTCTATCGCAGGAAGAGGGAAACTGTCGAAGATTACCTTACGGTTCAGCACCCTGTAATCAATGACTAGACGCGCTTGACCGTCTTTCTTGGGGATTAGAAAGGCAGGACTGCTGTAAGGCGACTTCGACGGGCTTATGACACCCTTATCCAGCAAATCATTGACTCACTTCCTCATGGCGGCTAGTTTAGGAGGAGAACAAGGAAAAGGAGGGAGTCTAACAGGCGTGTCATCTTTTAGTATGATACGATATGAAAACTCCTTAGCACATCCTAGCTTTGCAGACAGTACATCAGGGAATTCTTCCAGGAGACTATTTAGCATGAAAGTTTGATTTTCAGACAGATCACTTAGGCCGATGTAAGATTTGTCGTCAGATAAGGAACACAGGGGATTTTTTTCTGAAGGGACTCTCAAAGGGGAAACTTTCGTTCGACCTAAAACGGAAAGCAAAGGACCGACTGATGAAGTCAATCGACAGTCCAGTAGCTAACATGAAGTCAGTACCTAGGATGAGAGGAACGGCCAAACCTGGGACAATATTGAAGTTCCAGTCCTAAGAAAGGTTATGAATTTTCACGTGGGTTCGGATGCGTTTCGCAGCAAATACGCGGCGACCATCCGCAGACACATAATTTTCCGTAGAACCAGAATTACGAAGGTATTTTAATATCATACCATCGACAAAAGATTGAGTGATGAAAGAACTACACGATCCGGTGTCTAAGAGAGCATACATGGCGCGTGAGCCGCAAAGAACCTTGGCCCAGGGTGAAGATGAAGGAAGTCCCCAAATTTGACGATTATGATAGTTAATCGGCAACAACGGTGGGCCATCGCGTTGGTGCGAAGCTAGTTTCCCTGGTTAAAATTGCATCGAGGGCATATGTTGCGATAGACCCCAGTCAAACCACATTGCCTGCACTTTACAGAAGACTTCAATCTACAGTTACGAGAAATATGTCCATCTTTTCCACAATTCCAGCATTTTACGGGATTTGCAGCCTTACGGCGAGATACATCTTGGCTCAAGAGAGCATTGGTAATACGGCCCGAAGAATGAGGCGATTCAAAACGATCAGTAGACCTGTTAGAATGTCGGACACTGGTTGGCGACCTAGCAAAAGAAACAGTTTTAGGCGAGGTGCGACAAGCCGTATCGGGAAAAGAGCAATCAGCAGGAGGAGGAAGGGGTTGATACATGTTGTTCAGTTGCAGTGTCGACTCAAATTCACGGCCAAGACTGATGATGTCGTCAACAAATTTACTTCCGACCTCTTTATAAACTATTTATATTGAGAAGCTAGGTTGCGGTAGAAGGTATCGAAAATTTCTGACTCATGAATTCTAATATCCAAGCGATTAAATAGGGTAAGAATACCAGTGGCATATTCATCGATGGGTTCATCCCTTGAGTCCTCCTAAGTATCTCTTGCTTTAATACGAAGTCCATATCAGATAACCCGAACCTAACTTTAAGCTCTTTGACGAAATCAGACCAACATTCAATTTTGTATTTACATGATCTATACCACTTGCTGGCACTACCTTCCAACATACCGGGGTTGACGGGTACAAATAGGTCTAAAGGCATCGAGGTGCATGCCGCTATATCCTCGACCTTTTCTAAAAACTCAATAACAGAGAGCCCTTTCTCTTCCCAGAAAAATTTCAGGTTCCATTTACGGATGATATCAAGAGCAGGGCTAAAATAGGGGGACCTGTCGGTAATGGAATGAGGAATATGATCCATGACTCTCATGTGTGTGCCAGGGATACGTTCATGACCACTATCACCAACCCTGATATCCGCATCGCTACAACTTGTACTAGCACGAGGTGAAGCACCATTATTGGTTACATTATTACTTTTGTCTAGTGCAATACCCGGAGAGTCATCGGGTACCATCTCGCTATCCCTACAAGCATACTTATCCATATCGTTGTCCATGGTTTACAGATACAATACGCAAGGCCAAATAAAGGAATAGTTCAAAAGATCTCGTAAATCAGGAATGAAAGTACAACAACAATGCACAAGATACAATCAAATTAACGTGCGTAGAAAACAATGTCGGTAATGGAAGGACATGTATAGTGCATAATAACATGTAGTAACATCATGACGTATTTTCAGGGGGTTTGACGAGTCCAGCTCTGCTTCACCAAAAATCACCCTTCTTGTGAAATATTTTGACCAAACCACGCTCTGCCTACCAATTCGACTGACACTAAAAACACGACGAAGACCCAGTGCGGTGGATTTGGTCAAAATTAGCAAAAAAACTGCCAGGAACTGGACCCGGGCCTCTTACAGATAACAAAAATATAAGAGACGCAAAGAAATAAAAATATAACAGTAATAAGGGCAAGAACATAAATTTATTATGGAGAGAAAATCCAAAAAAAATGTTGCATAGGTAAAACAAGGGGGCCAAAAATCAAATAGGTGTTATTAATAATATGTGGCCCACAATCAAAATACACCAGACTCATTGATTATAGCACCTTCACACATGCTTACCTTCATAAAAGACGTGACGAAAAGTTCGGTATAAGGACTTGGCATCTATATTAATTAATTGAAGAATATGAATTCAGGTGGATACAAAACATTTCTTTGTACCACATCGGGTCTAAACAGTCATAAGTTTAGGCAGTAATAGCACCTAATCATAACATTATCCCTTTCAATTCCTCAGATAAGACATAAAATTCCCAACAGTAAAAATCCGTTCCCCGAGAATACAATATCATTAAGTAAAAGAGCTTAAAATGGGAGAAGAGGGAAGGGTGCTCCGAGCTCATAAGATTCAAGCAGAGAGAAAAAGGGGAAGTTACCACGGTTTCACGCCAAACAACAAAAAAATATGGAAAGGCAACCCGCAAAGAATAAAACATATTAAACTAGAAAATAGGTAAAGAAAGCCAATGACGGCAATGTGAAACGAACAATAAATAAGTCAATTAGACACAAAAGGTATCACGGACCCAAACGTCAGAACCACACACGCTCACACAGAGACCAAGGGGTTAGGTCGCAGAAATAAAGGGACGTATAAGAACGTCAACGCACAGCACATAACAAAATAAACAACCGCTCTCGAGCTCAGACAATATGAACCAGAAAGTAGTCCATCTAAAGAGACGGAGTGTCTCCAACACCAAAACACACAGAAACAGGCAAATCGCGTAGATAGCTTGAATTCATGCCAGGTCTATGAATTGGACATGAATTATACAGAACACGCGATAAAAATAATACAACATGAGCTCAAGCGGAATGTTAATGAAGCGACATGAGTAAAGGTCTCGGCCGCACACAGCAAACAATCTCATACACACACACACATGAATCCGTGTCACCTTCTGTTCTCAAAATAAACATAGTGGATCGGTGAAAGAAAATACCGAAAGAAACGCGTAAAAGTAAAATTAACACACAAATAAATTAGAAACACATGTAATGAGGGAAACCTTTCCAACCCAACCATGGTGAGCACAAAACGAAGCAATAATAAAACCAAGAGAAATTAAAGAAAACTAAATACCTCAATTATATAAGCAATTCACATTCTCGAAAGGCCGAGATGTGCACAGACATCTAGAATCTGTTAAAATATCTTTTATATGCCACGAAGGAGACTTGGGGATCAAATCCTTCCATCTTCTCAAGTCAAAAAACTCCCCACACAACCAACCAGAAAGATAACCCAACAAGACGGGGCAGAAAAGAAATGTTTTGACCTATGCTAACGTATGAGATGCCATCTATCGGAAAAGGAAAGATTACATAGTGGTAACAACTCATGATGGGAAAGAGTAATAGTTCATAGATACAAGAGTTCGCTAGGAACGTGAAGACTTCAGAAAAGGCAAACGTACCATAAAATGATATGGTGCGGTTGAAGGTCGACGCTCCGAACAAATAGCATTATTAAAAAAAGTTGTAAGTAAGACATATAGGTATCTATGGGAATGAACAGGCGGATTTATTTGCTAAGCGAGCTGCTCGTGATGGAAAATCCCTACTTAAACTTGCAGTTCCTCTACCGGATTTTTACCCTGTTATTAAACATTCCGCTTATCGTCAGTGGCAAGAAGATTGGACTCTATCAGCTTCTTATAAAGGTCGCTATTATTACAATATTCAGCCTTGTATTCCTCCCTATCCTTGGTATTTGAAGGGTAACTATTCTCGCCGTCACATTACCAACATTATTCGTCTTCGCTTTAATCATGCCCTTACTCCTCTGTATAAACATCGTTTTAACCTCTCCCCCCCCCCCCACTCCTCCTGTCTATGTGGTACTCCGAATGCTGATGTAAATCATTTATTATTCCAATGCCCTGTGTATGATTCTTTTCGTCCGGCTTTTATTTCTCGTCTTCTCAGTCTTCAGAAAGCTCTCCCCACCAATGTCTCCTGTTTGCTTACCGACATGTCTCCTGCTATAATACATGCTATCAATCAATATTTGGATGACTCTCATATTCATTTGTAAATTACTGTCTTTTTATTGTTCGCTCGGTTACATACTCCTGCTTCCACTGTTTTTTACTTCTATGCACTTCCTTTGTTATGTTACGCGCTATTTAAGATGTGTACATAGACATGATGCTCAACTTTGTTCTTGTGACCTTTGTAGTGAGACTCATTGCGTGTGATCTTCGTAGTGGAATAATTGCGTGTGATTTCGCATATTAAGTGTAATATTACGATAATAAGTGTAGTGGCTGGGTGAAATAATAGAGCCCATAACCTCTACAACAACAACAACAACAACAACAAGAGTTCGCTAGGAACGTGAAGACTTCAGAAAAGGCAAACGTACCATAAAATGATATGGTGCGGTTGAAGGTCGACGCTCCGAACAAATAGCATTATAAAAAAAGGTTGTAAGACCCCAACTAGAGTATGATTCCAGTGTATGGGAACTTCACCTCTTGCTTTATCCAAGAACTGTAATAAATCCAAATAAAAGCAGCTAGATTTGTTGTGGGTGATTTCCGACAAAAGAGTAGCGTTACAAAAATGTTGCAAAGTTTGGGCTGGGAAGACATTGGAGAAAGGAGACGAACTGCTCGACTGAGTGGTATGTTACGGGCAGTCAGTGGAGAGATGGCGTGGAATGGCATTAGTAGACAAATAAGTTTGAGCAGTGTCTTTATAAGTGGAAAGGATCACAATATGAAGATACAGTTGGAATCCACGGGGACAAATTAGGGCAAATATTCGTTCGTAGTAGGGGGAGTTAGGGATTGGGATAACTTACCGAGAGAGATGTTCAACAAATTTCCAATTTTTTTGCATTCACTAGAAAAGGTTAGGAAAACAACAGATAGGGAATCTGCCACCTGGGCGACTGCCCTAAATGCAGATCAGGATTGATTGATTGATTGATTGATTGATTGATTGATTGATTGATTGATTGATTGATTGATTGATTGATTGATTGATTGATTGATTGATTGATTGAGATCGCACTCTGCCGATATAAGTCGATATGAATGTCAGCTTGGGATTGGTTGCATTTCTGTGTGTCAGCGCATAACGACCAGACAAAGCCAAAATCGGCCAAAACGTCAATTTAGAAGTAAAGCAGTCCGGAGTATAAGCTTTCATTTATTTTCAAGTCACAAGGCTTTCCTGTTACATTGGGTGAAACGGTAACGAATCTAAATATCTGAGTTAACTGATCTCTTTTTGTTATGTCTTGTGCTGACTCTGCAGTAATAGAAAATAAAAGGACAACTTCACTGTCATTAAAAAAAAAATCAACTGCACGGGATAGAACACTTATTAACTCATTTTGAATTGAAAGGCTTAGGTATATTGAGTGCATTTTGTTTTATTTATGAGTTCGCATAACACAGGCTCGTACTATGGGAATATTTCGATCACTGCTAAAAGGTTCCCACGGTTTGATTTTCCAATTTCTTCTCTATATCCCCGAAAGGCAAGATTATTGATGCCAGTGTTAATGACACGTTCACAATACGCTCAAGGACATCCTTCCATAAATATGTTCTCACTTTTCTTCAGTTCTGAATCCATACCCGCGTCAGACCCTGCGAAATAAAAACATCGCATGCGTTCAAATGTGCTTAACTAGTTTTGTGTCGTACTATCCTTTTGGTCAACTATCTCCAATCTCGGAACCCTTTCTTCCAATCTGAACACGATTTCTGTCCTCCAAAGAGCCAACATGGTTTACAATAAACGGATTCATTTTTAGAAAAATAGCACGACCTTATTTCCAAATTTTTTGCCCTGTCAATTTCAAATTTCCGAAATATTTAATGGAAAATGATCTGTCATTCTGTTCAGCGTCTTTACGGATGATGATGATGATTATGCTTGTTGTTTAAAGGGGCCTAACAGCTAAGTCATCAGCCCCTAAGCGTCTTTACGGAAAGAACCCGCAGGCTGATACGGATTTTTGTCTAACGATTAACTTTTTAATTTCATTATCTGTATCTCATAATTTGCACGATCATTTGATCATTCCCCGATATTGACAGAATTATATTTATGTCGGTTTTGTCACGATCTTCCTTTTCACTTTCACAGTTGTTGTCACTAGTTTACTATCTATTTAAACTTCACTCTTCACTTACGGTATATGTTCACTCATCTGTGACACTGCAAGAGGGAGTATCATTTGTAACTGATTCACTAGCACTAGAACTAGGAAGAGAAAAAATATACACAGTTTCTCTTTCTTTTTGTTTTTGTAACTCTTGATTTTTTTTATTTTTTATGCGCCACATCGACTTCCGTACTTAACTTTAATTGGTTTCACTTTTCAGTAACTGCAAAACTATACTCTGTAACCGATAGCGAAGTCTCGGTTATAATTTATTCGAATACAACACAGAAAAATATATGAACAAAAATCAAAAATTCATCAAACAATTTAGCAGTCATCAAAATGCTCGCAGAGTTGGATCCTGCGCTACGTGGTCTCATAAATAAAACAAAATTCACTCAAAATACCTAAGCCCTTCAATTCAAAATGAGTTATAAGTACTCAATCCCACGCAGTTGAAAAAGGAATTATTAATGACAGTAAAACTGTCTTTTGCTTTCCTATTACTGCATATTCAACTCACCGCACAACTGATAAGCCTGTTTAACTTCGCGCATAGGGAACTCGTTCAAAACCGAGTTAACTTATTGTTATCACACTAACTTCTTATTGGCATTATACACTGTTATCAAATAAATGTGTGACAAAAGTTAAATATCCGATAAAAATTGGGCATAATACGATCTCAGGTACACCACACATCAAGAAAAAACATTTATAGTAAAAACATGATATTTTGATATCAATTTTCATTGCTGTCATTATTTTAAAATAATTTGCTGTACAGCCTTTTGTGAGGGGTGTACCGCGGTGTTACGAGAGGCGGCAAGGGCAAGCGTTGTTTTACAGCTGTGCTGAGTTGTTGCAAACACAATCAAAGCAATCATAACTGCTGCTAGTTGCAATCACATGGTAATTCCTCTACGCACAAATGATTCTAATCCGGCTCCATGGCTAAATGGTCACAGGGGTCCCGGGTTCGATTCCCGATAGGGTCGGGAATTTTACCCATAATTGGTTAATTTCGTTGACACGGGGGCTGGGTGCATGTATCGTCTTCATCATTTCATTCTCATCACGACGAGCAGATCGCCTACGGGAGTCAAATCAAAAGACCTGCACCTGGCGAGCCGAAGTCCTCGGACACATCCCGGCACTAAAAGCCATACGCCATTTCATTACATTCTAAAAAAACCATCGTGATCTGGCCTGACCATTTCCGTGCAGGGTGACATTATTATTAATTTTTGCGAGGAGTCTGCGGGGCTACTTAGCAGACCCTGCAGGCCCTAACAATCAAACTGTACCTCCGTCATTTGAATTGAATCTTTAGTTCCCGAGCTGTAAGTCTGAATGTGGACAAATAATTTGTTTCGCTAAGTTTCGAATCAAAGGCATTACATTAGGAAGTATTTTGTTTTTACGCCCTTCGTGGCCCTTCCTTTTCTTTGTCGATTCCTTTATTCAAGGAAGTACCAGACCTATTCCTTTTCTTTTCCGAGTAGCGTTATTAAAGGATGATTACCCAGATGTAATTCCTCCTAGAACAGTACTTACCACCACCAATAGTTACATCTAAAAATAATTCTGAAAATAATTATGAAATGTGAAGTCTTTGTTCATTCATTGAACAAGAGAGTGAGTGACAATGCAACTCAAACAAAACAACATATAAGGTATTATACCACATTCACTGTTACTACTAGACGACTACAACATACCATTATTTAGTAAAATGCAAATATTTAAAGACGTTTGGGGAATTTTTTTCATAAAAATTGGTACAAAGACGAAAGGAATGTGTGATTTATCGGATGAAGCTAAAGGATAAAAAGGAAAAAATTAAGATTCTTTTGATGTATTGCTTCCCATAGCTGTAAAATGGTGCACTATAAAAGCCCTTAAGGTGAGAAGGGCAACGATGAGAATGAGTTAATTTATGACCATTTTGCTTGAGAGGACATAGGGTAAGATGGTGCTAGTTACAAATAATCATGTAACAACTTACCAGAGGCAAGCATATCGCCAGCAGTACAGCAATCACCAATTGAGCCTTCATAGTGGTCTGGTCTGTGTGGTTCACCAGCAACGCTTAGCCTCAATTACTGTGCTATATACTTCTTGTGCTTGCGCAGCTCAACCTGCGAAGGACAGATCTAGTTTATCTAACCCTGACATTGTTTCAAAACTTTACTAATTTGTTGGTTGATAGCAGTAATTGCCACCGTTCCTCCAACTGCCTTGCGATGAAACTGGTGTTGGTGATTATTAGGGCCTGGATTCTTACCTCATTACATATTCCATTCCTTTACTTGTAGACAGCTGAAAATGTCGCCGAATTGTGGTTCTGATATTGTTATACCTGTGTTATAAATAAAATTTGAGGGGGTTCGTTGTCTGTAATGTCATTTATTTCACCAGATTTTGATATATTTATCCGTTTCAGGTCAATTCAAGATCGCATCAGTAGTTTTTAGCTTTCGTGTCTGGTTGTCTGTTTGTCCCATTCACGGGTAAACGGCTGAATATATCTGGATCAAACTTCATA
Source organism: Anabrus simplex (assembly GCF_040414725.1). NCBI lineage: Eukaryota > Metazoa > Arthropoda > Insecta > Orthoptera > Tettigoniidae > Anabrus > Anabrus simplex. The sequence goes on along the minus strand of NC_090267.1, from coordinate 333,971,526 downwards.
TTTAGAGTCTACCCATCCAGGAGCAGGTTTCTATATGCATATCATTTCAAAAGTCTCAATAGGCTGGGGGTTTATAGGAAGACCAGAAGAGTTTCTTCAATTTTATCTTACATTATTGAATATATCTCGACCAAACTTCATATTTAGAATCTACGCATCCATGATCAGGTTTATATATGCATATCGTTTAAAAATCACTCAATAGACTGGGGGTTTATAGGAAAACCAGAAAAGAGTATTTTTCAATTTTCTCATTAAGTATTGATTATATCCCGACAGAACTTCATATTTAGAATCTACTCATCCAGGGGCGAGTTTAGATATGCATATCAATTAAAAATCACTTAATAACCTGGGGGTTTATAGGAAGACCAAAAGAGTTTTATTCAATTTTTCTTTTACACCATTGATTAGACCTATATCTCGACCAAACTTCTAGAGTCTACTTATCCAAGTGCAAGTTTGATACGCAAATCATTTAAAAATCACTCAACAGACGGGGTGTTTATACGAAGACAAGGAGAGTTTTTTTTTCAACTTCTCTTACACTGTTGATTGTATCTTCACCAAACTTCATATTTAGAGTTTGCTCATCCAGGAGCAGGTTTCAATATGCATACCATTTAAAAATCAGAGAATAGACTGGGGGTTTACAGGAAGACCGGAAGAGGTTTGTTTTTTTAATGTTCTCTTACATTATCGATTATATGTAAAATCTGCAGACTATGGGCCGATTGCAGAAACGGTGTTTAGACTATGTCTACGGTTAAACAATGCCTAAGGGGAAGCATCTGGATGTGCTAGGAGTAAGTGATATTGGGTAAGGGGAGATAACTAGGAAGAGAGAGGAGACTATAAAGTGTACTTGACGAGTGTTAGAAAGGGTTGATGATGATGATGCTTGTTGTTTAAAGGGGCCTAACATCGAAGGTCATCGGCCCCTGTTAGAAAGGGAAGGGCAGAGTGTGGGGAAGGGCTCTTTATCAGGAATACCATTGCACGCAACATAGTCTCTGTTAGCGCTATTTCATGAAAACTACTTTTCAAATATTTTATTATTTTTTGAGACAGGTAGCCTCCTCTTTTATCTGACCATTAAGATATTAAATATAATCGTAAGTGAAACACTCTCAGCGATATACGCGTCCTACCCAAATACTAAAAGCATCGCAAAGTTTTTCTTTCCATGTACTCGTTGTCAAGGAACGTAAATCTTCGTTAAAACGGTATAGGTCTGGTCCATTCCAAGATCAACAAGACAAAGGTAAAGCCACGAAGAGCATGAAAATGAAAGGCTCCATAGATTTTGCAAACCACGAGTCGGTGGTTGTGGGGACGATTATAATTTTAAGAAGTACAACTGAGGAACCATCCTCTCTTAACATTAATCAGAAAGCTTCAGCAAAAGATAGAGGTGGTGGTGGTGGTGGTGGTGATTATTGTTCTTAGAGGAAGTACAGATAAGCAATCCTCTTCTATTAAATTTTATCAGATGGAAAAACATAGTGATCGGCTATTACAAGAGCTCTGTAGTATCTCAGTTACAAAGTTTTTAACACTTATTGACATTTAGTAAATTTTGTGTGTAAATTTTAGTTCTGTAAACATTCGTGTTTACTGTTTATTTGTAGTAATTGATATTTATTTATGATGGGGAGCCAACAATATGAACTGGCTGAGTCAGCTAAGAGAATGCATCTAGATGTGCTAGGAGTAAGTGATATTCAGGTAAGGGGAGATAATGAGGAAGAGATAGGAGATTTTCAAGTGTACTTGACGGGTGTTAGAAAGGGGTAGGCCTCTTTATCAGGAATACCATTGCACGCAACATAGTTTCTGTTAGGCACGTAAATGAGCGAATGATGTGGGTAATTTGGCAGTTGCAGGAATTAGGACTAGAATTGTCTCCGTGTATTCACCATGTGAGGGTGCAGTTGAGGATGAAGTTGACAAGTTTCATGAAGTATTGAGTGACATCGTAGTCAGGGTCAACAGCAATGGTAGGATAGGCTAATGGGCGATTTCAGTGCGAGAGTTGGAAATAGAACTGAAGGCTACGAAAGGGTGATTCGTAAATGTGGAGAAGTGGGAATGGGAAGTGCCTGCTGGACTTCTGTGCTAGTATGGGTTTAGCAGTTACGAATACTGTACATCCTTCAAGCATAAGGCTATTTACCGCTAAACATGGGAGGAGAGGGGTACCAGATCCATAATAGACTATATATTAACCGACTTCGAATTCAGGAAACCTGTTACGAATGTACGGGTTTTCCGGGGATTTTTCGATGATACGGACCACTATCTGATCCGTAGTGAACTAGGCTAAGTATCCCTAGGCCCAGGATAGAGAAAGTGAAATCTGTCTGCAAACGAATAAGGGTAGAAAATCTCCAGGACGAGAAAATTAGACAGAAGTACATGGGTATGATTAGTGAGAAGTTTCGAACAGTAGCCGGTAAGCATTCTCAGGATATAGAAAGAGAATGGGTGGCATACAGGGATGATGTAGCATAAACAGCAAGGGAATGCCTAGGAACAACTGCGTGTAGAGATGGGAAAAGGCGAACATCATGGTGGAATGATGAAGTGAGAGCAGCTTGTAAACGTAAAAAGGCTTATCAGAAATGGCTCCAAACAAGGGCCGAGACAGACAGGGATTTGTACGTAGATGAAACAAACAGAGCGAAACAAATAGTTGTTGAATCCAAAAAGAAGTCGTGGGAAGATTTTGGGATTAACCTGGAAAGGCTAGGTCAAGCAGCAGGGAAACGTTTCTGGACAGCAATAAAGAATTTTAGGAAGGGAGGGAAAAAGGAAATGAACAGTGATTTGAGTAATTCAGGTGAACTCGAATCACTGGAGAGGTGGAGGGAATATTTTGAATATCTTCTCAACGTAAAAGGAAATCTTCCTGGTGGTGTTGCGAACAGCCAAGTTCTTGGGGAAGAGGAAAATGATGTTGGTGAAATTACGCTTGAGGAAGTAGAAAGGATAGTAAATAAACCCCATTGTCATAAAACAGGGGGAATAGATGAAATTAGACCTGAAATGGTGACGTATATTGGGAAGGCATGGATGAAATGGCTTCATAGAGTAGTAAGATTAGCATTGATTGTTGGTAAGGTACCTTCAGATTGGACAAAAGCAATAATTGTACCTATCTATAAGCAAGGGAACAGGAAGAATTGCAACAACTATCGAGGTATCTCATTGATTAGTGTGGTTTCAGACCCCAGAGAGGCTGTCAGGATCAGATAATCAGTATGCGCCAGGTAATTGAAAAATGCTACGAGAGGAATAGGCAGTTGTGTTTATGTTTCGTTGATCTAGAGAAAGCATATGACAGGGTACCGAGGGAAAAGATGTTCGTCACACTGGGGGAGTATGGAATTAAAGGTAGATTATTAAAATCAATTAAAGGCAATTATGTTGACAATTGGGCTGCAGTGAGAATTGATGGTAGAATGAGTCTTGGCTCAGGGTACTTACAGGGGTTAGACAAGGCTGTAATCTTTCACCTTTGCTGCTCGTAGTTTACATGCATCATCTGCTGAAAGGTATAAAATGGCAGGGAGGGATTCAGTTAGGTGGAAATGTAGTAAGCAGTCTGGCCTATGCTGACGACTTGGTCTTAATGGCAGACTGTACTGGAAGCCTGCAGTCTAATATCTTGCAACTTGAAAATAGGTGCAATGAGTATGGTATGAAAATTAGCCTATCGAAGACTAAATTGATGTCAGTAGGTAAGAAATCCAAGAGAACTGAATGTCAGATTGGTGATATAAAGCTAGAACAGGTAGATAATTTCAAGTATTTAGGTTGTGTGTTCTCTCAGGATAGTAATGTAGTAAGCGAGATTGAATCAAGGTGTCGTAAAGCTAATGCAGTGAGCTCGCAGTTGCGATCAACAGTATTCTGTAAGAAGGAAGTCAGCTCCCGGACGAAACTATCTGTATATCGGTCTATTTTCAGACCAACTTCGCTTTACGGGAGCGAAAGCTGGTTGGACTCAGAATACCTTATTCATAAGTTAGAAACAACAGATATGAAAGTAGCGAGAATGATTGCTGGTACAAATAGGTGGGAACAATGGCAGGAGGGTGATCGGAATGAGGATATAAAGGCTAATTTAGAAATTAACTCTATGGATTAAGCTGTACGCATAAATCGGCTTCGGTGGTGGGGTCATGTGAGACGAATGGAGGAGGATAGGTTACCTAGGAGAATAATGGACTCTGTTATGGAGGGTAAGAGAAATAGAGGTAGACCAAGACGACGATGGTTAGACTCAGTTTCTAACGATTTAAAGATAAGAGGTACAGAACTAAATGAGGCGGCAGCAGTAGTTGCAAATAGAGGATTGTGGCGACGTTTAGTAAATTCACAGAGGCTTGCAGACTGAACGCTGAAAGGCATAACAGTCTATAATAATGTATGTATGTATGTATGTATGTAATGTTATATTTTCGATTAAGTAGTTCCGTAGGCGTCCAGTATATTACGTGCTGCAGGTAAGGTTTTATTCAGTTTCGATTTTGGGTTGGGAGGGAGGAATTACCGGTAATATTAACTTTTTGTTGATAGAATACTTACAGGATATTGTAAGGAAATGTAATTTATACAGCGCTTTGTATTTGCACAGGCATAACACATTATTTCCAGGAGAAATTCGCCGGTTCCACCTATCACGAAGGTAATCATTCATTTAAATAATACGATACCCTTGTAAATTTTGTGTAAAGAAACAAAATCAACTGAATATACAGTATTTCACTGGCGAAATAATTAACAGTTGTAGTATTGTTATCTATTATTGCCACACTTTGTATTGAAATATTACTTTGTTAGCAACCTACGGTCGGGAACAAATGGTATAGTGTAGTCTATATATATAAAATAAGAGTTTTTTCTGTACATTGCTCAGAATTTGAAAAGAATGGTATTTCTGTATCGGTCATGTCCACAGTAACAAGGAAATGCACTTTTTACTTTTCCGTAATTTCTGTCTGTCTGCCTGTATGTATGTGCACGCATCACGAGAAAACGGCTGAAGAGAATTTAATGAAAATTGGTATGTGAAGTCGGGGGATGAACCACTACAATCTAGGCTATAATTCATTTTACTCACGCTGAGTGAAATGATAGTTTAGGGGAAGGCCTAAAATTTAATTCTCAAATATTTATATTATTAGTGGTCCTATCTATAAATACTACATAACTAAAGTTATATAGAATTAAATTTCCGATCATTTATGTCATACATTGTTACCTTACCGGCTTTGATAACACATATTCATGAATTTGTATTTTTGTTGCCAAGTCCATATCAATGCCGAGCCACGAGAAAATGGGTAAACAGAATTTAATGAAAGTCGGTGTATAGAGTCGAGGAATAAGAAACTACAGTCTAAATTATAAACAATTGTATTTTCCCTGTATGAAATTGTAGTTTAGGGGAAGGCACCTAAAATGTAATTATTAAATACCTATGTTATTGGTCTTATCGAAAAGTACTACCTAACTAAACTTATAGAGAATACAATTTCCGAGCATTTATGTTTTATTCAATTTTACCGTACCGACTATGATAAGAGTGGTAGTTCAAAGTCGGAAGGAAACTAAATGCGAAGGCCTACAATACTGAAAGCGCATAACATTGATCAACAATAATATTACATTGACCATTGTTTGTGGTGATGTTTGTTGTCTCTTATGCTACCGCTCAACTGCGATAGATGGTCTTACTGCTGCGTACCGAGTATAACAGCCTGACTGATTATTGGCGGGAAATAGCCGGGGAGTTAGAAAACTTTCTTCTTTAGCATGTCATTCCCCTGCTTCATACATTTTCTGATACCGTACTGCAGGTACGTAACTCACTGGTTCATCATAGTATTCCAGCTATTTGATCCCTATTCCGTCGCGCTGTTTTGAATGAGCAGTGTGCACTCTTAAGGCAGAGGCTCACGTAGTAGTAGTAGTAGTAGTAGTAGTAGTAGTAGTATGACCTGGTCTAGAATTACTATTTAGGTATATTCCAAATTATAGCACCACAACTAGCTGATGTCTGAAAAGAGACGTTCCTTAAAAAGAGCTTCTTCCACTTCACTTTTATTCAATTCTACATTCATTTTATTCAAAATTAGCAGTGAAGAGGAGGTTTCTCCTCTGGCTTGGAGGTAAAAATTGCCTCCAAGTCAGATAGATTTTTCCGTCGCCAATGTAGTGAATTGAGATTTTCCGACTCATCGGGTACTCCTAGGAAAGAGATTAGTAAAAGGGCATAGCTTTGGCCCTGGGGCTCTCCACTGTTCGACCCCCACCCCCCACCCCCACTACCGAAAAAAGACCAAGAGTGTTCACGGGCCACGGCTTTCTGCGGCCTGGTCATTCCAGCTCTGGAACTTTGGACTGTTAGATCGGCAGCGTAGTACTGTTCATTAAAAGTGAGAAAATGTCTGGTTTTTCATTTGATCGAGTATTTCATGCGAAATCATTGCTTTTAACCGCGCCATTCCTACTGACGTCATTGAATTGATCTTTGTTCATTTCAGTTGGGAAAAGTACGGTACTAAAGAGAGTCTTTCTGAGGATGTAAAAAGGCAGGTGGAGAGTGACTGTCCGCCATTACAATGCAATTCCCTAACGCAGTCGTCAATGAGAAAAGACGTTTAGTGATTTCTCCGTCGCGTTTCTGGGGTAACGTTGAGAGCTATGCAATGTAATGCAGTCTTGCTCACAACGTGTACACTACCTAACCTACATTTCTGAATACAATGTAAAATTCCGTAGCGAAGCACGGGTACATCAGCTAGTCAACAAAATAAAACAATAATCAGCTGATTCCTTTATTCCGATAACTATTTGTAGTTCTGAGTAGGTAATTGAAGTCTTCGGCGTAATTTATTCTTGCGCCCTCCATCTTTCAGCATTTAAGAGGAGTTTTAATTTATGTTAGCTAGTAGTAAGGATATAGGCTAAAGGAGAGGGCACATACTGTATCTGGTTAAAACCCCAACCAGAATATGGTTTCAGTATATGGGACCCTCATCAGGATTACTTGATTCGAGAACTGAAAACATCCAAAGAAAGGCAGCTCGATTTGTTTTGGGTGATTTCCGACAAAACAATAGCGTTACGTAAATGTTGCAAACTTTGGGTTGGGACGATTTGGGAGAAAGGAGACGAGCTGCTCAACTAAGTGGTATGTTCCGAGCTGTCAGTGGAGAGATGGCGTGAAATGACATTAGTAGATGAATAAGTCTGAGTGGTATTTTTAAAAGTAGGCAATATTATAGTATAAAATTGGAATTGAAGAGGACAAATTGGGGTAAATATTCGTTTATAGGAAGAGGAGTTAGGGATTGGAATAATTTACCAAGGAAGATGTTCAATAAATTTCCAAATGCTTTGCAATTATTTAAGAAAAGGCTACGTAAACAACAGATAGGGAATCTGCCACCTGGGTGACTGCCCTAAATGCAGATTAGTATTGATTGATTGATTGATTGATTGATTGATTGATTGATTGATTGATTGATTGATTGATTGATTGATTGATTGATTGATTGATTGATTGATTGATTGATTTCAACAGTTCGAAAATTGAAGGTATGGGCCAAGTAAAGGCAAGGACCTCGAAGGTCGTGGTGGTGGTGGTGGTGGTGGTGGTGGTGGTGGTGGTGGTAGTGGTGGTTGCGGTGGTGACTATTGTTTTAATAGGAAGTACAACTAGGTAACCATCCTCTATAAAACACTAATCAGAGAGAAGTAAAAGGAAGAGATCCGAATCTTCGAAAAATGAAGGTATCGGTCAAAGATAGCCAAGGATAGCGAAAATGAAAGACTCCCTAGCCCTCGAATGCTCTAATAGCGTCGGGGTCAGAAAAGAACAATAGCTGACCAACGAAGGTCGGATAGGATAGATAAAAGTGAGGGGCCTGGCACAAGTAAGTGGAAGCAATGATAGGACTCAGCTATGGGCCCCGTGGTCGCCAACCCACGTTCCCAAGTTGAGAGTCCTTGAGGCCCCTTTTAGTTGCCTCTTACGGCAAACAGGGGTACCGTGGGTGTTATTCTACCGCCACCACCCACAGCTATGAACATGCATTCGGGAGATGATGGGTTCGAATGACACTGTCGGCAGCTCTGAAGATTGATTTCCATGGTTTCACATTTTCACACCAGGCAAATTCTAGGGCTGTTCCTTAATTAAGAGCTAGGCCCCTTCTTGTGTCTCCGAAAACCTTCCATGTGTTGTTAGTGTGACGCTGAATCCCTTGGAGAAAATCGTTGGTGTAGTCTAGTACTTGCTTACTTGAAATATTTGCATTCATAAATCGTTCTTGGTGTCTGGTTCGGTGGCTGAGTAGTAGCGTGAGATTTTAACCTAGGTTACTTAATTCCTATGATTTGGTTGTGGTGCTGGTGATTATCGTCTTAAAATTAGCATCCTCTCTAAATCCTAAATAATAGAAGTGACAAGGAAGAGGTTCGAGCCTTAGAAGCAATGCTGGACTTCACTAGGGGCACGTGTCTTTGTATAGCAGTTGATAGTAGGTATGTTGGGGATCCATCTAGCCCGAAGTCTAACGACTCAGCTTACCGTATGTTATTACCAGTAGTGACATACGGTATCCGGCTAATACGGCAAAAATTGACTAACACGAATTTGAGAAAATTGGAATATATGAAGGCTAGATTTCTGAAACGAATCCTCTATGTTTCAAAATATATTGGATATATCATAATCATAATTATACCAACAACGATGGTGCAATAGAATTGGCGAAAAAAATGTTTCTTTTCAAAGAAATGAGGTTAGTTTGTTAGTTCCGTGCGCGGGATTCAAACTGACGAACTTGCCAGCCGCTGCCTGTTGCTGTGCGTCAGGGGAGGGAAGGGAAGGGAGGGGAAGTGGGAAGTGGGAAGTGGGAGGTGGTGGTGATTATTTTTTTAGGAGGAAGTAGAACTAGGCAACCATCCTCTATTAACATTAATCAGAGGGAAAAAAATTGAAGGGATCCAACATTTCGAAAAATGAAGATATCGGTCAAAGGAGACAAGGGCCACGAAGCCCTCGCAAACCTAATAGCGTTGGGAAGTAGGAGACAGAGGTAATGCGCGACACACAACACATCTTGAACGAGTCCTAAGGTCACTACTACACCATTGTGAACTGTACATGGAAGTAGGAGGGTGGCATATTGAACAACTACTGTAATCAAACCATTGGGCGTATTGTTTCCTTCATTCAGTATTTCGTTCCGATTGCAATGTTGTGAGTGAAGAAATATACAACCGTGGGGCGGCAACGTTGCATCTTCGAGCATTTTAAATAATAAAGAACATTACTGCGACCAGCAGACGAGAGGAGAAACGATCTGTGCATTCCTTGGCTAACAAGTGTGTCTTAATTACAGTGTGTTATTGTACTGTGTGCACAGTTACGTCTGTTTAATACACGAACTGTGGATATTGCCTGTAAAAGACAGGGACAGTCCTGTGCGAGTCGAACCAAGAAACTTGTGCATACGCGCAGAGCATTATCTCTGTCTCCATCATACACCCCACTTCCCTTCCCTTCCCTCCGCTTCTCTTACCTGAAGCACGGCAGCGGTTTGTGCTCTGACATAGCAAATACGGCGAATTGGTCAATTTGAATCGCGCGCCCGGAAGTAACAAAGTCACCTCATTTCTTCGAAAATAAATATTTTCCCCAACAATCCGATTGCTCCATAGTTCTTAACATAACACGAAGATCATCCCTGATCTTTTCTGTCAGTGTAGTTATGATACACAATGTACAGAAGACAGATTTAACTACACAATGGTCAAAAGATAATTCTCCTTGGAGGACATTACAGCCCGTCTCTGTGGTGTAGGGGTTAGTGTGATTAACTGCCATCCCCGGAGGCCCGGGTTCAATTCCCGGCTCTGCCACGAAATTTTAAAAAGTGATACGAAGGCTGGAACGCGCTCTATTCAGCCTCGGGAGGTCAACTGAGTACAGGTGGGTTCGATTCCCACCTGAGCCATCCTGCAAATGGTTTTCCGTGGTTTCCCACTTCTCCTCCAGGCAAATGCCGGATGGTAACTAACTTAAGGCCACGGCCGCTTCCTTCCCTCTTCCTTGTCTATCCCTCCCGATCTTCCTATACCCCCCACAAGGCCCCTATTCAGCATAGCAGGTGAGGCCCCCTGGGCAAGGTACTGGTCATCCTCCCCAGTTGTATCCCCGGACCCAGAGTCTGAAGCTCCAGGACACTGTCCTTGAGGCAGTAGAGGTAGGTTCCCTCGCCGAGTCCGATGGAAAAACCTACCCTGGAGGTTAAACAAATAAAGAAGAAGAAGACTACCGGATTAATGTTGCATAGACCGCGGTACTACAGGGAAGATGACAGAAAGCACAGGAAATGCCAGAAGATTGTTTCAACACGGAAGTAGTAAAGGCCAGTGTCTAGAGAGAGTCTAACTTCAAACTGCGTCACATGTGCACGCGCTGCGGGCTTCATGGGTTCCATAGGAATGTATGTCTAACCAATGGATTCCATACCCCCAGAGATGATTGTGTATGCTGACCTTTCGTCAAGTCACCTAATGAACGTCGTCAATGTCCGCCTCCGTAGTGCTATTAGCTGCCGTCCTCGGGGGCCCGGGTTCGATTCCCGGTACTGCCAGAAATTTAAGAATGGCAGGATGGCCGGTATGTGATTGAAATGGTACATGGAGCTCCCCTCTAAGGTGGGTGTGCCTGGAAAGAGCTGCACCACCTCGGGATGAGGAAACGAGTTTGCAACTGCATCAATAGAACACTCAAGACTGGTGAAAAATTGTGAATGATGTATATGACCCGTTATGTATATATGGATATTATATGTACAGTATGTGATACTTGTATAGGTCTTTCTTTATATTATGTATGCACATAGTGTTTAATAAATTAATTATGATGATGGTCAAATAACCACTACACAGTTTTCTCCATACCGAGTTTTACTTCCTCGGAAAACAACAATCACCACCACCATCCCCAACAATGAGCAACTGAACCTAAGCATATTGAAACCACATGAAATGATCTAAAGCAAAATCATAGAAATTCGATCAAAATTTACTTAAAATCTAAAGTTTCAGTCATCAGACAAAACACCAAGAAGCTCAGGTGATAACTGTGACCTCTGGAAATACAGCCGGCTTATCAGCTTCCCTTAGTCATTGTGGTGGTGGTGGTGGTGGTGGTGATTATTGTTTTAAGAGGAAGTAGAGCTAGGCAATCATCCTCTATATATCACTAATCAGAGAGAAAAGTTTGAAGGGATCCGACACTTCGAAAAATGAAGGTATCAGCCAAAGAAAGACAAGGGCCATGAAGGGCGTGAAATTTAAAGACTCCTTAGGCCTCGACATCTACTGCCGTCGGGGTCGAAAAAGAACAAGAGTTAACCAAACGAGGTGGGATAGGAGAAATTAAAGTGAGGAGCCTGGCACAAGTAAGTGAAAGCAATGCAAGGACTCAGCTAAGGGCCCCGTGGTCGCCAACCCACCCTCCCAAGTTAAGAGCCCCTGGGGCCCATTTTAATCGCATCTTACGACAGGCAGGGGATACCGTGGGTGTTATTCTAGCACCCCCATCCACAGGGGAGGACTCCCTGGGCCTCGTAAAAATACCGTCGGATCGGAAGAAAACAGCAGCTGGCCCAGGGAGGAGGAACATGAAAGATCGAAGTGAGAAGCCTGACACAAGGAAGTGGAAAAAATGCCAGACTCATCTAGGGGAACAGTGGCCACCGACAAATACTCCCAAACTGGGAGCCTCTGGCCCCCTTTCAGTCACCTCTAACGACTCTCAAAGGAAATCTACAGGCACAATTCATACATTGTAAGCCCAGAGAAGATATTTCTAAAGCTAAGCCTTCCTTCTTGCAAGAAAAGACTTCTCACCATTAGTTCATTTTATTGAGGAACACGTATTTCGACAGGACGAGAGCGGGAAGCGGGTTTTATCTTTTTCTGGATGCAGAGCTTCTCCTCCCAGTATGCCTGACGAATGGTGGAGACTGCAGATTTGACTTGGTCCTCAGTGCATGAATTCAAGTTCTTTTCAGCTGTAATGAAGTGTTCACTGAATTTCATAGCATCTTTAGTAACCTGAATGGTTATGTCTTGTGCTGCCTTGGTTACGTTGAACCAGTTGTCCGCGTAAGATAGATCAGAAAGATCTTTGGCCTTTTCCATATCTTCATCCATCCGAGTCATATCGGGGAACATGCCCTCGAGGGCCTTCGTTAAACAAGCTTCCACGCCTACCTGGCAACTCGTGTTGGCGTGATCCGTCTTACACTTTCTCGCTTTAAAACACTCCGTGAGGTTGAGGTCTTGTGAATTAGCCAGTGCTATTACACCAATGTTATCACAGGTCCCATTCTTCATAGCCTCCCGTAACGTATCCTGTATGATAACGCTGCGATTACGCGTGATATCTTGCAGCTTCGTGAAGTTCGTCATGACAGCCTTGTGCTGTGCGCTCACTGTCTTGTCCATCATGTCCACCGAGCTAGATTGCAAGGAACTGTCTGTAATCTGAAACATTAAATTCGAAATTAGGATATAGTGTAATAGTGAACTAACTCAATTGGATGTGCTTATCATTAAGCGTATGGATCAAACAGAAATTGATACAAATACATCATAAGTACTTAATTTACAAACATGCATGCTGAGGGAAAACACAGATCTAGATTTTCATGTCCAAGTCTTCCAGACACAACACTATTAGTGAAAGGGTTTTGATAAAGTTCTCCCAACTAACATGGCATGTGCGAAGAGGGCATTTATTCGTGATGTGCTAAATAGACTGGAACGTTGATCCACAATCACATACCGAATATTTTTGAAGCCCCACTAAAGCATTTTGAAGATTTGAAGGTAAATCTTCCACAGTTAGTGCGGTTACTTTATAAATGCCCCACGTTCTTCTTGAAAATCAAAAATAGCTGGAACATACATCAAAGATGTTGGACAACTCTGGAGCTACATGATCCATTGTTGTCTTCATTCCACTATTAGAATCAAGCATATATGAACATCTGGGCTGTTTTCGTGGGTAGTCGGCGAGATTTTAGCCTGTATTTCTAAAGACCTGTGACATATCTGCGGATGGGAAGTGCTTGGTTTTGACATAATCTTCCCAAACTCTCGGATAAAAGCATTTAAGCGTTGCAAATTTGGTAGTGCAATGTGTGACAAAACTGACAGCCAGTACGTTGGAATATGTTTCATAGTGCCAAAAATGACACGCTTGGTATCGAATTTCCTCATGTGGCAGCTGTTAAGCTATATGGGAGAGTGACAGTGAAACAAATTAATAGATCCTTGGTAGCACATTCCAACAAGAATGAGTTGCAAAGGTGGAAAGGTAGAGACCCTCAAGACACAAATACAATTTCTTCCAGCACGTCAGTTCGGAGATGCACAAAACACGTCTCTGGAAACATGAGCGTGCGTTGAATCTGTTGTCTGCAGCTCCGAGCTTACTGTACAACCCCAACAAACACCAGGCTCGGAACTGTCCACGGTCCCTTCACTCACACGCTAGTGCCGTGAACAGGAGGTGGACCTCTGGTTGATTTATTCGGGTAATGGCATTACAGCGCTCCGGTACTACCGATTAAAGCAGTTACGGAACGTTGGATGTGAACCGGAGGTAATGCTGCTAACTTGTATTTCAGTTGAGTCTTCTGACTGTAGCGAAGTAGCAAGCTTTAATTTCAAACTTGCATCCCCGGGGTCGCCAACCCACTCTCCCAAGTTAAGACCCCTGAGGCCCATTTTAGTCGCCTCTTACGACAGGCAGTGGATTCCATGGGTGTTATTCTACCACCCCCACCCACAGGGGAGGATTCCCAGGGTCTCGTGAAAATACCGTCCGATCGGAAGAAAACAGCAGTTGAACCAGGGAGGACGAACAGGAAAGATCGAAGTGAGGAGCCTGACACTAGGAAGTGGAAGAAATGCCAGACTCAACTAGGGGAACAGTGGCCACCGACAAATACTCCCGAACTGGGAGCCTCTCTATAAAAGACGATGTCTACGCACACCTTTTAGAAACTGATATTTATCACATACATTCCCCACTGTATAATTTAACACAAAACATATCAGTATATTTCTAACATTCTTATGGCAGACAGAGCAACATTGCTCGTGAAAAATTACAGAACTCAAGATGCTACTGGCAAACCTAAGTGCTGGACAAACCTCCTGAAGAACTGTGACTTACCGATGACAGATACAAGATGGCGTCAGCAAAGGATGTAAGTGAAGATAGCTCCCTGGCTTGGATGATGTTTGCCAGCTCTCATTCTGCTCTAGCTCTTCTTAACACTTCATTATTTGCTACAAAATATGTCCAGGGTATTCTGGGCACTCACCTGTGTAATCATCAACGAGCTACAATAACATAGTTGGGCTGTATGTCTGACATCAGCGCTCCTTGCGGACTCAAGTTCATAAAGGACAGCCATGTTTCGAGTTGTCAAAATAAAGCGAGTTGGGGCAAGAACATATGATCAGATGACATGGAGATTCTGTGCGGCGATTGGACAACGTAAGTTTTAAGAAATGAAAAGTTCGATTCGTCTCGCCTTTAAGAATGCACGAATCGGAGTACTGTGACTGATAATGTTCCCTTTTACTGACTTATCATAAGTGATGATTTCTTGGTACAGCATTACCGTCGGTGAAGGCGGTGATGATTATTGTTTTAAGAGGAAGAACAACTGGGAAACCATCCTCTATTAACACTAATCAGAAGGAGAATATGCAAGGGATCCGACACTTGGAAAAATGAAAATATCGGCCAAAGAATGACAAGGGCCACGAAGGGCGTGAAAAATGAACGACTCCCTTGGCATCGGAAACCTAACACCGTCGGGGTTGGAAAAGAACAAGAGTTGACCAACGGAGGTCGGAAAGAATAGATGAAAGTGAGGAGCCTGGCCAAGTAAGTGGAAGCAACGCTAGACTCAGCTAGAAATCCCGTACCGGGCGAGTTGGCCGTGCGCGTAGAGGCGTGCGGCTGTGAGCTTGCATCCGGGAGATAGTAGGTTCGAATCCCACTATCGGCAGCCCTGAAGATGGTTTTCCGTGGTTTCCCATTTTCACACCAGGCAAATGCTGGGGCTGTACCTTAATTAAGGCCACGGCCGCTTCCTTCCAACTCCTAGGCCTTTCCTATCCCATCGTCGCCGTAAGACCTGTCTGCGTCGGTGCGACGTAAAGCCCCTAGCAAAAAAAAAAAAAAAAAAAGAAATCCCGTGGTCACCAATGCACGCTCCAATGTTGAGAACCTCTTGCATCGGCTCGATCTGAGGGCTGGTTCAAGCTATGCTCAGTCTAACTAAGAACTATTGAGGTGAGATAGTGGCACCGGTCTAGAAAGCCAAGAGTCGTGGCGCTGACCACGCCTCACCTCGTATCTGCAGACCTTCGTCTGAGAAGTGGTCGTTTGGTAGGCCTAGGCCCATCAGGACTACAGCGCCATGGGGTATTCTACCGCTCCTAACGGCAGAGGGGATATAGTATAGTTGCATTACACAATTTCAGAAAAATGGAAGACAATTTTCTAGCCATAAGAAGAGCATCAAAACAAATTACAACTTTTCATAGAACGAGCGAATTTTAAGAATGGTCAGTTTAAGGCATTTTGGGCAGTAATGTCAAAACTACGCCAACCTTCATTCTACGTCATCGTGGGCACTATAAAATGTTTCCAGGAACCTTTATCTGATATGAATCATGAACATAAGTCAGTATTTCCCACTACCATCTAAATCAACTAAATAGGCATTTGCCCAAAACCCACGGTCTGCTGATTTCTATCCCGTTTGAATTCTAGCCTACTCTATCTAAATCAAGCTCACCTGGAGGGAGTACAGGTCCACGAACATGAGGAATGTAGCAGTGTGGAAAATCACATGATGGAGTATTTTCATCTCCAATGCTGACGCCATGCAAATGATATCTAAACATATGAAGGTAAATAAAATTTAGATAATATTCGAAAATAGGGCTAAATGTTTCATACATAATAATGTATATCAGAAAATTTATCACAATAAGCCTATTTCTATATATATATTTCTAGCGGTTCCCAACAACACAAGGTATCTGAAAGATAAGTATAAATAACCTTACAGAAGGTAGAGACGAACGTACGTACCGTAGTTCGTAAAATATTATGTTTGCTAATGAATATGGAATTTTTACGACCGCATTTTAATCGAAATTAATTTCCAACCTATTAGAGGTCATCTTTCGTATATATAGTACGTGTTGAACAGATGTTAAGTACAGAACAAAAATGGCCAATCGGACACCAGTGAAATTCAAACCCACAACCTCCCAATTTTACGTCGGTTGGTCTACTAATTTTTCTGTTGAAAAGATATAAGCTACAGATATAACCTAGGCCACCATAGCTCAATTCGCGATTATACATTTCCACAAACGTCCGAATATCTCCGAAAATCTCCATCAAAATCTGTAATTAACACAAGTTATAGAAACAACAATTTACGATCATTTATGTCTCACACATTTCTATCCTAAAGACTATGACAACAGAGATATTCACTAATTTAGGTTTTTAGTGCAAAGTCCATAAACGCCCAATATCACTGACATGAAACTATTGTTCAATCGTCATAGTATCGAATTAAATTGCGATGATGGTCACAATTCTTTCAAATGGTACAAAACCGTGTGATTATCAGCCCATGTTGATCAGGAATGTTTATTATGATAACCATCGAAATGCGAAGAAAACTAACACGGGAAAAGGGATTAAACAAGGCAGGTGCAAATGAAATATTGTACTCTTTGTTTTTTCTCATACGCCCTAATATCGCCGAGCCGGAAGAAAACTAAATGAAATAGCCCATAAAACTAAATAACAACATTACACTGATTGCTGTCAATATTGATAATGTATATGGGTATTTTACAGAAGAAGATATATAAGCGTAGAAAAAAATTGTTCTGGTGACTATGAAGAGGATTAGAACATATGGAGAATAGATTTCCCGATGAACTTCTATCAACTAGGCAATCTTTTAGAACGTTTGGATATTTGTTGAATTATTTCCGTGAAGGTCAACAACTACCAAAAAAATGGAAAAAAGAAAACATCTTAATCCTCCATAAAATGGGAAGGGAAATACATTTTCGAGTTACGAAGTACTGTGTGCAATTAAGGTTAAGATTTGAGTGCTTACACTTACCGTATTGAATATGATCCTCGTTTACATGTAGTATTGAGTATCGTATTGAATCCAGCAAACAAGATCGACATAAATAAACGATACAGATTCGCGGTAATATCGATATCACATATTGATCAATATGACTTTTCGCGATATGCGTCGAGAATGCTCAGGTCGACCCCAGTGGACCACCGGAAGAGAGGATCATTTTCATCGTGCGGCAGTCTGATCACCGAACGTTTTCGAACTTCTGACAGGAACGGGCAGCATGGCAGCTTGTGGACTGGTGGTGAGTGGTGTTCACCTACGAATCACGGTTGTATCTGAATACGGACGACCACCGAATTTGAGTCTGGAGATATCCTGGCCAGTGCAGTGATCCACGCTTCATTGCAGAGTGGCACACCACCCCAGCGAGAGGTGTCATGTGGGATTGCATTCTGTACGATTCCTGCTCGCCACTGAAGGAACCCTGACGGTGTGGTGATACGGCGACCGTGTGTGCTTCCATTCCTGTGCTGCTCCACAATCCCATTCTGGAGGAGGATTATGGCCGGCCTCACAGCTTGGGTACCTCTGGCCTGCCTTCGGGATTACAGCATGCTTCCTTGGCCAGTAAAGACCTTCCACCCATCAAGATAGTTTGGGACCAGATTGGACGGCAACTTTGGCCAGCGACAACTACACGAGATTTTGAGGTTCAGTTGCACCAGATTTGGCAAGATCATTCTCAGGAAAACATTCGACGTCTGCTCAGCTCGAAGGCCTGCAGATTATGAGGTGTCGTGTGGTCAGCACGACTTATCCTCTCGGCCGTTATTCTTGGCCTTCTAGACCGGAGCCGCCATCTCATCGTCAGATAGCTCCTCAATTGTAATCACGTAGGCTGAGTTGACACCAACCAGCCCTCAGATCCAGGTAAAAATCCCTGACTGGCCAGGAATCGAACCCGGGACCTGCGAGTAAGAGGCAGGCACGCTATCCCTACACCACGGGGCCGGCATCCGAGGCTATTGGCTAATAAAAATAAGTCTAACGTACGGTAGAGTAAAATTATGAGCATACTGCTACTACTACTACTACTAAAAGGTATTCATTCCTCTCCTGAAGAGGGAGAGGGGCCTCTTAGGCGGTAACGCCGTCTCTCAGGCCGGAAGATTTGCTACAGAAGGTGAGGGGGTTGCCGGCCGTGGCCTGTATTAGGAACTGTCCCGGCACTCGCCTTAGTGCAGGAGAATGAAAAACCACGGAAAACCAGTCTCAGGACAGCCGATATTGGGGCCAACCGTGAGGTCCAGCCCTGCCCCGTCTCCCGAATGCAGAGGCCGTGGTCAACCCCCCTCTGCTCGGTTGGCCAGTCGGAGTGCAGAGCTGTTGGACCACAGACCAGCCGTGGACACTTGTGGGCCGAGATCCACTGCACACCCACCGACGTATGAGTAAACAGTACACTGTGCTATACAGATGGACTACTGCACGTTCTGAGTAGGAGTAGTTAACCTATTTTAGTGGCAAATCTATCGTCATAATAGAGGTCGACGCCACGAACAAATATAACTTTTTAAATCGTCATAATAATGAACAAGTGGCTGATTCACAGTGGTAAATAGCGATGCCGTGAAAGTCTTTCATCGAATGCCTGTTCTCCCAAGAAAATACCTAGTAAAGAACAGGATGCGAATTTAGTTGTATCTTCATCTTTAGCTCTCGCTGGTAAGGTTAATTGCTCGACAAAATGAAGTAAGCAAATATCAAGATGATTGTCTAAAACTAGGTTTCACTAACATTCTTGTGAATAACCAGGAACGACCACAGTGAGATCTTTGCTTGGATACTTAATGCAACGATAGTCTGAAACTTGTAAAACTTACAAGACACTTCCACATCCAGCGCATGTGAGGAAACCTATCAAAAGCGTTACGAGCAACAATTGAAATTAAATGTCAAATTCCTAGAAAAGCATGCTACAGTTCCTAAGAAAGAACTAAAAGTATGCTTAGAGGTTTTAACTAGCGTCATTTGCTGTCCCAGGCCGCTATTAACTGTTCTCGTGAGCCGAATTTTTGTGCAACCTAATGAGTACATACAGTACATGATGAGAAGCGAGAGGGAGGGAGGGAGGAGGGAAGGAACGAAGGAAGGAAGAGCAAAGGGGACGACACAAGAAATTTTATGCTGCAGAACGGGGGCGTGACATAATAAGTTTGCAGAGGACTTTCTCGATAAGTTACAGCTACGGGACTGTTCCATGTGAAGGTGACACGAATCGTAACATATGGGCTAGAATCAATATGGACACATCTAACGAAACGACAACTACGGGAACTAGAAAACTTGAATAAGATTTCTTAAGAGAGCCTTCGGTGTTTCAAAATACACGCCATCCCTATTAGTTTACCTACTAGCCAAGGAAACGTTCCTACTGGAAAATATGAAACTGCAACTTCTGCTCCCAGTCACATCTAGTTATAAGGGGATATTGCAGGAGTTGTGGAGAAAGAGGGCAATGTTATAGAAAGCTCTACCGAGCTCGATAGCTGCCAGTGCGGCCAGTATCCAGTATTCGGGAGATAGTAGATTCGAACCCCACTGTCGGCAGCCCTGAAAATGGTTTTCCGTGGTTTCCCATTTTTTTTGCTAGGGGCTTTACGTCGCACCGACACAGAAAGGTCTTATGGCGACGATGGGATAGGAAAGGCCTAGGAGTTGGAAGGAAGCGGCCGTGGCCTTAATTAAGGTACAGCCCCAGCATTTGCCTGGTGTGAAAATGGGAAACCACGGAAAACCATCTTCAGGGCTGCCGATAGTGGGATTCGAACCTACTATCTCCCGGATGCAAGCTCACAGCCGCGCGCCTCTACGAGCACGGCCAACTCGCCCGGTGGTTTCCCATTTTCTCACACCAGGCAAATGCTGGGGCTGTACCTTAATTAAGGCCACGGCCGCTTTCTTCCAACTCCTAGTCCTTCCCTGTCCCATCGTCGCCATAAGACCTATCTGTGTCGGTGCGACGTAAAGCAACTAGAAAAAAAAAAAGAATGAGCTCTGCGCAACTGATGCTATGGTAAATCGTAAGTGGACACGCGAAGTATGTGATATGAGGCACCTGGTCACTAGATATGTCGTCCATCGTAAAGTATGCAAAACAGTGGGATTCAACG
The DNA here is from genome assembly GCF_040414725.1 of Anabrus simplex. NCBI lineage: Eukaryota > Metazoa > Arthropoda > Insecta > Orthoptera > Tettigoniidae > Anabrus > Anabrus simplex. Next base: position 333,951,101 of record NC_090267.1, on the reverse strand, counting down.
AGCCGGATCCAGAGTGTGCGTGTAGACGCTGTGAAAAACTGCGTGAGAGATACCATGCTGTGATGTGTTTTCTTACAAGTAAACAAGAAACTCTGACACAGTTGTGTCAATGAACATTGTATAAACATGAATATTGTGCGCATTCCTTTATTAAATATCTGTAATATGATCAAATATTTGTAGACGAAGTATCCACATACGTGGCCACCAACCACCCACACAAAAACAAATGACAAAATATGACCTTTGAGGGGTTAAACCATTGCAATTTGTACGTGCAGGAAGCGTGATATTGCTAGTACAGACACAGTAAATGTTTGGATACGCCGCTAAACTGAATTAAAATAAACTTGAATAGATAAATGTTTATGAAAATATACATTAGTCGAGCAATTAATGCCAAATATTTCACGAGAATCCCACATTGATATTATTCTAAATTCATCTTCATTAAAGTAACTGTTATAACCTACAAGGAAATCATAAAAGGTAAGTTGTATTCATTACCATCTTTTTTACAGCTTCCTGCCATCAGCAGTGTGTAGAGACTTGCCACGACTTATCGAGATGATGTACGGGTACGCCTATTTCCATTACACAAGGATTATTGGCTATGCTAGGATATCTTAGATTCTGCTGTTTTCTTTCCTCTTCTCTCGAAGCCATGGCATTTTTCATCTCTCTTAATTTCCCTTGCCTCTATGGAATGATGCCGTAATTCCATAAAATACATAGTGTAGAAACTAGGCTGACTTATCCGGAATAATAATAAGCAAATGGCCCCATAATGCAAATACTTGGTATAGCGTATTTCGTGGCCATTACTATTAGTATAGTAGGAGGATCGAGACGGCTGTGTAGTAGACATACAAGGTTAGGAAGACGTATGAAACTGGAGGCTTTGGACTTGTCTAGCTTTAAACTGGATAAGCATGGCAACATGACACAAAGGTCATGGAAGAAATGACCAGAAAGAAGGGTAGGAGTTGCCTTGTGCAGAACATGAAATTAATTTCAAGAAAAAAGTATATAGAAGGCCTTGATTAATAATAAAACGTGTATTGGTATCCAGTCTACTGTACACCCAAAAAGGCCCTTTAGATCGGATTGCAAGGAGCAAGAATGTGCCGTTATCAAAGCGTATTATATTTATTTTTCAATTACATGAGTAGAGTTTGTAATAGGGATAGTTGAACCCACACTGGCAACTCCCAGCTGAAGTATCTATGCGTTATATAAGAAACGACCTCACTGGGGTAATCACATAAACGGGAATGTAAATAAAGGTTGCGGGTCTCTTCATATAGTTATGAGGCTATTTAGGGGTTTCAGCGGGTTTTACTAAGGATGTAAAGGAGAGAGCGTATAAGTCACTAGTAAGATCCCAATTAGAGTATGGTTCTAGTGTATGGAACACTCACCAGGACTACTTGATACGAGGAATGGAAAATATCCTAAGTGATAGATCGAAATTTAAAATAACAACCTGTAGAAGTGAAGAGAATGAGTGACAGAATCTTAGCCATCAATTTCATGGTAGGTAATCAGTGCTGGATTAAGGTGTTTGGGGGCCCTGGGCTATTTAAAAATGTGGGGCCCCTTCTTCGTAACATCACGTAAGACTAACGTACTGAAGTCATTATAGAACTACTTCCACTTAAATTGATGAATAGCGAAGTGTTGAAATAGACTACAATTTTTCTCTATTTTTTAGGTTAATATTTCATATTGCCAAAACATATTTTACATTTGTCTCATCATCACTATCAAATCGACATACGAAACAGAACTTACGTTTTTTGGCACCACTAGGATATTTTCTATTACAGTTGTAACTTACGAATGGTTCAATAATAAGAGGTGAACTGGAAGTTCTCTTCCTGATGCAAAGATATAGTATAGCATGCGCATTCCACCGTGCTTGCCCAGTCCCCTCCCGCTCACTTTCTAGACCTCTTCCCGCCTTCCCCCTCTGCCCGTACTCGCAAGCTGCCAGATTTAAATTTTCGTCAACAATAACCTTTACAATAATTACAGTGCGTAAGTAGTGAGGATTCGTGTCTCCGGACGGTAATTGATTCTAGCAGTGACGAAATACTAACGCGGACAGCTGATAAGAAGGAAGGTAGAGGGCATGTTTGATATTTTGCGAGCGTAAATATTCATAGACATGCACGGAGGTGGAGCAGCAGGGCTTTTTATACAATTGTAGGTCTGGCCAAGGGCCGGGGCCCCTTGGCACGCGGGGCCTGGGGCTGCAGCCCCTTTAGCCCCCTCCTTATCCGGCCCTGTAGGTAATGAAGCCTTGAACATCATTGCTGTGTATCAAAAATTGTAAAGTTATCCCTAGAGAATGTCTTACTGCTCAACATAGCTCCTAGATGCTGACATTAAAATAAAGAGAACTTGAGGACTGAAGACGTACTTGTATACGCTGTTAGTAAGAACAAAATGGTGGAGACTACAGGGGGATTTAACGACAAGATTCCGAGAAGACTTTTGGAATTTGGGCGTTTTGCAGTGTCATCAACAAGAAGTCAATGATACGTAGCAACAGTGGTGCCGTGTGTCCTCAGTTTTTAGAGAATCTGCCAAAAGAATCCTTGATCAAACAAATGGAAAAGCTGTCGTAAGAAAGGATACCTTGTGGTGGTCTGAGGAAGTGCAACAGGCATTTAAAGAAACGAAAATATGGTTCAAGAACTAGCAGTTATCAGGTGACTCCCAGGATCACACTAAGTACAAGGAAGCAAAAGAAGAAGCCAAGAAAGCCGTCAGTATTGCAAAAAATATAGGCTACTCCCTGCTCTCGGAAAAACTAGAAATGGAACAGCATGGAAAGGAGATCTTCAGGCTTGCTAAGTCATGGGAAAGATCTAAAAGATATATTAAGCACATACGGTGCATTAAGGATGAAAAGATCATTGTTTTGACGAAGGAGGATGAAATAAAGTGACGCTGGAAGTCATATTTCCAGGAACTGCTAAATGAGGAGAACACTAAAGAACTCTATGAAGATTTTCCAGGTAATGAATGTCTAATACGCTCTGTTACTTTCGTATAAATTGAAAGGGCCATCAAGAGCATGAAGGCCGGTAAATATTCAGAACTTGATGACTTACCCATTGAGAGATGGGAAAGTCTTAAGGAGAAGGGGATTCAGTGGTTCGCTACTCTCTTCAGTAAGATAACTAACAGTGGGAAGGTTCCTGAGGAATGTTGGAAAAGTATTATTATACCAATATACAAAAACAAAGGGAATTCTCAGGATTGTAGAAATTACAAGGGGATCAAGCTTTTGAACCAGGCCTTGAAACTCTGCGAGAGGTTCATTGATGGGAGACTGAGGGAAGAGACCCAAATAACGGAAAATCAGTTTGGGTTAGTGCCCGGTAGAACTACAACTGATGGCATCTTCACACTCAGGATGTTGATGGAGAAATACTGATTGTATAGGAAAGATCTCCATATGGTCCCCAGAAGGCCTTTGATCGAGTGCCACGTGATATCCTCTGGCGGACAGTGAAAAAAGGAAAAGGTCTTTGCTCAGTATATCAAATTGATTCAAGATATGTGCCAAATAAATCTGATGACTGTGAGAAGCTCATGTGGAACTACAGAAGAATTTTCATTTAAAGTAGTCCTGCATCAGGGGTCAGCTCTCAGCCCATACTTGTCATCGTCATGGACCTTCAAACTTCAGTGATACAGGATAAAGCAGATATCGACAGAGATATTACCAAGCCAGTCAGCACTGGCTGGGTGAAGTGATGGGCAACTACCGGTTTCTATGTGACAAGAAGGTTCCTCTTCACCTGAAGGGCAAAATCTACAAAATGGTTGTCCATCCAGTCATTCTATATGGTTCAGAGTGCTGGGTTATAAAGAAGAATGATGAAACTTCATGTGGCTGAGATGAAGATGCTCCGATGGACCCCTGGAGTAACCAGTCTAGATAAAATTCCTAACGACACCATTGACCAACCTCTGAGAAACTAAGGGAAAGTCGACTGAGAGGGTTCGGTCACTTTCAGAGAAGACCAGAAGATTATGCGGCGCACAGAGTAGAGAGGCAGGCAGTAGATGGCCAGTCAGCTCTGAGCAGACCTAAATTAGGATAGGAAACCTGCGTCAGGAAGGACCTCAATAGTATAAATGCTGATGAAAATGGAGTACAAGATCAAAGTTACTGGAGGAGAGTGACCATAAAAGCCAACCCCACCTGTGTGGGATAAGGAAACGAAGAGAATAAGAAGAAGGAGGAGGTGTATCTGGAATTAGCGTAAGCAATTTTGCGTCGACAGAAACCGACACGGTAACCAGGCAATCAGTGTACATCATGTCAAGACGACTCCAATCCTCAGACCATAATGCCACTCTCGATCGTTCAAAGATGGCGAATCGAGTAGCTGGATATGTTGGAAACGTAGGTTTGCTTCGGTTTGTTGTTATCGTACGTAGTCGGTGTAATTTAATGAAAGTCGACGATAAATGTTAGTGTCTTTGTAGAATATAAGTGTGCGAGTGTATTTATATGAGTCAGTGGACATTTAGGACGTATCATTATACACAGTAATGTGAGAATACTTTTATTTTGATCGTGTTTTGAACCAGGTTTAAGCCTAACTATGGCAATGCCTCTAATATAACTACTCTTGTTTTCTACGGAATAAAACATTAAGAGAGAAATGGATTAGGAATATACATCGTGATTATTTTGAAATCGATGGCAAAACATGCGTACATCATTTTGAGAATATGTCAGAGTGAGGTTAGGGAAGAGAGAGTTTTCTCTCATTCCAAACGGTGAACCTATTCGTGTTCCTCGAAAAATATTAATTTAGATAGAGTATAATTTATATTGTGATATTCCGTCAGTGTCTATGTGCTTAAATGTGTGGAGTGATTTAGATGGAAAGGTAGTTTCCAATAATCTGCACTTGCCTGCGGAAATGTTTGGCTGGATCTTGGAGTATAACACAACGTATAAGTGTGACAGATGCAGCACAGATGGTTACACAGAAGAAATAGTGACTTGGAGGGATTAGCTGGGTTTGTAACGCAGGGATTTTTACTACCAACACCTTCCGATTCATGCTGTGATTATCTTTCATCAAGAAGACTGCGCCAAATTGAAGCTTGTCCATGTGTTTAGAGTCAATAGAGTTCTTGCACTCATGTTCTTTAATGCGTAAAAACCTATTATATCTTTAGTGTCTGAACGTTTCGTTACAATAATTGTACGAAGTGCTGCTATACCATATATCAACATTAGGTTACTATTACCAGGGCCGTTCATTGCGTTAGCATAATCATTTCTGGTGTACTTGGGCTGATTGGTTCAGGCGGTTAAGGCGCTGGACTTCTGACTCCAAATTGGCAGATTCGATCCTGGCTCAGTCCGGTGGTATTTGAAGGTGCTCAAATGCGTCAGCCTCGTGTTGGTAGATTTACTGGCACGTAAAAGAACTCCTGCGGGATTAAATTCCGGCACTTCGGCGTCACCGAAAACCGTAAAAATGTAGTTAGTGGGACGTAAAGCCAATAAGATTATTATTTCGGGTGTGCTTCCCTTTTATTGGGCGTTGAACATAAGAAATTGTCCACCATTTCAAAAGTAAGGCAACAAATTATGTTTCATAGTTCTCATGAGACCGAATAAATTGAGGAATTTCGCACTTTAATTATTTTTTAACACTCAAAATGATGTTATAAATATAATTTTAACAGTTTTATCGTGTATTTTCATATATTCAGCGAAGTGAAAAACGTTATTTGACTAATTGAAATTTCTAAATAATCAGCTTGTTGTTCTCTTTTCTAGTAGAATATATGTGATTTTAATTGATTATATGTGGTGCGTACTTGTTGGCGAAGCAGTTCCATACGTGAAAAAGTGTTGTTCCCTATGATGTTACATGCATTATGTTAAAGTACCGCCGTTTGTATAATATGTAAGTGGTATTTTCGTGTTAGCCAACACCAGCAGTCCGGCTACTTCGGCCGCTATGTTTTTTAATATTGCGGTCTGAGGATTGGAGCCGGTCTTGGTCATATGTATGCAAGAACGACGCCATTTTGGTGGACGGAAAGACATGTTTCTGGAATAGTTAGAGACCTATAAAGAGAGGCTGTAAACAAATCAATGGAGAATAATTTTAACAGGAAAACGTTAATTAAAATTCTGAACGCTGCGGAAGGAAGAGAATTTTTTTTTCGATTTATCGGAACTCTTTATCTTCCCTGTGGGTGGAGTGAAAGTATGCATTCATCATGCATACCCCCCTGTATGTCGTAAGAGGCTACTAAGAGCGGAACAATCAAAGAATGTCCGGCTCCATAGCTAAATGATTAGCATGCTGGCCTTTGCCACAGGGGTCCCGAGTTCGATTCCCGGCAGGGTCGGGAATTTTAACCTTAATTGGTTGATTTCGCTGGCACGGGAGCTGGGCGTATGTGTCTTCTTCTTCATCATCATCATTTCATCCTGATCACGACTCGCAGGTCGCCTACGTGAGTTAAATCGAAAGACCTGCATCTGGCGAGCCGAACTTGTCCTCGGACACTCCCGGCACTTACTAGCTCTCTTGTAAGCCCCAAAACATATCCATGATTCCGTGTTTGCTCGGGTAGCGGGGAAATGTTTATACAGTTCTTTTCATCGTCCTTCCCCTACACTCCCCAAACATGACTTCTAAATTGAATGATGAAATATTCTCGTGTCTTCAAAGGGGACTTAACAGAAAAGTAGGCCTACAGTACGCATGCTGGATTTAGTTACTAAAAGACAACATAACTCTGCTAATCACCAAAAAATGTGCTTTTTACTAAGAAACTCAGTTGAAATATGATATATCTCTCATTGTTTCTGTATGGTTTGTATTGAATGACGCACAGAGAGACGTCATAATATATGCAGTTAATTTATTCGATCTAATCTATTGAAAGTAACGCACTATACTGTACCGTACCCAGGGGTAAATACCCTCTAGGACGATGCCTCCATTCCTGTATGAACATCCGACTAACTCAGGGTTGGGCAGAGTGTGGGTTGGTTGTCGATTGGGTCAGGATAAAAGTCGAAGTTCTACACTCAAATAGCAATCAATGACAGGAAATGGAGGTATAACACGAATGAGAAACAATCATAGGGGGTAAGATGGATTTATTAATAAATATCCCCGATCAAATCACACGAAAATAATAAAATCAAGAAAAATAATAATAATTTGTAAAAAATAAAACTCAAAGTATAGAAATAAGTTGAAATCAGAAACGTTAATTGAATGATTGTACAAATTTGACATAAAAAAAACAAGTTCAACAAAGAACATTTATATAAATCAAGACTGAGTTTCTTCTTATAGTCCAATGTTTATGTTGTATGGCAACAAGTGTACGCAAACACTGCCATGTGGTATTTCCGTATGGAGTTTCACACTATCGCATCCCACCAATACGGTTTCAAAGTTAAGTTACTCCCGAGAGTCGTCAAACTATTTCCGTAAAATAAAAGTTACATAATAAGAAAAATTACGACGGAAAGAAAAATAATTAAGACGCACCGGACGCTATGTAAGTTATGCAAAATACTAGGGGCAAATCCTACACTATATTTACAGCAACTCAAATAATCAAACTAAACATATATATACATCGGATATCGAGTAAAGTCTTAAATGCTACACTGCTTCTAATGTGAATCCCGGTTCACTACAAAAGATCTAGACAGAACTAGATAAACCAACAATACTTCAGCACTCGGGCTGTTCCCTTTAAAAAACAATGAGACAAGGTATACAATCATAAATAATAATGTAAAACATCATCCTGTAAGGGAAAAACATATAAATAATCCTTGATATCATGAAGAAAGCAATGGGCAACATTGCCTCCTTCTGCTGCGTTTGAGCGCTCAACAGCGCGGTCATCCGTCATGTACTTCCGGGTAGATTACGAGCTGTAAAGAAATGTTGAACTCCACTATGCTAAAGATTGGATTTTGTCTCCCGAGGCCGCCACAAGGAAATACTGTCTCTTTCACACATACCGATAACACAGGCCAGGAATCAGCTTGCCATGAGATAACGCCCATCATCGGCTATACGGAAACTCACGTATATTCATTGCTTCTTGGCATGCTTGGGCCATTTAACAACATCAGACTCAATAGTCTGGAATTAACACTGTCCATTCTGATCACAATATACACTCAGAAGACACTAGGCAGGCACACACATCTGCACAATACTCTTTATCTTGTCAGGCATACCATCAGCCTGCACCAATACATTATAATTCAGCATGCAATTATTATCTCATTATTCCTCATGAATCCCATTGGCCTTTCCACATAATGAGACGCAGTTCGAGTCCTTGGCAGACCATCAGGCGAACAGAATCCAACTTAACTTTAAAGATCTTAATTTAACAACGACGTTCTGCAGCTCCTTCTGGCAGCTTCTGTAAAACCATGCATCATGCAAAATAGCTATACCTGTCTCTCTGAATAACCGAAATAAAATGAATTGATACGTGTTTGACGTAATATAAAAATGAACCTGTCGATCTAGCCCTTCTAGCATATATTTAAGGAAAACTCGGAATATCCTACGCTAAGTACTATATTTACAACAATAACTGATCCTATCAATCCCTCATTTTCCCAAACATCTACTCATAAAGCAAAATGAAAATAAAATAAACATGCATTATTCTCGTATCCGAATCTATCATAGTAACAGAGTTAAACAAACACATGCCGTCAGGCTTACTTTGAATGAAAATTAAAATTCTATCTACACTGCCCTAGTACCTTAACATAACTTACATATCATGCCGTAAATAATACATGCGTCTTACTTTACATGACTCTCGGGAAACCAGGATAGCAGCTTACATCCCCACTAATTTATAGGTCTACTCCATGTTAATCACAGCATTAACATGTGGGAATGCACTTCCTTCCTCTACAGGCGTATCCATCATCTTGCTGGAAAATAATTCACTGGAACACAGAAGACTATAGTTGATAACCTCTTCGCTGCTTAATGCTGCGAGCCGCAATACCCTTTCTTTTACCAGATCAGCTAACACACTGATTCACATATATATAACACACTTCACTTAAAGGGTAAAAACACAGTTTAAAAAGCAGCCCACGGTTCGGTACGGAAGTTCCACGCGAATACGCGCCCGTCGCGAAATAGTGAAACAATAGCACGTTTCCACTACACTTGTTACTCAGCGGTCACTACACCGTCTTTATCAATAGAAAGTAAACTCTGCCAAAATTGTAATATTTCATTTACTCAAGCACAGTAAATTATTGCGACTGCACAATTTAAAGTATCAATGAAACTCAGTTACTGTTACAGGAATGATACCACGTTAATCACGATCACCAACCACAGAGTTAATACATCCGCACTGTGCAAATCTTTACCACGGAGATACAGAGTTGGTACATCCGTACTGCTCAAATTTCAACTACCGAATGACGCTCTCCAGAGCTAGGGTTACTGAGGAGGCTTCGGTGACGCCAATAATGTTGGGGTTCCCGGGTGTCTGAACCAACCACCAATCAGAGAGTTCGTCATGTATGATGACATAATACTTATTGTAATATATTTACAAAACACAGTTCAAACACTAGCAAATCTCTTCCACCAATTTTTATAATACATTTCCAAATATATCTGACTTCAGAAACTGTGGAAAACGGATCTCTTACAGAAACTGACTTTATCCACAGAGCACGTTGGTCATCCTGGAATTAATATTTGGCGCGGTGTAGCCTCCAGGTTTGCCAAATCCCTAAGTTCCCATTGGCTGAAATATCTTGCTTGGTCAGCATCTAATACACGTGTCGATCCTTTCCAGCGCTTGGGTACGCTATCTTTTCTCACGGTCATACGGAAATATGAAGCAACATCCAGCGACTGTCTTGCTCAACATCTGGTATCAACTATCTTAGGATACGATGCTTTCACATGTTAGACTGTAACTTTTATGAATAAATTTCACATATTTGGTCAAATAATATTCCAATTATTATTATGGGCCGGTAGGATACGGCTCAATACGGTACACGGGCGAAATTAAATGGAGATCCCTTAAAATATGGCGCCGCTCTTTCGTCTTGGCACCACCCAGAGCGCTGTAGCACACACACTGACCACTCTATAGACCTCGTTTCAGCTCGATTGTCTCATATTTATTCTACTTGCTCATCTCTGTAAGAATGAAAGTCTTTGAAGATATTTTTTTATTAGGATTGTTTATAATCGCTTTAACTCCAACATCTTACCGCGACTTTCACAGTTGGTTACAGTACAGAGTAGTAATTATAAGAAACAATGTCCGCCTCTGTGGTGTAGTGGTTAGTGTGATTAGCTACCACCAGCGGAGGGCCGGCTTCGATTCCCGGCTCTGCCACGAAATTTCGAAAGCGGTACGAGGGCTGGAACGGGGTTTACTCAGCCTCGGGAGGTCAACTGAGTAGAGTTGGGTTCGATTCCTACCTCTACCATTCTCGAAGTGGTTTTCCGTGGTTTCCTACTTCTCGTCTAGGCAAATGCCGGGATGGTACCTAAATTAAGGCCATGGCCGCTTCCTTCCCTCTTCCTTGTCTATCCCTTCCAATCTTCCCATCCCCCCGCAAGGCCCTTGTTCAGCATAGTAGGTGAGGCCACCTGTTCGAGGTACTGGCCATCCTCCCCAGTTGTATCCAGACCCAGAGTCTAAAGCTCCAGAACACTGCCCTTGAGGCTGTAGAGGTGGGATCCCTCGCTGAGTCCGAGGGAAAAACCGACCCTGGAGGGTAAACAGATAAAGGAAAAAAGATAAGAAGCAATATAAATAATTATAAAGTATGTAAATTTATTAGATTTTGGAGTGCAAGCCAGTATCCTTAAGGAATTTGGTGACTTGATGACTCAATGCTGGGGAAGCCAGTGTCACTTCCATTTCCTTAGGTATGTTGTGGTGTTCGCGCCAATTGTGGTAAGTTGACATTCTGTGATGATATGCTTGACAGTAAGGGCCATTTTCTCCATATGAGTTGAACTAGGTTTATTTTAATCTGGTTTAAGTCTGAGTTTAAACCCAATCCATTTTCCCCACATTGGTTTAAACTTTGTATCAAATTTAAACTCAATTCAAATTTAAACCTTCCATATGGTAGGTTTAAACCGCTGTTTGTATTAAACCTTCTTGAGATTATATTGGCCTCAGTGGTGTAGTGGTTAGTGTGATTAGCTGCCATCCCCGGAGGCCATGGTTCGGTTCCCGGCTCTGCCCCGAAATTTGAAAAGTGGTATGAGGGCTGGAACGGGGTCCACTCAGCCTTGGGAGGTCAACTGAGTAGAGGTGGGTTCGATTCCCACCTCAGCCATCCTGGAGGTGGTTTTCCGTGGTTTCCCACTTCTCCTCCAGGAAAATGCCGGGATGGTACCTAACTTAAAGCCACGGCCGCTTCCTTCCCTCTTCCTTGTCTATCCCTTCCAATCTTCCCATTCCCCCGCAAGGCCCCTGTTCAGCATAGCAGGTGAGGCCGCCTGGGCGAGGTACTGGTCATTCTCGTCAACTGTATCCCCCGACCCAGAGCCTGAAGTTCCAGGACACTACCCTTGAGGTGGTAGAGGTGGGATCCCTCGCTGAGTCCGATGGAAAAACCGAACAAATAAAGAAGAAGACATTATATTGACGTATCTGTGATTTTCCTCGTAAAATGGTTAGTTTGGCTACCATTACTGCATTATTTACGTACTTTAATAGAATACGTAACAAAATTATATTGTAGTATTAACATTAATAAAATGGAATAATTTATTGCAGTCTTTTGTTAAACAGGAAATAATTTTATTGTGCAAGTGAAGTTAAGTTGACGCATTCTAACAAAAGTTTATTATTTTTGAAAATCGGATGTAACAGAGTGTTGATTGGATTATAATTCATAAACGAACAGCAAGGATTGTCTTGCATCAAATAAGGACTAAATTAAAACGCCAACTGCACGAAATAATGCTATTTCTCCTGAAGCAATGAGATATTATGCAGCAGGCAATTTTCTCATTAACATCAGGGGCCACAAGCCCAAAATTCTTTTCTCGAACCAAAATAACCGTATGTGATTGAAGAGTTAAATCAGTCTCCTTATAATATTGTTACGAATATTAAAGTCCATCTGTTTCATTACTGTAATTTATTTCAGGATGACCTAATAAACGCACACACACATATATTCAAACACAGGTAATTCTAACCATTTATGAATGGCCACACTAATTATAGTCTATTTACAAATCTCCCTCTGTACACACAGTAGGAGGTCTAGCCCCCTCATCTACCTGGACACGCTTAAGACTCACTTTCACTTCCCCAAGTCCAGTCAATCAAATCATACAGCGGCTGTGCGTAGATAGCTAGATTTGAACACAGTGTCACTGGCTATACAACATTCGACGATTGTTCATTGGTTCGAACTCAAATGATAGTCCGGTACTTCACACAATCACATCAAGTGAAAAACAATCAGCAACAGCTCAACAGTATCCAACAGCGGACGATACTCACAACAGCGAATATTAACACACGTCCGAGCTCCAATCGCTGATTCACGACGGTCCTCAATCCACAGAAGTACACACACACAGTACTCCTAAGGCAGTACACAGTATTTCGTCCTGTCGCTTCCAGTTACACACTCACTGGTCTCTCCGACACTACAACAACAACTCGTGGTTCAGACCTCGGTGGGACACTAACGACAGCCAACACCTCTGTCGCCCTCAGCCCAGCCATCGAACCCCAACTCACTGATTGTCACACTGGCTCCATCTCGGAGCCCAACTGTCGCTCGCTCTAACACTGATTCCCACGCGGAATCCAACTCTGACTCCGAGTCCAACACTGACTGACTCTTTTTATACCTCGCGTAATTTGATCGAGAAATTTCACGATGTCACTACTGGAGGCAGAACATTCCTGTTGAATCTCAGCGAAACTCACAGGTAAGCTGGCCGCCGAGAACAACATACGGAAAGGCCAGCCCCACCCCACAGGCCGGCTGGGAGATTGCGGGTCGTCTGAGTCACCAGCCCCTTCCTGGAAATATCTAAAGGAGCTACCACGGGGCTGTCACGTAACAATATTATATAAAATACTATTGGTGATATGAATACTTGCAATTGTGGAGCATAAAAATATTCAACTGGTGTAATACGTCTTGACGTCGTGCGTTGTGGGATGACTGTGATCGTTAAAGCGTCAGGGCTCTATCGTCCGACACCGTAATTAGTCGGTTCGAATCCCGTTGGTCGAAAATATTTTTACCGTCAGAATGTTGGCCGGCACGATAGGAGAGGTGGTAGTATACAATTTCTAATTACTGGATTCAGTCACAAACCTTTCTGCCGTGTTTATATGGAGTGGGCGCATTGACGCTGTTGATTGTGATTCGTCTGTCGAATGGCAACGCTAAGGCCTGCGTAGACCCCTTGGTGCTATGTCGACACCGGGCGTTACCCTCCCCTTCTTAATAATAATAATCATCATCATCATCATCATCATCTGTTTACCCTCCAGGGTCGGTTTCTCCCTCGGACACAGCGAGGGATCCCACCTCTACCGCCTCAAGGGCAGTGTCCCGGAGCTTCAGACTCTTGGTCGGGGATACAACTGGGGAGAATGACCAGTACCTCGCCCAGGCAGCCTCACCTGCTATGCTGAACAGGGGCCTTTGGAGGGATGGGAAGATTGGAAGGGATAGGCAAGGAAGAGGGAAGGAAGCGGCCGTGGCCTTATGTTAGGTACCATCCCGGCATTCGCCTGGAGGAGAAGTGGGAAACCACGGAAAACCACTTCCAGGATGGCTGAGGTGGGAATCGAACCCACCTCTACTCAGTTGACCTTCCGAGGCTGAGTGGACCCCGTTCCAGCCCTCATACCACTTTTCAAATTTCGTGGCAGAGCCGGGAATCGAACCCGGGCCTCCGGGGGTGGCAGCTAATCACGCTAACCACTACACCACATAGGCGGACATAATAATAATAATAATAATAATAATAATAATAATAATAATAATAATAATAATAATAATAATAATACCGAGCTCGATAGCTGCAGTCGCTTAAGTGCGGTCAGTATCCAGTATTCGGGAGATACTAGGTTCGAACCCCACTGTCGGCAGCCCTGAAAATGCTTTTCAGTGGTTTCCCATTTTCACACCAGGCAAATGCTGGGGCTGTACCTTAATTAAGGCCACGGCCGCTTCCTTCCCACTCCTAGCCCTTCCTTGTCCCATCGTCGTCATAAGACCTATCTGTGTCGGTGCGACATAAAACAATAATAATAATAATAATAATAATAATAATAATAATATCGTTATTGTTTTCCTAAACGCCAAGGTGCCAGAATTTTGTCCTGCAGGAGTTGTTCTACGTGCCAGTAAATCTACCGACACGAAGTTGACGTATTTGAGCACCTTCAAATACCACCGAACTGAGCCAGGATCGAACCTGCCAAGTTGGGGTCAGAAGGCCAACGCCTCAACCGTCTGAGCCACTCAGCCCGGCACCCACTTCCTACTATCATATATCACGTCCAATGTAACTAGAATACTAACAGGTAGGCCATTCCGCGGAGCTGCGCTGCCATTGGCTGGTGCGAGTAACGTCACCCTGAGGATAGTGCTACCGCCCGATTCAATGCATTATAATATGTTAAAGGTTACAGTTAGCTGAATGTTTCTTTGAGTTAATCTTGTTAGGCATTTTTATTACACTCGACATTGTCCTGTATCTTTAGAGGACTTAACATTTATCATTTAAAATTAATAAGAAAACATAGTGCCCCAAATCAGTAGCTGTAATGATACACATACACTCACAGCGGCGATTGTGTAATTGAGGAAAACAACATTTTATGAACGAAGTACTCGAACTAATAAGCATATAAATGAGGTAAACACTGAATTCAGCACTTTTTTTCTTTTTCTTTTTTTTCTTTTTTTTTTTTTTTTGCTAGTTGCTTTACGTCGCACCGACACAGATAGGTCTTATGGCGACGATGGGACAGGAAAGGGCTAGGAGTGGGAAGGAAGTGGCCGTGGCCTTAATTAAGGTACAGCCCCAGCATTTGCCTGGTGTGAAAATGGGAAACCACGGAAAACCATTTTCAGGGCTGCCGACAGTGGGATTCGAACCTACTATCTCCCGAATACTGGATACTGGCCGCACTTAAGCGACTGCAGCTATCGAGCTCGGTCAGCACTTTTTTAACTTAACATAAAGGACAATTAGTATACAACTTATTACAGTTAATTCACAGCTTTAAAAGAACGGCACGAGTTATATGAAATGCAGGTTACACGAAATGCAGTAATTTTAGAATATTTTGTTATACATCTAGCCTCATATTCTATTGAGTCTTAAATTATGGTAATGCCACCCAGAGAAGATTCTTCTTCACAGCATTCTTTCGTAAAATGTCTATATATCTTTTCTGGTTCCAATCCTAATGAATGTTTTTGTTCTCACATACAGTGATAATATTTTTTCTGTGAATTTCAGTTAATTAGGGCCTATCTTTCTTAATCTTCTTTCTTAATCTGCTTACCCTCCAGGGTTGGTTTTTCCCTCGGACTCAGCGAGGGATCCTACCTCTACCGCCTCAAGTGCAGTGTCCTGGAGCGTGAGACATTGGGGCGGGGAATACAACTGGGGGAATGACCAGTACTCGCCCAGGCGGCCTCACCTGCTATGCTGAACAGGGGCCTTGGTGGGAGATGGGATGATTGGAAGGGATAGACAAGGAAGAGGGAAGGAAGGGGCCATGGCCTTAAGTTAGGTACCATCCCGGCATTTGCCTGGAAGTAAAGTGGGAACCACAAAAAATCACTTCCAGGATGGCTGAGGTGGGAGTCGAACCCACCTCTACTCAGTTGACCTCCCGAGGCTGAGTGGATCCCGTTCCAGCCCTCGTAACACTTTTCAAATTTCGTGGCAGAGCCGGGAATCGAACCCGGGCTTCCGGGGTGGCAGCTAATCACACTAACCTCTACACCACAGAGGCGGCCTCAGTGAATTATGTGGACCTAAAATCACGACATCAGATGAAACGTAACACACAACTATCTATATTCACTTCGTCGAAGTTGATAACTGCTACCTTCTCTAAGTGCTTAAGTGGTTTTACCTTTAGCCTTAATGAGATCGAGAATCTCTGTCAGAATTCCAGGTTTAAATTTAAAAATGCTTGGCCCAATTTTGAAAGGTTGAAAGACAAAGTAGAGGACATCTCTATTTTCGCAAATAAGCGTGTGCCTACGGAGAGAGAACTCTTAAGGGCATTTGGAATGCTGTGGTGACCCCTCTTCACACTTTTTTTTTTTTAGAAGGGACCGAATTTGGCCCGGAGAGAAACATTGAGGTCCGCCTCTGTGGTGTAGTGGTTAGCGTGATTAGCTGCCACCCCCGAAGGCCCGGGTTCGATTCCCGGCTCTGCCACGAAATTTGAAAAGTGGTATGAGGGCTGGAACGGGGTCCACTCAGCCTCGGGAGGTCAACTGAGTAGAGGTGGGTTCGATTCCCACCTCAGCCATCCTTGAAGTGGTTTTCCGTGGTTTCCCACTTCTCCTTCAGGCGAATGCCGGGATGATACCTAACATAAGGCCACGGCCGCTTCCTTCCCTCTTCCCTGCCTATCCCTTCCAATCTTCCCATCCCTCCACAAGGCCCCTGTTCAGCATAGCAGGTGAGGCCGCCTGTGCGAGGTACTGGTCATTCTCCCCAGTTGTATCCCCGACCAAGAGTCTGAAGCTCCGGGACACTGCCCTTGAGGCGGTAGAGGTGGGATCCCTCGCTGTGTGTCCGAGGGAAAAGCCGACCCTGGAGGGTAAACAGATGATGAGAAACATTGAGCCCAGACACGCTACAGTTCACTACGTGCTTCTTGTTTTGAATTGTGTGGAGATCGTTTCGTAAAAGGTACAGCATATTTTGTAATTTGGGACTCGTTCAGGACCATCAATTATTTCCTTAATGCCAAATTTTACGTCTTCAGTTTCTGTTTTTAGCCGATTGATTTCTTCTTTGGTATTGTCAGCTGCCTCGAGAATCGTGTCTGTATTGTTGACTGGTGAAGTTCTGTAGAACTTAATGTAGACTAATAATTTTTGAAATAGCCTACGGGTAGAAAATCATAGAGAAGGAAGTATAGTAACAGGAAAAGCCTATTCACAATAATTTCGGTTACTGCTGGTGCTTAAACAGTACGTCTCAAAGTCACAGCAGGGCATCAAAAGGGCGCAACATTTCGACCGCCAAATTGAACATCTGAATGGCAGTAAGTACTTTTTATTAATATAATTCAATGTTTTATAGTTAATTTTATACACTCGTATTTTATACTGCGGTATTAAAAGACGTTTAAAAAGTAATGTACCTAATTTGATGTTATTGAAAAAAAATGTTCAAATTTCGAAGTTTTCCGTTCTTATCTCTATAAATTACATAAAAGGGGCACGATAGTAAAACTCTGAATACAGACTTGGATTCTACATCCCTCACTACCTAAGCAGTCATTTCAGGTATATTGTCTTATTAAATTATATGCATTTTTAATGATGAATTTCAACGTTTTTATGTTGTTGTTTTTTCGATTTTATTTCCAAAATTACAAAAAAAAAGACTGACGTGATACAGAAACTCTGAACACAGATTTGGATTCAGAGCACTTTTCTTAACAGGAGTCAGTAATATTTTCCCTTGCAGCAGGAAAGAATTGGAATGCGTATCACTGCTATGGATCTGGTGTCCCTACCCTCCCATGTGCAGCGTCATCCTTGAAGAATGTATTCGTAACTGCTCAACCCCTACTAGCACGTAAGTCCAACAAAGGCTTCCCATTCCCATTAGTTTCCATATATTCCCCACATTTACCAGTCACCCTTTCAAATCTTTCAGTTCTCTTTCCAACTCTCTCATTGAAATCGCCCATTAGCATTATTCTAACTTGGTGTTGACCCTGACTACGATGTCATTCAATGCCTCATAAAACTTTTTGACTTCATTCTCGTCCGCGCCGTCAAAGGATGAATACACTGAGACAATTCTCGTTCTAATTACTCCAACTGCTAAATCCATCTACATATTTTGCTCATTTACGTGCCTAACAGAAACCGTATTGCGTGCGATAGTATTGCAGGTGAACTGCTCTACCCCACACTCCGCCCTTCCCTTTTTAAGGCCCGTCAGCCACACTTTATAATCTCCTGTCTCTTCCTCCTTATCACCCCTTACCCGAATATCATTTACTCCAAGCACATCCACATGCATCATCTTTGCTGACTCAGCCAGTTCTATTTCCTTTCTTCCATAAGCCCCATTGTTATTGATAGCTTCTCATTGAATTCAATTTGTTCGCTAAGTTGTTTCCAAGGAGTCCCTTGCCTGTCAAATGGGAGTGGGATTCCGTTACTTCTATACGTCCAAGGCTTGCTTAAAACGTTCTGAGCGTGCTCGGTGAAAGTTCTGTGAAGTAGGATGCTACCTTTACTTACACATTTTCCAATGAGACTCTCTGCTCGAATGAGTTTGTAGTGAGGGAGGACCTCTGCTATCATACTATAATATAGCGCTACCATAACAGTCGGGGTGGTAGCGTGTTTAGACAAAAGTACAAGTAACGATAAATAAACAGAAGTACGCAGAGGAATATGCAAAGATATATGGCGATACAGTAGAGAGCTCAGCGTACTAGAATAATAATAATAATAATAATAATAATAATAATAATAATAATAATAATAATAAATGATGATGAGGAGTAGTATAAATCAAGGAAAATCGCGCAGTAAGGAAGAAACTAGGCCAATAGAAGATCACCAAAATAACAATGCGAAATAGAATATATATTTAACAACCATAATTTAACAACAAGATAAATAATTGCAAGTAGAAGAAAAATCCAAACGGTGTGCCACATTTACAAATAATTATCCAATGGTACATAAAGGGAAAGCCTGTTGAATAAATTGGAAGTGTACAATATACATCGAAACTGAACCCTGAAAGAGAAAAAGCATGAAAGGGAGGGGGAAGGGAAGTAGGATGAGTATTAGGACGGGGAAAGGATTTTATTCACCGGGTATTGCTGAAGTTTAGTAATAGTATAGATCTAGGATGACATCTGAAAATAATTTACAATCGTCCGTAGCGCAGTGCGTGAATAGAAGCAGTCTAAGTTATGAGTTTTTAAAGGGAAGCATAACCACTCGACAGAAGAAAGTATTACAGCAGGCAATAGCCCGAATGAAAGTTTTGAGTCCAAATGCAGATAAATATTATAAGTCTTGCTCACCGAGTCGCTGTAGATAGAGTCCAGATGAAATTGACATGATTACAATAAGCACTGTTTTAGTGTGTGGTCCACCACTCCGCCACGAAGCCCGAGTCAACGGTGGAAAGGCGGAGTGAGCAATGTATAGTAGAAAGGAAGATTCCAGAAAAAGAGCGCAGGCTACAAGCCAGTGAGTTCTAGAAACATAATGTCACTGGTTACACAGCGCACAGGCACAGCGAAGTGCAGAGAAGATGACGTAATCAGTCAAGTAGACGACAGGTGAGCGGGGTGCATGGTGCGGCGAGAAGGAAGTTGAGACGAGCAGCAGTAAACAAGGTAGGGATATGTACAGTAGATACGGCGATCGTAATAAGTTAGAGACCACCGGTGGATTGTACAGTCCTAGCCGTCTGAGCACAAGGAGGGCTATAACTTAGAATACGTCCGAGAGGCTCACTCCTACTCCGTAGCAACCCGACTCTCAGGACCACTTACTAGGCCACTGAGCCGTTGCCTATGGTTCACGAATTAGGACGTGACAACAATGACCCACACCATGAACCATAAATCATTAACAAATTCATATACAAAATTAGAACCGTTTTAAACTAGTATATACATAAGTTACAATTAGTCAAACTACTAAAATACTAATTGCAACTCGCACGCACACACGATCACGGTTCACACCATTGGTTTACCCATCTAAGAGATACTTTATGCATGAAAATTAAATGACTCCCCCGTGGGTAGAGGAGGTATCCCCTGCCTATCGTAAGTGGCGACTAAAGAGGCTCTCAACTAGGGAGCGTGGGTTATCGACCATGGGGAACCTAGCTCCGTCTTGTATTGTTTTTACTTACTTATATACTTACATATTAACTACATACTTACTTCTGCCAGGCTCCTTCTTTTCATCTTTCTTATCTTCGTAGGCAACTCTTGTTCCCTTCCAACCCGAAAGTATAAGGTTTGCCGAAGGCTAAGGAATCTTTCATTTTCACGCATTTCGTAGCCCTTCTCTTCCTTGTCCCGATACCTTCATTTTCGTAATGTCGGACCTGTTCTATTTTTCTTATGGTTGATATTAAATAGGATGGTTGCCCAGTCGCAATTCCTCATAAAACAATAATCACCATCACCACCACCAGCGCCACCACCTTAGCGTTCTCGCTTTCGGTCGCCTATTATGATGGTCAGGGGACACCATGGATGTAGTCTATACCCCACTAACAGGAGATGATTTAAGTGTCTTCCACAATATAATAATAATAATAATAATAATAATAATAATAATAATAATAATAATAATAATAATAATAATAATAATAATACTTTTAAGTACCTATACCTACATTTTACGGTTTTCACAGACCCAAAGGTGCCGGTATGTTGTCTCGCAGAATTTCTTCTGTCAGTGAATATCCCGACACGAGGCTTACGTATTTAAGTGCTTACAAATATCACTGGACTGACCAGGGATAGTACCCACGAAGTTCGGGTCAGAAGACCATCACTTCAACGTCTGAGCAACTCATCCCTGCCATACATAAAACATTGTATGTTCTAGTACAATAGAAGCTTGATTAAACGCCGTCCGATTCCGGCGGATTCGGATTGAACACGGTACAAACTATATCTCTGAAAAAATTAGTAACATTCTTATTTTTAAATATAGTAATGGACTGCATAGAAGGATTCTGCATTCCAAGCTATAACTGTCACCGACTCCAAGCTGAACAGAACTTATCAGTCACTACTGGTCTGAATTTAGGGCAGTCGCCCAAGTGACAGATTCCCTATCTGTTGTTTTACTAGCATTTTCTTAAATGATTCCAAAGAAATTGGAAATTTATTGAACATCTCCCTTGGTAAGTTACTCCACTCCCTAACTCCCATTCCTATAAATGAATATTTGCCGCAATTTGTCCTCTTGAATCCCAGCTTTGTTTTCATATTGTGATCTTTCTTACTTTTAGAGACAGCACTCAAACTTATTCGTCTACTGATGTCATTCCACGCCATCTCTCCACTGGCAGCTCGGAACATACCACTTAGTCGAGCAGCTCGTCTCCTTTCTCTCAAGTCTTCCCAGCCTAAACTTTGTAAAAATTTTGTAACGTACTTTTTTGTCGGAAATCACCCAGAACAAATCGAGGTGCTTCCAGTTCTTGAGTCAAGTAATCCTGGTGAGGGTCCCATACGCTGGAACCATGCTCTAGTTGGGGTCTTACCAGAGACTTATATGCTATCTCATTTACATCCATAATACAACCCGTAAATACCCTCATAACAATGTACAGAGATCAGTACCTTTATTTACAACCCCATGTATATGATTACCCAAGTGAAGATATTTCCTAATATTAACACCAAGGTACTTACAATGATCCCCAAAAGGAACTTTCATTCCATCAACGCAGTGATTAAAACAGAGAAGACTTTTCCTATTTTTGAAACTCACAACCTGACTTTTAACCCCGTTTATCATCATACCATTGCCTACTGTCCATCTCAAAACGTTATCGAGGTCATTTTGCAGTTGCTCACTATCTTGCAACTTCTTTATTACTCTGTACAGAATTACATCATCTGCAAACAGCCTATAAAAAACATAAAGGTCTAATAATACTGCCTTGAGGAATTCCCGCGATCTACCCTATCAAATGCCTTAGATAGGTCGATCGCAATACTGTCCATTTGACCTCCTGAATCCAGGATACCTGCTATATCTTGCTGGAATCCTATAATTTGAGCTTCAGTAGAATAACCTTTCCTAAACCAAAATTGCCTTCTATCAAACCAATTATTAATTTCGCAAACATGTCTAATATAATCAGAAAGAAAGCTTTAACAAAGCTTACATGTAATCCATGTCAAACTGACCGGTCTGTAATATTCAGCTTTATGTCCTACCGAGCTCGATAGCTGCAGTTGCTTAAGTGCGGCCAGTGTCCAGTATTCGGGAGATAGTGGGTTCGAACCCCACTGCCGGCAGCTCTGAAGATGGTTTTCCGTGGTTTCCCATTTTTACACCAGGCAAATGCTGGGGCTGTACCTTAATTAAGCCCACGGCCGCTTCCTTCCCACTCCTAGCCCCTTCCCGTCCCATCGTCGCCATAACTTATCTGTGTCGGTGCGACGTAAAGCAACTTGCAAGAAATATATATATGTCTATCACCCTTTCCTTCATACACAGGGGCTACTATAGTAACTCTCCATTCATTTGGTATAGCTCCTTCATGTAAACAATAATCAAATAAGTATTTCAGATATGGTACGATATCCCAACCCATTGTCTTTAGCATATCCCCACAAATCTTATCCATTCCAGGCTCTTTTCTAGTTTGGAATTTTTGTATCTTACTGTAAATGCCATTGCTATCATAGGCAAATTTGAATACTTCTTTAGTATTAGTCGGTTCCTCTATCTGGACATTATCCTTGTAACCAACAATCTTTACATTCTGCTGACTGAATACTTCTGTCTTTTGAAGATCCTTGTATACACACTCCCCTTGTTCATTAGTGTTTCTTAGAATGTCCTTCTTGAAACCTGTTTTGTGCCTTAAAGTACCTGTTATTTAAAGGGATGACTGGATGGTGTTTATAAACTGCGTGCCTCTCTACTCACAGAAGTAATTAATAGGACGTGAGCAATTGGCCAAGCTTATGTGTAAGTTACACAAGGGAGAGTTTAAATATATTTCAAAAGACATCAGTTCACAAAGCGTGAATGACCACAAGGATCCTGAATTTTTACAATTTAGGCGATGATAGCCGAAAATATTAAAATTATTGTAGGAGTAGTTATGTGATGATTTAAGATTGTCACCGAATCTTTTAAAACGTCCACTATATTTTTTTTCCGAAGACGTGTGCTGGATTCCAAGCTTGTTAAAGATTTCCCACGTATGCTCATGTACACAGCCTCTGCTTCCAAACAGCAGACCCACCACGGACAAGTTTTCTAGGCGAATTTTATGTCTTTCACTCAGATATGGGATGCATTGGCCATAAATGCTCTTCATTTCCTGGCCAACTTCCTTGGCCTGGGATAAGTTTCTTTCGAACCGGATAGTTGGATCAAGAATAATAGCTATTCGAGTCTGCTGATGGATGGCAACAATATCTGCTCTTTTGTTGGACCCCGTGGAAGAGATATAGCGTACTTCCTCATAAACTCTCCACTTCAAATCTCTTCAGTACAGAAGCTAAGGTTGCTCTCACTCTGTGATGACGGGTGTTCTTGAGAAATTGTTCTTTCCGGCAGTATCCTAATACACGCCCAAGAGGTTTATTCTCGCTGCAGTGTGGACGACGGCAGCGGATTGTGCCAGGTCCTCTACCGGGAACTGCTCGAACCGCCGAGGTATTGCCCGACATATTGAGATCATTTTCCCATTCAGACTTTCAAAGTCCTTTTCCGTTATTTATCCAGAAGTTTGCTTTAGGTCGATCGGCATACACTTCAACGCACGCCTTTTTTCTCTTAAAGAGTGTAGTGTCCAAATGCGAAATCTTTGTTCTTAAACTTGTTTGCCTGCAATCGTGCATATAAAACAAATGGCCTCGTTGTTTTCTAGTTCTGTCAATCTCCAAGTTAAGTCTTGAGTTCGTTGCAGGTGCTATGATTTCACAAAAAAAAAAAAAAGCATACTCTGTGAAAGATATATTGAACATAATATATCGTGTGAATAATTGAATGTCGAATGTGTATATTTTAGGTACAGTGTCTTTCATCAAACTGTGTTCTCTTGTAGCCTGCTATATATCTTTCCAATCTTCTGTCATCCTATAGGTCGTTTTCCATCTGCCGCGTTTTTTTTTTTTTTTTTTTGCTAGGGGCTTTACGTCGCACCGACACAGATAGGTCTTATGGCGACGATGGGATAGGAAAGGCCTAGGAGTTGGAAGGAAGCGGCCGTGGCCTTAATTAATGTACAGCCCCAGCGTTTGCCTGGTGTGAAAATGGGAAACCACGGAAAATCATCTTCAGGGCTGCCGATAGTGGGATTCGAACCTACTATCTCCCGGATGCAAGCTCACAGCCGCGCGCCTCTACGCGCACGGCCAACTCGCCCGGTCTGCCGCGTTTAAGCTATAACGCGGAGTAAAGCACGTCCACCTGCAACCACGTTTAATCGATCTTCTACTTTGTGCTGACCATTCAGCTGATGAGGCGAACGTTAGTCTTATAATTACTATTTTATAAATTCGAATGTATAGCTTAGAACAAAGTAATATACTTTTTTAAATATACGAGGGTTGGAACTTAAATAGTGGCAACACTGCTATGGAGACGCTACGCAACGGAATCTAATATTGTCGCTGATAGCACACGTTGGTTATTTGGTTACTTACCTACCATACCTCAGAGCAAATGGACTCGCCCTTCCCACATCACCTGCGTGCGCACAAGCGAGAGAGACACAGCCACTTGTGAGCTAGCGGTCTAACGTAACGTTGTCACTATGTTTTCCAAACAGGAAGAACGTAGCTGGATCAAGACTGAATGTACCCGATGTCGTACAGCACGACAGTGTCATCGAGGTCTTCAAGAGGCTTGCGGGGAATCTGCATTGCCTTACAGAACTGTGGCACGTTGCGTAAAAGCCATCAACGACGGTCGGCAAAATGTGGTGGACATTCATCGGGCAGGTCATCCTACGAGTGAAGAAGTTGCCGCGTTACTGGACAGTGATCGAAACCAGACGATTCGTGAGCATTCGCTTCAGAACTGTTGCAGAGATTCGACAGGCAGTAGACCATCAACAGAACAGGCTCTGCTAAAGGTATACTACAACTCCCACATCGCTGGCAACGGGTTATACACAACGCTGGTGACTACATTGAAGGACAGTAAAGGTTGCTAACATGTAATGCTTTTGTATCTGTTGTAAATAAATAGTTGCCACTATTTAAGTTCCAACCTTCGTATATTAAATCTGGCTAAAAACATCAGTACACGTATCGTAGTAGGGTATATCAAGTAGAAATTTACTTATCTTATTTTGAACCACAATGTGGATGTGCCACTAGTAGCAATAGAACTGTAGAAATCATCAGAAAGTGAACTGTTATCATTTCACTACTTTGTATTGGTTGATTTTATGTGTTATAAATAAACAGGAAAATAACTTACAGTTTTATTGGAAACATCTTCCTCAGCTTGAACATAGGAGTTACTTTTAACAGGATCACCACAAAAGAATTCTAGACTGTCCAACTTTCTACTGAGAGAAGACAAACAATGCATCTTACTGTCACTTAAACACTTTATTCGAATTCATATCTATGTCTGATTTAGCCTCGCTTATCATCTCTCGAAGACATGCTCCTTCCTCAGCGTACGCCGATCTGATGGCAGCGATTACGACGTTGGCGCGCTCTAAGGCGCAGTCCTCGAACTCGCTCTGGGCCGTCATGAAGTCCTGGCCGAACCTCCTCCCATCTTTGGCAGACTGCACCGTCATAGCAGCTACCTTCTTCGCTACGCATGCCTGAACTCGGTTCTTACACGTGGAGTTAAACCACCAGCACCTCGCCATTCCCTTGGCAGCCTGGTCGTGGATTTTTCGAACTTGCCACATCTCTTTGTTAACCCTGTCCATGTCCCGCACCATAATCAATTCAGCATTAGTCAGACACTCCTCTATTCCACAATGACTGGTATTTTTTGCATCATCAATCCTCTCCTGAGATGGGATTAAACATTTGGATGTGTCGAGTCCTAAATAGTCCGCATGTGATAAATATTGTCTATTCTTCAGCGCAGAATACTGCTCAGCTTCCCTGATCTTATTCTGGATTGAGCAGTTCAGTTTCTTTGCTATCTCTTGCAGCTGGTTAATATCGGCCTGATACACTTCGATCGTACTGTATAATGCATCATACATCCGCTCAACCAAGAAGGAGATCAGGTCTTTGTTGCTGCCACCGTGAGTGCTCTGAAACGAAACACGTTATAGTAGTAGTAGTAGTAGTACTAGTAGTACCCTCGAGGACTAAAATAATACAGTACTATATTTCCATTTTTTCCATATCGTGTAAATGTGATTCTGGCCTATATTAGCTGACGCAAAACAGCAATAATTTTGTTTACGGAACGAGAATGCTCGTCGTATGACACAAAGAGAGAAATAGTCGGTGGTTGCGCACTCGTCTCTTGGAGTGGCATCGCAGGTCGTCCCTCCTTACAGTATTCCCAAGAACGAAAGAAAGAAAGAAAGAAAGAAAGAAAGAAAGAAAGAAACGCAGTTAATTTATTTAGAAAGTTTTTCCACCTATGTTTTAGCGTGTCGTTCAAATATTTATTTATTTATTTATTTATTTATTTATTTATTTATTTATTTATTTATTTATTTATTTATTTATTTTTACATGGAACGAAAATTATATTACAAGGCTGTCATAAACAGCAACAATTTACTGAGCAAAAAAAGACCAGCATTCGTTAAGTGGGTTCTTTTCTTCGATTTTAATGTGTCCTATTTGAAAAAGGAAAAACTGTTCAAGGAAAGAAGACGAATCTTAGGTGGAGAAGGGACACGACACATGGGATGCGACAAAAAGGACATGTTCCAAGTGGATACAGCACTTTCAATCAAAAGGAAGCCCGCACACTTATCCCAACTGTTAGCCGGCATGTCCAGTCGAGGTATCGCCTGTTGCATTTCGTAGGACGTGTCCCATCACTTCGCGCGTGAGTTCGGTGCAGTGATTTAAATATGTGCAGCTCAGTAGAGGCAACTGGTATAAATTTTATAGCAAAAGTGGAGAAGCATGAAGTGCTGAATAATTGCAGTTTAAAGGATTATTCAAATAGGTGCATATGTTAAAATGTCTGGCGAGAAATGGGTGAGGCATTCAGCATGAGTGTTAT
This sequence comes from Anabrus simplex, assembly GCF_040414725.1. Classification (NCBI taxonomy): domain Eukaryota; kingdom Metazoa; phylum Arthropoda; class Insecta; order Orthoptera; family Tettigoniidae; genus Anabrus; species Anabrus simplex. The sequence goes on along the minus strand of NC_090267.1, from coordinate 333,923,872 downwards.
CCTTTATCTTTCAGCTGGTGGAACAGGATCCCTGAATTTTGTATATTTTTTTCTCAATTAGTGGATTTACCATATGCAATAACTTTTGAAACGTCTCCCAGTTCATTCTATAAAATAGATGTTTTGAAGGATCTTCATCAAGTTTCTCAAGTATCTTAACCAACACGAAAGCATCATTCTCTTGGCAGTCCACGTTATATGAGTTGACCCAAAATCTCCTTTTCCTTCTAGTCGCCCGTTTTCTTCGTAATTTCCGAAGTACTGTAAAAACAAGCCTTCCAAATCACTAGAGGACATCCTAACTAATGACCCACAGATGTGGATGTACGTAGCCCATGGAACACGGGACAGGACAACTTACTTTAGTAGCGTCTCCTGTCCCATGTCGCATGTCCAAGAAGTTTGCGCTCTGACTTAATCTTTCATGATGAAAAGGAAAGGGCCCTCAGGGAACTAGAACTTCAAGAAAGTAAAATGCTGAGGAAAACAATAGGACCCATAAGAAAAGAGTGTAACACTTACAGGATCAGGTATAACAATGAGCTCTACGAAGACCAGGAAGATATAATCGCACCCACGAGGAAAAGGCGACTAGCCTTCTTCGGACACTAGATCCCCATGAACCTCTGCAGAGGGAAGACCTCCAAGAATAAGTGGATTACCTCAGTGATATCAGATCTGGAGCAATTGTAGATTCCATTAGAGACCATACAGAACAGATCATCCTAGAGGGTGCCTTCCCACTGTCACTTACCAGCAAGAAAAGAACAGGAACAACGAGACCAAAGTAGATGCAGGAGAGAAAGCTGGCACACAGTCGGAAAACGAGAGCGCTCTGGGCAAAGAAGAAGCATAAACACCCAGTTCAACGTAAAGACGGTCCCCATGGTCCTCATAAGGCCCAAACGACCCGAAAAAAGGTAAGACCCAAATATAGCGATTTAATGCATTCACTTTGAAAATTAAAGTTTGCAAGTATAAGTATACTAAAAATAGCTAATTTTCTGAAACATGGATATATTATATAGGGCAATTCTTTTTAAGTACCATAATACAAATTAATTATTTAAACATATAATATAATTACGTAAATAAGTAAGTCAACTTATTCAAAGGTGAAGAAATCACGCGTAAAATAAAACTTTCCAGGTTATAAATCTGATACTTTGGCACGCATATCTCATTCTTTCCCCATTAAAAGTATCATATTCATTAAACATCATATCTACCCATAAATACATTGTAATTGTTTTGGTGTGGGGAACAATTCTATTAGAGGCCATAGCACGTTCGCGGTCGATGACGACACACGTGCGCCACACTCCACCCAAATATTAAAACTCGTATTTCCGCTGTTACCTATGTAACCAAGCGGACCTCGAGCTATTGTTAAACATATGCTCGAAGCGGGCATCAGGTTAATATTGTTATTCACGCTCTCTGTAGTCGTTACAATTTGGCATAATTTTTTGCGATGTCAACAGAGAATAGTGAGGTTGCAGGGCTTCCTCCGCCGAAGAAACACCGTCTCGTAGGCTCCCAAAATCTATCACACAGCCTACAGGACTGCATGCTCTACTGTAGAGAGTGTTCAGAACAGCCAGGCAATATTTCGTGGAATTCCGCAAAATACAGAAGTAATTGACTCCAAACAACGCCATATCTACTTGTGTTTGTTGCATCGCACTATTAGAGGCTGCTACATTGACTAGGTCCGTTGTTCAGCGATTGATCACGCAGCAATAACACGGATTTTAACACGCAAAAGGTACTTATCTGCCGTACGAAAGTTATTGAATATCTACGACTGAACAAAACATTATTTCCCCGATTCCACTTCATTACTTGTCAGGACGCATACTCTGCGTCAAACGGCACTGCAGGCGAAAAGCTCATCGCTAGTGCCACTGACGCACCGTGTGCGCCATGACTCCCACGCACAGAAATATGATTGAAATCATTCAAATGATAATCTAAAGTATACAAGGACGCAGAAATAAACTCCGTTAAGCAATATATATTTATACACTAGCAGTTACCCGCGGCTTCACTCGCGTGAATTTTGTAATTTGATAAATGTAGTCGTTCCTCGGTAGTGTTCTAAGACATTATCTGAATTCCCTAAAGTATAAAAACTCACCGAAAAATTGAGTTTCATTTACCCCAGAAACGCTTCGTAAATCACGTTTGTGGTACTGCCTTTTGGAGCTAAGATGAAAATATGACAAAGAACTGTATGTGTGAGAAACAGTTTTTTCTCAAGTCGAAAAAATTAAAATAATTCATGTTTCTTTGTTTTTAAAGGAGATTCCAAATACCTATTTCCACGGCTGTAACATCTACAGTTCTTGAGATATAAGTGTCCTCATACAAAGAATTCAAATAATTTTTCAATTCTTTTATCCCTACCCCTTAAGTGGATTTTCCAAAAGCAAAAATATGCGTATTTCTTTATTTGTAAAGGAGATTCCACATACCAATTTCTACGTTTTTAAATTTTTAAGTTTTTTGAAATATAGATATACTCATTTAAACAACTCACCCCCCTATCCACCCCCTTAGTGACGGAATACCCAAAAATCCTCCCTTAGTGAGCACCTAAACTCAAATATAAATGTACCCCCAAAATTTAATTTCTGTATGCCAAGGAGGTTTGGCTCGGCGATGATGAATCATTCAGTCAGGACATGTCAATATATATATTAGCAATATACCAGTCCTTCGCTATGGTTTTAACTGAAACTTATTATTCAAACTTTTAGATTTTGGAGAGTCCACTGTCGGCTGAGCCTGTAAAATACACCCTCAGTTCGTACGTCAAACGGTTTTGGGGGAATTGTTAACTATGTTTTGATCTAACACTCATTTGAACCCAATACGGAAGAAATATAACATCTAGGATGTAAAAGCGACCAACTTGCGAAATTTTGATTTTGTACGTCGAACAGTAATGGAGGAGTGAATACTTTTCAAGGGGTGAATGTTTCTAAATATTCATTAACCTCTAGGATATAGAAGACCACCCTTCATAAAAAAAATAAGTTCGTGCCTGAAACGGTTTAGGAAGAATGGGTATTGTGTTCTTGAGAATCAACCACCATCTAAATCCCCTAGGGGAGAAATATTTTGAAATATACGATCTTTTACCCCCAGGACATAAAACAAAACACTCCTCGTAAAAGTACAACCTTTCAAGCCAAACGGTTTTGGAGGGATGAATAATTTCGTTTCCGGAGCTAACCTCATTTAACACTTTAGGCGTGGAAAGTTAAAAAACCATTTCCTATTTCACACCTAGGATTCAAAATATAAACCGCTATTTGGAATTTTGCCTTCTTACTTTACCGTTTCAGGGGAAGGAATAAATATATTTGTTTCCAGATCTTAACCACCATTAAACTCTCAAAGCGGTTACATTTGTTTCAAATCTTCTGATATTTAACACCTAGGATATCATTTGAAATTTTAACTTCATAATTCAAACGGTTCCATATAAATGCGTATTTATGTCATCATTCCTCACCCCCCCCCCCAGTCAATACCCCCTTAGGGGTGTATCGTTGAAGTCCACTTCTTATTTGTATCCTCATAAAAATTCAATTCATTTTACATCCCCCTTAAGTTAATTCCACCTCCCTCCCACACTCCTGCCCCCCACCCCCCACAAAATACCTGCATCTTTACTTTTTTTAAACGTTTCCCATCATACTTATGTTTACCTTCCCTAATATTGATTAATTTTCATTCTCTGGGTTTATTTTAATTCAATAAACCAACCTTTGATAAATTTTGGGTTTTATTGTGTTCTAAGATTAGCCTCTTGTTATCTCACTCCTAAGAGGCCCATCTCTAACTCAGGGCTTGTTGCCTTGGCCTTTCCCAGTCACGATCTGGACCTCGATGTTTATTGTATGTGGTTTTCAAATGGGTATGAAACAGTCGTCAACTTGAAAATTTAAATTTGCTTACATATTCAATGTTAATCTAATGCGAAAAAATGCTTTGCACCTCGCAGTTCATTTAGCGTCTCGTCAATTCTCGGAATAGGTTACTGCGACGACTGCAACGGAGTGTTCACTGCTGTATTGCAATCCACACATAGTCGTATGTTGTCATCACCAAGGGTGATCCCCAATCACTATGATCGACTGTGGTGATGATCTTGTCCCTCTCGAGTTCGTCAAGTTTTTTCTCAATCTTTTCTTGAATAACGAAAGGAACGTTTCTGTCTTTAATGAAAACGTACAAGAATCGACAAAACCTTGGCAAGACATGTACTTTGTTATGGAAGTGAAGTGTGGTCCCTGAGGAAATGCGATGAGAGAAGAATAACAACAGCTGAAATGAAATACATGCGGCGAACAGCAGGAGTAACTAAGTGGGAACACAAAAGAAATACAGATGTGCTGAATGACCTTAAAAGCAGACCTATTTTGGAATACATCTATGAATACCAGAGAATTTGGCTAGAACACCTAAACAGGATGGACAGAAGCAGGGTCCCTAAAGCAATCATAAACTACTGCCCCGGTGGGAAGACATCTCCGGGACGCCCCAGGAAGAGACGGGGTGAAAATGCACATCTTTTGTATAGACCGTAACAGTTCTTCTATAGGACTAACACATGAAAGGATGATGATGATGATGATGATGATGATGATGAAAATGGGTCTCTCGTTTTGTTTTAACTGAAGTGTGCTAGTAAAATTTGGAATAGACCCAACTTCGGCCTTAAAAATATTAGCTTGCTTTTTTTTTTTCAATGTCTTGAATTGCTTGTTCCTTTCATAGAGCCTCTACTTGATTATTAATGTTTGAAGTGTTGTTGTCTAATGTTTCCAAATTATATTAAACCGTTTGATCCAAGCGTGACCCAAGATCTGAGTAAAGGAAATGTCCACCACAAATATTGATTCAATTGATTGTATATTGTTGCATTCAGAAGATTCTTCAGAAACGCCTATTGGGGCAAACATTCCCGACTATTAAGACCTGGAACGAACAGTAGTAGGTATTATTTTGGCTTTAAGTACAAGCTTATCAAAATCACTTTTAGGAATTTGAGTCCACTTCGAAACGTTGAAATTTACCTTAGAACGTTTATGTAATATTTATCAGTATGATGTCTAAAGGCTGTGACTTTTCCAAAAATATCGACAATCTTGTTAAGTCTGTTCAAATCAATGTCGAAAATGAATTCATTCGACTAGGTAGAACTTGAATCAGAGTGGTGGTCAACCTGTATAACATAAGGTCTGTTTTTAATTAACGACTGTGCACAAAACTTTCTGGACGTGTTCTCTCCTGTCACATGATTTGCACCAAAGCGTCTGAAGCTCGACGCGACAGTTAGGTGCAATTTGGGAATCGTGGCCACAACGCAAGCACAAGTTGTCTAAACCCAATTGACGCAATACCTTTGTATAAAGGGACTAGTATGAATTCATTCCGGCCTGGGCTGAATCGTAGGCTTGTAGACTTTGGTAGTGTGCGAGTTATCTTGAAGACAATATCTGCGGACTCGCTGATATTGAACGTTGCCCTAGCTAATTGTGATACTTCCAGAGCGAGGACTTTATCTGTAAGGTTGGAAAGTATCCAGCCAGTTTGCATTAGTAGTTGTTCACGTATTGATGTAGCTTTAATGCCTCGAATAAACTGAGAAGTCAAAATCATATCCTGCAAAAGACTTTTTGTATTCGCAGTTGAAATCGGATGTAGCCACACATAGTTCCTCGGATATTCGGATATCGATTGAGTCTGAGGTTGTGAGCAGTTGAAGAAGCGCTGATGTTCAACCATGACATTACGTTTGGGGCATAAGTGGTCTGTTAGATACTTATCAACCTCGTCAAATTTTAGTTCAGAAGGTTTTTCAGGAGATGTCAGAGATGATAGTAACGAATAGGTATCCGATCCTTTGCTATTTATCAACGTGACGTCTCTAGCTGTTAAGTTTTCGTATGCAGTTACATCAATGCTCAAGATATAGCGCTAGTTGTCACCCTGTCCTTGATAGAATCTGCTACAGATAGTGTCCTCTTGTAAGTTATGACGACACTATGGTGGCTAAATACACTGGCCTCGAACACAGTAAGTTGAGATTATTAAGAATCAAAGAGCACTCAATAGTCAACAACAAGCAAATATTCATGAGCTATGCTCAGTGCTTTAACAAAGTTCATAAGGTAATTATCTAGTACTTATCTGGAACAAGGTACTTATCTGCCGCATGTCGTTATGAATCGTAGGTTTACGAATAGGCCGATAATTTTAGTTTCGCAAGTCTTCACTGATAGTTCCATACGCGGTGCGGATGTTGTTATAATACACAAATGATGTTTTAAAGTACCTGAAGTAGCAGACAGGAGATAGTCTTCCTCGATTCTTGCTTGTGTCCGACCCCCTCGTCCTAAATAGTACATTTAGTTAAATAGTAGAATTAAAACCGGCAGAGCCTAAAACTGGAGATCGCCAGCATTTTCTTTGTTCCAATCGGCTAGGTACGAACAGCTGTGATGAGCTTTGACGAAGGCAATATTTATATCCAATCAGCACCTTTTAAATTGCATCTTTCACAATATTCATAATTCCTGTACGTTTCCATCGTCTGTATCTCCGAGTTTCGGCACCATGATGTAGTTTTACGGGTGTTAACCCTTTACTGCATGAATTATTTTTCGTTCTCGTTTGGTGAAGAAAATTTCAAGCTTCAATGTTCAACTTACGTTCAGTGTTTTAGATTTACCAGCAATTCTTAACTAGGACTAATAATACCCGTGCATGATAATGAATCGTTTTTTTTATTATCACGTCCATGAAGACAAACGAATTTAATTATTAGGTTCAACAAGATGAACAACTTTAATTGTTAGGTCTGTTACAAAGAGAGATTGATAATTATGGATCAAGTAAGTATATACATTATTACCGGTATGACTTTTCTGTGATGTACATTTTGTAGAAATTCAGTTTACATTAATTCCGTTGGAAAAATTCTCCTCAACAGTACTATAAGTTAGTGTAATGCAATGATGTTTTCACATATGTTTGTTTTAAGAAGGATAATGAACAATATTAGAGTTGCCCTGTAAAATTATTCAAGAGAGATGGATGTTGTCATCATCATCATCATCATCATCATCTGTTTACCCTCCAGGTTCGGTTTCTCCCTCGGACACAGCGAGGGATCCCACCTCTACCGCCTCAAGGGCAGTGTCCCGGAGCTTCAGACTCTTGGTCGGGGATACAACTGGGGAGAATGACCAGTACCTCGCCCAGGCTGCCTCACCTGCTATGCTGAACAGGGGCCTTGTGGAGGGATGGGAAGATTGGAAGGGATAGGCAAGGAAGAGGGAAGGAAGCGGCCGTGGCCTTATGTTAGGTACCATCCCGGCATTCGCCTGGAGGAGAAGTGGGAAACCACGGAAAACCACTTCCAGGATGGCTGAGGTGGGAATCGAACCCACCTCTACTCAGTTGACCTCCCGAGGCTGAGTGAACCCCGTTCTAGCCTTCATACCACTTTTCAAATTTCGTGGCAGAGCCGGGAATCGAACCCGGGCCTCCGGGGGTGGCAGCTAATCACGCTAACCACTACACCACAGAGGCGGACGAGATGGATGTTGTACGGAGATAATTTTCGAATGAGAATCATTTTTACTGTATAGTACAATTTAATGGAGCCTCCGTGGCTCAGACGGCAGCGCGTCGGCCTCTCACCGCTGGATACCGTGGTTCAAATCCCGGTCACTCCATGTGAGATTTGTGCTGGACAAAGCGGAGGCGGGATAGGTTTTTCTCCGGGTACTCCGGTTTTCCCTGTCATCTTTCATTCCAGCAACACTCTCCATTCTCATTTCATAGCATCTATCATTCATTAATAAATCACTTTGGGAGTGGCGACCCCATCGTACTAACAGCCTATATCTGCTTCATTCGTTCCATCCCTGACCCGGTCAATGACTGGAAAACAGGATGTAGGTTTTCAGTACAATTTAATATATAAACTTAATCACAATACATTTAAGCAGGCGAGTATTGTAGCCGTATAAAAACTGTACTGTAATAAGTGAATTGTAATACTGTAGTAATTCAAGATGTACAAGTTCCAGGAATATTATGAAGAGATGTTCGAGGGAAAAATTTAAGATCTTATGATGGACTTCTAAGTTAAACTGCGGGAGAATGAGATGACGACAGGCTAGTCTACCATGAGTATCAGACCTGCTCCTCGCCAGATAAATTTTTCTTTACTATTCACTATTTATTATAATTTATTGTAAAGATTCCTTTCTTCCAACAATATTAATGTTGATTTGATTGGAATTTGATAATTTAGGGGAACTTTCTTGTTCACTATTGTGAATTTGAAGTAGAAATGTACTGTCGTCATGTTATTATGTCACCAGAGCTTTTTTACTTCGTTTCAGGAGGATATGTTGATGATGTTGGTAAAATTTAGTCTTCGTCCAGAGATAAAATGACAGGATTACTATGAGGCGGAATGAAATAATAATTACGTGCTTAACAATTATGAGACCTAGAATTAATACAATATCTAACAAAATAGGTGCGATTTATGATCATGCGTTTAACGAGGCGTAAATGATTTTCTTACGATGAATGAACATAGTATTATACACAGTTGATGTGTTTCTTCGCGATGATGTGAATCCCGTAATGAATAATATTGTGATTTTCATACACGCAGCCCTGAAGCCCCAGAAAAACTGAACCAAATACTGGTGTAATACAAACTAACAGATCGTCACCATTACAATAAGCTAGAGACAACTATCTTTCATCACTACCAGCATACAGAACTAAATTTCTCTATTTGCTGCATCACATTCTTCAACATAGAGCTTATCGGTGGAGCACCGGACATTTCCTGATACCGCAGTTGAAGAAACTGAAATCAAGGCGGCTCCTGCAGCGATACGCCAACAACGGGCATCAGAGAATTCATTTTTTCCGACGAGAAAGTCCTCACCAATGAAGAGATCTTTAACCTCCAGAACTATAGGGTGTATGCGGCAAGTTCTGTGGAAGGGCTTGAGAGAGTTTCTAAGGTCTAGAGAAGTCACTACTCCTCCTCAGTCATGGTTTGGAAGAGGATGAAATATGAGGCCGCACCAAGCTTCCTTTTTGTTTAAAGGGCTTAAAATCGAGTGTCAGAGTGTTTGTGGAAACTGTTCCGGACCCTCTCGTAAAGAACTTGAGTAATAGGAAGTTCAACAATGAGCCCTGGATCTTTCAACAATATTCTGGTACAGCTTGTAAGTCAAGGATGACTCAGCAGTGATTGCAGGGCTATGTACCAAACTTCTCCACTACGGAGTGACCTTCTGGTAGTCCCAATTTCGACCCGCTGGTCTTCAAACTGTGGTCAGTGCTAGAGGAAATGGTTGGCAAGAAATGACACTCTTTGCTTCAAAGTTTGAAGCGTTCCTTCGAGGAAGCAGTGGCGGATTTCCTAATTGAAACCATCCGTTCTGCGATAGATGATCTGACCTAGAGACTCCCAGTCTGTGTGCATGCTAACGGTGGCCATCTCGAAGACTGATTGGTGGAAACTGTGAGTAATGTATATGTCTATAACTATAACATATTAAAAGGAAATTGAACAATCTCAATCCATATTTCAGTTATTTACAAAATAGTTTGTGACAGTACTTATCGCTATTCTAGGTGTCTTCTACTTAATTCTCAATCGCAAGATTGGTTGGCAGCAATTCCTCTCCTCCACTCCTCTCTGCAACCTGTTAATCTCTTCATTTCCTCATTTTAGCCTGCTCCTAAATCTTCTCTGATCTGTCTAGAATGTTGCAATCTGGTTCTTCCTCTCTTGACCAGAATCATTCCTTCCATGACATTAACTATGAAACTATAGTGCCTGTAGATATAGCTAATTAATTGGTCTCTTCTTTTTCTTATTGTTGATAATACATATCTTTCTTCACCTACTCTTCTAAGAATTTCTTCATTTGTTAATTTTGCGTTTTCATCCTTCTCCAGCACCACATCTGAAACGCCTTGAAGCACCAATAGTCCACGTTTCTGAGCCATACAAGGCCACACTCCAGACATAATACTGTACAAATCTGTTTTCAGTCTCCACATTTAGATTCCTTTATGTAAGAAGCGCCCTTTTCTCGTAATAGGCGACCTTTACCTGTGCAATTCTGTTCTTTATGACGGCTGAACTTTTGCCATCTGAAGTGATTTACCGGTACTTCCTAAGCAAGAAAAGTCATTACTTGTCTGGGTGCTATATCATTAATTCTAATATCGACTACAATATTTTGGCGGTTGTATACCATAATTTCGGTCTTCTTTGTATTAACCGTCATGTAATTCTTCACTCGCAATCTCTTGTTCATTCTGGATAATGCTTTTTGTATTTTCTCTTCGTTCTCCTCAATGACAGCTATGTAATCAGCAAAATCCTATCATTTTGATTTCCACGGTGGACGGTGTCAACGAAACAATCACAATTACAACTTTGCTTGTAGTAGTGACGAGAATAATTTTGCCTTGTAGTTTGCTATCATCACACTGAACCTAGTTGAATAAATTAACTTAATTTACGTACTGCATATGTGTGTAAATTTATATTTGTGTTAGGGTGTTTAAAAATATATTTTGTCTCATAAATATCCAATTTCAGAAAATTTGATCGTCAATCCTTCCATAGCCTCTTTACATTCCTCCGTGCCTTTCACACTCAGAATAAATTGCCTACCGGTATGTATTCTCTCATTCTGGCCGGAAAGCTCTTTTTTCGTAGATTTTTCTTTTATTTATTCTTTGAAACAAACTTTTCTGAAAGGAGTCATCACACGGAATAAATACTGCAAACCGCACAATATCGAGCAAGTGTAAGAGGGTAAATCAGGTGCGGGCCTTCCCTGTATGTCTCGTAGGACGCTTACCGAAGGAGAGGGAGTTGTGATTAGGGTTGTGTCGGTGATGGGAACTATTCCAATAACAAGAGAAGCTATACTGCAGTCCCTGCCACCGGTTCCATATTTACAGATGTCGCTGTAAACCACCTGAAGCTGAACACAGGAGCTAGCCAAAGAGACGCATGAAGTCGGGCGTGAGCTGAACGGCTGGACGTGCTCGAATGACTAAAAATAAATCGTGTAAATCCCTATGGGAACGAAACAATCACAATTACAACTTTGATTGTAATAGTGACGAGAAGAATTTTGCCTTGTCATTTGCTATCAGCACACTGAACCTAGCTGAATAAATTAATTTACGTACTACATATGTGTGTAAATTTATATTTTTATTGGGGTATTTAAAAATATATTTTGCCTCATAAATATCCAATTTCAGAAAATTTGCTGTCAGATCCGGAATTCATTTTAGTGTACTACTCGTACTTGCAAACATTTTTCCATTTCAAAGTGAACGCAAGTCAAGCTTATTATTTTATTGCAGAATACCCCCCCCCCACACACACATTTTATGATACTGCTATTATCTAACGGGAGAAAATCTAAACGCTGATTACAAAACACTACACTCCGAGACCACCCAAGTTCACGCAGGACGAATTTTTCACATGACTTTGTTCATGGGAAAAGTTACGCATGTGAAAGGACATTTAAACTGATATAAGTTGCAGTGAAGTTTGAAAGTGTTTTCACTAAACATAAAATATTGAGTAAAGAGTAGGCCTACCCGTAAGTGTAGCAAAAAAAAAAAAATCAGGAAGGAAGGAAGCAATACTTGTCATATCTAGTCAGAAGTATGAACAAAAAAGGGAAAGTAAAGTAGTGTTTACCATATTAGGTTTTAAGTACAAATACGGCGGTAGTCGAGGTGAGTGATCGAAGTTAAATCTGAAAAGATAGGTTTGACAAGTAAATCTTTGATAACGATTAATCCCCAGTACCCAAGTGGGCACAATTTCGAGCTGTCGAAGGGCTGTATAATGATCTAATGAAACTTCTGTTATTGTCATTCATAACGCCTATCACCCAATTAAAAAAAAAATCTTAACACTGTGTGATACATGTGAGGGTGATATATACAGGCTTTCTATAATACGTTATAAACACGTAATTTTACACAGTGAATTAACCTTACTTCAGGTTGATCCATACCATGTTTCTTCATGTCCGTCAGTTAGAAATGCTGCACAGTTGCGTACTCGTATATACTGTAATCGCTAGATATATGATCGAAAGCTCTACAACTCTGGTTCTATACAACTATGTAATTTATGGTGTAACTCGTATTTTTCTCTCCCAGCGTGTTACAAGGCATGAAAGTTCTAATGCAACACTCGTCGGTAAGATTCCACTTTAGCTTTATTAGTGAAACAGCACACAATTTTCTTCCTACGAAGCACATAGTGTTAACGTAATATAACTCACCTGCCAAAGACAGACGGCTGCGAGCAAGAGGATCGTTAGGCTCTTGGAGACCATGGAGAGTAGGGGCCTGAGGATTCTCTGAGACTAGTCTCCCTCTAGATACCTCTTAGTGTTGACAGGTGGTAACGAAGTGAAGCGGACATGCAGAAAACACACACAAATAAGATGTAGATAACTATGTCGTAACATGCACAAAATCTGACAAATATATTTCAAGAACAAACTCTTAAAAGTATATATAGTGGTCTGAACTTAATGTGCATAATTTTAAAGAGGTGTTGTCCGACTCCATGGCTAAATGGTTAGCGTGCTGGCCTTTGGACACAGGGGTCCCGGATTCAATTCCCGGCAGGGTCAGGAATTTTAGCCATCATTGGTTAATTTCGCTGGAACGGGGGCTGGGTGTATATGTCGTCTTCATCATAATTTTATCCCCATCATGACGCGTACGTTACCTACGGGAGTCAAATCGAAAGATCTGCATCTGCCGAGCCGAACATGTCCTCGGACACTCCCGACACTAAAAGTTATACGCCATTTCATTTCGTTTAAAGAGTTCCTTGTTGAATTCTACATCGATTTAATCCGGTATCCCTAGATATACGAGTATAAAACTAAACGTCTGTCTGTACGTATGTATCTGTGTTGGGTTACAACTCGAGAAACATTGGATATATTTTTATGTGGCTTTGGCTGTCGCGTAGAGAATCCCCCGAGGAATGCTTTTATGAATCAAATATAAAACTGTTTTCAAAGGAAGCCAAACAATAGTGGTTTCTGTGAAACAACTAGAGGAAACTGACGCTTCGTGAACATATTCTCGGCTTACGCTGCCTAAACAGAACATATCCACAAACTCAATGCTTAAGAAGTCCTACAGAAAATCCACATGAACACATAACTGTCTGTAAAAGGTCGTCCACTGTTTTTATACTTGTTAACAGAGGTCGTCCATAACAGGAGTTCTTCTGTTCCCCTGCTCTAGGGGAAGAGCATGACTAGCAATTTCCATTCCAAATTCTACGTTTTCAGAAATACAATAACGCATCACTGAGTAACGAATAAAGAAACATAAACAAAATCAGCGTCGTATTTTATTATTAGTTAGCATTGAAAGTATTACCTCTCAGAATTTTTCGGGCTGGCAAGGCTTATCTAAGGTTTATTCAAATCCATTTCACTACAATAGTTAAAACTGGTACACCTTTGTATCCCACTTAGTGATGTTTACGTAGGGCACAATCGCTTGTATTCGCATAACCTGGTCGGCACGGGTGGACTCGCGGATAGAAAATCATATTGCATAAATTCAAATGCTCTAGTTTACGAAATAGACAAAGCTAAAATTGGGAACTTTTGATGACTATTGTAATATTTTGTTACAACATTAAAGATATTTTGAACTTATTCTCCTGCGTACTTTCGTTCATTTTCTAATAAAACTGCTCCATGGCTGTACAATCCTGACTATTCAAGCGAGCGCTGCTCACTGCGTAGGCCTGCAGATTACGAGGTGACGCGTGTTCAGATAAATGTGATATTTTGTGTGGTTATTACTGCTGATCCCCAGACGTTTCTTCTACAGACAATTAATCCACTTTTCATTTCATGCATCTATCGCATTCGTCCGTTACCTTTCCTTTCGTCTACTCTCATTCATCCACATATTATTACCTCTGCCATCGGTGAATAAGCTGATAATTCATAAAATGATATGTTAAATTATCTGATTAAACACATTATCAGATATACTAAATAATCTGTATGCGACAAGGAGAAGGGTCAGTACCTTCCTGTTTATACACGAGTGTGGAGGATGTATAGGAGAATAAATTGGTGTAGATATCTCACTTTTGTTAGTTATGTGACTTATCAGCTTATTCATCCGGATCAGCGAATTCTCCTCCATTTTGTCCACGTTTTTAATTTTGTATTCTGTATTTGTATTCTGTCAATAACTGCACTATGAATTTCGAGTTATATTGTGAATTTGAAAGGCTAATTTATTAAAGGCCTCGAAAGGACTAAGCTTCAATTACACTTATAACTAAATATATAGGAAATAAATACTGTAACATTTTTGAATGCCAAATTTACACAGTATTTTTAAAATTACTAAACTACAGTTATACTTTGAAAAGGTAGTTGGAAATGACTAAGAAAAGCTCTCCTGTTCTACTTGGCTCATGCAAGCTATCCCTCATTTTTTTAGACATGGGTATGAATGTCAATGTATTGAAGCTTACTATTCTATTTTAATATTTCCCATTACAGAAATCGTCTAAAATTTTCGGCATTAGGCTTGTTTTCTCGTAAACTTTTAACATTTTTACTAATATATGTACGGTTAAGTCTATGCGGAATTCAACAAGGAATATGTCCATACAATGATGCACGCAATGTTAAGACCCATCTGTATATAAGTTGGGCTTTCTCCGGAAAAGAAAGGCAAAAAGGGATTTGGATCTGTGACATTTGGATGCATCTACATGATCAACAATAGTTCCTTGTTTTATTATTTACTTATTAAAAAATTATAATTGAGTTTTCCAGAAATTGTAAATAATAATTCAATAACGTATCTTAGATTGTGGTAATAATTGTTTTAGAAGACAAAAATATGATCATCCCTTTAAAAAATCAAAAGTGGGAAAAATAGTAAATAAGTGTTGAATTACAGTGTAATTCATGAAGTAATTACTAATTAAAACCTGTGAATAATACATAGGATGTTTTAGTTAAATACCATAATCAGTTTCTCATGAGAAGTGGATAATACCGTCGGTTTGCTCCTTAAAAGAACAACACCCACATCATCAACCTTTCGTAAGTCAAATCTGTTTTTGTTTTTTTTACATTTGCTTTACATTCGCACCGACACAGATAGGTTTTATGACGACGATGGGATAGGAAAGGCCTATAAATGGGAAGGAAGCGGTCGTGGCCTGAATTAAGGTACAGCCCCAGCATTTGCCTGGTGTAAAATGGGATACCACGGAAAACCATCTTCAGGACTGCCGACAGTGGGGTTCGAAACCGCTATCTCCTGGATGTGAGCTCACAGCTGCACGCCCCTAACCGCACGGCCAATCTCTCGGTCATCTGTAAGTTACCCCAAAGTGCCAATACTAAGCTTACAATATATTATAATATATCAGTTTAAAACAGTATTTTCCACATACAAAGCATAAAGAACTTCAGAAAAACTCGTTTGAAAACCAGGATAATTCACTGTAATATTATTGTGTCATTATTCAACTTAAGGAGAATTCAACTTATCGGACACTTGACAAGACACTCCACTTGGTGCGCCACGCTAATGGAAGGATGTCTTGAAGGCATAATGCCCGCAGGAAGATAACAGCATTTCTCGATAACATCAGACAAGGACGACATTATTAAGAAACCAAACAACTGGCTAAAACAAGACAGCCAATAACACACCTCTTCCATGCTGCCCACCAACCTTGGTGTTGAGGAGATTGTGTGTGAATTCAGTTTTATGATAGGTATGGATGATTAGACCTTTTTCGTCATTGTGGAAAATACATGTTTGAAAAATCATGAACTGTTTTATAATTATGAAGATCTATAGTGATCTCATGTTTAAAATGTCAGTCTCTAGAGTAGAAGATATGTGGTATTTTTAGAACTGAAGTTTGAAAACAGACCTAATCCCCAACCTTCCTAGTAATCATGTTATCAAAATAAGTATCTTCTAGGTTGAAGGGTAAGTAAGCAATCTTGCGGTTCTACGTGACTGTTTATATTGTGATCGTAGTTACGGGACCTCCAGTCTTTCGTGGAATTCGAACCACAAAGACGTCACTTTTCATTTCAAAAATTCCCATGCGCATTAGCCAGGATTCGAACCGCAGCCACGCTAGTGATACGACATCATTCGGCTATCACGCTCCTCCTGGGTTGAAGGCTGGTCTACAATAGTCACCAGGGCCCTAATATTTTGATCTTTGAACTGGTGCATCATAGATGTTAGTAACTTATACACTGAGCCAGGTAGAATCTTCTTTTTCGTTGCCTTTTACCATTCACGTGGTCGGCATTTTGTATAGATTTAGACCAGTTTTACGCCCAGATGTCTTTCTCTTTATTTTACAAGTTGCTTTACGTCACACCGACACAGATAGGTCTCATGGCGACGAAGGGACAGGAATGGGCTAGGAATGGGAAGGTAGCGGCCGTAGCCTTAATCAAGCTACAGCCCCATTATTTACCTCGAGTGAAAGTGTGAATGTGAAAACACAGAAAACCGTCTTCAGGGCTGTCGACAGTGGGGTTCTAACCCACTACCCGTGTGGCCAACTCGCTCAGTAATGTATTTCCTGATGCTAATCCTATGAAGCGGGATGTATCCACTACTGCGTGTTTCTGTAATGGTTATTAGTGTGGTATGTTGTATGAAAATGAAGATGTGGATTAAGAGGAAAACACACAACCAGTCCCCGAGCCAGAAGAATTAAACAGACGATGTTAAAATTCCTAACCCGGCCGGTAATCGAACCGCGGGGCCCCCGAACCAAGGAACACTACGCCGACCATTCAGCCAAGGAGCCGGACAAATCAACTAAGATGTTCACTTCGAATAATGATTAAATTGTTTTAGATAAAAAGGAATCTGTTTTCATTTTCAGTATTTATTGTTACTAAGGGACTCATAATCGAACTTGCAGTACTTTCCCAGAGTGTCAATATCTGTCGAGATAACGATACTATCTTAGTTTCTTTCGGTATGTGTTCACGTTGCAAGTAAAATTTTACAGTTCGTATTTGATCCTTTTTAAATTTATACTGTGGATTCAGCGTTTACATACATTAACAAATACAATTTTGTAATATTCTTTTCAATTTGAAATGATGAAGAATAAATCCAAAAATATTCAAACTTATCAAACATAGTATCTCCACATCAATTATTAATATATACTTTCATATGGTATCAAACTGAAGTTACTTTAAACTCAAAGTTATATGCTACAGTTATTATTATATGTGTTCATTCAGAGAATTGGTAATGAATTTCATGTTGTTTCTATTCTTTTTAACTTACAGAATTCACTTTTTCAAATTATCCCAAAGATCCTAGTACACAACATCTGGCAGCTTTTTACCTTTAATTTGACATATTATTCATTATCCTAGCTCAAAATCTGCATGAGATATTTTGTTTTGAATTTGGAAATCTGCATAAAATTTTAGTTTTGAGAAAATCAAGGAAGAAGTTATATAATGACATTTTTTAAGATACAAATTCTACACACCTACTTGACGTTTTAAAACAGTCCAGCCTCATAATATTTACTCCCTTCCTCGTTAGTGTTCTTATGTTCTTTTAATTTCCTCCTCCCTCTGAGATACCTTCTTATCTGCTTCTGTTGTGTATGTGTTGAGGAGACGGCGGGGGCGGGTAGAGTAGTAAGAGCTCCTCGCTATCCGCCCCTGATCTGCCTTCAGTGCGCCTCTAATGGTGTAATATCCAGGGTGTATGTCCTTTCTAGTCAATATATCTATGTCTGCAGTATTTCCACACTTGAAATGGCACACAGCATGCATCAATCCAAATTTGAGGGTGTCCAGCTCCACGTTAGTTTCTTTAGGGCACCGTCACCGCACCATTCCATTGAAACACTCATTGTTGTTCTGTATTAGTCCATGTTAACACTTATTAGACGACATAGATGGGTCTCACAGTCTCTCATACAATGGTTTCACATCGTTGTATGTATGTTTAGTCCTCAGCCCGAAAGCTGGTTGAATCCTCAACAGCTCCGCTATCAGCTGTCATAGATGGCCTAGGCATCACTGAAGAGGCGTACTAGGGAAATGAGGAGTGAGGTAGTTTCCCGTCGCTTTCCTCACCGAGCCAGAAGTTGCTATTACACATCAGTCTGCCAATCCCACTGAAATGCATGCACCAACCGACCCTATGAACAATATTTCCACACCATTCATAGCAGGGACTGGCTGCAGAAGGAATGGCATTACTAGCATCACTCATACCTCAGTCACTTTCATTTTGTCAAAGCCGAGGATAAAGCTGAGACAGATCAATGAAAGTAACAAGATTGCTCTAGCCCATACCAGAAGACATAGTGCACTGTAAACACTAGGTCCCGCCAGCAAAGGCATTTCACATCACTATGAGCGCTAAATTCAAACTGACTGTCCGCAAGAAATTGAATTAAAATGTTACCTTCCAACATGCCACGCAGTCTCTCAGTTCAGAGACAATGCACATATGGTTTTAAACCCCTCCGGAGGCCATTTTCTTACGTTAAATGCATATAAACTATTAGTCTTACTAATAAACGCTGTATAACTTTTATAAAAGTTTTATACAACGTTTAAATGCAATTTGTTAGTAGTAAACCGTGTATAAGCCTCCTGTGTATACACCTGTTACAGTTATTCACTGATTTGCTTATACAGACCAGGACCCTTGGATAAGCGTTGTATAGCAGCGAGTGCCGAAACAAGAAACAACATGTGATCAGTTTATTTTCGTGGTAGGCCTATTTACTGTCTGCAGTAATACAATCGTGTTAAAATATTTGATTTGTCCATTAAGTACACATTAAAATAATGGAAAATTACTTTGATGATCTCCACGATATTTGTAACATAGAAGGCACATAACATTTAGAGGTTATGGAGGCTCGTGAAATAAAATACTTTAAGAGTCGGAGTGACCCATTTTTCATAAATGACGAAAAATTTTAAAATGAAATATATATTTACGAAAGAGTATGCTCCAATTTTCATTATTACCACAGACAGATATGACGTAATGGAAAACCCAAGAGGCGGGTCTATATCATGCGAACTTCATGTTCTCACAGCACTACGGACATGAGCGCGGAATGAGGTTAGTAATTATTTTCAGTGAGAATAACATACCGCTGAAATATGTATAACCGAGCTCGATAGCTGCAGTCGCTTAAGTGCGGCCGGTATCCAGTATTCGGGAGATAGTAGGTTCGAACCCCATTGTCGGCAGCCCTGACGATGGTTTTCCGTGGTTTCCCATTTTCACACCAGGCAAATGCTGGGGCTGTCCCTTAATTAAGGCCACGGCCGCTTCCCTCCCACTCCTAGCCCTTCCCTGTCCCATCGTCGCCATAAAACCTATCTGAGTCGGTGCGACGTAAAGCAATTAGCAAAGAAAAAAAAAAGAAATATGTATATCACTGCTCTGTTCTTGTTTATTCGATCATTCTAATAGATTCGTACTACCACGCGGGTTCCTGAAATGTTTTTTTTCCTAGATAACCAGCAAAAGCGATCATAAAGGCGGTGAACATGAAGAAATAAATCAGTGAACTACAAGAAGATGGCCGAAATAAAGGAGCCCATAAACATCAAGAAGAAGAAGAAGCACACAGGAAGAGATTCCTATGGCTTGGAACGAGTGTATACGTGCAGTGTAGTAATACAATACGTATACCACGTTTATTATTAAGAAAAATATGCAACGCTTATACGAGGTAGAAGTTTTTCTCTTTTTTTTTTTTTTTTTTTTTTTTGCTACTGGCTTTACGTCGCACCGATACAGATAGGTCTTATAGCGACGATGGGAGAGGAAAGGCCTGAGAACGGGAAGGAAACAGCCGTGGCCTTAATTAAGGTACAGCCCCAGCATTTGCCTGGTGTGAAAATGGGAAACCACGGAAAACCATCTTCAGGGCTGCCGACAGTAGGATTCGAACCCGCTATCTCCCGGATGCAAGCTCATAGCCGCGCGCCCCTAACCGCACGGCCAACTTACCCGGCTGTATAACTATACAAGTGTTAAACAATTGTATAAGGATATTTTATTAGTAAGACTGAGTATCTCTATATTAAAAGAGTTGACTAAAAACAGCTTTGGCAAATCCGTCCGTCCGTTCTACTGGACTTATTTAATTCAATTCGGTTTTATTTTCTCCGTAATTACCCGCCGGTGAATCATGAGACAATGATAGGTCTCTAACTTCAGCCAACTTTGATTAATCATAAAATCAAATCATTTAATGATCACACCAATAATTGCAGGCGAAGGCTTACCCTAACCCGCAATACATTCTGTACTTAGCAGGTTGCTAAGTGACTAATGCTTTCATTAATATTCTAATATATGTTATATTCATCCTTAGTAATGTGATTGCATGCAGCCATGACTGATTACTACCTGTCAAGCCAGAGTATCCTTCCTCTGATGATGGCAGAATTCTATTCTCTGCCAGATACTCTTTGATTATTATTAAGATGTATTAAAAACAATGTGTACATTACAGAGCTTTACAGAAAGTGGTTGTCCTCAGTGTAAAATCTTAATGATTTTGTCCTTGCTATGCACTCCAGTAAAAGGCACTGGCTACATCGTTGTCACATAGTGTATAGATGCATTGGCCTGATGCTTGGTGAAACCCTCGTTGGATGCAGATTCTGTAGTGGAAGCCATGTACAGCCATACTCGTATAAACGCGTCGCAGTGAGAAATTTGGTTCCTTCCATTCGTCTGTATTCATGACTGGTGTAAGATAAAAATCGTTTTCAATTGCATTACCCTTTTCTTCCCTCTCTCTTATATGGACTTCATATGCAGGTGTTGAACTTTCTCTCTGATGAAACAATCTGTGGAGGCTAGGAGGTTCGTGATAGTCTAAAGGGTCTAAGTAGGTTGGTTACTTTGACTATCTCTATTCTGCTGAAGATTGGGAGACTGAAAATACTCAGCAGATGGCAGACATTTCTAATAACTTAGATGGTGCTAAGAGAAAACCGTCTACGTACGTACAGAAGGGAAGGAGGTGGCGGTGATTATTGTTTTACGAGGAAGTACAACGAGACGGAAGGTATCCAGTCAACTAGCCTTCTATATGATTATTAATAAAGTGCAGGGACAAACTCTTGATAAAGTGGGTAGTCCACTTACCCGAACCAGTATTCAGACAAGGCCAATTGTATGTTGCACTATTTCAGGCAAGATCGTTTTAAAATGTTAAGATCCAGATACGGCCGAATGGTCGAAGCACAAAGAAGAAGTGTTAAACTGCAGTACCGGTATTAATGTTCATAAAACTACTGAAAAGGGCTGGCAAAACATTATGACAGTGACAAGCATATCAAGACGAGTTGTCTGGCCTATTTGTAAGGAAAGATGAGGAACAGCACGGATCCACTAGCATATTCTTAAATGAGATCAAGCTTCAATAAAATTCCCAAAAGAAAACATTGAAAAATTTCACATAAATGTATTTTTCAACGTGAACACATACCTTTTAATGGAACTACATTGGTTTCCATGTCTAGTATAGGAGTGGTGGGTATTATAAACTCAGGGGTGTGATTATTTTCCATATCCGACCAATTTAATATTTCTCAAGAAAATGGAATGTCTTCAAAAATGTTTTATTCACCAACCCTGGGACGCCTTGTTGAAATGAATTACTAACTAGACGGCCAAGGCAAAGCGCTATATTACAGTACATTCAAACTCTTCTCTCAGGTAGATATTCAAAGGCCAATGTCATTTTTTATTGAAATTGAGATATTAACTGATACAAACGCGTTTTATCCTGACTTGCAACATGTTAAAAGGGCCAATGTCTCTGTTAAGTACTAAACGAACAGTTAACGTTTAATTAAATAAGCCCTTGCCAATAATGTTAGATTACCAATAAAGATTAGAGACCTGGCAATTTTTAAAGAATATGATAGAAAAAATTAGCGTTTAATAAGGTGACTTGCACAAAGAAAGTATAAAGTTATTTAAAGTTAGTTGTTGAAAACAATAACTGGAAAACTATATAAGCAAAACTTCAAATGCTCATAGCTCAAAAACAGGTTTTTTTTGACATTGGCCCTTTTAGAACCAAGCCACAGAAATACGCTTGATAAAGATTGATGTTTGGGGGATGGAGATTTATACTTCCTACTGTCACTTCCAACTGTCATGTTATCCATAGATCTATACATGCCAGGAAGGGAATCCGACTGTAAAAACAATTTCCAAACCAAAATTAATATGGCAAATCGCATTAACTCAGCCTCGGAAACTGTTTGAGCGTTTCCAAAAAGCGATGCGCCCGACCCTTATAGGAAGTGAGTAAGGGCTGCCGGGTCGAGGAAGGGCTCGGCTGAAGAAGCAAGTCCAAATCAGAATGAGAATTGGTATTTTAAATATCAGATCAATGGCCGGGAAAGGAAGAGAAATTGTAGACTTGATGACGAGGAGAAGAATTGACATCCTGTGTGTTCAAGAAACTTGGTGGAAGGGGAATAAAGCAAGAGAGCCGGGAAGTGGATTCAAGCTTCTGTACAATGGAGCAAACAGCGCAGGGAGAAATGGGATTGGAATTGTTCTGTCCAAGGAACTGAAAACTTGTTTGGTTGGTGTAAATAGAAAAAGCGACCGAATTATAAGATTGAACCTGTGCCTAGAAGAAGTTATTAACATAATTACTGCATATGGCCCGCAAGTCGCTTGCGAGAAGGTAGATAAGGATGTTTTCTGGAATTATTTGGAACAAGAGCTTACTGCTGTATCAGAAGGTGAACAATTATTCCTTAGAGACGATCTGAATGAACATGTGGCCATGTACAAGGAAGGGGAAATATTCAGAAGAGTGCATGGAGGATGGAGGTATGATACGAAAAATGAGGAGGGAGATAAAGTGTTGAACTTTACTTTGGCCTTAGTTCTAGCAATGTGTAACAACTTCTTTCTGAAAAGTTAGAAGCACACGTTGACATATAAATGTGGCGGAAGAGAGAGCAGAATTGATTTCCTATTTTGTAGAAAAAACACTTGAATAAGTTATGAAGTGAAAGGTCATGATGGGAGAAGTGGCACCACAGCACCGAGTTCTAGTAATGGATTATGACCAGAGTGAAGAAAATGACAGCGAGAAAATTTGTCCCAAAAATAAGATGGTGGAGACTTCAAGACCTAAGTCCTAGAAACAATTTTAAAGAGAAAGTGGTCCAAGAAGCCCAAAATGTGGTAGAAGTTCAGAAATGGTCGGAAATAAATGCAAGAGCAATAAGACAAATTGGTGCAGAAATAGTGGACAAAACATCTGGAAAAAGTGCCCCTCCAGAAAAAGAAACCTGGTGGTGGAATCTTTATGATGTCCAATCTACCATTAAGGCCAAAAAAGATTCTAGAAAGGAGTGGGGTGAATCCGACACTGATGAAGACTGCGAGGTTTATAACCAGGCAAATAAATCATCTAAAAGAGCAGTAGAAAAAGCGGAAGCAGCGGCTTGAATGGAAGTCTATGAACAACTGGAGACAACAGGCGAAGAATCAAAACTTTTCAAGATAGCATCAAAATATTTCACCCGTATAAAACAAATGAAAGATGAATGAGGATCCGTGATAAGAATAAAGATTGTATCAGGAAGAGAAGGGAGGAATATTTTGAGAAATTGTTGAATGAAGAAAATCCAACGAACCTGTCAGAGGACGGCATCCCAAATCGGAACGTTCAAATTGGAATCTGCAGGAAGGAAATTATGAATGCCATTAAGAAAATGAAAGTTTGGAAAGCAAGTAGATTGAAGAAATCCCGGTTGAAGGTGTGAAAATACCTTGCGGAAGTAGGGACAGTCATGCTATGGCATCTGTTCCAGCAGATATTCCAAGAGGAACAAATACCGGAGGAAGGGGGGGGGGGAAACACTGTAATTCCCATTTTTAAGGAAAAAGATGACATCAAAAATTGTTCTACTTATACAGGCATAAATCTCATGTCTCATACAATGAAAATCTGGAAGATAGACAACTGTTACGAGACGAACAGCTTTGCTGTATGCCTGGAAAAGGAACTATGGATGCCACCTTTGTACTCAGACAGCTTATGGAGAAGTGCAGAAAGAAAAACAAAGAACTACACATGGTATTCATTGACTTGGAAAAGGCATGTAATCGTGTCCCACGTCAGGAAGTGTGGAGGTGCTTGAGGTATACAGGAGTGCCAGACAAGTACGCCCGCCTTGATATAAGAGCTAAAGCACTGGTAAGAATCAGTGTAGGTGTGAGAGAGACGATGACAATGTGAGTTGGCCTTCATCAATGATCTGCTCTGAGTCCCTATCTATTCGAACTTGTCATGGATGTTCTCGCTGAAGACTTGAGAGAACCAACTCCTTGGTACATATAACTCGCAGATGACATCGTGCTCTGCAGTACCAGCGGGGAACAGCTTCGATGCGAACTAGAATGCTGGAGGAAAGCCCTGCTGGACGTAGGACTTACAAGTTCCTGTGCTTAGAATAAATGGTACTGAAAATAATACCTTGAATAAACTAAAGCTCCAAACAGTGAACAGTTTCAAGTACCTAGGATCCACGATATCCAGAGATGGTAATTTGGATTTGGAGATCTCTCGCAGAATACAGGCTGGCTGGGCCAACTTGAAGAAGTTGTCTGGAGTCTTCTGTGACAGAAAAATAAATGTAAAAATGAATGGAAACGCCTATAAATGAGTAGGGAGACATGCAATGATGTATAGAGCGGAGACATGGCCAGCTGTGAGCTTTTGGCTCCGTGCCGCATGATGCCATTTTGCGGCGTTGGACAGGACTGGAACTGGCGCTAAATTCAAGAAGACAATAAAAGACATGTACACAGGTGCATCTACAAGTCTACAGGCGTTAAAAGAGATCACAGAGGACATCACAATTGAGTGTGGTGTCCGACGAGGTTGTCCAGTGAGTGGACTCCTAAAACTGGAGGTCACAGAAATGAAAATGCTGCGTTAGATGTGTGGACTCTCCCGACTAGACCGACTTAGGGACAGTTTCATAAAGGGCAGTGTTAAAGTGACCGAAATAACCGAGAAAATTCAAGAAAGGCGCTTACTCTGGTATGGTCATATGCGCAGCAAGAAAGTACTTGGCTCGAGGTGAGTGGGAAAAGGGAGAGAGGATGATGGACTCTCTGTGTGAGGATCTGAGGGAAAAGCGCCTAACAGGTAAAGACATTTGAGGTAGAAGGAAATAGAAAAGACTTGCCAAAAACGTCGACCGCACATGAGTGGGATGACAAAGAAGAAGTAGTAGAAAAAGAAGTAGTACGCGTAAATACGCTATCACAACATGGGGCAATTTAAGGAGGTGATATTGAACCAATGTCACTGCTCGTTTAAAATAAAACCAAAGGTACCTTTATTCGGTTATAAACAGAACAGAAACGTTTAAAGATTCATAACAAGGGGCACAACGGTTAACCTTAAACGTAAGAATAATAATATCGACCCTTAGAAAATGTTGCATATCCCTATTTCCATTGTCTGATATCTACAACAATACCAAATGTTTTAGATTATACAGTTGCCCACATTACTTTTAATTCATAACCAAGTGAAGCAAAGCAAATTCATCTCCATACGGACCGCGAAGGCCCTCGGAGGAGCGTAAGGTAAAGACTTCCACTATCCGGCTCTTTGCTCGGCCACATTTTCCCCCAGCAAAATACTCAGTTTTACTGTAAGTTGAGTAAACCTTAGGCCTATGTGGCTATCCAGAACTGCAAACCTCGTTTCTTAAAATTTTTGCCTTCTTGACAGGGAATCGAACCAATGTCCTTCCAGGTAAACCGAGCACGTCTTTACCGCCTCGGCTAGGCAGTCCCTGATGGAATTAATACGACTGATAAATTTCATCCGAGCCCGGGCCCTGATGATCACATTACTTGTGTTTTTGTTGTTGTTGTTTTTTGTGGTGATGATGGTGGTGGTGATGTTATTGAGGGTAAAATAACGAGGGTATAACCCTCTCGTAATATTTCTTGAAGTAAGATTTCTTACCCACCGTAAAGTGAGCTAGTGATGTAAGCTGAGAATTCAAAACATTTGTAGGGCTTGCATATCGAGGTTAGAAAAGAACAAGGGAGGTCGGACAGACAGGCTGAAAGAAACCTGTCAGTAATTGGCTCCGCTGGACTCCGATGGTTTGAACACACGCCTGACAAGCCGTTTTACCCCTAACGGGACGTTACTCTGTAACTACCATAAGTTAAAACAGAAGACGGACTTCACTCACTTCCCTCAATGGTTTATAGTCTTTACCTACCTCTCGATGCCTTGATCTTCCTTGATGAATCTTTCAGTTGTAATAATCTTTTCATCGTATGTACCTTTTCCTTCCACACCAACAAAGTGATTGAAAGAAAGTGGTTATTAAAAGAGGAACTGTTTATTCAAGATCTCACAATTTCCAAGAACCATGGCTACGATTCAACAATCGATTTCATAATATATTGTTAAATAATCTTAATTGTAAAAGTATTTTTCGTAAAATAAATTAGTGATAAAGAATGGACAAATGAATTTTCTGATTCCATGGCTGAATTGTCTATGTCGAGGCCTCCGGTTCAGAGGGTTCGTGTTTCCATTCCCGGGCGGATCAGGGAATTTAAATTCGTCTGACTCGGGGACTGGGTATTTGTGTCCGTCTCAACACAGTCCTATCCATACACATACAGGTCACCACATTACCAACTACCACAAACACACCCAATAGAGAACACATCCCTAGACACGGGGCCGGAGTCAGGAAGGGCACCCGGTCGTAAAACAGAGATAAATCCATATGTATTACACAGTTCGCTCCCATGACCTCACCAGGGTGTGGAAAAAGTTGTGGAAGAGGAAGAATGAACAAATGAATTGCATCAACATCATTTTACAGTTCATTTACTTTTTGTATATTCATGTTAGCCAGCGGCCGTAGCCGTGTTGGAACACCGGATCCCGTGAGATCTCCGAAGTTAAGCAACATTGGGCGTGGTCAGGAGTTGGATGGGTTGCCACGCGCTATTAGTGGGGGTAAGGGAACGGAGGAGCGGAAAGGAACTGGCCACCCTACCGCACGTAAACTCCGGCTCAGGAACACCTCGGACCTGCCTTCGGGCAGAATAACCCTTACTACTACTACTATTCATGTTAAATTAAAATTACTTACAGCCAGCATTACAAGTAACGAACTTCATTCCGGTTCCCTACAGAGGCCGTCCTACTCGTAGGACCCGGGTTCGATTCCCGACCAAAACAGAGACCTTACTGAGGGCTTACTCAGTCTCATAAGACAAAATGAGGTGAGTCAGCAGACCCGGCCTAAGGATGTCCTCAGAGTGGCCACGTCAATGGTTGGGCAGGTCAAAGCGGTAATGGGCTCTTGCAATATGGGTGTCTTAGCCCTTGATTTTGATTTTGAAATTACAAGCATTTTTAGATTATAAATTTCGTGGTGGTGATTATTGTTTTAAGAGGAAGTACAACTAGGCAACCATCCTCAAATTGAATTTATTGGTGCAATAGTTATAGAAAATCTGATAAGTCTACGACCGAAAGGATGGTTGGATCCACAAGGACTACATACGGTTATGCGGTTACAGGGAATCCGCAAAAATCAATGGCACTGCCAGAATGAGGAGTGAATTAGTGCACTATTTCTTTTCTCACTGGGTCAAAAAGCGACTGACTACATTTAGCACATTTTATTACACTCAGACATACTAGTTTTGCTCTGAGTGCCATTACTCAGCAACTTCACAGCCATAAATGAGACTGCGACTTCGTTGAAGCTACATTTTACTCTGGTCTATCCTGCATTGGAAAAAAAGAAATCCCATGGCATAACTCCCAAGGTCCATGGCCTGCAGATTACAAGGTGCCGTGTAGTTGACGAATCCTCTCGTCCCTTACCCGTAGCTTTCTGGACCAGGGCCGCTACCTCACCGTCAAAAAGCTCCTCAATTATAATCATGTAGGCTGAGTTGACCTCGAACCAGCCCTCAGATCCAGGTAAAAATGCCTGATCTGACCGCTACCTCTACAGCGCGGGGAGAAAAAAATAATACCAAATGGGTAAAAAAAATTACAGTTCGTTATTATAACTAGTTGCATTTTTCTCCACCACATTTCCAAATCCTGGTGGAATCACGCAGTGCAGACTTCACACATTTTTACGGCATGATACCCTTCCTTACCTCAAACTTACGCGAAACGGTGAATTCAAATGTTACATTTCTATGTGGTGCTTGGTAGTGTGTTCTGGTGATTAGTGTGTATGTTAACATAAATAAAAATACCATCCCCGAGCCAGACGAATTCATCAGACTTGGCTAAAATGCCCTGGCCGGCCGGGAATCGAACCTGGGACCCTCTAAATGGAACGCTTCTTCGCTGACTACCCAAGGAGCTGGAAATAATAATAATAATAATAATAATAATAATAATAATAATAATAATAATAATAATAATGTCCGCCTCTGTGGTGTAGTGGTTAGCGTCTTTAGCTGCCACTCCTGTAGGCCCGGGTTCGATTCCCGGCTTTGCCACGAAATTTGAAAAGTGCTACTAGGGCTGGAACGGAATCTCCACTCAGCCTCAGGAGGTCAACTGAGTTGGTGAGGGGGGGGGGGGGGTGGAAGTCGATCCCCACTTCAGCCATCCCCAAAGTAGTTTTCCGTCGTTTCCCACTTCTCCACCAGGCAAATGCGGGATGGCACTTAACGTAAGGCCACGGACGCTTCCTTCCCTCTTTCTTGTCTATCCCTACTGAAATTCCCATCCCCCTCATCCCATGAGGCCCCTGTTCAGCATAGCAGATGAGGCCGGCTGGATGAGGTACTGGTCCTCTACTTCAGTTGTACCCTCCGACCCAAAGACTCACGCTCCAACCAACCTGGATGGAAAAAGGAAAGAAAGAAAACGAAAGAAAATATGTTTATATATATTGTGATAGTGCATATATCACATCCTCGCACTGTATTTAGAAGTGAGATATTATTATTGTCAGTATTCGATTAGCATTATTATTATTTAATTTGTATATTTTATTTTAATATGTTAACCTAGAAGGTAATTTGTTTTGTAAAACGGCTGTGAAAACATTTCTATTTTCAACTCGGGAACTTTGCATGAGTCATGCAGGTATAGCCCAGAGTCTGATGAGGTGGACTTGATGTTGTAGTCGGGAAGTTCTATGACTCATGCGAAACGCCCCAGAGTCCGTTGATATTATTGTCATCTGATCCGGGAGAGGTTCAGGGCGTGGACTTGACAAGAGGATCTACTCATAATTGGCTGGCCAGGATCAATCTAGACGTATCATGAGAGGGGAAGGGGAAGACTGAGGTCTATATAGGCATGTGTTCAAACTTACAACTGGTACACACGGTACTGGAGGACTGAAATAACTTCACACTATACTGGACTTCAAAATTTGGTGGAACGTGGTCGTTCTATATTCGTGGAACGTGACTGACCTATAAACTGTGGAGCGCTTAGGCATTGGGTATTTTATCACTTGTGGCGGCTTGGTATTATACGTTGGTGAAAGCTGTGGGAGTCCCGTATTTCATACTTCCCATAATTTATGTTTTGGAACGACAAGCGTGTGTTGCTCAAATGAATGTATCTTTAAACCAAGCGTTAGAGTCAGTGAACACAGTATTATAAAGGTACAGTAAAAAATGGTTTGGAGCACGAAATGGAAATTATTGAGTACGATGACTTTAAATTTCTCAGAGTAGTAATTAACTATGACAACAAGAAAGTAGCTATTACAGGAGTATATCGGTCACATGAATATCACAAACAGCGGTTTCTCAGTGCGTTTGATCATTATATCCAAGATAGATGCCATGTTGAAACCGAACTGATAATAGGGGACACAAATATAGACCTTTTAAATGAACACGACTGTGACGAATATCTCAACATGGTACAAGAAAGAAATTTTCAGTCCTTAATAAACAATCCTACTATATGGTACAAGTAAATCCTGTATTGATCATGCTTTGATTAAAAGTAGGTTGAGAAATGACGACAGTCTGTCTATCATCTCTCAAAGTAAAATTTCAGATCATTATCCTATAATAGTAAGTCTCAACATTCAAAATGCCTCGGTCCCTAATAATATACCAAATTTTCGACGTAACTGTTTTAAAATAGATCATTTTGAGCTTAAAAATCATTTAAGTAAAATAAATTGGGGAGACATCTTAAACAGCAGTGATTTAGATATCAAACTTGATAAATTCGTGAATACAATTAAAAGCTGCATGACCCTGTCCACTGTTAAATTAAAATCAAAGGAAGTCAAAAGAACAGAATGGATTTCTTACGGTTTGGTAAAATCTATTCACACAAGAGACCGACTTTATCAACAATATTTAAAAAATAAGGATAACTTGGAAATTAAAGAACAGTACAGGAAATATAGGAACAAACTAAATGATCTAATTATGAAAACGAAAACTGAGTATTATAGGAATCTGATCAATCGCAATTCAAATAACCGGGGTAAGGTCTGGGGCATAGTCAATGAAATAACACAAAGGTCAGTTAGAAAAGAAGAGATCAAGGAAATCAGATATAAAGGTGAAATCTGGAAAGATGACATAAATATCTCTAATAAATTTAACAATTATTTCATTAACGAAACCACTGAGAAAGCAAAGCATCACAGACAGATTTCCGACTCCACATTAAATATCGCTCGCAACCCTCATACTTGCTTCCTTGCACCGGTAACAGAATACGATCTGAAGAGATGTTTGAGTGAAGTACATGAAAACAAAGCTGTAGGAATAGACAATATTTCGGCTCGAATTATTAAAGAAAATATAGAGTCATTAAAGGAACCGTTGCTGAATATTATCAATCATTCCTTCACCTTAGGTTACTCTCCAAAACAGCTTAAAACAACAATAGTAAAACCTCTTCACAAGTCTGGAAATATTTATGACATTAGAAATTACAGACCCATTTCGATAACTACAACAATATCAAAAATATTCGAGAAATGCTTAAAGAACAATATTTACCAATTTTTAGAAAAACACCAAATACTTTCGCCCAGACAGTTTGGATTCATTAAAAATCTCGGAACGACTGATGCTATATCCGCCTTAACAAATAGAATATACGAAAATCTTAATTCTTCTCTGCTCTCCACAGGGATATTTCTCGACCTTGAAAAGGCATTCGATAGTGTGTCACACCGCTTGCTCCTCCAGAAATTGGAAAAATACGGCTTTAGGGGTAATGTGCTGGATTTGCTTGAGAGTTACTTGACAGATCGAGTACAGTATGTCAAAATTAATCAACATCTAAGCACACCAATGAGGATAATAAAGGGTGTCCCACAAGGCACAGTATTAGGTCCTTTATTGTTTATTCTATTTATTAATGATCTAGAGAAAACAATAGCAAATGCCGAACATACGCACGTCGTAACATATGCAGATGATACAGTCATTTATGTTGAGGGTGATAGCTGGAATCTCGTCAGACAGAGAGCAACTCGAGCACTGCTTAAAGTTAAAGCATGGTTAGATAATAATGAATTATTTCTAAACATTAAAAAGACAAAATTTATGAATTTTTCTGTAACAGATACACGAAACGATTTTAATGAATTAATTGTACACAACATCAACTGTAAATTTAATTGTAACTGCTACAAAATTTATAAAGTAAATAATGTTAAGTATTTGGGATTATTAATTGATTCGAACATGAAATGGAAAAGTCACATTACCGATTTAAGAAAGAAAATCAGAAGAACTGTTTATATATTTCATAATTTAAAATACATATCCAGTATAAAATTTTTAAGAGAGGTTTATTACGCTTTAGTTCAGTCTATTCTTAGCTACGGAATTTTGGCATGGGGAGGAGCCTACAAAAATGTAATCAATAAAATACAGGTTGTTCAAAACCTTATATTACGAATAATGTACCAGAAAGGAAGATTATACCCAAGTAGTCAATTATATGCTGAAGCAAATATATTTAATGTAAAACAGCTCTATGCCCTGGAAATATACAAATATATTAACAAAAACAAAAATATAATTGAGAACATTAAACATGAATATTCAACACGCAGTAAGATGAACCACCGTTGTATGTTATACAAACCCAAACTTAGCATAACAAAGCGCAATTTCTTGTACTTCATTCCAAAATTCTTTAATGTCCTTCCCGGTTCTTTACAAACTACTTTATTAGGTCAGAAAATGAGTCTGAAGTGTCTTAAATCCTTTGTCAGGGATAATAAAACTGTTATGGAAGAAATAACTAAATGAGAATATCACGTCACCATATCCAATTTCTATTCAATGCTCCACCATGTGCTGTTGATCATATCCGTCATTCACTCATACCCATACTCGTATTTCAGGCATCATTTAAAATATATTTCTCACTATG
The DNA here is from genome assembly GCF_040414725.1 of Anabrus simplex. Lineage (NCBI taxonomy): Eukaryota > Metazoa > Arthropoda > Insecta > Orthoptera > Tettigoniidae > Anabrus > Anabrus simplex. The sequence continues at coordinate 333,891,249 of NC_090267.1, read as the reverse complement.
TAATTAATATTCTAAATTACCACACACAAGGTTTCACCTTACGTGGTATTTTACTGATATCTACTCGACTCTGATGAGGTTGGTGTGATTTTGTATAATAATAATAATAATAATAATAATAATAATAATAATAATAATAATAATAATAATAATAATAATAATAATAATAATAATAATAATAATAATTTATTTAATGTGTGCAAGAGATAGTTAGTAGTTCAATTTATTTTAAGTATTAATATGTTGATAATATGTCCTACTACTTCTGTAATATATGTGGTTTAGTTATAAGATTAATATTTCTCAAGTAATAATGTTATTAGAAGAGTTATGTATATATAAAACAGAGTCCTGTAAATATGTAAACGACATGATGAATGAATAAATACTACTACTACTACTACTACTACTACTACAATATCTGTGTGATATAATAAGTGCCAATTATACGAATATGCAAGTCGTGTTGATACAGAGATAGTGAGGGGTACTTATCTGCATATATGTGAATTGTTCAACGGACTAACCGCAAATGGTAGCTTGGTCCTTACTTTTGTTTTCCCACCGTTTGCTTTGTTGTTGTTGTTGTTGTTGTTGTTGTAAATGTGGGGTCTTCCTGCGGTATTTGTGAGTGTATATTTTGTATATTTGAGTGTGTTGATGAGGTGCTCATGCACGGATTTTATTGAGAATATAGTTAGTTATTTTAGAATCAGTAGAGTTATTGATGAACCTAGGTGCAGTTCCTACCTATTTAATCATTTTCAGAAGGTTAGCTAAGGTTTGAAGCAGATATACCAGTACGCAGCATTTATGTACACGCCCTGGGAGAGAAAGATTATCATGCTCTATCAGAATTCGAGGGATCCATTCTGGTGAACTCTGGCGCCCATACTGCGGACATTTCGATCAATTATTTTAATCAGTTTAATGCATTTCAACCATTTTATTCAGTTTTATGAGAAATTTTATTTATTCTTATTTTCATTGTTATTGACATTAATATATTACAATTACGTTTAGCCTACTAAGGAGCACGTAGAACTATTACTTAGCACCGGTTTGCTTGTTCTTCTTATATTTCTTATCTTCCCAAAACTTCCTCATCCTTTCACTTTGGGCCTGTCTTCTTTCTTGAGTCCATGCGTGTTTGAGTTTCAAATTCCTTCCTGTTGGGTTCCTGGGCATGAAGTTATGTGTATTGATTTTTCTGCCTGTATATAGTCCGTGTAGTTGCCAATGGGTCATACCGATTTCCGTGAGGTCACTTTGGGTGTCTACCAACCGCGTATTTTTTATTGTCGGGTTCAGTTGATGATGTGGAAGATTGTCTTGGTCAAGCGAGAGTCGTCCATTCGTGCTGTATGACCGCAGAATTTCATACGTCTTTTTCCTGCAGGTGAGGTGAATCGTTCAGTCAGCGAATACAGTTCTTCTGAGCGTTTGCGCATCCAGATTCCCTATTGAATCTTGGATCCAAATACCTTCCTCAGTATCTGTCGATCTATTTTCTCGATGTCTTTGACACTGATAGTAAATGAAGACATCTCCCTTGCGTAGAGTGCTTCTGTAAGAACGACTGTATGGTAATGATGAAGTTTGACTTTGGTAGAAAGCGATTTATTGTTGTACATAGTCCAGGTGATTCTGTAGGCTTAACGATTTTTTCCTGCACGAGTTCTGTTAGCTATTTTTTCGTTGCCAATGTTTCCAATAATTTCACCTAGGTAGTTGAAATGTATAACTTGTGTGATATTGCCATACTTGTTTGCAGTTCATGCCAAGATTGGGCTCTTGGAGCCTATGTACCGTGTTTTAACTGTCTCATGAAGTTTCCCGATGGCATGGCTGACTTCTTCCGGTCGGCACTGGATATTGATATGGCCCAGCTTTAAGGTCGTATACCCCTCCATACGCCAACACCGTGGAGAGACGCATCTACCATTGCGTTATTTCGTGAGGCCCAGTAGTGGGGTGTGTATGAAGATACAGCGGCCCAAGTCACCTCCTTATAAATGTAGATGGTCATCTGCCCTTATTCTAATATCAAATCATGTGATAAGCATGGGGTTATTTGAGTTAAAATTGAATTGTATTGGTGAAAACTAGAACACTCTATGTCTTAAAAGGTTATTGATTATTTTGTGTTTTAGTGTGTGCATAAAATAAACAAATTAGTTTGATATAAAAATAAATAACTTGCCAACTAATTAAGGTGCAATTTTTATTTTTGGTAAGAATGCAGCTCTACCCGAAAGATTTCAGCATTAGAAGTCAAGTTTATTCTAAAACTAGTTTTGTTTGATCCAGCTGCATAAGAACGTCTATTTTTTTAAAGGTCAAATTGAGCAAAAATCATGAATTTTTCTACGACCTTAAAATAATTAAAATTTTCCACCTCTTTGACTTGCTATTGCTCAGCCCTCCCTATTCATAATGTTCCTTCCCGCCTACCCAACAGCTGGAGACAACAATGAACTTTCAATAGTCCGTCAATGAGTCAATCTTGCTTTGTTGCGGTTTTATCACTTCTTCTTAGATTGTGTTGGACTATGTTTTGCAATATGCCCCGTGGCAGTGTCAGTGAAAGTGTAAAGTGGGTGATTATTAGCATTCATAAGGCTGGTCAGTCTCTTCGGAGCATAGGCAAGGAGTTAAAAGAGAGAAAAACTTACGTGGAACAAACAGTAAAGGAATTTAAAGCGACTGACAGTGTAGCTAATGGTCACAGATCTGGACGACCTAACAAAACGTCACCACGACAGGACAGATCAAGCTTGTTGATGGAACCGTGAATTCCACTCAATATTGTAATACCATTGAAGAGGTTATGTTACCATGAGTTAATGGACTAATGGATGATAATATATTGCTCCAACAAGATAACGCACCATGTCACAAGTTCAAGACTGCGTTGGCTTGTTTCCAGAAACAAGATGTGGAGATCTTACCATGGCCTGCAACGTCCCCCCGATCTAAACCCGATAGAGAACTTTTGGAACTCCTTGGCAGCCAGAATTCCGAAAAAAACAAAAAAACAAGGAGGATATGAAGCATCAACGTGTTGAGCGCTGGCGTACCATTACCAGGGATCAGTCCTGAACCCTGATTGACAGTATGCAGGAAAGCTCGTGGTAGCCACATTGACTACTAAATGTATAGGGAATTCTGTGTATCATTTCTGAGACAATTTGTAATTTCTTTCTAATAAAATTTTCTGTGTAATGTGCAAAAGAAGCAATTTTTGCTTGGTGTCCTTATACTTCTCTAAGCCACCGTAAGTGTATTAAGACGGAGACAAAGACCCAGAGAAATTAACTATGTGAAATCAAAATGTTCGATCCGGCCGGAAACCGAACCTCTGAACCGAATACCAATATGCTGACTAACAAAGGAGATTGTTGTTATTATTATTATTATTATTATTATTATTATTATTATTATTATTATTATTATTATTATTATTATTATTATTACCCGAAACACCGAGGGGAGTGGCCGCGCGTGTTAACGCTCTACGGCTATGGAGTCAAGCTCTGCATTCGGGTGACGGGCGGGCCTCAGTCCCACCATCGACCGCCCCGAAAATGGCCCACCGCGGCCTCCCACCCTCATTTTCAGGCAAATACCTGGATAGTTCCTATTCATAGTCCATAGCCGATTTCTTCCACCTCTTTATCCAATTCCATTCACTGTCATTCATTTCGTCTGCATTAGCTCCTCAACTGAGGTTGGCGTCAGGAAGGGCATCCGGCCGTAAAAGGACATGCCATAAAATGTCATCTCACATCATCCCCGATCCCGCAATATTCCCTGAAACAGAAGGATACAAGACTGTTATTCAGGATCAATTTTTAAGGTTGTCCAACGAAGAAGTTCGTCTTCTATCGTGATTCTTGTTTCCATCAATCTTCCTTTGAATGAAAATCAACAGCCTGTTTCCAGTCACTCAACCTGGTCAGGAATGGAATGAATGAAGCCCCATCTAGCGGCGAGGATTTTCTTTGAAAGATTGCATGCAATAAACGGTATCGCTCTCCTCTCATTATATGGCCCAAATACTGTAACTCGCGTATTTTAACGGTGTTGGCTCTCTCTTTACAGTTTTACGAGTGCCTTTACATCGCATCAACACACATAAGCCTTATGGCAACGGTAGTACATAAAGGAAAAGGAGTTGGAAGGAAGTGGTCATGGCCTTAATTAAGGGACAGCCCCAGCATTTACCTGGAGTGAAAATGGGAAACCACGGAAAACCATCTTCAGGGCTGCCAACAGTGGGGTTCGAACCCACTACCTCTCGAATGCAAGCTCATAGCTGCGCGCCCCTAACCACACGGTCAACTTGTTGGGTTCTTTTTACATTGACCAATCCTATGCATTATCTCAAGGTTTGTGACTATACCACCCAACTTACTTCCAGAATTCTTCGGTAAGTCCATTTCTCAAATGCCTCCCATCGGTTGACCATATCTCGTTTCAGTGTCCAAGCTTCCATTCTATAGAATAGTACCGAAAACGCATAGCATCGTTGCAGTCTGATTCTTAAAGCCGAACATAGATCACTGCTGCATAATACATTTCTCATTTTATGAAATGTACAAGCTGAGTAACGTACTAGAAATCAACAGATACTAGCTGTATTAGGACAGGAGTATCTTGACTGAAAGAAATGTCGCGTATAACAGTATGCACTACCGGACAGGTCACTTGAAACGGCCCTTGTAGAAGCTCCAGCAGCCCATTTACTTAATAGGAGACATCCAGAAGTTTCTCAGCACCTGCAGAATTATGAGCAAATTCCTCAAAGAAAGTACAGCGAGAATACAGATCATTCTTTTATTGAAGTACGACTGTGCTTGGTAGTTATTTATTCATACAATTAGGTTAATGAGCCAGATTGGAAGTCGGTGAGATAACGAAATAATAATAATAATAATAATAATAATAATAATAATAATAATAATAATAATAATTCAACCGAGCTCGATAGCTGCAGTCGCTTAAGTGCGGCCAGTATCCAGTATTCGAGAGATAGTAGGTTCGAACCCGACTGTCGGCAGCCCTGAAAATGGTTTTCCGTGGTTTTCCATTTTCACACCAGGCAAATGCTGGGGCTGTACCTTAATTAAAGCCACGGCCGCTTCCTTCCCACTCCTAGCTCTTTCCTGTCCCATCGTCGCCATAAGACCTATCTGTGTCGGTGCGACGTAAAGCAACTAGCAAAAAAAAAAAAAAAAAAAAAATGGTTCATGGTGTGGGTTACTGTAGTCACATCGAAGTTCGTGAACCATGGACAACGGCTGAGTGGCCTAGTAACTGGTCCTGAGAGTCGGGATACCAGTTGCTACGGAATAGGAGTGGGCATCTCGGACATATTCTGAGTCACGGCCCTCCTTGTGCTCAGGCGGCTAGGACTATACAAACCACCAGGGATTCCTAACCCGTTAGAGGAGAGATCCTCACTTGGACAACGTGCAAGTAGGCTAGCATCCTGCTTCACGAATTTACCAAGCTCAGAACATTTTAAGCAAGCCTCGGACCTATGGGAGTAACGGAGTACCATTCCCATTTGATAGGCGAAGGACTCCTTGGAAATAACGTGGCGAATGAAATGTAACTCGAAGAGGAGCTATCAATATTAATGGAGCTTATTGAAGAAAGAAAGTGGAACTTGCTGAGTCAGCAAAGAGGTTGCATCTGGATGTGCTACGAGTAAATGCTATTCAGGTAAGGGGAGATAATGAGGAAGAGATGGAAGATTATAAAGTATACTTGACGGGTGTTAAAAACGGAAGAGCAGAGTGTGGGGTAGGGCTGTTCATCAGTAACACTATTGCTCGCAACATAGTTTCTGTTAGGCACGTAAATGAGCAAATGATGTGGGTAGATTTGGCAGTTGGAGGAATTAGGACGAGAATTGTCCCAGTGTATACACCATGTGAGGGTGAAGTTGACAAGTTTTATGAAGTATTGAATTACATCGTAGTCAGGGTCAACAGCAATGGTAGGATAGTGCTAATGGGCGATTTCAATGCGAGAGTTGGAAATAGAACTGAAGGATATGAAAGGGTGATTGGTAAATGTGGGGAAGATATGGAACCTAATAGGAATGGGAAGCGTTTGCTGGACTTCTGTGCTAGTATGGGTTTAACAGTTACGAATATATTCTTCAATCATAAGGCTATTCACCGCTACACATGGGACACCAGATCCATAATAGACTATATATTAACCGATTTAGAATTCAGGAAACCTGTTAGGAATGTACGGGTTTCCCGGGATTTTTGGATGATACAGGCCACTATCTGACCTGTAGTGAACTATGTGTCCCTAGGGCTAGGATAGAGAAAGTGAAATCTATCTGCAAATCGAATCAGGATAGAAGATCTCCAGGACGATGAAATTAGACAGAAGTACATGGATGGGATTACTGAGAAGTTCCGAACATTGGACAATAAGAGGGTTCAGGATATAGAAAGAGAATGAATGGCATACAGGGATGCTCTAGTAAAAACAGCAAGGGAATGCATAGGAACAACTGTGTGTAAAGATGGGAAAAGCTAACATCTTGGTGAATAATGAAGTGAGAGCAGCTTCTAAACGCAAAAAAGAAGGCTTAACAGAAATGGCTCCAAACAAGGGCTGGTGCAGACAGGTAATTGTGCGTATATGAAAGAAAGAGAGCGAAACAAATAGTTGTTGAATACAAAAAGAAGTCGTCTAAAGATTTTGTTAATAACCTGGAAAGGCTAGGTCAGGCAGCAGGGAAACCTTTCTGGACAGTAATAAAGAATCTTAGGAAGTGAAGGAAAAGGAAATGAACAGTTTTTGGGTAATTCAGGTGAACTCATAACAGATCCCAGGGAATCAGTGGACAGGTGGAGGGAATATTTTGAAAATCTTCTTAACGTAAGAGGAAATATTCCTGGTGGTGTCGCGAACAACCGTGCTCATGGAAAGGAGGAAAATTATGTTTGTGAAATTACGCTTGAGAAAGTATAAAAGGTGGTCAATAAACTCCATTGTCATAAAGCAGCAGGAATAGATGACATTGGACCTGAAATGGTGAAGTATAGTGGGAAGGCAGGGATGAAATGACTTCATAAATTAATAAAATTAACATAGAGTGCTGGTAAGGAACCTTCAGATTGGACATAAACAGTAATTGCACCTATCTATAAGCAAGGGAACAGGAAGGATTACAACAACTATCGAGGTATCTCGTTGATTAGTGTACCAGGCAAAGTATTCACTGGCATCTTGGAAGGCAAGTTGCGATCAGTCGTTGAGAGGAAGTTGGATGAAAATCAGTGTGGTTTCAGACCACAGAGAGGCTGTCAGGGTCAGATTTTCAGTATGCAGTAGGTAATTGAAAAATGCTACGATAGGAATAGACTGTTATGTTTATGTTTTGTAGATCTAGAGAAAGCTTATGACAGGGTACCGAGGGAAAAGATGTTCGCCATACAAGGGGACTGTGGGATTAAGAGTAGATTATTAAAATCAATCAAAGGTATTTATGTTGACAATTGGGCTGCAGTGAGAATTGATGGCAGAATGAGTTCTTGGTTCAGGTTACTTACAGGAGTTAGACAATGCTGTAATACTTCACCTTTGTTGTTCGTAGTTTACATGGATCATCTGCTGAAAGGTATACATTGGCAGGGAGGGATTCAATTAGGTGGAAATGTAGTAAGCAGTCTGGCCTATGCTGACGACTTGGTCTTAATAGCATATCGTGCCGAAAGACTGCAGTCTAATATGTTGGAACTTGAAAATAGGTGCAATGAGTATGGTAGGCCTATGCTGACGACTTGGTCTTAATAGCATATCGTGCCGAAAGACTGCAGTCTAATATGTTGGAACTTGAAAATAGGTGCAATGAGTATGGTATGAAAATTAGCCTTTCAAAGACTAAATTGATGTCAGTAGGTAAGAAATTCAACAGAATTGAATGTCAGCTTGGTGATACAAAGCTAGATCAGATAGATAATTTCAAGTATTAAGGATGTGTGTTCTCCCAGGATGGTAATATAGTAAGTGAGATTGAATCAAGATGCAGTAAAGCTAATGCAGTGAGCTTGCAGTTGCGATCAACAGTATTCTGTAAGAAGGAAGTCAGCTCCCGGACGAAACTATCTTTACATCGGTCTGTTTTCAGACCAAGTTTGCTTTACGGGAGCGAAAGCTGGGTGGACTCAGGATATCTTATTCATAAGTTAGAAGTAAAAGACATGAACGTAGCGAGAATGATTGCTGGTACAAACAGGTGGGAACAATGGCACGAGGGTACTCGGAATGAGGAGATAAAAGCATAAACCGGCTTCGGTGGTGGGATCATGTGAGGCGAATGAAGCAGGAGAATAATGGGCTCTGTTATGGAGGGTAAGAGAAGTAGAGGGAGACCAAGACGACGATGGTTAGACTCAGTTTCTGACAATTTAAATATAAGAGGTATAGAACTAAATGAGGCCAAAGCACTAGTTGCAAATAGAGGATTGTGGCTACGTTTAGTAAATTCACAGAGACTTGCAGACTGAACGCTGAAAGGCATACCGGTCTATAATGATGATGTATGTATAATAATAATAATAATAATAATAATAATAATAATAATAATAATAATAATAATAATAATGCACAGGGAGAAGATAGAGAGATGGACTAGTAAAGAACTTCATGGAAGGTACTACAACCAGAGGAATGATGAGAGCATTGACAAACAACTTTCAAACTCATGACTGTCTAGCGGAGAGTTATGTCCAGAACACGAACAGACAAAAAAGAATCAACACACATATCTTATTGAAATCGCTATACCGAATGACCACAATACGAAACAAGGATACAGGAAGAAGGTCGATAAATATACTCGTCTGGCTATGGAAGTAAGAAGGACCTGGAAACAAGACAGAGTGAGAATTCTTCCTTTTCTCCTTTCTCGCACTGGATTCACACCAAAATCAGTTCCAGAAAAATTTAATGAAACTGCGGGTGTCCTTCTACATTCTCAACGAGACACAAAAGGCTGCAATTTTGAAGACCTGCAACTTCGTCAGAACATTTCTGAATCCTCAGTACGAACCATAAATTGAAAAGGCTGCAACCTCTACAACGAAGAGAATAATGAAGGCGTATATTGTCAAGTTATGAACATTATGATTAAGCTCTATTTCTTAGATGTAAAATATCGAAATACTTGCATATTACTATCTATAAAGTTGTGAAGTAAATAATAATATATGACCTCATATACCGTATACAGGTATTTGGCACCATCTGGGGTGCTTGTGCGTCAATGGGGACATTCCATTTCACTACACCACATGGCAGAGAAACCACAATTCTACTCTATACTTGCGTTTTCATTAACTTTGTCGGGTAAACAATCGAATGTTCCGGTAGAGATCTTAGAGATTTTTCACATAACGACATCGTATGACGTCCTTTTACCGCCCTTCAAAAATCGAACTACATCAGTTTAGTTTGAATCTACGATCTGGGGATCCAGCGAGGACATTCTACCATCACTCCACAGAGAGATCACTGTTTGTTATGTAACCGTACTCTTTCTTTGATACAGTATGTTAACATGAGACAAACGACTTTATTAAAAAAAAGGTATGGTGGTGGTGTTAACTAGATGTACAGCTTACTGATTGACATCGCGCGTAATTAAAATCAAATTTAAAACATTACAATTGCGAGTGACTTATTTTACCGCTTTAATTTATTTTTGTGTTTTAAATAAAATGCATGTAATTTATTTTAAGAATTCCAATGCTATCTTCATCATATTTTTGTTCTTCTTCATCATCTCCTGTAGCGTGAGACATTGGGTCGAGGGGATACAACTTGGGATGAGGACCAGTATCTCACCCTGGTGGCCTCACCTGCTAAGCTGAACAAGGGCCTTGTTCGGGAATGGGAAGATCGGAAGGGATAAACGAGGAAGAGGGAAGGAAGTGGCCGTGGCCTTAAATTAGATACCATCCCAGCATTTGCCTGGAGGAGAAGTGGTAAACCACGGAAAACTACTTCGAGGATGGATGAAGAGGGAATCGAACCCCCTCCACTCAGTTGATCTCCCGAGGCTGAGTGGACCCCGTTCCAGCCCTCATACCACTTTTCAAATTTCGTGGCAGAGCCGGGAATCGTACCCAGGCCTCCAGGGGCGGCAGCTAATCACACTAACCGCTACACCACAGAGGCGGGCATCAATTACTATATGGAGATTATTCGTAATTTAATGTGAATGTTTCTTGTTGTATTCCACATTCATTCTTATTCGTTTTGCCCCATTGTTGAAATGCCATCTGGTTGATAGCCCCTACTGCACCGTAATAATGTAATTTAACTGAGTGAGTTAACCGTACAGTTACGGTCGCACAGCTGTGAGCCTGTATTCGTGAGACAGTGGGTTCGAATCCTACCATCGGCAGCCCTGAAGACGATTTTCCGTGGCTTCCCATTTGATATCAGGCTGGGGCTGTACCTCAATTAAAGCCACGGACGCTATCTTCCCAGTCCTAGCCCTTTCCAATCCTTCGGTTACCGAAAACCTTCTATGTGTTAGTGCGACGTTAAACAAGTATCAAAAACGGTTATTTGTTTAACGTCCCCCTATATAACGGTGAAGTGTAGCATTTTTGTCGTGCAGGAGCTCATTAACGCAACTCCTTGTAGACTTAGCGTCAAGGAGGAGATCCGGCCGTAAAATCCAGCCAAATCCACATGTGCGACACAGTTCACACACGCGACCGCACCAGCCTGTGGGGAAGACGGTGAACGAAGAGTTCTTTAACGTCAAATATCTTACTGGTGAGGACTACCGGCGGCCTCACGATTTCTTTTGTCAACAAACATACCAAGGACTCTCAACTTGGCAACGTGGACTGGCGACCACGGTGCCCCTGGCTGAGTCTCGTATTGGTTATACTAGTGCCGTTTTCCAAACGTCTTTCTTCATTCAACCTCCCTTTGGTTAACTCTCCTTTGACCCGGATGGTATTAGGTTTGCGAGGACTGGAGCGTCTTCATTCCCTTCACAACTCTACCCTTTACTTTTTCGGTACCTTCATTCTCTGAACGATCGAATCTCTTCCATTTTCTCTCTGATTAGTGTTAAGAGACAATAATCAGCACCACCTCTCCTAAGAGGGAATGATTTCCTAAATATACTTCCCCGTTAAAAAGTAGTGATCCTTACCACTGCCACCTTTCTTGCAAATTCATACGAATTGAAACGTTTCCCATCATATGAGGAATTGATAATTTTATAATACAATATACATTTTCACCTACTAAAACTTCCGGCTTCATGGCTAAATGGTTCTCGTGCTGGCCTTTGGTCATAGGGGTCCCGGGTTCGATTCCCGGCAGAGTCGAGAATTTAAACCATCATAAGTTAATTCCCCTGGCGCGGGGACTGGGTTTATGTTTCGTCTTTATCAACATTTCATCCTCATCACGACGACCAGGTTGCCTACGGGCGTCAAATCAAAAGACCTGCACCTGGCGAGCCGAAGTTCCCGGACATATCCCGGCACTAAAAGTCATATGCCATTTCATTACCTACTAAAATAGTAAAAACTGTTTGTTCTTCTGGGGTTACGAATGATGTCAGTATCATCCCACATGCCGCTAGATTTCTTCAAATCCCTAAGAAACTTCCCGAATGTAGTTTCAGTTTCTCTTCTCATTCCTCCCCAAACACTCGTGTGTGAACTCCAATATCGCACTTACAATAATCGTTCATGCGTTCACTAAACATACTTTCGTATAAAACGCCCTTGTTCTCTGTTTACTTAGCCGCAGTTGTTAAAACAGAAGTTCTTTTCTCCTTGTTTCTCTTTATGTCGCGGCCAGATTCCGTCAACATTGTTAAATATATATATAGGATGTCAGTTCTTAGACATCCACACTCTACCAGCTCCTAGCATCACCATGGTCTCCAAAAGCTTTGCAGTCCTCTTCGTGGCTCTGTTCGCCTTCCAGGTGAGATTATAGAAATGTCCTCTCATATTATACATACGTTTTCATTACAAACTGTTATGCCTTTCAGCATTCTGTCTGCATGCCTCTTTCGCAACTACCTCTGCGGTCTGGTTTAGTTCAATACCTCTCTCTTAATTTCAAATCGTTGAAAACTGAGTCTAACTGACGTCGGCTTGGTCTCCCTCAGCTACTCTTGCCCTCCATGGCTGAGTCCGTTATACTCGCAGTTAGCCTATTCTCCTCACATGATCCCATGTTATAAGACGATATACATATGCAGAGTTTCATCCGTGGAGATCATTCCTGACTTAGTCTTTATCTCCTCATTCAGAGTCCCTAAGATGTAATTATTGCCACTTACTTGTACGAGTAATTATTCTTGCTAACTTCATAGTGTTTGTTCCTACTTATCAATAAAATATCCTGAGTCAGTCAGCTTTCATCCCTGTTCATTAAAGTCGGTCTGAAGACAGACCGGTGTAAAGATAATTTCACCCGAATGCTGGCTTCATTTACACCATACCGTTGATCACAACTGTGAATTCAATTGCTTCATCTCATTTCGATTTCATTTATGCTACCATCCCAAAAGAACACACGTCCTCAGTTCTTGAAATAATAATAATGGCATTGGCTTTAAATCCTACTGACTACTGTTACGGTTTTCGGAGACGCCGACGTGCCGGAATTTAGTCCCGCATGAGTTCTTTGACGTGCTAGTAAATCTACTGACACAAGACTGGTGTACAGAGTGTCCCACTCTCAGCGGGCCCGGGAGACAACATGCATGTTCCAAGTCGTACGTACATAACCACCCGCGTATTCCATTACCGGAATTATTACATTTATTGCTTATTAATGCACCCAATAGCCTTCATCATGAGTACTAACCATTTTTTTTTAATATGGTGTTGAAAGTAGTGCCCTTTAGCATTCAAACATTCCTGGCATCTTCTAATGAAATTGCTATTTACACGCCTAAGTTCCTGTTGCGTAATTAACCTAATTACTGTTGTTATATTGTTTCTAAGTTCATCAATGTTGTGACGATTCTTTCTGTAAACATTATTTTTAAGATCGTACGACTGATGTGTTAATGTCGTCGATTTTTTCTTCCGATAGAACCCTTCGCTTCGGTTTAGGAATTCCAGCCATTAAGTGATCCCGTCGTTCTTAATTTGTTTACGAGCCATTTAACTATTTCTCTATCTGGAACTGGAACCCTGGAAAATCTCTCCTGAAATCACCTATATACCTCTCTACATGACTCGGTTGTTATAAATGTATCATACATAAAAACTCTTTGTTCAAACGTGAATTTCACTGGCATTTCAACGGTGTAATAATTTAATTAGTCTGATTAATTCTACTGTAATTCAGCCACATGTGCCCTTGCAACAAATGTATCACTTCACGGTTTCACGGCTTCCCGTGACACACAAACTCGAGTAAATGACCGCTTTGTGGCTATTAAGTGAGTGGTGATGGTGGTGATTATTTTTTTAAGATGAAGTACAACTAGGCAACCATCCTCTATATAACACTAATCGGAGGGAAAAAATGGAAGAGATCCGACACTTCGAAAAATGAAGGTATCGGCAAGGGAAGACAAGGGCCACGAAGGGCGTGAAAATGAAAGACTCGCTAGGCCTCGAGTGCTCTAATACCGTCGGGGTCAGAAAAGAACAAGAGTTGACCAAGGGATGTCGAATAGGATAGATGAAAGTGAGGAGCCTGGCATAAGTAAGTGGAAGCAACGCAAGGACTCAGATCAGGGCCCCTTGGTCGCAAACCACACTACCATGTTGAGAGCCCCTGGGGCCCGTTTTAGTCGCCTCTTACGACAGGCAGCGGATACCGTTGATGTTATTCCACCACCCCCACCCACAGGGGGACGTAATGTCTTGAACATCCAAGTAGATTCATTTATTACATGAGAATGAAAGTTGGTACATTCGATTACACCGTGGAAAAATTAATGCTTTTATATTTTTTCATTGTTATTCAACACCTCAACAAGACCAGCAAAGGAAGATTCAAATGCAAGCGCGACGCCAAGGTTAGTGTTTAGCTTGGTAAAATGGATAGTACGAATTATATTTTTTCATTGTTATTCAACACCTCAACAAGACCAGCAAAGGAAGATTCAAATGCAAGCGCGACGCCAAGGTTAGTGTTTAGCTTGGTAAAATGGATAGTACGAAATATAATGGACTGCTATCACCGCTACCATTTCATAACACGTCTACTCCTGCAATGCTCTTCGCATCATAACAAATGTCCATCTTTGTGTCCCAGTACAATTAAGTTCATATTTTCCTTATTTACACGTCATAACTTGACCATTCTAACAGACACTCTGATAGTTGTTGTCGTTTTTATTATTTTTTTTATTTTTTTTACATAAGTTTACATGAACAAATTTGGGTGGTTGCTACCGTGGACTACCGTGCAAGTTCTATAAAGAAGCAAGGGCTGAGCAAAGTACGGCGCTCGTTGTGTACGAAGCCTAAGTAGACACTCAGCAGAGCACTTTGGCTTTCAATAATTAGATTTCGACACGGGGTCAAGTACCTCCCAATGATAGTGACCTAACAACTCATATGTGCGGTTGAAGTGGTAGGTAGATCTCGGCATATGAAATATTCAAGAAATCTCTATGACTATTTAAGCTAATGAATCAATGACCAATCCGGTATAAAGAATATCAGGAATTTCAACCAATCGCAGCTGCCTATCACCACAAGTTTATCGTTTTCGTTTGATTTCTTTCACTACTTTTTATGTAAATTCATCAACACTCCGCACGTATACATCTTTATAGCTTACTTGACAAAAATATATGTTGTCTTCAATAATAAGTTTCAGCAATTTACAGTTAAACTATGATAAATAACGTAGACAAATAACTATGTTTTTGATTTTTTATACTTATTCACTTATAACTTTTTACTTAAATTTGAAGTAATTAATTCCATAATCACAATAAACACAACTTGAGCTCCAGATTATATCCATATAGATTCTGCAGTTCTCGTTACATTGTTATAGACAAGTTCCCGTCGTATTTGTACTCAGATACTTAAAAATGTTCAGCCGATCACTTCAAGTGAAATGTATTTTATTCATACCTGCCTGAATGGTGAAGTTGATTAGTAGAGATATTCCATTTTACAGTACAAGTCAGTCTTAAATCCTAGGCAGGGTTGCTTTGTCCTCAATGTTCTAATGCTTCCGAATTGACTTACATGGGTGATATTTACTTCACATGACAATCTAGGTAGAGTGTGCAAGAGGAACGAAATGAGCATAAACATTATTTTTAGCCAGAGGTTAGCCAGAGTTAGTCGCTAGTCCATGTAGGTTACTAACACGGACAGCTAAAATTATCTTTCAATTACTGTTTCAGGCCTCAGAAGCCAACGTCATCGACGACATTATTTCACAGATGGGCTCATCTATGAATCAGACAATGAAGCAAATCAAGGAGAACTTAGCCGAAATGGAGAGAGCTGCCAGCAACGTGATAGACGGCATCCAAGGAAAAATCCAGGACCTGGAAGACCAAGCCGCCGAGTCCATTCAGAAATACGCCGAGCAGGCCCAGCAGCTTGATGCTAACATCACTGAGTGTCAGAACGCGGCCCAGGAGGCATTAGACAAAGTGAAGAACGCCAGTACCTCTGGCATCAGGGAGTGTTTGTCCACTCTCCGCCAAACCATGCAACCTGACCTCGATCTGTTGGACGGTGACATGCAGGAAGTTCAAGCATTCGCTACTGAGGCCGCTAAGAACTTCTCAGCATGTGGCTTCATCAACCCTTCCTGCCAAATGAAAGTCATTACTGAGGCAGCCAAGCAGGCAGGCACTCTGGGCAGTAAAGTTATGTCTGATGGCACAACATTCGCTCAAGACTTCGCCCCTGCTGAGAGCCAGTTCAACACATGCGCCCAGGCCGAGATCAGCTCTGCTGTTTCCACTACTCAGGAGACCATCCAGGAAGAGATACAGTGTATCCAGGAAAAGATCCAAGAGGCCAGTTCACAGTAACATGTAAACAATAAATAAATGTGTTCAAAATAATAACATTTGTTTCCTTCGTGAAAACAGTAGACCTACTTCTTTTTTTCCCAGTTCTGCTCGGCAGACCCATATCTCGCAAAGAAGTATGAATAGGCATACTAAAGCTACTATAGTCTGCTTCTAATCGGAAAGCTACAAGCCGCATTTCAGAAATCTGGTAAGCGTCAACGCGGCTCGAATGCTGCTAGGATTGCTACATATGTCAGCGTAGTTTAACATGAAGGGATGAGGAAAGCCTAGCACCAAAAGCATGAAAGGCAGGCATTTGTAACAATTGATAGACAAGGGTCTTGGAGGTCATTTTTTCCCCAACCCGCACCCATAAACTGCCTTAAGGGCACCCGGCACCTGCTATAACTCTAATGTTATTTGTTTTTACGTCCCACTAACTACTCTTTCGGTATTCGGAGACACCGTGGTGCCGGAATTTAGTCCCACAGGAGTTCTTTTACGTGCCAATAAATCTACCGACACGAGGCTGACATATTTGAGCATCTTCAAATACCACCGGACTAAGTCAGGATCGAACCTGCCAAGTTGGAGTCAGGAGGCCAGTACCTCAACCGTCTGAGCTACTCAGCCTGGCGGCTATAACTCTACCAGTGTTAAACGTAAGAAACATTTTTTCCTAAATGATTGAGCCAGAATATTATTGTATGTTGTCTTCAGCATATATTTTAAAATTTATGCCAGGCGGACCTTTCTACAGTAGCATTTTCCGACATGACTTTTTTTCCTTGCTGAGCAATTTCAACTCATTTCTCCCTGACATGTTCTAATATCTAACCTGTAATTCTAAAGGCTATAGCACACGGTGAAGTTTGACGTTATATACAAGCCCAGAAATTTTCAGGTTCTTAAATGTAAATGTTCCTCATACAAAGCAGAAAGTATCTTATGGAAAACGAGGCTAGCGTAGTCTTGGATCATATGAAGGATTTTCTAAATCACTAGACATATCCTCATCAATTCTTCTATTCACATATTTCAATCTTTATCTGGCCTATCTCTTACACTCCGTCTGCTACACATCGGCACTGTCGGCATTCCTCGTTCTATCATCATCTACCGACACGGTAGCATTTAATTAATTATTTTAGCTGACGTTTGTGATCACGTATAAAACAAAAAATGAAGAATATTAACACTATTTTAAGTGACAAATCAAGATCGTCCATCCACTTTATGGCAAGTGTTGTGACGCTGACAAAGTCATAGACAGATCAGAAAACGCCCACTTTAAGCTATTGGCGACAATACGGTGAACTAATTAAATTCCCCACATTCACAAACAAGGAAAGATCTTATACCCCATTTATAGAGGAACTAGCTGACATCCGCGGCTTTGCTCGCGTGGATTGTATAATTTGATAAAAGTTCCTTGTTACTGCACTAAGATATTTTCTGAAAATTCCTAAGGTATAAAAACTCACCGAAAAATTAAATGTCCGTCACCCCAGTACCTCTTTACAAACCACGTTTAGGGTATTGCCTTTTGGGGCTACGTATACCAGCCTATTGGCAAAGCTAACTCTGGATCATGTGACATAGAAATGTCCATGTGAGAAACAGCTCTCTCTCTCGAGTCGAAAACAAAGTACATGTTTCTTTTTAAGGAGATTCCAAGTAACAATTTTCACGTCTGTAATATCTGCAATTTTTGAGATATAAGTATCCCCATAAACATATTTCATCTCCTTTGTTCAGCCCTTCCCATCCTCCCCTCTTTAAGTGGACTCTCCGAAAACAACAAATATGTGCTTCTTCATTTTTAAAGAAGATTCGAAATACCAATTTTCACGTCTGTAACAGTTTCAGTACTTGAGGTATAAGTATCCTCATAAAACTATTTCAACTCCTTCTTCACTTAATTTCACCCCATCCCTTAAGTGGGTTTTCCGAAAACAAAAGAATACGTGCTTCTATATTTTTAAAGGACAATCCAAATACCAATTTTTATGTCTGTTACATCTCCAATTTTTGAGATATAAGTATCCTCATAAAAGGTGTTCAACCCCTTTTTCACCTTTCTTTTCGCCCTCCACCTTAAGAGAATTTTCCGAAAATAAAGAAATACCTGTTTCTTTATTTTGTTAAGGAGATTTCAAATACCAGTTTTCACATTTGGAACATTTTCAGTTTTATATATATATTCTCATAAAAGTGATTCCACTCCATTTTCATTCTTTTCACCCCAAAAACAAACACATACGGGTTTCTTTATTTTTAAAGGAGATTCCAGATACCAATTATCACGTCTGTATCATGCGTTTTTCAGATATAAGTACCCCCACAAAAAGGATTAAACCCCTTCTTCAGTCCTTTCAACCCCCACCCCCAATAAGTGGATTTTCCGAAAAACAAAAAAATTACGTGTTCCTTTAATTTTAAAGGAGATTCCAAATACCAGTTTTCACGTGTATAACATCTACAGTCATTGAGGTATATGTATCCTCTTAACAAGAATGCAATCCTTTTATTTTTTTATCACGCCCCCTCCCCAATTTGAGTGGATTTTCCGAAAACAAAAATGCATGTTTCCGAATTTTTAAAGGAGATACCACACGCCAATTTTACGCCTGTAACATCAGTTTCTGAGATATAAGTATCCTCATTAAAATAATTGAACCCATTTTTCACTTCTTTTCACCCCAGGCTTAAGGGGATCCTCCGAAAACAAAACTGTACGTGTTTCTTTATTTGAAAAGTAGATTCCAATACCAATTTTCACGTCTGTAACAACAGTTTTTGAGATATCAGTATCCTAATAAAAAGAATTCAATCCCTTTTTCAGTCCTACTTAACCCACCCTCTTACTGGTTTTTCATGAAATAAAAAATGCGTGTTTATTTTTAAAAGAAAATACTTTTCCCACATCTGTAACACGTTAAGTTTTTTAGATATGCTGTAGATATACTCATCTTAAAAATTCGCCCCTTTTTCCACTTCCCCTTCAGTGGATTTTCCGAACGTAAATTATCCGTATTTATTTACTTTTACAGGATATTTCAAATACCAATTTTCACCTCTCTAATATGTTACGACTTTTAGATATACTGTGTATATGCTCATTTTCATAATTCGCCACCTTTGTCACTCCTGCACATGCCCACTTAAGTGGATTTTCCGAAAACAAAAAAATGCATGTTTCTTTATTTTAAAGGACATATCAAATACCAATGTTCATACCTCTAACATCTTCAGCTTTTGAGATATGAGTATCCTCATAAAGGATATATTTAATCCCTTTTCACCTTTTCTCACCCCCCCCCCTTAAGGAGATTTTTCGGAAACAAACATAACGTGTTTATTTATTTTTAGAGGAGATTCCAAATACCCATTTTACGTCATAAACTGTTAAACTTTGAGATCGAGGTATACTCATTTGAAAAATTCACCCCTTTTCACCCCCTTAGCGATGAAAAATCCAAAAGTCCTCCCTTAGTGAGTACCTGCACTCTAATGCAAATTATCTCCAGAATTTCATTTCTTTATGTCAAGTAATTTTGGCTCGGCGATGATGAATCAGTCAGCCAGTCAGGACATGTTATTTTACATATAGACTAGCAGTTACCCGCGGCTTCGCTCGCGTGGATTTCGTAATTTGTTAAAAGTAATCGTTCGTCGGCACATTATCAAAAATCCCTAAAGAATAAAAACCGTCAGGAAAAATGAATTTCATTTACCCCAGAAACTCTTTGTAAGCCACGTTTGTGGTATTGCTTTTCGGAGCTAAAATGACCATGCGACATAGAATTGTACATGTGAGAAACAGTCTTCTCTCAAGTCGGAAAAAGCAGCATGTTTCTTTATTTTAAAAGTAGATACCAAATACCTATTTTCACGTCTGTAACATCTTCAGTTTTTGAAATATAAGTATCCGCATAAAAAGAATTCAACCCATTTATCAGTACTTCTCCCCACCCCCAGCTCCACCTAAGTGGATTTTCCGGAAGTAAAGAAATACATGCTTCTTTATTTTTAAAGAAGATTCCAAATACCGATTTTCACATCTGTAACATCTTCAGCTTTTGAGATGAAAATACCCTCGTAAAAATTCATCTTATTTTCACTTCTTTTCACTTCCGTTAAGTATCTTTTCCGAAAACGGAAAACATGTTGCTGTATTTTTAAAGGACTTTACAAATACCAAGTTTCACGTCTCTAACATGTTAAGTTTTTGTTATACACTGTAGATATAGCGGTATTCATTTTAAAATTTCACCCGCTTTTTCAGTTCTTTTCACCTTCTTTAATGGATTTTCCGAATACATAATAGCAGACTGTGCCGAAAGCCTGCAGTCTAATATCTTGGAACTTGAAAATTGGTGCAATGAGTATGGTATGAAAATTAGCCTCTCGAAGACTAAATTGATGTCAGTAGGTAAGAGATTCAATAGCATTGAATGTCAGATTGGTGATACAAAGCTAGAAAGGTCGATAATTTCAAGTATTTAGGTTGTGTGTTCTCCCAGGACGGTAATATAGTAAGTGAGATTGAATCAAGGTGTAGTAAAGCTAATGCAGTGAGCTCGCAGTTGCGATCAGTAGTATTCTGTTAGAAGGAAGTCAGCTCCCAGACGAAACTATCTTTACATCGATCTGTTTTCAGACCAACTTTGTTTTACGCGAGCGAAAGCTGGGTAGACTCAGGATATCTTATTCATAAGTTAGAAGTAAGAGACATGAAAGTAGCAAGAATGATTGCTGGTACAAGCAGGTGGGAACAATGGCAGGAGGGTACTCGGAATGAGGAGATAAAGGCTAATTTAGGAATGAACTCGATGGATGAAGCTGTACGCATAAACCGGCTTCGGTGGTAGGGTCATGTGAGGCGAATGGAGGATGATAGGTTACCTAGGAGAATAATGGACTCTGCTATGGAGGGTAAGAGAAGTAGAGGGAGACCAAGACGACGATGGTTAGACTCGGTTTCTAACAATTTAAAAATAAGAGGTATAGAACTAAATGAGGCCACAACACTAGTTGCAAATCGAGGATTGTGGCGACGTTTAGTAAATTCTCAGAGGCTTGCAGACTGAACGCTGAAAGGCATAACAGTCTATAATGATAATGTAATGTAATGTATGTAAAATATACGCTCATACAAAGAATTCAATGATTTTTTAAGTCATTCACCTCCCTTAAGTGGGTTTTACAAAAACAAAAGAATACATGTTTCTTTACTTTGAAAGAAGATTCTAAATACAAATTTTCATGTCTGTAACATCTTCAGCTTTTGAGATATAAGTATACTCATAAAAAGTATTCAACTACTTTTTCACCACACCCCCCGTTAAGTTGATCCCCCTACCCGAAAAATGCATGTTTCTTTATTTATAAAGGAGCTTCCAAATACCAATTACCGTGACTGTAACGTCTTCAGTTTCTGAGATATATATATCCTCATAAAAAGTATTCAACTCCTTTTTTCATCTCCACTTCCAAATTGACATTCCCCACAAAATGCGTGATTCTTTATATGTAAAGGAAATTCCAAATACCAATGTTCACGTCTGTAACATCTTTAGTTTTTTAGATACAAGTATCCTCATACAAATAATTCAACTAAATTTTCAGTTCTTTCACCCACCCCTTACGTGGATTTTTCGAAAACAAGAGAATACATATATCTTTATTTTTAAAGGAGAGTCAAATACCAATTTCCCCGTCTGCAACATCTTTACTTTTTGAGATATAAGTATCCTCAGACAAAGAGTTCAACTAATTTTTCTATTCTTTCACCCCTCCCCCACAACTGGATTTTCTGAAAACAAAGAAATACGTCGTATTCAATAAGTTCGAAAAGTTCTTTAGGCTTGTTTGAAATTTACATCACCGAGCTCGATAGCTGCAGTCGCTTAAGAGCGGCCAGTATCCAGTAATCGGGAGATAGTGGGTTCGAGCCCCACTGTCGGCAGCCCTGAAAATAGTTTTCCGTGGTTTCCCATTTTCACCCCCAGGCAAATGCCGGGTTTGTACCTTAATTAAGGCCACGGCCGCTTCCTTCCACTTCCTAGACCTTTCCTATCCCATCGTCGCCATAAGACATATCTGTGTCGGTGCGACGTAAAGCAAATAGAAAAAAAAATTTACATCTATATATATAAAATAAGAGTTTTGTCTGTGCATTGCTCAGAATTTGAAAAGAATGGTATTTCTGTATCGGTCATGTCCACAGTAACAAGAAAATACACTTTTTACTTTTCCGTAATGTCTGTCTGTCTGTCTGTCTGTCTGTCTGTCTGTCTGTCTGTCTGTCTGTCTGTCTGTCTGTCTGTCTGTCTGTCTGTCTGTCTGTCTGTCTGTCTGTCTGTCTGTCTGTCTGTCTGTCTGTCTGTCTGTCTGTCTGTCTGTCTGTCTGTCTGTCTGTCTGTACACGTATCACTAGAAAACGGCTAAAGAGAATTTAATGAAAATCGGTATGCAAAGTCGGGGAATAAGTCGCTACAATCTAAGCCATAAATAATTTTATTCGCGCTGATAGAAATTATAGTTTAGGAGAAGGCCTAAAATTATTCTTCAAATATTTATGTTATTAGTCGTCTTATCTTAATGAAAATTGTTATGCGAAGTCACGGAATAAGTTGCTACAATCTAAGCTATAAATAATTTTATTCACTCTGAGTGAAATGGTAGTTTAGAGGAAGGCCTAAGATTGAATTATTAAATATTTACGTTATTAGTGGTTCTATCTCATTGAAAACTAGTATACAAAGTCGGAGAATAAGTCACTACAATCTAGGCTATAAATCATTTTATTCACGCTGAAAGAAACGGTAGTTTAGGGGAAGGCCTAAAATGTAATTCTCAAATATTTGTATTATTAGTGGTCGTATCGTTAAATACTACAAAATCAAAGTTATATAGAATTCAATTTCCGACTATTTATGTCTTATACATTTTTACCGTACCGGCAATTATAACACAAATATTCATGAATTTGTATTTTTGTTGCTAAGTCCATATCAACGCCGAGCCACGAGAAAATGAGTTAACAGAAATTAATGAAAATTGGTATATAGAGTCGGGGAATAAGAAACTACAGTCTAAGATACAAACAATTGTATTGACCCTGGATGAAATTATTGTAGTTTAGGAGAAGACGCCTAAAATGTAATTTTTAAATACCTACAGTATGTATCTGGTCCTGTCGAAAAGTACTACATAACAAAAGTTACAGAGAATACAATTTCCGATCATTTATGTTTTATTCAAGTTTACCGTACCGACTATGATAACAGTGGTATTTCAGAGTCAAAAGAAAACTAAATGTGAAGGCCTACAATATCGAAAGCGCATAACATTGATCAACAATAACGTTACTTTGACCATTGTTTGTTGTGATGTTATTTCTCTCTTATGCTACCTCTCAACTCCGATAGATGGGATTACTGCTGCGTACGAGTATAATAGCCTGACTGAATATTGGCGGGAAATAGCCGGGGAGTTAGCAAACTTTCCTCTTTATCATGCCATTCCTCTGGTTCATACATTTTCTGATACAGCTGGTAACACACTGGTTCTTCATGGCATCCCAGTTATTCGATCCCTACTCTGATGCGCTGTTTTGAATGAGCAGTGTGCATACTTAAGGCAGAGGTTGACTTAGTGGTAGTAGTATGGCCTGGTCTAGAATAAAAATTTAGGCCTATTCCAAATTATAGCACCGCAATTCACTACATAACTCAAAATTCAACCCTGAAAAGAGCCGTTTCTTAAGAAAAACTTCTTCCCCTTTACTTTTATAAAATTCTACATTCATTTTATTATAAATGATCAGTGAAGTCAGATTTTTTCGCCGCCAGTGTAGTGAATTGATTTTTTCCAACTCATCGGGTACTCTAGGAAACAGATTAGCAAAAGGGCATAGTTTTTGCCCTGGGAGTCTCCACTATTCGACCCTCTCCCCGCCGAAAAAAGAAAGAGTGTTCACGAATCACGGTTGTCTGCGGCCTGGTCATTTCAGCTCTGGAACTTTGGTATGTTAGATCGGCAGTGTAGTCCTGTTCGTTAAAAGTGGGAAAATGTGTGGTGTTTCATTTGATCGAGTATTTCATATGAAAGCATTGCTTTTAATCGCACCATTCCTACTGACGTCATTGTAATATATGTTCATTTCAGTTCGGAAAACCACTAAGACAGTCTTTCTGAGGATGTGAAAAGGCAGGTGGAGAGTGAGTGTCTACCATTATAATGAAAACTCCCCAACCTGATTGTGACTGATGGTATGCAAGCGGGTCTACCATTACAGTAAAAATTCCCTAACTCAGTCTTCATATAAGAAAATGTGTTTGGTGACTTCCCCTTCGCGTTTCTAGGGTAACGTTAAGAGCCATGCAATTTAATACAATCTTGCTCACAACGTGTACACTAGAATTCCGTAGCGAAGCACGCGTACATCAGCTAGTTAAGAAATAAAAGTTACATGTATGTATGTTGTATGTTTAGTCCTCAACCCGAAGGCTGGTTGGATCCTCAACAGTTCCGCCATCAGCTGTCATAGATGGCCTAGGCATCACTGAAGAGGCGTACTAGGAAAATGAGGAGTGAGGTAGTTTCCCGTTGCTTTCCTCACCGAGCCAGAAGTTGCTATTACACATCAGTCTGCCAAGCCCACTGAAATGCATGCACCAACTGACCCTATGAGCAATATTTTCACACCATTCATAGCAGGGACTGGCTGCAGGAGGAATGGTATTACTAGCATCACTCATACCTCAGTCACTTTCATTTTGTCAAAGCCAAGGATAAAGCTGAGACAGATCAATGAAAGTAACAAAATTGCTCTAGCCCATACCAGAAGATATAGTGCACTGTAAACACTAGGTCCCGCCAGCAAAGGCACAAAAGTTATATTGCGAAAGGATTTTAAGTATTTCATGTGAACTTAAAGGAGTGCCAGTGTTGGCCTCCTAACATTTTCTTTTTGGCCAGTAACGCTAATCTTTTGTTTTTACCAAAGGCCATATAGAATGGGTACTTGTTACCCCTGTTAAACTCAATTTCATTCATTTTAAGGCAATCAGACTGTTGAGCAGTTAAGACTGAATAATGTTTAATTTTGTTAAATGTAGGCTGTGCCTTCGATAGGCCTAGAACTTGTAAATTTCGAGAATAGTCTCCTAAAGTGTGAACTTGCAGAGCAAAGACGCTCGTCAACTGATGTAAAAATTTGGAAAATCCGTCTCCTTGACTGTTGGTTGAAAGGAGCAGTAGCGCTCATGAAAAATTTGTAATTAGGGAGCTTCAAGCTCAGCTTGTTATTTGGTTATTAACTGAATATTCTGATTTTTCCTAAAATTGTTACGAGCTAGTTTTTGTTACCTGATTTGTTATTTGCTTAGCAAAGTGTAAAGTTTAAATAGAAAAGAAAAAAGAAGAGAAAGAAATATAGCTCAAATTTTAAATTTTAAAATTAATCTTCTGACTTTTGTATACTTCATCAGGGGCAGTGGTTCAATATCTGGTCCGTGGCGACCCCCATCATGGCTAGACCTCCCATGGTATCTGAGGGTACTTGGGGGTCCGGGGGACCACAACCAGGGTATCAGCAGTGGCGGCCACTCTTGCCGTCAAATTTGTAATGTACCTTCCTGATTTCTATGGCTTCATGAATACTTCAAGACTTATTTACAGCATGACAACTTACAAATGAACTAACTCTCCATCGAGAAATTGCCCCACCCCCCACCCCCGTATTCCCTCTCAACTTGATAGTGAGGTGACTATGATTTTGTAACCTTTACCTTTATCTCTTAATTTTGTAAAATTTCTTTCCATCTAGTCACCTCCGTAGTATAGGCTTAGCCTCTGTAACGTCGGCCAATTTGCCCAAAGAAAAGGGAATACATCATCGCATTATATCTATGATCATGAATGCCAATTTGTCAAGAGCAGATCTTGTGTTTTTAAAGGTCGTGAAAACAAGGAATGGTTGCGTGAGTATCTACAACCAACATATGAAATTATCGAAATGCATGAATTATAGGTGGGCCGGCCAATGTTGCACTTGACAGTTGTAAGTCATTTTGGCACCACTACAAAAAATAAAATGAAGAACGTCACCCGTCCATCAGAATCACCAATCTACTACTTTTTATGTCAGATATAGTTACGCGTTTTATTCGTGTTAATTCGTATTTAATTCCGTATAGTGATTATAATCTTTTATTTGCTTACACAAATATGAGCATTTAAAAATATTATATGGTTTAAGCGAGCCAAAAAATAAATACGAACTATTTTCAGTTGATTGTTGTTGGCAATATGGGTAGTATAGTGGTGCCATCTATAAGTAGCTTGATTACCGTATTCAAGTGTTGCCGTTTTGTCTGTCGCCGCTAGCACGTGGTCAGGTGTGATTCACGCGTTTATGAAAGTTTTGTTTCGATTGTGAGATAATTGTGAAATTTTATTTTAACGAATGCAGTGCGATGTCTCGGAAATGACAACATAGTCATGAAGCGCGAAGTGATAATCCTTTGCGCCGCGGAGTGTCCCTTAATAGTCTGGCATTAGAATTAGAGCGGAAAACTCGTGAGTTTTACGAGAGGGAGCGGAAATTCGTACGCTTGTATAGCCATCTCCCTGTTCCTACAGATCATGTTGTGGAACGCATATGTCAAACATTAGGGCTTTCAAAGCGTACTGTTGTTCAGAAGGGTGTTCGCCTCCAAGAACAGAAGGAAAAAGCGACCGGGGTACATAGCAATAGCGGAAATGGGGCTGATAATTGGGACTTGTTTCACAACACTCCGGGAAAGAAACGAATTAAGCTATCTCCTGTAACAGTAATTAATTCTTTCCAGGCCGATGCAATACGAAGACACGAGTACGATTATTACAGCTCAAAGTCCCTTCTGTCATTGTTATGGACAATGCCCCTTACCACTCCGTAATAATGGACAAGACCCCTACTTCGAGCACCCGTAAAGAACTGTTAGTGGAATGGATGCAGTAAAGAAATATCCCAGCGCATATGTGTATGACCGTATGACTAAATTAGTCGACACCGGACGAGTTGGTCGTGCGGTTAGAGGCGCGCAAATGTGAGCTCGCATCCGGGAGATAGTGGGTTCGAATTTCACTGTCGCCAGCCCTGAAGATGGTTTTCCTTGGTTTCGCATTTTCACACCAGGCAAATGCTGAGGCTGTACCTTAACGGTAGTGATGGCTGTGATCTGGAGGGTATCTAGCCTCTACCTTTGTGAATCAGGTATGAAAATAAGTTTTCTGAATTTTCGTAAATTTTATAGATTTTACTTGAAACATTTTGTGTTCGCACCGGTGTATATTATTCTAACATTTATTGGTATATTTAAATTGAGATCCTTGTCGGCCGATTTCTTCCGTATTTTCTAACATCGCGTTAATAAGAACTTCGTAGTATATTTATTTCGTATAATTTTGTGTGATGAATAATCGGTGAGTTGAAAGTTCGATTTTTGTCGGCCGATTTCATTTGTATTGTGTATCGTCGCGATGACATTAACATTTCTCCCATGTTTTTAAAAACTCATGTGTCCTGCAATAAGCTCTCGTCACGGCGGCAACATCGCTTCGTGCGCCATTGCAGTGTAACCAACATTGTGCGCAGCTGTCATGTGCAACCTTACTCCGGCCCACCTATTGGATGTCCATTTAAATCCCAAGGAGCATAGTGGAGAAGCAATTAAACAGTCTTCACGCCATGTGTGCACGCTCTTTGATTGGTTGTGTCGTAATGCATGCCGGGAGGCGAAAAACATATGTAAATTGCAGTGTCGAAATGACGACAGTGTGAAAGACCATTTGTAGAGTAAAGACAACATGTCATTTCTCTCTGATACTAAGTGTAACGTAATTGAAAAGGCAATCGTAAAGTTTTATGCTTGCAAAAAGGAACTAAGCCCTTTTAATGAAGAAGGGTTGAATGCATTACCAAAGGCATTTTTGGTCAATGTAGCTTCGATGCTGTAAACAAGATCTGGGGTAAGGTACCTCGTGAGTGGACTCAAGATCCTGTATTGTCAGAGCTTCAAAGGTGTTGTTTACACCGTGAACAAGTGCGTTTGAGGTAGGAAACCTTCAGTGAGATAGTGCCGTACATGTCAACTTATTAATGCGTAACACGGACCTAAAATAATCGAGTTGACTTCCTTATGAACACTTATCATGGCTGCGAAAAGAGTAAGCAAGCTGTCGCAGGAAAAGGTGAAGAAACGTGCCGGGAGAAAGGTGATGAAACATACTGGGCATGGACTCATCAATAAGGTAATTGATCTTCCTTTGAGCTTCATATTTATAGTTACCAGTACTGCGGCCCTGGAACTCGACTTGACCTCCGCTTGGCATGTGGTGATCCTGATATTAATATGTTAGATGCTGCCTGCAAAGAGCATGACATTGCTTATCGTCAAAACAAACCTGAACTAAGACGTGTAGCTGATCAAAATCTGCTCCTGAAAGCTATGCAGCGTGTGACGTCACCTAATGCTACACTTGCTGAGAAGATAGCAGCACTTGTCGTTGCCGGTCCAATTAAAGGAAAACTGTTACTGGGTGGTGGCATTAAACAGCGAAGACAGTAGAAATAATATATGTAAGAAATGACAGAACAGATTTACTTGAAGAAAGAAAAGTATATATACTAAAATAAATACGATTTGTGAAACATAATGCTGATGTCATTTGATTTTTAATATTAACCCTACCCTTCGCCATGTCCAAAATTAAACTTGACTTATACAGTAGAATGTGGAGCCTCCGTGGCTCAGACGGCAGCGCGTCGGCCTCTCACCGCTGGATATCGTAGTTCAAATCCCGGTCACTCCATGTGAGATTTGTGCTGGACAAAGCGGAGGTGGGACAGGTTTTTCTCCGGGTACTCCGGTTTTCCCTGTCATCTTTCATTCCAGCAACACTCTCCATTCTCATTTCATAGCATCTATCAGTCATTAATAAAATCACTTTGGGAGTGGCGACCCCATCGTACTAATAGCCTATATATGATTCATTCATTACATCCCTGACCCGGTCAATGACTGGAAAACAGGTTGTAGGTTTTCATTATACAGTAGAATAAAGGAGAGGTAGAGGTTTCAGGATAAAAAAATTAAGTTTTAAAGCACATCCTCTTTATTAATCCATGAACTGTAGTTGTTATTAAAACCAAGCCATTTGACATACAGTTTAATTCCACAACGACGAATAACACGTTCGATTACATAATAATTACGATACTGTATTTTGTTTTCTGCAGTTCTTCGATGTAGAATCCTCCTTCAATAGGCTGTCCTGAGAGATCCTGAAGTAAATACGTAACTGGATTAGTAAGCTTAACACTGCTGATTAGAAAAATTTTCGCGTTTCAGTTAGGCGTGTATCCTTTTGTAAAAATAGACCTGTGTTTGCTGATGCGAACGAAATCAGCTCTTTTAAAGCGATGGTGGCGCGGATCAGCCATTTTGATTACAAGATGAATAGCATCTAAGCGGAGTGCATTCTTAGTAACAAGACGTGGGTTTGTGCCGATACTGCGATGAGGTGTATCGTTGCAAGTAGACACGAGCCTAGGAAGCAGTTCAATCCAACGATAAGAACCTTGAACTGTAAATTCTCGCCACATCATTGTTTTGAGTGCGTTCTACAACACATGCCTTGAGATTGCTGTACGTAGAGTAGTGATGAATGCCAAGTAACTTGAGGTAAGAAGAAAAATCCTTGCTGTAGAACTCTTTACCTTGATCGGTTTAAAGAAGCCTCGGGCAGTGATTTGATTGTTCAACAATATGTTTAAATGCGTCTTTGACTTGACCTGCTGTCTTAGAACGCACAGATTGTGCTTGTGCAAAAGCAAACTTAGAGTACACATCGATGACAGTAAGTAGATACTTATACCCCTTATTGCTAGAGGCATATGCAATCATTTCTACTAAGTCTGCTTGCCAGAGATCATCTTTTCCGCGTGTAATAACGCATCTGCGACAGTAGGTGCGACGTGCTGGTTTATGTAACTCGTGTGCGATGCTTATGGATTTTCTGAAAAGGATCGTTTGTGTTCTTTTATTTTTAAAGGGGATTACAAATACCAATCTTCATGTCTGTAGCATGTTAGGTTTTTGTGATATATCTATACTAATATTAAAAAGAGGAAAATTTTGTATGTTTGTTTGTAACGTATAGACTCAAAAACTACTGAACCGATTTCAAAAGTTACTTCACTTATAGAAAGCTGCATTGCCAGTGAGTAACATGGGCTGTATTTTATTTTCAAAACAATTCGAGGTGAGGGGCATGGGGGGAGATATAAAAATAATAGGCTAATATAGGCAAAATATCGAGTTTGTCGTATAAGGACGAGACAAAGCTCAATTTAATCCTCTTGACGCAAAGAACAAAACTCGGTAAGCCCTACGGGCCCTAAAATCAACCGTTACCGAGATATTGGCACCACACTACCCCTGCTCTAGGAATCGGATAAAAGAAATGAACTGCCGTAACCATGGCAACGTCAGCTCCAGGATTCTAGACCAGCGAGATTATGCATGTACGTTTGGGCATAGCTGCCAACCAAAATTGGTACACATAAGACATACTACCTGGAAAAAATATACTGCTGTGTTAGGCACTCATAGGACTCCTTTGGGCGGGGATGGAAAGGGGGTGAAGTATAAAAATCTTATCTTACTATATATAAAAATGGATGTATGTGTGTGTGTAAATAACACATCTCCTCCTAAACCACTGGAGAAATGTCAACCAAACTTGGTACACGTATTACTTACTATCGGGAGACGAGCACTGTAGCCATCCCTAGCGTCCTTAAGGGAGGGGGGTCAGGGGGGTAAGTTACAAAAATAATCGAGAATAGTGTCGAATTCATAGTTTTCGGGGTCGCTGAGTTGAAAAGTAATACTCCAGAATTTTTAAAGTCCAAGTTCAGCCCCCTTTTAGGTGGGGAACGAAGGGGGGTAAGATATAGAAATAATTAAAAACAGTTTTGAATCCATAGATTTCAGGGTCTCTGAGATGAATAATAATACTCCGGATTTTTACAAGTCCAAGTGGGGGCAAAGGGGGTGGGATATAAAAAATAATCGAAAAACTATATATAAATTTTATCTTCTTTTTACTAAATATAAAAATGATGTATGTGTGTGCGTGGGTATGTGCGGGTGTGTAAGTGACACATCTCCTCCTAAACCACTGGAGCAATTTCACCAAACTTGGTACACTTATCACTTAGTATCAGGAGACAAACCGCGTGGGGGGTAAGACACCCCTAGCACCCTTATGGGCAGGGGGCGAGGGGTCGGTATAAAAATAATCTAGAATAGTATCGAATCCATAGTTTTCGTGGTCGCTGAAATGAATAGTGACACTCCGAATATTTTTAAGTTCATGTTCAGTCCCATTTGGGGCGAGGGTGAGGGGGGAGTGAGATATAAAAATAATCGAAACAGTGTCGAATCTACAGTATTCGGCGTCACTGAGATGAATGGTGACAATCCAGATTCTTTATCTCTTAGGGGTGGGGTTGCGAGAGGGGGACAGTCTCATTGACAGTTGAAATCCTGTACATCGTATCTATAGTGCGACGGCTAAATACATATAGTTATCACTTATTAATTTTTGACAGGATCAAACACTTTCCAGTCGTGACAGTTGAAATCCTGTACATCGTATCTATAGTGCGACGGCTAAATACATATCGTTATCACTTATTAATTTTTGACAGGATCAAACACTTTCCAGTCAATTCGAGCTTCCATAAGGACGAAGTTTTACTCGAAAATTAAACAATCTAAAACTTGAAATCAAACACATCTAACTAATTCTAAAACTACATAATAGATCGTAACATATCAATCTGTAAGTCAAAAAGGAATTCTTTAAAAATTCACTTCATACATAACTAACTGGTAATGCAAATCTTAAAGGTAAATATTCAGAAACTATCCGGGCAACGCCGGGTACTATAGCTAGTTGTAGATAATTTCGCTGCTGTAAGCATACTGGAGTTGACGTTGCCATGGCTACGCCAGTTCATTACTTTATCCGATTCCTAGAGCTGGGGTAGTGTGGTGCCAATATCTCCATAACGGTTGCTTTTAGGGCCTTAAAACATGGTTTTCGGGCCCAGGGGGTTGAAGAGTGAGGAAGGAGTTGAATTATTTATATGATACGTATATCTCAGAAAATGAAGATGTTACAGACGTTAAAATTGGTATTTGGAATCTCCTTTTAAAATGAACACCTTTTTTTTTTTTTTTTGGAAAATCCAGTTAAGGGGGTGGAAAGAATAAAAAAGCGGGTAAATTTTAAAAATGACTAACTTCTTCTTCTACCGCCTTACCCACACCTGTGGGTTTGCGGGTGCGAACTGTTTCACACATGTGGATTTGACCCTGTTTTACAGCTGGATGCCCCGCCTGACGGCAACCCTATATGTAGGGATGTAATTACTATTGCGTGTTCCTGTTGTGGTTGGTAATGTGGTGTGTTGAGTGAATATGAAGAGGAGAATGTTGGGACAAACACAAACAACTTGTCCCCGAGCCAGAAGAATTAATCACACGCGATTAAGAAACACGACCTAACCCGGAATCGAAGCCGGAACCCTGTGATCTGAAGACCTCAACACTGACCACTCAGCCAAGGAGTGGGGCAGTTTTTATAATGAGTATATCTACATTATATATCATAAACGTAACATGTTACAGATGGGGAAATTGGTATTTGTTGTCTCCTTTTAAAAATAAAGAAACACGTACTTTTGGTTTTCGTAAAGTCAGGTTAAGCTGTAGATCGAAAATAAGTGAAGAAGGAGTTGAATTCACTTTATAATAATAATAATGTTATTTACTTTAAGTCCCACTAACTACTTTTACGATTTTCGGAGACGCCAAGATGCCGGAATTTAGTCCCGCAGGAGTTCTCTTACGTGCCAGTAAATCTACCGATACGAGGCTGGAGTATTTGAACACCTTCAAATACCACCGGACTGAGTCAGGATCGAACCTGCCAAGTTGGGGTCAGAAGGCCAGCGCCTAAACCGTCTGAGCCACTCAGCCCGGCCTGAATTCTCTTTATGAGGATACTTATATCTCAAAAACTAATATGTTACAGACGTGAAATATGGTATTTGGAATCTCCTTTAGAAATAAAGAAAACATTTTATTCGACATAAAATGGGACTGTTTCTCACACATAGAGTTCCATGTCCCGTGTTCCAGATTTAGATCTGGCAGTAGCCTGGTCGTCTTAGCCCCAAAAGGCAAGGCCACAAACGTGGTTTACAAAGAGGTTCTGGGGTAAATGAAATGCAATTTTTGAGTGAGTTTTTATACTTTAGGGATTTACAGATAATGTCTTAGTGCAGTACCGACGAACAAGTAATGTTTATCAAATTGTGAAATCCTTGCGAGCGAAGCCGTGGGTAACGGCTAGTGTGCATTAAATTGAAAATATT
Source organism: Anabrus simplex (assembly GCF_040414725.1). Taxonomy (NCBI): domain Eukaryota; kingdom Metazoa; phylum Arthropoda; class Insecta; order Orthoptera; family Tettigoniidae; genus Anabrus; species Anabrus simplex. The sequence goes on along the minus strand of NC_090267.1, from coordinate 333,857,710 downwards.
TCAAACCATCTTTAGCCAGATCGTGTATTACAATTTGTAGAATAGTATATAGTGGTTGAGAGAGTGACTTTGCGAAAACGTAAATATTCTCGAAGCGTATGCCATTTAAAGAGGTAATGAGTGTGAGCAAAACATTTGTCTTCCCGCATCCCGATGGAACAGTTATAATACATCGAATAGTAAAATGAAACAGCGTTCCATGACGTCTTTTTGTAGTTGTACCAGAACTAGGTAAGAAATGTGACACTATGTCACTAAACGGCAGTGTGTATTGCTGCTTTATAATCTTCATGCTAACTGAATAATCAAGTAGCCCGTAGTAATATATATACATCAAATGAAACAACAAGTAACTGTTAGTGATCTCTTTGACATGTCTTAATCCAGTTTTAAAGTTGCCTTATTTGTATATTTTCTCTGACACTTTCTAGTCAGATGTTACTGTTGCCACTGAATTTGCTTATGCACCAGTTGGTCGTCTTAAGTTTAATAAAACCTTATAAAAGGTGATTACATGTTCTTTCACACCAATTTATTAAACTTAAGAAGAAAGCAAGACAATGGAAAATTTACTTCGTTCGGAACGTTTAAGCATTGACCCAGAATCCAGTAACGCTCAACAAGAATGGAAACATTGGTACAGCACGTTCAAGAACTTCATTTTGGCGTATCAAGTAAGTGACGCTGACAAATTACGCATATTGATCAACCATGTTTCACCTACCGTTTACGAATATATCAATGAAGCCAAAACTTATAATGACGCCATTAGTATCCTGGTTAGTATTTTTTCCAAGTCCGTGAACGAGATATTTGCCCGACACAAATTGGCAACTAGGAAGCAGCTATCTGGCGAAACTATATCGATATATATACAGTCTTTAAAGCTTCTGAGCAAGGATTGTAATTTTAAAGCTGTGACGGCAGAAGTGAACAGAGACGATTGTATTCGCGATGCTTTGATTGCCGGCCGTCTCGACTCAAGCATTCGTCAAAGGTTATTGGAGAATCCTAATCTTACTCTCGAGGAGGCTTCGATGAAAGCAAAGGCTTTAGAGTCGGCCCTGGAACAATCTATTCAGTACCAAGGACCTGCTTTAGTCAATACTGTCCAGGAGCATCGTTTCTCTAGTTCATCTCACTCAATCGGCGAAAGACGTGAATGTTGCTCGGCGGGTAGTGAAATATCAGGTGAGGTTGTCACCACAACAACAAAGAAATGCTACTTCTGTGGACTTAATTATCACAATAGAAACTCTTGTCCAGCAAGGGAGGCCATTTGCCGTGCCTGCTCAAAAATCGGCCACTACGCAAAGGTGTGTAAGAGCTCAAAATCTTCAAGCTGCAAGAAATCTTGCCATTGTCATACCATACTTTTAGCTTCTATTTCTCCACTGGGTTGTTTATCTAAAGCTATAATACCCATCCGTTTGAAGGAATGAAGACCAACGCTCTAGATGATACGAGCAGTTCAACAAGTTTTATTTCCGAGAAGCTGGTCCAAAAGCTCAAAGTACCTGTTTCTGCTAGCGGCCTCACTGTTACTATGGCTTCAACGTCACTTAGCTCTCTAGTGAAAGGAGCCTGTTCTGTAGATATAAAAATTGAAGACCACATTTACAAAGATGTTGAACTTAACATTTTGGCAGACCTTTGCTCTGACGTCATTTTAGGACATGATATACTTGGCCGTCATTCATCTGTAGAGATTAAGTTTGGGGGTCACAGAGAACCTCTGAGTATCTGCGGATTAACAGTCGCGAAGGTCGAACCTGTTCAGCTTTTCAGAAATATACCTCCAGGTTGCAAGCCAATCGCCATAAAGTCCCGACGCCAAACAGCAACTGATACCACATTGAACAAGAAGTTCAGCGACTTTTGAATGAGGATGTTATAGAAGAAAGCTTTTCTCCATGGCGTGCTTAGGTTCTTGTTACCCAATCAGAAAACCACAAACGCCGTATGGTAGTTGACTACTCACGAACAATAAATCAGTATACCGAGCTAGATGCTTACCCACTCCCACGTATCGAGGATATAGTCAACAAGGTAGCAAATTATGAAGTGTTCAGTTCAGTTGATTTGAAAAACGCCTATCACCAGATCCCCATCTGTGAGGAGGATCGCCCTTACACAGCATTCGAGGCATGCGGTAAACTTTGGCAGTACAAACGGATTCCATTTGGCCCCACAAATGGGGTACCTTGTTTCCAAAGAACAATAGATACGATCATCAAAAATGAAAGACTTAATGGGGTTACTGCTTACCTAGACGATATCATTGTGGGTGGCAAGACCAAGGAAGAACACGACTTCAATTTGAAGAAGTTCCTGAAAGCCGTGCAAAAATATGAATTCACGATCAACGAGAAGAAGAGCGTTTATTCGGTGAAAACAATAAAGCTACTGGGTTATATCATCTCGAATCATGAAATTCGTCCAGATCCCGACCGATTGACACCTTTAAAAGAGCTCCCATTACCAACTGACACTACTTCTCTTCGAAGAGCGATGGGCATGTTCGCTCATTTCGCCAACTTCATCCCAAGATTCTCCCAGAAAATACATAACCTTTCAAGTGGTAGTTTTCCATTAAATGACAAAGCTATTGAAGCATTCAAAGCGCTGAAAGATGATGTGAAAAATGCACTAGTATCAGCTATAGATGATAAAACTATGTTCACTGTAGAGACTGATGCTTCAGAACACACCATTGGAGCAACACTAACACAAAATGGACTCCCCATTGCGTTCTTCTCTCGCACACTAAACCGATCTGAACAACGACATTCATCCGTGGAGAAAGAAGCGCAGGCTATCATTGAATCCGTGAAAAAATGGAGACATTACCTGCTAGGAAGACATTTTCGACTCATCACTGACCAGAAGTCAGTAGCCTTTATGTTTGATACTAGACATCTTTATAAGGTGAAGAATGAGAAGATATTGCGCTGGAGACTTGAACTCTCGTGTTTTGATTATGAAATAGTTTACAGACCAGGACAACATAACGAAGCTGCAGATGCCTCCTCCAGAGTTTGTTTGGCTATTGAGTGTTGCGGACCTAAACTAAAAATCCTCCATGAAGCTTTATGTCACCCTGGTATAACACGGCTTAATCACTTTATTAAGTCGAAGAACTTGCCTTATTCGCTAGAAGATGTAAAGAAGGTCATATCAGCTTGTAAAATTTGTGCTGAATTGAAACCTAGATTCATCAGGCATGAAGGTAATCTGGTCAAAGCTACCCGTCCCTTTGAGCGCATCAACATGGACTTTAAGGGACCTCTACCATCCAAATCTAGAAACCGTTATCTCCTCATAATAGTTGATGAATATTCCAGATTCCCCTTCTCCTTTCATTGCCCAGGTGTCACCTTGTCCACTGTCATTTCTAAACTTAAGCAACTTTTCTCCATATTTGGATTGCCTTCATATGTTCATTCCGATCGAGGCTCAGCATTCATGTCCCAGGAATTGAAGACATTCTTCACGGCTGTTGGTGTGGCGACAAGCAGAACGACTTCATACAATCCAAGAGGCAATGGCCAAGCAGAAAAATATGTTGGAGTTGTGTGGGAAACTATAGAACTAACTTTGAAATCAAGGGGAATGCATATCCAACAGTGGGAAGAAGTTGTACATGATGCCCTCTATGCCGTCAGATCACTGATGTGTACTACTACCAATGAAACTCCCCACGAGCGGATGTTTAAGCACCAGAGAAAATCCAGTTATGGACACTCAATCCCCTCGTGGCTTCTGACTCCAGGTTCAATACTCCTAAGGAAGCATGTCAGGCAATCTAAGTACGGACCACTCGTGGAAGAAGTTACTCTTCTTAAAGCAAATCCCGAGTATGCTCATATACAACACCAAGATGGAAGGGAAACTACTGTTTCGACTAGAGACCTTGCACCATTGCCTTCTTCAATAGGCATTTCTGAAGAAAGGGGAGAAGAAGATGCCGGAGGAGTAATAGATGGACAACTTTCCCATGGAAGCCCAGAACATTACCACACCCCTGTCTCCCCACCCGGATCTTCAGACCCAGCTCCATGCAAGACGGATTCTCCTGAATCATTAAGGTTAGAAGAAAGGGGTCCAACCGCGTCTCCCACTCCTGACCAGCTACCGAGACGGAGCACAAGAATCCGTCGCTGTCCCGCCCACCTTAAGGACTATTATATAGGTGGGGGTGAATGATATAATTTATTTGTGTGATCTTTTGACATGTCTTAATCCAGCTTTAAAGTTGCCTTATTTGTATATTTTCTCTGACACTTTCCAGTCAGATGTTACTGTTGCCACTGAATTTGTTTATGCACCAGTTGGTCGTCTTAAGTTTAATAAAACCTTATAAAAGGTGATTACATGTTCTTTCACATCAGTAATATATATACATCAAACGAAACAACAAGTAACTGTTAGTTCATAAATCGATCTTGACGAGCAAATTCCTGTACAGAATGGTGTAACAACGATTTCTAAACGTTATGAAGAAGAAAACTAAAACTTTTGGGTGGAAAGAAATTGAAAAGGCTGCACGAAAATCTACTCGAGGGGAATACAATCCGCGAGTAGCTATTACCAAGGCACTACGTGCAGCAACAGCGAGAATTTCTCCAAAGTGCAGAGCAATGTTTTGCAAACGTGCCCGAATTATTCCTGTACCAAAACGAGGAGGATTTCTTCCTGCCCTGTTTCCTGGACTAGCAGCTTTACGTTTTTTCAGGGTGGTGCTAGTGCTGTAGCAAGAACTGTTACGGCTGTAGAAGAAGCGAAACAACGGGTGAAAGAGAGTGAACGTCATAACAAGACAATAGAGGAATTGCATTACGAGGTAAAGGAGTACACATGACGCTAGCGCCATACAAAAAAGGGCTTGGCATCTACATATCACCAAAAAAACGTCTACTGAATGCAGTGCAACATCGAGCTATAACCCACGAAGAAGTATTTACGTTTGCTAAACAACTAGGAATTCATTATTTTCGAGGTGTGTATATGCGCGATCAACTACGATCACGTCCATGTGAACGTGAGAGGGCTGTAATTAACTTAGACAAGAGTCGAGGACCTGGAATTCATTACGTTGCCTACGTAAAACGTTCATCTAAAGTATGGTATTTCGATAGCTATGGAGACTTATCTCCTCCATTTGAGCTCATGCGATATTTCGCAAGCAGTGCAGACCTGTTTACAATAAAAACCGTGTGCAAAAATTGAGTACGCGCATGTGCGGACGATTATGTCTAATGTTCTTATATCAAACCCAGACAGTAGACAAAGAGTATCAGTGTGCATGCACGTGATGACCAACGGTGTAAGAACGTTCGCTGTACGCGGAGAAGGACCCGAAACAACCGTCTACTTTAATCCAACGATCGAACTCGGTCATCAGCCACATAGTCTTGGACTTGTGCCGTTTCAAAGCTACAATAAAATCTATAACGTGCGTGATTGCCTAAACAAGTTGTATTACGATGAGTATGTGCTAACGATATTCATGACTACATTAAAAGTACGTTAATTGATCGGTTTTTTTGCTAGTTGCTTTACGTCGCACCGACACAGATAGGTCTTATGGCGACGATGGGAGAGGAAAGGCCCGGGAATGGGAAGGAAGCGGCAGTGGCCTTAATTAAGGTACATCCCCAGCATTTGCCTGACGTGAAAATGGGAAACCACGGAAAACCATCTTCAGGGCTGCCGACAGTGGGGTTCAAACCCACTATCTCCCGGATGCGAGCTCACAGCTCCGCGCTCCTAACCGCACGGCCAACTCGTCCGGTAATTGATCAGTTTAGTGATGAGGGTTATAGTAATAATAATTACAAGTTCTCAATTACTGTGAGCAACATCACACATAAAATGATTGACTTCAAATCACAACCTGATTCGATTGGACCATTGCTTGAGTTTTCACCAAGAGAGCTCATACCGAACGCACGTTGTGAGTCTGATCAACCTATAACACTCATCGATGATCATCATGTAAACTTCACTTGTAATATTATTACAGACATGTATAGTAATCAACAACCTTCACACGTCCTGCATGACTTTATTATAATAGAGGAAAGTGGTTATACTATTATTGAGAAACCGTCAGTTGTTCTTTATCATCCTGTGTCTGTACAACACGTTCGTAATATTGTGATGTTTGGGACATCACTGCATGTTTTTAATTATTGAACTATGAAATTAATTGATAAGATGTGTATATTTAATCACTGATAGGTCGTGTTTAAATTAATATGTATATATATATATATATATAGGGTTTTTATCATCCATTTCAATCATCATTTCATTTCTTTGTATCGCGGCTATAACGTATTCTGAACGAACAAATTATTGAGTAAAGTATTTCAACATCATGCATACCGGTATTTATAACTTGCAGTAAATTTTCCAATAGCCGTTGTGAGGTGACCAGAGTCAGCAGGCTAATTTCAGCCCAATTCCAGGAAAAGTACGTCATCTAGGTTACGAGAGACCTTACCCTCTCTACCTCATGAAGAGACAGTTGATACATTATTAACACCCACTTTTCAAACTCCCCTTCGGGACGCTTTATTTCAGCGGGAAAGTTCAGCCTATGTGAATGAACGTAATGAAGCAACGTGATGGATTCACAGCTATACATCGGAGAAGGGATGAGACCTCGAATCTTACTGGACCATGTGATATGGCTGATGGAGGGAGACTTTTGAACCGATATATACCACCGACAAGAGCTGGAGAAGAGATTCAGACTCTTATTAGCATTAGCAGTCGTTTTCACATTCATACTCATATTCTTACTCGTGAGCAGATTGTCACTTGTATTCGGACATTCTGATTCTGATTCTCACGCTTGGAAGATACTCTTACTACGATTCTACGTCTATACATCGGAGAAGATTTTAACTTAGTTCACTTCGCATCTGAGTATATTCTACTCAAAAGTTACTCTCATTGGGACTTGTTATCTCAATGACGAGAGGTAGTCAACGGGAAATCGGTTCTGACTAGTATAGGGGAGGAGAGCTTTTATTATGAATTTAGCTACGCTACTATTCCGTAATACGGAAGAATACAAATGTATTCTCTCCATGAACATAACCCATGGTAGTTTTGCACTTAAAATTAGGACTCATTACGACTTTATGTAAGGAGTACAGTAGGAAGTGTTAAGGACAGGAAATGTAGAAGTAGGACTGGAATCCAACAACAGAGAAGGCAGCCGGTACGAGATCCACATATCATCAGCTTCAAGACAACAGAGTCTACATATGGTGAGCTTATGGCGTAAGTTACTGCAAGACTTCGCGCAACAGTTCATTTCTAAAATTCATTTCATTCAATTTTTGATGTCGTTAAAACGCCGTTACGTCACGTTTTTCATCTTAATAAATAGCTGTTTTAATTTGTATATTATGAAATGATTATTAATGATCCTTAAATTCCAAGTTAGTGTACTTAATGATTTGTGTTCCGTTCACCTCACCCCTGGGAGTTTTTTGAGTCTCATTACGCATTATTATTATTATTAATTATCTACTTTTGTTTTCAAGCCATAAGCTTGAAGACTGGCGCCCTTGGGATACTGTTTCTGGAGAAACAATGACATATCATTTATTTATTTTAATATTAAAGTGACCCGCCACGTTATAAATTTGTCATACATCTGTGGGCCAAGTGGGTACGTCACATATTGTCGCCACAACTGAGGGGCTCGTAAATCATTAAGTACTGGTATAGAAGGATAAAATCAGTAGTTTGGCGGTAACTGTCGTGTATCCACAGTATATTTTTCTTGTGTGTTTGATTTTGGGGGTAACATGGCTGAGCAAGAGGAGAAAGACATGACGCTGCGTAGTGGACACGTGCTGAAGGGTAGTACTTTAAGTAATTCTAAGGAAGAGTTAGATAAATGTGTAGAGGAGGAAACTGATTTTAGGAGCGAAGATAGCGAAGGGAATAAGAGTAGGAATGACGAAGTTACGTTAGATTCAGACGATAGTACGATGGGGGGCGAGGCGGAGGTTAGTCCTAACAGTGAGGGTAATAATACTCAGTTACTTGAAATGATGCAGTTAATGTTAAGTAAGATAGAGGATAGTAAATCTGAAATAAAATATGAAATGGAACAAAATAAATCTGAAATAAAAAATGAAATGGAACAAAATAAATCTGAAATAAAAAATGAAATGGAACAAAATAAATCTGAAATAAAAAGGAATTGGAACAAACTAAATCAGAAATTAAAAATGAAGTAGAACAAACTAAACGAGAATTAAGTAAGGCATTGAATGAACACAAGGTTGAAGCTAATAAAAGGATGGACGAACATAGCAAACAGTTACAAGAATTATTTAAACAAAATGAAAGATTTAACAAGCAGATAGAGGAACAGAAAGAGACAACTAAGCAAAACAAACAAGAGGTAGAAAAGAAATTTGTAGAACAAAGGAGTGAATTGTTGGGATTAATGGAAAAAGAAAGCAACAACACCAGAAAGGAGTTAGAGACACAGGTGACAAGTATTAATAATAAAGTTGATACCCAAACGGAAGAAATAAAAGAATTTAAAGATCAGGTACAAAGCAATATCGATACGGTTAAGTGTATAATAGAAGACAACACTAGGGAACAAAGAGAAAAGTTTCCGATGGTAGAAGGCAATACAGTGGAAATTAAGACATTGAAAGAAAAACAAAATACTGTAGTGAATGAAATTGAAAGAAGAGATAAAGATGTAGAGAACCGCATAGCGATGGCAGAAGCACGTATACGACGAGAAGTAAGAGAAAGGCAAGGTAACACTGAGAGGCAAAGTCATGGAGGGATTTACAGTAAAGAAATCGAATTACCGAAGTTCAATGGGAAACAAACTAACCCACTAGAATTTCTGAAAATAGTAGAAAAACAGTTTGGGAAACGGATTGAGGAAGGGTTTATGGACTGGGAAGAGGCGATCGACATTATTGATAATGCTTTTGTGGGAGAGACGCGTTCCTGGTTTTCAGTCTATAAAAGTAACATGAAAAGTCTGAAGGAATTTAAGACGAAGTTCACAGACAAATACTGGAACGAAAACGTTCAAAGCCGTGAAAGAGAAAGGGTAGTATTTGGGAAATTCAAACATAATGAATGTGTCTCTATGGCTGAGTACTTTTTGTCACATGATATGATTTGCCAGAATTTAGACGGAATCACGGCTGATTCAGATGTAGTCAGATTACTGTTACGACATTTTCCAGACAGGGCACGCGGAGCAGCGTGTATGCAAAGTATTAAAACTATTCAGGAAATGGAGCAGTTATTAGGGAGTTTTGATGCACTAGGAAACAGTGGGCACAGAACAGGAAACTCACATAATTTTGTTCCTCATAGTGAACCAAGGGACAATAGGAGACAGCCAAACTACGAGAATCGTAATCAGTTTCAGCCAAGGCATAACGGTAGGGGTGGCGCACCTGAAAATAGAACGGGAAATACCCAACAAGTCAGAGGACAAGGTACTAACGAGCCAAGTGTAGGTACACGATCGCAACCTTTAAACTAAATGCAGGCTGTAATGATGGGTCAGAATTCCAGCCTTACCAGGAAGTAGTTAGGAATTGTGTTATGAAACTATTGCCATATGACCTAGATGTTAAGGAAGATCTTATGTGTGAACCAGATAATAATTATTTAGATTCGGGTGATGAAGTGATTAATCCTGTGGTTCAATTAGAAGTTTGGGGGGCGTATGTTAACGCATTAATTGATACTGGAAGTCAGAAATCATGTATTAGTTCAGAATGGTATGACTCTTTAGTTAAACAGGGTATTATGATAGAAGAGATTCCTGTTAAGTCTACATTCATTATTACAGCTGTTGATAAAAAGTCGAAACAAATATGCAAGCAGGTTGCGGTGCCGACTTGTATAGAGGGTTTTATTTCAGTGCAGGTATGTTTGGTTATTCCTCACCTTGTATTTGATCTCATCTGGGGATGTGACTGGCTGACTTTAAAATCGGCTCAGTTAGATTACGATGATGCTACAGTAAATCTGAAGTGGGATAATAAGTATGTCAAACTCGAACTGACAAATGAAATTCAGAGGAAAACGAATGTTTGTGCTATGTGGAGTGTTATTGAGGTTTCTAGATATAAGGAGAAACCCAGTGAGGGGTTTAATTTATGCCAGTTGTGGTTGAAAGAGGATCAGAAGGATGCCTTATTTGAAGCTGCGAGTAACAGTAAATTAGAGGAAGTCCAGAGGGACGAATTGTTGGCAGTGTTGTGTGAACACGCTGAGATTTTTCTAAGAAACCCGGTAAAACACATGTTTATGAACATTCTTTTTCAGTGCTGGATGACAGTCCTTTCAGCGGGCCAAGGTATGCTATCCCACACAAATATGCCAAGGCAGTTGACGATCATATACAAGCTATGTTAGCTGATGGGATAATTGAAGTGTCTAATAGCCAGTATGTAAATTCTTTAATCGTTGTGCCTAAGAGTGATGGGAGCGTCAGACATTGTATTGATGGGAGGGATATGAATAGACGTATTTGTACTCACCAGTTAAAATCACAGACTATTGAAGAGTCAATTCAGGGCTTTGAGGGTAAAAAATGGTTTTCATCTGTTGATTTAAGAAGTAGTTTTTGGCAGATTCCTTTGAGAGTGGAGGACAGGCCCCTGACAGCATTTAGTCATAAGTACAGCTTGTATCAGTTTCAGCGCGTTCCCTACGGGACGAAGACAAGTTCTGCAGCCTTAATTAGAGCATTAAATATTGCATTAGGTAATGATACAGGTGATTTCGCCACGATTTTTATTGATGATATGGCTGGAGTTTCATATCAAGGACCTTATCGTATACATAAGAAACTAGGACCTTGTGCTTATAAATTATCTGACGGTGATTGCATTTTATTGGGTTCATTCAACATTCGGAGTTTACGTAAATATATTACGAGTCCGGTGGATTTTCCATAGAGCTGGAATATAGGTCAGTGAGCCAGGCCACGCTTATCTCTTATATAATATACACCTGTCGCAGCGTGGAGTGACTGCTCTCTGGTAGGTGGAGTTTCCCCAGTTTTGTTTTGCTTGCTACACGATGTGTGTGTATACGATTGACACGAGTTCATTACCAAGGTTACGTCTGTTCTCTTTATGTAATGCCATGTATGGGTAATATAGTATTTGATTTTATATAACCGAGGATCATTAATATTGCAGTTTAAAATTTGTAAATTCCCCGTAGACTATAAGAAGTCATCATAAAGACTTGCAATAATTTTACCCTAGGCTAAAACCACGTGAATGTGTTAGCGTGTGTGAAGTGATAGTCATACAGCAAGAAAGTATAAACACTTAAAAGAGTAATACGATGCATTTTGTTTGTGTAAATTTTGTACAGATCTAAATTGAATTGTCAAGTATTGCATACACTGGATTCATGAAATCAGCAAGAGATGACGAACATTTGAGAAAGTGAGACATCAGAAACTCGCTAAAGTGTAATATTGTGTTTTAATGGAAACTTTGAAGTGTTATATATTATTTGTTATTAAGTTGTAGGTGGAATCATCAAGTTGTAATTTTGTAAAATAGTGTTATGTTGTATACAGTAATGAATGAATGTGCAGTTGTTTTGAAAACAAGTGAAACGTAAGTGGCAAAGTGTAAGTGTGAGCCCTCAACGAAGTACTACTTGTTTCAGGCTCAGAGGGGCGAATGTGATGTTTGGGACATCACTGCATGTTTTTAATCATTGAACTATGAAATTAATTGATAAGATGTGTATATTTAATCACTGATAGGTCATGTTTAAATTAATATGTATATATATATATAGGGTTTTTATCATCCATTTCAATCATCATTTCATTTCTTTGTATCGCGGCTATAACGTATTCTGAACGAACAAATTATTGAGTAAAGTATTTCAACATCATGCATACCGGTATTTATAACTTGCAGTAAATTTTCCAATAGCCGTTGTGAGGTGACCAGAGTCAGCAGGCTAATTTCAGCCCAATTCCAGGAAAAGTACGTCATCTAGGTTACGAGAGACCTTACCCTCTCTACCTCATGAAGAGACAGTTGATACATTATTAACACCCACTTTTCAAACTCCGCTTCGGGACGCTTTATTTCAGCGGGAAAGTTCAGCCTATGTGAATGAACGTAATGAAGCAACGTGATGGATTCACAGCTATACATCGGAGAAGGGATGAGACCTCGAATCTTACTGGACCATGTGATATGGCTGATGGAAGGAGACTTTTGAACCGATATATACCACCGACAAGAGCTGGAGAAGAGATTCAGTCTCTTATTAGCATTAGCAGTCGTTTTCACATTCATACTCATATTCTTACTCGTGAGCAGATTGTCACTTGTATTCGGACATTCTGATTCTGATTCTCACGCTTGGAAGATACTCTTACTCCGATTCTACGTCTATACATCGGAGAAGATTTTAACTTAGTTCACTTCGCACCTGAGTATATTCTACTCAAAAGTTACTCTCATTGGGACTTGTTATCTCAATGACGAGAGGTAGTCAACGGGAGACCGGTTCTGACTAGTATAGGGGAGAAGAGCTTTCATTATGAATTTAGCTACGCTACTATTCCGTAATACGGAAGAATACAAATGTATTCTCTCCATGAACATAACCCATGGTGGTTTTGCACTTAAAATTAGGACTCATTACGACTTTATGTAAGGAGTACAGTAGGAAGTGTTAAGGACAGGAAATGTAGAAGTAGGACTGGAATCCAACAACAGAGAAGGCAGCCGGTACGAGATTCACATATCATCAGCTTCAAGACAACAGAGTCTACATATGGTGAGCTTATGGCATAAGTTACTGCAAGACTTCGCGCAACAGTTCATTTCTAAAATTCATTTCATTCAATTTTTGATGTCGTTAAAACGCCGTTACGTCAAGTTTTTCATCTTAATAAATAGCTGTTTTAATTTGTATATTATGAAATGATTATTAATGATCCTTAAATTCCAAGTTAGTGTACTTAATGATTTGTGTTCCGTTCACCTCACCCCTGGGAGTTTTTTGAGTCTCATTACGCATTATTATTATTATTAATTATCTACTTTTGTTTTCAAGCCATAAGCTTGAAGACTGGCGCCCTTGGGATACTGTTTCTGGAGAAACAATGACATATCATTTATTTATTTTAATATTAAAGCGACCCGCCACGTTATAAATTTGCCATACATCTGTGGGCCAAGTGGGTACGTCACAATATCACACTTAAGTTTATGAATAAACATAATCAGCTTATTAATTTAGATCGGCACACGTATGTAGCTTACAAACTTCCTCTTAAACCAGTATGAAAAAAGTCTATAAAACACGGTGTATATTCAGGAGACATGCTACATGTTTGCGAAGACTCAACGAGTTAACAGATGACCTTAAGCAGATTCTCCTAGATTTAAGCTATACGCTATTACAACAAAATGGTAGAAATTCTAGACATTATGAACACTGTAGAAACTCATGAGGGTGTAGGACGAAGTGAGCTTCATTCTTATCAACCTTTTACGTTTGGACTCAATAATAATGACGAAATTCGCTGTATCATTAATCAGCAAGATGTATACACCCTACCACACGAAAGCTACCTCTATATTGAAGGACGCCTAGATAAGGCAGATAGAAGTGGACCAAGCACATCTCAACTAAACAACCATGGTCTACCTTTTCTCTTTTCTGATTAGCGTTATGAAGTAAATAATGTGGAAATCGATAGATCGAGGAATGTTGGTATTACAAGTGCAATAAAACTCTGCCCTTCTTATAGTGATGCAGAAAGTAATCTTTAACGGATGGCAGGATGGTGTGCGAAATCTAATAACAACTGGATGATTAATCAGGACGGTACTTTTTCTGGTATGTTACCATTAAAACATATTCTCGGCTTTGCTAATGGCTTTAGACGTATTATAATCAACGCAAAACAAGAGCTAATTCTGATCAGTGATCGAAGAGATTACAATTGCCTTAAAGCAGCAGAAACACCAGTAGACAGGAAAATTACTCTTCATCGTATATTGGGGAGGATTCCACGTGTAACATTATCTGATCAAGAAAAACTTCGATTGCTCAAGTTCGTAGAAAATGATACACCATTACCTATACGTTTTCGAAGTTGGGAGCTGCATGAGTATCCTGTGTTACCATCTACAAACAAGCATAGCTGGGCTGTTAAAACGTTCCGTTTTACTGAAAATCCTTTGCGTATTATTTGTGGATTTCAAACCCATCGTGTAAATTCAACCATGAAAAAGATAGGTCACAGTTTGATCCCTGTAAATTAAGAAATATTAGATGATATTTCAACGGAATTACGTATCATTACGAAACCATAGTAAGATGATAAAGAGTACAGCAAACGTGTCGGCAGCATAACAAGGACTGTAGTATAACCAGTAGTAGTGTGTTTAATTTTGTAAATAATACACAATAAATATTTCTTTAACATTAAAATGTTCTTCTTATTGCATTCCCTCTGCCTCTTCACACCTAAAGAAAATATTCTCGCCGATAGCATCTATAAAGTTTTGTGTTTACTAGAGAGTGACCTTGATAAGGAACAAGTCTAAACATGCATAAACATGTCGACGTAATCGCAGCATGATAAAACAGAATGACCTTAGTACGGCACATGCTCAGTCCCATTATTATAGAACTGCACGTAAAGTATGTACAATGCTTTACCCTCTCCCTTCCTACTATCATATATCATGTCATTTATTTCATATTATTATCTTCTCTGATAAGGTTGACGTCAGGAAGGGCGTTCGGTTATAAAATATCGATCTTGACAGGTCCAACCCTTGTCCTGGTTCTTTACAGTGTCGTGTATGAGGTGAGGTGAACCTGCAAAGTTTGCGACGGGATAGCCAGCGTCTTAACCGTCTGAGCCATTCAGCCTGACTGGGTAAGTTAGGTGGTGCTATACAATTTCTAATTACTAGATTGTGTGCCCAAAAAAGCCTTCCAATCCTCTTCGCAGTGTGGGCATATAACGCTGTTGATGGTTATATTCCGTCGGGGAGAGAAGTAAAGCCTTGAGCAGGCCCCTCGATGTTATTCGACAGGAGAAGAATATGTGCCACTACGGGGTTTTACCCTCTCTGTATATAACATGACATTCATTTCATCTTCCCTGACATCAAGTAGGGCATCCGGTAATCGATCTTAACAGATTCATCTCATTTAAAAAAAACGACACCGTACAGAAACTAGACAAGGATTGGACACACGTCATTCACCCTTAGCCAGCAGTCCGCATTTCAAATCACTCACGCTGTGACGTCACAGCTCTGTCAGGAGGACAGCGCGTTCGGTTGTGTGCATTTTTAAATCGTCCGCGCTTATTGCGTCACAGCTCTGTCACTACTCCAAGGGGGGAGACAACAAATAGTCTGTGTGATATTAGGTTACGGTTCGTTGCCAAGATGCATTTCTAAATTGCCGGCGCGTATTACATCACAGCTCTGTCACTACTCCAAGTGGGGAGACGACAAAGAGCCTGTGTGAGGTTACCGTTCATGATTAAGGAAGGATAGCACACCTACAAGTCACCTCAATAGTTTGGCTCCTCCAAGGGGAACCCGTCTGAGGTTAGGATAGGTTAACACGTAATAACCTATTAGACTCCTCCAAGAGGAGCCTCTGTGAGTGTGAGTGTGTGTGTGTGAGAGAGAGAGAGGTTAGGTCAACACGTCATAATGACGTCTCAACCTCATCTGCAGGTCATCTGTAGCTCCTCCGTGGGCGCCCGATCGATTCTGTACCTCCAAAGTCACCCGTGAGGTTAGCATTGACCACGTACGTAAGGGTATGACGACATAACCTCACCTAGCGGTCAAAAACACTGCCGTCGTACGTATGCATATGACGTCATAACCTACCTAGGGGTGGTCGAAAAGCACCCCAGACCAATTAGGCTCCTCCAGTGGCGTCTGTAAGGTTAGGCTTGCTCTCGTACGCAAGGATATGACGTTATTCCGAGTTCATTGGTTTAGAATGTACATTGCCTTACTACTCAACAAGGGATAATGGACTTGTGTTCGAAACATGCTTTGCCTTACTACTCAGTTAGAGGTCAATGACCTTGTGGAAAATGCTGACGCAGCACGCAATATTTTAGAACATACATGGCGTTACTACTCTCGTCCATCTTCGGGAGGTCCACCAGCTCAAGGTAATGGCAGATTCTGCTTAACAACGTAATAGTCATTGAAAGCTCGTCCACTGATGTAAACATTTGGGAGATCCGTCTTCTTGACTGCTGGTTGAAAGGAGCAATAACGCTCATGTAAAATTTGTAATTAGGGATCTTCAAGCTCAAGTTGTTATTTGGTTATTAATTGATTATTATGAATTTTCCTTAACATTGTTGCGAGCTACTTTTATACCTGATTTGTTATTTGCTTAGCAAGGTGTGAAGTTTAAATAGAAAAGAAAAAAAGAAGAGAAATATAGCTCAAATTTTAAAATTTTAATTAATCTTCTGACTTTTCTATTTTAACCCATTCACGCCCGCACCTTCTTTCACCTCTGTAAACTACGGTACTCCCGTAACAATTATTATTATTATTATTATTATTATTATTATTATTATTATTATTATTATTATTATTATTATTATTATTATTATTATTATTATTATTATTATTATTATTTCTCCTTTAGGGTCTTCTAGGGACCACGTGACAATTTCAATACTTCATCCTTTGTTGTTCATTCTGCTTCCTCCAATATTCCTTCATCTGCTTACTATGCCCCATGCGCCGCTAGATTTCTTCAAATCCCGAAGAAACTTCCCGAATGTAGTTTCAGGTTGTCTTCTCATTCTTTCGCAAACAAGATTGTGCGAACTCTAATATCACACTTACAATAATCGTTCATCCGTTCACTAAAATCATTTACGTATAAAACGGCCTTGTTCTCTGTTTGCTTAGCCGCAGTTGTTAAAACAGAAGCTCTTTTCACCTTGGTTCTGTTTATGACGCGGCCAGATTCCGTCAACACTGATCAATATATATAGTGTGTCAAGTCTCAGACAACCACACTCTACCAGCTCCTACTGTAGCATCACCATGGTCTCCAAGAACTTTGCAGTCCTCTTCGTGGCTCTGTTCGCCTTCCAGGTGAGTTTAAAATTCAGAAAGGTGTCAAGATTATAGAAATATCCTCTCATTTTCATTACACACTGTTATGCTTTTCAGCATTCTGTCAGCAAGCTTCTGTTTGCAAATAGCTCTGCGGTCTCGTTTAGTTCCATGCCCCTAATCTTCAAATCGTTGAAAACTGACGTCGGCTTGGATTCCTCTGCTTCTTTTGCCCTGCATGAATCCATTTTACTCCCAGTTAACTTATTCTCCTCACATAACCCCACTACCTAAGATGGTACATACGCACAATTTCACCCATCGAGTTCATTCCTGACCTATTCCATCCAGCTTTCACCACTGTTCACTAAAGTCGGTCTGAAACAGACCGGTGTAAAGATCATTTCGTCCGGATGCTTGCTTCTTTCTTAAAGAATACAGTTGATCACAACCGTGAGTTCAGTGTGTAAGCGTTGATCACCTTACTTCGATTTCATTTATTCTACCATCCTAGAAAAACGCACATCCTAAGTTCTTGAATCGATCTCCTTGTTTCAGAGTATATTCCTACTTGACATTCGATCCTCTTAAGTTCCTTCCCAACTGACATCAGTTTAGACTAGGAAATAACTAATGTTCATATGCAACGAACTGCACCTCTTTTGAAGCTCCAAGATATGATATTGCAGGCTGTAATTGGGACCAATTGGCCAAAGTGCGCACTATATTTGCATCCAGCCGAATCCCTTCCATGATTGATTTGTGCAACTCCTTGGCTGAATGATCAGCGCAGTGGTCTCCAGTTCCGAGGGACTTGGATTCGAGTCCTAACCGAACTCGGTATTCTATCCGCATGTTGTTAATTACTCTATCTCGTGGTCTGGGTACTTTTGTTCGTCTTTATTGAGACCTATTTGGGCAGGGTTCGATGCCACCACATCCCAAAGCTCAGACTACCTGAATGGATGCATGGACAACGACCCCCTTTGAAAGGCCGCGTACCTTCCGGCTCCTTCAGGTGATGGAACGTCCTCGGCTAAAAAAGAATTGTATCTACCTTAAAGGTCTACAATGCGGAGGAATATATAGGAATGCTACATTTACGGCAAATCAATAGGTGTCAGTTTTCTATTATGAGCTTTAATTGACCTCGTTGCGGCAAAATTATCATGAATTAAACAAACACTATTCAAAAACACACTGGGCAAAACCGTGTACAGAAATAAATCATAACGAATTCAAAGTTTGCGGTGAAATTCCGCTTCAGACTTTTAAATATATATTTTCACAAGATAATACGTTCACTTCCTCTTTTAATTTCCCCCCGCATAAGTCTTCAACCATCAAAGACCACATTAATAACTTCAACTATTTTGCAGTCATTAGCGAATGCGCGCACAAAGAAACTAGCGCATAATTACTTCACTTTCAAACAATGCAGTAACATAACACATAAAACACCAATTCTATGAGACGCACCGGAAGTGGCTGACTATTCTGCACAACCAAAAGACAGAAAACGACCATAGGACGGAACCTATGTCGAAACAAAGACACAAAACACATACAAACAGCTATATAGATATGATTTCCTGGGTAAGAATATATACAAAGAAACACGTGACTGTACTGGCGGGAGCCATTGTGTGTGGCGATGTCTTTGGTTTGCCTGGGAATCGAACCGGCATTCTCCTGGCTGTCATGGAAGGCACCTGAAAACTGTCTGAAAGACGTTATCTAAGGATCGTTATCATTCCTATCCGTATTACCTAGATCTAATACTTTACTTAACATATCGGTGACAACTGACACAGAGTAAATTAAATAGCTTGTTTTCTGATCTTGGGACGCGAAACATATTCTTTCAGTAGGTGAATGGTTAGCAAAGAAAAAAATGCCATTAACACAGGCCTAGGCAAACACTCGCCTCTGCCCTCATAAATTTCGTCGCACTCCCTGGTGAGTTGAGATTCTACCTTTCCCAATCTCACAAGCACTCTTCATTACTATATCTAGCTCTTCCCTGCCTTAATTATAAAACATAGATAACCATTGATTAATTTAACCCAAGAAAATTATAATGACATGCAGATATCCCTAATCGTAGTTCACTCCAGCGGTCTCCCTAACAAAAATTCTGGGCTTGGATATAGCCCAATATTACGTCCATACTATGCTTATTTACAAACTAACCCACTGTTTGTGCATCCAGCTACTTCAACAAAAGTTATATTTGTGGTCTACTTATGTGGGTGATAGAGTTGTCCATTATCCGAGCCGATAGAAAGTTCATGGACAGTTTACACGTCCATTACGCCCGTGCTGCAACGCCCGTGCTGCAGACTTGGATGTCATTCCTGGGTTCAGTCCTCGGTTCACGCTCCATTCTGTTGATCATCGTTCCCAGAGTAACTGCTACTAAAGATGAATACTCCTTTAAAAAAGCACTTCTTCTGGAAAAATTCAGGAGTATATAGAACACACACCTCCTACCACTGATCATGCTTTTATAAACTTATCTTCACTACTACAACTTCAAGTATATTTCACTGTTATAATATCTTCCCTTTTCCTTATAAGCTGAACAATTTAAATCTCTGCATTCATGATCAAAACACGGTGTGCGTTGGATTAACGTTTATAATCCGTGAACTTTCGATATTTCTAAAGCACAAATCCCAATCAAGAAAGTACAATCTCCTTCCCACTATGCATTATGCCTCACTCCGAGTGCCTTGAACACGCACTGTGTCTAAATACGAATCACGCATCTTAAGATTTTAAATTCAATAACTTCCCGGATTTGTCACTTCGTTTCCAGTCACAATCACACTGTTTCTATCATTCATCTCAACACAACTGCCTTGCTCACAAAGAAATATTTATGCCGCTGCCTGACACGTCTGAACACATGGGCACTAGTTCATCAACTCTCTGGTTGTTTTATAATTTCGGGATTTCTGCATTAATTACTGCGTCAAAGATCGGTAAGTCATACGTGAGCATTTTAGACTTCAAGGAAAATTATAAAGGGTCATTGTAATTCTGTGTCACTCAATGTGCGCAGTATAGTAGAGGCTTCGCGTCATGACGCCAGCGCTGACACCAGACGCACAGGGGGCGTGTCGAAAGAAGCGTGACTATGCGAAAACACGAAATTATACCGAGGAATACCAGCAGATGCTGAAAAGCTTGATGCCGGTGGTCAGTGAAGCAAACTACCACGCATGAAAGGAGAATTTTAAGTGTTTACGATTGCTAACCACCATACTGCAAAGAGCCAAAGGCTGAGTAAAGTGCGGCGCTTCGTTGTGTACGAAGCCGAAGTAGACGATCAGCACAGCGCTCTGGTATTAATTATTTATGTTTCTGACGCGGGGCCAAGCAACCCCCCCCCCCCACCCCAATGATAGCGACTTTGCAAGTCATGTGTGCGGTTGAAGTAGTAGATAGACCTCGGTGTATGACCTGTTCAAGAAATCTCTATGACTATTTTACTCATGAATCGATGACCAATCCAGTATAAGAATATCAGGAATGTCATCCAATCGCAGCTGCCTATCACGACAATGTTATCGTAACCTTTGATCTATTTCATTTTATTGCACCTACGTGCACGCATTTTCATGTAAATTCACCAAAACAGCACAATTACATATTTATAGCTGGCTTCACCAAAACATCAGCTGCTTTCAGTAATACGTTTCACCAGGTTACAGCTAGACTATGATATAACGAAGTCACATAGGTATGTCTTTGATCCATTTTATACGTATTCACTTATAAGGTAAGGGTTATTCTGCCCGAAGGCAGGTCCGAACCTCCGCAGAGGTGTTCCTGAGCCGGAGTTTGCGTGCGTTAGGGTGGCCAGTTCCTTTCCGCTCCTCCATTCCCTTACCCCCACCAACAGCGCGTGGCAACCCATCCAACTCCTGACCACGCCCAATGTTGCTTAACTTCGGAGATATCACGGATCCGGTGTTTCAACACGGCTGCGGCCGTTGGCTATTCACTTATAACTATCTTACTCAATTTTGAAGTCACTCCAAAATCACAATAAATACAACTCGAGCTGCAGATTATCTTTAGGTAGTTTTAGGAGTTCGCGTTATTACTACATATAATTTTCAGTCGTATTTATACTCAGGATCTTAAAAATGTTCGCCCGACCATCTCTAATGCCACGAAGTGTAATTTATTCATACCTGCCTGAATTGTGAAGTTGATTAGTAGAGATATTCCATTTTACAGTACAAGTCAGTCTGTAAAACCTAGGCAGGGTTGTTTTGTTCTCAATACTCTAATACTTCTGAAATGACTTAGATGGGTGATATTTACTTCGCATGAGCATCTACTGTAGGCAGAATGTACAGACAAGTCGAAGCGAACATAAATTTTTTTTTTAGACGGAGGTCAAGAATCTAATACTGTAGCTTGTCGCTAGTCCATGTAGGTTAATAACACTGACAGCTAAAATTATCTTTAAATGATTGTTTCAGGCCTCAGAAGCCAACATCATCGACGACATTATTGGACAGATGGGCTCGTCTATGAATCAGACAATGAAGCAAATCAAGGAGAACTTAGCCGAAATGGAGAGAGCTGCCAGCAACGTGATGGATGGTATCCAGGGGAAAATCCAGGACCTGGAAGACCAAGCCGCCAAGACCATTGAGAAATACGCCGAGCAGGCCCAGCAGCTTGATGCTAACATCACTGAGTGTCAGAACGCGGCCCAGGAGGCATTCGACAAAGTGAAGAACGCCAGTACCTCCGGACTCAGGGAGTGCTTTTCCACACTCCGCCAAACCATGCAACCTGACCTCGATCTGTTGGACGGTGACATGCAGCAGGTTCAAGCATTCGCCACTGAGGCCGCTAAGAACTTCTCAGCATGTGGGTTCATCAACCCTTCCTGCCAAATTAAAGTCATCAGTGAGGTAGCCAAGAAGGCAGCCACTGTGGGCAGTAAAGTTATGTCTGATGGCACAACATTCGCTCAAGACTTCGCCCCTGCTCGTAGCCAGTTCGACTCATGCGCTCAGACCGAGATTAGCTCTGCTGTTTCTACTACTCAGGAGACCATCAAGGAAGAGATACAGTGTATCCAGGAAAAGATCCAAGAGGCCAGTTCACAGTAACATGTAAACAATAAATAAATGTGTTCAAAGTAATAATATTTGTTTTGTTCGTAAAAATTTCATTTTTATTTCCCACTTGCTAATTGGATCCACATCTCGCAAAAAAAAAAAAAAAAAAAAAAAAGGATCAACAGTCATGCTAAAGCAATTACAGTCTGCCCCAAATAGGAAAGTTATAAGCCGCATTTCTGAAGTTTGGTAAGCGTTAACGTGGCTCGAATGATGACAGGTTGCAAATGTCAGCGGAGTTAAACGGAAAGGGATGAGAAAAGCCCAGGAACCAAGGCACATAAGGCAGCCATTTGTAACACTTTCTGTAGCTGGAAGAGCATCTTGGAGGTCATTTATCCTTAACCCGCACCCGTAAGCTGCCTTAAGGGCACCACGCAACTTCTTTAACTCCCACGTTTAATGTAAGAAACATTTTATCTTTTATTATCGGAGCTAGATAGTTATTTTTACATTAGTCTTATATATGTTATACTTTATGCCAAGGTGACATCTTTACAATCGCATTTTCCAAGAAGATATTAATTTGTTCGTTCCTGAATAACTTCAACTCATTTTTACACTGACTTGCTTTAATATCTAACCAGTAATTAATTATTAGCGTAGAGTTAATCGTTATATACAAGCCCTGAAAATGTCCACCTCTTAACTCTAACTGTTTAAAGGAAAATGTTCCTCATACAGGGAAGAAGTAAACTTATGGTAATCGATGCTCAAGTTCAGCGTAGTTCTGTTCCCAAAATATCAGCCTTTGTCTAGCCTGCCTCTCACACTCCGTCTGCTTCTACTGAGTAATCGCATTATTCCTCATC
This sequence comes from Anabrus simplex, assembly GCF_040414725.1. Lineage (NCBI taxonomy): Eukaryota > Metazoa > Arthropoda > Insecta > Orthoptera > Tettigoniidae > Anabrus > Anabrus simplex. The sequence goes on along the minus strand of NC_090267.1, from coordinate 333,834,604 downwards.
CTCTCATTGTCTATCGATACCGTAGCATTTATTTATTTATTTATTTATTTATTTATTTATTTATTTATTTATAACATATGTATATGCACACTTATAAAACAAAAAATAAACAATATTAACAATACCTACTTTAACTGACAAGTCAAGATTTTCCACCCACATTATGGCAAGCGTTTGGGCACTGACAAAGTCATAGACAGGTTCAGTAAACGCCCACTTTGAGCACTCGTCGATAATACGGTGAATGAATTGTAAGTTCCTCACAGTCACAGGCAAGGGAAGATCCTACACCCTTTTTATAAAGGAATGAACCACATCGGTCATGGCCGTTTCGAACCCTGTCAATGTGTGGTGTCAGCTAATGCTTGCCATTTCCACGGGGTCTTACTGATCCAATCCCCTTGCCACTCTGACTTTGCACAGTAGTTTTGACTACAAACTGATGTGATGTTTGTATTGACAGTGATGTACATTTCAAATGTTCGAATCCATCAACTGTGTCATCATAAATGGGAAGAGAACAGCTCAGCGAGATCTTGAGGTATTCTCTGACCAGATTACTGAGCCTTCTTATCCTAGCTTAGCTGTGATCGTGTACTTCTCTGTCATTAGTACCATAATTAGCGCATCACATTTAATAATGATTCCTTCGTTGTAGGGGGCAATGGCATCACGAGCTCCAAAATATAGTGTATTAATTTCTACAACATATTTTGGAGTTCTGGTACAAATCATGTTTTCTGCACTTACGTTTGGATTACGTTTACGGCCTTGAAGAATTTGCTTCGTTCATTTTCAGACAGGTCTGAAAACTGCCTTGATAGTTCTCATGACATCTTGTAATAATCTGTGGTGATGATGTCTGCGAACATTCACATATCCCTGATATTTGTTGTATTTGCACTAGGATTTTTATCCGATATTTCTGATATGTTGCCACGGTGTGGAATTGTTGTGTCATTACAGCATTCCTCATTGCTATCACTGTGGCGAATGCGTTTCTGTCTATCGCTAGCCTGAACAGTTCCACAGCAGAGTGAATTTCTGACCAATCTTCGCCTCCTACCATCTCCTTGTCTGCCTTCTATCTTGCCTTCCTGTACTAGTAGAGGCAACTGATAATCCTAACCTTTTGCCCATATCCCAAACAGACAGTTTTTCTACATTTAACGGCAGACAAGAGATCAAATTCACTATAGCTCTTCTTAAGATATCCATATTCGTCACTTTAACAGTCCAGATTATTTTCAGCATTCTTCGATGAACCCACACGCCAAAGGCTTCTAGTTTTTTCATGATGCTAACCCTCAATGTCCAAGCTCTACACCATATAAGAGAGTCCACCAGATGTAAGTTCTAGTCATACTTTGGCGTAGTTTCAGTTTTAAGTAGTCACTGAAGAAGTGTGGCCTATTTCTAAACAGTGTAGTATTTCTGCCCGACTTCCAATTTCAGCGGCGAAATCCAGGCAGTAAGTGATTATGCTCCTTAGGTATTTAGAATGGCGAAGACGTTCGACTTGAAGACCTTTGATACTCATGATTTTACTGCCTGAAAAACATGAGTTTATTTTATAAACATTAATACTGAGTTCAAATTCTTCAGATATGCTGATAAAGTCTAGTAATTGTTGAAGACCCTCAATGCGATTACAAACGATCAGCATGCCGGCGGTATATGTAATCAACCATATTAACTAGAACTCCAGTGACAAGGCATCCTGTGTAGCCTCTTAATTGCATCATCAGTCAGTCTTTTAACACCTCCTAATAGCTTTCCATCACTGACACTGCAATTTCGGTCGATGCAGTCTTGCTCCCATGCGCTTCAGAACATGCCCTGCGCACTCCTCTTTTGTGACAATAACATAATTCCCCTAAGGAGTCAGATCGGAAGTAGAGAGGAAGGCTTCGAATCAGTGGCGTGCGGTGAACACATTCCTTACCCCAGCTGCATATTTTTTTAAAAAAACACAGCCCCGCCACTCTCTCTCTGAAGCCAACATTACTATTTTATAAACTCGCTCGCTAAATAAGTGGAAATATAACAAGAAAACAGATCAGAAAAATAAATAAATAAATAAGACAATTTACGTATTAAAGAACTAATTAAAGTATGACTCACTTGAATAAGAACATTTTCAACTACATATTCGCACATATTTCCACATATTCACAGCAGTGACGGCAACATCATAACTTCAGCTACAGCGGATTTTAAACAATGTACTTAGAGTTCATCCGCTGACGCTTCGTAATAGAACAACCATGGTTTTCACAGGAATTTTCTGGAACAAACTCAATGAGCAAAATTTAGCAGCTATTTTAGCGTCGCGGAAGTTTTGCCGTTTCACTCGCTTACTTAGCGCAAATACAGTAGAGACAATACGCGACACTCAGCGAGATATCAAGGGACAGCTATTAGAGCACTCTCTAGCGGACTGACCTGAGAACTACTGATTCTATCATAAGAGCACGTGTATTTGAGTGTGAAGTTTTTGGTGTTATTTATGCGTTTTCAGTGAGTTTACATAATTAAATAGTAGCGTGTGTCATTCCTTGATATCTCCTCTCAACATGAGGGGAAAGGTATGTGCTGTGTTTGGCTGCAGTAACTATGAAGTAGAGAAGAATGCGCGGTGGTCTTTCTTCAGTTTCCCTCGAGACAAAAAATGTAAGTAACATTGTGTTTGCATATATATCCTTCCAGTATCGAAGAGATTTTTATAGTACTTCATAATCTTCAGACCTGCTCGACCCATATGTTAACTGGCTGAAAATAGAATACGCATATTTTATTGTATAGTGCAACAATTAAACTTCAATACCGATGTGTTGTTGTAGGTGTGACCTGTGGGTTTGATTTACTTCAGGAAAATACATATGCATATGAGAGTGGCTGGTTGTGTTCCAAGTTACCCCATTTGGAATGCCGTAATGCGTTGTCAAGCACCGAAGAAAATACGGGTGATTTAAGAAATGTACATATTTTATTGAAACAATATGATGATCAAAGACTTTAATATTACTTATCTAGACTCACAGAGCGCGCTGATGCTATGCGGAATATTGAACACATTCGCGCATCGCCATGTTGCGGGCGCTTCAGCTTCGAATGCATGGTTAGCACGTGGTAATGTTTACTGTCCCTTGCATGTTTTCGTTTTGAATCATGTCTGTTAGTGGATCTGTTGTAGTATTATATGTGACGGAGTGATACTATATTGTCTAATATCGTCAAGGAATGTGAGAACTTGTACGACACGCTAGTTAAATTTTTCGGGAATATTAAATTGAAGTAAGTTAGGCCTTACACGTGGAATGGAAAGGTGAATTCGTGTGCAACCTTTATTTGAACAGATCGCTATCAGAAGGGATCTGGTATTTCTTTTCACATGTGAGTAAAAATTGAACTGTTATAAAATGACTTTCAATGACCATATTAGAAAACTAAACAGGTTACAAGGTGGTTGATTCAGACAACGTATGGACATTAAATTTAGAATTTTGAGGCTTCTTCTTTTCCCTCTTGGCCTCTTTCCAATTCATCGGGGATAACCTTTTAGAAGTAAACAGCTTTTCTGAAAAAGCACACATATTTTTCGTACAGACGGTGTACCGGTTTACAAATTTGATAAACTTGGGCCTAGAATCCGTAAGATATGACTGATAAAGCTTGATAAAACCCTTTTAATATTAGGGTAATGTATTGCTTCAAATTATCATCAGTTATCTGAAAAATGATTTATTGGTGTCGTAACTTATATCTTAAGTTCTCCTAAATCCAAATCACACAGAAACGATCATTTAAGTTCTACTCATACCATTGCGTTATATCATATATAAACCAAACCAAACCTAAAGGCCATGGCCTACCAAGCGAGAGCTGCTCAGCCTGAAGGCCTGCACATTACGAGGTGTCATGTGGTCAGCACGACGAATCATCTCGGACTTATTCTTGACTTTCTAGACCGGGGACGCTATCTCACCCGCAGATAGCTCCACAATTGCAATCACGTAGGCTGAGTGGACCTCGAACTAGCCCTAAGATCCAGGTAAAATTCTCTAACCTGGGTGGGGACTGAACCCGGGTCCTCCGGGTAAGTGGTAGGCACGCTACCCCTACACCGCGGAGCCGGTATTTCATATTCAGAAAATGATAAATGTATCTAATATTTTATAAAGATTTTCGCAGTTATGTGCTTTTTAAACAAAGTGTGCAGAGACTTGAGTAAAATTTGCTGTAATGACTTATCAGAGAGGAATTATAAGCTATGTAGGCCTACCGTTCATAGAAGTATTTTATTTCACAGGTTTCTTTTTGTTGATACTGAAGATTATTGTTATCGGTACAGGAGTTTGTAAATATTTAACTAATGTGTTTTCCAGTCTGCTGAGAGACGGGCAATTTTTCTCTCGCGATATGTAATCGTACTTAAGTTGTAGACCGCTGTCATTTGAACATGCCTTCGTATTCTCAATAAAGCTAAAGTGTAGAGCCTAGGTTTCAATTACATGTATCTGTTCCGAATGTTCAAACATATCAGTTACAAACATGACCCTTATATTAAAATGAGCGACATGATTATGTTTAAGTACCGCTAGGCCTATATACTGCTTTTTTTCTGTTTTCGGGGACTGAATTTCAAATAGGAGTTATGCATATTTTTTTGTGGTGTATTATTCAGTCTGCTAAAGGTTTTCTTATTTTTTAATTTTCTTTTATGTGGGCCACTTATGCGCTATCCAAAGGATTTGTCTAGATTGTTCAGTACAATGCAAAATGTGTTCAGTTTTTATACATAAGTATTTTTTAATTTTACCGCAGTCTTGATATTATGTATATTTATTGCGTGTGTACATGATAGTCTGTGTAGGCTGTCATTAATTTACTAGGGCAGGTGTTTTCATATGTGCTAAATGTAAGTTTATGCATGAATTCCGTACTACGGTCTCCACAGCGAGCTGTGGAGTGCCCGCAACATGGCGGTACGCGCATGGACATATCTTCCCCAGTCACACGCTTCTGCGCAGCCAGCGGTGTGGGGCCTTGATGATGATGCAAATTTGCTTTATCCTAATGTAATGGCATTATGGCAAGTATTGCTTATAGGGAAAGTTTGAATGCTTTTGAGGCTAAATTTATAGATATTTTCTTTCTGTTAGTAGGCTTCAAGTTAAAATGAAAATTGTCCAGCTCTTAAATGTAAATTCATTGACTCATGTGTGTAAGGAATGTGCCGATATTTTTGTTGATAAGTGTTTTAATATGATACAATGCTTTTAAATGAGAAAAAAAGAAAAATCTAGCCGTGAACGTTCAGGCAGGAATTCTAAAGCTAAAAATGTAATGCATAAATGAAAGATCAAGTCCTTTCACAGCAGTCCATTTTACATCTTGATTATATGTATATTTCAGTCTTTAAATAATAACCTGTTAAATAATTCTTCATTAATTTATCCAGAATTGCTTTAGCAACTTTGAAGTTAATACCTTAGTAACACTTTATTTCTAGATGTAATTTATGTATCCATTTCCGTATATTTATACGTATATTACCAATGATATTTGAATTTAGCGCGAATTTTCAGGTCAAGCCACTAGGAGCGCCATTTGCGAATTGTCTCCCATTTTAACAAGGCTAAATGCGGAAGTGTCGCTTATTGTCTCTACTGTATTTGCTTAGCATAGGTGTAGCAACGACAAAGGAGGGAAAATATTCCTCACGACGTATATCATATTACAAAGAATGCCACAGAAATCGCGAGGAATGCTATAAAATTTCACAATACAGCCTATCGCCATTACAGGCAAAACCACTCGTACAGATCAACAAAATACAAAATTCTTGTAGGCTACTTTGCGCTTGGCTTTGTCTTCGTGCTGGGTAACCTAAATAGTTTTCCGCGTGCATCGAGAAACATACTCTACTCGTGCCATCAGTGAATCGCTCCCAAAAACTTCATACATGCCGAAATCCAAAAATTGTGGCCTTATCTGTGAAATTACAATTACAATTGATTTTATAAAGTGGCTATTTTTATTAATAAGACTATGTGCAAGTGGCTGTACCGCTTTTTCTTGTAGCCTCTGATGTGTGGCGCTGAACACTTCCGAGTGTTAACTGTTACAACTAACATGTACCCAAGCTAGCTGCTCTTTCGCCGTAAGACGCTGTTAATCTCGAGCGAGGCCAACAGCTTTCACCCCACCTCCCCAAGAGAAGAGGCTTAAAACGCATCCGTCAACCAAGCGACTTGAATTTCGCTGGGGTAGCTCTCTTTTGCGCCGGCAAAGAAACCCAGCTCGCTGGAGAGACCTAGACTGCGGTAGAGCGAACGGGATTACCAGCCAGTTGTACTTGCCGTCACTTAGCTGATAGTAGTTTTTCTTTAAAATTTGATAAAGAAACGTTCTTAGGAATAATAGCAAAATGTAAATACAAAATTGTTTGTCCCAGCAGCGCTGGGGTAGCTGGGGTTCAGTGCACGCCACTGCTTCGAATACTCATCACCCAGATAGTTTATGAATCGCCTGAGAGAGCGACTGAAAATACCTTCGATACCAGCAACTTCAGTGCCTCCACTACATTTGCTGCAATTGAATCGGTTGGTGAGAAGTAAGAAGCTAAGTCCATTTTAGGCCATTTTTCTTTTTTCACTTCGATTATATTAAACTGGCTGAGGTGATAGGAAACATGAGGAAGCTTCACTCCGTACTGAGGAGCAAGTAACTAAATTGACAAAGAATGATACCTGCAGGTATCGGTTTCTAAAGTGAACTTTGTACCCATGGTTTAGAGGGCGTATATTTCACAGGTAAGGCGACAATAAGGGTATGGTTCTAATGTATGGGACCAGCACAAAAATTGCTTGATTCGAGAACTGGAAAACATCCAATGGAAATAAGCAAGATCTGTTCTCGGTGATTTTCGATAAATGAGTAGTGTTATGAAAATGATACAAATTTGGGGTCGGGAAGACTTGGGAGCAAGTAGACGAGCTGCTCTACTAAGCGGTATGTGTCGGTGGAGAGACGGCATGGAATGACGTTAGTAGACGGACAAGGTTAAGTGGAGCTTTTTCATGTGGAAAAGCTCATAATGTAAAGACAAACTTGACATTCAAAAGGACAACTTGAAGCAAATATTCCTTGATGGGAAGACAAATTAGGAATTGGAATAATTTTTTAAGGGAAATATTGGATGAATTTCCAGGTTTTTTGAAATAATTTATGAAAAGACTAGCTAAGCCACTGAAGAGGAATCTGCCACCTGGGCGACAGCGCTAAATGCAGACCAGTGATTGATTGATTGATTGATTGATTGATTGATTGATTGATTGATTGATTGATTGATTGATTGATTGATTGATTGATTGATTGATTGATTGATTGATTGATTGATTGATTGATTGATTGATTGATTGATTGATTGATTGATTGATTGATTGATTGATTGATTGATTGATTGATTGATTGATTGATTGATTGATTGATTGATTGATTGATTGATTGATTGATTGATTGATTGATTGATTGATTGATTGATTGATTGATTGATTGATTGATACAGTAAAACATGTTACAGTAAGCGACTTATTAATATTTCGTATGTATATTCCTTTCCCCTTGGGTAACATGTATGAGATCTCCCGTAATTCCGCAGATAAACCACAAGTGCAAGACCATATTTGTGTGTGAAAACGCGAAATGTTTACGTTGTAATGTCCAGTTCTTCCCGAGCGGAAGTATTCGTACAATGTAAACAACGGTCAGACTAGTTGTCTACTACAGTTCAGTTTCTGCGTGTTAAACGAGCAGTATTGAGTGGTTCAAAAATCCCGCCTGATTGCCATGACCGTTCAAGCGTTAACTTTATATGATCTGACACAATGGTTAGCCGCTTCGAGTCCCGTTGATCGAAGAACTTTTCTGAATGTTGACTGGCAGGATAAGAGAGGTGGTGGCATCCGATTTGTTATCACCAGATGGCGTGTCAAAAGCCTGGATTCAATTTCAAAACTCTCCGCAGTGCTCATATGGATTGAGGACATACGACACTGTTGATGGGGATGTAAAGCTTTGAGCAGACCCCTTGGTGTTATTCGACAGGAACAGACTACTTGCCGACACCGGGTTTCACCCCTTCGTCACCATCCCGCACCCAGATGAGGAGGTCTCTCATGGATGTCAAGTAGAAAGACCTGCATTGGATGAGCCGAACATGTCCTCGGACACTCCCAGCACTAAAAGCTCTCTAGTAGAAATAAATGTAATTAGTTTATCTGATCTTTAGAATGATTTCCATTTCAAATATTTCAGTAGTTTTATGACGGACTTGAGATTTATTTGTTTACTAGCTGATGTACGCGTAATTCTAGGTTAGGTAGTGCAAGCCTAGACGTTGTGAGTAAGATTGCATTAAATTGCATAGCTCTTAACGTTACCCCAGCAACGCGACGGGGAAGTAACCATATGTCTTTCATCATGTGAAGTCTGGGTTACGGAAGTTTCACTGTAATCGTAGGCCTTCTTGCCTATCATCGGTCATAATCAAATTGGGGAGTTTTCATTATAATGACAGACACTCACTCTCCACCTGTCTTTTTACATCCTCAGAAAGACTGTCTAAGAGGTTTTCCAAACTTAAATCAACATAGGTCATTAAAATGACGTCAGTAGGGATGTCGCGACTGAAGGCAATGCTACTATATGAAAAACTCGATCAAATGAAAAACCACACATCTTCTCCAAACTAACGGTCCAAAGTTCCAGAGGTGGAATGAGCAGGTCGCAGACAGCTGTGGTACCTTCCCGTCGCGACACGCATGTAATTTCATGTTAGAGAAAATTTCTTGCCGCCAACATCACATGCCGCCCCAGCTCGTCCGTAGCCTCCTGTGACGAGAACCTCACTTGCCGCTCCACGCAAGATCCAGATAGATCCATAAGATAAAAGATTACCAGGAATTATGGGGGCGAGCTGGACGATGATTGGTTGGTTTAATTTGAACTGGCAGTAGAGCCAAACCTCCATGAGATACAATTATCTACTAACGAGAATACAATCTAAGTACCTAGGTGGCATTCCAGAATCGAAAATAGTGGCATTTGTTAAAAATTTAAATTGATAAACTTCATTGTTTGTCCGTATTGAACTAAGATTACAACGTTATAATTTGTTAAAAACTTTGAAATCAAGTACTCTTCAAAAGATTCAGCATATTTCCATAAGAGTTCACCGCCATCAGGCATTTAAGGTGTTGCCTGTCTTCAGGGAGAGGCGTTATTGATAGTACAGACCTCACCCTCCACAGGTTCACAATTGTAGAAAACAGGAGAGAATCTTGAAAATATTTGCAACAAGTTTTTTCTTGAGGTTAAGTCCATAATGCGCTGTACACAAGTTGACAGAAGACCGATGAATGATGTAGTCAGCTGTTGCATAGTCCGGCCAGTTACGACCAAGGTTGACGGCGAGGACGGCCGTCGTAGCTAATGTCCGATTCCGAGGAGTCAGACCCCCAATGTACCCTAAGATAACGGCCTCTCGGTATAGTGAGAGAATACAACATTTTATGGAGTAGTTTCCTAGGTATCAACCAAGGACCTTGGGTGCAGAAAACAAAAGGACTGGTATAGTGATATAGAATCCCAAGACTGTATCCATTACTACAAAAGTCCCAGTGGCACTGAGAATCGGATGGCACGACACGTCAACGGCACAGAAGCTAACACAAAACTGGACATAGGATGGAGCAGTACAGCCAGTAGCATCATGGAATACACCATCAATACCTACAAGCAATACAGAAAGCTCGTTTTCAACGCTTCGTTGAATCAAGACATTTAAAAAATACGATAAGTAAAAACATATCGAATGATTTAGCTAACCTGAATATCCACAAAAAATCAATTAATAATCAAAAATTCTACAGAGACCCTCGACGGCTCAACTTCACCTTTGACTGCAATTTACACTTACGTTGGTACCGGTAATTGTCGATTTCACACATGGAATAATGTGTTTTGTGTGTGATATGAATGAGATCTTGTATGTGTCTGTTAGGTCATCAGCGCAGAGGCTGGTTGGATCCTCAAATAGCACCACCAAAGGCTATGTTGTTAAAGGGAAAATGTAAAAACCAATGGCAGAGCCCAAATGAGACGTACTAGGCAAGATGAGGGGTGAGGTAGTTTATCAGAAGGTGCCACTGCAGCACGACTGACCCTGTGAGCAACACCTTTCATAACACTCAGACACTAGTTGTGCTCCAAATGTCATTACTCAGCACCACCCATACCCCAGCAGCTTCCATATTGTCACAGCCATGGATGAGAATGGGACTTCTTGGAAGTTACACTTTGCTCTAGCCTGTGCCAAGAGACGGATACAAATATACTACATCCATCAAGAAATGGCAACAGGCGGTGAGATCTTGTATAATAAAACCAATAACGTGTATAACAATCTACCTATTGATATAAAATTTGTAACGTGTGTACAAATTTAAGAATTCTGTAAAATTACTTATATGGAAGACATATCTTGAGTCATAATCTTGGTTGAAATATATCTGCATTATAAAATATTGTAAAGAATAATTTTGCTGTAACTAAATTTTCATATTGTATTCCTACTTAATTAAGTACATTATGTCTGAATTTTTCGACCTTATGCTATGTGTTCCTTAATGTATCTCTTCAGAATTTAAATATGTTAGAACTGTGCCTACCTCGAGCCTCGGGCTCATTAGGACCTTTTGTCGTAAGAAATAAATAAATAAAGTACAGTGCTTTAAAACATCATATGTATTCGGGGGATAGTAGGTTCGAACCCCACTGTCGGCAGCCCCGAAAATGGTTTTCCGTGGTTTCCCATTTTCACACCAGGCAAATGCTGGGGCTGTAACTTAATTAAGGCCACGGCCGCTTCCTTCCAACTCCTAGCCCTTTCCTGTCCCATCGTCGCCATAAGACCTATCTGTGTCGGTGCGACGTAAAGCAACTAGCAAAAAAAAACCATCATATATCACAAACATACCTTTATTCTATCTACTCCTAGCGAACAGCTTATCTCATTGCATGCGATTTATAGCAGTTAAGACATCTTAACTCTCCTCTGATAAAAAATCCTGGCTCCGCCACTGATTTAGGGAAATGTTCAGTAATAACAAAATGGTGGCAGACACAAGATATCTTCGGATGACTTTATACTTTAATGCTCTCTTTTGTTTCTTAGACTTCAAGTACTTTTCTGACACGTTCATGCTTGGTGGCTACATTCATTACATAATTATTTCAATAATACATTCCAAAATATTGTAATTCAATCTAAATGTTTGTGTGCACATATGTGCAATATCTATCGCAACAGTCCAGTGAGTTGTTTACGAAGGCTGATCAACAAAGACTGAGACAGATTTTTCTTTTTTTCACAGATGCTTATTACTCCATTTCAATATTTACATGATCTTCAAAGTAGTCCCCTCCTACTTCAATATACTTTTTATAGTGTCTCTGCCAGTCCTTGAACACATGTTGCAGACCATTCTTTGTCAGATCCTTGAGAATCACCTTGAGCACTGCTTCAGAGTTCTCAAATCGAATGCCCTTGAGCTTTGCCTTTAGTGATAGGAATTTTTAAAAATCACAGGGTGCAAGATCAGGGCTGTAAGTTGGATGTGGTTCACAGGTAATACTGAATCGAGCCAGAAACTGCATGACTTGATTTGCGTGTATTGTCATGATGAAGTCACCACCCAGTGCGAGAAAGCTCTGGTCGTTTCTTTCCAATGTGCTTCCTCAGTGTAGCCAATACTGACGTGTAGTAACAGTAGTGTGAGGGGGAACTGCATGCTGGTAAATCATTCCATTACAGTCAAAAAATATTATCACCATCACTTTCCCTGCAGATGGAACAACTTCTGCCTTTTTTTGGCGATTGCCACACTGCTGGCTTGTTTTCCTTCAGGATCACAATGATGCTTCAGATTTTCGTAAATTTCAGTGGCTGTATGGCTTAAACGAAAACATAATTTGATTGCGTTGTACTACTCATCTCGCGTCACCTCCATTGTCTGGTGCGCGAAATGCACGTAGCGTCTACAAAATAGAGCGTTACTACCAACCTACCGATACGAGAATGTTGCCGCCTACGGACCTTATACATAAAAATCCGCTCTTTTCAAATATTTATGCTCCAGAGAGGAAACTATCACGGAAGCTACAGGAAAAAACTGTCTCAGTCCCCGTTGATCAGCCCTCATAGATCATTATGTGTTAAAAATAAAATTAGTAAAAAAAAAGTTGTGTAACTTGTATATAACTTAAAAGCTCGTCAGTGTGTCGAATGCACAATTTTTATATAAATTTTATTATACAATGTTCCTGCAACAGCTGCAGGTTGCCCAAGGACAAAGAGTACCTTAACAACAATAATGGATATAGATACAGTAGACACATGAGATCGTATGAGGTTAAGTGTAGGCATGCTGGTAAATCATTCCATTACAGTCAAAAAATATTATCATCATCACTTTCCCGGCAGATGGAACAACTTTTGCCTTTTTTAGCGATTGCTTGTAGAAGTCCACCGGTTCTTCATAAATTCTTCTTTTGTCCGCATCGACCTCTGCTGGCTGGTTTTCGTTGGTCTCAAATCTAATTGTTGGATCAATAATGAAACCTTCAGAACAGGATGCCTTAAAAGCAATAATTATTTAATAATGTGTTTTTACATGTATATTATAGTACAATACAGTCTAAAGAGCTTGTAAGTTACATTTAACTGAGTCGACATTGGAAAGTATGGCTTACTTCTTAGCAAAATAACTTCGTATGGACTTGGACGTGCAAAGCTTTGGTCGACTTTGTAATGGTTGGGAAAGTTGTTTTCTTCAAATATCTTCCTCGCCTCTATTAATTGTCTTTGAAGGCTGCAATTTTACTCTTAGCTCTGGAAACTTATCCAACATGCTGCCTCATTAATTCACTTTTGAGAATCTCCATTGCCCACCAGAAATGAATACCAGCCATCGAAAAGAGTTTTTGCTAGTTGCTTTACGTCGCACCGACACAGATAGGTCTTATGGCGACGATGGGACGGGAAAGGGCTAAGAGTTGGAAGGAAGCGGCCGTGGCCTTAAATAAGGTACAGCCCCAGCATTTGCCTGGCGTGAAAATGGGAAACCACGGAAAACCATTTTCAGGGCTGCCGACAGTGGGGTTCGAACCTACTATCTCCCGAATACTGGATACCGGCCACACTTAAGCGACTGCAGCTATCGAGCTCGGTTCGAAAAGAGTATAACGTTGTCAATAATTGGTAAGCACTATCATTTACTTGACCAAGCTTGTTGGCTACACGGTTCGCGTAACGTAGCTGTTAGCTTACATTCGGAAGATAATGAGTTCGAACCCCATCGTCGGCAGCCCTAACGATGGATTTCGGTGGTGTCCCATTTTCCCACCAGGCAAATGCTCCGGCTGTACCTTAATTAATGCCACGTGTACCTTCTTCCCAGTCCTAGCCCTGTCCTACCTGCTCGTCTCCGAAAGAGCTAACTGACTTGGTGCAATGTTACAGCAATAGCAACAAAAATTTACTTGACCAATACCTTCATCACTGGCACAGTAACAAAGATAAACCCTGAACTGGACATGACGACCTTGGAGATGAGGACGATAAAGTATCCGCACTAAGCTGGATAGAGTGATTACTTCTAAGCCCAGCCCGGGAAATAACCTGGTACTAAAACTGAAGTTGTCATTTCTAAATATTTCGTCTTATTAAGAGGGAATTGAAACAATATCAATCAATCGTTCAATCAATCAATCAGTCAGTCAGTCAGTCAGTCAATCAATCAATCAATCAATCAATCATCAATGATTTGCATTTACAGTCCAGGGGCAGATTCCCCTATCAATTCGAAATCAATTTAACATCTCTTCAACACGTACTACGTAAATGTACGTAACACGACCTAATAGGTTAAAAGTCGATTTCGATTACAATACGGTCGTGAAATTTCAATATTCATCCCTATCAATTGTTTACCTAGTAACTTCTTAAACGTTTTCGAAGAACTTGGAAATTTATCGACCATTTACCGTGATAATTTATTCCAGTCCCTTAACCCTCGTCTTATAGAATATTGGCCCTAATTTGTCCTATTGAATTCCATCTTCACCTTCATATTATGAGCTTTCCTACTTTCAAAAGCTCCGTTCAATCTTTTCTATATATACAAAAGCAAGTCAGTTTGGAGCGATCTATATATCAAGGTATAAAAATGAAAATAGACGTGAATTAATGAGGCGCTTCCATGCATCTCAGAAACTTACAACATGGTACCAGAGAAGGCGATGACTTCAGGATCCCTAGAAAAATCGAAAATTCTCAAAATTCCCTGAGGGTGTCACACTGGGGATGGGTCTTCAAATTTTGGGCTCAGCATAAGATCGCAGTCGTATATATTTATTCAAAGCGATAACCTATAGGTTTGGTGGGCTTAAAAACTTTCAGAAAATTATCCCAAATCTAGGTGGCAACACAATCTGACAGATGAGCTAAGAAATAGAAATTTGGCGAAAGTATAACTTTTAACCTGTAACCCACGGAAAAATTCCAAGATGTTAAAAATTTAATTTTTTACCCCAGAAAAATATCGAAATGTGGAGGCAATTTTAAAGACGATATTTTTTTTGCTAGGGGCTTTACGTCGCGCCGACACAGATAGGTCTTATGGCGACGATGGGATAGGAAAGGCCTAGGAGGTGGAAGAAAGCGGCCGTGGCCTTAATTAAGGTACAGCCCCAGCATTTGCCTGGTGTGAAAATGGGAAACCACGGAAAAACATTTTCAGGGCTGCCGATAGTGGGATTCGAACCTACTATCTCCCGGATGCAAGCTCACAGCCGCGCGCCTCTACGCGCACGGCCAACTCGCCCGGTATTTTAAAGACGTTGCAGACCTTTGTTTCGAGGTATTTGGTGGCTAAACGGTAACGGATGGCACAACCTTGGTTCATTTTGGAGTGATCTACAACTTCGGTCCTATGAATTTTTGGCATATCTCTCTCCCTTATATGTTACACTTGGCTGTGTTTCTCAATTTACGCAAGTTTTGTGATATTTACCCATATAGTTTGACCCACTTATAGGAAGGAGTGTTATCAAATTGGGCACGCACATTCACACGACCGATGGCCATATGCGAGCCAAATATCATGATTCTAGCTTCCACATACGTATGCAAAAAATAATGTAAAGTGTTAAGATGTACCCAAATTTTACCCTCTTCAAATATTCTAACTCAATATAACCCACCAATATGGGAGATACGAGAAAATGGTTTAGGACTAAACATATAGAACGATAAAGGTGCAAAACCGTTTATCGAAATTATATACCTTTTAGGAGTAGTAAATCTCGAAATGAAGGTCTGCACTTATAAACGTACCCATGCTTATTTGTCATCTACAGTACGGTATATACAAAATAAAAGCAAGTCGATTTAAAGCGATCTATATATTGCGCCATTTCCCGAGTCCTAGTCTCTTGGCGTCAAAGAAAAATCCACGTTTAGGTTCGGTAGGCATCTCAGGGTTTGTAACAAATAATATGTTGTTTTTTTTTTTTTTTTACCGCGAATTCAGAAAGGATTATTCAAAGCAACGCTTCCATTCCCCAAGATAAATCTGATAGACGTCTCTATCGCTTGTCAATTGCAGTATCGGTATATATATTAACATTGCCATAATCATAACTTACATCATCATCATCATCATCTGTTTACCCTCCAGGTTCGGTTTTTCCCTCGGACTTAGCGAGGGAACCCACCTCTACCGCCTCAAGGGCAGTGTCCTGGAGCTTCAGACTCTTGGTCGGGGGATACAACTGGGGAGTATGACCAGTACCTCGCCCAGGCGGCCTCACCTGCTATGCTGAACAGGGGCCTTGTGGAGGGATGGGAAGATTGGAAGGGAGAGGCAAGGAAGAGGGAAGGAAGCGGCCGTGGCCTTAAGTTAGGTACCATCCCGGCATTCGCCTGGAGGAGAAGTGGGAAACCACGGAAAACCACTTCCAGGATGGCTGAGGTGGGAATCGAACCTACCTCTACTCAGTTGACCTCCCGAGGCTGAGTGGACCCCGTTCCAGCCCTCGTACCACTTTTCAAATTTCGTGGCAGAGCCGGGAATCGAACCCGGGCCTCCGGGGGTGGCAGCTAATCACACTAACCACTACACCACAGAGGCGGACCATAACTTACATACTATATCAAAATCTATAAATAATAATATCTCACTATCATTTATTCAGGAGATAAATATGATGGATAACTTAAATATATGATTTGCTATAAGTTTGAAAATATCGACGAAATTGAAATATTATCTTTTAAATTATTTGTTCAATAATATTTTTATCATAAAAGTTGTCACAATATTCATTGAAAAGGGTAGTTAAGTCAGCTTAGCTTTAACGTCTCATTTTAAAATTACATAGATCACACTTTACAAGTTTGTGTGGTGGTGGTGATGGTGATTATTGTTTTAAGAGGAAGTACAACTAGGTAACCATCCTCTCTTTAACACTAATCAGAAGGGAAAAAATGGAAGGGATCCGACACTTCGAAAAATGAAGATATCGGCCAAAGGAAGGCAAGGCCACGAAGGGCGTGAAAATAAAAGACTCCCTAGCCCTCGCAAACCTAATAGCGTCGGGGTCGGAAAAGAATAAGAGTTGACCGAGAGAGGTCGGATAGGATAGATGAAAGTGAGGAGCCTGGCACAAGTAAGTGGAAGCAATGCCAGGACTCAGCTTAGTGCCCCGTGGTCGCCAACCCACGCTCCAAAATTCAGAGCCCCTGGGGCCCCTTTTACTCGCCTCTTATGGCAGGCAGGGGATACCGTGGGTGTTATTCTACCGCCCCCACCCATAGGGGGAAGTCTGTGTGGATTGGACTTGTTAAACTAGATTAATTCTTCTTAACAAAAATGTATCTCACTTATTCATGAACTAGCTTCCTGATATTAAGAACGATTGCTTTGATCTGTCTTCACAAATTAGGCGCATGCAGAATAAGATCAGTTTCATTCCTGTGTAGCATTCATTGGCTACATATCATTTTATATCTTCTAAATTATAAGATAATCGTCAACATATTCTATATCTACTTTAGAAATGAGTGAGATTGTCCTAAATAGTCACGGTAGCTTCATAATTAAATTGCAATTCTAGTCTATTAATCTCATAAAATTCAATCAATCTTGCATAGGTTTGTAGTGAATACCATGGATGAAAATTCTGAGTCCTTATTAGTCATAAGATATTATCAAGAAGACATTAAAGTATATATGTCACTAATAACATGTTATATTAGCTACAATTACCTTAAGCCACTTAAATAATATGAATTTTTCATTAAAATTGCCATATGATTGAAGATCATGGGTTATTGGATTTATTTTTGATGACCAATCCCTATCAATAGCTCGTAAGTACCGTATCATGATGCCATTTCCCATGCGATATGGATTACTTATTACGTAAACATCATTATCACCACAAAATCTACCATTGATCCACGTCTGTGCTACTAAACTACTCTTTATTTATTAACATATATACAAATCCTTCCTCCAGATTCCTTCGCATTTAATATAATGCATCAATTCTTTCCTTCATATTACAATACTCTATCATTTCACATTTCCTCATATTTCTTTATATATATATTTACCGCACCACATGTCAGTATTTCTTATTTCATTTACAGTAACGCATAATTCAGTTCACTTCTCACAAAACAAAATATCATTTCACGGATCAACATCTATCTCTCATGTCTACCAATATGTATCTTATTTATACATATAGTCCGCGCACCTTTTAGCGATATTTCTTTGGACGGAGGGTGGAGTAAGGAGGGAGCTATCACGGTTCCGGTAATACTGCCAACTGAATGAAAATGAAATCTGAATTGAGTCGATAATATGATCGATCGATATGAATGTTCTAAACCTTTATTATCTTAAGCCAACAACTGTGTCATACACACTTTATGTAGCATTATATAACATGTCTCGATGCGAATCTTGTTTCCAGCATGAATTATATAGTTTGGCTTTGCTCTGTAAACAACAACAGTACTAGTACCTAAAGTGTACGCCAGATGTCACACAGCGATGCATAAGCGATTCATAGTTTGTGTTTCAAAGGTTGCCAATACGAATCTCGAAGATACCCGAGGTCAACGACATTAAAAATATAGACTGCTAATCTGATGGCCATCTTTGAATCTACTTGAACTACTGGCAGCCATGACACTTGTAGGCAAAACATATGCTTATTTCCTCTGAATCTGCCATAGAAAGACTCTGCAGAAGTCGTTGTGTGATGGAGTACGGTGTTTGAGAAGGTGTGCAAGGTTAAAATAAATAAATAAATAAATAAATAAATAAATAAATAAATAAATAAATATAGGCTATGAATTCAGTCGAATGAAGTCAGGCGAGGTTTGACCAAGAGAGGTCCGGTAGAAAAATTAAAGTGGTAAAGCTGGTAGGATACCGTATGTGGAAGGAATGCTACACTCAACCAGGGGCAGGTGTTCTCAACTTGAGAATCTGGGGTTACCCCATTTAGTGGCCCCTTACGACAGGCAGAGGATGCTGTAGAGATATTGTCCACCGCAACCAACGGACGTCTGTGCTACATTTCGCACAGCAGTTCTTAGAAAGTAGCCATAAGTAGCCAAAAGCATAAAACGTAACAAACCAGACAAAGAAGCAAAATTCAAAAATTATACCAGAATGACACTGAAGGTATGTCATGAAAAGGCAGGGTATCTTTCTCTACGCGTGTGAATTCCTCAATGAACTGCTGTACGTATAACATGTCTTTTAGGTACTAGTACTGTTGTTGTTTACACAGCAAAGCCAAACTATATAATTCATGCTGGAAACAAGATTCGCATCGAGACATGTTATATAATGCTACATAAAGTGTGTATGACACAGTTGTTGGCTTAAGGTAATAAAGGTTTAGAACATTCATATCGATCGATCATATTATCGACTCAATTCAGATTTCTTTAATGTCGTTGCCCGAGGTTAACATATTCCAGGGGGGCTCATTCCCGACTCCCGCGCTTTGCTTCCAGCATATCGTCGCCTCATGCTGACGTCACGTGGAGGTCTCTCCTGTCGGCAGCTGTAGCGGTGAACTATAAGGAACTCGCTTTCATTATAGATCTATTTTGCGGTACGCAGTTTTGTAACATTTTCCGTATTGTGTTGGTTGTTGTGTTAAAGATGAGTAAGGTTTCTAAATATAAAGTTAATTGTGCTACGGCACAATGTACTAATTGTGGATCGAAAACAACTGGTGTCTTGTACCACAGATTTCCAAAACGTGAGGAGCGCAGTACATTACAGGGAGTCTGAAAATATCGCGGTTTTGACATTTGATGAAATGAATATAGACTGACGTATTTCATACGATTCATCTGATGACCGCATACTAGGGCCTCACAGCAACGTTAGGTAGCGATGGTTCGAGGGCTCTTTGCTGCATGGAAGCAGTCGCAGTAACTTGTGACATGGGGGGCAAAAATACCAATGTGTGGAAGGAACTAAACTTGCACAAGTACAAGAGCTTTTTGGCCAATCCAGTGGATGATAAAAGCAAGGTGTGGGTGTTCTGTGATGTACCAAAGCCGCACTAGTTGGCCTTGGATGTACCCCACATCTTGAAATTATTGAGAAACCACTTTTTAGATGAAGGTTTGACGTTAGCTGATGGTTCAGAATTTCCGAAATAGACAATATAACACCTATTACAAACTCAAACAGGTGACCTATTAACTACACATCATATTAATGAGGCTCGTCTGAGTCTAACAAACAGATCCCGTCAGAATGTGAGAATGGCCGCGCAGTTATTTTCCATGCGCACGGCTCTGGCAGTGCGGTATACTTTAAACAAGGACGCTGAAAGCAACTTTATCGAGCTAGTCAATGACACCTTCGACGTGTTGAACTCCAGGGCGCCTAAAGATGAAAAGGAGTGGATACGGCTTAAACTTAAGGAGCGCTTTCTGGAGGTGATTACCTGATTACACAAGTGAGATTTGGTCAACGAAAAAGTTTGCTGAAAATAATTCATTGCCGAGTGATAGGGAATTTTTTTATCCTGATACTGATAATGAAGAAGATTTCTTGAGCTTCGTAAGCAATGAACTATGTATAGGTGTTTTTGAGGGGCCGTTAACACCTGTACCCGTAGATGAACAGAAAGAAACGTTGGAGTTGTTAAGGATGGAAGACTAGAGTCAGGACTTCGAAACTGAAGACGTAAACCAGGATGCAATTAAATACCTAGCAGGCTACTTGGCATTCCAATGCCGCTCTGTTGATGACAGTTTGGGTGATAAAAGTGAAATGTTTGCCTTGCCATAGGACGTGCCTCACAACTGGTTATCAATCATTTCAAAAGGAGGCCTTACTCGTCCAACCGAAGAATGGTATCAAAAATTATGCAGTTTGAGGTACTGTTTGGTAGTTTTAACGGGCTTTGTATTTCTAAATGTGAAAGAGTAATGCAGATTTTGACTTCTATAATAAAATCAAAATTTCCAGAAATTGAGGAGAATATTATATTGTTGTACGTCAGAACTTTCATTAGAATACGTCACCTCAACAAGAAACATCATATAGATGCTATGAAGAAGTATTCACCAAAAAAGTGTCGACTGTGGGCAGTTTCACCTTCTTCAACAACTTGCTAAGTAATCAAAACGTGAGTTTTAAATACAATTAAACCAATAACTATTCCAGTGTTTCTATGTTTGTATTGTTCTAACAGCCGGCTTTTAAAATGTAATTACTCAAAGTTTCTTCTATTTTCTATCAACAGTATTATATCGCTGATTGCATGTGGT
Organism: Anabrus simplex; assembly: GCF_040414725.1. Taxonomy (NCBI): domain Eukaryota; kingdom Metazoa; phylum Arthropoda; class Insecta; order Orthoptera; family Tettigoniidae; genus Anabrus; species Anabrus simplex. The sequence continues at coordinate 333,813,657 of NC_090267.1, read as the reverse complement.
ATGTAAAATACCACTTTATTATGATAAGGCCAACCTTTTAATTATTTATCATAAATTGAAGTTATTTTTCCTAGTTATCGAGGTTTATGCTGCATGCAGGCCATGCAGGCCATGCAGGCGCACGCTTCGAGCCCTCCCGACTACGTCACGCGCGATCAACCAATGAGAGCGCTGTGAGCGGGAATGGCCTACCTATTATACTCTACCTACCTTGAACATATTCAGCACAAGGGTGTCTATGTATCGCTAAAAGGTGGGCGTACGGTATGCATTCATATTATTAACCTCTTCTGATTTATTACTGGCGATAAATGATCTATCTTTACGAACTTGATGTCCTACAACTCAATAATATTAGGTATATAATTGCTGTTCCTTCGATTTTCTTCAGATTAATACATCGTTTGACTTCCAAATAACTCTTCTCTTCTTGAAATTGTATCTGCAGTTTTCTTTCGCCTGTCTTCTCAAAATCAATTATCTCTTGTTCCCAGTGTTGGTGCTAACAATTTTAAAAGATACATTTTGTCTCGGTCACGGCCACTATGATTCGAATTGCACCTGTATCGTATAACTTGTATTTTTCTGACGATTAAATGCGTACTATTTAATTTCATTCGCTCCGTGTATTAGTAATCAGGACAATGGAACGGCACAATATAAATGTATTAAAAAATAAAATAGACCTGAATTAATGAGGCACTTCCAGGTATCCTACAAACTTACAACTTGGTTCCAGAGGAGCTGATGACCTCAGGATCCCTAGAAAATTCGAAAAATCACAAAATTCCCTGAGGAGGCACGCTGGGAGGTTTCAAACTTCGGGTTCAGCGTAAGAACGCAATTCGATATATTTATCCAAAAACTTATAAGTTTTGTAGACAGAAACGTGTCATGAAAGTCATCATATTTATCCCCTTCTCCCCAATTCAAGATGGCGGGACAATCTACCAGACGAGATAGAAAACTGAAATTTGGAAAATTATACTTCTTGGCCTGTAACAGACAGAAAAATTTAAAGATGCTTACATTTTTCACTTTGTACTCCCGAAAAAATCTATTGGAGACAATTTTAATGACGGTGCAGACCTTTGTTTAGAGATATTTGGCGGCTAACCGGTAAGAAGTATCACAAAACGGATTACACAATCGAACTCAGAATGAATATATCTACAACATATTGTCCTTTCTCCGCCTCTTATACGTTAGAAAGAGCAGCCATTATAATGAAACTTCCAAAACTCGATTGTGAATAGCAGTAGCCAAGTGAGCCTGCGGTTATCATCACAACTCCACAACTCGCACCTTACATGGGAAAGAACGTATGGAGTCCTCCCAATAGCGTTTCTTCGATAACAGTATAATAAAATCGCAGTCCCCGCGTGTACAGCAATTTACGCAGAAATCCCTACACAGTGTAGAATACCGTAGCGAGGAATGGGTACATTTGTTAGTTCGTCTACTAATGTCATTCCACTCCACATTTCCATTGACAGCTCGAAACATACCACATAGTCAAGTATCTCGTCTCCCAACTCCCAAGTCTTCCCAGCACATAGTTCGCAAATGTTCCTAACACTCCTCGTTTGTCAGAAATCACCCGGCGCAAATCGTGCTGCTTTCTTTTGGATCTTTTCCAGTTCTCGTATCAAGAAGTCTTGGGATGGGCTCCATACACTGGAACTATATTCTAACTGGGATCTTACTAGAACCTTACACGCCCTCTCCTTTACATCCTTAGTACAACCCCTAAATACTCTCATAACAATGTGAAGACATCTCTAAACTTCCATAAAAACCTCGTTAATATGATTACCCCAAAAAGATCATTGCTTATAACAACATCTAGGTACTTACGGTGTTCCCCATGAGGTACCATCACCCCATCAATTTCAAACTTTAATTGTAATTTCCATTTCTGTTTGTGCTTAGTAATTAGTGTTGTAATTAGGAAACGACTGAACGTAGTTTAAAATTATTGTAGTATATTGTAGTATCTGAACGTAGTCTGAACGTAGTTTACAATTATTGCAGTGTATTATAGTATCTTATTAGAAATTAGTGTGTTTATTCTGTTATTGTGAAATATTTGTGTAGTATAGTATCAGTACTATCTGTGGTATCTGCATTAACTCTCTTACTAGAATTCTGTTGTAGTAATTAGGATAGATTTAAGAGCAGTTTAGAATTGTATAGGCCTAATTCTTGTGTATTACTTTCGGTTTTCAGTAATTAACAGCAATTTTCATCCTGTTAGGGTGCTGTAGAAAATACTTACAAGTAAGTAGTATTGTAGTGTAGCTTATATTAATTGCCTTGTTTGTGTGATCCTTGTGAACAATCTTAGACATTTTTTTCCTTTCATTTTTATTTTGCACAGAATAAGATAAGATATTTTTACTTTTCTTCTCATTATTCCGTAAAGAATGACTAAGGAGTCCAAGTATAGGAACTGTGGGTGTGGGCAAGCATTAAGGAGTATGAGGGAGGAGTTGGAGAGTTTCAGGAAGATAATTAGGATTCTCTCAGAGGACAGGAAGGAAAGTAGCCCTCCCTCAAAAATGTACAGGATACAGTAGGAGTAAAAGAGGGATGAGAAGGAAAGGGAGGAATTGTAGAAGACAGGCGGTCTAATGTTTTAAGGGGATGAAGATTGCAGGCTAAGGGCTCTATTCAGGATCAGAATGCAGGACTGGTGTCTGTGAGAAATCGGTACGAGTCACTGCAGGTAGAATAACCGAGGCAAGACGAGAAACAGGGATCAGTTGCTGAGAAGTGTGGAAGTAGGAGGAAGTGAAAGTTAGGAAAGGGAAATGCGGAGTATTGGATAGGAAAAGAAAGTGGAACAGAGTTATGGGAGGGGAAAAAAGGGAGGAGTTGTGTTGTGAGTGAAGTAGTGCGAGGGACCGAGAGTGTATCAGACAGAAGCATTGGTTAACTGTGTTCGTACATGCGCTGACTAAAATACCACACATCTAAACCAATGAAGAATATCCGGATATGGTGCATGTTTACAGCTTCTGCAATGAGAGTGCTCCTGCTGCTGTCGAGGAATACCGGCGGCGCTTTCCGACGTGTCGAGTTCCTAATCTTAGAGTGCTTACCAGGATTTTCAGCACATTGCGTGAAACAGGTCTTCCCCCATGTTCCTATTTTCCTTCTGAACGTGTAGTTCCGAAATATGAGCAGGAACAGCCACACATTTTTGACTGGTGCAGCGTAGTCCTACTACTAGCATACTGCGACATTTTACACGTATTAATGTCCCACAAACACGTGTATGTGGAACATTATATGCGGAAATGTGTACTTATTTCAAAACGTCATAGAGGTTGGGTCGGTAAGACACATACGTGCGCGCCACTAGCCCAAAACAAAAATTGGCGTATGGCTTTTAGTGCCGGGAGTGTCCAAGGACAAGTTCGGCTCGCCGGATGCAGGTCTTTTGATTTGACATCCGTAGGCGACCTGCGCGTACACACAGCCCCCGTGCCAGCGAATTTAACCAGTTAAGGTTAAAATTCCAGACCCTGCCGGGAATCGAACCCGGGATCCCTGTGACCAAAGGCCAGCACGCTAACCATTTAGCCATGGAGCCGGACGCCACTAGCCCAAAAGCAAAAGTACATTGAACGTGTCCTATCTCGAAAGCCATTCGGAATAGGGCACATGTCCATATGAAGTTTTTGCTTCAGTTGATCGTTCCTGGTCCGCCTCTGTGGTGTAGTGGTTAGCGTGATTAGCTGCCACCCCCGGAGGCCCGGGTTCGATTCCCGGCTCTGCCACGAAATTTGAAAAGTGGTACGAGGGCTGGAACGGGGTCCACTCAGCCTCGGGAGGTCAACTGAGTAGAGGTGGGTTCGATTCCCACCTCAGCCATCCTGGAAGTGGTTTTCCGTGGTTTCCCACTTCTCCTCCAGGCGAATGCCGGGATGGTACCTACCTTAAGGCCACGGCCGCTTCCTTCCCTCTTCCTTGCCTATCCCTTCCAATCTTCCCATCCCTCCACAAGGCCCCTGTTCAGCATAGCAGGTGAGGCCGCCTGGGCGAGGTACTGGTCATACTCCCCAGTTGTATCCCCCGACCAAGAGTCTGAAGCTCCAGGACACTGCCCTTGAGGCGGTAGAGATGGGATCCCTCGCTAAGTCCGAGGGAAAAACCGAACCTGGAGGGTAAACAGATGATGATGATGATGATGATCGTTCCTGTCATGTCCCTGAATAGTGATCATTCCTCCTGCGACACCCTCGATATAAGAAAACTAAAGTCCAATAATACTGTCCTGCGGAATCCTTCTCTTAATCATTATAGGATCAGATAACGCTTCACCTACTATAATTCTCTGAGTTCTGTTTTCTAGAAATACAGTCATCCATTTAACCACTCTTTTGACTAGTCCAGTAGCCCTCATTTTCATCAGTAATCTCCTTAATCTACCCTATCAAAAGCCTTGGATAGGTCAATAGCGAAACAGTCCATTTCACCTCCTGAAACTTCTGAGTGAACTGAGCACGCATTTACCATCTCAGCTGCACAGGCCCATCTGGTACGATAAGGAAGTCGGTTTAGCGTCTGGGCTATTCAAGTCCAAATTCATATACAGTGAAACTTGCCTAAAGCGGCCATCAGGTCGCTCTTTCGAAACAATGGCCGTTAATACAGGTGGACACTGAATTAGGTAAAGTTTGGAAACAAGGAAGAGGTCTGTTCCACGGCATTATTACATAGGACCTGCTTACCTAGAGCAGGCTATTTTAAACGTAATGTACAATGCCATTGTATTCACTTAATTTTCAATAAACATCTTTCGGTGTGGTTTGTTTTGTGATCTTTTCACATTTGTTCTTAGCAACAGATTCAAAAGATTCTAAAGTTTATTCAGGGCGAGACTGAATTCTCGCCATACTATTAACCAAAAAAGTGGCACATTGGCTATATATTGCGCTATTCACTTGTCCCCTGACATATTTGTCAATTTTGGCAAGTTTCCTTTTTGAAACTCCTTTATCGCTTTCAAGATTCACTTTTCTCGTCCCCTTCAAAATTAAAACAACCCTTGACAAATCACACATTCACTGACTGAATACAGTACAAAAACGGGCACATTTTCAAACATTATTCCGACCAAGAAATATTCTTAATTGACTTCGCATATTGTCAGTTTTTTTCAATCACGACATCTCATTCACAGACACGTGTAATGTACAATTTATGTTTATTTATTTTACTGGTGGGTTACGGAGAAGAGAGGATGGTAAAAAAGGATGGCATTTATTGTACCTGAGAAGTGAGAAACAACAGTACTGTTTGAATGGTCAGATGTGAAAAAGGTCGATTTTCTTGGTGTGTATGTCAGTCTCTGAGATGAGTAATGTATTCGGAGCGGTTATTATTGACCGTTTGACACTTTGTAAAATGTGTTTGGCCGCTGATCGCGATTTCAGGTGACCGCTTAAAGAAGCGAATATTAACACGTGCTTCATGGAAAATTTATGCCGGCCCCACGGTGTAGGGGTAGCGTGCCTGCCTCTTGCCCGAAGACCCCGTGTTCTATTCCCAGGGATTTTGACCTGGATCCGCGGTTGGTTCGAGGTCCACTCAGCCCACGTGATTACAATTGAAGCCATCTAACGGTGAGATAGCGACCCCTGCCAAGAATAACGACCTAAAGGATTAGTCGTGCTGACTACAGGACACATCTGCAGGTCTTCGGGCTAAGCAGCGACCGCTTGGTAGGACATGGTCCTTCGGGGCTGGTGGGCCGTGGGGTTTGGTTTGTTTTCGTTTTATGGAAAATGTATCGGTTCCAGAAAAAACAGTGCTTCCATAACTTAATCCATTGAGAGTTGAACTTCCGTTCAATTTTAATAAGAATATTTTAAATGAAATATATTTGTCTGACTGCTTTACAATGATAATACGTCAGATAACGTGCGCGAAGGTTAGTTACCTCTAATACGTAATTAAAACAATATTCACTTTCAGTAAAATCATCGTCGTGTAAAATACACTTGCCGCATGCTTACATTAGCAATTTAACAAAACATATGTTCTTCACCTTGGTCCTGCTTGTGTCAATACCCGAATTATCTGTCGAACACAGATAGGTATATAAAGGATGATCAATTCTGGAGAACACACACTCTACCAAGCTCCTAGCATCACCATGGTCTCCAAGTGCTTTGCAGTCCTCTTCGTGGCTCTGTTCGCCGTCCAGGTGAGTTCCTGTTTAGTACATTCGTCGTATATTGGTCTTAAGGGGAGTTGAGTGCCCTAACTCCGCTACAGAATGGAACCGGCATTCTAATTCCTATCGTTTGTGTAAAAAGCCTTCAGCTAAACGACCGGCACCAATTACTCTCACGCCTTCCACTATTTTATAATGATGCCTCTTCTTCTTCCTCTTCGTCGTCGTATTCTTCTTCTTTTTTCATCTCTATTGTAACCTCTGGTGGGATCGCGTTTACGAACTGTGTTGCATTCACTCACATTTAACGGATATCGATGTTCAACCTGCACTGAAAAGTCTTATTACAGATCTTAACGACTAATAACTATATAAACTTTCGTGCCGGGGATTTATAGAATTTTTACTTGTTGCTAAAAACATGAATAGAATATCTAGTGAGATCACTCACCGAGTTCAAGCGCTCTCCCGCAGAGCGGCGCTAGTGGAGCCTAACACCAACGCTACAGGGTCAGCTGATTTAATGGAAATTACATTGATACGCAAATAATCAAATACAACACATGAATAACACTGTCAGAGAGTTATAAATACTATTATTAGTCGGCTCGAAGAAATATCTTTGAACTTTAATAAGAGAACACACGAAATAAAACGAAACATTACGAAAAGCGAAAGCAATATTGTGCTTTACATACTTCGGCTAAAGAATCCCTTTTAAACTGAGCAAATTAAACATACACCAGACTGTAAATTGACACTTTTCTCAAATAAATTAAATGAAGTAAATTACTGACCAAAACTAGTTTGAGGCCACTTTCGATAGTTTACGAGTAGACTTCGCAGAATGTCGAGCTTGCGTTTCTCTGCGGATCTCTCCCGCTCTGAAGAAGAATCGGCACTATAATGTGAGACCAGTTTTGGAATAATGTCCAAAGTGTGTTCAATACAACAGCCAGCTCCTGATGGCACAACTGACATAGCCTCAATCTAGTCAAGACACTTGTAAAAAAATATCGCCCCACATTAAATTGAATCTCTTAATTTAACCTCATCGAATACAGCTATCCCGTACCGTTTATTATCGTCCATTTCATCCTTAAAATAATCTGAAATAGCACTTAAGCGATGAGAATTTACACCATAGGGACATTTACGTCCTTTGTATAGTTTCCTCACATGGTTTTGTGGGGGAAGAGGTAAAAAATTATGCCCATATCCTATCCTCTAGGTGATGTTATTCTAATAAACTCCCCCCAAATAATCACTACTGTACCTCATACCATTGGGAGATTTTACTTGACATTTCTTTAATACAGTGTAATAATTTTCTGCTTCTTACTAAGAAATTCACAATCTACAAATTGAAATTCGGTGTCCTTAATTTGCCCCTGTAGGAAATTAATTCTAGCTTTGGCTGAGAAAAGACTGCATTCAGCTCGCATTAAATTACGAGTTGCATTCTTTAGTTTTTTCTCGTCGAGATTATTATCTTTTTGGCATCGGTAAGAGAACTAGACTGACCCTGAATTTGACTACAACTAGGCTGACCTTGAACTTGAACTTCACCGCCTACTGTTGTCATCACTGCTTCACTTACTTCGTGAATCTCGTTCCTTATCCTCTTGATACTGTCCTCACTCTTTTCGCTACTGGGTGGCTTTCGCGAGTTTACCTCAGTGGATAGGTATTTCGTTGAATTTAAAAATATATGAGGCACCGCTCCTGGTTTTATTTTCCACCTCACACGAGGAAGTTCAATGTTTTCACCATTCACAACGAAACAGTCCGCCTTTATATTTAAATCAGCCAAAAAATGCAGCTCACATATTCTGCTTTTGGCCGACAATTGCTTATCTTTTCGCGGTATAACTCTAGCCCACTTCGCAAACAGATTATTTCCGTTTGACGGTGTAAAATATCGTCTACCATCACGCTTCCTTCCGTAACCCGATTTACAACCAGGAACGAAACAGTACGCCATTTTCTCGAAATAATAGAAAACTAGTTGATTGCACACAAAGCACTGCACAGATACTAACATAGACTTTCAGAAAATATTAAAACAAACTAACAGGCGTTAAAATTATCACCACGACTTCACGCACGCTCCCTATACCTTTGCCGACAATTGGGTGCACGTGTCGTTGCAGTAGGATCGTTGAGACTGCAGCGCCACACTCCGGCAGGACCACCAACTACAAAGAGAGCGGAGTTATCACACTTGGTATTCTATTCGTCATGCTAATAGTTTAACATTGCACTAATACATCGAAGTTTTTTCGGTGATGCAAGGATAGGAAAAGTAGCGAACGTATCCTTACTTAAGGTACAGCCAGGTGTGAAAGTTGTAAACCACGGAAAACCATCTTCAGGGCTACCGATGGTACGACTCAAACCCACCATCTCCCTAATGCAAACTCACAGCTATGTGATCCCAACCGCGTGATCAAATCGCTCGGCATTTAGAGAATAAGTAATGTTAAAATTGGGTCAGCTTTGTACATGCCATTCATTTAATTGTTTTAACTATTATCAGAAAATGAAAATAAATATCTGGAATACGTTGAACACATTGTGTGTGCATGACCAAACCTTGTCCCGATTCTCTACGGGGTCGGTATGAAATGAGATGAATCGTCGTAACGAGATTTTAAGGCCGGGTGCACTTCCTGACGGCAACTTCATCGGAGGAGTGATTATGATAGTAGGATGGGTGCCGGTACATAACCTACTCCTATCAAATAGCACCAAGTGATCTGCTGAAGGCTTTACATCCCCATCCGACGGAGGAATTACCATCAACAGCATCATCCGCCCTCACTCCATATGAACATTGCGGAGAGGTTTGGAATACAATCCAGACTTTTGGTACGCAATCTAGTGATCAGATATTGTATATCACCACCTCTCCTAACTTACCGGCCAACATTCTAATGGTGAAATATTTTCTAACCAACTGAGCACGAACCGGCTAACCATGCTCTTTAGACACGCCTTAACGATGATGGCCACCAGGCAGGCTAAAACAAGAGCATATTATACTTATTAATCGATAAAAATCTAAATAAAAATCATAATTAGTATTTCTTGAGCAGAGCAATCTTCTGAATCATTGTAATACTCGAAATTAACCAGCTGTAAATTATTTTGTACATGTGTAGTATTGATGTACCTTTGCTCTGCTCAAGAAATACTAATTCAAAGATTCAAATGGGTTAACTTGAAATAAAGAACTATGCTGACAATGGACGAGAAAGAGGTAGTTTGACAGATAGGAAAGAGGGAAAAAGTTGAATTCTTCAAATATTGAAATAATTGAAGGCCTTGAAAGTTATCGAACCTATAAACGACCTAAGCCTTGCAAATCTAATTTAGCAGCGGTCAAAAAGAAACAAAATAAACCCAGGGAAGTCAGAAAAGAAAGTGATGCAGCTGAACAAATAAAGAGTAAAAAATGTCAGATTAAGCAGAGGGCCTCATGCCCTCTTCCCTTTCTTCTTCCTCTATTCTTCTTCTTCAATCCTCCCTCCACCGCCGAGTTCAGGGATGCATGTGGGGCATTGGGATAGTCGCTCCTCGTAAATGTTTGTAAACTGATATTTTATTGCAATTATTCGTCTTCCAAACTCTGATATGTGGCGCCATGTTGCCAAATACAATAGCCTACAAACACGTACAAGCCGTTTCATAATTCGCAACTGAGATCAAGCATTAGGAAAACAATACAAAATACTGTGCGCATTGTGATAATCAATGGGTTGGAAATGTATTCCCCATTTAACTATCGAGTTAAGACCTACCTCTCGGCGTTTAACGATGGTCGTGATTCCATCATCTTTATATTCAGACGAAGGTCGGGGAGGCTAGAAACAGGCTAGCTAAAAGCTAGGCCAGGAATTTCACCACTAACATAAAAATTAATCTTAAATTTTGTTTCAGGCCTCAGAAGCCAACGTCATCGACGACATCATTGGACAGATGGGCACGGCAATGAACAAAACAATGGCCACAATCAAGGAGAAACTGGCCGACTTGGAGAACAGTGCATCCAACATCATGGACAGCATCCAGGAGAAAGTCCAGGAGGTAGAAGACAAAGCTGCAGAGACCGTTCAGAAATACGTCGAACAGGCCCAGGAGCTTGGTGCTAACATCACTGAGTGTCAGAATACGGCCCAGGAGGCATTCGACAAAGTGAAGAACGCCAGTACCTCCGGCCTCGCGGAGTGTTTGTCCACTCTTCGCGAAACCATGCAACCTGACCTCGATCTGTTGGACGGTGACATGCAGCAGGTTCAAGCATTCGCCACTGAGGCCGCTAAGAACTTCTCAGCGTGTGGCTTCATCAACCCTTCCTGCCAAATGAAAGTCATCTCTGAGGTGTCCAAGCAGGCAGCCACTATGGGCAATAAAGTTAAGTCTGATGCCACCACATTCGCTCAGGACTTCGCCCCTGCTGAGAGCCAGTTCAACACATGCGCCCAGGCCGAGATGAGCTCAGCTGTTTCTACTACTCAGGATACCATCAAGGAAGAGGTACAGTGTATCCAACAGAAGATCCAAGAGATCAGTTCGCAGTAACTTGTAAACTACACATACATGACTTCAAAATAATAATTAAAAATTTTTTTTGAACATTTTATTTATTTTATTTCCCAGTTCGGCTCAATTGATCCATATCTCGCAAGAAAATATCAACAGGCATGGTAAAGCTTCTACAGTCTGCCCCTAAAAGGAAATCTATAAACCCGTATTCCAAAATTTGATAACAGCCAACGCAGTTCGAATTTTGCTAGGTTGCGTATGTTAGCATCGTTAGCGGGGATGAATTAGGAAAGCCCAGGACCTAAGGTATCTAAGGCAGGTAACGTTTTACACTTGCTGCAGTTGCAAAACTGTCTTGGAGGTCGTTCATCCTTAACCCAGCCTTAAACTACCTTAAGGGCACTCGATACCTGCTATGAATCCCATTATAAATGAAAGGTACATGCTCTCGTAAATTACTAGAGCAGAAAAATAGTTTTCGTTAGTATTTTTCACTTTATTTTTACACGACTTGTTTCAATATCCAACCTCTAAAGCTGTGGCCGATCACATCACATTAACTGAAGACTTTGCCTCTACTCAGAGCGGATCCAACTCGAGCGCCCAGGAGGGATTAGCCCTGCTGTTTCCACCACTCCGGCTACCATCACCAAAGTCCCAGTCCCATTCATAGCGGTGACAATATGGAAGCTGCTGGTCTACTATGTGTAGTGCTGAGTAATGATATTCAAAGCACGACCAATGCAAAAAAAAAAAAAAAAAAGCCAAAGCGGGTACAAATGACCCAGCGTATTAGCAAATAATGTGTTCACTTCGGAGAAGGTAGCATATTAGCTGCCTAGGTGGATCAGTGGGAGAGTGCCCGACTCATAATCCCAAGTTCTCGTGTTCGATCCCTCGGGTCGTCGATTTTTGAAAGGTGGTCAAAAATCATCGAACTCCATGCCTTTGTTGTTGGCATAGGTATTAAAAATCTCTGGTGCCGCACTCTCAGTGATATGAAACAATCCCATAAAAAATCCTCTTTAGTTTCTTAGTACCGAGCTCGATAGCTGCAGTCACTTAAGTGCGGCCAGTACCCAGTATTCGGGAGATAGTAGGCTCGAATCCCACTGTCGGCAGCCCTGAAGATGGTTTTCCGTGGTTTCCCATTTTCACACCAAGCAAATGCTGGGGCTGTACCTTAATTAAGGCCACGGCCGCTTTGGTCCCACTCCTAACACTTCCGGGTCCCATCGTCGCAATAAGACCTATCTGTGTCGGTTCGACGTAAAGCAACTAGCAAAAAAATAGTTTCTTGGTAGCAGAACATGCGGAATGAATAAATTGGTAGGCAAACCGTCTAGATGGCACCATGACAGAAGGACAGCACCTGGTAGCTTATGACTACGATTATTATTATTATTATTATTATTATTATTATTATTATTACACGAGGCAATACACACAAACACCTTACTGCCCACATAAGCGCGCCAAGTTGTATCCCGATTTTCACGGAACTAATTATCTGGCCGAAGAACTTTTTTCCTCCATAACGTACTTTAGAATGTTCTCAAGCTTTTCCCGCTGAAACATTTTTCGGGCATTGAAAACAAAAAATTCTCAAGCACCGTGAAATCTACGATTCCTGGCCCACACTCTTGTTCATTATCATTTACGTTTAGAAATGGCGTGTTTCTACATAACACAAATTTATTCTTAACCTCTAGATCCGTTGTAAACCAGATATCACGAAAATGAGGTCAGAAATGTAGAAAATGTAATATTTTTAATATGAGCTTGCGGCTGATACATCGTGAGATTGCTTAGATGATCATGACTAAAGACGTGATATTTTTCGTATTAATTTCGCGAAAGAACTTGTAATATAATTTTTTTTTCGTGTTTTATTCTTTTTTTAGTTTTTGATCATAAAAGGCTTCTTTAGTGCGATTCGTGAATAATGTATGTAAAAGGTAGATAAATAAATAGCAACAGAATTTGTAATCATCCATAAATCCTTTCTTAGTCCTAATTGAGTTTAGTTGATTATATAATAGGCACGAATCACGTTATAATTACGATTGCACCCTCATAATACGCTCTTTACTTTGTGCACATTTAGCACATTTTTATAATGGAACTCTCTTTAATTAGACGTCTCCGGTCACTGGTAATCAAATTTTACAATTGAAAAACCACGCTCCATCAAGAAATTACAAGGGAAACACAACAAATTATACGTAATACTGTACATCATTTGCAAAGGGACGGAAGTATTTCAGCAATTGACTACAGAATTTCGTCAATTTGTTTCACAACTGTATCTTTGAAATCAAGGTATACAGCAATAATATCAGACGACATAATAATAATAATAATAATAATAATAATAATAATAATAATAATAATAATAATAATAATAATAATAATAATAATAATAATTTGGGGATATTGGGTCGGGTAATGTAAATAAAAAATGCTGACGCGTTTCGATCCTGCGGCCAGGATCGTTCTCAGAGCAACAACAAAGCATTTATTGGCAACTCTCACTCCAAAGTAACCAGACTCAAGATAGAAAGATCCTGTCACAGTAGAAATATACTGTAGTTCATTCCATGGCCTCCAGATTCAAGGAGGAAGATGTCAGATTGTCGCGTGATTCTCGTCCTTTTAGTCTGGTCTTACAATCTGTCACGGAGAGGATTGGCAATATTCTCAGAAGGCACAATATCAACACCATTTTAAATCCCATATCATGATAGGCAATTGCTTGCGATCTTTCAAAGACCCTATTGGTTTAAGCTGTGCTGGAATATATACGATTCCTTGCTCCTGTGGAACGGTATATTTTGATGAAATATGTATATATTGAAATTAAAATGTAAACATGTTTGAGTCAAAATATTTATGTTATCCATGCACGGAACATTTCAGTAGAAAAAAATAAGACTTTTATGGTTGGACCACGCCCCCTTCCTGACAGCAGCAATTGAACAATTTAAAACTCAAATTGAACAATGACTTTTAATCTCAAGATTAACATCAGAAGACAGAAGCGTTGTGGTAAGTTGTGCTATATACCTAAATGCTAAGGATAATAAAAGTAATTACTATTATTCCTCACAGCTAGGGAACGTCAGTTGGACTACTCCATCTCTCCAAATTTTCGTTTTACAACGTTATTTTGACAAATATCAACGATGGTAGCTTTTGGAATTAATCATTTTAACAGTATTAGTCAATGTAATATACTCCTTCATTCATCTAAATTAAGATAAATTGGTAATCAAAGTCGATATCAGAACGTCGGATGGACTACTCCACCATACGGCAGTATTATTTCACGACATTATTTTGGAGAATATCAACGAAAGTAGACTTTTGGATTAATCACACTAACAGTATTAACCTATGTAACAAAATAGTTCTAAATTACGATAAATTGGCGATCAAATTAAATAACTTTTCCATAGAGGAGTAGACATTTCTGCCACAAAATCTTAGGCCGCCAGCGCCACCTGTCGAGCTATGAAACTACTTCCGATTACAGTGCGTGGACCTGATTGTCAAGGCCGGTAATGAGCTAGCTAGAGCAACGAGCTCGAATAATATAGAGAGTCGGAAGCGCTACCTGGGTGAAGTTAATAGAACGAACGTCCGCCATGTTTCCTGTGGTCTCACAAGCAAGGCGTTGCTCTTGAATAACCAAAAGTGCAGAGAATACGCATTTTAGAATAACTGAGGCAGAATTAAAGACTGTTAGCCGAAAGCTTAAAGCATTAAAACTCATACACTGCGAATACTGCCACTTCATAATGTTGCGGCACGAGGCCAACATCGCGATCACCTGATTCTAAGGTATTTATAAATCGTCGCACTGTGTCATGCAAATAGGCATCGAAATTGGAACAAGAGCGTTACCCTGCTTGGCTGTTGTGGTTAGCGTAAATTACAATAAAAACCTTGGACATTAACATTTATGAGATAAATTCTTAAAATGATAGGGACCTACAGTAATTTACACCCTCACTCTGATCATATTTTTAAAAGTATTGCATCCCCATGAGCACTTACCACTAGATTATAATAGTTTAATGTAATTATTTGTTGTAATATAGGAGAAATATAATTCTTTCCCATTACCATATCATACTGGGATTACTAGCTGAAAGGTAACCTTGAAAGTTACCCATTATGAAGTAAAGCCTAGTTTTAATTACCAATGAAACTAACATCTACAATAAAGGCTGCATAAATTACACAAACAGCAGTAAAATACTGTATTTACCATGCTTCATACACGTTTGACCGAAATAGGCCTACATCAAACTATTGCCCAAGCAGAAGAAGAGAGTAACACATAGCCTTCAGGACCACAATGGAGGGTGGGGGTTGGTGGGAGAAAGAACCTGAATATCAAACTTCAGTGGTTCATACACCACCAACGGCATATGGTAACAAAATGAACTCTCAAGGTCGAAAGATAAACAGGTACCAAGAAATCATCACTTATCATAAGTCAGTAAAAGGGAACATTATCGAGCACCATGCATACGCAACATCTTGTTGACAAAATATTCATAATAATAAACAAAGTGTTGCATAAAAAGCAACAAAGGCAATATTTCACTGCACTGTCGGCTACTAAATTAGTCTTAGTCTGAAGCACAGCATAAAATGCATACATCACATTTCAAGTACATATAACAGGTGGTAACATCTGCAGGAGGTTCCACATCAATCACCTCAGGTGACTTTTATTGGTTACGTTTCCTTCGAGGTGAGCGCTCCATTTTCTTTGTTTGTAAGTATGAAGGAAAATTAAATAGGGTTCGAACAGCATTCGCCAGTAAGCGCCGTTGGTCATTTGTTTCATACACCTACTTTTCTTCAAAAATAAAAACCATAAGCGACTGTACGGAGTGGAATACCATTTAGCTCTTTTCGTCCTCACAACCCATTGTTGCGTTAATTCCATTTTCTTTAAAGGAAAGCTGAAATGTAATCCGGTAAATAATTACTTCACTTTTGCTGTGTCAGTATTAAAATAGGTTTAATTACAAACAGAAATTACAAAATGTGATCTCGGCCATCATTCAGTAATATTTAAAATACGATTGTACTTGGTTTTATTACTCCGATTAGTAAAAACGGGCGCTGAACACACGGCTGGTATTCTTGAAAGCGAGAATCTATCTTTTCACTTCTTAAAATTTACGAAAACTTACGAAATGAAATTGCCATATACAATCTCCCTGTCAAGGAGCGTGTATGCGAGGATATTCAACAGACAGAAGTATTCAGTCAACAGTACGTACACTGACTGACAGAGCAAATGCAACACCAAGGAGGAGTGGTTCGAAAGGGATGAAAGTTGGGGAAAAAACAGAGTCGGCACGGAAGAATAATTGATGTTTATTTCAAACCGATATGCAGGTTACACAATGCGCACGGCATCGACTCAGTAGGATGTAGGACCACCGCGAGCGGCGATGCACGCAGAAACACGTCGAGGTACAGAGTCAATAAGAGTGCGGATGGTGTCCTGAGGGATGGTTCTCCATTCTCTGTCAACCATTTGCCACAGTTGGTCGTCCGTACGAGGATGGGGCAGAGTTTGCAAACGGCGTCCAATGAGATCCCACACGTGTTCGATTGGTGAGAGATCCGGAGAGTACGCTGGCCACGGAAGCATCTGTACACCTCGTAGAGCCTGTTGGGAGATGCGAGCAGTGTGTGGGCGGGCATTATCCTGCTGAAACAGAGCATTGGGCAGCCCCTGAAGGTACGGGAGTGCCACCGGCCGCAGCACATGCTGCACGTAGCGGTGGGCATTTAACGTGCCTTGAATACGCACTAGAGGTGACGTGGAATCATACGCACTAGCGCCCCAAACCATGATGCCGCGTTGTCTAGCGGTAGGGCGCTACACAGTTACTGCCGGATTTGACCTTTCTCCCCGCCGACGCCACACTCGTCTGCGGTGACTATCACTGACAGAACAGAAGCGTGACTCATCGGAGAACACGACGTTCCGCCATTCCCTCATCCAAGTCGCTCTAGCCCGGCACCATGCCAGGCGTGCACGTCTATGCTGTGGAGTCAATGGTAGTCTTCTGAGCGGACGCCGGGAGTGCAGGCCTCCTTCAACCAATCGACGGGAAATTGTTCTGGTCGATATTCGAACAGCCAGGGTGTCTTGCACATGCTGAAGAATGGCGGTTGACGTGGCGTGCGGGGCTGCCACCGCTTGGCGGCGGATGCGCCGATCCTCGCGTGCTGACGTCACTCGGGCTGCGCCTGGACCCCTCGCACGTGCCACATGTCCCTGCGCCAACCATCTTCGCCACAGGCGCTGCACCGTGGACACATCTCTATGGGTATCGGCTGCGATTTGACGAAGCGACCAACCTGCCCTTCTCAGCCCGATCACCATACCCCTCGTAAAGTCGTCTGTCTGCTGGAAATGCCTCCGTTGACGGCGGCCTGGCATTCTTAGCTATACACATGTCCTGTGGCACACGACAACATGTTCTACAATGACTGTCGGCTGAGAAATCACGGTACGAAGTGGGCCATTCGCCAACGCCGTGTCCCATTTATCGTTCGCTACGTGCGCAGCACAGCGGCGCATTTCACATCATGAGCATACCTCAGTGACGTCAGTCTACCCTGCAATTGGCATAAAGTTCTGACCACTCCTTCTTGGTGTTGCATTTGCTCTGTCAGTCAGTGTAAATACTGTTGGCTACAAGGTAAATGTCAAGATAGAGGACGTGACTAATGCTAAAGAAGTATTAAAATGTACCTATGACAACAATGACATTTACAGTAAGACAAAAATTTGAAAACTAAATAGGTGGCTGGAATTGATAATGATAAGATTTCTTGGGATATACTAAAGGCAATGGGTTGGGATATAGTACTATATCTGATGTACTTAATCACATCATTTTTTTCATGAAGGAGCTATACCAAATGAATGGAGAGTTGCTATAGTAGCCCCTGTGTATAAAGAAAAGGGTGACAGACATAAAGCTGAAAATTACAGGCCAGTCAGTTTGACATGCATTGCATGCAAGCTTTGGGAAAGCATTCTTTCTGATTATATTAGACATGTTTGCGAAATTAAAAACTCGTTTGGCAGAAGGCAGTTTGGGTTTAAGAAAGGTTATTCCACTGAAGCTCAGTTTGTAGAATTCCACCAAGCTATAGTAGATATCCGAGTTTCAGGAGGTCAAATGGACTGTATTGCTATTGACCTATCTAAGGCATTTGATAGGGTAGATCATGGGAGTCTACTGATAAAAATGAGTGCAACTGGACTAGAAAAAATAGTGCCTGAATTGGTGGCTATATTTCTAGGAAATAGAATTCAGAGATTTAGAGAAGGCGAAGCTTTACCTGACCCTGTAATAATTAAGATTGGAATTCCTCAAGGCAGTATTATTATACCTTTATATTTTCTTATATATTCAATGATTTATGTAAATGAATTGAATCAGAGATAAGGGTTTTTGCAGTAGGCAATGGTATGATGATAAACGCGGTTAAAGTCAGGTTCTGAGCTTCATAAATATGAAAAGCCATCTCATTCTTACAAGGTGTACAACTTTGCTTCCGCCGTTTTGTCCCCAACATTTGAGGCTTTAATGACACAGGTTACTTACACATGTATCATTCAAAGTAGTGTCCATCGCTGGCCACGACTTTCTCCCATCTTTCGGGCAGTGTTCGAATCCCGTGTCGAAAAAATTGTTCATCTTTTGAAGCGATCCACGAAACGATCCAATTTGTGACTTCTTCATGAGATCGGAAGTGTCGGTCAGCCAGGCCATGCGCCATTGATCGAAACAGGTGATAATCAGAGGGAACAATGTCTGGAGAATACAGCGGGTGGGGTAGGACGTCCCATTTTAATATTCCCAGGTAAGTTTTGACCTCTTTTGCAACATGGGGTCGAGCGTTGTCGTGTAGCAAAAACAATTTATCATGCCTCTCGCTGTATTGCGGCCGTTTGTCTTTCAATGCTCTGCTCAAGCGCAATAATTGCGTTCGATAACGAGCACCTGTGATTGTTTCACCGGGTTTTAACACCTCATACCTTGTAGTACACGACGCCGAGCTGGTCCCACCAAATTCAGAGCATGATCTTGGAGCCGAGAATATTCGGTTTTGCCGTCGACGTTGAAGCATGGCCGGGATATCCCCATGATTTTTTGCGTTTAGTGTTATCGTAATAAATCCATTTTTCGTCCCCGTTCAACGTCTCTTTGTTTCTACTCATACGGGACAGAATTTCCTTATTTCTGAATCATGCGCATGGTCTTGAGACGTTTTGAAATGGCTTGCTGTGTCACTCCCACTGATCGTGCCAGTTCTTCTTGAGTTTGACGCGAGTCTTCACTCAGCAATGTCTCCAATTCTGCATATTCGAAAACTTTCTCTCTTCCACCACTATGCCGGCCTTCGACGTTAAAATCACCGTTCTTGAAGCGTTGAAACCACTCACGACACGTTATTCCACTAATAGCGTCCTCACCAGACGTACGTGAGACTCAGCCGCTGTTTTCTTCATAATGAAACAAAACAGTAACACCTCCCGCAAATGCCGAGAATTTGGCTCGTACACTGCTATGCTCAATCGAGAACAACTTTATGATGCAGACACACATCGACTAATGCTTGAATGAGGTTATGTTGACCGAGGTCCAAGCTAACTGCCTGACGTCTGCGATCTGTTTCGTTCGACCGCTACGTACCGTTGTCACCATCCATCGGCAAACGGCGAAAGCAAAGTTGTACACCTTGTAATTACTGCGTTGATGGAGTAAATGAAATGGCGTATGGCTTTTAGTGCCGGGAGATCCCAGGACGGATTCGGCTAGCCAGGTGCAGGTCTTATGATATGACACCCGTAGGCGACCCGCGCGTCGTGATGAGGATGAAATGGTGATGGAAACAACACACACACCCAGCCCCCGTGCCAGGGAAATTAACCAATGATGGTTAAAATTCCTGTCCCTGCCGGGAATCGAACCCGGGACCCCTGTGACAAAAGGCCAGCACGCTAACCATTTAGCCATGGAGCCGGACGTTGATGGGGTGAAAGTTCTTTTTGGGAATCATTGCAAGTACCTAGGTGTTATATAAGGAAAGATCTTCATTGGGGTGATCACATAAATATGATTGTTAATAAAGGGTGCAGATCTCTGCATATGGTCACGAGGGTATTTAGAAGTTGTAGTGACGATGTAAAGGAGAGAGCATATAAGTATCTGGTAAGACCCCAACTAGAGTACGGTTCCAGTGTATGGGACCCTCACCAGGATGACTTGATTCAAGAACTGGAAAAATCCAAAGGAAAGCAGCTCGATTTGTTCTGGGTGATTTCCGACAAAAGAGTAGCATTACAAAAATGCTGCAAAGTTTGGGCTGGGGAGACTTGGGAGAAAGGAGACGAGCTGCTCGACTAAATGATATGTTCCGAGCTGTCAGTGAAGAGATGGTGTGGAATGACATCAGTAGACGAATATGTTTGAGTGATGTCTTTAAACGTAGGATAGATCACAATACGAAGTTAAAGCTAGAATTCAATAGGACAAATTGGGGAAAATGTTCGCTTTAGGAAGAGGAGTTAGCTATTGGAATAACTTACCAAGGGAGATGTACAATAAATTTTAAATGTCTTTGCGATAATTTAAGAAACGGCTAGGAAAACAGCAGCTAGGGAATCTGCCACCTGGGCAACTGCACTGGATGCAGATCAGTGGTGATTGATTGATCAACACAGTAGTTAAACTGAGAGGACTACCCCCCTGACGTTTCATCCCATTTACCATGATACCAATATCCGCTGTCCATCTCACAACATTGTCTAAGTCCACCTGCAGTCGCTCACAATCCTGCAACTCATTCACAACTCCATACAGTGTAACATAATCCGCAAACAGCCTTTTCCGTGATTCACATGCAGGGGGTACCAGGAAAAAAGGAACGAACTTCATATGGACGTATGCCCTATTCCGAATGTTTTCGGAGAAAGAACACATTTAATGTATACTCGTTTTGGGGCTAGTGGCGCGCACGTATATTTCTTATCCAACATCTTTGACGTTTCATTCTAGATGAACCTACCTCATTTGGTTACAATCTCGTTGTCTTCCTGGCATTAAACTAGTCCCTTGAACGCGTAGTTTTCCTTGGTGCGTTGTGAGTGAAGTAGTGCGAGAGATTGAGAGTGTATCTGAGAGAAGCATCGGTTAACTGTGTTTGTGCATGCGCTGGCCATCTACACTAATGAACAGTATCCAGATATGGTGCACGTTTACAGCTCTTACTTGTGTACTCATCCCGAGGTGGTGCAGCCCTTTTCAGGTACACCCCCAATGGAGGTGAGCTGCATGTACCATTTCAACCACATACCAGCCCTCCTGCCATTCTTGAATTTCTGGTAGTACCGGGAATCGAATCGGGCCCCATAGGACGGCAGCTAACAACACTAACCGTTACGCTACGGAGGCAGACAGTGCTCTTACTGCTGTCGAGGAATACCGGCAGCGCTTTCCGACATGTTCCCGAACTTAGAGTGTTTACCAGGATTTTCAGCACATTGCGTGAAACAGGTATTCTCCCAAGCTCCCACTTTCCTTCCAAACGTGTAGCTCCAAAACCTGTGCAGGAACAGCAACACATTTTAACTGGTGCAGCGTAGTCCTACTACCAGCATACTGCGACTTTCTGCACGTATCAATGTCCCACAAACATCACATTACATGCGGAAAATATGTACAGTGACTCGCATAATTATTCGGACAGACATGATTTATTATAGTTTCCTTTGTATTAGTGGTTTCAGTAACAAAAAGCACTCATATAAATTAGATACAAGTTTCTGTATGGAAAATAAAAACTAAACATCCATCATCCGTCTAATGAACACGTTCGATGAAAATATAATCATTAAAAACAAAATCAAAATCAAAACCAATATTGCACAAAATTATTCGGACACTTGCCGTTTTACTTATGGTCCTAAAGGTTCAGTATCTGGTGGGCTTTCCTTTCATTATAATTACTTCCGTGAGTCGACTTCGCATGCTCTCCACTAATTTTCGGATGTAATCGGTAGATATCTTCTGCCACTCTTCTTGAAGTCCATTTTTCAGTTATTCTCTAGATGTGATTGTTGTTTTCCTTATTTCTTTATCCAGACTGTCCCAAAGATTCTCAATCCCACTTATGTCTGATGATTGAGGGGGAGGATGAAGCACCTTTGCGCAATTAAACAATAACCACATCCTTACATTCCAGGCCATATGCTTTGGGTCGTTATCTTGATAAAATTTAAAATGTTCACCAATCCCCATCTTTTCGGCTCTCTTTTTCATATTGTCCCTCAGTATTTTAAGGTATTCGAAGTGGTCCATTTTACCCTCAATAAAAACCAATTCACCAATTCCATTCGCCGACATGCACCCCCCACACCATTACATGTCCACCACCCTGCTTCACGGCTGCTTTCATATTTTTCTCTTGAAGCTCAGTATTAGGACGCTGCCAAACTGTTATCCTCCCATCAGATTTAATTTAAAATTACTCTCATCAGCAAATATGACGTCATTCCACCTCTCATTGTCTTCATTAACATGCTCTTTGCAAACAGCATTCTCTTTCTTCGATTTACTTGATTTATGAAGGGCTTCCTTCTTGCAATATGGTCGTGAAAGTTACCTCTTCTGAGCACTCTCCGTATTGTTTCTGGATGCACTTTCTTTCCGGTGTCTGCGGCAATCTCCGTAGCGAGTTTTGGAACACTTAACTTGGGTGCCTTTTTCATTTTTCTGACGATATAACACTCTTCCCTCACAGAAAAATGCTCTTGGACGTCCTGTATGCGGTAGATGTCAATCCTGTCTTCCTTCCGGAATCTTGTGATAGTATCAGAGACTATACTTTTCTTCATTTGTAACATTTCAGCAATTTTAGGACAACTTTTACCTTTAGCATGGTGAAAAATTACTAGCTGCCGCTGTTCGATTGTGCTCTCCCTTCCTCTGCTGCCCATTTTCACCCACGTTGTACACAGCACTCTAACACACTGAATGTTTACGTTCACACTGTCCGTGGCTCTTTTACATACGACCTCTGCACAGCAAGTGACTTTTTTCCGAATAATTTTATTGAAGCACCTTAACTGCGTTCTGAGGTTCCGTGGTCACTGGTTCTCTCCTGTTTTCTAAAAAAGTACACATTTGAACGTCGTGTTGAATCTGTCAAACTGGGTTCTGTCAGAAACTGGTTTGCGTGTATGATATTTTCTCTGAAATATAGGGCCAGTGTGTAGCAAAAATTATAATTACTAATGTGTCCGAATAATTATGTGAGTCACTGTACCTATTTCAAAACGTCAAAGACGTTGGGTCGGTAAGACACATACGTACGCGCTACTAGCTCAGAAGGAAAAGTACATTGAACGTGCCCTCTCCCGGAACCATTCACAATAGGGCATATGTCCATGCGAAGTTTTTTTGCTTCATTTGATGGTTCCTATCATGTCCTTGAATATTGATCATTCCTCCTGGGACACCCTCGATATAAGGAAACCAATAACTCTTCACCTACTCAAATTTTCTGAGTTCTGTTTTCTAGAAATATAGCCACCCATTCAACCACTCTTTTGACTAGTCCAGTAGCCATCATATTCATCCGTAATCTCCCTCAATCTACCCTATCAAAAGCCTTGGATAGTCAATAGCCATACAGTCCATTTGACATCTTGAATCTTCTGGGTGAACTGAGAACGCCTTTACCAACTTAGCTGGACAGACCCATCTGGTACTATAAGGAACTCAGCTTAACGTCCGGGCTATTCAAGTCCAAATTCATATACAGTGAAACTTGCCTAAAGCGGCCATCAAGTCGCTCTTCCGAAACAATGGCCGTTAATAAAGGTGGACGCTGAATTAGGATTACGAAAGTTTGGAATCAAAGAAGAGGTCTGCTCCATCACGTTATTGCATAGAACCAATAATAATGCTATTTGCTTTACGTGCCACTAACTACTTTTTCGGTCTTCGGAGACGCCGAGGTGCCGGAATTTAGTCCCGCAGGAGTTCTTTTACGTGCCAGTAAATCTACCTACACGAGGCTGACGTATTTGAGCACCTTCAAATACCACCGGACTGAGCCAGGATCGAACCTGCCAAGTTCGGGTCAGAAGGCCAGCGCCTCAACCGTCTGAGCCACTCAGCCCGGTTTGCATAGAACTTGCCTGCCTAGAGCAGGCTATTGTAAACGTAATGTACAATGACATTTTCTTCCCTTGATTTACAATAAACAACTTTCGATGTGGTTTGTTTTGTGATATTTCCACATCTGTTCTTAGCAACACACGTTTCAAAAGATTCTGAAGTTTATTCAGATGCGAGACTGAATTCTCGCCATACTGTTAACCAAACACGTGGCACAGAGGCTACAAATTGCGCTATTCACTTGTCCCCTGATATATTTGTCAATTTTGGCAAGTTTCCTTGTTGAAACTCCTTTATCGCTTTCGAGATTCACTTTTCACCTACCCTTCAATGTTAAAACAACCCTTGACTAATCACACATTCACTGACTGAATACAATACAAAAACGGGCACATTTTCAAACATTATTTCGACCAAGAAACATTCTTAATTGACTTCACATATTGTCGGTTTTTTCAATTACGTCACCTCGTTCACAGACACGTGTAGTACAACTTACTCTACTTCACTGGTGGGTTACGGAGAAGAGAGGATGAGAAAGAAGGATGGCATTTATTGTACCTGAGAAGTGAGAAACAACAGTACTGTTTGGATGGTCAGATGTGAATAAGGTCGATTTTCTTGGTGTGTATGACAGTCTCTGAGATGAGTAATGTATTCGGAGCGGTTATTATTGACCCTTTGACCGTTTGTAAAATGTGTATGGCCGCTGATCGCGATTTCAGGTGACCGCTTAAAGAAGCGAA
Source organism: Anabrus simplex (assembly GCF_040414725.1). Classification (NCBI taxonomy): domain Eukaryota; kingdom Metazoa; phylum Arthropoda; class Insecta; order Orthoptera; family Tettigoniidae; genus Anabrus; species Anabrus simplex. The sequence continues at coordinate 333,788,938 of NC_090267.1, read as the reverse complement.
TATTAACACGTGCTTCATGGAAATTTTATGCCGGCCCCGCGGTGTAGGGGTAGCGTGCCTGCCTCTTACCCGAAGGCCCCGGGTTTGATTCCCGGCCAGTTGAAGGATTTTGACCTGGAAATGAGACTGGTTCGAGATCCACTCAGCCTACGAGATTACAACTGAAGCCATCTGACGGTGAGATAGCGGCCCCGGTCTAGAAAGGCAAGAATAACGACCTAGAGGATTAGTCGAGCTGACCACAGGACACCTCGTAATCTGCAGGTCTTCGGGCTAAGCAGCGGCCGCTTGGTAGGACATGGTCCTTCGGGGCTGGTGGGCCGTGGGGTTTGATTTGTTTTCGTTTTATGGAAAATGTATCGGTTCCAGAAAAACTGTGCTTCCATAACTTAATCCATTGAGAGTTGAACTTCCGTTCAATTTTAATAAGAATATTTTAAATGAAATATATTTGTCTGACTGCTTTACAATGATAATACGTCAGATAACGTGCGCGAAGGTTAGTTACCTCTAATACGTAATTAAAACAATATTCACTTTCAGTAAAATCATCGTCGTGTAAAATACACTTGCCGCATGCTTACATTAGCAATTTAACAAAACATATGTTCTTCACCTTGGTCCTGCTTGTGTCAATACCCGAATTATCTGTCGAACACAGATAGGTATATAAAGGATGATCAATTCTGGAGAACACACACTCTACCAAGCTCCTAGCATCACCATGGTCTCGAAGTGCTTTGCAGTCCTCTTCGTGGCTCTGTTCGCCGTCCAGGTGAGTTCCTGTTTAGTACATTCGTCGTATATTGGTCTTAAGGGGAGTTGAGTGCCCTAACTCCGCTACAGAATGGAACCGGCATTCTAATTCGTATCCATTGTGTAAAAAGCCTTCAGCTAAACGACCGGCACCAATTACTCTCACGCCTTCCACTATTTTATAATGATGCCTCTTCTTCTTCCTCTTCGTCGTCGTAATCTTCTTCTATTTTCATCTCTATTGTAACCTCTGGTGGGATCGCGTTTACGAACTGTGTTTCATTCACTCACATTTAGCGGATATCGATGTTCAACCTGCACTGAAAAGTCTTATTGCAGATCTTAACGACTAATAACTATATAAACTTTCGTGCCAGGGATTTATAGAATTTTTACTTGTTGCTAAAAGCATGAATAGAATATCTAGTGAGATCACTCACCGAGTTCAAGAGCTCTCCCGCAGAGCGGCGCTAGTGGAGCCTAACACCAACGCTACAGGGTCAGCTCATTTAATGGAAATTACATTGATACGCAAATAATCAAATACAACACATGAAGAACACTGTCAGAGAGTTATAAATAATATTATTAGTCGGCTCGAAGAAATATCTTTGAACTTTAATAAGAGAACACACGAAATAAAACGAAACATTACGAAAAGCGAAAGCAATATTGTGCTTTACATACTTCGGCTAAAGAATCCCTTTTAAACTGAGCAAATTAAACATGGACACTTTTCTCAAATAAATTAAATGAAGTAAATTACTCACCAAAACTAGTTTGAGGCCACTTTCCATAGTTTACGAGTAGACTTCGCAGAATGTCGAGCTTGCGTTTCTCTGCGGATCTCTCCCGCTCAGAAGAAGAATCGGCACTATAATGTGAGACCAGTTTTGGAATAATGTCAAAAGTGTGTTCAATACAACAGCCAGCTCCTGATGGCACAACTGACATCGCCTCAATCTAGTCAAGACATTTGTAAAAAAATTTCGCCCCACATTAAATTGAATCTCTTCTCTTAATTTAACCTCATCGAATACAGCTATCCCGTACCGTTTATTATCGTCCATTTCATCCTTAAAATAATCTGAAATAGCACTTAAGCAATAAGTATTTACACCATAGGGACATTTACGTCCTTTGTATAGTTTCCTCACATGGTTTTATGGGGGAAGAGGTAAAACATTATGCCCATATCTTATCCTCTCGGTGATGTTATTCTAATAAATTCCCCCCAAATAATCACTACTGTACCTCATACCATTGGGAGATTTTACTTGACATTTCTTTAATACAGTGTAATAATTTTCTGCTTCTTACTAAGAAATTTACACTCTACAAATTGAAATTCGGTGCCCTTAATTTGCCCCTGTAGGAAATTAATTCTAGCTTTGGCTGAGAAAAGACTGCATTTAGCTCGCATTAAATTACGAGTTGCATTCTTTAGTTTTTTTCTCATCGATAATATTATCTTTTTGGCATCGGTAAGAGAACTAGACTGACCCTGAATTTGACTATAACTAGGCTGACCTTGAACTTGAACTTCACCGCCTACTGTTGTCATCACTGCTTCACTTACTTCGTGAATCTCGTTCCTTATCCTCTTGATACTGTCCTCACTCTTTTCGCTACTGGGTGGCTTTCGCGAGTTTACCTCAGTGGATAGGTATTTCGTTAAATTTAAAAATATATGAGGCACCGCTCCTGGTTTTATTTTCCACCTCACACGAGGAAGTTCAATGTTTTCACCATTCACAACGAAACAGTCCGCCTTTATATTTAAATCTGCCAAAAAATGCAGCTCACATATTCTGCTTTTGGCCGACAATTGCTTATCTTTTCGCGGTATAACTCTAGCCCACTTGGCAAACAGATTATTTCCGTTTGACGGTGTAAAATATCGTCTACCATCACGCTTCCTTCCGTAACCCGATTTACAACCAGGAACGAAACAGTACGCCATTTTCTCGAAATAATAGAAAACTAGTTGATTGCACACAAAGCACTGCACAGATACTAACACAGACTTTCAGAAAATATTAAAACAAACTAACAGGCGTTAAAATTATCACCACGACTTCACGCACGCTCCCTATACCTTTGCCGACAATTGGGAGCACGTGTCGTTGCAGTAGGATCGTTGAGACTGCAGCGCCACACTCCGGCAGGACCACCAACTACAAAGAGAGCGGAGTTATCACACTTGGTATTCTATTCGTCATGCTAATAGTTTAACATTGCACTAATACATCGAAGTTTTTTCGGTGATGCAAGGATGGAAAAAGTAGCGAACGTATCCTTACTTAAGGTACAGCCAGGTGTGAAAGTTGTAAACCACGGAAAACCATCTTTAGGGCTACCGATGGTACGACTCAAACCCACCATCTCCCGAATGCAAACTCACAGCTATGTGATCCCAACCGCTTGATCAAATCGCTCGGCATTTAGAGAATAAGTAATGTTAAAATTGGGTCAGCTTTGTACATGCCATTCATTTAATTGTTTTAACTATTATCAGAAAATGAAAATAAATATCTGGAATACGTTGAACACATTGTGTGTGCATGACCAAACCCTGTCCCGATTCTCTACGGGGTCGGTATGAAATGAGATGAATCGTCGTAACGAGATTTTAAGGCCGGGTGCACTTCCTGACGGCAACTTCATCGGAGGAGTGATTATGATAGTAGGATGGGTGCCGGTACATAAACTACTCCTATCAAATAGCACCAAGTGATCTGCTGAAGGCTTTACATCCCCATCCGACGGAGGAATTACCATCAACAGCATCATCCGCCCTCACTCCATATGAACATTGCGGAGAGGTTTGGAATACAATCCAGACTTTTGGTACGCAATCTAGTGATCAGATATTGTATATCACCACCTCTCCTAACTTACCGGCCAACATTCTAATGGTGAAATATTTTCTAACCAACTGAGCACGAACCGGCTAACCATGCTCTTTAGACTCGCCTTAACGATGATGGCCACCAGGCAGGCTAAAACAAGAGCATATTATACTTATTAATCGATAAAAATCTAAATAAAAATCATAATTAGTATTTCTTGAGCAGAGCAATCTTCTTAATCATTGTAATACTCGAAATTAACCAGCTGTAAATTATTTTGTACATGTGTAGTATTGATGTACCTTTGCTCTGCTCAAGTAATACTAATTCAAAGATTCAAATGGGTTAACTTGAAATAAAGAACTATGCTGACAATGGACGAGGAAGAGGTAGTTTGACAGATAGGAAAGAGGGAAAAAGTTGAATTCTTCAAATATTGAAATAATTGAAGGCCTTGAAAGTTATCGAAACTATAAACGACCTAAGCCTTGCAAATCTAATTTAGCAGCGGTAAAAGAAACAAAATAAACCCAGGGAAGTCAGAAAATAAAGTGATGCAGCTGAACAAATAAAGAGTAAAAAAATGTCAGATTAAGCAGAGGGCCTCATGCCCTCTTCCCTTTCTTCTTCCTCTATTCTTCTTCTTCAATCCTCCCTCCACCGCCGAGTTCAGGGATGCATGTGGGGCATTGGGATAGTCGCTCCTCGTAAATGTTTGTAAACTGATATTTTATTGCAATTATTCGTCTTCCAAACTCTGATATGTGGCGCCATGTTGCCAAATACAATAGCCTACAAACACGTACAAGCCGTTTCATAATTCGCAACTGAGATCAAGCATTAGGAAAACAATACAAAATACTGTGCACATTGTGATAATCAATGGGTTGGAAATGTATTCCCCATTTAACTATCGAGTTAAGACCTATCTCTCGGCGTTTAACGATGGTCGTGATTCCATCATCTTTATATTCAGACGAAGGTCGGGGAGGCTAGAAACAGGCTAGCTAAAAGCTAGGCCAGGAATTTCACCACTAACATAAAAATTAATCTTAAATTTTGTTTCAGGCCTCAGAAGCCAACGTCATCGACGACATCATTGGACAGATGGGCACGGCTATGAACAAAACAATGGCCACAATCAAGGAGAAACTGGCCGACTTGGAGAACAGTGCATCCAACATCATGGACAGCATCCAGGAGAAAGTCCAGGAGGTAGAAGACAAAGCTGCCGAGACCGTTCAGAAATACGTCGAACAGGCCCAGGAGCTTGGTGCTAACATCACTGAGTGTCAGAATACGGCCCAGGAGGCATTCGACAAAGTGAAGAACGCCAGTACCTCCGGCCTCACGGAGTGTTTGTCCACTCTTCGCGAAACCATGCAACCTGACCTCGATCTGTTGGACGGTGACATGCAGCAGGTTCAAGCATTCGCCACTGAGGCCGCTAAGAACTTCTCAGCGTGTGGCTTCATCAACCCTTCCTGCCAAATGAAAGTCATCTCTGAGGTGTCCAAGCAGGCAGCCACTGTGGGCAATAAAGTTAAGTCTGATGCCACCACATTCGCTCAGGACTTCGCCCCTGCTGAGAGCCAGTTCAACACATGCGCCCAGGCCGAGATGAGCTCTGCTGTTTCTACTACTCAGGATACCATCAAGGAAGAGGTACAGTGTATCCAACAAAAGATCCAAGAGATCAGTTCGCAGTAACTTGTAAACTACACATACATGATTTCAAAATAACAATAAAAAAAATTTTTGAACATTTTATTTATTTTATTTCCCAGTTCGGCTCAATTGATCCATATCTCGCAAGAAAATATCAACAGGCATGGTAAAGCTTCTACAGTCTGCCCCTAAAAGGAAATCTATAAACCCGTATTCCAAAATTTGATAACAGCCAACGCAGTTCGAATTTTGCTAGGTTGCGTATGTTAGCATCGTTAGCGGGGATGAATTAGGAAAGCCCAGGACCTAAGGTATCTAAGGCAGGTAACTTTTTACACTTGCTGCAGTTGCAAAACTGTCTTGGAGGTCGTTCATCCTTAACCCAGCCTTAAACTACCTTAAGGGCACTCGATACCTGCTATGAATCCCATTTTAAATGAAAGGTACATGCTCTCGTAAATTACTAAAGCAGAAAAATAGTTTTCGTTAGTATTTTGCACTTTATTTTTACACTTCTTGTTTCAATATCCAACCTGTAAAGAAGTGGCCGATCACATCACATTAACTGAAGACTTTGCCTCTACTCAGAGCGGATCCAACTCGTGCGCCCAGGAGGGATTAGCCCTGCTGTTTCCACCACTCCGGCTACCATCAAGCTTCCACCGAAGTCCCAGTCTCATCCATGGCGGTGACAATATGGAAGCTGCTGGTCTATGTGTAGGGCTGAGTGATGATATACAGAGCACGACCAATGCGTCTGACAGTTATTGAAAGGTGTTGCTCAGGGTCTAAGTCGTGCTGCAATAGCACTTTCTGGCCCAGTGGTGAAATCACTTGCAAACTACCTCACTAATCATCTTGCCTAGTACGCCTCATTTTAGAGTCGCCATCGATTTTGCGGTTTCCCTACAACCGCATAAACTTTGGTGATGCTGTTTGAGGATCCAACCAGCCTCTGGGCTGATAACCTAACAGACAGACAGTTACCTTTGTAGAATAAGGGTAATTGCAATCGCGACAAAATGAAAACAACCAATGGCAGTACGTAGTGCGGAGCGAAATTCAATTACGTGAATTGTGAAATGCTTTGACAAGGAAGCCGTACAGAAGCGCAACCCCCGAACAGACCGGACTGCTAGGACAGCTAAACATTACGGAATTTCGGTTTAAATGATCCAGCGTATTAGCAAATAATGTGTTCACTTCGGAGAAGGTAGCATATTAGCTGCCTAGGTGGATCAGTGGGAGAGTGCCCGACTCATGATCCCAAGTTCTCGTGTTCGATCCCTCGGGTCGTTGATTTTTGAAAGGTGGTCAAAAATCATCGACCTCCATGCCTCTGGTGCCGCACTCTCAGTGATATGAACCAATCCCATAAAAAATCCTCTTTAGTTTCTTAGTACCGAGCTCGATAGCTGCAGTCACTTAAGTGCGGCCAGTACCCAGTATTCGGGAGATAGTAGGCTCGAACCCCACTGTCGGCAACCCTGAAGATGGTTTTCCGTGGTTCCCCATTTTCACACCAGGCAAATGCTGGGGCTGTACCTTAATTAAGGCCACGGCCGCTTCCTTCCCACTTCTAGCCCTTCCGTGTCCCATCGTCGCAATAAGACCTATCTGTGTCGGTTCGACGTAGAGCAACTAGCAAAAAAATAGTTTTTTGGTAGCAGAACATGCGGAATGAATAAATTGGTAGGCAAACCGTCCAAATGGCACCATGGCAGAAGGACAGCACCTGGTAGCTTATGACTACGATTATTATTATTATTATTATTATTATTATTATTATTATTATTATTATTATTATTATTATTATTATTATTATTATTATTACACGAGGCAATACACACAAACACCTTACTGCCCACATAAGCCCGCCAAGTTGTATCCCGACTTTCACGGAACTAATTATCTGGCCGAAGCACTTTTTTTCCTCCATAACGTACTTTAGAATGTTCTCAAGCTTTTCCCGCTGAAACATTTTTCGGGCATTGAAAACAAAAAATTCTCAAGCACCGTGAAATCTACGATTCCCGGCCCACACTATTGTTCATTATCATTTACGTTTAGAAATGGCGTGTTTCTACATAACATAAATTTATTCTTAACCTTTAGACCCGTTGTAAACCAGATATCACGAAAATGAGGTCAGAAATGTAGAAAATGTAATATTTTTAATATGAGCTTGCGGCTGATACATCGTGAGATTGCTTAGATGATCATGACTAAAGACGTGATATTTTTCGCATTAATTTCGCGAAAGAACTTGTCCTATAATTTTTTTTCGTGTTTTATTCTTTTTTTAGTTTTTGATCATAAAAGGCTTCTTTAGTGCGATTCGTGAATAATGTATGTAAAAGGTAGATAAATAAATAGCAACAGAATTTGTAATCATCCATAAATCCTTTCTTAGTCCTAATTGAGTTTAGTTGATTATATAATAGGCACGAATCACGTGATAATTACGATTGCACCCCCATAATACGCTCTTTACTTTGTGCACATTTAGCACATTTTTATAATGGAACTCTCTTTCATTAGACGTCTCCGGTCACTGGTAATCAAATATTACTATTGAAAAACCACGCTCCATCAAGAAATTACAAGGGAAACACAACAAATTATACGTAATACTGTACATCATTTGCAAAGGGACGGAAGTATTTCAGCTTATTGACTACAGAATTTCGTCAATTTGTTTCACAACTGTATCTTTGAAATCAAGGTATACAGCAATAATATCAGACGACATAATAATAATAATAATAATAATAATAATAATAATAATAATAATAATAATAATAATAATAATAATAATAATAATAATTTGGGGACCGGGCGAGTTGGCCGTGCGCGTAGAGGCGCGTGGCTGTGAGCTTGCATCCGGGAGATAGTAGGTTCGAATCCCACTATCGGCAGCCTTGAAAATGGTTTTCCGTGGTTTCCCATTTTCACACCAGGCAAATGCTATGACTGTACCTTAATTAAGGCCACGGCCGTTTCCTTCCAACTCCTAGGCCTTTCCTGTCTCATCGTCGCCATAAGACCTATCTGTGTTGGTGCGACGTAAAGTCCCTAGCAAAAAAAAAAAAATGGGGAATTGGGTCGCGTAATGTCAATAAGAAATGCTGATGCGTTTCGATCCTGCGGCCAGGATCGTTCTCAGAGCAACAACAAAGAATTTATTGGCAACTCTCACTCCAAAGTAACCAGACTCAAGATAGTGAAGACCCTGTCACAGTAGAAATATACTGTAGTTCATTCCATGGACTCCAGATTCAAGGAGAAAGATGTCAGATTGTCGCGTGATTCTCGTCCTTTTAGTCTGGTCCTACAATCTGTCACGGAGAGGATTGGCAATATTCTCAGAAGGCACAATATCAACACCATTTTAAATCCTATATCATGATAGGCAATTGCTTGCCATCTTTCAAAGACCCTATTGGTTTAAGCTGTGCTGGAATATATATGATTCCTTGCTCCTGTGGAACGGTATATTTTGATGAAATATGTATATATTGAAATTAAAATGTAAACATGTTTGAGTCAAAATATTTATGTTATCCATGCACGGAACATTTCAGTAGAAAAAAATAAGACTTTTATGGTTGGACCACGCCCCCTTCCTGACAGCAGCAATTGAACAATTTAAAACTCTAATTGAACAATGACTTTTAATCTCAAGATCAGAAGACAGAAGTGTTGTGGTAAGTTGTGCTATATACCTAAATGCTAAGGATAATAAAAGTAATTACTATTATTCCTCACATCTAGGGAACGTCAGTTGGACTACTCCATCTCTCCAAATTTTCGTTTTACAGCGTTATTTTGACAAATATCAACGATGGTAGCTTTTGGAATTAATCATTTTAACAGTATTAGTCAATGTAATATACTCCTTCATTCATCTAAATTAAGATAAATTGGTAATCAAAGTCGATATCAGAACGTCGGATGGACTACTCCACCATACGGCAGTATTATTTCACGACATTATTTTGGAGAATATCAACGAAAGTAGACTTTTGGATTAATCACACTAACAGTATTAACCTATGTAACAAAATAGTTCTAAATTACGATAAATTGGCGATCAAATTAAATAACTTTTCCATAGAGGAGTAGACATTTCTGCCACAAAATCTTAGGCCGCCAGCGCCACCTGTCGAGCTATGAAACTACTTCCGATTACAGTGCGTCGACCTGATTGTCAAGGCCGGTAACGAGCTAGCTAGAGCAACGAGCTCGAATAATATAGAGAGGCGGAAGCGCTAGCTGGGTGGAGTTAATAGAACGAACGTCCGACATATTTCCTGTGGTCTCACAAGCAAGGCGTTGCTCTTGAATAACCAAAAGTGCAGAGAATACGCATTTTAGAATAACTGAGGCAGAATTAAAGACTGTTAGCCGAAAGCTTAAAGCATTAAAACTCATACACTGCGAATACTGCCACTTCATAATGTTGCGGCACGAGGCCAACATCGCGATCACCTGATTCTAAGGTATTTAGAAATCGTCGCACTGTGTCATGCAAATAGGCATCGAAATTGGAACAAGAGCGTTACCCTGCTTGGCTGTTGTGGTTAGCGTAAATTACAATAAAAACCTTGGACATTAACATTTATGAGAGAAATTCTTAAAATGATAGGGACCTACAGTAATTTACACCCTCACTCTGATCATATTTTTAAAAGTATTACTGACATCTACAATAAAGGCTACATAAATTTCACAAACAGCAGTAAAATACTGTATTTACCATGCTTCATACACGTTTGACCGAAATAGGCCTACATCAAACTATTGCCCAAGCACAAGAAGAGAGTAACACATAGCCTTCTGGACCACAATGGAAGGTGGGGGTTGGTGGGAGAAAGAACCTGAATATCAAACTTCAGTGGTTCATACACCACCAACGGCATATGGTAACAAAATGAACTCTCAAGGTCGAAAGATAAACAGGTACCAAGAAATCATCACTTATCATGCGTCAGTAAAAGGGAACATTATCGAGCACCATGCATACGCAACATCTTGTTGACAAAATAATCCTAATAATAAACAAAGTGTTGCATAAAAAGCAACAAAGGCAATATTTCACTGCACTGTCGGCTACTAAATTAGTCTTAGTCTGAAGCACAGCATAAAATGCATACATCACATTTCAAGTACATATAACAGGTGGTAACATCTGCAGGAGGTTCCACATCAGTCACCTCAGGTGACTTTTACTGGTTACGTTTCCTTCGAGGTAGGCGCTCCATTTTCTTTGTTTGTAAATATGAAGGAAAATTAAATAGGGTTCGAACAGCATTCGCCAGTAAGCGCCGTTGGTCATTTGTTTCATACACCTACTTTTCTTCAAAAATACAAACCATAAGCGACTGTACGGAGTGGAATACCATTTAGCTCTTTTCGTCCTCACAACCCATTGTTGCGTTAATTCCATTTTCTTTAAAGGAAAGCGAAATGTAATCCGGTAAATAATTACTTCACTTTTGCTGTGTCAGTATTAAAATAGTTTTAATTACAAACAGAAATTACAAAATGTGATCTCGGCCATCATTCAGTAATATTTAAAATACGATATGTACTTGGTTTTATTACTCCGATTAGTAAAAACGGGCGCTGAACATACGGCTGGTATTCTTGAAAGCGAGAATCTATCTTTTCACTTCTTAAAACTTACGAAAACTTACGAAATGAAATTGCCATATACAATCTCCCTGTCAAGGAGCGTGTATGCGAGGATATTCAACAGAGAGAAGTATTCAGTCAGCAGTATGTAAATACTGTTGGCTACAAGGTAAATGTCAAGATAGAGGACGTGACTAATGCTAAAGAAGTATTAAAATGTACCTATGACAAACAAACAAACCAAACCAAACCCCATCGCACTACAGCCCTTGAAGGGCCTTGGCCTACCAAGCGACCGCTGCTCAGCCCGAAGACCTGCAGATTACGAGGTGTCGTGTGGTCAACACGACGAAACCTCTCGGCCGTTATTCTTGGCTTTCTAGACCGGGGCCGCCATCTCACCGTCAGGTAGCTCCCCAATTCTCATCACGTAGGCTGAGTGGACCTCGAACCAGCCCACAGGTCTAGGTAAAAATCCCTGAACTGGCCGGGAATCGAACCCGGGGCCTCCGGGTAAGAGGCAGGCACGCTACCCCTACACCACGGGGCCGGCTGTACCTACGACAACAATGACATTTACAGTAAGATAAAAAGTTGAAAACTAAATAGGTGGCTGGAATTGATAATGATAAGATTTCTTGGGATATACTAAATGCAATGGGTTGGGATATAGTACTATATCTGATGTACTTAATTACATCATTTTTTTTCATGAAGGAGCTATACCAAATAAATGGAGAGTTGCTATAGTAGCCCCTGTGTATAAAGAAAAGGGTGACAGACATAAAGCTGAAAATTACAGGCCAGTCAGTTTGACATGCATTGCATGCAAGCTTTGGGAAAGCATTCTTTCTGATTATATTAGACATGTTTGCGAAATTAATAACTCGTTTGGCAGAAGGCAGTTTGGGTTTAAGAAAGGTTATTTCACTGAAGCTCAACTTGTAGGATTCCAGCCAGCTATAGTAGATATCCGAGTTTCAGGAGGTCAAATGGACTGTAATGCTATTGACCTATCTAAGGCTTTTGATAGGGTAGATCATGGGAGTCTACTGATAAAAATGAGTGCAACTGGACTAGAAAAATAATGCCTGAATTGGTGGCTATATTTCTAGGAAATACAACTCAGAGATTTAGAGAAGGTGAAGCTTTACCTGACCCTGTAATAATTAAGATTGGAATTCGTCAACGCAGTATTATTTTACCTTTATATTTTCTTATATATTCAATGATTTATGTAAATGAGTTGAATCAGAGATAAGGGGTTTTGCAGTAGGCAATGGTATGATGATAAACGCGGTTAAAATCAGGTTCTGAGCTTCATAAATATGAAAAGTCATCTCATTCTTACAAGGTGTACAACTTTGCTTCCGCCGTTTTGTCCCCAACATTTGAGGCTTTAATGAAACAGGTTACTTACACATGTATCATTCAAAGTAGTGTCCATCGCTGGCCACGACTTTCTCCCATCTTTCGGGCAGTGTTCGAATCCCGTGTCGAAAAAATTGTTCATCTTTTGAAGCGATCCATGAAACGATCCAATTTGTGACTTCTTCATGAGATCGGAAGTGTCGGTCAACCAGGCCATGCGCCATTGATCGAAACAGGTGATAATCAGAGGGAACAATGTCTGGAGAATACAGCGGGTGGGGTAGGACGTCCCATTTTAATATTCCCAGGTAAGTTTTGACCTCTTTTGCAACGTGGGGTCGAGCGTTGTCGTGTAGCAAAAACACTTTATCATGCCTCTCGCTGTATTGCGGCCGTTTGTCTTTCAATGCTCTGCTCAAGCGCAATAGTTGCGTTCGATAACGAGCACCTGTGATTGTTTCACCGGGTTTTAACACCTCATACCTTGTAGTACACGACGCCGAGCTGGTCCCACCAAATGCAGAGCAAGATCTTGGAGCCGAGAATATTCGGTTTTGCCGTCGACGTTGAAGCTTGGCCGGGATATCCCCATGATTTTTTGCGTTTAGTGTTATCGTAATAAATCCATTTTTTGTCCCCGTTCAACGTTTCTTTGTTCCTACTCATACGGGACCCAATTTCCTTATTTCTGAATCATGCGCATGGTCTTGAGACGTTTTGAAATGGCTTGCTGTGTCACTCCCACTGATCGTGCCAGTTCTTCTTGAGTTTGACGTGAGTCTTCACTCAGCAATGTCTCCAATTCTGCATCTTTGAAAACCTTCTCTCTTCCACCACTATGCCGGTCTTCGACGTTAAAATCACCGTTCTTGAAGCGTTGAAACCACTCACGACACGTTCTTCCACTAATAGCGTCCTCACCATACCTACGTGAGGGCATTCGATGAGACTCAGCCGCTGTTTTCTTCATAATGAAACAAAACAGTAACACCTCCCGCAAATGCCGAGAATTTGGCTCGTACACTGCTATGCTCAATCGAGAACAACTTTATGATGCAGACACACATCGACTAATGCTTGAATGGGGTTATGTTGACCGAGGTCCAAGCTAACTGCCTGACGTCTGCGATCTGTTTCGTTCGACCGCTACGTACCGTTGTCACCATCCATCGGCAAACGGCGGAAGCAAAGTTGTACACCTTGTAATTACTGCGTTGATGGAGTAAATGAAATGGCGTATGGCTTTTAGTGCCGGGAGATCCCAGGACGGATTCGGCTAGCCAGGTGCAGGTCTTTTGATTTGACACCCGTAGGCGACCCGCGCGTCGTGATGAGGATGAAATGGTGATGGAAACAACACACACACACCCAGCCCCCGTGCCAGGGAAATTAACCAATGATGGTTAAAATTCCTGTCCCTGCCGGGAATCGAACCCGGGACCCCTGTGACAAAAGGCCAGCACGCTAACCATTTAGCCATGGAGCCGGACGTTGATGGGGTGAAAGTTCTTTTTGGGAATCATTGCAAGTACCTAGGTGTTATATAAGGAAAGATCTTCATTTGGGTGATCACATAAATATGATTATTAATAAAGGGTGCAGATCTCTGCATATGGTCACGAGGGTATTTAGAAGTTGTAGTGATGATGTAAAGGAGAGAGCATATAAGTATCTGGTAAGACCCCAACTAGAGTATGGTTCCAGTGTATGGGACCCACACCAGGATGACTTGATTCAAGAACTGGAAAAATCCAAAGGAAAGCAGCTCGATTTGTTCTGGGTGATTTCCGACAAAAGAGTAGCATTACAAAAATGCTGTAAAGTTTGGGCTGGGAAGACTTGGGAGAAAGGAGACGAGCTGCTCAACTAAATGATATGTTCCGAGCTGTCAGTGAAGAGATGGCGTGGAATGACATCAGTAGACGAATATGTTTGAGTGATGTCTTTAAACGTAGGATAGATCACAATACGAAGTTAAAGCTGGAATTCAAGAGGACAAATTGGGGCAAATGTTCGCTTTAGGAAGAGGAGTTAGCTATTGGAATAACTTACCAAGGGAGATGTTCAATAAATTTTAAATGTCTTTGCGATAATTTAAGAAACGGCTAGGAAAACAGCAGCTAGGGAATCTGCCACCTGGGCAACTGCACTGGATGCAGATCAGTGGCGATTGATTGATCAACACAGTAGTTAAACTGAGAGGACTACCCCCCTGACGTTTCATCCCATTTACCATGATACCAATATCCGCTGTCCATCTCACAACATTATCTAAGTCCACCTGCAGTCGCTCACAATCCTGCAACTCATTCATCACTCCACACAGTGTAACATAATCCGCAAATAGCCTTTTCCATGATTCACATGCAGGGGGTACCAGGAAAAATGGTCAACGTTCAGGAATATGAAAGGAACGAACTTCATATGGACGTATGCCCTATTCCGAATGTTTTCGGAGAAAGAACACATTTAATGTACACTCGTTTTGGGGCTAGTGGCGCGCACGTATATTTCTTATCCAACCTCTTTGACGTTTCATTCTAGATGAACCTACCTCATTTGGTTACAATCTCGTTGTCTTCCTGCCATTAAACTAGTCCCTTGAACGCGTAGTTTTCCTTGGTGCGTTGTGAGTGAAGTAGTGCGAAAGACTGAGAGTGTATCTGAGAGAAGCATCGGTTAACTGTGTTTGTGCACGCGCTGGCCAAAATACCACACATCTACACTAATGAACAGTATCCAGACATGGTGCACGTTTACAGCTTCTGCAATGGTAGTGCTCTTGCTTGTGTACTCATCCCGAGGTGGTGCAGCCCTTTTCAGGTACACCCCCAATGGAAGTGAGCTGCATGTAGCATTTCAACCACATACCAGCCCTCCTGCCATTCTTGAATTTCTGGTAGTACCGGGAATCGAATCGGGCCCCATAGGACGGCAGCTAACAACACTAACCGTTACGCTACGGAGGCAGACAGTGCTCTTACTGCTGTCGAGGAATACCGGCAGCGCTTTCCGACATGTTCCCGAACTTAGAGTGTTTACCAGGATTTTCAGCACATTGCGTGAAACAGGTATTCTCCCAAGCTCCCACTTTCCTTCCAAACGTGTAGCTCCAAAACCTGTGCAGGAACAGCAACACATTTTAACTGGTGCAGCGTAGTCCTACTACCAGCATACTGCGATTTTCTGCACGTATCAATGTCCCACAAACATCACATTACATGCGGAAAATATGTACAGTGACTCACATAATTATTCGGACAGGCATGATTTATTATAGTTTCCTTTGTATTAGTGGTTTCAGTAACAAAAAGCACTCATATAAATTAGATACAAGTTTCTGTTTGGAAAATAAAAACTAAACATCCATCATTCATCTAATGAACACGTTCGATGAAAATATAATCATTAAAAACAAAATCAAAATCAAAACCAATATTGCACAAAATTATTCGGACACTTGCCGTTTTACTTATGGTCCTAAAGGTTCAGTATCAGGTGGCCTTTCTTTTCATTATAATTACTTCCGTGAGTCGACTTCGCATGCTCTCCACTAATTTCCGGATGTAATCGGTAGATATCTTCTGCCACTAATCTTGAAGTCCATTTTTCAGTTATTCTCTAGATGTGATTGTTGTTTTCCTTATTTCTTTATCCAGACTGTCCCAAAGATTCTCAATCCCACTTATGTCTGATGATTGAGGGGGAGGATGAAGCACCTTTGCGCAATTAAACAATAACCACATCCTTACATTCCAGGCCATATGCTTTGGGTCGTTATCTTGATAAAATTTAAAATGTTCACCAATCCCCATCTTTTCGGCTCTCTTTTTAATATTGTCCCTCAGTATTTTAAGGTATTCGAAGTGGTCCATTTTACCCTCGATAAAAACCAATTCACCACTTCCATTCGCCGACATGCACCCCCACATCATTACATGTCCACCACCATGCTTCACAGCTGCTTTCATATTTTTCTCTTGAAGCTCAGTATTAGGACGCTGCCAAACCGTTATCCTCCCATCAGATTGAAATATGTTAAAATTACTCTCATCAGCAAATATGACGTCATTCCACCTCTCATTGTCTTCTGTAACATGCTCTTTGCAAACAGCATTCTCTTTCTTCGATTTACTTGATTTATGAAGGGCTTCCTTCTTGCAATATGGTCGTGAAAGTTACCTCTTCTGAGCACTCTCCGTATTGTTTCTGGATGCACTTTCTTTCCGGTGTCTGAGGCAATCTCCGTAGCGAGTTTGGAACACTTAACTTGGGTGCCTTTTTCATTTTTCTGACGATATAACACTCTTCCCTCACAGAAAAATACTCTTGGACGTCCCGTATGCGGTGGATGTCAATCCTGTCTTCCTTCCGGAATCTTGTGGTAGTATCAGAGACTATACTTTTCTTCATTTGTAACATTTCAGCAATTTTAGGACAACTTTTACCTTTAGCATGGTGAAAAATTACTAGCTGCCGCTGTTCGATTGTGTAACATGCAAAATGGCGACTAGTGTGATGAGTGAGTAATTTTCGCTCCGTAAACATCCTACTCGATTCGCATAATAAGTTGCAGAAAGCGTTTAATCTGTGCATAGTTGTGGAACATAAATTGACAAGCGTCAGTTCTACACTCCCGTCATGGCTTTGAAAGAAGCAACTAGGAAAATAACTGAATTTGAAGAAGTGATGAAGGACTTTCAAGCTCGCTTGGACTCCGCTGTAAGTGCTGCCAACCCTCCGACTGTACTTCAAACGCTGGACGGCGAATTCCAGGCATTCAAGTCGCAAGTAACAACTGCAATTGGTGACCTGAAGAAACAACTAAGCGCGATAGAGGATAAAATTCAGAAACAGGATGAGGCATTAGATGAGGCAGAGCAATATAGTCGCCGAAATTGCCTACTGCTACACGGCGTCCCGGAAGAACCGTCTGAAGATGTATATAATAAGTCTTTGGATATAATAAAAACTAAATTTTCGATTGAGCTCTCAATGAGTGATGTTGACCGCTGTCACCGGCTGGGGCGCCGAAGCCGGACATCTGCACAAGTGGTTGCGCAAGGAAATCGCCCGATTATAATTAAATTCCTGCGCTATCATGATCGTGATCGTGTGTGGCGAGCCAAGCGTGCACTGAAGGGGACTGGACTTCTTATCACAGAGTCCCTCACAAGTGTGAGGAAAAGTATATTAAATCGTGCTAGGGACTTTTGGGGACCAAGAAACTGTTGGACTCAGGACGGGAGAATATGTGTTTTGAAAGATAACACAAAGTTTCAAATATGCACGATTGCGCAACTAAATGCCTTAGCTGTGTAGGATGAACGAGTGGACTGTTAAATTTTATTATGTGTGTTTTCAGTAGTTTACGTTTGTGTGTGAGTGAGTGTGTGTATGTAATAGTCAGTGGATGTATTCAGTGCTGTTCTCAGGTAAGCTCATTTTATTTCATGTACCTACTATTAGTTTTCCTGTTATGTTGGTAGACGAATCTATCCCTTGTGTCAATGACCCGCATTCCTCGCCTCCCCTCTTAACTCAACCCTCACCCCTCCCATACTCTGAAGCAACGGGATCCATTCTGAGGCGACAGCTGATGAATCACCCGAGAGCTCTCTCGTGTTGTCACCTAAATTCACTATCCATTGCAGCTCACCTAGAAGAACTACAGGCAATTTTCGAAAATAATAAGGTGCATTGTATTGGCATATCAGAAAGCTGGTTACGTGGAGATTTGCCGTCATGTGCTATAAATCTCGACGGATACTCGCTCTTACGACATGACCGTACTGACAGACGAGGTGGTGAAGTAGCCTTTTACTACAGGAATGATTTAAAATGCAAGATTATCTGCACCTCAGACCCAAGCCTTCCCCTGCGACCTGAGTATATGTTTGTTGAACTCGACTGTAATAAGAAAATATTAATAGGAATTGTATATAAGCCACCTAATATTAGACAAATGGGGGAATTCGAAGCAGCTTTAACTGATCTTATCTCGGTCTACGAAGATGTCATAGTCATGGGGGATTTTAAAACTGACTTGTTAAAACAAACTAGTGAATCGGATAAGTTGTGTCACATATTCCATGCTCTGAACATGGAAATCCTACCACTTAACGCTACGAATCATGTCTACTACCCTGACCACTCGACTCACACTTTAATTGACCTTATAATTTCAAATCAACCCCAGAAAGTCGTTAAGCACGGACAGATCCCAGCTCCTGGGATTTCAACTCACGACTTATTGTACTTATGTTACTCTATCAGAGGACCGAAGTATAAAGCACGCTACGTTATTTTAAGAGACATAAAACATATTGAATTAGATGACCTACGTAATGACGCATATAACTTACCGTGGGATGACATACGTAATTTTCATGACATTGACTCAAAAGTCAACAGATTCAACTCATTAGTGCTGAACTTGTATGACAAACATGCTCCGCAGAGGCAGGTAAGATTTACCCGCCCCCCTTCTCCCTGGCTGACGACCGAGATAAGATCTGTTATGGCCAGCCGTGACCGTTGGTACAGACAATTCAGACGAACACGTGACAAAGATGACTTTGAGCAATACAGGATACTTAGAAACAAAGTTAAACAGCTAATTAGAAACAGTAAATGCCGCTACTTTCAACAGTTAGCGAGAAATAATAATTTAAACCAAACCTGGAAGAAGTTACGATCTCTGGGCATAGGCAAAGCCGTAGAAGAGCACATTCCCACCATATCTCTAGATACCTTAAATGATTACTTTTCTCAGCCTAAAGTCGGACCAGTTCCATTACCAGCTAATCCCACAAACTTAGCACGCTCTTCCGAGTGCGACCAGTTCTCTTTCCACACCGTTAGCGCAAATGATGTTAAACGTGTGCTGTACTCTATCACTTCCGATGCGACAGGTAATGACGGTATCTCTATAAAATTAATTAAAAACATCATCGGGGCTGTACTACCAATACTGACTCACATATTCAACTACTGCCTGACCAATGGAGTATTCCCTAACGTTTGGAAAGACGCACTAATAAGGCCTATCCCGAAAAACAATACCTTGGATTCTCCATCAGATTACCGCCCTGTGTCCATCCTGCCACCCCTCGCAAAAGCACTCGAACGTCTGATTCATGCACAAATCACTGTATACCTGACCCAAAATTCCCTCCTTGACCCTTTTCAATCCGGCTTTAAAAAAGGACATAGTACCGCGACAGCATTACTGCGAGTTACGGACGACATCAGACAAGCGATAGACCAACGATATGTGACTGTAGCAACACTACTAGACCTAAGCAGCGCCTTTGACACAGTTAGCCCTGGGTTACTATTGCTGAAACTCCGTAGTCTCAACTTTAATATGACATCTCTTAAATTTTTTAGCTCCTACCTCACTGACCGTCGGCAACGAGTATCAGTAGGAACAATGTACTCAGGATGGCACAACAAATCCATAGGTGTCCCGCAGGGGTCGGTTTTGGGCCCACTTTTATTTGTTGTTAGTGTGAACGACATAGGGGACGCATTGAAATATAGCAAGTACCATATCTATGCAGATGATCTTCAGATTTATCATCACTCATATCCACAAGACATAGATGTAGCCATTGACAGAGTAAATTTTGACTTACGACGACTGAATGACTATGCAAAAAATAACAGCTTGTTAATAAATCCTAACAAAACTCAGGCTATTATATTTGTTACCAAAATTAACCTCAACTTGTTAAAAAGTAGACATGTACCCCCAATTATTTTAAATAACATTGTCGTGCCCTATTGTACGTCAGTAAGAAACTTAGGTGTTATAATGACTGAGACCCTCAACTGGACTGAACAAGTGACAAATACATGCCGTAAAGTGCAGAAATCCCTTTTTCCTCTCAAACGCTACTCTACTATATTTCCAAAAAATCTTAAAATACAACTGGTAAAATCCCTAATCTTACCAATTCTCGACTACTGCGACACTGTACTTACGGACATATCTCAAGACAGTAACAAGATGCTTGAACAGAGTTTGAACACCTGTATTCGATTCATATTTAAGCTGCGATATGGTTCTCACATTTCACCTTATTACAGGGAGTTGTCATGGCTTCGTGTTCATGAGCGTCGCAGTCTCCACATGTTGTCTCTTCTGCATGGAGTTCTAAACACAGGTGTACCGAATTATCTCTCTTCAAAATTTAATTACCTCCCCTCCTATCATAACCACGATACACGATCTGGCTCCTGTTTAACAATATCTCTCAGTCACTCCAGGACCTACAACCGCTCCTTTGTAGTCACTGCCGCGAGGCTGTGGAATACCCTACCTGCTACCATTAGGGATTTGCGTTCTCGTAGGAGATTTAAGATGGATTGCCGAAATCACTTTCTGAATACCTCTAGCTGACTTTTCGATGTGTGTAGTGTGAATGAGTGCGTGAATGAGCATATATTCATAATAATTAGAAATATATTTGCCAGTTATAGGTTTTTTTTCTGTGTTTCCGTCTCTTATTATCACTAGTGTTAGTTTTATATTTATTATCATGTACACTTAGATTGTAGTGTTGTACATTCTATAATGGTTTTTTATTACAATCTCCAAATTTTCTATTAGTACCATATTATTTTAAAAGATCTGTTGCATTTAAATATTATATGTACGTTAATCATTTTAAATATTGTGGTTAAGTGTAAGAGAGGGCCTTGAGCCCTAACTTCGCCACGAATAAAGACGAATTACTTACTTACTTACTTACTCTCCCTTCCTCTGCGGCCCATTTTCATCCACGTTGTACACAGCACTCTACCACACTGAATGTTTACGTTCACACTGTCCGTGGCTCTTTTACATACGACCTCTGCACAGCAAGTGACTTTTGTCCGAATAATTTTATTGAAGCACCTTAACTGCGTTCTGAGGTTCCGTGGTCACTGGTTCTCTCCTGTTTTCTAAAAAAGTACACATTTGAACGTCGTGTTGAATCTGTCAAACTGGGTTCTGTCAGAAACTGGTTTGCGTGTATGATATTTTCTCTGAAATATAGGGCCAGTGTGTAGCAAAAACTATAATTACTAATGTGTCCGAATAATTATGTGAGTCACTGTACCTATTTCAAAACGTCAAAGACGTTGGGACGGTAAGACACATACGTACGCGCTACTAGCTCAGAAGGAAAAGTACATTGAACGTGCCCTCTCTCGGAACCATTCACAATAGGGCATATGTCCATGCGAAGTTTTTTTGCTTCATTTGATGGTTCCTATCATGTCCTTGAATATTGATCATTCCTCCTGGGACACCCTCGATATAAGGAAACCAATGTCCAGTAATACTGTCCTGCGGAACCCTTCTCTTAATCATTACAGGATCAGATAACTCTTCACCTACTCAAATTTTCTGAGTTCTGTTTTCTAGAAATATAGCCACCCATTCAACCACTCTTTTGACTAGTCCAGTAGCCATCATATTCATCCGTAATCTCCCTCAATCTACCCTATCAAAATCCTTGGATAGTCAATAGCCATACAGTCCATTTGACATCTTGAATCTTCTGGGTGAACTGAGAACGCCTTTACCAACTTAGCTGGACAGACCCATCTGGTGCTATAAGAAACTCAGTTTAACGTCCGGGCTATTCAAGTCCAAATTCATATACAGTGAAACTTGCCTAAAGCGGCCATCAAGTCGCTCTTCCGAAACAATGGCCGTTAATAAGGGTGGACGCTGAAGTAGGATTGCGAAAGTTTGGAATCAAAGAAGAGGTCTGTTCCATCACGTTATTGCATAGAACCAATAATAATGCTATTTGCTTTACGTGCCACTAACTACTTTTTCGGTCTTCGGAGACGCCGAGGTGCCGGAATTTAGTCCCGCAGGAGTTCTTTTACGTGCCAGTAAATCTACCGACACGAGGCTGACGTATTTGAGCACCTTCAAATACCACCGGACTGAGCCAGGATCAAACCTGCCAAGTTCGGGTCAGAAGGCCAGCGCCTCAACCGTCTGAGCCACTCAGCCCGGTTTGCATAGAACTTGCCTGCCTAGAGCAGGCTATTGTAAACGTAATGTACAATGACATTTTCTTCCCTTGATTTACAATAAAACACTTTCGATGTGGTTTGTTTTGTGATATTTCCACATCTGTTCTTAGCAACACACGTTTCAAAAGATTCTGAAGTTTATTCAGATGCGAGACTGAATTCTCGCCATACTGTTAACCAAACACGTGGCACAGAGGCTACAAATTGCGCTATTCACTTGTCCCCTGATATATTTGTCAATTTTGGCAAGTTTCCTTGTTGAAACTCCTTTATCGCTTTCGAGATTCACTTTTCACCTACCCTTCAATGTTAAAACAACCCTTGACTAATCACACATTCACTGACTGAATACAATACAAAAACGGGCACATTTTCAAACATTATTCCGACCAAGAAACATTCTTAATTGACTTCACATATTGTCGGTTTTTTCAATTACGTCACCTCGTTCACAGACACGTGTAGTACAACTTACTCTATTTCACTGGTGGGTTACGGAGAAGAGAGGATGAGAAAGAAGGATGGCATTTATTGTACCTGAGAAGTGAGAAACAACAGTACTGTTTGGATAGTCAGATGTGAATAAGGTCGATTTTCTTAGTGGGTATGTCAGTCTCTGTGATGAGTAATGTATTCGGAGCGGTTATTATTGACCGTTTGACCGTTTGGAAAATGTGTTTGGCCGCTGATCGCGATTTCAGGTGACCGCGGTGTAGGGGTAGCGTGCCTGCCTCTTACCCGAAGGCCCCGGGTTTGATTCCCGGCCAGTTGAAGGATTTTGACCTAGAAATGAGACTGGCTCGAGATCCTCTCAGCCTACGAGATTACAACTGAAGCCATCTGCCGGTGAGATAGCGGCCCCGGTCTAGAAAGGCAAGAATAACGACCTAGAGGATTAGTCGAGCTGACCACAGGACACCTCGTAATCTGCAGGTCTTCGGGCTAAGCAGCGGCCGCTTGGTAGGACATGCTCCTTCGGGGCTGGTGGGCCGTGGGGTTTGATTTGTTTTCGTTTTATGGAAAATGTATCGGTTCCAGAAAAACTGTGCTTCCATAACTTAATCCATTGAGAGTTGAACTTCCGTTCAATTTTAATAAGAATATTTTAAATGAAATATATTTGTCTGACTGCTTTACAATGATAATACGTCAGATAACGTGCGCGAAGGTTAGTTACCTCTAATACGTAATTAAAACAATATTCACTTTCAGTAAAAGCATCGTCGTGTAAAATACACTTGCCGCATGCTTACATTAGCAATTTAACAAAACATATGTTCTTCACCTTGGTCCTGCTTGTGTCAATACCCGAATTATCTGTCGAACACAGATAGGTATATAAAGGATGATCAATTCTGGAGAACACACACTCTACCAAGCTCCTAGCATCACCATGGTCTCCAAGTGCTTTGCAGTCCTCTTCGTGGCTCTGTTCGCCGTCCAGGTGAGTTCCTGTTTAGTACATTCGTCGTATATTGGTCTTAAGGGGAGTTGAGTGCCCTAACTCCGCTACAGAATGGAACCGGCATTCTAATTCCTATCGTTTGTGTAAAAAGCCTTCAGCTAAACGACCGGCACCAATTACTCTCACGCCTTCCACTATTTTATAATGATGCCTCTTCTTCTTCCTCTTCGTCGTCGTATTCTTCTTCTTTTTTCATCTCTATTGTAACCTCTGGTGGGATCGCGTTTACGAACTGTGTTGCATTCACTCACATTTAACGGATATCGATGTTCAACCTGCACTGAAAAGTCTTATTACAGATCTTAACGACTAATAACTATATAAACTTTCGTGCCAGGGATTTATAGAATTTTTACTTGTTGCTAAAAACATGAATAGAATATCTAGTGAGATCACTCACCGAGTTCAAGCGCTCTCCCGCAGAGCGGCGCTAGTGGAGCCTAACACCAACGCTACAGGGTCAGCTGATTTAATGGAAATTACACTGATACACAAATAATCAAATACAACACATGAATAACACTGTCAGAGAGTTATAAATAATATTATTAGTCGGCTCGAAGAAATATCTTTGAACTTTAATAAGAGAACACACGAAATAAAACGAAACATTACGAAAAGCGAAAGCAATATTGTGCTTTACATACTTCGGCTAAAGAATCCCTTTTAAACTGAGCAAATTAAACATACACCAGACTGTAAATTGACACTTTTCTCAAATAAATTAAATGAAGTAAATTACTCACCAAAACTAGTTTGAGGCCACTTTCGATAGTTTACGAGTAGACTTCGCAGAATATCGAGCTTGCGTTTCTCTGCGGATCTTTCCCGCTCTGAAGAAGAATCGGCACTATAATGTGAGACCAGTTTTGGAATAATGTCCAAAGTGTGTTCAATACAACAGCCAGCTCCTGATGGCACAACTGACATCGCCTCAATCTAGTCAAGACACTTGTAAAAAAATATCGCCCCACATTAAATTGAATCTCTTCTCTTAATTTAACCTCATCGAATACAGCTATCCCGTACCGTTTATTATCGTCCATTTCATCCTTAAAATAATCTGAAATAGCACTTAAGCAATGAGAATTTACACCATAGGGACATTTACGTCCTTTGTATAGTTTCCTCACATGGTTTTGTGGGGGAAGAGGTAAAAAATTATGCCCATATCCTATCCTCTAGGTGATGTTATTCTAATAAACTCCCCCTAAAAAATCACTACTGTACCTCATACCATTGGGAGATTTTACTTGACATTTCTTTAATACAGTGTAATAATTTTCTGCTTCTTACTAAGAAATTTACAATCTACAAATTGAAATTCGGTTCCCTTAATTTGCCCCTGTAGGAAATTAATTCTAGCTTTGGCTGAGAAAAGACTGCATTTAGCTCGCATTAAATTACGAGTTGCATTCTTTAGTTTTTTTCTCATCGATAATATTATCTTTTTGGCATCGGTAAGAGAACTAGACTGACCCTGAATTTGACTACAACTAGGCTGACCTTGAACTTGAACTTCACCGCCTACTGTTGTCATCACTGCTTCACTTACTTCGTGAATCTCGTTCCTTATCCTCTTGATACTGTCCTCACTCTTTTCGCTACTGGGTGGCTTTCGCGAGTTTACCTCAGTGGATAGGTATTTCGTTAAATTTAAAAATATATGAGGCACCGCTCCTGGTTTTATTTTCCACCTCACACGAGGAAGTTCAATGTTTTCACCATTCACAACGAAACAGTCCGCCTTTATATTTAAATCTGCCAAAAAATGCAGCTCACATATTCTGCTTTTGGCCGACAATTGCTTATCTTTTCGCGGTATAACTCTAGCCCACTTGGCAAACAGATTATTTCCGTTTGACGGTGTAAAATATCGTCTACCATCACGCTTCCTTCCGTAACCCGATTTACAACCAGGAACGAAACAGTACTCCATTTTCTCGAAATAATAGAAAACTAGTTGATTGCACAAAAAGCACTGCACAGATACTAACACAGACTTTCAGAAAAATATTAAAACAAACTAACAGGCGTTAAAATTATCACCACGACTTCACGCACGCTCCCTATACCTTTGCCGACAATTGGGTGCACGTGTCGTTGCAGTAGGATCGTTGAGACTGCAGCGCCACACTCCGGCAGGACCACCAACTACAAAGAGAGCGGAGTTATCACACTTGGTATTCTATTCGTCATGCTAATAGTTTAACATTGCACTAATACATCGAAGTTTTTTCGGTGATGCAAGGATGGGAAAAGTAGCGAACGTATCCTTACTTAAGGTACAGCCAGGTGTGAAAGTTGTAAACCACGGAAAACCATCTTCAGGGCTACCGATGGTACGACTCAAACCCACCATCTCCCGAATGCAAACTCACAGCTATGTGATCCCAACCGCTTGATCAAATCGCTCGGCATTTAGAGAATAAGTAATTTTAAAATTGGGTCAGCTTTGTACATGCCATTCATTTAATTGTTTTAACTATTATCAGAAAATGAAAATAAATATCTGGAATACGTTGAACACATTGTGTGTGCATGACCAAAACTTGTCCCGATTCTCTACGGGGTCGGTATGAAATGAGATGAATCGTCGTAACGAGATTTTAAGGCCGGGTGCACTTCCTGACGGCAACTTCATCGGAGGAGTGATTATGATAGTAGGATGGGTGCCGGTACATAACCTACTCCTATCAAATAGCACCAAGTGATCTGCTGAAGGCTTTACATCCCCATCCGACGGAGGAGTTACCATCAACAGCATCATCCGCCCTCACTCCATATGAACATTGCGGAGAGGTTTGGAATACAATCCAGACCTTTGGTACGCAATCTAGTGATCAGATATTGTATATCACCACCTCTCCTAACTTACCGGCCAACATTCTAATGGTGAAATATTTTCTAACCAACTGAGCACGAACCGGCTAACCATGCCCTTTAGACACGCCTTAACGATGATGGCCACCAGGCAGGCTAAAACAAGAGCATGTTATACTTATTAATCGATAAAAATCTAAATAAAAATCATAATTAGTATTTCTTGAGCAGAGCAATCTTCTTAATCATTGTAATACTCGAAATTAACCAGCTGTAAATTATTTTGTACATGTGTAGTATTGATGTACCTTTGCTCTGCTCAAGAAATACTAATTCAAAGATTCAAATGGGTTAACTTGAAATAAAGAACTATGCTGACAATGGACGAGGAAGAGGTAGTTTGACAGATAGGAAAGAGGGAAAAAGTTGAATTCTTCAAATATTGAAATAATTGAAGGCCTTGAAAGTTATCGAACCTATAAACGACCTAAGCCTTGCAAATCTAATTTAGCAGCGGTAAAAGAAACAAAATAAACCCAGGGAAGTCAGAAAAG
Source organism: Anabrus simplex (assembly GCF_040414725.1). Taxonomy (NCBI): domain Eukaryota; kingdom Metazoa; phylum Arthropoda; class Insecta; order Orthoptera; family Tettigoniidae; genus Anabrus; species Anabrus simplex. The sequence goes on along the minus strand of NC_090267.1, from coordinate 333,761,768 downwards.
AAAGTGATGCAGCTGAACAAATAAAGAGTAAAAAATGTCAGATTAAGCAGAGGGCCTCATGCCCTCTTCCCTTTCTTCTTCCTCTATTCTTCTTCTTCAATCCTCCCTCCACCGCCGAGTTCAGGGATGCATGTGGGGCATTGGGATAGTCGCTCCTCGTAAATGTTTGTAAACTGATATTTTATTGCAATTATTCGTCTTCCAAACTCTGATATGTGGCGCCATGTTGCCAAATACAATAGCCTACAAACACGTACAAGCCGTTTCATAATTCGCAACTGAGATCAAGCATTAGGAAAACAATACAAAATACTGTGCACATTGTGATAATCAATGGGTTGGAAATGTATTCCCCATTTAACTATCGAGTTAAGACCTACCTCTCGGCGTTTAACGATGGTCGTGATTCCATCATCTTTATATTCAGACGAAGGTCGGGGAGGCTAGAAACAGGCTAGCTAAAAGCTAGGCCAGGAATTTCACCACTAACATAAAAATTAATCTTAAATTTTGTTTCAGGCCTCAGAAGCCAACGTCATCGACGACATCATTGGACAGATGGGCACGGCTATGAACAAAACAATGGCCACAATCAAGGAGAAACTGGCCGACTTGGAGAACAGTGCATCCAACATCATGGACAGCATCCAGGAGAAAGTCCAGGAGGTAGAAGACAAAGCTGCCGAGACCGTTCAGAAATACGTCGAACAGGCCCAGGAGCTTGGTGCTAACATCACTGAGTGTCAGAATACAGCCCAGGAGGCATTCGACAAAGTGAAGAACGCCAGTACCTCCGGCCTCAGGGAGTGTTTGTCCACTCTCCGCCAAACCATGCAACCTGACCTCGATCTGTTGGACGGTGACATGCAGCAGGTTCAAGCATTCGCCACTGAGGCCGCTAAGAACTTCTCAGCATGTGGCTTCATCAACCCTTCCTGCCAAATGAAAGTCATCTCTGAGGTATCTAAGCAGGCAGCCACTATGGGCAATAAAGTTAAGTCTGATGCCACCACATTCGCTCAGGACTTCGCCCCTGCTGAGAGCCAGTTCAACACATGCGCCCAGGCCGAGATGAGCTCTGCTGTTTCTACTACTCAGGATACCATCAAGGAAGAGGTACAGTGTATCCAACAGAAGATCCAAGAGATCAGTTCGCAGTAACTTGTAAACTACGCATAAATGACTTCAAAATAATAATAAAATTTTTTTGAACATTTTATTTATTTTATTTCCCAGTTCGGCTCAATTGATCCATATCTCGCAAGAAAATATCAACAGGCATGGTAAAGCTTCTACAGTTTGCCCCTAAAAGGTAATCTATAAACCCGTATTCCAAAATTTGATAACAGCCAACGCAGTTCGAATTTTGCTAGGTTGCGTATGTTAGCATCGTTAGCGGGGATGAATTAGGAAAGCCCAGGACCTAAGGTATCTAAGGCAGGTAACTTTTTACACTTGCTGCAGTTGCAAAACTGTCTTGGAGGTCGTTCATCCTTAACCCAGCCTTAAACTACCTTAAGGGCACTCGATACCTGCTATGAATCCCATTTTAAATGAAAGGTACATGCTCTCGTAAATTACTAGAGCTGAAAAATAGTTTTCGTTAGTATGTTGCACTTTATTTTTACACTACTTGTTTCAATATCCAACCTGTCAAGAAGTGGCCGATCACATCACATTAACTGAAGACTTTGCCTCTACTCAGAGCGGATCCAACTCGTGCGCCCAGGAGGGATTAGCCCTGCTGTTTCCACCACTCCGGCTACCATCAAGCTTCCACCGAAGTCCCAGTCTCATCCATGGCGGTCACAATATGGAAGCTGCTGGTCTATGTGTAGTGCTGAGTGATGATATACAGAGCACGACCAATGCGTCTGACAGTTATTGAAAGGTGTTGCTCAGGGTCTAAGTCGTGCTGCAATAGCACTTTCTGGCCCAGTGGTGAAATCACTTGCAAACTACCTCACTAATCATCTTGCCTAGTACGCCTCATTTTAGAGTCGCCATCGATTTTGCGGTTTCCCTACAACCGCATAAACTTTGGTGATGCTGTTTAAGGATCCAACCAGCCTCTGGGCTGATAACCTAACAGACAGATAGTTACCTTTGTAGAATAAGGGTAATTGCAATCGCGACAAAATGAAAACAACGAATGGCAGTACGTAGTGCGGAGCGAAATTCAATTACGTGAATTGTGAAACGCTTTGACAAGGAAGCCGTACAGAAGCGCAACCCCCGAACAGACCGGACTGCTAGGACAGCTAGACATTACGGAATTTCGGTTTAAATGATCCAGCGTATTAGCAAATAATGTGTTCACTTCGGAGAAGGTAGCATATTAGCTGCCTAGGTGGATCAGTGGGAGAGTGCCCGACTCATGATCCCAAGTTCTCGTGTTCGATCCCTCGGGTCGTCGATTTTTGAAAGGTGGTCAAAAATCATCGAACTCCATGCCTTTGTTGTTGGCATAGGTATTAAAAATCTCTGGTGCCGCACTCTCAGTGATATGAACCAATCCCATAAAAAATCCTCTTTAGTTTCTTAGTACCGAGCTCGATAGCTGCAGTCACTTAAGTGCGGCCAGTACCCAGTATTCGGGAGATAGTAGGCTCGAACCCCACTGTCGGCAGCCCTGAAGATGGTTTTCCGTGGTTTCCCATTTTCACACCAGGCAAATGCTGGGGCTGTACCTTAATTAAGGCCACGGCCGCTTCCTTCCCACTCCTAGCCCTTCATTGTCCCATCGTCGCAATAAGACCTAACTGTGTCGGTTCGACGTAAAGCAACTAGCAAAAAACTAGTTTCTTGGTAGCAGAACATGCGGAATGAATAAATTGGTAGGCAAACCGTCTAGATGGCACCATGGCAGAAGGACAGCACCTGGTAGCTTATGACTACGATTATTATTATTATTATTATTATTATTATTATTATTATTATTATTATTATTATTATTACACGAGGCAATACACACAAACACCTTACTGCCCACATAAGCGCGCCAAGTTGTATCCCGATTTTCACGGAATTAATTATCTGGCCGAAGAACTTATTTCGTCCATAACGTACTTTAGAATGTTCTCAAGCCTTTCCCGCTGAAACATTTTTCGGGCATTGAAAACAAAAAATTCTCAAGCACCGTGAAATCTACGATTCCTGGCCCACACTCTTGTTCATTATCATTTACGTTTAGAAATGGCATGTTTCTACATAACACAAATTTATTCTTAACCTTTAGATCCGTTGTAAACCAGATATCACGAAAATGAGGTCAGAAATGTAGAAAATGTAATATTTTTAATATGAGCTTGCGGCTGATATATCGTGAGATTGCTTAGATGATCATGACTAAAGACGTGATATTTTTCGCATTAATTTCGCGAAGGAACTTGTCCTATAATTTTTTTTCGTGTTTTATTCTTTTTTAAGTTTTTGATCATAAAAGGCTTCTTTAGTGCGATTCGTGAATTGACGTCCGAAACGGGGGAGGAGCTTACCGTCAGCTGTTTCCAATATGGCGGCGAGATAGTGACGGGATGTAAACACGACAGTGATCGGGTGTGCGTCTCTAGGATTTATTAAGTGTTCAAAATGTCTTTGGTGTCGTATGCGCAACTGTTGAGAGTTGTCGGAGATTTCATGCGTCCATTAGTGGAAGGGGAAGAAATATTCAAGCGTAATTACTTGATATGTGTAGGTAAAAAGTTTGAAACAGAAGATGAAACTGGTTGTGTTTACAATCATCCCACATCGATTCAAAACAGCACAAAGTTAATGTTGTCTTGAACAAGGGGGTGAAAATGTGAAGTGCAACTGTATATGTAAAGCGGGTTTGTCAGAGAAATGTTACCGCTGACACGCTAATTCACCTTAACAGTTAAGCTACTGTAATTTTCCACTATTAGAGGTTATGGAGTAATTTCTTAGCCAGGTGACGGGGGAGTTACCTGTTTTGTAAACTGTAATCTTGGGGAAGAATAATTCTACTAAGTAAATGTTGTAAAGCAAATAAATCTAGGCTTTATACAGGCTTGTATTGGAACAGCCCACATAAACTTAAATGTTCTTCCATTTTTACCATCAGCACAAAAGTTAGAACTTAGAACCGACAATAATAAGTATAAAAAAATTATAAGTACCTACAGAATATGCAGAGCAAAGTTGGAAAATTATAATTTAGGAGTACTATAACCTCTACAGTCACAGCTGTTTGGGGTTGAAGAATACTTGCTTTGTCCAATTCTACCAAATAATTAGGTTATGGCTTCTAATTTATGATGACCGGGCGAGTTGGCCGTGCGGTTAGGAGCGTGCAGCTGTGAAGTCGCATCCGGGAGATAGTGGGTTCGAAACCCACTGTCGGCAGCCCTGAAGATGGTTTTCCGTGGTATCCCATTTTCTCACCAGGCAAATGCTGGGGCTGTACCTTAATTAAGGCCACGGCCGCTTCCTTCCCATTCCTAGACCTTTCCCGTCACATCGTCGCCATAAGACCTCTCTGTGTCGGTGTAACGTAAAACAAATAGCAAAAAAAGCTAATTTATGACGGCAAAATACTACATATTTTCTTTCATTGATAGAAGTATTATATAGGCAATTTAAATTCAGTGCTTAATTACTATCAGTTATTACTCACATGTAGATAGTTAATTTACTGTCTGCTGTTACACATATGAAGAAGTTTACAAAGAGCGGATAACATTCTATGTGCGGCACAGAAGTATTAGGCTACAAGTTTATCAGTATTTTTGATGTAGCTAAATCTTTGTGAATACAAATTAGAGATAATAACTATCAATGAGTACAATAAACAGTACTGGTACCTACGCTGTGGAAAGAAGTCGTCTTCACGAGAATGCAGACTGCGCACTGTCATGTATCGCGCAACGCGTTTTCCAATTGACAGCGCGGAAACCCATCTTTCTCTCTGAACTTTTTGTACAGGAAAGAAGTGACCAGATTTCGCATCCGTTTTATACGATTTGCAACCGTATACAGAGCAGTACCTCCTCAAATTTGACAATTTTCTTTCTGTTTCCATCACGACATCAATGCTTCGCCATGTAAATATACCTCACCAGTCACTATGTTGCAGCTTCAACATTCTACCGCGTGGCTGCGCCATCCAACTTTTCTGACGTCAATAATGTATGTAAAAGGTAGATAAATAAATAGCAACAGAATTTGTAATCATCCATAAATCCTTTCTTAGTCCTAATTGAGTTTAGTTGATTATATAATAGGCACGAATCACACGATAATTACGATTGCACCCTCATAATACGCTCTTTACTTTGTGCACATTTAGCACATTTTTATAATGGAACTCTCTTTCATTAGACGTCTCCGGTCACTGGTAATCAAATTTTACTATTGAAAAACCACGCTCCATCAAGAAATTACAAGGGAAACACAACAAATTATACGTAATACTGTACATCATTTGCAAAGGGACGGAAGTATTTCAGCTTATTCACTACAGAATTTCGTCAATTTGTTTCACAACTGTATCTTTGAAATCAAGGTATACAGCAATAATATCAGACGACATAATAATTATTATTATTAATTATCGTTCAGGCCATCTATGGACCACCTTTTACAGTCTTTACGTTATTTTTCACCAGTCCTGACTTCACATTCTGCCAGTACTTCTTCATCCTTGCACTGACTTCTTTCTTCTGTTCTTCTGTGTAGGTTCTCTTCTTCTTCTTCACAAGTTCTTCCCCAGTCTCCTGAAAACCCTTGAACTCCTTCACTTTTTGTCTAAATTTGTTTCTGTCCAGTACGTCCTCTTTTTCTACTCCTATCCTGGCCAGGTCGGTCCTTACTTCCCGAAAACATTTTGGTTCCGTCTTCCTTAGGCTGAAGAAGCTGAAAATCCTTTTTGTCAGTCGGTTGGTGTCCATTCTCTGTAGATGTCCATAAAATTGAAGCCTTCGCTTTTTCATCAATACGACGACTTCCTCTGTCTTCTGGTATAGCTCTTTGTTGGGTCTAAGTCTCCTCTCCCCACCTTTCATTTTCGGGCCCAAGATCTTCCGGAGCATTTTCCTCTCTTTCTTTCTGATGTTCTCTAGATCTCCCTTTCCAATCATGTCCAATGTTTCTGCTGCGTATAAGCATTCAGGTCTGACGACATAATAATAATAATAGTAATAATAATAATAACAATAATAATAATAATAATAATAATAATAATAATAATAATAATAATAATAATAATTTGGGGATATTGGGTCGCGTAATGTAAATAAAAAATGCTGACGCGTTTCGATCCTGCGGCCAGGATCGTTCTCAGAGCAACAACAAAGAATTTATTGGCAACTCTCACTCCAAAGTAACCAGACTCAAGATAGAAAGACCCTGTCACAGTAGAAATATACTGTAGTTCATTCCATGGCCTCCAGATTCAAGGAGAAAGATGTCAGATTGTCGCGTGATTCTCGTCCTTTTAGTCTGGCCTTACAATCTGTCACGGAGAGGATTGGCAATATTCTCAGAAGGCACAATATCAACACCATTTTAATTCCCATATCATGATAGGCAATTGCTTGCGATCTTTCAAAGACCCTATTGGTTTAAGCTGTGCTGGAATATATATGATTCCTTGCTCCTGTGGAACGGTATATTTTGATGAAATATGTACATATTGAAATTAAAATGTAAACATGTTTGAGTCAAAATATTTATGTTATCCATGCACGGAACATTTCAGTAGAAAAAAATAAGACTTTTATGGTTGGACCACGCCCCCTTCCTGACAGCAGCAATTGAAGAATTTAAAACTCTAATTGAACAATGACTTTTAATCTCAAAATTAACATCAGAAGACAGAAGTGTTGTGGTAAGTTGTACTATATACCTAAATGCTAAGGATAATAAAAGTAATTACTATTATTCCTCACATCTAGGGAACGTCAGTTGGACTACTCCATCTCTCCAAATTTTCGTTTTACAACGTTATTTTGACAAATATCAACGATGGTAGCTTTTGGAATTAATCATTTTAGCAGTATTAGTCAATGTAATATACTCCTTCATTCATCTAAATTAAGATAAATTGGTAATCAAAGTCGATATCAGAACGTCGGATGGACTACTCCACCATACGGCAGTATTATTTCACGACATTATTTTGGAGAATATCAACGAAAGTAGACTTTTGGATTAATCACACTAACAGTATTAACCTATGTAACAAAATAGTTCTAAATTACGATAAATTGGCGATCAAATTAAATAACTTTTCCATAGAGGAGTAGATATTTCTGCCACAAAATCTTAGGCCGCCAGCGCCACCTGTCGAGCTATGAAACTACTTCCGATTACAGTGCGTGGACCTGATTGTCAAGGCCGGTAATGAGCTAGCTAGTAGTGTTGGCTACTGAATGCATGATTCGAAGCAGTGTATCGATTCATTCAAGTGTCCGAGTGAATCGATTCACAGGAAAGGCGAGCTCACGGCTCACGATTCAGCTTACTCCCAGCGGACAGTGCTGAGTGGCGCACTCACTGGATGTTGACGGGGAGCCGAGCTTCCGCTGCAGCGAGACAGTGTATCATGGCACATCGAAAGAATCGTGAACGAGCCGGCTCAGTGAGACACAAGATACACACGGCTCCTTCGGCTCACTGGACACGCGGAGAGCCGAGCTTCCGCTGCAGCGAGGCATACAGTGAATCATGGCACATCGAAAGAATCGTGAACGAGCGCGGCTCAGTGAGACGCATGATACACACGGCTCCTTCGGCTCACTGGACACGCGGAGAGCCGAGCTTCCGCTGCAGCGAGACATACAGTGAGACATGCTAGACTGAAAGAATCGTATGCTATAATGGACTCTCGAGCTCAGCTCATTTGAAAATAATACCCATTTGCATTCACTGTCCTCTTCTTACAGGGAGGTTTAAATAATAGATGGATTTATTTGCAGTGTTAAAAAGGTAGTCATAACATAATTCTGAAGTAGCTAGTAAGTAGGTAGGCTATTAGGTTATACTATTTATTAGTTTAATGAATCTTAGTATTATAACTTAATTGACTTTTGACAATTAAACTCGACTCTAGCCTGCCCTATGACTATGAGTCATGCTCATGACCACTCAAAAGTACCTGTTTTATATTGGGAAGAACGGCTCAGTATTTTCTCAGTTCATATGTCACATCGTTGCACAAGACTTCAATCATATGTGGACAGACGCAATAACAGTATGTTGAATCAGAAAACCAGCGGGCTACTGTACATCTCGAGTAGCCTATACAAAATATGACGATTTAAAAAATCCTCAGCTGATAGAAAAATACTTTTTAAAAAAGACTGAGCGAGTTGTCGTGCGGTTAATATCGCGTGGCTATGCGTTTGCATTCGGGGGGTGGTGGGTTCGAATCCCACCGTCGGCAGCCGTTAAGATGGTTTTTCCGTAGTTTCCCCATTTTCACACCAGGAAATGCTGGCTCTGTACCTTAATTCAGGCCATGGCAGCTACCTTCATAATCCTAACCTTTCCCACCCTGCGTTGCCGGAAACCTTCGATGTATTAGAGTAACTAGCATTTTTTCTAAGAAAGGAGTTCATAGTATGAAGACCAGATGGCAGCTGCGAGCACTGAATGCTGTTGCTGCTGTCTTACCAGCACATACTACACTGATGCAGTAGGAGCGGTGACCAATGAGCCGTGAATCGGATCACTGTATCGATTCAGTAACGTGAACGGAATCAAATGAATCGATTCAGTAAAATGAATCGAATGTCCCATCACTACTAGCTAGAGCAACGAGCTCGAATAATATAGGGAGGCGGAAGCGCTAGCTGGGTGGAGTTAATAGAACGAACGTCCGCCATGTTTCCTGTGGTCTCACAAGCAAGGCGTTGCTCTTGAATAACCAAAAGTGCAGAGAATACGCATTTTAGAATAACTGAGGCAGAATTAAAGACTGTTAGCCGAAATCTTAAAGCATTAAAACTCATACACTGCGAATACTGCCACTTCATAATGTTGCGGCACGAGGCCAACATCGCGATCACCTGATTCTAAGGTATTTAGAAATTGTCGCACTGTGTCATGCAAATAGGCATCGAAATTGGAACAAGAGCGTTACCCTGCTTGGCTGTTGTGGTTAGCGTACATTACAATAAAAACCTTGGACATTAATATTTATGAGAGAAATTCTTAAAATGATAGGGACCTACAGTAATTTACACCCTCAATCTGATCATATTTTTAAAAGTATTGCATCCCCATGAGCACTTACCACTAGATTATAATAGTTTAATGTAATTATTTGTTGTAATATAGGAGAAATATAATTCTTTCCCATTACCATATCATACTGGGATTACTAGCTGAAAGGTAACCTTCAAAGTTACCCATTATGAAGTAAAGCCTAGTTTTAATTACCAATGAAACTGACAACTACAATAAAGGATGCATACATTTCACAAACAGCAGTAAAATACTGTATTTACCATGCTTCATACACGTTTGACCGAAATAGGCCTACATCAAACTATTGCCCAAGCACAAGAAGAGAGTAACACATAGCCTTCTGGACCACAATGGAGGGTGGGGGTTGGTGGGAGAAAGAACCTGAATATCAAACTTCAGTGGTCATACACCACCAACGGCATATGGTAACAAAATGAACTCTCAAGGTCGAAAGATAAACAGGTACCAAGAAATCATCACTTATCATAAGTCAATAAAAAGGGAACATTATCGATCACCATGCATACGCAACATCTTGTTGACAAAATATTCATAATAATAAACAAAGTGTTGCATAAAAAGCAACAAAGGCAATATTTCACTGCACTGTCGGCTACTAAATTAGTCTTAGTCTGAAGCACAGCATAAAATGCATACATCACATTTCAAGTACATATAACAGGTGGTAACATCTGCAGGAGGTTCCACATCAGTCACCTCAGGTGACTTTTATTGGTTACGTTTCCTTCGAGATAGGCGCTCCATTTTCTTTGTTTGTAAATATGAAGGAAAATTAAATACGGTTCGAACAGCATTCGCCAGTAAGCGCCGTTGGTCATTTGCTTCATACACCTACTTTTCTTCAAAAATACAAACCATAAGCGACTGTACGGAGTGGAATACCATTTAGCTCTTTTCGTCCTCACAACCCTTTGTTGCGTTAATTCCATTTTCTTTAAAGGAAAGCGAAATGTAATCCGGTAAATAATTACTTCACTTTTGCTGTGTCAGTATTAAAATAGGTTTAATTACAAACAGAAATAACAAAATGTGATCTCGGCCATCATTCAGTAATATTTAAAATACGATATATCCTTGGTTTTATTACTCCGATTAGTAAAAACGGGCGCTGAACATACGGCTGGTATTCTTGAAAGCGAGAATCTATCTTTTCACTTCTTAAAACTTACGAAAACTTACGAAATGAAATTGCCATATACAATCTCCCTGTCAAGGTGCGTGTATGCGAGGATATTCAACAGACAGAAGTATTCAGTCAGCAGTATGTAAATATTGTTGGTTACAAGGTAAATGTCAAGATAGAGGACGTGACTAATGCTAAAGAAGTATTAAAATTTACCTATGACAACAATGACATTTACAGTAAGATAAAAAGTTGAAAACTAAATAGGTAGCTGGAACTGATAATGATAAGATTTCTTGGGATATACTAAAGGCAATGGGGTGGGATATAGTACCATATCTGATGTACTTAATCACATCATTTTTTTCATGAAGGAGCTATACCAAATGAATGGAAAGTTGCTATAGTAGCCTCTGTGTATAAAGAAAAGGTTGATAGACATAAAGCTGAAAATTACAGGCCAGTCAGTTTGACATGCATTGCATGCAAGCTTTGGGAAAGCATTCATTCTGATTATATTAGACATGTTTGCGAAATTAATAACTGGTTTGACAGAAGGCAGTATGGGTTTAAGAAAGGTTATTCCACTGAAGCTCAACTTGTAGGATTCCAGCAAGCTATAGTAGATATTCGGGTTTCAGGAGGTCAAATGGACTGTATTGCTATTGACCTATCTAAGGCATTTGATAGGGTAGATCATGAGAGACTACTGATAAAAATGAGTGCAACTGGACTAGAAAAAATAGTGCCTGAATTGGTGGCTATATTTCTAGGAAATAGAATTCAGAGATTTAGAGAAGGCGAAGCTTTACCTGACCCTGTAATAATTATGATTGGAAATCCTCAAGGCAGTATTATTATACCTTTATGTTTTCTTATATATTCAATGATTTATGTAAATTAGTTGAATCAGAGATAAGGGTTTTTGCAGTAGGCAATGGTATGATGATAAACGCGGTTAAAGTCAGGTTCTGAGCTTCACAAATATGAAAAGTCATCTCATTCTTACAAGGTGTACAACTTTGCTTCCGCCGTTTTGTCCCCAACATTCGAGGCTTTAATGAAACAGATTACTTACACATGTATCATTCAAAGTAGTGTCCATCGCTGGCCACGACTTTCTCCCATCTTCCGGGCAGTGTTCGAATCCCGTGTCGAAAAAATTGTTCATCTTTTGAAGCGAGCCACGAATCGATCCAATTTGTGACTTCTTCATGAGATCGGAAGTGTCGGTCAGCCAGGCCATGCGCCATTGATCGAAACAGGTGATAATCAGAGGGAGCAATGTCTGGAGAATACGGCGGTTGGGGTAGGACGTCCCAACATTCCCAGGTAAGTTTTGACCTCTTTTGCAACATGGGGTCGAGCGTTGTCGTGTTGCAAAATCACTTTATCATGCCTCTCGCTGTATTGCGGCCGTTTGTCTTTCAATGCTCTGCTCAAGCGCAATAATTGCGTTCGATAACGAGCACCTGTGATTGTTTCACCGGGTTTTAACACCTCATACCTTGTAGTACACGACGCCGAGCTGGTCCCACCAAATGCAGAGCATGATCTTGGGGCCGTGAATATTCGGTTTTGCCGTCGACGTTGAAGCATGGCCGGGATATCCCCATGATTTTTTGCGTTTAGTGTTATCGTAATAAATCCATTTTTCGTCCCCGTTCAACGTCTCTTTGTTTCTACTCATACGGGACCCAATTTCCTTCTTTCTGAATCATGCGCATGGTCTTGAGACGTTTTGAAATGGCTTGCTGTGTCACTCCCACTGATCGTGCCAGTTCTTCTTGAGTTTGACGCGAGTCTTCACTCAGCAATGTCTCCAATTCTGCATATTCGAAAACTTTCTCTCTTCCACCACTATGCCGGTCTTCGACGTTAAAATCACTGCTCCTGAAGCGTTGAAACCACTCACGACATGTTCTTCCTCTAATAGCGTCCTCACCATACGTACGTCAGAGCATTCGATGAGACTCAGCCGCTGTTTTCTTCATAATGAAACAAAACAGTAACACCTCCCGCAAATGCCGAGAATTTGGCTCGTACACTGCTATGCTCAATCGAGAACAACTTTATGATGCAGACACACATCGACTAATGTTTGAATGGGGTTATGTTGACCGAGGTCCAAGCTAAACTGCCTGACGTCTGCGATCTGTTTCGTTCGACCGCTACGTACCGTTGTCACCATCCATCGGCAATTGGCGGAAGCAAAGTTGTACACCTTGTAATTACTGCGCTGATGGAGTAAATGAAATGGCGTATGGCTTTTAGTGCCGGGAGATCCCAGGACGGATTCGGCTAGCCAGGTGCAGGTCTTTTGATTTGACACCCGTAGACGACCCGCGCGTCGTGATGAGGATGAAATGGTGATGAAAACAACACACACACCCAGCCCCCGTGCCAGGGAAATTAACCAATGACGGTTAAAATTCCTGACCCTGCCGGGAATCGAACCCGGGACCCCTGTGGCAAAAGGCCAGCACGCTAACCATTTAGCCATGGAGCCGGACGTTGATGGGGTGAAAGTTCTTTTTGGGAATCATTGTAAGTACCTAGGTGTTATATAAGGAAAGATCCTCATTGGGGTGATCACATAAATATTATTGTTAATAAAGGGTGCAGATCTCTGCATATGGTCACGAGGGTATTTAGAAGTTGTAGTGAGGTTGTAAAGGAGAGGGCATATAAGTATCTGGTAAGACCCCAACTAGAGTATGGTTCCAGTGTACGGGACCCTCACCAGGATGACTTGATTCAAGAACTGGAAAAATCCAGAGGAAAGCAGCTCGATTTGTTCTGAGTGATTTTCGACAAAAGAGTAGCATTAAAAAAATGCTACAAAGTTTGGGCTGGGAAGACTTGGGAGAAAGGAGACGAGCTGCTCGACTAAATGATATGTTCCGAGTTGTCAGTGAAGAGATGGCGTGGAATGACATCAGTAGACGAATATGTTTGAGTGATGTCTTTAAACGTAGGATAGATCACAATACGAAGTTAAAGCTAGAATTCAATAGGACAAATTGGGGCAAATGTTCGCCTTAGGAAGAGGAGGTAGCTATTGGAATAACTTACCAAGGGAGATGTTCAATAAATTTTAAATTTCTTTGCGATCATTTAAGAAACGGCTAGGAAAACAGCAGCTAGGGAATCTGCCACCTGGGCAACTGCACTAGATGCAGATCAGTGGTAATTGATTGATCAACACAGTAGTTAAACTGAGAGGACTACCCCCCTGATTTTTTATCCCATTTACCATGATACCAATATCCGCTGTCCATCTCACAAATTGTCTAAGTCCACCTGCAATCGCTCACAATCCTGCAACTCATTCACCACTCCATACAGTGTAACATAATCCGCAAATAGCCTTTTCCGTGATTCACATGCAGGGGGTACCAGGAAAAATAGTCAACGTTCAGGAATATGAAAGGAACGAACTTCATATGGACGTATGCCCTATTCCGAATGTTTTCGGAGAAAGAACACATTTAATGTACACTCGTTTTGGGGCTAGTGGCGCGCACGTATATTTCTTATCCAACCTCTTTGACGTTTCATTCTAGATCAACCTACCTCATTTGGTTACAATCTCGTTGTCTTCGTGCCATTAAACTAGTCCCTTGAACGCGTAGTTGTCCTTGGTGGGTTGTGAGTGAAGTAGTGCGAGAGATTGAGAGTGTATCTGAGAGAAGCATCGGTTAACTGTGTTTGTGCACGCGCTGGCCAAAATACCACACATCTACACTAATAAACAGTATCCAGATATGGTGCACGTTTACAGCTTCTGCAATGGTAGTGCTCTTGCTTGTGTACTCATCCCGAGGTGGTGCAGCCCTTTTCAGGTACACCCCCAATGGAAGTGAGCTGCATGTAGCATTTCAACCACATACCAGCCCTCCTGCCATTCTTAAATTTCTGGTAGTACCGGGAATTGAACCCGGGCCCCATAGGACGCCAGCTAATAACACTAACCATTACGCTACGGAGGCGGACAGTGCTCTTACTGCTGTCGAGGAATACCGGCAGCGCTTTCCGACATGTTGAATTCCTGACCTTAGAGTGTGTTTACCAGGATTTTCAGCACATTGTGTGAAACAGGTATTCTCCCAAGTTGCCACTTTCCTTCCGAACGTGTAGCTCCAAAACCTGTGCAGGAACAGCAACACATTTTAACTGGTGCAGCGTAGTCCTACTATCAAAATCAAATCAAATCAAAATCACTTTATTTGCAAATGAGGTGTTTACCTCGGTGGCAAATGGTACACTAAAATACATTATTGTCAAGCACTAAATATTAAATTAACAAGAGAATAAAATTTTCCTATAATACAATTTTTTATAATTTACGCTAACAATGTTTTCTATTAAACACACAGCTCATCCTTAATAAATTTACATTGTTTACAAAATTCTACTTATAATATCTCCTGTACTACTTACAAATATAGTCATCTGATATACAGTATGTGGAATTACTTCAAATGATACTGTACAACTGGTGTAAGATTAAAATTTACATTGCATTTATTTACTTTTTCTTTTCTTTACCCATTCTGGAACCTAAGTAGCATAACGACCTGCTGCGTCTTAACCAGAGCCTCTTTTACCACCACTTTTCAGAGTTCCTGAAGGGCCTTCACAGCTACCGTAGCGGTCCCAGGGCCCTCGAAGTCCCCACTGTACTTCATCCCTACAGGCAGTCCCCTACTTTGGCTGTCCAACTCCTTAGACCAGGGGATGGAATTAATTTATTCACACACATTCTTTATTTACATTAACCTGCACTGGTCGAATGCCCTCTAACATTTCATTTATTTTCTCTGTTGCTGTTTATTCTCCTTTTGTTTATCTGTACAGATTTTGGAAAAGGATCAAACACTACCCCTGGTAAACTGTTCCACTCCTTCACACCCTTCCCAATGAATGAAAATTTACCCCAATCGCTTCTGCTAAAATTCCTTCTAATTTTATATTTGTGGTCAGTCCTGCAGATATAATTATTTTCCAACTGAAGCCTCTCACGGATATCTCCCCATGCTGCTTCTCCTGTATAGGCTCTATATAAACCTATAAGTCTAGTTTTCTCCCTTCTCTTACTTAAAGTTTCCCACCCTAGTTTCTTTAACATTTCTGATACACTACTCTTTCTCCTGAAATCCCCTGTTACAAATCTTGCTGCTTTCCTCTGCACACTATCTATTTCTTTTATTAGGTATTCTTGGTGAGGATCCCAAACACTGTTTGCATATTCCAATAATGGACGAACCATACTTAAGTAACTTTTCTCTTTTAATTCTTTGTTGCATCCTTTAAGTAGCCTCATTATGACATGTAACGATCTGTATGCTTTCCCAACAATGTCATCCACATGACCCTTCCAGTGCAAATTACTTTCAAATCTTACACCTAAGTATTTGCACTTGCCATCTTTTGGGATAACTACCCCATCCAGAGTATATTCAAATTCAGTTTTAAAACTCCTGTTTGTAAATATTGTAACAGTTGATTTGCCTCCATTAACCTTCATGTTATTCTCTTCAACCCATTGTTGGATACTCTCAAGGTCCCTTTGTAATTCTGAACAATCCTCAGTGGTATTTATTTCCCTATAAACAATTATGTCATCTGCATACAATCTTATTTTTGATGTTATATTGTTCCCTAAATCATTTACGTATATTAAGAAAAGTAACGGACCGATTATACTACCCTGTGCAATTCCCTTCCAAACTTTCTCTTCCTGCGATACGTTAATTCCTACTTTGACTTTCTGAACCCTTGAATTTAGAAATGTTTTTACCCAACGTGTAACCCTTACGTCCAATCCTATTCCCTCCAATTTCTTTAATAATATTCCATGTTCCACTCTATCAAAGGCTTTGGAAAGATCTATGGCTATGCAATCTAACTGGCCTCCTGAATCCAATTGATCTGATATGTCCTGCTGAAATCCTACCAGTTGTGCCTCACAAGAAAATTTCTTTCTAAATCCATACTGGCTCCTCATGAACCAATTTTTATCATCACATATCCCTCTGATGTACTTTGATATTAAACTCTCCAGTATTTTACAAACTATACTGGTCAGGCTGATTGGTCTGTAGTTCTCTGGTTTCCTTTTATCACCCTTTCCTTTATAAATTGGTATTATTATAGATTCCTTCCATTCCTTTGGTATTACACTATTATTTATGACATAGTCAAAGAGAAATCTTAAATAAGGCACTATGTACCACCCCATTGTCTTAATACCTCCCCAGTAATTTGATCACTTCCTGCTGCTTTTCCTTGCTGAAGCAGTTGGATTTCTCTGAAAATATCTTCATTTGTGAATGAGAAGCTTCTTGTTTCCCTCTGTGTCTGTCCCTCTGTAACTTCTGTTTCGGTTTCCAACTCCTGACAATCATCTACTGAATCTCTAAATTCCCTACTAAAGAGGTTTGCTTTCTCAGTATCTGTTAAATAGTGTTCACCCTCTTCTCCCACCATTGTAGGAATTTGGATTCCTTTTCCTTTTTGATTCCTGATATATGAATACAGCTTTTTCCATTTCCCTTTGTGGTCATTACGCTCTTGAAGAATTCCATTCATATAATTCTCTTTTGCTTCCTTTTTCACTCTATTCAGTTCCCTCATTAGCTGTTTTCTACTTTCTCTACTCTCCCTATCTTCTTTGATTTTCCTGTTTACTATTCTACATTTTCTTTTTAATTTTCTTATTTCCCTTGTATAATAAACAGGGTCTGAGGTCATTTTACCCTTCTTAACAGGTACAAATCTCTTCTCTCCTTCCCACACGATTCCTTTGAATTTAGCCCAAAGTGTATCCACATTACTCCCTTCACTTATCCAACAACTGAATTGTGATTTAAGGTAAGTCCCAAATTCATCAACTTTAGTTTTCCTGTACAATTTCTTGTCTTGTGTGACCCTCTTATTAAGCCTTTTTGGTACCAGTCCTACATCCATTATTACAGCCTTATGGTCACCTATTCCTTCAATTACCTCAGTTTTATCAACAATTTCCCATGTTTTAACCAAGAATACATCTAGTAAGTTATTGAGACGAGTCGGTTCTTGTACTACTTGTGTAAATCCTCCCTCCCAAATTAACTTATTTGCCAGTTTCTGTTCATGGGCTTCACTTGCAGCTCCATTCCATTCAACCTCAGGCAAGTTTAGATCTCCCCCAATTATTACCACACCATTATTATTGTTTTTATGAGTACCCTATAATCTATTATTTTCTCAAATATTTCTATGTCTCTTTCCTCTCTTCCAGGCCTGTATGTTCCTATAATTCCCACCTCCTTCATATTATCACAAATTAATTTTATCCATAATATTTCATCCCTTTCATCGGTAAACCATTCATGTGAACAATATGTTTCCTTCACCAGAATAAACACCCCCCTCCCTTTTTATCTCCTCGGTCTATACGATAGACTGTGTACCCTTCTGGAAATACTTCTCTATTACCCACCCCTTCTCTCAACCACGATTCCACTCCTATCACCACATCAGTCTCATAAGATTCCATCAATGTACCGAATTTTAATTGTTTATTTACTACACTCTGACAGTTTACCAAGAGCAATCTCAGACCCCCTTCGTCCCTAAAAATTGACTGTTGTAATTGGGTAACTTGAAATTCCTTACTTTCCTGAGTTTCATTTTCTAGTTGGCTGAGCAGAGCTTGAAGTGCAGTTGGCTCTTTCTACTAGTTTTCCTGGTCAGTATTATAACTCAAGGGAGTTGCCTTTTTTACAGTACATATCTTATGATTAATAAAATCTAGAACAATATTTGCTAATCTTTCGTTTACCTGAATTGTTTAGATGAAGGCCATGCTTTGTGTAACAGTGTCTCTCGAAACTGCTGCTATCAATTACCTGTGTATTACGAAAACGTTTACAAATTTTAACCATATCTGTATTAACTTTGTCCACTTCAGTGTTCACACACGAGTCTCTAATCAAATCATGCCTGTGGGGCACGTTCACTACAAAGATGTTAGTGTGAGTCAGCTTACCTAGTGTACATTTAAGTTCAGAAATAACATTCTTAGCGTCGTTGTGAGCTACGTCGTTCGTCCCGCCGATGATCACTACTATATCACGACTTCCGAGATTTCTTGCCGCCTGCTCCGTGTTTTCCAATACCTTCTTCATTGGGGCCCCAGGATAGATGACTGCCGATGCTGCAATATCTTCATTGACCATTTTCTCCGCAATTCCCCTCGCCTGGCTATCACCAAATATAAGAATGTTCGACACTTTCTCCGGTGCACTGTGTGGGATTTTAGGCCTAACTTCGCCGCTTCTCGTAACGGATTTTGCGCTATACGTTTGACTGCTTCCTATACGGATACCTTGCGTATCGCTTACTTCCCTCAGGGCTGAAAATCTATTTTTGGTGTCAATTACAAAGTTGTCCTTATTAAACTGTACACGTTTCCTCCTAGAATCTGAAGCAACTTGACACCACGCGCTAGAATTCTCGGAGCCACCTGTGTTCTGAGTGTTTACTGGTACCGGTACTTTCGATTCCAGTAAACGTACCTTTTCCTTTAAAATCTCATTCTCCGCTTTTAATGCTTGTAAATCCTGTTGCAATAAAGAGAGAATTACAAGTACGTTATCATTACCTCCATCCTCCAAGTAATGAGACGCCAGCGATTCGTTGACCGTTGTAGGCCTAGGTTTGTTACCGCTATTCAAATTGCTCTCGCCACAGCTAACACAAGTCCAAGTATCTTCATTTTTAGCAAAACCAGCATTACATATACACTCAAAATGGTACCAAATTAAACACTTTTCACACTGGATACCATTCTTCACTCGCTTCTTGTTTACACCACATTTATTCCCGATTATTTCGCAAGAGAACCGGGAGCTATCTTCACTTACATCCTTCGCTGACGCCATCTTGTCTCACTGAAAAACTACCAGCATACTGCGACTTTCTGCACGTATCAATGTCCCACAAACATCACATTACATGCGGAAAATATGTACAGTGACTCACATAATTATTCGGACACCTTAATTGTAGCCTTTGCTACACACTATGGCCCTATGGTTCAGAGAAAATATTATACACGCAAACTAGTTTCTGACAGAACCCAATTTGACAGTTTCAACAAGGCGTTGAAATGTGTATCTTTAGTTAACAGGAGAGAACCAGTGACCCTGGAACCTCAGAACTCAGTTAACGTGCTTCAAGAAAATTATTCGGACACAAGTCAGTTGCCATGCAGAGGTCGTGTTTAGAAGAGCCACGGACAGTATGAACGAAAACATTCAGTGAGTTAGTGTACTGTGTACAACTGAAGAGAAAATCGCCCGCAGAGGAAGAGAGAGTACAATCGAACAGCGGCAGCTAGTAATTTTTCCACTATGCCAAAGGTAAAAGTTGTCGTCAAATTGCTGAAATGTTACAAATGAAGAAAATACAGTCTCTGATATTATCACAAGATACCGGGAGGAAGATAGGATTGAACATCTACGGCAGAAAGACAAAAAAATGAACCCAACTTAAGTGCTCCAAAACTCGTTATGGCGACTGCCGCAGCCACCGGAAAGAAAGTGCATCCCAAAACGATACGGAGAGTGCTCAGAAGAGATAACTTTCATGGCCATATTGCAAGAAGGAAGCCCTTCATAAAACAAATAAATCGAAGAAAGAAAATGCTGTTTGCCAAAGAGCATGTTAGAGAGGACAATGAGTGGTGGAATGTCGTTATATTTGCTGATGAGAGTAAATTTAACATATTTCAGTCTGATGAGAGGATAACAGTTTGGCGGCGTCCTAACACTGAGCTTCAAGAGAAAAATCTGAAAGCAACTGTGAAGGATGGCAGTGGACATGTAATAGTGTGGGGGTGCATATCGACGAACGGAGTTGGTGAATTGGTTTTTAATGAGGGTAAAATTGACCACTTTCAATACCTTAGAATACTGAGGTACAATATGAAAAGGAGTGCCGAAAATATGTGGATTGGTGAACATTTTATTTTTATCAAGATAACGACCCAAAGCATATGGCCTGGAATGTAAGGATGTGGTTATTGTTTAATTGCCCAAAGGTGCTTCATCCTCCCCCTTAATCACCAGATTTGAATGTGACTGAGAACCTTTGGGACAAAGTTGATAAAGAAATAAGGAAAACAACAATCACATCTAGAGAACAGCTGGAAAACCCACTTCAAGAAGAGTGGCAGAAGATATCTCCCGATTGCATCAGGAAATTAGTGGAGAGCAAGCCAAGTCGACTCAGGGAAGTAATTAAAATGAAAGGAAAGACAGCCAGATGCTGAACCTTTAGGATCATAAGTAAAAAGGAAAGTGTCCGAATAATTTTGTGCAATATTGGTTTTGGTTATATTTTGTTTTTTAATTATTATATTTTCATTGACAGTGTTCGTTAGAAGAATGATGGACGTTTAGTTTTTATATTCCTTACAGAAACTTGTATTTAAATTATATTAGTGATTTATTATTACTGAAATCACTAAAACGTCAAAGACGTTGGGTCGGTAAGACACATACGTACGCGCTATTAGCTCAGAAGGGAAAGTACATTGAATGTGTCCTCTCTCGGAACCATTCACAATAGGGCATATGTCCATGTGAAGTTTTTTGCTTCATTTGATAGTTCCGGTCATGTCCTTGAATATTGATCATTCCTCCTGGGACACCTTCGATATAAGGAAACCAATGTCCAGTAATACTGTCCTGCGGAACTCTTCTCTTAATCATTAGAGGATCAGATAACTCTCTACTTACTCAAATTTTCTGAGTTCTGTTTTCTAGAAATATAGCCACCCATTTAACCACTCTTTTTACTAGTCCAGTAGCCATCATATTCATCCGTAATCTCCCTTAATCTACCTTATCAAAATCCTTGGATAGTCAATAGCCATACAGTCCATTTGACGTCTTGAATCTTCTGGGTGAACTGAGAACGCCTTTAACATCTTAGCTGGACAGACCCATCGGGTACTATAAGGAACTCAGTTTAGCGTCCGGGTTATTCAAGTCCAAATTCATATACAGTGAAACTTGCCTAAAGCGACCTTCAGGTCGCTCTTCCGAAACAATGGCCGTTAATAAAGGTGGACGCTGAATTAGGATTACAAAAGTTTGGAATCAAAGAAGAGGTCTGTTCCATCACGTTATTGCATAGAACCAATAATAATGCTATTGGCTTTACGTGCCACTAACTACTTTTTCGGTCTTCGGAGACGCCGAGGTGCCGGAATTTAGTCCCGCAGGAGTTCTTTTACGTGCCAGTAAATCTACCGACACGAGGCTGACGTATTTGAGCACCTTCAAATACCACCGGACTGAGCCAGGATCGAACCTGCCAAGTTCGGGTCAGAAGGCCAGCGCCTCAACCGTCTGAGCCACTCAGCCCGGCTTGCATAGAACCTGCCTGCTTAGAGCAGGCTATTGTAAACGTAGTGTACAATGACATTTTCTTCCCCTGATTTACAATAAACAACTTTCGATGTGGTTTGTTTTGTGATATTTCCAAATCTGTTCTTAGAAACACACGTTTCAAAAGATTCTGAAGTTCATTCAGATGCGAGACTGAATTCTCGCCATACTGTTAACCAAACACGTGGCACAGAGGCTACAAATTGCGGTATTCACTTGTCCCCTGATATATTTGTCAAGTTTGGCAAGTTTCCTTGTTGAAACTCCTTTATCGCTTTCGAGATTCACTTTTCTCCTACCCTTCAATGTTAAAACAACCCTTGACTAATCACACATTCACTGACTGAATACAATACAAAAACGGGCACATTTTCAAACATTATTCCGACCAAGAAACATTCTTAACTGACTTCACATATTGTCAGTTTTTTCAATTACGACACCTCGTTCACAGACACGTATAATGTACAACTTACTCTATTTCACTGGTGGGTTACGGAGAAGAGAGGATGAGAAAGAAGGATGGCATTTATTGTACCTGAGAAGTGAGAAACAACAGTACTGTTTGGATGGTCAGATGTGAAAAAGGTCGATTTTCTTAGTGTGTATGTCAGTCTCTGAGATGAGTAACGTATTCGGAGCGATTATTATTGACCGTTTGACCGTTTGGAAAATGTGTTTGGCCGCTGATCGCGATTTCAGGTGACCGCTTAAAGAAGCGAATATTAACACGTGCTTCATGGAAATTTTATGCCGGCCCCGCGGTGTAGAGGTAGCGTGTCTGCCTCTTACCCGAAGGCCCCGGGTTTGATTCCCGGCCAGTTGAAGAATTTTGACCTGGAAATGAGACAGGTTCGAGATCCACTCAGCCTACGAGATTACAACTGAAGCCATCTGACGGTGAGATAGCGGCTCCGGTCTAGAAAGGCAAGAATAACGACCTAGAGGATTAGTCGAGCTGACCACAGGACACCTCGTAATCTGCAGGTCTTCGGGCTAAGCAGCGGCCGCTTGGTAGGACATGGTCCTTCGGGGCTGGTGGGCCGTGGGGTTTGATTTGTTTTCGTTTTATGGAAAATGTATCGGTTCCAGAAAAAACTGTGTTTCCATAACTTAATCCATTGAGAGTTGAACTTCCGTTCAATTTTAATCACGAATATTTTAAATGAAATATATTTGTCTGACTGCTTGACAATGATAATACGTCAGATAACGTGCGCGAAGGTTAGTTACCTCTAATACGTAATTAAAACAATATTCACTTTCAGTAAAATCATCGTCGTGTAAAATACACTTGCCGCATGCTTACATTAGCAATTTAACTAAACATATGTTCTTCACCTTGGTCCTGCTTGTGTCAATACCAGAATTATCTGTCGAACACAGATAGGTATATAAAGGATGATCAATTCTGGAGAACACACACTCTACCAAGCTCCTAGCATCACCATGGTCTCCAAGTGCTTTGCAGTCCTCTTCGTGGCTCTGTTCGCCGTCCAGGTGAGTTCCTGTTTAGTACATTCGTCGTATATTGGTCTTAAGGGGAGTTGAGTGCCCTAAGTCCGCTACAGAATGAAACGGCATTCTAATTTCCATCATTTGTGAAAAAGGCCTTCAGCTTAAATACCGGCACCAATTACGCTCACGCCTCCACTATTTTATAATGAAGCCTCTTCTTCTTCTTCTTCTTCTTCTTCTTCTTCTTCTTCTTCTTCTTCTTCTTCTTCTTCTTTTCACCTCTATTCCCAATGAAAAAAGTAAGATACAAACTGAAAAAATAAGCAATGCATAAAGAGAACACAATAAGCAATAAAGTAAATGGAAATATAAGTGTGGCCCTAAAAGTGATCTATGTACGTGAGTAAGAAGCTAAATATTATGTACATTACACTATAATAATATAATAATATCCACAATCACACAACCTATCATAGGTCATCATACACACGAAACAATCAACGGTATTCAACAGGTAATCTCTACATGCGGTCTTAAATTTCGATATTGAGTTAGAGTTCCTGACAGCAGCTGGAAGTGAGTTCCAAAGTCGTGATCCAGCCACAACGAAGGATCTGTTATATATTGAAGAGTGGTTGACGGGAATAGCGAGGGAAGTGCCAGATGTATAGTTACAATTATGGAATGAGGATAATAAGTGGAACTTTGAAGAGATGTATTTGGGTAGATTTTCCTTCTGATTTCGATATATAAACGTAAGTACGTGGAATTTCCGTCACCTCTCGGGTTTCATCCAGGAAAGAAATGTGTAGCTAGGGGTTATGTGAGCATCATAACTCAAGTTTAAAAACAAATCGAAGACCAGAGTTCAATGATCGTTGAAGTTTCATAGTTTGTTCACAGGTCGCATCAATGAGAACAATGTCGCAGTAGTCAAGTATTGGTAGTATCAAAGTTTGGAGTCTTGTGGCAAAATGCCCTTATGTCGTTTCAGAGGGTGTAGCGTCGCGTACATCTTTCTACATGTATTTCTTACGTGTGCAGAGCAGTCAAGAGTTTCAGTCAGGGTCATACCTAGGTTCTTAACTTCCTTACTGAACGGGATTACGGTGGCATTTAATGTCACCGGAGGAATAGCATATTTTTTATACATGATGTTTAATAGTTTCTGAGAACCGATAATGATTGTTTGAGTTTTTTTGGGGGTTGATGAGGAGAGAGTTTTCACTGGCGTACACACTGAGTTGTTGAAGGTCGGAGCTAATATCTCTTATTGCATTCGATATTTCATTTATATTAACGTGGCAGTAAATTTGGAGGTCGTTGGCAAAGAGGTGATATCTATTATACTTTATTATAGAGGAGATGTCATTTATACAGGGGACAAACAAAAGGGGACCAAAAACAGAACCTTGGGGGATTCCTGCCTTCCGGAGTCGCCACTGAGAAGCAGTATCTTGTACTGTAACATGTTGCATACGATCTGTAAGATATGCGGTGAAAAATGTTAAAGCAACATTACCGAAAAACGATTTGAGCTTCATCAGCAATGTCTGGATGTTTATCATATCAAAAGCACTGCTGAAGTCAAGGAGTGTGAGTATTGTCACTTGTCTTTCGTCCATTGCTTGTCTGATGTCCTCAGTCACTTTGAGTAAGGCAGTGGCATTGCTAGGATCCTTCTTGAAACCAGATTGCAGCGGCTCAAGAAGAGAGTGAGCCTGAAGGTATTCCAGTATTTGCGCATGTACCAATCGTTCTAACGCTTTGGAGAGAGCAGGGAGAATCGAAATGGGACGTTTTTTTAATTTCATGTGGCTATTTCTAGCCGAGTGCAGCCCTTGTAAGGCAGACCCTCCGATGAGGGTGGGCGGCATCTGCTATGTGAGGTAACTGCGTGTAATTGTGGTGGAGGATAGTATTATGTGTGGTGTGCGAGTTGCAGGGATGTTGAGGACAGCACAAACACCCAGCCCCCGGGCCATTGGAATTAACCAATGAAGGTTAAAATCCCTGACCCGGCCGGGAATCTAACCCGGGACCCTCCGAACCGAAGGCCAATACGCTGACCATTCAGCTAACGAGTCGGAATGGGACGGTAATCAGATAGGAGTTACGAACCTGGGTTTTTAGGCAGTGGAATGACATTGGCGTGCTTCCAAATTGTTGGTAATGTGCCGTTTTTGAGACAGTAATTAAAAATATGGGTGAGAATGGGTAGAATAGCGCCAATAATATTATGTATGAAAGTAATAGGAATTTTATCGACACCGCTTGCTTTGGATTTAATAGAATACAAGACTTTCTTAACTTCATTAGTGCTGACGATGCGAAAGGCAAAGCAGGGGCGATTTTGTGGGACAGGTGCTGGGACGTTATTTTCGTGTGGCCTGCTAAGCGGATTAGACTGAGCTCTCTCTTCCGTGAAATACTCATTTAAATCGTCGAGTGGAATGTCAGGTACCTGAAGCTGCTCATGTGTTTTTCCTATGCCCATGGCTCGGAGATGCCTCCAGGCACTAGCCGTATTTAGGTTACTTACTAATTCGCGAACATATTTAAATATTACATTAAACATCTTAAATTTTGTTTCAGGCCTCAGAAGCCAACGTCATCGACGACATCATTGGACAGATGGGCACGGCTATGAACAAAACAATGGCCACAATCAAGGAGAAACTGGCCGACTTGGAGGACAGTGCATCCAACATCATTGACAGCATCCAAGAGAAAGTCCAAGAAGTAGAAGACAAAGCCGCCGAGACCGTTCAGAAATACGTCGAACAGGCCCAGGAGCTTGGTGCTAACATCACTGAGTGTCAGAATACAGCCCAGGAGGCATTCGACAAAGTGAAGAACGCCAGTACCTCCGGTCTCAGGGAGTGTTTGTCCACTCTTCGCGAAACCATGCAACCTGACCTCGATCTGTTGGACGGTGACATGCAGCAGGTTCAAGCATTCGCCACTGAGGCCGCTAAGAACTTCTCAGCGTGTGGCTTCATCAACCCTTCCTGCCAAATGAAAGTCATCTCTGAGGTATCCAAGCAGGCAGCCACTTTGGGCAATAAAGTTAAGTCTGATGCCACCACATTCGCTCAGGACTTCGCCCCTGCTGAGAGCCAGTTCAACACATGCGCCCAAGCCGACATGAGCTCTGCTGTTTCTACTACTCAGGATACCATCAAGGAAGAGGTACAGTGTATCCAACAGAAGATCCAAGAGATCAGTTCGCAGTAACTTGTAAACGACATATAAATGATTTCAAAATAATAAAATTTGTTTTCTCATTGAACATTTCATTTATTTTATTTCCCAGTTCTACTCAGTTGATCCATATCTCGCAAGGAAATATCAACAATCATGGTAAAGCTTCTACAGTCCGCCCCTAAAAGGAAATCTATAAACCCGTATTCAGAATTTGATAACAGCCAACGCAGTTCGAATTTTACTAGGTTGCGTATGTTAGCATAGTTAGCGGGGATGAATTAGGAAAGCCCAGGACCTAAGGTATCTAAGGCTGGTATTTTTTACATCTGCTGCAGCTGCAAAACTGTTTTGGAGGTCGTTCATCCTCAACCCCAGCCTTAAACTGCCTTAAAGGGCACTCGATACCTGCTATAAATCCAATTTAAATGAAATATACATGCTCTCGTAAATTACTAGAGCAGAAAAATAGTTTTCGTTAGTATTTTTCACTTTATTTTTTACACTACTTGTTTCAATATCCAACCTCTAAAGCTGTGGCCGATCACATCACGTTAACTGAAGACTTTGCCTCTACTCAGAGCGGATCCAACTCGAGCGCCCAGGAGGGATTAGCCCTGCTGTTTCCACCACTCCGGCTACCATCACCAAAGTCCCAGTCCCATTCATAGCGGTGACATGGAAGCTGCTGGTCTACTATGTGTAGTGCTGAGTAATGATATTCAGAGCACGACCAATGCAAAAAATTTAAAAAAAAGCCGAAGCGGGTACAAATGACCCAGCGTATTAGCAAATAACGTATTCACTTCGGAGAAGGTAGCATATTAGCTGCCTAGGTGGATCAGTGGTCGAGTGTCCGACATCCTGGTAGTTTGGGCCTACGATTTAATAATAATAATAATAATAATAATAATAATAATAATAATAATAATAATAATAATAATAAATTTATATACGTAATTATGTTGTCTGTTTAGTGGAATGTAACTATGTTAAAGAGAACACATCTCGGTGTAGTATTGTTATAATGTTGTCACGAGCACCGGACGAGTTGGCCGTGCAGTTGTGAGTTTGCATTCGGGAGATAGAAGGTTTGAACCCCACTGTCAGCAGCCCTGAAGACGGTTTTCCGTGGTTTCCCATTTTCAGACCTGGCAAATGCTGGAGCTGTATCTTAATACAAGCCACGGCCGCTTCCTTCCCATTCCTAGGCCTTTCCTATCCCATCGTCGCAATAAGACCTATCCGTGTCGGTGCGACGTAAAGCAAATTGTTTGTGTTTTCACGAGGCAGTCGTTTAGCTCCAGCGTAGCCGCCTTTGGTTCAGAGACTCACGGGCTCAATTCCCCGTCAGATCGGAGATTTTAACCATAAATGATTAATTCTCCTGGCTCGGGGACTGGGTGTTTGTACTCTCTCCAACATCCATGCAACTACCACACAACACACAATACTGTCCTCTGCAACAATAACACGCAGTTTCCCGTACAAGACCGATGCCGCTCATCCCGTCGCTCTGCCTTAAAAAGCTACACGAAATTATTATTATTATTATTATTATTATTATTATTATTATTATTATTATTATTATTATTATTATTATTATTATTACCTACACATGGCAGATGCCGCCCACCCTCATCGGAGGGTCTGCCTACAAGGGCTGCACTCGGCTAGAAATAGCCACACGAAATTAATTATGTATTATTATTATTATTATTATTATTATTATTATTATTATTATTATTATTATTATTATTATTATTATTATTATTATTATTACACGAGGCAATACGCAGAAACACCTTACTGCCCACATAAGCGCGCCAGCTTGTACCCTGATTTTCATGGAACTAATTATCCTGTCGAAGAACTTTTGTTTCCTCCATAACGTCATTTAGAATTTTCTCAAACTTTTCCCGCTGAAAAATGTTTTGGGCATTAAGAACAAAAATTCTCTAGCACCGTGAAATTTTCGAATATTGGCCCACACTCTTGTTCATCATCATTTACGTTTAGAAATGGCGTTTTCCTACATAACCCAAATTTATCCTTAACCTTTAGATCCATTGTAAACCAGATATCACGAAAATGAGGCCAGAAATGTAGAAAATGTAACATTTTTAATATGAGCTTGCGGCTGATACACCGTGAGATTGCACAGTTAATCATAACTAGAGGCGTGATATTTTTCGCATTAATTTCGCGAAAGAACTTTTCCTATAATTTTACTTTTCGTAATTTTTTAAATTTTGATCATAAAAGGCTTCTTTAGTGCGATTCGTGTATAGTGTATTTGAAAGGTAGATAAATAAATAGCAACAGAGTTTATAAACATCTATATTTCCTTCGTTATAGTCCTAATAAAGATTAGTGGATTATATAATACGCCTAAATCAGGTGAAAATTACGATTGCAGCCTCATAATTCGTTCTTTACTATGGGCACATTTAGCACATTTACAATGGAACTCTCTTTCATTAGAGTTTCGTTTTTATGAGTTTCGACTTGACAGTTAACCGGAAGTCACACAGTGGTGCCAAAGTGCTAGGAATACAAACAGCTGTTTTATGGTACACAATACGACCGGAAATGCATATACCGGTACTGGAATATGTCCATAATCAATTATTCTTTGTAGCAACATTCATAACTCACGTAAGATGAACAACAATACACAACACATTTAGGATAAGGCTACAAGATAAAAATATGCCAATGCTCGAACAGATAAAACGTGAGAAAATTAAATTTCTACTCACCACGTAGAAAAGCTCGCGTTGCTGTTGGATTCAGTTTCCCCTAAGGAAGGCAATAGTCCTACAAAGGGAACACACCACTCATTTTTGATTCACTATTAGCATTATAATCGCCTGTGAGAATTTCTTTCTCCCAAGCTTTAATCATCTCGGATTTCGTGTGTCTCAGAACGTTGCTCCAGTCCTCCGCACTTATACGGCCTACGGCTTCGAAAATAAGTCTTTCAACTTCCGAAACTGTGAAGAGTCGGTTATTCTCAGCTACATAATCCTTCACTTGGGCCCAAATCAGTTTTATGGCGTTAAAATGGTAATTGCAAACAATTTCCCGGGCCTGGCTTCTTAGTGGAGTACCGCGTCCGAACGGCTTTATTCTCTTGGGAGCTTCATCCTTAGACGTAGGCGTCGACATGACAGAATATGAAATTCACACATGGGCCTAAAATTTACCTACTACATAACTACAGAACGAAATATTAAACTAAGCTACTATATAAACTAGATCACTATTGTGCCTTGTTACACACTATTCACTATAGTATAACGCGCTATACTAGTAAAAATACTAAACAATAGATCTATAAATTCTACACTACGAAATATAAACGGGGTATGATGCGCAAAGGTATCACCGAGATATCACTATAAAATTTGTCACAAATGGAACATAACAATTGCTTTTACACATATCAAGTGAAAAATTCCTGGCACATTAAGAAATACCGTCGTTATTTGAGAAATATGAAAACATACGTAAGGCTTGTAGACAGGACTGGTTTATGTCGTATTTCGCTGCTGATGCCGTCTTTTGTTCTTTTCTTGAGGTCCAGAGCTAGCACCGAGGAATGCGAGTGCTATGTCTGTGGATTCTCATTATCTTTGTCCATTATGAGTAGAGCGGCTAGTTCAAAAAGCAAAATGGAGGTGAACAGTATTCATTTTTCGATGAGGCAAATGAACAGGTTATTGTTAAATTACAAGACCTTAAGCTATTGCCGAAGTAGCATGATCCCTGGACCAATAAATAACTTAATGAATCAGTTAGGGCACAAGTCCACAACTCGTCGTGATCAAAGAACTTCAGCGAACAAAGACATTACACACGAAATTGTTCAACGTGAGAGACAAAAGACATACGTGTGTCACTGTGAGCGTAACACCAAATGTACTTGTAAAGTGGTAAAGTACGCATACATAATATACTCCAAAAATGAAATATTTCTTAATGTGCCAGGAATTTTTCACTTGATATGTGTAAAAGCAATTGCTGTGTTCCATTTGTGACAAATTTTATAGTGATATCTCGGTGATACCTTTACGCATCGTACCCTATAAACGAACAACCGAGCACAAAAGACACACAAAGACCGCCAAAAGAATTGAGCACAATACAACACACGGCTGATAGCATGTGGTTACAGTAAACAACAGATCGACAACACTGCTAACCGAAACTGGAATCTAACGCGCTCTATCGGAGCGATCGGCTGCCTATGATTGGCAGTTGCAGCACTCCCTAGAGAACAATGCCTGGCAATACGATTCGTGACGTCAAGCGTGGGCCCAGCGCGAGTGGATAGTAGATGAAGTTAATTCCTTACGATGATTGAAAAATACGCTGGTAAACTACATTCTACGAATATTCTTTCTCGTAGGCGCGCATATCGGAAGTGAAATTAGTAATATACCGCAATAATTAGGACGAACAATTAAAAATTAAAAATGCCAAAAAGAATAGAATTCCGTTTTTCTAAAGAGTCTTAATACTGAACAACATTAATAATATGCCTATAAGACACTTTCTTTCGTACATTTAAGAGTAAAAAATGATCAGTTCCTTTAACAAAACTGAACTTGCTGATGAAAGATAAAAGATGAAAAACAACACGTAAGTATAGCAAAAGCTATTAAATAAAAATAATAGCATATAAACTACCTTACTTACAATATATTAGTTGCAGTGAAGCCTAACATAAATTAAGGGGATGAAGAGCTCACAAAATTTGGTTGTTATGCAAAGAGAATGATTGCAGTACATGCCAACAATAGTTTGTTCATCAAGTCATCATAATTATATTCGCATTCCCTAGTGTATATAAATGTACTCGTATTATTTTGGACCCTGATTCCAATAACCGGAACAGGGGGGAAATTGAAATTAAGCTGGAAATAAAACAACTTATTAAAATATATGAACATAAATTTGAAAAGTAGCATGCCAATTCTGATGACATTAGAACTGACCTTCACCCAGACACCTCCTGAAATTGTTTTCAATTTTACTTCACCAGGTTGCTTAAAATTGAAATGGACATGAGGTGAACATGATATACTCGCAAGCAAATATAAAAGGAAATCTCTATGAACAGTAATTGCTAAAGGAGACGAGTTGCTCGACTATGCAGTATGTTCCGATCTGTCAGTGGAGAGATGGCGTGGAATGACATTAGTAGACGAATAAGTTTGAGTGGTGTCCTTAAAAATAGGAAAGATCACAATATGAAGACAAAGCTGGAATTCACAAATATTCGTTTATAGGAAGGGGAGTTAGGGATTGGAATAACTTACCAAGGGAGATGTTCAATACATTTCCAGTTTCCTTGCAATCATTTAAGAAAAAGCTAGGAAAACAACAGATAGGGAATCTGCCACCTGGGCGACTGCCCTAAATGCAGATCAGTAGTGAGTGATTCATATTCGTCTACTAACGCCATTCCACGCCATCTCTCTACAGATAGCTCGAAACATACTACATATTCCAGTATTTCGTCTCCTTACTCCCAAGTCTTCCCAGCACAAAGCTTGCAAATTTTCGTAACGCTACTCATTTGTCGGAAATCACCCAGAACAAATCGTGCTGCTTTCCTTTGGATCTTTTCCAGTTCTCATATCAAGTAGTCTCGGTGTGGGTTCCATACACTGGAACCATACTCTAACTGGGGTCTTACCAGAGACTTACACGCGCTCTTCTTTACATCCTTATTACAAACCCTAAATACTCTCACAACCGTGTGAAGAGATCTGTAAACAACTGAACAACCTCGTTAATATGATTACTCCAAAACGATCATCCCTCATATTAACACCTAGGTACTTACAGCGTTCCCCGTGAGATACCATCACCCCCCATCAACACAGTCATTAAAACTGAGAGGCCTTTCCCTCTTAGTGAACTTACAACCTGACTGTTCATCCCATTTGCCGTCCGGCTCCATGGTAGATGGTTAGCGTGCTGGCCTTTGGTCACGGGTTCGATTCCCGGGAATTTTTAACCATAATTGGTTAATTACTCTGGCACGGGGACTGGGTGTATGTGCTGTCTTCATCATCATTTCATTCTCATCACGACGCGCAGGTCGCCTTCGGGAACCAAATCAGAAGACCTAAACCAGGCCTCTCCGGAGGCCACACGGCATTTCATTTCATATCCCATTTGCCACCATACCAATATCCACTGTCCATCTCACAACAGTCGCTCACAATCCTGCAACTCATTCACCACTCCGTACAGTATAACATCATCCGCAAATAGCCTTTTCCGTGATTCCAGTTCTTTACTTATATTAATTTATATACAGAGTGTCCCAAGAGGAATGTTCAATATTCAGGGATATGACAGGGACGATCATTTGAAACAAAAATCTTCATATGGACGTATGCCCTATTTCGAATTGTTTCGGAGATAGAACGCATTTAAAATAGCCTACATTTGTTTTGGGGCTAGTGGGGCCCAAATATGTATCTTACCCAACCTCTTTGACGTTTTATTCTAGCCCAACCTACCTCGTTGGTTTCAACCGCTTTGTCTTTCTGCTAGTGATGTGCGCGAATGACGCCTGGAATCGCGAGAATCGGTTCCAACGACTCCGAGGTCGCACTCTATGTCGCATGCGAGTAATCGGTTCCGCGATGACGCCACCAGACTGGGCTGGGCGCACTCACTAGAGTGAGTCGTTCGTAAATAAGTGGGGCAAATTTGAACCTGTAATATTTAGTATTTGTTTTGTATACAGTATAGCATGATATAACACCCATTTAAATTAAATGTCTTATTGGTTGTCATGAATGAATTAGGCCACATAATAATGAAAATAACAATTTAACCTGGCAGTCTAGAAATAGCATTACACATTTCGACACTGGGTGTAACAATCGACGTTGTTATTTATGATTATACTGTATTCTGCTTCTAATGTGGTTTTCAAAAATCGCTAGTACCGGTATATGTGTATAAAGTCTAACAAGTACGCAACTTGTTTGGCAGCATATCTGTTTTCTGTTACATTTAATTTGCAATGAACATTCCATACTACTGTACTACTAAATATTATTATAAGAAACTGTCAAAATTATTATTTCTGTTTTTTTATCACTGCTTAACACTAGCTAATTCTCGTCAGTACAATTGTATTTTGATGAAATAGTAGTATTATATTATGTCATAATCACCACACAAGTTTTGATTTATTGACAATCCATACAATTTGATTGGTTTCAAACACAGAATCATGTATTCTGACCAAATTACAGTCTATTTGAATAAATAACTTCAGGATACTATAATGAGACCAGGTTATAAACCAAAACGAACTCACATTACAGAACACATTCATGATGGCACGTGCTACTTGTTCCTCGGAATCGATACCGGAATCGGGTACCCGATTCCCCAGGCTTATGAAATCGACTCTTTGCGATTCCAGTCGCAACCCATCACTACTTTCTACCATTAAACTAGCGCTGTTGTCCCTGGTGTGTTGTGGGTAACGTAGTGTGAGAGAATGAGAGTGCATCAGAGAGAAGCATCGGCTAACTATCTTTGTACACGCGTTGGCTAAAATACCACACATCTACACTAATTAAGAATATCCGGATATGGTGTTTGTTTACGGCTTCTGCGATGGTAGTGCTCCTGCTGCTGTCCGACACGTCGACTTTTTTTATCGTAGAGTGTTTACCAAAGTTTTCAGCACATTGCGTTGAACAGATAATCTTCCAATTTCCCATTTTCCTTCTGAACGTGTAGTTCGAAAACCTGTGCAGAAACAGCAACACATTGTTGAACTGGTGCTGCGTAGTCCTACTACCAGCATACTGCGACTTTCTCCACGTATCAAAGTCCCACGGGTACGTGTATGGGGAACATTAATGCGGAAAATGTGTACCTATTTCAAAACGTCAAAGAGGTTAGGTCGGTAAGACACATACGTGCGCGCCACGAGCCCAAAGACAAATGTACAATTAATGTCTTCTATCTCGGAAACTATTCGGAATAGGGCATATGTCCATATGAAGTTTGTTTTGCTTCAAATGATCGTTCCTGTCACGTCCCTGAATATTGACCATTCCTCCTGGGACACCCTCGATATAAGAAAACAAAAGTCCAATAATACTGTCCTGCGGAATCCCTCTCTTAATCATTATAAGGTCAGATAACTCTTCACCTACTCTAATCCTCTGAGTTCTGTTTTCTAGAAATATAGCCACCCATTTAACCACTCTTTTGACTAGTCCAATAGCCCTCATTTTCGTCAGTAATCTCTCCTACTCTACCCTATCAAAAGCCTTCGATAGGTCAATAGCCATTCAGTCCATTTGACCTCCTGAATCTTCTGGGTGAAATGAGCACGCCGTTATCGTCTCAGCTAGCCAGCCCCATCTAATACTACGAGAGTTAGAACTTAAATATTCGCTTACCTCAGAGCAAATGGACTCGCACTTCCCACATCACCTGCGTGCGCACAAGCGAGAGAAACACAGTCACTTGTGAGCTAGCGGTCTAACGTAACGTTGTCACTATGTTTTCCAAACAGGAACAACGGAGTTAGATCAAGATTGAATGTGCCAGAGGTCGTACAGCACGACAGTGTCATCAAGGTCTTCAAGAAGCTTGCGGGGAATCTGCATTGCCTTACAGAACAGTGGCACGTTGGGTAAAAGCCTTCAACGATGGTCGGCAAACTGTGGCGGACATTCATCGGGCAGGTCGTCCTACGAGTGAAGAAGAAGTGCATGCTCTTGTCGCGTTAGTGGACAGTGATCGAAACCAGACGATTCGTGAGCATTCCCTTCAGAACTGTTGCAGAGATTCGACAGACAGTAGACCGTTCCATTCGCACCATCAACAGAACAGGCTCTGCTAAAGGTATACTACGACTTCCACATCGCTGGTGACTACTTTGAAGGACAGTAAAGGTTGCTAACATGTAACTCTTTTGCATCTGTTGTAAATAAATAGTTGCCACGGTTTAAGTTCCAACCTTAGTATAAGGAAGTCTGTTTGTCGTCAGTGCTATACAAGTCCAAATTCATATACAGTACAGTGAAACCTGCCAAAAGCGGCCACCAGTTGCTCTTCCGAAACAATGGCCGTTGATATAGTTGGAGGAATTAAGATTACGAATGTTTGAAATCGAGGAAGAGGTCTACTTCATCACATTATTACATAGAACGTCCGGCTCCATGGCTAAATGGTTAGCCTGCTGGCCTTTGGTCTCAGGAGTCCCGGGTTCGATTCCAAGCAGGGTCGGGAATTTTAACCATCATTGGTTGATTTCGCTGGCACAGGGGCTGGGTGTATGTGTTGTCTTCATCATCATTTCATCCTCATCACGACGCGCAGGTCGCCTACGGGAGTCAAACAAAAAGACCTGCACCTGACGAGCCGAACATGTCCTCGGACACTCCCGGCACTATATGCCTTACGCCTTTTCATTTCATTACATAGGACCTGCCTACCTAGAGCAGGCTATTTTAAATGTGCTGTAGAATGAAATGCTCTTAATTCACTTGATTGACAATAAA
Organism: Anabrus simplex; assembly: GCF_040414725.1. Taxonomy (NCBI): domain Eukaryota; kingdom Metazoa; phylum Arthropoda; class Insecta; order Orthoptera; family Tettigoniidae; genus Anabrus; species Anabrus simplex. The sequence goes on along the minus strand of NC_090267.1, from coordinate 333,725,745 downwards.
CATATTTCAGTGTGGTTTGTTTTGTCGTATTTCCACATCTCTTCTTAGCAACACACGTTTCAAAAGATTCTAAAGTTTATTCAGATACGACACTGAATTCTCGTCGTACTGTTAACCAAAAATGTAGCACAGAGGCTGTATATTGCGCTATTCACTTGTATCCTGATATATTTGTCAATTTTGGCAAGTTTCCTTGTAGAAACTCCTTTATCACTTTCGAGATTCACTCTTCTCCTCCCCTTCAATGTTAAACAACCCCTGACTAATCACACATTGTACATTCACTTATTGAATACAGTAGTACAACGGGAACCTTTTCAAACATCATTCCGACCAAAAACATATTTAAATGACTTCACATATTGTCGACATTTTCAATCACTGCTGCGTGTAATTTACAACTTCGTTTACCGGCGGGCTATGGAAAAAAAGCACGAGAAACAAGAATGCCATTTATTTTACCCCAGAAGAGAAAATTACAGTGCTATTTGGATGGTCAGATGTGAAAGGGGTCAATTTTCTTAGTGTGTATGTGTCTGTCTCAGAGATAAGCAATGTTTTTGGAGCGATTATAATTGATCGTTTCATTCAGGTCAGTTTGTGAAATGTGACTGGCCGCTTATAGGAGCGGATTTTAACACATGTTTTATGGAAAAATTATCGGTTCCAGGGGAAAATGGTTGTTTATTGAAGTGGTCGTTAAGTGAAGGTGGCCATGTAGGCTGATTTCACTGTACCGTGCGTTATTGCTAGATGTCAATGATCCCTCTTATCGATAAAGATACGATTCCGTAACTTGAGGGGGTCCTACACCGTTGAACATAGAAAAATGGCGTGTATTAAAAAATATTCCGCAGCGATGGAAATGATTACTGAAATGAAACTTAATATGACAAACACATTATTCCTTAGTAATATGCCTACATATTTAGAAATGGTATAAACCTATGCCATCATATACAATTAATGGAAATGTATTGCGGCCAAACGGTACATCGTATCGAGGTACGGATTGCGCCATCAGACGACCCTTTTAGTCACCTACATTACTGTCTTAGGCATTTTCTCGTATCCCGCCTATTTATACCATAGAAAGAGGTGAACGTTTCGATCCATGTCAAATTTCGACCTTTCTTCACAAGTTGAAAAATGGTTTTGCCAACTTTGCAGACAGCTACAGTCTTGAAACTTGTCAGTCAGGTCGACGATGAAACTACCTAGAATTTTTGTTATTTGACGTATCGCCGTATCTCCATGGGCTTCACCATAAATTGCTTAAGGAACATAAATTAGGCTGAAATTTGATTAGTGTTTCCACACATTCCTTCCGTCAGTCTTCATATAGCCAGCCAATGATCGCGCCAAGGAGCGTGCTGTATTTCGTGCATCTATCTGTCTTATAAGTGTGTGAATCAGTAAAATAATTTATGGAAATTTAACAAAATTGACCAAAACCGGAAAAATGAAGCTCAATCTGAGATAGAAGGGGGGGGGGGGGAGCGAAATACGACAAAAAGTGATAGGATCAAAGTTGTATATCTCTTCATTTTAGGACACGAAAGTGCTATCCCTTTATTAATAGCAATTACCATTCAGCCACAAGATAGCTCGAAACGAAACCTGCACCGTCATTAAATTTGGCTTAATATTTCGACTTCTTTAGTGGTCAAAATATTAAATATCTGAACTTCTTGCAATTTCTACGTGGGTTACAGGCTAGGAGCTAGAACTTCGCCAAATTTTAATTTTGTAGGGCACTGCATCATGGCGTCCGCCATTTTGTTTGGGGGAGGGGGACAAAAATTAAAAATTTGAATTTTTTGAAATTTTCCCGTAGGTTTCAGGCTAATACCTATCACATCGCCAAATTTCAAGTTTCTAGGTCATGCCGAAGTGGGTAAACATTTATCTCAGTGAGTGAGCCAACGGGTTTTATATATATATAAAAGATTATTCAAAATGGCTGTGTATCATAGCCACTATTTTGCAGTTTCCCTGATAATTACCAAACACATGAATATTTTTCTATGATTCTTTTTATTACGATTAGTAACGTTATAGCTACAGCATATACTAGAATCAATGAAGTCCACTAAGTACAACTTTTGTCCTGAAGTCATTTTCAAAGTTTTAGTCAATTTTTCGTTAATTTTCATTTTAATTATTTTTAACTTAATAAAGTACTTTCTTCAGCTTATCACAGATATTTCTGAGGTCGCTCATTTTGGTTTTGGCCGGGGGTTTAAGACCGGATGCCCTTCCTGACGTCACGTGATTCTTGAGAGGAAAATCTCGACCCAGAATTGACCGGGATTTGAATCTCATCTTTCCGGGTGGGAAACCAGCAGCTAAGGCATTGAGCTAATCATTTAATATAGCTCTATAATTTTCGTATATCTTCACGTCTTTGGTCATAACTCCGAAAGTATTCGAGACATTGACACAAATGTTGCGCTGTTATAAACAGAAAAGTTCCATTTTAAATGAAAAAAATAAATTGAAAAATCGCATTTTTGGTCGGTCAAAGATGTCGGTCCTCCCCAAATCCACTGAGAGTTGAACTTCCGTTCAATTTAAATCAAGAATATTTTAAATAAAATCTATCTGTCCGACTGCCTCACAAAGAGAATACGTCAGATAACGCACGCGAAGGTTAGTTACCTCTAATACGTAATTAAAACAACATTCACCTTTCAGAGAAATCATCGTCGTGTAAAATACACTTGCCGCATGCTTACATTAGCAGTTTAACAAAACATATGTCCTTCAACTTGGTCCTGCTTCTGCCAATACTAGACTTACTTGTCGAACATTGATAGGTATATAAAGGATGAGAAATTCTGAAGAACACACACTCTACCAGCTCCTAGCATCACCATGGTCTCCAAGTGCTTAGCAGTCCTCTTTGTGGCTCTGTTCGCCGTCCAGGTGAGTTCCTGTTTAGTACATTCAACTTATATTGGTCTTAAGGGGAGTTGAGTGCCCTAACTCGGCTGCGGAATGAACCGGCATTCTAATTTCCATCATTTGTGTCAAAAACCTTCAGCTAAACTACCGGGACTAATTACGCTCACCCCTTCCACTAGTTTATAATGAAACCACTTCTTATTCTTCTTCTTCCTCCCCCTCTTTCTCCACCATTCCCAACCTCTGGTGGGGTCGCGTTTGCGAACTGTGTTGCTCATGTGGGTTTGGTGCTGTTTTACAGCCGGATGCCCTTCTTGACCCCAAGCATACGTGGAAGGATGTATTCATTATTGTGTGTGGTCAGTAGTATGAATGTATTGTGTCTATATGAAGGGGAGAGTGTTGGGACAAACAAAACCACAGAGTACTCGAATTAGAGGAATTAACCAGATGCAATTAAAATCCGCAAACCGGTTGGAAATCGAACCTAGGGCCCTCTGAACTGATGGCTTCGACGCTGATCATTCACTCAATGAGTCGGACCCTTTTATCATGTACCCTACAATGAAAATGTCAAATACAAGACAATTATTTTGAAATAATTATTTGTGAATACTACCATAATTAGGTGCTCAATAGAGGTGAATATAAGCCATCTCCGTACAGGTGGGGGAGTGAAAGATAAAGGCTTCCACTACTCATAACCTCGGCACTAACTGGAGTAGAGTAGTTAGCTATATGCCCGGTCGCCTTCTCCATCTTGTACTCATTTTTTGCTGTTGACTGATTAGATCCTGGCAAAAGAGCCCAGAGGAAAATATTGCTAACGTTGTGGTTCCATGACTATTCAATAGCTGTGTAAATACAAGGTGTTTTTAACCTATTTCTATGTTATTTTCGAGAGAAATGTAACTAAATACTTAAAGTAGTATGGTAATTATGTTCATGAAGCTTTCTCCTATCTACTACATCATGTTACATTATAGTCTATATTTACACTATTTTATTTTGTAATTACAATGTGAATATAGCCGCTATTGTAATTGTAATTGATCTGTATTGCACCAAGAAGAGCCTTAGCTCAGGTGCCTATACTGAAATGAAATTAAAAAATTAATTATTTCAACCATTGTCGAAAGATGAAAAAATCAGGTATGGGACATGCATAAGGCTGAAAAGAACCTGGGAGTGAAACAGTTAATAAGGTGCGTTAGAAAATAGTGTGTATTATCTGTTTATTCGCACTGCACTCTTGAAAACACATCAAACAACATCAGGATGCATTAACAAGTTTTCATTTTGGGGGGGGGGTACAGAACTGTACTCGCCCGGAAGGACGTGGGTTCGAATCCCCGTCAGGAAGTCGTAGAATTTAACAAACGAGATTTCCACTTCCGGAGGTGCATATGGCCCTGAGGTTCACTCAGCCTACACCAAATATGAGTACCAGATTAATTCCTGGCGGCAAACGTGGCCGGGCGTAGAGCTAACCATTCTACCCCATTACGTGCCGAGGTTAACAATTGTGGAAGCCTTTACCTTCCACTCCTCCAAGGGCCTTCATGGCCTGTACTGAGGTGACTTTGCTTTTTTTAGAGTACTGTACACTCACGGGCAGTCAAATAGAGTTTTTTGAATTACAGTGTCTTACTCTTGATTGCCTGACTTTCCACTAAACAGAAATTCCGTCGTGAGACGAATTTCTGTAGCTCCATTAGCCTTCTGACGGTATTTTGATAAATCTTCAGTCTGCACTCAACCGCTTTTTTTAACAACAGGTTGTCGTATTTCTCCTCACCTTCTCGATATTTTCTCCGTAGTGAGAACTACTGAACCACAGGCAATGAATTCCAGAAATAAATTAAGGACAGCTACTTGTGGAGTACGTTATGGTAAGTGGGTTGTCCAGGTGGTCCAGTCGAAGGAAGGAAATATCGAGAAGTTAATTCCGAAAACAAAGAACTTGGGAAAGTATTGTACCACAAAGAAAGTACCTGATTTTGCAACACAGGCCATCAAGAATGTACAGGACGGTTCAAATACTGCTAAACGATTCACTATTAGGACAGATATATATATTTTCCTTTCATTCCCGTGTTTGACAATTTCTGCTTAATCCAAGGTGTTCTGCACTACATTTTGTGGCAAGGCCAAATGGATTGGAATAATTTCCGGTTAAATGAAAGATTCCGCTTAATAGAGAGTCCGCTTAAGACAGGAATTTACGGTAATCGCACAAAAACTTACATCCATGATAAGCAGATGTTTTTACATTATTATTATTATTATTATTATTATTATTATTATTATTATTTAAATCTAAGATATTGGGATAACCTGATGGAGAAAATTATTGCTTTAAGGCGAAATAGAATATGACAATCATTCCTTCAAAGCACTAATCATATTATTATTATTATTATAATTATTATTATTATTATTATTATTATTATTATTATTAACGATTTGTCACTCAGGATAAAGAGCTCATTTATGTAGTGTCTGCATTGAATACAATACAGAACGAAATAAAAAAGGGACCTAAACCAAAACCTGAAGTGTTCACTAACTGAATACAAGAACATATTGTGTGTGCATGTCCAAACTTTGTCCCGTTTTTCTACGGCGTTGGGTATGATGTGAGATGAATCGTCGTGGCAAGGTTTTACAGCCGGGTGCCCTTCCTGACGTCAACTTCGTCAGAGGAGTTAATGAGATGAAATGAGCCACGTGATTACGATAGTAGGGTGGGTGCCGGTGCATAACCTACTCCTGTCGAATAGCTAATTTGCCAGAACGTATTTGAGATGATAAAAATACAGTATCACTGCTGTAAAATATATTTGCCATGAAAATAAGCAAGTAGGCCTAGGTAATTTCATTAATCCGAATTCGCAATAGGCTCGATTCCCTACAGATCGGAAGATTCGTTGTCTCTGGCATCACTAGAATCCTCTCCTAAATTACTTACAAATTCGTCACATCCCACGTCAAAAACACTTTTTACACGCGGTCTCTTTTTACTCGGATATTAACACGACCAATGGTGGATAATTCTTTTTGTGAAATGTAAACACTTAAAACAGACACACCGGCGAACTCTGACGTTAGTTTTGCGACACAGTAAAACCTCGTTAATTCGAACACTGTGGGACGCAAAAACCTGACTTCGAATTACGTGATTTCGAATTAACTGCCAACTCGTGCTTCAGAAAAATGCCAACCCTTGCCGTGTCCCAAATTATCAAGACCCGTTACTGCATGCAACTAACATTTATTCACAATTTAAATCTTTCAAATACCATGGAAAAAAATATTTAGTACGCGACGCCCTTAAAATATCGTAGCTTATCGAGCTTTCCTCTGACGAGGGGAGGAAGTCTTTCGCTTCCGGCTGCATTGCAACACAGTATAGTGGCCCCATCTCCTTTAAAAACGTCCGTTTTGGCTAGGCATAAAAAAACAATGCAGTTTCATTGGCACTGACAGTATTGTTCGGTCCGTATAAATTGATTATAATTCTGAGATACGCTTTTCCGCCAACTGTTGGCATCGGCAGTGTTCGCGGATTCTGCTTCTCCGCACACTGCCTGTTACGTGATATTGTGGCGTGCTGAATACAAAAGAATTACGATTTCAGTCGAACTTAGCAACTATGAAACACACTGTCGACACACCAAAGTGAAATAAAGTGCGGAAAGCTACCGCTGCACGTACCACAGGACGCATTCTTTCGTGACACGGAGAAATTTTGAGTCTAAATTACTCTGTAAAATGCCAATTTTTAAAATGTAAATGCAGTTTTAAATTAAAAGTTCGAATTGTTTTCCGTTTAAATATGGCATATTATTATTTATTCCATCTGCGGTTACACAAAGCGGAACTGTACATCCAGCATCGAAAACTTGCCAACCTTTACGCAAATAAAACCCGCACTCCAGTTTCGTGCCTTATTTTTTTAACTATGCGACGATTATTCGCGTAAATACGGTATTAATCGATACAAATCTAAATACAAATTATATTTAGAGCCGATTTCATAGACAGCACTTATGCATAAGTGCCCCTTATAAGCCAGTTTTCATTTTATATTACCTATTTAAGTGTCCCACTTATTGCTATAAGTGGACCTCCCACACACACTTAAGTGTCTCACTTATGTTGCAGCAAGGTGAAGGATAATGATTTTGCTGAATATGTTGCATTTCATTCACAGAATGCTTTCCATGCACACAGTAGAGATGGAAAATCCTGTCGAAATGTAATGTGACCAACAATTTAAAGAAGGTTTCGTTTTAGTAAAGTGAGAGTTATGAATATTCTTATTCCTTTGACTGAGAGAGTGAACATAACCTCTAGAGGACTCACTATACTCACCATTAACGAAGATATTGTTTTGAGATTTTATGCCACCTCTTAATTGCAAGTTATTGTTATTATTATCATCACCATCATCATTACCGGTATTTCGCTTAATTAATTGGAAACGTGTTACAAGTTGATAAGTTATCAAGACTGTAGGCCCGTGGAATAGTAAAGAACTGTACTGAGTTATAAGAAAAATTAACGTGTTGCACTACCACCATTTATTTTAAGGTTGATTTGTGCTAATTATATCAGGTTAGTCAACCAATCGTTTGCCGGATTATATCAGAAGTTTCTGAAATTATGGCATCGCACATCAAAGCATACTATTTGCATTTTATTGGCAAAGTAATTAGGCCCATTACAACGTCACGGCTACGGATATACTTGTCAAATCATTAAAAGCGCTGTAAGGCTAGATATTCTACATTTGGATTAAATTTGTATAGGTTCGATACCTAGATAACTATAAACATATTGAAAATTAGACTCTGGGCATTTTCGTAGTTTGCATAGTCCACAACAAGTTTTTCCCACTTCATTCATATTCTGATGAGAAACTGCGTCGGTCTGCTTGTTCTATATTATGCACAAGTTCTTGCAGGTATCGTCTCAGCTCGCTGTTTTGTTATCCATTCTGATTACCAAATACAATATAGACGATCGCGGTCGCGCGATGTCCTTAGATAAACAAAACACAATAGATCATCCCACTATTCGGTAGCCAGAACTACACGATCCAGGAAGCATGGGCATAATATACAGCATTGCCACATCTACAGTGATACTGTATCAATGAGTGTGCTCTGTAAGTGCTGTCTATGAAATGTAAACTCATATACGTGAAAACTTATTATAAGTGATTCCTTATTACTTAAGGGTTCCACTTATGTATAGGTCCTGACTATGAATTCGGCCCTTAGTATTCGTTGAGCTGAGCAAAGGCACATCAATACTATACATGTACAAAATAATTTACAGGTGGTTGATTTCGAGTATTACAATGATTACGAGGATTCAAATGGGTTAACTTACTTGAAATAAAGAACTATGCTGACAATGGACGAGGAAAGGGGTAGTTTGTCAGAGAGGAAAGAGGAAACGAAGTTGAATTCTTCAATATATTGAAGGAATTGAAGGCCTTGAAAGTAGTCGAATCTAAAAACTATCTAAGCTTTGCAAATCTAATTTAGCAGCTGCCAAAGAGGGACAAAATAAACCAAGGGAAGTCGGAAAATAAAATGATGCAGCTGAATAAATAACGAGGAAACAATGCCAGATTAAACAGACGACCTCATACTCGATTCCCTTTCTTCTTCCTCTCGTTCTTCTTCTTCTTCTTCAATCCTCCCTCCACCGCCGAATTCAGGGATGCATGCCGGGAATTGGGATAGTCGCTCTTGGTAAATGTTTGTAAACTGATATTTTATTACACTTATTCGTCTTCCAAACGCTGATATGTGGCACCATATTGCCAAATACAATAGCCTACAAACACGTACAAGCCCTTTCATAATTTGCAACTGAGATCAAGCATTAGGGATACAATGCAAAATACTGTGCACATTATGATAATCAATGGGTTGAAAAGGTTATCCGCCTTTAACTATCGAGTTAAGACATTCCTCTCGGCGTTGAAGGATGGCCTCAACTCATCATCTTTATTTTCAGACGAAGGCTGTGGAGGCCAGGAAGAGGCTAGCTAATCGTTTGGCCAGGAATTTCACCACTAACATTAAAAATAATCTTAAATTTTGTTGCAGGCCTCAGAAGCCAACGTCATCGACGACATCATTGGACAGATGGGCACGGCTATGAACAAAACAATGGCCACAATCAAGGAGAAACTGGCCGACTTGGAGAACAGTGCATCCAACATCATTGACAACATCCAGGAGAAAGTCCAGGAGGTAGAAGACAAAGCTGCCGAGACCGTTCAGAAATACGTCGAACAGGCCCAGGAGCTTGGTGCTAACATCACTGAGTGTCAGAATACGGCCCAGGAGGCATTCGACAAAGTGAAGAACGCCAGTACCTCCGGCCTCAGGGAGTGTTTGTCCACTCTCCGCCAAACCATGCAACCTGACCTCGATCTGTTGGACGGTGACATGCAGCAGGTTCAAGCATTCGCCACTGAGGCCGCTAAGAACTTCTCAGCATGTGGCTTCATCAACCCTTCCTGCCAAATGAAAGTCATCTCTGAGGTATCCAAGCAGGCAGCCACTATGGGCAATAAAGTTAAGTCTGATGCCACCACATTCGCTCAGGACTTCGCCCCTGCTGAGAGCCAGTTCAACACATGCGCCCAGACCGAGATGAGCTCAGCTGTTTCTACTACTCAGGATACCATCAAGGAAGAGGTACAGTGTATCCAACAGAAGATCCAAGAGATCAGTTCGCAGTAACTTGTAAACTACACATAAATGATTTCAAAATAAAATTTGTTATGTTATTGAAAAATTTTATTTCTTTTAATTCCCAATTCTACTCAGTTGATCAACGTCTTGCAAAGAAGTATCAGCAGGCATGGTAAAGCTTCTATAGTCTGCCCCTAAAAGGAAATCTATAACCGGTATTTCCAAAATGTGGTAAGCGCCAACCCAGCTCATGTTAGCGTAGTTTAGCGAGAAGGGATTAGGAAAGCCTAGGACCTAAGGCATCTGAGGCAGGTATACAGTATGTAACACTTGCTGTAACTGCAAAACTGCCTGGATGTCATTCATCCTCAACCCTCACCCCTAAACTGCCTTAATGGCACCCGACACCTGCTATAACTCCAATTTAATAAAAAGGAACATGTTATTGTAAATAACTAGTTACAAATAAATTACTAGTTCTTTTTCATTAGTATTTTGCATATATTGTGCACTTTATATCAAGGAGCCAACGGCCGTAGCCGTGTTGAAACACCGGACCCCGTGAGATCTCCGAAGTTAAGCAACATTGGGTGGTCAAGAGTTGGATGGGTTGCCACGCGCTGTTGGTGGGGGGTAAGGGAATGGAGGAGCGGAAAGGAACTGGCCACCCTACCGCACGTAATCTCCGGCTCAGGAACACCTCTGCGGAGGTTCGGACCTGCCTTCGGGCAGAATAACCCTTACCTTACCTTATATCAAGGGGGACTTTTCTGCATTAGCACTTTCTTGCCCAGTGTGGAAAGCACTGGCAAACTACCTCACTCCTCACCTTGCCTATTACGCCTCATTTTAGAGCCGCCATCGATTTTGCGGTTTCCCTGCAACCTCACAAACTTTGCTGATGCTCTTTGAGGATCCAATCAATCTCTGGGCTGACGACTTAACAGACAGACAGTTTCCTTCGTAGAATAAGGGTAAAGAAATTTTAATGGCGACAAAATGAAAACAAGGAGTGGTAGTACAGTACATAATCAACCCCATGGCAATACAGCCCTTGAAGGGCCTTGGCCTGCCAAGCGACCGCTGCTCAGCCCGAAGGCCTGCAGATTACGAGGTGTCGTGTGGTCAGCACGACGAATCCTCTCGGCCGTTATTCTTGGCTTCCTAGACCGGGACCGCTATCTCACCGTCAGATAGCTCCTCAATTCTAATCACGTAGGCTGATTGGACCTCGAACCAGCCCTCAGGTCCAGGTAAAAATCCCTGACCTGGTCGGGAATCGAACCCGGGGCCTCCGGGTAAGAGGCAGGCACGCTACACAGTACATAATGGTAAGCGAATTCTTTTATAACTTGCTTTACGTCGCACTCACATAGATAGGTTTTTGGCGACGATAGGATAGGAAAGGATTAGGAGCGGGAAGGAATCAGCCGCGGCCTTAATTAATGTACAGCCCCAGCATTTGTCTGGTATGAAAAAGGAAGCCAAAGAAAACCATCTTCAGGTCTGCCGACAGTGGGGCTCGAACCCAGTATATCCCCGATGCAAGCTCAGAGCTGCGCGCCCCTAACCGCACGGCCAACTCACCCGGCAGTGTGCAGCGAAATTCAATTGCATTAATTGTGAAAGGCTTTGACAAGGAAGCCGCACAGAAGCGCCTATTATAACCCCTAACCAACCCGACTGCTAGGACAGCTAAATATTACGGACTTACGGTTTAAATGATCCAGCGTATTAGCAAAGTAAGTGTTAACACCGGAGAAGGTAGCATATTAGCTGCCTAGGTAGATCAGTGGTAGAGTGTCCGACTCATGATCCCAAGTTCACGGGTTCGGTCCCTCGAGTCATCTATTTTTGAAAGGTGATCAAAGATTTTCTAGCTCCATGCCTTTGTTGCTGGCATATTAAAGAAATCTGGTGCAGCGCTCTCAATGATATGAACCAATCCTGTAGAAATCCCCTTTAGTTTCTAGGTAGCAGAACATGCGGAATAAATAAATTGGTAGGCAAACCGTCTAGATAACACCATGGCAGAAGGATAGCACCCTGTAGCATGGGCCTACGATTATTATTATTATTATTATTATTATTATTATTATTATTATTATTATTATTATTATTATTATTATTATTATTATTATTATTATTTTTAGGTACATACTTCATTATGTTCTCTCTTTAGTGGAATGTAACTATGTTAGTGAAGACACATCTCGGTATAGTACTGTTGTGCTGTCACAAGCACCGGACGAGTTGGCCGTGCGGTTAAGGGAGCGCAAATGTAGGTTTGCATTCGGGACCACACTGTCGGCAGCCCTGTAGATGGTTTTCCATGGTTTCCCATTTTCACACCAGGCAAATGCTGGGGCTGTGCCTAAATTAAGGCCACGGCCGCTTCGTTCCCATTCCTAGGCCTTTCCTGTCCCATCGTCGCCATAAGACCTGTCTGTGTCGGTACGACGTAAAGCAAATAGCAAAAAACAAAAAAACAAAAAAGCAAATGTATTCCTATTTCGAGCAACGTCTATACCTTTAGAGCTGTTGTAAACCAGACATCTCGAAAATCAGGTCAGAACTGTAGAAAATATAAAAAATTTAAAACGTGCTTGTGACTGATTCACCGCGATATTGCATATAACTATAGGTCACTCATGTTAACAAAACAGTATTGCTCTTATGACAAGAGGGTTGCCATATCCAGTGGCTTTGCTCAACAGCATCTCGAGAAAATGATGGCACGTAAATGTGTAAAACTCGTTATTTAGAATCAAGATAAAATAGGGAAAAGGCTAAGCTGAAAATTACTTTTACGAACTCGAGGGGACTGGGATTTTAGAGGAGGCTTATTTTGGTATTCACAGCATAACGAAAAAACGACGCCAAATATAATGGTCACACTCAGTATTTGTTTGAGATAAAAGGTAGAAAAACTAAGCTAAAAATTATATTCATGAACTCATGGGGATGAAAGGAGAAGGCGGGGGGGGGGGGGTTAAGAGGGAAGTAGTGTAGCAAGGGGGATTCAGAGAAACAATGGGTGCTGAATCAGCGCTGAGTCAGCATTTTCCCACGAGTTCATTGACCCCTGGCAAGGCCATTGACCCCAGGCATACATACATACTGTCTTCGCTGGATTTTGCATAAGAAAGCAAGCCTAACCTCACAGCCGTCATATTGGAGATGTCTAACCTCACTTTTACGGTCAGATGCCCTTCCGACGGCAACAGTCGCCGCCTTGGAGGGGCCTAACCTCACTTTTACGGATAGGTGCCCTTCTCGACGCCAACTTGAGTAGTAGGGCAATGGGGATTCTCGCGACGCCATCTTGAGTAGTAGGGCAATGTGGATTCGCGTAAGAGAGTAACCCTAACCTCATGGCGAAATAGTTCATACCAAGCCGAATGACATACAAGAAGCAACCATGCAATTAAACGAAGACTTATTTAACATCAACGAATGGACTCGTAGCCACTGTCTGAAGGTAAACTCATTAAAATCGCAAGCCATCATAATAGGATCTAAAAAAGCGCATGCCAAGGTAGAAAGCATCAACATACCGGTTGTCAAGATCAATGAAACACCTATAGCACTGAAAGACTCCGTTAAGAACCTTGGAATAATTTTTAATAAGTATTTAAGTTGGTCAGAGCATGTAACAAAAATTTGTCAACGTGTATTCGGTTCATTACACCCACTATACAAACTGAGGGATTTTCTACCAATCAAAACCAGGAAACTGCTCTTCAAGGACTAATACTACCAATATTTGATTATGGTGATGTAGTCTATAATAACATAAGTTGTTCACTTGGTTCTAAACTTCAACGGGCGCATAATGCCTGCATTCGATTCATTCTAAATGTTCCGCTCCTTTCCCACATCAGCCCATTCCTCCATCAGCTGTCCTGGTTAAGATTATGTGATAGACGTAAGTATCATGCTGTTTCGCTTCTTCACAAAACACTGCGAACAGGTAAACCACATTATCTGAGAATAGATTTCAACTACCTCTCTCCTTCAGGTAGAACACCATCAAGGCCATCAGTACGAACCCTGCTGCCCATTTGTACCGGGGACCATACGTTCCTGGAATTCTCTCCCGGCTGAAATTAGAGACATAAGCAACCTAAAGCTATGCAGAAGAATGTGCTGGAAATTTTACCTACACTCAGATTAATTTACTCTTAGAAGCACCCTTAATTTTTAGATTATTAAGTTTAATGAATAAAATGTCAATGTAAGGTTAGAAACATCATAGTTTATATTTTTCGAGATATAGTTTTAATAATAGTAAATATTATAAATTAATTTTAAAATGTTAAAATGATTTTATGATGCTATACATTTCATTCAAATTACATTTCTCATTAACTTTAAATTATAATAAACTTATTTTTAATTTTCATCATCATCATCATCATCTGTTTACCCTCCAGGTTCGGTTTTTCCCTCGGACTCAGCGAGGGATCCCACCTCTACCGCCTCAAGGGCAGTGTCCTGGAACTTCAGACTCTTGGTCGGTGATACAACTGGGGAGAATGACCAGTACCTCGCCCAGACGGCCTCACCTGCTATGCTGAACAGGGGCCTTGTGGAGGATTGGGAAGATTGGAAGGGATAGACAAGGAAGAGGGAAGGAAGCGGCCGTGGCCTTAAGTTAGGTACCATCCCGGCATTCGCCTGGAGGAGAAGTGGGAAACCACGGAAAACCACTTCGAGGATGGCTGAGGTGGGAATCGAACCCACCTCTACTCAGTTGACCACCCGAGGCTGAGTGGACCCCGTTCCAGCCCTCGTACCACTTTTCAAATTTTCGTGGCAGAGCCGGGAATCGAACCCGGACCTCCGGGGGTGGCAGCTAATCACGCTAACCACTACACCACAGAGGCGGCATTTTTAATTTTAAGTAGTTATAATGTTCAGTATATTATGTTTATGCAGGTGCATAATTAGGCCTATATGGTTGATCATAATAGCAGGCTTCATAGCCTGAGCCCCGCCATGTACAGAAAGACATAAATAAATAAATAAATAAATAAATAAATAAATAAATAAATAAATAAATGGACGGGTCTACCTCATTTTTATGGTCAGATGCCCTTCCCGGCGCCATCTTGTGTAGAAGGGCAATAGGGATTCGCTGATTTTGAAGACGCAATCTTGAGTGGTAGGGCAATGGGGATTCGCATAAAAGATCATGCCTAACCACATGGAAGGGCCTAACTACACAGGGCCTAGTTTTATGCTCAGATGCCCTTTCCGACGCTATTTCGGAGGGGCCTAACTACACAGGGCACAGTTTTACTTCAGATGACGTTCCCGTCGCTATTTTGATTTTCCCACCAGAGAGGGCACATATGGCCTAACATGGTTTTACGGCCAGATGTCCTTCTGAACGTCATTTTCGGGGCCTAACTACACAGGCCCAGTTTTACGGACAAATGCCCTTCCCGTCGCCATTTTGGAGGGGCCTAACTATACAGTTGCTATCTTGGATCCGGTTTTACAGTCAGATGTCCTTCCCGCCACCATTTTGGATGGGCCTAACGGTACCGCCGCCATCTTGGCCCAGTTTACCATTAGATCTTCTTCTCGTCACAATTTTGGAGGGCCTAACTACACAGGGCCCAGTTTTACGGACTGATGCCCTTCCCGTTGCCATTTTGGAGGGCTTAACTACACAGTCGCCATCTTGGGCTCAATTTTACGAACAGATGCCCTAACTCTCCTTACAGATGCCATTTTGGAGGGCCTAACTACACTGTTGACATCTTTGGCCCAGTTTTACGCATAGTTGCCATTCCCGTCGCCATTTCTGGAAGGGCCTAACCGCAGTCACCATCTTTGACCCAGTTTTACGGACAGATACCCTTCCCTCCTTACAGACGCCAGTTTGGAGGGGCCTAACTACACAGTCGCCATCTTGGTCCCAGTTTTACGCTCAGATATCCTCCTATCCTCCTCCTCATCTGGCCTAGTCCCCCTTGGAGTAGTGACAGATCTGTGACGTAATAAGCGCGGGCGATTTAAAAATTCCGTTTTAACAAGCAGCGATACGTCGACATGGTTATGCTTGTTTAGACTTGTTCGTTATCAAGGTCACTCTCTTGTAAACTGATGCCTTTATAGATGGTATAAGTGCGAGTTTCTCTCTAGTCTCTGAGATACAGTGATAGAGGGTAGAGCGCTTTATACCATCATGACAAGAACATTAATAGATGATGCACAAGGCTTTAAAGTGAACGGCAGCAAATTTGTGTTCAAGGAGGTGGCTGTGTTTGATTGCACTGTGCTGTGGGCGCCAAACTCGTCAGTTTAGTATTTAGCCCACCTTTCTCTTCCTGTTTACAAACAGATGAAGACAAGAAGGAGGCACAATGGATGGAAAAAAAAATTAGGTCTGCAGTGGGAAGAGAAAGGAATACCTTATCGCTTTCTATCTACGTCATGAACGCTCATTTGTCAAAAGCAGATGGCGAGAAAGGGTTGTTAAAAGAAGGAATGGTTGCGTATCTAACATCAACGTGTGAAATTATTGACATGCATGAGTTAGGATGTTCACCATTTAAAACTCTTCACAAGGAGCATAGTGGAGAAACAATCTTTAGGACATGTGTGCGTGCTCTTTGATTGGTTGTGTTGCAGTGCATGCCGGGAGGCGAACAACATATGTAAATTGCAGTATCGAAATTACGTCAGTGTGAAAGAAACATTTGTAGAATAAAAACATCATGTCATTTCTATCTGATGCTAAGTGTGACGCAGTTGAAATGCAATCGTAAAGTTTTATGCTTGCATGGAACTAAACACTTTTACTGAAGAAGAGTTGAATACATTACCAAAGGCACGTTTCTTCAATGTAGCTGCGAATGCTGTAAAGAAGATCTGGGATAAGGTGCCTCATGAGTGGACTCAAGATCCTGTTTTGTCAGAGCTTCAAACGTGTTGTTTACATCACGAACAAGTGAGTTTAGATAAGAAACCTTCAGCGAGACAGTGCCGTACATGTCAACTCATTTAACTGTATCACGGACCTAAAGGTAACGAGTTGTCTTCGCCTATAAACACTTATCATGGCTGCGAAAAGAGTAAGCAAGATGTCGCAGAAATAGGTGAAGAAAGTGAGATTAGGCTTGCTCTCTTATGCAAAATCCAAGAATCGACATTGCATTACTACTATACTAGGGGTCAATGACCTCGGATGAGAACGCACATAGGTACACTACTAGAGAACAATGACCTCGGGTGCTAAATCAGCACAAAAATGCTGACGAGGTGTTTTAGAACCCCCTTTCTCTACTACTTACGAGACAGCAGCAATCTTCATCATACGCAGAATATCTTCTAGGATTCCACTTTCGTTCCGCATGTCAATTTTTGAAGCCCATATTTCCTGCGTTCAAAATCCAGGCAGAGGGTAATGCAGTTTTTGTCTCGTATAAATGTAAGTTTTCTTACCTAGATACCTTAAAGTGAAAGCTACCGATATGACTTCATCAGTTCAATTAACGCGTTTTTGCTGGTTTGTATCTTTATTTGATTTTCAGTAAAAATTCCTTTCGAACCGTTCGCCAGTTTTCTATGGATGCCCTGAACAGAATTTTTTAACCTGCTTACGCAAATTACTTATAGATATGCGGCTTTGATGTAATTTGCTTTCCACTGTCTCTAATTTAACTTTAAGAACATCGTTAGTTTTTCTTTCGTCATCTAACTGCTTTTTTCAATCTTTCACTTTCTTCAATCAGGGTCATAGTATTATCACAGACCTGGGTAGGTGGAGTGGCTGGAGGAGGTGGTGAACTTACAATAGTCGTGATCTGAATCTTTTAACAATTCGTCAGCCATTTTCCTATTGCCCCTCCTTTTCTTCCTTCTTATTCTATCATGAGACACTCGTTCTATGCTACGCAAAACACCCAAATTTCTAGAGGGAACAGCGTCTTTGTTAAGCACACGTTTGGGAGGAAGTCATAACAATTCGCTCTTTAGATCCCTTTCAAAATGGCTATCAGTAAAATGTTCGGAACACACCCGCCACAAATCTGCGTTCCACTTTCCATCACGCCTACATCTTTGAATCCACTTCTACCGAGCTCGATAGCTGCAGTCGCTTAAGTGCGGCCAGTATCCAGTATTCGGGAGATAGTAGGTTCGAACCCCACTGTCGGCAGTCCTGAAAATGGTTTTCCGTGGTTTCCCACTTTCACACCAGGCAAATGCTGGGGCTGTACCTTAATTAAGGCCACGGCCGCTTCCTTCCCACTCCTAGCCCTTTCCTGTCCTATCGTTGCCGTAAGACCTATCTGTGTCGGTGCGACGTAAAACAACTAGAAAAAAAAAAAAGAATCCACTTCTCCCTTACTTCCTCAGATTTTGGGGAAACTGAAGTATTTGGTATGACTTTTGGAGGGATCTTTCCTGGTTTTCACCCGGCTGTTAATTGCACACAGCAACCCCACACCTCGTACCAGTGCACCGAATGAAACAGTCGTCATCTGAAAGCTTCAATATCCATCATACGACATGACTTCTATTCCACCAAATTGGAGACCTGTCCACAGCATTTATTCAGAGTTTAAGCTTTAGTTGTACACTCATGTACCAAATGTTATTTGTGTATTACTTCTTTCAGTAACTTGAAACCCGAGACAAATCAATTCAAGTCAAACACAAAATAACACTGCCATAAGAAAGCAGCTATTCACCACAAGGACTAGTCATAGAAAGCACAATAAAACTATAAAATCAAAACTGCAACTCACTTGCACATATTAAAGAAACTCACACATTACTCACATACAGTATTACTGCGCAGACATTTAGCGAGACTGGACGGTCAAGGTTACTAACCTTGATGGTAGGTAACTGGTTGACGATATAACCGAGCTCATCCGAAGCCCTCCGAACGCAGAAGCCCCTGTTCTTGGCAACCTGTTATATATTAACCTTGGCATCAACCCTTCCTGCTAAATACAAGTCATCACTGAGGTAGCCAAGGGGGCCGCCGCTGCGGCCAGTGAAATTAAGTCTGATGCCACCACTTTCGGTCAAGACATCGCCCCAGCACAGAGCCAGCTCAACTCGTGCACCCAGGAAGTGCTTAGTTCTGCTGTTTCCACTACTCAGGACACCATCAGGAAAGAGATTCAGGCCCGGTTTCATCAACACATGTTAAATATATACTAACAAGTAGTTAGTTAATACGGAGTTAAATTTAACATCTTGTTAGGTTTCTTGCGTATCATCAAACTTTTCGTGTGAAATGTTAACTAATCGACTGTTAACTCTCCCAATATTGCGAACTGGTGCGAATCAAGGAGGCAGTGGTACGAACATGCTGTTTTACAACGCGCTCCGATTCGCTTTTGTTTGAGCACAGCTGTAAAGTATGGCGCGTAAAGTGAAACGGAATCGTAGTTCTAATTTTTCCTCCTTCGAAAAAGAGTTGTTAATTGAATTAGTTAGTAAATATATATAAGTTATTGAGTGCAAGCGCACAGATGGCTCGACGATAAAAGAAAAGGACGAGGCGCGGGAAAAGTCCGCGAGGGTTTCAATGGGGTAAACAGATACTTTTTCTAGTGGGTATCCGCTGTCACCTAACAAAATCACTTCGTCAATTGGCCCACTTCAAACTGTGCTCCGATATGGGAGATATTAAATATTGTATTGTCGTGTGCAGAACCAGACCACCTAGCAAGTATATCCCTGATTTGGAGGTTAGGCTCGCTAATCACCTGAACATTAACAGAGAAATATCCCTTTTGATTACGATATATTTCGGCCCAATTGCCTCCAGGTGATTGGATTCTTACATGTGTGCAATCTATTGCACGTAGAACAAACACCAGGAAAACGACTTATTTCATAGAAGTCGCGGATAATTTGCTGACGCTCTTCTACTGAAGGGAATGTTATATACCTCCTTCTCATGGATGCTATTGCTGCAGACACTCGACAAACAACTCTATTAACAGTGGCTTTAGAAATTCCAGCATTGTCTCCGGCCATTATGTGAAATTAACCAGTAGCAAAAACTCGTAATATTATCAGTACATGCAACATTGGAGAAAGAGGCTTCTCTTCGTAGGATATTCTAACCTCATTTGAATTTCGTCAACAACCTTAGCAACGACTGTTTTCGATAACCTGTATCTATGAAGAAATTTCGGATCCGTCAAATTTTCAAAGTCATTACGTCGCTGAACTCTCCTTCGATCAGGATTGTTTTGTAAAACATCTAAATAGAGCAATTCCGCCTCGAAAGCGAGATTCACAGCAGCCATTTTAGAACAGGTTGCTAAATGCTAATGTTAGCCATTTAACATTGGAAATGGCTGAGGATAACTTTAATACGCAGTTTAACATTTGTTAATGTTAACATTTGTTGATGAAACGTAAATTTTCTTAAATCGTATGTTAAAATGATTTAACACCTTGTTAAGCACTAACATGTGTTGATGAAACCGGGCCTCAGTGTATCCAACAAAAGATCCAAGAGATCAGTTTGCAATAATTTGTAAACAACAAATAAATAAGTTCTACATAACACCATTTGTTTCCTTCGTGGTCATTCTATTCTCACGCAAAGAAGTATCAACAGGCGTGGTAAAGCTGCTATAGTGTGTCCATAATAGGAAAGCTACAAACCATATTTCCAAACTTTTGTAAGCGTTAACGGGCTAGAATGCTGCTAGTTTGCGCATGACAGGGTATTTTTGCAAGAAGGGATGAAGAAATCCCAGGACTCAAGCACATGATGTTATTCTGTACAGAGTAATAAATAAGTTAAATATTGTAAGCAACTGCAAAATGACCTGGATAATGTTGTGAGGTGGACAGTAGGCAATGGTATGATGATAATCGGGATAAAAAGTCAGGTTGTGAGTTTCACAAATAGAAAAAGTCCTCTCAGTCTGAATTACTACGTTGATAGTGTGAAAGTTTCTTTTGGGGATCATTGTAAGTACGGAGGTGTTAATATAAGGAAAGATCTTCATGGGGGAAATCCCATAAATATGATTGTAAATAAAGGGTATAGATCTCTGCACGTTGTTATGATGGTGTTTAGAGTTTGTAGTTAGGATGTAAAGGAGAGGGCATATCAGTCTCTGGGTAGACCCCAACTAGAGTATGGTTCCACTGTATGGGACCCTCACCAGGATTACTTGATTCAAGAACTAGAAAGAATCAAAAGAAAAGAGCTCGATTTGTGCTGGGTGAGTTCCAACAAAAGAGTAGCGTTACATAAATGTTGCAAAGTTTGAACTGGGAAGACTTAGGAGAAAGGAGACGAGCTGCTCGACTAAGTGGTATGTTCCGAGCTGTCAGTGGACAAATGGCGTGGAATGACATCAGTAGACGAATAAGTTTGAGTGGTGTCTTTAAAAGTAGGAAAGATCACAATATGAAGTTGGAATTCAAGAGGACAAATTGGGGCAAATATTCGTTTATAGGAAGGGGAATTATGGATTGGAATAACTTAGCAAAGGGAGATTTTCAATAAATTTCGAATTTCTTTGCAATCATTTAAGAAAAGGCTAGGAAAATAACAGCTAGGGAATCTGTCACCTGGGCGACCGCCCTGAATGCAGATCAGTAGTGATTAATTGATTGAAGTGGGTATTTTCAAATGCGCTGAGAGCAGGAGTCCGTTGCAGTGTACGATTCCTTCAATGTGCCATGGCTCTGTATGTCTCGTTGCAGCGGAGGTACGGCTCCGCGCAAATGTCTAATGTGTCCATAATGAACTGGGTGTGTGTTGTGTCTCACTGACCCGTGAGTGAGCTATTCAGCACTGTCTTCTGCGAGTCAGCGGAATCGTGTGCCGTGAGCTAGCTTTCCTGCGACTCGATTCACTCGGACACTTGAATGAATCGATACACTGCTTCGAATCATACACTCAGTAGCCAACACTATTGCCTTGGATAACTCCTGAGAGAGAGAAGGTAATACTGCAGGAGAATTCGGATTGGGACAAAGGAATGAAAGAGGAAGCCGGCTGGTTGAATTCTGCACCGATCTGAATTTAGTCCTCGCTAAACACTTGCTTCAAACACCACAAACGACGGCTGTATACATGGATGAGACCTGGAGACACAGGGAGGTATCAAATAGGCAGAGATTTAGAAACTAGGTTTTGGATTGCAAGACTTTCCCAGATGCAGACGTGGACTCAGACCACAACCTGTTGGTCATGAAATGCCATCTGAAGTTGAAGAAATTGAAGAAAAGAAGGAATGCAAAGAGATGGAATCTAGACAAGTTGAAAGAAAATTGTGTGAGGGATTGTTTCAAGGAACATGTAACACAGGGACTAAATGTAAAGGCTGAAGGAAACACAGTAGAGGAAGAATGGATAGTCATGCAGAATGAGATCAGTAAGGCTGCTGAAGAAAAGTTAGGAAGAAAGAAAAGGTCACCTAGGAAACAATGGATAACTCAAGATATACTAGACCTGATTGACGAACGACGAAAGTATACGAACGCAAAAAATGAGGAGGACAGAAAAGAATACAGGCGAATAAAAGATGAAGTAGATAGAAAGCGCAGGACAGCTAAGGAAGGATGGCTGAAAGATAAGTGCAAGGATGTTGCAGGTTGTATGGCCCTAGGAAAGGTAGATGCTGCACACAGGAAAATCAAGGTAACCTTTGTAGAAATGAAAATTAGGTGTATAAATATTAAAAGCTCAGATGGAAAACCACTTCTAGGGAAAGAAGACAAGACAGGAAGATGGCAGAAACAAATACAACAGTTGTATCAAGGTAAAGAAGTAGACGATAGTGTTCTAGAACAAGAAGAGGCTGTCGATGCTGATGACAGGGGAGACCCAATTTTGAGGTCAGAATTCGACAGCGCTTTGAGAGACCTAAGTAGGAACAAGGCACCGGACTTGATGACATACCCTCAGAATTACTGACTGCCTTGGGAGAAACTAGCATGGAGAGGCTGTTCCGTTTAGTGTGTAAGATGTGTGATACACGAGAAGTGCCATCTGATTTTCGGCAGAATGTTGTTATACCTATTCCCAAGAAAGCCGGTACTGACAAGTGTGATAACTACCGTACCATTAGTTTAGTATCTCATGCCTGAAAAATTTTAACGCGTAATATTTACAGAAGAATGGAAAGACAAGTTGAAACTGAGTTGGGAGAAGATCAATTTGGCTTCAGAAGAAATGTGGGAATACGTGAAGCAATCCTGATTTTACGTCTGATCTTAGAGGACCGAATTAAGAAAGACAAGCCCACGTACATGGCGTTCGTAGATCTAGAAAAGGCATTCGATAATATTGATTGGACCAAACTGTTTGAGATTCTGAAGGTGATCGGGATCAGATACCGAGAAAGAAGAATGATCTACAATTTCTAATTTTGACGTCTAATGAAGACATGCCCTTTGAACTATAGCTCCCTCCCACTTCATATTCCTTACCTCTTCTGTGGCTGCTACCTCCTGGCGTGAAGATATTGGTTGATCCGCTCAGCTTCTTGGTCGTGGTGCGTCATCATATCCATCTCCTGTGAGTCTAGCTCAACTACTATTGGAAATTCTGCGGTTTATGTCTATCATTTGACGAATTTGAGTTTCCGTCAAAATGAGGTGCATTAGGATTAAGATATATATCCTGATGGTACGTTTTCCGTCTACGGAGAACCTCCTCTTGTTATCTGCCCTGTCTTCTCTCGTATAATAAGAACGATGAGAAAGACCTTCCTCTATCATCATGACCATCAGAGGCTAAGTCGTACAGACGCTAAGATGTTAAGATGTTCTCATATTAAGACCTTCCGAGGTAAAGACGCTCTCGATGTTAAGATGTTAAGAAGCCTAAGACGTTCTCAAGCTCTTGTCTTTGAAGTATACAGGCTCTCAAATCTCCCTCTATCTCCCATATCGCATGGTCCAGTAAGATCTGATGTTCTATCCCTTCCTCTTTCCATCGCTGTATATTCTATCCATCATCTTGTTTCGTAACGTTAATTGACATAGGTTGAAAATTCGCATGCTTTCAAAGCGTCATCAGACAAAGTTCGAAAAGTACGAGTTAATAAGTTCGAACTGTCTCTTCAGGATATGGAGGGAACTAAGCAATTTTGCAATCTTGATGATGTCACTTTCCTGGTAAAGGGCTAAAATTAGCATGGCGTGTCCGGTCGCCTGAGCTCGGGCTACTGGAAATTTACTGCAAGCTATCAATACGGGTGATGTTGTAATATCTTAATCAAGACTCAGCTCGTTCAGAATCCGTTATTGTCATGATACAAAGAAATTAGATAATGTGAAATATATTACCAAAAACCCTATATATAATATTAATTTAGAATGACCTACCACAAATTAAATATATACTGTGCCCTTCTAAGGCACCAAATGCGGTGATCTCTTCTCTCTTCTATGCGCCGGCTGCTCCTGTAATAAATGACATATAACACATACTCACCGCTGCATGTAGACTCTTCATTCTCAGTCGTGCCCGTTCGATATCCCCGGTGAGGCCACCCGCTGATTGAGGAGTGAGGGAATGAAAAGAAGGGGGTAAACTAACTAAAATGACGGTACCCAAGACTGAATTAAAGTTTAAAATAAAAGACTAATTTATTCAAATAAAATGCTGAACGTAAATTGAACTAGTGAAAAGTGTAAACTAAATGAAAATAAATGACTAATAAAATATTAAAGATTGAAGGTCTGCCTTCCAAAATAATCATAACTGCCTGAATAAACTGACTGAAGGTCAAACACCTTAATTAAATATTCCAGGCTATCTTGACACTATCTTCAAGTTGAATAAAATGACTCCGTTAAAACTCTGGTCAGAAAAACCACCTACTTGAAATACAAAAATTACATTACGGAGAAAATATCTCTCAAATATTCAAATTAATAATTTTAACATAGTTGACTCACAACAAAGTAAATTAAATTCTGTTACGTCGATCAATCCACTGACTCATAAGAGTTATAAATGTTTATCACATGGCTCATTTGGGAAAAATACCCAAATTTACATAATCTTGGACTGCATTAAGCAAGTGTATCACTTAAGGAAATAGTTCTTAGAAAACAGAACAAAACAACCATGAACATCACTTCATTTCCTACATGACCATCGTCTTATTCAAATACCTCCTGGTTAAACAAAATCAAATATTGACACATCACTCTGAGTGTATCCAACCACTCATTTAAATTTTTACTCTTCATTTACGTGTCTGTGATAGACTGGACTTCCTAAAATATAAGCAGAACTTTAGGCCAAGTGCCTGATGTTAACATTATCGAATGATAGCGATCCTTGTACATTAAAATTTCTATTGACTTTGCCGCTAACTGCATTTCATCATTAATTCAATTTTGTGGTATCACCACAAGATGGAGGCAGATACCATCTTATTTACCATTTATTGCGGCAGTTTTATACAATTGGTTCATTTAAAGATCGCTTCATTCCAAATAAAAATGTAGTGGATTTTAAAAGAAAGTTTGGTAATTACTCAAGGTGCCTGGTATGAGCATACCACTACTACTTCGACGGTGACATAATCGATGACCCAATAAACCTAACATCTGAAATGGTATTTACATCATTACTTTAATTAACGGAGAAAACACTGCTCCGATAAAATACAGAAATCAAAACAAACTAGCCTAGCTGCACTTATCTATTTACAACAATAAAATATAAATAATTCACATACGCTTGCGTCCTACAAATATACGGCAAGATACAATCAGAAAGGAAAACAAATAAACAACTGGATCCCCCCCATCGCGGCCTATTGGAAAATTAAATAAGGATAGAAATGCGCAAAAACAAACACGGAGTTACCAGAAAAATATACCCCGCTGCGAATAGCAAAATATTGCGAATTTGACGGCAATCCCAAATTTCAGACGACAAATGTCTGGACATAAAATTATATAACCTTGATGGAAAAATTACTGTTATTTCACGTCAATCCGTGATCCTACATAAATATTCAAAACACATTGATTCGTCTCTCTGTTCACCTTGTACTCTGGCTAGCATTATTTGTCGAGCATCTATTCTCCCTGGAATTATTTAAACAAATACAGGCTCCTGCCTGTAGTATCATAACCCATGTCGTAACACATTTAACGCACGTGGTTAAATTCTTCATTCCACAATTCTTATTTATTCACTTATTCGCGACGTCATTATTATTCATATTCTCACAGTACAGCCTCGCTCGTATCCGGCGGGCAAAAATATCTGTCGTGCACATTACGACTTCTTATGTAAATTCAAGACATGGTTCAAATATCATATTTCCATCATCAACGTAGATCATCAGGGATATTCATCATCTAGCTCGAATCTCTCGATCATTCACTGTTAACACATCACAAAAATCACAGAGCTGACTCATCAATGGCGCTCATAGTTACTATATAAAAAAAAATGACGAGATTGCCTCTCAAAACACAAATGTTGAAACGTGCGCAACCGCAACTACAGAAATAAATATTCGCGTCTACCCAAAAATCGTCGCAAAAATACGCGGGATAAATACAAATCGAAACCGGTCATCTGAAGGATGATTCCGCAACATAAAACAAACTGAAATGCGCAAAATAGTGAAAAAAAAATAAACCTTGAAATAACATCGCGGCGGTGTCCATAACATCACAACTCCAACAAAAGACAAATATAACTCAAAAACCATCGATCTAAAATCATGATGAAATAATAATAATAAACTGACATTACACTCGTAGATCAAAATCATAGCTGCCTAACTGTCAGAATGACATACTACCAAAATCAACCATAAAATACACGCAAACAAACATCTACATAGACAAAGCGCACAAAATAAGCCTATCTGAAAGTACAACAGAAACATTATTATTATTATTATTATTATTATTATTATTATTATTATAATTATTATTATTATTATTATTATTATTATCAGAATTATAAAACTGTGAATTATTTACAACCCTACTTAGTACTCTAAACTACACTGATCATCGATTTTGCCACGGTCCTACATATTATTTACATTATAATGATGCTCATACCTGATGGTGGAGGAAGCAGGTCGGTTCACCCACCGGCCCCCGTCATGGTGAAATTAGAATTCCATCTTCAAGCTGATGTGGTATTCCAAATTTATACACACGCAAATTTGACACATTCTTGCCATGCCGTTACACACGATTATTCTTAGCATAAAACACTCGTATTTCTCTCACTCCAGTGAAAGTTTAGAAGAAATGCCACTGCCTGTTGTGTAGACGGATGGTCTCCTCGCTATCTACCTGCAAGATCACCTGGCTCGTTTGGTCGCCGATCCCTCAGCTTTGTTTACCTTACAGCTTATAGTACATTAACCCTCCTGGGGCATAACTGTTCCGTCAAGTTTTTTTGCTATTGCGGTCTGCATTGAAGAAAGTCAAACACCTTCCCGGCTGTCTTACTAGTTTCTGCCCATAACATCTCGCTTGCCAAACAGTTTATTGAATGGTAGAAACAAGCTAAATATAGTTTATGTTGTGGAGAAGATTTTTATACTGATCTCACAAATAACGCTCCCCGCTGGTTAGAAATGTTGTTATGTCTATGCTGGAAAACATGGACTTGTTTCCCTCGACTAGTAATGTGAGCTCATTTAAGTTTAGAGTGTAATTCTTGCCTGCACTCCCTGCCTTTACAGTAAAATGTCTGTGAAAGTGTTCATTTCCTGAAATGCATAGTCTCCCAAGTAAATGATACAAGGCTTTCTAAAAATGCCTCCAAGTGTCTAATCGCTTCCTTACCAGCCAAAATAAAACTGACTAAAAATGCATTTGCTGACACACTCTGTCACTCTGTCAAAACGTAGATTCACTGAGAATACTGAAGTATCACTAAAAGTACTCAAGACAATAACTGAGAACTAGAAACACTGAGAACGACTGCGAACTTGGAATGACTGAGTAAGACTCAAAACACTGAGAGGTAACTGAGAGTAACTGAGAGTTGATTCACACTGAGAAATAACTGAGAGTAACTGAGAGTTGATTCACACTGAGAAATACTGAGAGTAACTGAGAGTTGATTCACACTGAGAAATACTGAGAGTTCGACCCTGTGGTCGCTGGGTTTTTATAAAAATTTCTCCCACCACCTGGAAAATAGTTCCGTGGAAGGGATGCGGCGTAATGATCTAGTCCTTGGGAGCGCTTTCTCGTACATCCGTAGGTTATGGTTTTCACAATTTGTACTCAAAACTTCCTAAATTCTGTCCGACTCACATGTGATATTGCGCCGTGGGAAATGATCATAGGATAATCCACACGATGATGCGCGTCCCTGGTGTTATTTTCTTCCGGGGGATGGCCTCGTTCCGCCATGCTGACTCCTCATTCCGGGTCCCATTCCTCCTCCGTTTGAAGTTGAATTTTATTAATTAGGCACTGATTAACCACGGATTGACACTGATAATTCACCAAATATTATAAAGCAGTTAGGACACTGTTTTTCACTACCACCTCGGGCTTCAGATCACGAGATACTGTTAGTAGATCTCCCGGTATGACAGCTCATTCAAATTTAGAATATTCTGATTGGCTGAGACTTTCGCGCTCTTCCAAACGTGGTGCATCCGCTTCTTCCCACGAATTGGCGGTTACAGTCGTTGGTCCTCTATTGTCCTAGCTAAATAGGTCAGGCTTCACCGCGTGCTTTTCTCGTGAGAGCGGACAGCAAGTGACCACTCCCCGGCGGTGTCATAAAATTTATTTGAAGGGTGGTTTACAATCTGGTCGTGTCTAGAGAAAAGTTCCATGGATTCTCTCGCCGTCAGGCTGGCGCCAGAAATTTCCTTTGTGACTGCTAGTTTCACAGCCTCACTGTGGTATCTCATATGTGAAATATTCAATTTAATTATGAATTAAATTAGGCAAATTCGCTTATGGGTGCAATGCCCCCTTACGCCGTTAGAAATCTTACGCGATAGTGGAAGATTTCTCGATTCAACCAATGATATTCTAGACATACTTGCAGCCATAAGCGAATGTATACTCCTAACTACGAAGTATACCTCTGCTTATGTCTGAGTTTTCCTCTGATTTCTCTCTCTAAAAGTTTGTTCTCTTTCTCGAGGTCATCTGCAATCTGTTTCATGACTGCTAGTATCTCGGCTGAGTTCTGTTCGCATTCCGGACAATTCTCTTCTGTCTGTTGATCTGTCTCAATCTCGAAATGACTGTCGTCTCCTGGGTTCGTTGATAGGGTTTCCTGGTCATCTTCTTCTTCTGCTTCGGTACATGGGTCATCCTCATCATCTTCTTCTTCCGTGCCGGAACTTGCGTCTTCTCCTGCGTTTGAGCTCCTTGGTTTTTCCACGAGGTTCACTTGAGCTGCGCCTGGTGCTATTCTGTATTCTTTAAGATTTGCCGCATTCATGATCATTTCATTTTCGCCATCTAAACTTCTTATTTTATATGCATTGTTTTGCAGATCCTGGACAATGCAGTAAGGACCGATGTACAATGGTGCGAATTTTGCGTAATACTTCCTTTCAGGATCGGAGATGGCTGGTCTACGGATCAATACCATTTCACCTTCCCTTAATGGCTTGCGGTATTTCTTTCTACGAACTCTCCTCAGCCTGCGGTCAGCTTGCTCTCTTAAGTGCTCCCGTACCTGCTGTGTACATAGTTCCGGAGATAATTGGGGTTCAGGCGGACAGTTGACGACTGGGCTCCACGTCCTGGCTGGTTGTAAGCCATTATGCACTGTGGCCGGGATTTTCGCTGTTGCTTCATGGACAGTATTATTTATGCAGTCAGTGATCAATGGGAGAATATCGACCCATCGCCAATGTTGTTCTGGGATATAAATTCTGCTGAATTTTGCGATGACTTTCATTACTCTTTCTGCCGGGTTCGACTCTGGGTGACGTGTTGAACTCAGAATATGCTGTATTCCTAATTGCCTTAAACCTGTTTTAAACTCTGCGGAGGTGAACTGTGTTCCGTGATCTGTCAATAATTTCTCCGGTTTTCCCATGGCCGGAATTATTTCTCTATTAATGCATCTTAAAACTGACCTAGTATTGGCCTTTTGCATTGGAGAAAGGTTTGTAAATTTGGAAAATACATCCATGGTGACTAATATGAACTGGTTGCCTCTCCGTGATTTCGGGATTTTTCCATAAATATCCATCGCGAATAACTCACGGGGCTTTGACGGTAGAATGGGAATTGGTTTCTGTTTTAAAAGGTAGGAGTTCGCCTTGACACGCTGGCAAGTGTCGCATGTAATTATAGCATCCCTGACAGTTTTCCTTAGGTCTTTCCAGGTGAAAGTTTCCTGAATTGTGGCGACGGTCTTATCAATACCTCCATGCCCAATAACACGGTGTACATGCCATATTAGCTCTTCCTGTAATTCTTTCGGGACGACAATCTTTAATTTAGTATGATCCTTATCTGCATATTTCAACAATTGATTATTTAACAACATGTATTCTTGTGCGGCCTTGTGAATTTCGTCATAGCGAGGGTCTCCTTGTTGAATTGCTCCTTGGAAATACTGGATAATCGGCTGTAAGATTGGATCAGCCTGTTGAAAGGTTGGTAACTGGCTCAGTCGGAGCAGTACATTTCGGTCTTCCTGTGTTAAGTCCACATAATTTACCTGCTCTTCACGTCTATTTGGGTTCCTGCTCAAAGCGTCTGCTAGAATGTTTGCCTTGCCGGTACAGTGTTCAATGGTAAAAATAAATTGCTGCACGAACAGTGACCATCTAGTAATTCTGTCAGATGAAACAGCTGATTTTAACATGAACGTTAAAGCTTTATGGTCAGTTCTTATGACGATTGGAAACCCATAAATAACTTTCCGCCAGTGCTGTAGGGCTTGGACTATAGCTAGCATTTCCAGCTCTGTAGTCGTGTAGTTCCGTTCGTGCGACCTCAATTTTCTACTATAAAAGCCTAAATAGTCCTTGGTTTTACATTCATTGTCCTGTTCCTGGAATAAGACTGCACCTATGCCCACTTTAGATGCGTCTGTCTGAAGGATAAATGGCCTGTTAAAATCGGGATACGCTAATTGTATACTCCTGGCTAACAGTTCTTTAGTACATGTGAACGCTGTCTCTGCTTCCTGTGTCCATTTCCATCTGTTATTCTTACATAGCAGGTCTTGTAGTGGTGCTACGACTTCGGTGAAATTTTTACAGTGTTCTCTAAAGAATTGACACATACCAAGGAATTGTCGAATATGTTTCACCTTGGTAGGCCTAGGGAAGTTACTTATCGCTTCTAACTTTACCGGATTTGGTCGGATTCCCTTGCCGTCTATCACGTGTCCTAGGAATAGGATTTCCGGCTGACAGAAGTGTGATTTCTTGATATTCACCTTGAATCCAGTTTCTATAAGGTTTTTAAACAGTTTACTTAAATTTTGGAGGTTTTCTTCAAAGGTTTTAGTCCCAATTATCATGTCATCGATGTACAAAGTAGTAACTGCTTTGACTTCGTCTGTTAGGTTCCTGTCAAGTGCCCGTATGAGAGCGCTGGAAGAGTTGCGCGTCCCGAACGGAAGTCTTTCAAAGACATAGGTCTGTTGATCAAACATAAACCCTGTTAGTAATTTCGACTTATCATGCAGAAGGATATGGTGAAAAGAACTGGTCAGGTCTACACCTGTGAAAACTTCCATGTCTCTAAATCGACGAATTGCGTCCTTAATAGGCATGGCTTGATCATTCTCCGGGATTAATTTGGAGTTTAATTGACGAGCGTCGAGGCACAGCCTCAGGGAATTGTCGGCTTTCTTCACTATGACAAGGCTGTTCACGTACGGGGTAGGTCGCTTCGAGATGATCCCGTTTTCTTCCATTTGTTTGATAATTTGTTTGACCTCCTCGTGGTATTTCTCTGGCACTGGATACGGCTTACGTTTGTACGGTTCCCAGTCCAAAACATTGAAAACATATGTAAAATTAGGGATAAGGCCTACCTTGGAATCGAACACGGCCTGATGTTCAATTAAGAAGGCTCTTAATTGATCTTTCTGTTCTTTCGTTCCTTTGAACTCTGCAACCTTGTCATTGATTAAATTTTCAATATCTTCTGCAGTATCAACCATAAAAATGTCGGTAAAAATCCCCTCATGGTCCAAAATATTTAACTGTTCATCCGCATGCTCGGCTCCTAAGATATCGTGGAAGTCTCCGTCAGTACTGTCATCTGCTTCGTCCTCGTCAGTTTCCGGATTTATTGCCACCTTGTCGTGACCTCCATTCCTTCGGAATCTCACCACGCCCCCTGCAAGGTCAATGACGGCATGTGTATCCCTTAGAAAATCAGCTCCAAGAATTACGTTATAGTTAACTCTGGCCATTATGATGAATGTATGACTGTAGGTTGAGCTCCCTATTGTCATTTCCAGGTATGTCTGGGACTTACAGGTAGTCACCCTGTCTGGGACGATCCCTTTTATTTTTACTGTCGAGACCGGGATCTCAGGTAGGCTCATTCTCTCTTTCAAATCATTAAACAGATTCCTCGAAATAATGCTGATACTCGCACCAGTATCTAAAAGTCCTAAAATGCTTGTTTCATTAATTTTGACTTTAATCACAGGTAGAGGTAAAATTTGTGGGCTCTCCTGCTTGAATTCATCACTTAATAAGTCCTCAGGCTGCGCTATCCATGAATCCACCTTCGCTACTTCCCACTCTTCATTCTCAATGGTAAAATTTGTGGCTGAGTCAGTGTCTACTGGAGCTACTAATTCGAAATTGAAGTTTTTTTTTTCCTAGCACCGGTCCCCTCGTACGTCGGTGCGTTCGGATTGAGTGGTCTGCGGTCCTCGCTTCCTCTCCTTCTTGTTTGCTGGAACTCGAGGCTTTCGGCCCCCGTGATGTCCGGGTTCATGTCTTGGGATTCGATCGCCTGCTTCCACTGATCGCGCTGCTGTTTGTTACTCAGGTCATTGATGTATCGGCGCCCCTCTTGATACCTCGGGTCCGAGTTCCTATCTCGCTGGTAATTCCTTCTCTCATTCCATCTCCTTTCAGGATCGCGATAGTAAGGCCTGTCTCTTCCTGCATTTTCCCATCGCCTTCTGTCACGTGAGATGTACCTCCTTTGGTACGGCTGCCTGTCTTGGTAGCGCGGTCGCCTGTCTGGGTAGTTAGGTTTTCTAAACCACGGACGTTGGATTTCTTCCTCCTGGCGTCTCGTGTTCGTCTCTCGCCGCGGTACAGCACCTGAATTCGGGCCGTTTACCTGCGCATTGCCTCGTACATTTTCATTGGTGGCATTAGCTAGGTAAGCCCTATGTTCCTGCGTTTGCCTGGTCACTCTCTGCGGTACATTATTAGTGGATGTAGCGTCTAGCTCCCTTAGAATAGCCTCAACTTGGGTTGGATCATCGACCCTCGCTGTAATGAGCATTCTCTGCACGTCCGACGGAAATTGTTTGATTATCGTCTGAACGATCTCTGCGTCAGATACTGGAGAATCTAATTGTCTCAGTTTGACGAGCTGTGTTAGAAAGAAGTCTAAGTATCGTGTGGGCTGTGTCGACATGTACTTGCGAGTGTACAAGTCCATTCGGAGTGCTTGTTGTGTGGATAAGGACCAGTACCTTTCGAGAAAAGCCTTCTCGAAATCTGCGAACGTCTTAAAAGTATCTACGAAACCGTAGTACCAGGTCTTCGCCTGTCCTTCGAGATATTTTTCTACTATGCGTAGTTTCTTTTCTTCAGGGGCTTTAATGTCTTGGAAATACTGTTTCAACTCCCTAAGATAGACTTTTGGTGTTATTTGTGACGTTCCACTGAATTTCTTCGGCTGATCGTCACTCGTACGCACGATGTTTATGATTTGCGTGGAAGCTTCCGTTCTTTGCGTACTTTCGGGCATTGTCCTCTCCATGTTAAATATTTGGGTTATCGGCTCGGTCTGTGTCGGCTCGTGCTGCGGCTGTATCCTAATCTCTCTGGCTACCTGGGACTCGGCTTGTCTGTCGACTAGCATTTTGACCAAGGTCGACAAGTTTTCGCTCTGGGTCTTAATTGCCTGGATTTTTCCCTCTATGACCTCGTTAACTTCCTGTCTTACTGACTGCTCGCTGAGTGTAATCGCACCCTCAGTTTCTGCGATCTTTTCTGACAGTTCGGTTAACCTCTTGGTAATATCCTGGGTCTCCGACTTTAAGGTCATGATTTCGTGGCTCGTTTTCTCCTGCGTCTCTCCGATCTGTACGCATACTCTATCCATTTCTTTCCTATTCTCGTCCTCAATTTTATCTATCCGCTCCTCCAAGAGTATCATACCTCGAGCTAAGTCCTTGCCTTGATCTTGCACCATTTCCCTGGTTTCCCTCATGCTTTCCTCAACAGTCGCGCTGTGGCTGTCTAACTGCTCTTGTATTTGTACTTGTGCATCGGCTAACTTCCTTATTTCTTCCATCGTCTCTTGCCTGTTTGCATTACACGCCTGCATGAGTTTATCCTGGTTTTCCCGTAACTCCTTTTTCAATTCGACCTGGCTTTTTATGAACTTCTCCTCGAGTTTTATTTCATACTGTTTAAATTCTTCCAAGACCTGCCCGTGTACTGCCTCTACTTTATTCGCAAGTTCGGCTTGGCTACTCTCAATCTTATTTACAAGTTCTACCTGGCTGGATTTAAATTCGTCAGCTAATCCTGTTTGGCTGCTTTCGATCTTATTCGATAGTTCGGCCTGACTTGATTTCAACTCATCCTGACTGGTTTTAAATTCCATAGCTAATTCTGTTTGGCTAGTTTCTATCTTATTCGACAGTTCGGCCTGACTTGATTTCAACTCACTAGTTGTTACACTTAAATCGTTAATGGTTTTAATCAACCTGTCCCACTGCTCCTGGCTAATCGACATTTTATATGCTGAGAGAATACGACTGAGACCTTCAGGTTCCCCAACATACTTCCATCACATGCAAGACACAGTAATCACCAATACAAAACAATTTTATCCTAAATTTGGATAAAATCATACAAAACATATCATTTATAATTAATACCACTACTTGTCAAACAGTACTATCACAGCATTCATATTTATCAACACTCAGTAAATCTATGTTCATGGCTGTTAGTCTGGGTACAAAATAAATAAATGTAAAGTGCAAAGTCCCGGGGATAAGCAAACTAGCCCCACGTTGGGCGCCACGCTTTTCACTCCTCACTCCGGCCCCTGTGCCCTTCTAAGGCACCAAATGCGGTGATCTCTTCTCTCTTCTATGCGCCGGCTGCTCCTGTAATAAATGACATATAACACATACTCACCGCTGCATGTAGACTCTTCATTCTCAGTCGTGCCCGTTCGATATCCCCGGTGAGGCCACCCGCTGATTGAGGAGTGAGGGAATGAAAAGAAGGGGGTAAACTAACTAAAATGACGGTACCCAAGACTGAATTAAAGTTTAAAATAAAAGACTAATTTATTCAAATAAAATGCTGAACGTAAATTGAACTAGTGAAAAGTGTAAACTAAATGAAAATAAATGACTAATAAAATATTAAAGATTGAAGGTCTGCCTTCCAAAATAATCATAACTGCCTGAATAAACTGACTGAAGGTCAAACACCTTAATTAAATATTCCAGGCTATCTTGACACTATCTTCAAGTTGAATAAAATGACTCCGTTAAAACTCTGGTCAGAAAAACCACCTACTTGAAATACAAAAATTACATTACGGAGAAAATATCTCTCAAATATTCAAATTAATAATTTTAACATAGTTGACTCACAACAAAGTAAATTAAATTCTGTTACGTCGATCAATCCACTGACTCATAAGAGTTATAAATGTTTATCACATGGCTCATTTGGGAAAAATACCCAAATTTACATAATCTTGGACTGCATTAAGCAAGTGTATCACTTAAGGAAATAGTTCTTAGAAAACAGAACAAAACAACCATGAACATCACTTCATTTCCTACATGACCATCGTCTTATTCAAATACCTCCTGGTTAAACAAAATCAAATATTGACACATCACTCTGAGTGTATCCAACCACTCATTTAAATTTTTACTCTTCATTTACGTGTCTGTGATAGACTGGACTTCCTAAAATATAAGCAGAACTTTAGGCCAAGTGCCTGATGTTAACATTATCGAATGATAGCGATCCTTGTACATTAAAATTTCTATTGACTTTGCCGCTAACTGCATTTCATCATTAATTCAATTTTGTGGTATCACCACAAGATGGAGGCAGATACCATCTTATTTACCATTTATTGCGGCAGTTTTATACAATTGGTTCATTTAAAGATCGCTTCATTCCAAATAAAAATGTAGTGGATTTTAAAAGAAAGTTTGGTAATTACTCAAGGTGCCTGGTATGAGCATACCACTACTACTTCGACGGTGACATAATCGATGACCCAATAAACCTAACATCTGAAATGGTATTTACATCATTACTTTAATTAACGGAGAAAACACTGCTCCGATAAAATACAGAAATCAAAACAAACTAGCCTAGCTGCACTTATCTATTTACAACAATAAAATATAAATAATTCACATACGCTTGCGTCCTACAAATATACGGCAAGATACAATCAGAAAGGAAAACAAATAAACAACTGGATCCCCCCCATCGCGGCCTAT
Source organism: Anabrus simplex (assembly GCF_040414725.1). NCBI lineage: Eukaryota > Metazoa > Arthropoda > Insecta > Orthoptera > Tettigoniidae > Anabrus > Anabrus simplex. The sequence continues at coordinate 333,689,466 of NC_090267.1, read as the reverse complement.
TGGAAAATTAAATAAGGATAGAAATGCGCAAAAACAAACACGGAGTTACCAGAAAAATATACCCCGCTGCGAATAGCAAAATATTGCGAATTTGACGGCAATCCCAAATTTCAGACGACAAATGTCTGGACATAAAATTATATAACCTTGATGGAAAAATTACTGTTATTTCACGTCAATCCGTGATCCTACATAAATATTCAAAACACATTGATTCGTCTCTCTGTTCACCTTGTACTCTGGCTAGCATTATTTGTCGAGCATCTATTCTCCCTGGAATTATTTAAACAAATACAGGCTCCTGCCTGTAGTATCATAACCCATGTCGTAACACATTTAACGCACGTGGTTAAATTCTTCATTCCACAATTCTTATTTATTCACTTATTCGCGACGTCATTATTATTCATATTCTCACAGTACAGCCTCGCTCGTATCCGGCGGGCAAAAATATCTGTCGTGCACATTACGACTTCTTATGTAAATTCAAGACATGGTTCAAATATCATATTTCCATCATCAACGTAGATCATCAGGGATATTCATCATCTAGCTCGAATCTCTCGATCATTCACTGTTAACACATCACAAAAATCACAGAGCTGACTCATCAATGGCGCTCATAGTTACTATATAAAAAAAAATGACGAGATTGCCTCTCAAAACACAAATGTTGAAACGTGCGCAACCGCAACTACAGAAATAAATATTCGCGTCTACCCAAAAATCGTCGCAAAAATACGCGGGATAAATACAAATCGAAACCGGTCATCTGAAGGATGATTCCGCAACATAAAACAAACTGAAATGCGCAAAATAGTGAAAAAAAAATAAACCTTGAAATAACATCGCGGCGGTGTCCATAACATCACAACTCCAACAAAAGACAAATATAACTCAAAAACCATCGATCTAAAATCATGATGAAATAATAATAATAAACTGACATTACACTCGTAGATCAAAATCATAGCTGCCTAACTGTCAGAATGACATACTACCAAAATCAACCATAAAATACACGCAAACAAACATCTACATAGACAAAGCGCACAAAATAAGCCTATCTGAAAGTACAACAGAAACATTATTATTATTATTATTATTATTATTATTATTATTATTATTATTATTATAATTATTATTATTATTATTATTATTATTATCAGAATTATAAAACTGTGAATTATTTACAACCCTACTTAGTACTCTAAACTACACTGATCATCGATTTTGCCACGGTCCTACATATTATTTACATTATAATGATGCTCATACCTGATGGTGGAGGAAGCAGGTCGGTTCACCCACCGGCCCCCGTCATGGTGAAATTAGAATTCCATCTTCAAGCTGATGTGGTATTCCAAATTTATACACACGCAAATTTGACACATTCTTGCCATGCCGTGACACACGATTATTCTTAGCATAAAACACTCGTATTTCTCTCACTCCAGTGAAAGTTTAGAAGAAATGCCACTGCCTGTTGTGTAGACGGATGGTCTCCTCGCTATCTACCTGCAAGATCACCTGGCTCGTTTGGTCGCCGATCCCTCAGCTTTGTTTACCTTACAGCTTATAGTACATTAACCCTCCTGGGGCATAACTGTTCCGTCAAGTTTTTTTGCTATTGCGGTCTGCATTGAAGAAAGTCAAACACCTTCCCGGCTGTCTTACTAGTTTCTGCCCATAACATCTCGCTTGCCAAACAGTTTATTGAATGGTAGAAACAAGCTAAATATAGTTTATGTTGTGGAGAAGATTTTTATACTGATCTCACAAATAACGCTCCCCGCTGGTTAGAAATGTTGTTATGTCTATGCTGGAAAACATGGACTTGTTTCCCTCGACTAGTAATGTGAGCTCATTTAAGTTTAGAGTGTAATTCTTGCCTGCACTCCCTGCCTTTACAGTAAAATGTCTGTGAAAGTGTTCATTTCCTGAAATGCATAGTCTCCCAAGTAAATGATACAAGGCTTTCTAAAAATGCCTCCAAGTGTCTAATCGCTTCCTTACCAGCCAAAATAAAACTGACTAAAAATGCATTTGCTGACACACTCTGTCACTCTGTCAAAACGTAGATTCACTGAGAATACTGAAGTATCACTAAAAGTACTCAAGACAATAACTGAGAACTAGAAACACTGAGAACGACTGCGAACTTGGAATGACTGAGTAAGACTCAAAACACTGAGAGGTAACTGAGAGTAACTGAGAGTTGATTCACACTGAGAAATAACTGAGAGTAACTGAGAGTTGATTCACACTGAGAAATACTGAGAGTAACTGAGAGTTGATTCACACTGAGAAATACTGAGAGTTCGACCCTGTGGTCGCTGGGTTTTTATAAAAATTTCTCCCACCACCTGGAAAATAGTTCCGTGGAAGGGATGTGGCGTAATGATCTAGTCCTTGGGAGCGCTTTCTCGTACATCCGTAGGTTATGGTTTTCACAATTTGTACTCAAAACTTCCTAAATTCTGTCCGACTCACATGTGATATTGCGCCGTGGGAAATGATCATAGGATAATCCACACGATGATGCGCGTCCCTGGTGTTATTTTCTTCCGGGGGATGGCCTCGTTCCGCCATGCTGACTCCTCATTCCGGGTCCCATTCCTCCTCCGTTTGAAGTTGAATTTTATTAATTAGGCACTGATTAACCACGGATTGACACTGATAATTCACCAAATATTATAAAGCAGTTAGGACACTGTTTTTCACTACCACCTCGGGCTTCAGATCACGAGATACTGTTAGTAGATCTCCCGGTATGACAGCTCATTCAAATTTAGAATATTCTGATTGGCTGAGACTTTCGCGCTCTTCCAAACGTGGTGCATCCGCTTCTTCCCACGAATTGGCGGTTACAGTCGTTGGTCCTCTATTGTCCTAGCTAAATAGGTCAGGCTTCACCGCGTGCTTTTCTCGTGAGAGCGGACAGCAAGTGACCACTCCCCGGCGGTGTCATAAAATTTATTTGAAGGGTGGTTTACAATCTGGTCGTGTCTAGAGAAAAGTTCCATGGATTCTCTCGCCGTCAGGCTGGCGCCAGAAATTTCCTTTGTGACTGCTAGTTTCACAGCCTCACTGTGGTATCTCATATGTGAAATATTCAATTTAATTATGAATTAAATTAGGCAAATTCGCTTATGGGTGCAATACATCTTTCCAATTAATTCCACAGTTTAATAAGTTTATGTACATGCTGTGATGTTCAAAACATTACAACCGGAACAGATGAATTAAGTTGAGAGGAACTGGCAGACCCAGAGCAAGATGGATGGACTTGTTCAAACCAGTATAAGAAGAAAGAACGTGGAATGGAACGACAGTACACAATAAGAATGGTGGAGAGAAATAGTATGGTATAATAATAATAATTTCGTGAGGCTATTACTAGCCCTTGTAGGGCAGACCCTCCGAATAAGGTGGGAGGCATCTGCCATGTGTAGGTAACTGCGTGTTATTGTGGTGGAGGATAGTGTTATGTGTGGTGTGTGAGTTGCAGGGATGTTGGGGACAGCACAAACACCCAGCCCCCGGGCCACTGGATTTAACCAATTAAGGTTAAAATCCCCGACCCGGCCAGGAATCGAACCCGGGACCCTCTGAACCGAAGGCCAGTACTCTGACCATTCAGCCAACGAGTCAGACAATAGTATGGTGGAGAAGTGCCACAAATGCCTCAACCCGGCTAGAGCTTGATAAGGGGAAATGACGATGTTGAAGTACAACTAGACAACCATTTCCTCTTAACACTGATTGAAAAAATCCATGAGGATATCGCAAAACAAAGAGAAAGTATGGCGTAACTGAGGAGTCCTGGGGAATAAGGGCACATAGTATTATTGTCCCATTTGTTACAGAATGTTTTATTCCGGTCGCTTGTCTCCCATCATATGCTCATCAAATTTTATTTCAACAGGGTACCTCTAGTCTACAGTACCTTTCTTTTTTCCTTAATCAGCTGTTTGTGTTTAGAGAGGAAAGTAAGCACAACTATTCCGTTAAAGTTCTTTGACAGAGAAATCATCCGAAATTGGAAGAAAGCATTTCAAAGCTACCAAAACTGTTTTCTAGTGGTTCCTGAAGTGGAAGATATTAAGATTGAAAGCCACGTCCTAGTGTAGTACAAGTCTGAGGAGTTGGTACTGAGCTATTCTTCCCAAAGCAAGAATCCCTTCAATCATGTTGCTCCATTAAAAACCAGGCATGAGAAACAGTGAAAATACTGCAAAATTGTCATACATATTAACGTTTATTGCTTTCACTTTATAATCAGGGCTTATGTATAACTTGGACAATTTAGCAAATAATAACATTGTTTTTGTTCCTAAGATTATGTCTAAAAGTAATTCGGTATAAAAGGAGCCGATAACGCTTGTAGGTAAATAGTTAACTAAAAATAATTATAAGAGGTTCTCCTCCCGTCATATTGAATTAAATGAACCACTAGCATCTTCCGTAACCATTTTTTTTTTCAAAGGTTATTTTTCGTACAACGGTAAAACTCAAACATTCAAGAATTTTGGCCCCATTTTTTCTAAAAATTTACTTTTAGCCAATAAGCTCTTATTCCCCAAACGCCTTAATTAATATGAAGGTCAGAAGGACATAAATAATAAGACACCGCAAGTTTTTTTAACAAGATTAGTGTTTAAATATTATATAAACTAAGTGATATTCATCTATTAAAATACTACTATTTATTTTACGTTCCAACGACAACCATGAGGTGGCAAAAGGCTAGGAATAGGAAAGGGCCGATGACCTTCGATGTTCTTCTTCTTCTTATGACCCCGTCTCCCTCCGAAGGTTGGCGATCCAATTGATTATGATTACACGCGAAAGGGCAGCACGGAAGTTTTCTATCGACGTATGTCCATACCACCGCCTCAAGTCTTTCAGCCAGGAATTTCTCCGTCCTCCCACAGATCTTTTCCCATCAATCTTCCCTTGAATGATCAGTTGGAGAAGTTCGTATCGTTCACCTCTCATGATGTGCCCGAGGTAGTTGAGCTTACGCTCCTTGATGGTTATGAGAAGCTCTTTCTTCTTGTTCAAGATGTTGAGGACTTCTTAATTTGTCTTCTTTTCTACCCAAGATATTCGGAGTATTCTTCTGTATAAGTACATTTCAAAAGATTCAATACGCTTCTCCAATAAAGGACTAAGCGTCCACCCTTCGAAACCATACAGAAGGACAGGAAAGACATAACAACGTAGCATTCGAACTCTGAGCTGGAGGTTGAGTTCTCGGCTGGTGAATAAGGTCCTCATGGTATTGAACATATTTTTTGCTTGTCCAATCCTGGATAAGATTTCGCATTTTGAATCACAATGCTGGTTCACTAGAGTTCCAAGGTATTTGATAGAAGATACTTGTTGGACGATGTTGTTGTTGATGTAAAGGGAGGCCTGTTTTGGTGTTTTTGAGAATGCTATCAGCTTGGTCTTGTTAATATTCAAGGATAAACCGTAGGTTTCACTGGTCCTCACGATGTTGTTTATAATGATTTGAAGGTCACTAGGGTTGCTGGCTAACACAATAGTGTCATCAGCAAATCGGATGTTATTAATGACAAAGCCATTGATCTTGATACCTAGATTAACATCTTCCATAGCCTCTCTGAACACAGTTTAAGAGTAGATGTTGAAAAGGAGTGAGGACAGGACACATCCCTGGCGGATACCTCTTCGTATAGCTATGTCCTCAATAGTAGTACCTTCGATGTTAGGTCCCTTTAAACAACAAGCATCATCATCATCATCATCATCATCATCATCATCATTAGGAGTACGAAAGAAGTGACCGTGGCCTTCACTGAGGTACAGTCTGGTGTGAAAATGGGAAACCACAAAAATCCATCTCCTAGGCTCCCCATAGTAGGTTTCGAATCCCTAACTCCCGAATGCACGCTGACAGCTACGTGATCCACAACGCGTGGCCCTTCACTCGGTCAATGAAAATACATTCAGCGATGAGTAACATTGGAGACCAAATATTCTACATAACTATGATATGCCTATAATCCAGATGTTACTGTTCATAATTTTGAAGGTATTCTCAATTACGCCAGTTTCAGCAAAATCGGCGTGTATGTGAGGAATATTAACATTATACCTTTCAAATGACCATCCCTGCAAGTTAGAGATGTATCTCTTAAACCGAAATGGTTTTCTCCATGACCACTACTCTTCAGGTTATGTGCCTTCGGAAGTGGAGATATGATTGTTATGTGTCAGAAGTATTTCCTCGACTCTGACCTCATTTAGGATCGATTCATGCATATAGTGTTCCCTATAATATACTCTCAAGATACGCATGTATACCATTAATTCGAAGATTTCTTCCTATCATGGCCAGATTTCTTAAAAAGCTACTGAGTGAGCTGGCAACGCGGTAGCTGTGAGCTTACATTCGAGGGGTTGATGGGTTCGAATTCCACCATCGACAGCCCTGAAGATGACATTGCGTGGTTTCCCATTTTCATACCAGGCAAGTCCTGGGGCTGTTCCTTAATTATGGCTACGGCCGTCAGCTTCTCAGTTCTAACAGTTTCCTATCATTGAGTCTTCGAAAGCCGTCGATGTGTTAGTTTATAGATGTTTATAGAGTACTAGAAAAGGATACTAGCTTTCAGATATGACGCTTACAATATACATACATACCACCGTTACACCTTCAAGAATTTCCTTTGGTGAGTAAAGATATTTGATGATCTAATTCCATTACCGCTGTCACAATACAAAAGTAGATTTTGTGGTCTATGAATCAAGCCATAATTCATACATACATTAATACTACACGGCTAAAACCCGTCTTGGCGAGAGAGAACCATTTCCATTATTTAATCTGCCCAGAGTTGAACTTCACTTTCAGTTCAGTTCAGTTTCAATCCAGAACATTTACAATAAAATTAATCCGTGTCCCTACGTCAAATAACATATCTGAAGATTTGTCAACTCTAACATGGCACTTGAAACAACATTCACCTTTCAGAAAAATCATCATTGTGTAAAATACACTTGTCGGATGCTTCACATTAGCAATTTAACAAAACATATGTTCTTCACCTTGGTCCTGCTTGTGTCAATAGCAGACTTGTCTCTCAAACAGTGATCGGTATATAAGGCTCGTAAATTTTGGAGAACCTACACACTCTGTACCAGCTCCTACCATCACCATGGTCTCCAAGAGTTTTGCAGTCCTCTTCGTGGCTCTGTTCGCCTTCCAGGTAAGTTTAAATCACTGTCTACCCAGTAGCCGTTCACATTCGATCGGTCTCGCCAATATTAGAAACAAAATCTGCACGCTCTGAACGTAGAATGTTATGAACCTCCAGGGCTGTTTTATATTTCTTTCTTTCTTTCTTTCTTTCTTTCTTTCTTTCTTTCTTTCTTTCTTTCTTTCTTTCTTAATCTGTTTGCCGTCCATGGTTGGTTTTTCCCTCAGACTCAGTTAGGGAACCCACATCTACCACCTCAAGAGCAGTGTCCTGGAGGGTGAGACTTTGGGTCGGCGGGATATAACTGGAGAACAGGGCCAGTTCCTCGCCTAGGCGGAAACTCCTTCTATGCTGAACAGGGGTCTTGTGGGAGGGGGGGGGGGGGACTGAAAGGGATAAACAAGGAGAGGGAAGGAATCAGCCGTGGCCTTACGTTAGGTACCGGGCCTCCAGGGGTGGCAGCTAATCACACTAAGCACTACACCACCCACTACACCACAGAGGCGGACGTTATTTTATTGAAATAAAGTTAAGGGAGTTTCATGGTCTGAATATTTCATGAACAATTTAGTTAGAGTTATTTTAAAGAGGGCAAGGTGAAGATTCAGTTTATAACATAATTTTAGCTGTTTTATATCTCTGAAAATTTCACTACTTGAAAAATTTAGAATTTGTTGAGATACACTAAAGGCACACAGAAATGGGAAAGTGAGTCCAAAATGGAATATAGGTAGCAATAAATGCTTAACTTAATAATAATAATGACATAAGGCATGTGTCTCGAGGAAGTTTCTTAATAAAATAAAAGCCAATCTAATCAGGAGATTCTAAATTTATGGAATTAATTCAAAAAATACCGGCATTTTCAAATTAGATTTCCAATTCCCCTTAAGAGGTAACAGATGTTCTATAAATATACGACCGGGCGAGTTGGCCGTGCGCGTAGAGGCGCGCGGCTGTGAGCTTGCATCCGGGAGATAGTAGGTTCGAATCCCACTATCGGCAGCCCTGAAAATGGTTTTCCGTGGTTTCCCATTTTCACACCAGGCAAATGCTGGGGCTGTACCTTAATTAAGGCCCCGGCCGCTTCCTTCCAACTCCTAGGCCTTTCCCATCCCATCGTCGCCATAAGACCTATCTGTGTCGGTGCGACGTAAAGCCCCTAGCAAAAAAAAATATATAAATATACGATTATTATAAAAATGTACCCCATCCTTCTCAGTAAAACGGCCATACCCTTTGAGATGGTCGAACTCGTACAATGCCCACGGAGTCAGTGGTTCGATAGTGACCCACAGAAATCAACAATAGATATTCCAAGAGTGGCTGATAATCCCGTGGTTGTTCCTCTTAAAAGAACAGTCTTAAGTGTTCTCTCTATATGTATAACTTCGCATATGTCCACGTTCAAGTTGTTACTGCCTATTTTAATCCCCTATAATCGTGTATATAATAATAATAATGTTATTGGCTTTACGTCCCGCTAACTACTTTTAGGGTTTCTGGGGACGCCGAGGTGCCGGAATTGTGTCCCGCAGTAGTTCTTTTACGAGCCAGTAAATCTACCAACAGGAGGCTGACGTACTTGAGCACCTTCAAATACCAACGGAGTTGGGGTTAGAAGGCCAGCGCCTCAACCGTCTGAGCCATTCAGCCCGGAATATAATCGTATGTAAGGGGCTGCCTGGCCGAGGTTCGGCTCACCCGGAAAGACGGGGTTCGATTCTCAGTCAGGAAGTCGAACAATTTAAGAAATGAGATTGCCACTTCCAGAGGTGCACTTGGCCGTGTAGTTCACTCAGCCTTCAGCCTTACACTAAAAATACGTACCAGACTGAATCCTCGGAGCAAAAGCGGCCGGCATAGATCTAACCTCTCTCTACCCAACGAAGTGCCGAGGTTACGAATAGTAGAATTCTTTACCTACCCCTCCCCCCTCACACTACCCTCACGATCGCCCAAACAACCCAGGGCTTTCATCACCTGTACGGACATAACTTCACCTTGCTTTTTTGTACTCATGTGTAAATTATTTCCAGAAAAGTAATTGAAATGAGAAAACAAATTTTAAAAACGTCAGAAACGAGCACATCGGAGTTGAGAATAAATGTGTGTAGAAGAAACGGGATTGATGAGGAGAGAGACGAACCAATCAATCAATCAATCAATCAATCAATCAATCAATCAATCAATCAGTGAATCAATCAATCGCCCCTGACCTGCATGTAGGGTAGTCGCCCAGGTGGCAGTTTCTCTATCCGTTGTTTACCTAGCATTTTCTTAAATAATTTCAAAGAATTTGGAAATTTATTGAACATGTCTCTTGGTAAATTAGCCCAATCCCTAACTCCCCTTCCTATAAACGAATATTTGCCCCAATTTGTCCTCTTGAATTCTAACATCATATTGTGATCTTTCCTACTTTTAAAAACACCACTCAAAATTATTTGTCTACTAATATCAGTCCATGCCATCTCTCCACTGACAAATCGGAACATATCACTTAGTCAAGCAGCTCGTTTCCTATCTTCCAAGTCTTTCCAAGCCAAACTTGGCAACATTTTAGTAACGCTACTATTTTGTCGGAAATCACTCAGATCAAATTGAGCTGCTTTTCTTTTGATTTTTTTCCAGTTCTCGAACCAAGTAATCCTGGTGAGGGTCCCATACACTGGGACCTCTGTATAATAGTTCGGCTCTTACCAGAGACTTATATGCCTCCTCCTTTACAGGTGGTGGTGGTGATTATTGTTTTAATAGGAAGTATTAACTAGGCAGCCATCCTCTATGTAACACTAATCAGAGATAAAAAATGGAAGGGGCCCGATACTCCGAAAAATGAAGGTATTGACCAAAGAAATACCAGGGCCATGAAGGGCGTGAACATGAAAGACTCCCTAGGCCTCGACACCTAATAACGCCGGGGTCGGAAAAGGACAAGAGTTGGCCAAGTGATGTCAAATAGAATAGATGAAAGTGAAGTGCCTGACACAAGTAAGTGGAAGCAATGCCAGGACTCAGCCTAGAACCCCATGGTCACCAACCCACGCTCCCAAGTTGAGAGCCCCTGGGGCCACATTTAGTCGCCTCTTACGACAGGCAGGGGATACCGTGGGTGTTATTCTACTGCCCTCACCCACAGGAGTATCTCCCTTACATCCTTACTACAACTCCTAAATACCCTCATCACCGTGTTTACAAATGATCTAGGCATATGTCCTTTATTTTAAATCCCATTTATGTGATTTTCCCACCTTTGTATTTACAGTGATCCACACAAGGAACTTTCATCCCATCAACGCAGTCATTAAAACTGAGAGGAATTTTCCTTTTAGTGAAACTCACAACTTGACTTTTAACCCCGTTTATCATCATCTCATTGCCTGCTGTCCATCTCACAACATTGTTGAGGTCTTTTTGCAATTGCTCACAATCTTGTGTAATTTATTTATTACTCTGTACAGAATAACATCATCCGCATAAAGCCTTATCTCTCATTCCAGATCTTTACTCGTATCATGTGTATATACATAATAAAACATAAAGGTCCAATAATACTGCCTTGTGGAATTCGAGACGGGTAGTGTATGAAGATGTAGAGAATCTCCTTGTTCTTCCGAGTTTTATGTTTCTCCCAATGTCCTCTTCCTGTTCTCCCTCTTCCAGTGCTAATATGTTATTGTACTCTTTCCATTACGTGTTCCTTTTCAAGTTCCTATCTCATTATATACGACTTGACTTCCATGGTAAGTATCTTTTTATCACATTAAACAACATTTATATTTGTATTCACTTATTTATTCAATTATTTATCTGTTTTTATTTAAAAGATTGGAAAGTTCTGAATAAAGTGTCGATGGTAACTATTATTAATGTAAGGGAAAAATACAATGAGATAAACAATTCCTATCATGTATTGTTTAGTTTGAGGAATTGTAATGGGGGCAATGCGTTTAATTCAGTTTGCACTATAATTCTAGATGAGAGCACAACTCTTTCTTTCATAATACGTTATCTGTGAAAATTTTACTGCTTTAGAAATTTAGAATTTATTTTCTGATATCTCTGAAATTTTTCTACTTCAGAAATTTAGAACTTTTGGAGATAAAGGTCCCGGTGTAGAAAGCCAAGAATAACGGACGAGAGGATCCGTCGTGCTGACCACACGACACCTCCTAATCTGCAGGCCTTCGGGCTGAGCAGCGGTCGGTTGGTAGGCCATGGCCCTTCGGGGCTGTTGGGCCATGGGGTTTGGTTTGGTTTTGGAGATAAAGGCACACACAAATGGGATAGTTAGTCCATAATTTACTCTTAGCAATTAGAGGACCAACTCTTCGAAAAATCTAGAATTCGTTTAAAGAAACAAAGAAGAGCTACGAGGGATGTGAAGCCGAATCTCCATAAGGCAGCCGCAGGTCGAATCCTATACAAAGCTTATGAGGTTTTTGAGATTAAAAATCACGCCCTTGTGATCGCATTATAATTATAAATCCCCTGTCTATCATCATGGTATCAACAGTCACGGAAACTACAAGCTTGCTTGATCTGAATGGGTTACAGAAGATGTGAAAATGAAAGACTGCCTAAGCCTTGCAGACCTATTAAAATTGCTGCGAGCGAGGAGAATATGAGTAGACCAAGAGAAGTCGAATAGGGAAGATGATAGTGAAGAGACTCACGCAGGTAAGGGGGCTCAATTGAGGACCTCTTGATGGTGAGGGATTCCTGGGGAGATTTTGTCTGGTTCAATTTCATCCAAGTTTGGTAACAATTATTCTTTTGTTCTTTTATGTTCACGAAGCCAAGATTTGTTACATTATACCACCAAAAGTAAAATACGTTATAATTAGCTGGGCTGCGTTGCTCAGTCGGTTAAGGAGCTGGATTTATGAGCCCAGGTTGGCAGGCTCGATCATGGCTCAATCTGGTGGTACAATATCTGAAGGTCATCAAATGCGTTAGCCCCGTGCCAGAAAATCTAAAACTGCCTACAGGACAAAATTCCAACACTTCGGCATAAAATTAGTTAGGAGAACGTAAAACCAGTAACATTATAATTCTGCCACTGGATCGAAAGAGTTATCCCACTTTAACTAGTAAGTTCAGATATTTTTCTTAGTGTTAAAAACATTTCAAGATATTACCCATCCCTATTTTCAATCCCAGGCCTAAAATAGGCTAGGTAGTCACTTGGCAATGAAAGATATTTTACTACTAGCATTAAAAGTTATACCTAAATGACTGTTGCAGGCCTCAGAAGCCAACGTAATCGACGACATCATTGGACAGATGGGCACGGCTATGAACAAAACAATGGCCACAATCAAGGAGAAACTGGCCGACTTGGAGGATAGAGCATCCAACGTCATCGACAGCATCCAGGAGAAAGTTCAGGAGGTAGAAGACAAAGCTGCCGAGACCGTTCAGAAATACGTCGAACAGGCCCAGGAGCTTGGTGCTAACATCACTGAGTGTCAGAATACAGCCCAGGAGGCATTCGACGAAGTAAAGAACGCCAGTACCTCCGGCCTCACGGAGTGTTTGTCCACTCTTCGCGAAACCATGCAACCTGACCTTGATCTGTTGGACGGTGACATGCAGCAGGTTCAAGCATTCGCCACTGAGGCCGCTAAGAACTTCTCAGCATGTGGCTTCATCAACCCTTCCTGCCAAATGAAAGTCATCTCTGAGGCAACCAAGGAGGGAGCCGCTTTGACCAGTAAAGTTAGGTCAGATGCCACCACATTCGCTCAAGATGTCGCCCCTGCTGAGAGCCAGTTCAACACATGCGCCCAGACCGAGATGAGCTCAGCTGTTTCTACTACTCAGGATACCATCAAGGAAGAGGTACAGTGTATCCAACAGAAGATCCAAGAGATCAGTTCGCAATAATTTGTAAACAACGAATAAATTAGCTCAAAGTAATAAAATTGGTTTTCTTCTTAAAAACACGTTTTCCCTTTCTCGATTCTGTTATTAGATCCACATCACATTAACAAGCATCAATAGACGTGATACAGCCGATATATTCATTGTAAATGGAAAGCTGCAACTGTCCATGATCAGAGGTTTCATTCCCAGTACTGACAACGGACGTAATGAACGATATTTTTCGAGACTTATGAGAAGATAGATAGATAGATAGATAGATAGATAGATAGATAGATAGATAGATAGATAGATAGATAGATACCGAAAGCGTTGGCCGTGCAGATAGGGTCGCGCAGCTGTGAACCTGCATTCGGGAGATAGTCGGTTCGAATCCCACTATCGGCAGCCCTGAAGACGACTTTCTGCAGTTTCCCATTTTCATACCAGGCAAATGCTGGGGTCGTACCTTAATTAAGGCCACGGTCGCTACCTTTCCGATCCTAGCCCTTTCCCATCCTTCCGTCACCGAAAACGTTCGATGTGTTAGTGCAACTTTAAACAAGTAGGAAAAAAAGGCATATATATAGTGTGTCTGGTAAGAGAAGAGACTCTTTCCGCTCTTGTTTCCACATGGTTTTCTACCAATTCTATCCCCTATTAACAGCATTTAATTGCATTTTTTCTTGGTAGTGGCTTTACGTCGCTCCGACACAGATAGGTCTTATGGCGACGATGGGTTAGGAAAGGCGCAGGAGTTGGAAGGAAGCGGCCGTGGCCTTAATTAAGGTACAGCCCCAGCACTTGCTTGGTGTGAAAATGGGAGACTACGGAAAACCATCTTCGGGGCTGCCGACAGTGGGATATGAACCCACTATCTCCCGGATGCAAGCTCACGGCCGCGTGCCTCTAACAGCACGACCAACTCGCCCGGTTACAAATAAATTAGAGATACTACAACACTAGTTATCAGACTGGCCTAAGATAGCCAATAAGGAAACCGTAAAAAGTGTCGTGCCTTCTCTAAAACAATATATTGCAGATGAGCAAGCGTCTAATGTTCGGAGGATGTGTTAGACGTAAAAGTCAATGAGCATGTAGTGTACAAAAAACTCTATGGTGAAGTTTCAGAAGCACTGTGCAATGGAATTGAACAATGAATTTGTTTATGACCAGATCAATTGAAAACGCTACAACACAGGAAATGCGCATGAATGTTCGTGACAATATTCACCCTCGCAGAAAATGTATTTGGGAGTAGACTGTTCTACACAGAGCGAGTTCTCACAATCTAATGAACACTGGAAGCATCAAAAGAGGAATCGCCAGTGAATACACTTCAAAGCTATATGTTTATGGTTGTTCAAACGAAATTGGATATTTCATGAAGTACCCACTCTTGAAAAAGGCATATTTAATCAGGTTTCTGAATCTCGTAAAACTGAGTGAGTTGGCCGTGCGGTCAGGGTCGCAAGCTGTGAGCTTGCATTCGGGAGACAGTGGGTTCGAACCCCACTGTCGACAGCCCTGAAGATTGTTTCCCGCTGTTTCCCATTTCCACAACAGGCAAATGCTGGGGCTGTGCCTTTTTAAGATCACGGTTGTTTCCTTCACACTTCTAACCCTTTCCTATCTTATCGACGCCATAAAATATATCCGTGTCGGTGAGACGTAAAGCAAATATTTAAAAAAAAAAAACTCCAGTCCACCAGTTCCGGATCGCCAGAAACTGAGAAGAGAGGTATTCAGTTTGTCGGAAATTTGGCATATACCTATTACAGTCAAAACAAACCGACAAACAAGCAAACAAAATTTGAAAGAAATACAGTACACTATGGAGTTATATCAATGAGCAGAAATACTACCAGCTAAAAAACCCTACTATACGCCTATACAAGAAGACAATCAAAACACCGGACGAGTTGGCCGTGCGGTTAGGGGCGCGCAGCTGTGAGCTTGCATCCGGCAGATAGTGGGTTCGAACCCCATTGTCAGCAGCCCTGAAGTTAGTTTTCGTGGTTTCCCATTTTCACACCAGGCTAATGCTGGGGCTGTACCTTAATCAAGTCCACGGTCGCTTCCTTCCCACTCCTAGGCCTTCCCTATCCCATCGTCGCTATAAGACCTATTTGTGTCGGTGCAACGTAAAACAAATTGAAAAAAAGAATCAAAACAGGACAAAATAATATTAAAACAAGACACTAAAAGTAGAATGTTTATCGACCTTAATCATTATTTTCTTTGTCTGGCTCCTTGGCTGAATGATCAGCGTAGTCACCTTCAGAGGGCTCCAGGTTCGATTCCAGGCCGGGTCGGAGAATTTAACCTTAAATGATTATTTCCCCTGGCTTGGGGACTGGGTGTTTGTACTATCACCAACCCGCTTGCAATCTATACACCACACACAACATTGTCTATAATCCACCACAAAAACGCGCATTTCCCACACACAGCAGATGCCGCCTACCCTCGTTGGAGGGTCTACCTTAAAGGGCAGCAGCAGGTTAGGATTAATTAATTAATTAATTAATTAATGCCTTTGACTCTATACTGTTCCATACCTCTGAATCATAATTTTGTGCTGTGTACATGCATGGTTACGAAACCTCGTACTTACTTCCCCATACAGAGAAGACGGTCAATTTTAATCTGTTTATTTCTGTAGACATAAACGGCCAGTTTTTGAGTTTTTCTCTTTCAACTTCGGTTGACCGAGGCAGGAGAGACGAGACTTGGTTCACCCTGAAACGTTTGAGTGCATTTCTATATGCGTGGTATAACTATCCTCTCTATTATATTTAACCATGAATTCTCGGACTACTGTGGGATTAGCCATACAATGCTGTGGAATTAGTGGACTGCAGCGGATTTAACCGAATTAATGTATATTAGAATTACAATTAAGTGAATGAATTGAAAAATCAAATTAAAATATTGTACTGAAATAACCTACTAAATAAATATGGCATAATTAACAGTCGTTTCAATGCACACGTATTATTTTCATAAACATTCTCAAACTGTGTCATATCGAATTTTGCGTTAGTATTGCGAATTTAGCTCAGTCTCCCCTACTTATTATAAAATAGTTACCGGAATGTGTTTGAGCAGTATTTTTTTTTAATCGCGCTTCTACAATAAACTTAGGCGCACTTATGTAAAATCCGAAAAGCTCTACAGCCGCTCGTGCTTCTTTGGATACTAGGATACACTTTTCTTTGTGGATGGGGAATGATATTTGACAGTAACGCTTGTTTGTAGCGTTACTAATAACAAGTAACGTAGACTCACGGTGTTCCGCACATTGAGGTACTAATCAAAGGTAACGTACTACGCGCAGGTAACACAGAGCTAGGGTATTTCTCACATTATGGCGCCTTTCATAGGCAACGCAAACCCATGATGTTCCTCATACAGGGGTACTAATCACAGGGACCCGTACTATCCCGTGCTGTTCCTCACATAGTGGGTACTAATCACAGGCAACGCAAATCTTCTGCCATCGGCTACCCACAGTTGACGAATATTCTCGCGTTTCGAGTATGTATGAAATCAAATACTTTTTGCCGGTCAATTTGTGTGTGGTTGAGTGTACACAGCCTACTTCGGGAATAAAAATGAACACTGTTGTCTACAAGGAAATCGTTCCATTTCCACTTCTGGAGGTGCGTATGGCCTAGAGGTTCGCTCAGCCTACACCAAAAGTGAGTACCAGGTTAATTCCTGGGGGCAAAGGCGGCCGGCTGTAGAGCTAACCACTCTATCTCATCAAGTGCCGAGGTTACGGATAGTGGAAACCATTACCTTCCACCCTTCAAGGGCCTTCATTGCCTGTGTGGAGATGACTTTGCTTTGCTTTTTGATTTACAAGGAAATCTTAATGGTCATTAATTCAAAACTGCTCCTGGGTGAAGCCGGAGATGGCCGCTTGTTGGATACACAATGTATGTTTAAAAAGTACGGTGAATTGATCGATATCGCAATGGCAACGTGTGGTAACACTGCGTGCATTAGCACATAGCGCTGCATAGCGTTGAATGCATGGAGCTGAAGCAGGTTTGTCGGTTACCGCCAGTCGAACGTAGTTCGTGTGGAGACTTGTTTCATAGTGCAATGGAGCGAGGTATAAACATCAAGTTTTGTTACATATTGGGGAAAACGGCGACGGAGACAAATGCAATGTTGGCGCACGTGCACGGGACAGCAGGAGTAAGTACGCAAAAAATGTGTTTACAAAAGGTTTAAATGCTTTCGGGATGGACAGGGAATTTTCGATGATGCGCCACGTCCGAGTCGACCATTAACTAGGAGAAGTGTAGAAAACATCGAGCAAGTGCGACAGATGGTGGCACAAAATAGGCGACTGTCTCTGAGAAGGATATTAGAGATATTCGGGATTAGCAAGGCCAGTTTGAACACCATCATTCACAACAATTTGAGTAAGCGGAAGATATGATCTTCATTTGTGCCGCGCACAGTGATGGACGAGCAGAACGCAACGCAGATGGAAATTACTAGAGTTTTTATTGATACGTGTGAGCGAGATCCATCTTTTTCTGAAAACTATCATCACAGACGATGGATGAGAGCTGGTGCTACCAGTTCGCTCCCGAGACCAAGCGACAATTAATGGGATGATGTTCACCGAGTTCCCGGATCTGGCACCTGCAGACTTCTTTTGGTTTTTGCTTCTCAGGGGAACCCTCAAAGACACACAATATGCTGACATACCGAACGTCCAAAGCCTGGATCCATTCCAAAAGACACCTTCGCTATCATTTTCCAGTAGCTGTATTCACGTTGCCAAAGGTGTATTGCAGCTAATGGAGAGTACTTTGAAGGCGACTAAAGATATTTTGTTTCTTACTTCTGTTTTCTTGATGTTATGGAATCATTCGCCGAACATTTTAGACACACCTTGTAAATGTGACCTTGTTTCTCTATGGAGTAAAGCGCACCCAATCCGTATTCCTGTTCGAATTGCTAATGCTGTTCTACCCTTCTATTTCCACCACTCCCTTCCCTTGCCCATTGAAAGCAATACTGTATTAGGTTGCACAATACGCAGGACACTTTCGTAGAAGGTAGTTGAACAAGCCGTTACAAGAAACAACAACAATACACTTGTTCCGACAGTGTCAGTATTCCTCCAACGAATTTTCACCATTATTATTATTATTATTATTATTATTATTATTATTATTATTATTATTATTATTATTATTATTCATGCATATGTGCATACTTAATTACAGACTGGTATGCCTTTCAACGTTCAGTCTGTAAGCCTCTGTGAATTAACTGTGAGCCTCCAAAATCTTATATTTGAAACCAGACTCTTCATCTTTTAACCATTATAAACTGAACCTAACCATCGTCATCTTGGTTTATCTCTGCTTCTCTTACCCTCCATGGCCGAATCCATTACTCACAGGTAACCTGTCCTCCTCAAATCGCCTCACGTGACCCTACCACCGAAGTCGGTTTATACACAGCTTCATCCATCGAGTTCATTCCTAACTAGTCATTGCTCCCATCGGTGTGTACCAGCAAAATTTCTCGTTACTTCCATATCTGTCTGTATCCACCCAGCTATCACTCTCGTGCATACTATTACTAAATTGTTTTCATTCCTCCCATGAACGGGGAGGTGGGCGTCGTAGACGCTAAAGCCGTCTCTCAAGCTAGGATACCACTGCTAAATGTTTTCATTCCTCGCCTGAAGGGGGAGGCGGGCCTCTTAGATGGTGACACCGTCTCTCAGACCAGGAGATTTGTATCGGGGAAGGAGCTGTGTGGATAAGCTGAGAGTATTGGCGGCCGTGCCCTATACTAGGAACTGTCCCGGCATTCGTCTTTTTGTGCAAGAGACTGAAAACCATTTTCAGGACATCCGACAGTGAGGACCAGCCCCTCTCCGTCTCTCGAATTTAGAGGCGTAGAGCCACGGTAGAGCCGTGGCCACCCCTCTTCTGCTCGGTTGGCTGGTCGGAGTGCAGAGCTGTCGGACCACAAACCAATCTGCATCCGCCGACCATTGTCAGGCCAGGACTAGTACTATTACTAAATTGATTTCATTCCTCCCCTGAAGGGGGAGGCGGGCCTCCTAGGCGGTAACGCCGTCTCTCAGGCCAGGAGATTTGTATCGGAGAAGGTGATGTGCGGAGAAGGTGAGAGGGTTGGCTGCCGTGGCCTATACTAGGAACTGTCCCGTCATTCACCTTAATGCAGGAGCATGGAAAACCATTCTCAGGACAGCCGACGGTGGTTAACAGCCCCTCTCCGTCTCCCGAATACAGAGGCGTAGAGCCAGGGTAGAGCCGTGGCCACCCCTACGCTGCTTGGTTGGCCGGTCGGAGTGCAAAGCTGTCGGACCACAGGCCAGCCGTGCCCACTTGTGGGCCGAGACCCACTCTGCATCTGCCGAATCAAAGTCGGTCTGCAAACAGAACAGTGTAAAGTAAATTTCGTCCGAGAACTTACTTCTCTCTAACAGCACTGTGAGATTTTTGCATTAGCTTCACCTACATTCGATTATACTGTACTTCCATCCTGGAAGTATAAACATTCTAAGTTCTTGAAGTGATCCACTCGTTCCAATTGTGGATTTCGTACCTAACATTCAATCCTATTTTCCTTATTCATTCATCGCTGCTGCCATCTATGGGCACGTTTATACAAGCCACTTGTCCTTCGAACCTTCAAGGCCCATTCCCACCCACTGGAATGGAATGGAATCGAACAGAATCGAATATGTTTTTAACATACAGTATGTTTAAACGAGGAATAGGGATAGCGATCACCACGAGTCGAATCGAACCGAACGGAACAGGATTCTTTGCCAAGAATATTTTTCGACTGGCGAAGTGGAATCGAACGGAATTATGAAGCAATATATTGAAGATCGGAAGGGATGGACAAAGAAGAGAGAAAGAAGCGGCCGTGGCCTGAAGTTAGGCACCATCCCGGCATTAGAGGGAGGAGAAGTGGAAAACCACGGAAAACCACTTCGAGGATGGCTGAGGTGAGAATCGACCCCCTCTACTCAGTTGACCTCCCGAGGCTGAGTGGACCCCATTCCAGCCCTCGTACCACTTTTCAAATGTCATGGCAGAACCGGGAAACGAACGCGGGCCTACGGGGGTGACAGCAAATTACACTAACCATTACACCACAGAAGTGGACACGTAGTACCATTAACGGCCTTTTTTCAATCTCTTGGGGTTGGCACTTGATGTGAATTAGTCAAGTTTTACGACGGGGTGCCCTTCCACGCGGTGATGTATTCACGCTTGCGTGTTTCTATGTAGTGCGATGTGTTGTGCGTAGATTACGAAAATACCCTGTCCCCGAGACAGAGGAATTAACCATATGCGGTTAAAATCCTCGTCCCGACTGGAAATCGTACTGGAAGCCCTCTGAAACGAAGGCTAGTATGCTGAGCATTCGTCCAAGGAGCCGGATTATTAGTAGTAGTATTTTGTTGTTATTACTATTATTATTATTATTATTATTATTATTATTATTATTATTATTATTATTATTATTATTATTATTATTAAGAGAGGAACTTGGTGAGATACCATGTTCAATGAAATGCCTGCTGGTTTAATTACAGACTGGAATGGAATTCCGATTGTAGTTGAGACAGGACAGACGAGGCGAGCACCAGAAAAAGACAGACGATTATAATTACAGAGAGCGAGGAATGTGGAAATGAAAGGGGATGCGCTTCTCTCTCTCCCCCGCCACCACCGTCACATTCCATACCCTCATTGCCGTCAATATCAGCCCCCAGTTGGACGCACCCACAGTGGTTCTTGTATCTACCTGGATGTGAATATCACATTATACATGAAAATTTGCATACGTACCAAAGGACAATAACTCGTAAAAAATGCAGATGCCTGATCATTTTTGTTACTGTTAATATGTGTTCTTGACTACAGTGCAGTAAATACGCTAGTAAACGCTACAATAACATGAGAGAAGGCCTCCAAGAAATCTAGTAGGCCTACGTCAATAGAAAATCGAATTATATTTCAAGGGGACACATAATTCCCCCATGTTCATAATATTAAATCATATAACACACAAGGAATATTTTCTGGGAAAGTCAGGCATTCAAAAATTAACCGGCGCATATCTTTAATTGAAACTGAAATTTCGAGTTTTTAAAATATTTTAATTTTTGATTTTATCTCTCTTTCACCGAACCCATTGCCTGCTCGCACTGAAGCTGGTTATTTACATTTCCAAAATTTGCTGTTAAGCCCCACCTTTACCTCTTTCTACAGGACGCTTTCTTTGCGGACACCTAGGGCCTAAAGGCAATTTCCCTGCAAGATTTCGACTTCCTACCTCAAGGAATTCCGGACATCTATTTTAAACTGTTATGTCAAATTGGAGATTGCGCGAAAAATTCAAAACTGCGATATCTCCTGAAGAATAGATGAAAATTGCATACTGTAAACGAAATTTTTATCTACTTTGTTTACTTGAGTTGAATCAACAATATATGTTTATAAGGACTAATTGATTTAAAACTTGCGTCTAAATTCTACGTTTTTTCTTTTATTGCAAACTGTAACATTAAAAAAAGGTGTAGATACAGTTTTGTATGCAACGTTGTAAGTTTCTCCGTCCGGTGCTACTACGAACATATCACGCCTGCAAAAACTTGGGAACAATCCACGTTTAGTGCTGATCGTGTGAAAAGCAAGGTGACTCTAAAATGTATTCCCACTACTTTTTTTTTGTTTACGTCGCACCGATTGGAGTGGGAAGGAAGCGACTTCATTACCGTACAGCCCCAGTCGTGGAAAGCAATATTCACAGCTGCCGACAGTGGGGTTTGAACCCACTATCTCCTGAATGCATGCTGATAGCTATGTGACCAAAATCGCGCAGTCACCTACTATCATAGTTCGGCACTAAGACTTATTAACAGATATTTCAAACGCCAATTTCAGAGGAAACTGTAAACTAAATTGGTTGGATATTTATTTATTTATTTATTTATTTATTTATTTATTTATTTATTTATTTATTTATTTATTTATTTATTTATTTATTTATTTTATTTATCTATGCTCAGACGTCTTAATGTCGACAATGAGGTAGGAGAGGGATAGGTCTGGGAAGGAAGCGATCGTGGTCTTAATTATGGTACAGTCCCAGCATTTGCTCGGTCTAAAAATGGGAAACCATTTAAAACCATATTCAGAGCTGCCGATTGTGGTGGAGGGAGGTTTGAATCCGCCATCATACGAATGTAATCTACGTGACCAGAACCGCACAGCTAACTCGCCCTGTCAGTGAGAATTATTGGAACACGTAGAATGAGAATATTTTCTGATTTATAGAATTTTTGGGATATTAGGTCGTGTTACATATATTGAAGGCTGACGCGTTTCAATATTGCAACTAAGAGCAAGAACAATGTAAAATGGAAACTGTTAATGGCGATACTCAAGACAGTAGAAGTATAGAAATGTAGTTCATTCCCGGGGCTCCAGAGTCAAGGAGGGTTGCCATGATCTACTTAGTGCATAGCGTCTCCTTTGTTAACATTATTCGGGTATTCAGAAATTTCTATCTCTTCACGAATGATTTTAGGTGTAAAAACGATGACAGATGTTGCATCAAGAATGATTTTATAGTCATTTTGTATGGCATGCTCTGCTACAGCAGACTTCTCTGGCTAGCAGAAACGTAAGTGCCTGCGATGTTCTTTAAACCTCGTTGATACCTTCCTACATGTTTGGCCAACATAAACAGATGCACAGGAAAAGGGCCCTACATTCCAGCACAGTTTGAACCAATAGGATTTTTAACAGATCGTAAGGAATTGCCTATGGTGAGATTAGGCTTAAAGATTATCTTGATATTGTGCCTTCTGAGAATATTGCCAATTCTGTCCGCGACAGATCGTACGTATAGCAGTAAGCCCAGACTCACAGGAGGAGAATCACGTGACAATCAGTCTTTTGGTTTAGGATGTAACACTTCGTCAATTTTTTTCATTGAATAACCGTTCCTTAGGAATGTTCTGGTTAGGAATTCAAGTTCACCGTTTCATTTACACTGGGCAACAAAATTTAAATTTTTGTTTGTTAAATGTAAGTGAAAGGGTGTTTCTGGTACACTTTTTTCTGCTGATTTCAAATCCGTTTTTAGAATTTTTCCATCACTTACATTTTTTGAGTAATTTTCAAAAAATTAAAAATAAATGTTGTTGTTCCTACTAAAATTTATTATCTAAACTTAAATTTCATTTACATACCTAAAAAGTATGAGAGGTAGATTTTCGGCTGAACTTAGCTTGAGGAACATCCCTTTTGAGTGACCAGCAGTAGTCAGCGAGCATATTTGGACCCCATTTTCCCTGGTAACGGCTTTCAAATTCGACGATGTCTTGATGGAAATGTTCCCCGTGTTCGTCTGAGACAGCGCTTAGATTTTCAGGGAAAAAGTCAAGATGCGAGTCCAAGAAGTGTATTTTAAGAGAAATATTACATCCCATGTGTTTATAGTTTTGTAGAAGTTCACTAATATGTTCCCT
Source organism: Anabrus simplex (assembly GCF_040414725.1). Lineage (NCBI taxonomy): Eukaryota > Metazoa > Arthropoda > Insecta > Orthoptera > Tettigoniidae > Anabrus > Anabrus simplex. The sequence continues at coordinate 333,665,802 of NC_090267.1, read as the reverse complement.
GTAATTCTCTGACCTGTAGTTTCCTAGAAAGTTTGTGACCACCTTCTTAAATGATAACCATGAAGCTAGTTCGTATGTTTTTAACTTGCTTTCAAACACTGTATCTTTCATCAGTTCTTTGATCTAAGGACCAACAAATATGCCTTCCTTTAGTTTAGCTACAGATATTTTTGGAAATTTGGTTTGGAGAAATTGAAATGCATCCGTACTATGATCAAGTGCTTTTACAAAATTCTTAATCAAACCTAGTTTTATGTGTAATGGGGGCAGTATGATTTTGTCAGATGCAACAAGAGGCTGATGAACGACATTTTCCTGTCCTGGAGTAATGACTGTCTTTTTGGCCAGTTCTTTTTATATAGTGATTATTTCTATCTCGACTATCCTACTTGCATAAAAAGCAGCAAAATTTCGTATATCCTAACTGCAAACCAAGTAAGAGAGCTACAACTTTCAAATCTGAACATATCTGCCAGGAATACTTTTCATACTGGGTAGCGGATAGTACCATTTTCATGTTCTCATATGATTCCTGTGGGCTACAGGAACTGATGAAAATGCATTTCCATTGTTAAGCAGTACCGCTTTCAAACTTCTTTTTGAAGAATCAATGAATAAACGCTATTCTTCTGGATTATGCTGCTGCCCTAGTGACTCGAAGAGACCTGTAACATCATTGCAGAAAACTAGTTCTTCCTTTTTAGAAAAAAGATGCTCAAATTCCTTTTGACGTTGGCGGAAGAAGCAGACTTTGGTATCTTTCTCTATAAGGTTCCAGCAGTTTAGTCTTGAAGCGAGTAATTCTTATTTGGCTTTAGACAAATTAAGATCACGAACCAACTCATTTAGATCTGATTGTGTAAGTAAATGAGGCTCGGAAGAAGCAGCAGAACTTTCTACAAAGGGTTGGTCATCATCCTTTTTATCATCACATAACTCTTCACCAGCATCAACTTCTTCATCTCCATGCAGCAACGATCTATCTTGTAGAGAAGGTATAGGAAGCCCTGGACCATGTAGAACCGGTCTGGTTGCTGATTTCAGAGACGGATATACAACTGTATGTTTTGACTTTGAAGATATACCAGAGATATTAGTCACACAAAAATAGCAATCGGTCAAATGATCCGTAGGTTCCCTCCACTGCATCGGAATTCCAAAAGGCATATGGTGAGTCCCCTTCATCCATCCAGCCAGTAGAGTTACACATGAAGCACAACATATGTTAGGAGCCCAATTCTGATTCAGATCCATATTGCAATTAAAAAATACAACTCATAAGTAAAGCCCGGATTTTTATGCAGTAATAGGTTAGGCTGCAAACTAATTTGGTTAGTAGGAAGTGTCGGCCACCCCCTCTTCCACAGCGTAGTAGGAGTAACATAAATTACCCCTAATATCTATGCAATCCCCACAGCACGGCGGTTGTGAAGGTAGACTATACTTGCAACTTGCTTCAGTAAGTTTGCATTCTAACCTATTAATGCATAAAAATCCGGGCTCTACTCATAAGCTTCCTTAATTAAAGTAGTAACACTTTGCCTCTGCGCTTTAAGGGTTAACTCGCCACATATATTACAGAAACTATCTGGTTTATTTTTACAGTTGCGAGGGAATTTTTCACACAGTAAAATAAAACACTACTGTATATTGTTTTTGTTTTTTTTGTGTTGTTGGCACTGAGATGGAGAGTCCCAGGGCGAAAACTATGCCCTTTTACTCATCTGTTTCCTAGGAATAGCCGATGAGTCGGAAAATCGCAATCATGCACTGGCGGGGGAGAAAGCGATCTGTCTTGCAGGCTAAGCCTGCAAGTCAGAAGAGAAAACCCCCTCTTCTCTAAGTTTTTGTTTTCAGCTAATTAAAAATCGTAGGGTAAACGGAGAAGAAGAAGTAGCATTCTTAAGAAACGGGGCTTTTCAGGGTGTGATTTCTAGGTAGTTATTGAGTAGTTAACGTTAGAATTTGGAAAAGGCCGAAAAGGTTTTCTTAAGACCTGTCATACAGGAGCCAAGGGCCGCGATACTTATAACGAGTATTCGGCTTCTTGGTCCTGATGACCTGTTTTAGTAACGTGATGCCCTGATCGGTAGACTGGGCTTGGAGAATTCTAGCCCTGGTCATCCTAGTTAGCTTGTTAATCTGAGTTCTAAAAGTCGGAATACGGACTTCTGTGCGTATCTTTCTATTAGATCTCAGAAGGGGCGCTCTTGTCATTTTTCTTAGTATTTTATTTTGGAAAACTTGTAATTTAGAAAGAGGAGTCTTGGGAATATAGCCCCAGGCCTCGCACCCATAGAGCAGTATGGGCCTAACACATGCTAAATAGAGCTTTCTCTTGATGGATATTGAGATGTATCTATTATAAAGCAGAGGTGCCAGGTTTGCCACACGAGCCCATGCTCGTTGCAGGGCCTGTTCTATGTTCCCTCTCCAGATAAGACTTTTGTCCATTGTTAGGCCGAGATATTTGATTTTATTAGACCAGGACAGGGGGGTATCGTGTAAAATAAGATGACCAAGGCTAGGCCTTCGTCGAGAAAAAATAATTGCTTGCGTCTTGCCAGCATTTATTTTAATTCTGTTCCGAAGGCACCACTTCTCGAACAGAGAGATCCAAGATTGCAATATGGTGATGGTATCTCTGTTTCTCCTTTTAGAGGCGTAAACAGCTATATCATCCGCATACTGCTGGATTTCCACTCCCTGCCACTGGGGTAGATCATTTACGTATAGGGCGTAGAGTATGGGGGAGATTTTTCCACCCTGAGGGACTCCAGCTCGTAGCCTCCGAGGGGTGGATTTTTCTCCGTCTACAGTGACATAAAATTTCCTATGTGTTAAATAGGACGTTATAATTTTGATAATATAATTTGGAATAACATGTAGGTCCAAAAGTTTGGCTATTAAATTTTCGTGCCAGACGGTGTCAAAAGCCTTCTCTACATCGAAAAATACCGCTGGCACGCTACGCCGTATGTTAAATGATCTACAAATATACTGCACGAGGCGCAGCGCCGCTAGAGGGGCGCTGCGCTTCGACCGGAACCCAAATTGTTCCGGTCGCAGTATATTGTGGGCGTTCAGGCACGCATTGAGGCGGTTGAGAATAAGTCTCTCAAGTATCTTGGAGATGTGGGATAATAGGGTTATGGGTCTGTAATTTTGAGGGAACAATCTGTCCTTCCCCGGTTTCGGAAGGACGACCACTCGGCCCGTCTTCCAAACCTTGGGGAAGTATCCCTGCTTAAAGCATGCCGAAAAAATGGTTGCCAAAAAGATTACTGCTCTGTAGGGCAGAGATTTAATTTCTTTGTTGCTAACCCTATTATCCCCGGGAGACTTTTTCTCATTTAAGTCTTTTATAACCCTGCGGACCTCTGCAGGCGTTACGTCAGATATGTCATTGTCAGGCGTCCATTGTTGTATAAAAGATGAGACCTTTCTGTGTACCTCTCGGGTCCGTAGTTCGTTTTCGTCGTCGTCATCGTCAGAAAGATCGTGAGGTACACTTTGACTTTCGATAGTATCTGCGAAGGCCTCAGCTTTATCGTAAGGGGAGAACGCTAGTCCGTTGCGGCCATGAATTGCACGCCTGGGGGGGGAGGGGCGATTCAGAGAACGAGTAACCCGCCAGAACTCGTGATCTGATTCGTTTTCGGTGAGGGTACGGCAGAATTCTTCCCATCTTTCCACCTTTCTTTCCAGTAATCTTTTTCGGACTTCTTGAGCGAGTTCGCGGTATTCCGCTCTGTCCGCTGGGTCCCGAAATCTTTGCCATCTTTTACGGTAGGCATTTTTAATTTTAATTAAATCCTTAATAATTTCGGGAGTGGAATCATCTTGGCATGTTATGCGGCTTCCCATATTAACGTTATTATTATTATTAATATGGGAGGAATGACGTATCGTACGCCCGCCATGTTGTGTGGGCGTACGATTGTCATTGTTGCCCCTATCGCTATTTACTGAATTTCGAGCAGCTCTTAGGATGTATTTACGGGCGTTTTGCATCTTATTAGTAAGATGCTCCACGGCCCGGTCAATATCATCCCGGCTGTTAATTTCGAAAGGTTGAAGATTCTTATTTACATGCCAAGTGAACTTATTATAGTCCAAAGATGAGTTTAACAATGGAAAAGATGGCTCAGATAACCTAACCCAAGAAAGATGAAAAAGAATGGGGTCATGGTCTGAATTTAATTCCCTAGGTACTGTGAAATTAATAGGTTGATTATAGAATTTTGTCACTGCCACGTCTATGACATCGGGACGCGAACCATTACTGGGATAAATAGTAGGTTCGGTGGGGGCAAAAACTCCGATGTCATTTTCCCTCATATATTTATGTAGCGTTCTGCCCTTAGGATTAGTCACTCGTGAATTCCAATCTGGATGCTTGGCGTTTAAGTCACCAATGATGAAAGAGGAGACTCTGGACGGGTTGTTTAATAATAAATCTAGTTCCGCTGTATGTAGCGGGGTCTTGGGAGGAGAATAGGCCGCAAAAATACGATAGTGATAATTTCCGTGTCTAATCTCGATACCGAGAGACTCAATAGCACCATGAGGAAGGGGGTCTAACAGGCTGTGCGTAAGTTTAGACTTAATCAGCACAGCCACGCCCCCGTGCTCATCGTGAAGCCTGTCTTTACGATAGACAGTGAAATTTTTAATTTTAAAGGGCATATGTGGTTTTAACCAAGTCTCCCCTAACAGCATTATATCAATATTGTGGTCAGAAATAAAAGCTTCAAGCTCATATTTCTCACCGACAACACTCTGACAGTTCCAAGCACAGATTGTTAAGTCCATGTCAGAACAGAATGAACCTTAAAATTAGGGCTCTGAGAAATACTGCATAGCAGCATTTATCAGTACCATAATTTTGTCCATTGTTGTCGGACATGTTCTTATTTTGGTCGCAGTGTCTTTTATTATAGGTATCAGCTTGGGAAAGTTTACTTGCCTACAGAGGTCCACGATATCCCTCAGTCCGGATAGGTCGGACGTGAGGGATGCCGCCGCTTGAGGGGCAGGGTCTGCTGTGGGCGCGCCAAGTGCGGCGGGGGCGGGGGGGGGGGGGCGGCTCCTCCTGACGCTTGGGCGAAAGAGAAGCTGGGGTCAACTACTCTTGAGGGAGGGAGAGTCTTAATTTTCTTGGTTTTAGAGACCTCCCTGGCCGCTTTTTGCTCCATAATGGAGACATAAACAGAACAGCCTCTGAAGGAGGCTGGGTGGCTTCCTCCACAATTAACGCACCTGGCTGGGGCATTGTCCTGAAGAGGACACGCCGCAGCCATGTGGTTTTCTCCGCACTTGACGCATCTCAGCATCATTTTGCAATAGTTGGCCGTGTGGCCCCACCTCTGGCATTTATAGCACTGAGATGGGCCCTCACGGCCCCTGAATGCCTCAATTTTGACCTTCGACCCGCACAAGTATTGCACAGAGTAGATGGTCTTGGAGTACTCGGTGTTGGGGAGGGTAAGGCTCATAACGTTAAGGGGTATTTCTTTTTTAGTCGTGGCGTCACGACGGGTGTACTGGTGTAAGTCTTGGGGTTCGTACCCCATCGTCATGAGCTCTTCCCGAGCCCAGTCTACCCCTACAGTTGAGATAATGTTTCTGATGATGACTTTGAGGAGCCTGTTGCCGGGGAGCTGATGAGTGTAAAAGCTGGCGTTTGACTCCTCGAAGTACTGTTTTATGAGGTTATAATCCTCCACATTTTCAGCATGATATTTCAGGGCATCACGCGTGTTGATCACCCTGATATTACCAGTGCATTTGGATCTTAAGAATTTATAGTGGCGCTGATAATCACTCTTATCAGCCACCACAATTGGGGGGATTGCAATTTTCTTCTTCGGGGTGTTCTCCATCTCAACGTCCCTCACACCATCGGGCGCAGAGCTGGTTCCAGGTTGCGCCTCTGGGGACGGAGGCGGGGCCACATCTTGGGGCTGAGTCGCAGTCGTGTTACTTATTACAGACTGCGGCTGAGCAACCTGGGTAGCTGGCATAAAAAAAGGTTGGGATGGAAGAGGGAGGGGGGGGGGGGGGGGAAATCGCCACTAGAAGGGAGGGATGCTAGTGCGCTAAAACGGTTTTCCGTGGTAACCGGATTATGCGCTACTCTAGCCGCCTTTCGGAGGCGCATTCTAGGGGCGGTTTTCCTTCTAGTTCTAATTAGAGAATTCCATGCCGGAATTTCAGCCAGTTTGCTAACATTGCCAGTATTGACTAGTTCGGAAATTAAGCTAGGGTCTATTTCATTGATATTAGGAAGCACAGTAATAGAGCTAGAGTTCGTAGATGGCCCAGAAGAACACTGAGGGGTAATATTTGCGCATTCGGGGGTGTCCCCGCCTCCCGGCGGGGCGCAAGCCATCGCCATTACTTAAAAGCACTTAAACAGGGTTTTATCCAGACACAAGACAAAAATAACCAGCAAAAACAACAAACATACACTAAACAACACCGATCACAACAACACTAGGGGCACTATCGCCGCACACCGGGAAAGGATAGCAAAATCCACTACCAGGATGGAAGGATCCCGCTCACATACAACAATGCAAATTCACACAACAATGCACTCAGAGATAAGGGAGCCCAGCACAAATACGTCTGTCCTCTTTGCATTCAAGATAAGGAGTGTGGCTGAAAGTGCTGTATATTGAACACAAACTATCTCCTTTCAGTAGACTTTGGAAGCACAACTCTATGCAGACAGTCGCATGAAAGAAATCTCTAATTCAACTGACAACTGCAATGCTTTAAAGTTTCTAATTCTTGTGGCAACAATGAATAATATAGAATTCTGTACATTCTTAAGAGAATAAAAAGTAAAAAATATAGTAAGAGTATGATAAACCAGCAATTATAATAGTTTATTAATCTTTGTTAAGGGTAGCATGCTAACCCGTAAATATGAAAACAAAGATTTGAAATTACAAAAAAAAAAAAAAAACTGTGGGTGATGGGAAGTTTCTGGGTTTCATATTCGTAATCAGCACACAAAAGTACATAAGAATCACCATAAATTATACATTTAACAAAATCATTGTTGACCAGTGTTATCCTTCTCACAGCAGTGGCGATTGGGAATTATAAGCGCGGGTGACGGGGGACAAAAACTTTACAGACAGAAAAAAGTACCCGCATTTGTTAATAATTAAAGAAAATGAAGGAACGAGTTAGCTGATAAGACAACGGAACTTATACAAATTGATTTTTTCTTTTTAATAATTCCTATAATTCCTAGTTTCAAGCCCCTACCCCCCACCAATCACCGTCACTGCTTACTGGGCTGATAAGGGTGCTAAGCACACTACGCGTTTGGAAAGGATGGTGGTAAAAAGTCCCGTGAAGTTATCTTTTAGTATGGGTAACGCAAATTGGATAAAATGCCAATAAATTGCAAATAATTTCTGATGGGTGCTTCGTTACCTATCTACGACTTGTGAAGTTCTGCACGGTATTTGGACAGGTTGTATGTATGCTATTGACAATCTTAGGAAGACCATAAAGACGAGGAACAGTTGAAGGCTACTGTCGCAAACCACGAGAAACGTCATTCAGAATCGAGCTAGCGTTAAGAAACGCTGCTTTTCTATCATTGGTGTTGGCAGGATAATTTTTAGCATTTGATATATGGACTCACTGAGAAGTTCTTCAATTTTGTTGTTATAATCATTTTTTTATTTTTATTTTTTACAGTTTGCATTTCATTACACCAACATAGAAAGGTCTTATGGCGACGATATAATCAATGCTATTCATAACCACAGTAGCATTGCCTTTATCAGCCTTCAAGACCACCTAGTCTTCGTTCATTTTCAGTTGCTTTAGAGCATGTCGCTCTTTCGAAGTAAGATTAGGACGAAGAGGCTTGAAATGTCAGACAACGGTAGCGGTTTCAAGACGAATCTCCTGAACAGTATGATACTATAAAGGTTTTGTAGAAGGTTCAACACCAAAAGAGATCTCCTCACTCGGGAACTTAAGGTGTGAAATCATAAAATGTAATCCCTTCTCGAGCACAGATACAGAAGTATTCAAAATAGTGGTGGATAGATTAACCAGTACCTTTGAAAATTTGGAGTGTTTTCTTTTGATACATCGGTGAATAATTTCAACTTTACTATTTGCTACTCTAATAAAAGTTCCACTGATGGGCAGGGATTCCAAATTCACCATTATTATTATTATTATTATTATTATTATTTGTAGTAGTAGTAGTAGTATAAGAAGAAGAAGAAGAAGAAAAGGTGGTAATATGGGCCCCCACTTTGTTTCTTAGCTATATCTTTTCCAAATTCAATAACATTTATATGAAACTTGCTGAATGTACACCTTGAAGTGTTTTTTATTAAATTACAAACCAATATCAATCATGTTGACATAATGTTAACATATATTAATTATTTTATGAAATATTGACTTTTCGCACCAAAAAAAGTTGTGCTGGTAATATGAGGCCCTTTACACAAAGCAATATGTTTTAAATTTTCAGGCATAATACCAACATATTCATTAAAACATCAATAATACACACCAGGTTATTTAATTTTAACTTTGTATTGTGCAAAATACACTGACTGACAGAGCAAATGCAACACCAAGAAGGAGTGGTTCGAAAGGGATGAAAGTTGGAGAAAAAACAGAAACGGCACGGACGAATAATTGATGTTTATTTCAAACCGATATGCAGGTTACACAATGCGCACGGCATCGACTCAGTAGGATGTAGGACCACCGCGAGCGGCGATGCACGCAGAAACACGTCGAGGTACAGAGTCAATAAGAGTGCGGATGGTGTCCTGAGGGATGGTTCTCCATTCTCTGTCAACCATTTGCCACAGTTGGTCGTCCGTACGTGGCTGGGGCAGAGTTTGCAAACGGCGTCCAATGAGATCCCACATGTGTTCGATTGGTGAGAGATCCGGAGAGTACGCTGGCCACGGAAGCATCTGTACACCTCGTAGAGCCTGTTGGGAGATGCGAGCAGTGTGTGGGCGGGCATTATCCTGCTGAAACAAAGCATTGGGCAGCCCCTGAAGGTACGGGAGTGCCACCGGCCGCAGCACATGCTGCACGTAGCGGTGGGCATTTAACGTGCCTTGAATACGCACTGGAGGTGACGTGGAATCATACGCAATAGCGCCCCAAACCATGATGCCGCGTTGTCTAGCGGTAGGGCGCTCCACAGTTACTGCCGGATTTGACCTTTCTCCACGCCGACGCCACACTCGTCTGCGGTGACTATCACTGACAGAACAGAAGCGTGACTCATCGGAGAACACGACGTTCCGCCATTCCCTCATCCAAGTCGCTCTAGCCCGGCACCATGCCAGGCGTGCACGTCTATGCTGTGGAGTCAATGGTAGTCTTCTGAGCGGACGCCGGGAGTGCAGGCCTCCTTCAACCAATCGACGGGAAATTGTTCTGGTCGATATTGGAACAGCCAGGGTGTCTTGCACATGCTGAAGAATGGCGGTTGACGTGGCGTGCGGGGCTGCCACCGCTTGGCGGCGGATGCGCCGATCCTCGCGTGCTGACGTCACTCAGGCTGCGCCTGGACCCCTCGCACGTGCCACATGTCCCTGCGCCAACCATCTTCGCCACAGGCGCTGCACCGTGGACACATCCCTATGGGTATCGGCTGCGATTTGACGAAGCGACCAACCTGCCCTTCTCAGCCCGATCACCATACCCCTCGTAAAGTCGTCTGTCTGCTGGAATTGCCTCCGTTGACGGCGGCCTGGCATTCTTAGCTATACACGTATCCTGTGGCACACGACAACACGTTCTACAATGACTGTCGGCTGAGAAATCACGGTACGAAGTGGGCCGTTCGCCAACGCCGTGTCCCATTTATCGTTCGCTACGTGCGCAGCACAGCGGCGCATTTCACATCATGAGCATACCTCAGTGACGTCAGTCTACCCTGCAATTGGCATAAAGTTCTGACCACTCCTTCTTGGTGTTGCATTTGCTCTGTCTGTCAGTCAGTGTATATATCAATTCAAATTCAAAATCAACATCACACAACAAAATTACCAAAACAAAAGTAACGTTCTGAAATTTAGTCTATTTGCAGAAATCACAAACATATGCCTCATTCTCAGCTCCGGCACATTCATTGTGTGCCCACATTTCGCACACCAAGCACTGGACCCAAATTTCACCCTTCGTATCTTGAGAATACTTCCCGTCACAGAACAGGCACTCTGCATCTTCTCCTTCGGAGGGTATAACACCCATTGGCACGTCAGGAAGTGACTAGCCTGAATCCATATCTGAAGCATCAGACTCACTTCCCGATTCTTCTGGACTTAGCATCAGTTTTCTTTTGCAGGACTTTGCATTGCTTTTGCCCCTAACTGTTTTAACTGGCACTGTATTCTTTGTCGGTTTTTGGTTCTGTTTCTTACTCTGTGCACGTTCTTGTAAAACAGCTTTGTAAGGGGATGATGTTATAAATGCTGCCTTGGAAGATTTTGGACCTTTGTTACTCACTTTTCGTTTAGGTTCGGGGATAGGCCAAATATCTTTTGGTGAAACAGCAGCTACAGTACGTGGCAAAGAAGAAGAACCCGATGAACCAGGATCTTCTAGAGTTGTGATGGCAGGCTTTTTCTGGATCTCACTCCTACCTTTACTTTCTTGAATAATTGTAGTGTCTACATCTTCGACAATTGAAGGAGCAAAACCTGAGTCATTAAACACATGGCGATTGCAGGGATAAATTCCTGTCACTTTAAATCCATTTACAGCAATCATTCCAGTTTGGCACCGCAAATAAGCACTTCCCAAGAGCTCTGAAATGTCATATAGTCCAAGCGGTCGTTCATTATGGCGCATCCAGATTCGTATATTCTCACTATAGTAGTGCTTCAGGGGTCCCATTAATGTCTTGTCAAGGGGCTGCATGGACCAAGTTCCTTTCGTGGCATCTGCAACACACGAAAAATCATGTGTAGTGTATGCAATGTGGGCCTCTTTGCAGGGGGCTCATATTTCCAACACGCATCGGGGCTCATAATACCACCCTCGCCATATTGAAATAAAATGCTCTCTAAACCCACTATCGCTACGTGTAATTTCTAATGTTATTACAGTTAAACGAATCTCTAGACTTACCAAATATGTAACACTAAATATAATGCAAACATATTTAGAGCAAAGGGTAGTAATATTACCCTACACTCTTACCTTACAAACTTTTCTTTCTTTCTTTCTTTCTTTCTTTCTTTCTTACTTTCTTCCTTCCTTTCTTTCTTTCTTTCTTTCTTTCTTTCTTTGTTAATCCGTTTACCCTCCAGGGTTGGTTTTCCCGCGGACTGAGCGAGGGATCCCACGTCTACCGCCTCAAGGGCAGTGCTCTGGAGCGTGAGACTTTAGGTCCGGGAGATACAACTGAGGAGGAGGACCAGTACTTCGCCAAGGTGGTCTCACCTGCTATGCTGAACAGGGGTCTCAACTTTTGATATGGAACTTCAGTTATGAACTTGAGATGGTTGTTGTACATATTCTATTTAATATCGTATTCATCATACTCTAAACAATAATAATAATAATAATAATAATAATAATAATAATTTATACATTCAAACTAAGCGCCTTTTAGAAATCAATCCAACGCAGCCACAGTCTTGTTCAGCACTCGAACACTTCACGTGAACCTTCTTCATGTGCTCTGGACACACCCAATTCAGGCACTTATTGTAGAGTTGAGGGTGCTCTGGTTCCTCTCTCGACTGCAAAGAAAACATCGTCTTACATGTCCTTTAGGAGGTTCCACTGGCATGGCATTCTCTTCCTGAATGCCTAGTAGCAGGTTTCCACGTACTCTTATCGCCCTTGGCACTGCTTTGCACATTATTCTCCTCTCCATTTCTGGTTTCATTAGTGTCAAGGAGAGATCTTGTAGGAATTACCTTCTGATTATCTTTTCACAAGTATTGTTTTTGGAATATACGTTCAGTGCTTTTATAGCAGCGCTGTTGCTAACGAAACCTCGCTGCAGTCCCCGTTTTCATCATCCTGGTCTTCTAATAACCACCGATATACTGTATACTGGCGGAAATAAATATCCAGACACCAAGAAGTGGTTGTGCTAGATTAACGAACGTTGGTAGGCGTGTTTATACATCTGAAAGATGACGTTGTAACCTCTTGATGAATACTGATAAATAAAATCATGCATAATATATAAATATGTAAATAAATAAAATTACTCAAAAACGTAATAAAATTAATAAAAATAATTAACCGAAATGTCCGTAGTATGGGCGCCAGAGTTCACCTGAATGGATCTCTCGAATTTTTTACAGAGCATGATGAACTTTATATCCCAGGGCGTGTACATAATGCTGCGTACTGGTACATCTGCTGCAGGCCTTACCTAACCTCCTGAAAACGACTAAATAGGTAGGAACTGCACCTAGGTTCATCAATAACTCCACTGATTCTAAAATAGCTAACTATATTCTTAACAAAATCAGTGCATGAGCACCTCATCAACACACAAAATATTGCTGGAAGACTCCATATTTACAACAACAATAATAATAATGAAAACAGAGGGGAAAACGAAAGCGAGAACTAAGCTACCATTTGAAGATAGTCCGATGAACAATGTACATGTATGAAGATAAATACCCTTCACTGTCTCTATATCAATTCGACTTACCGATTCTCATAATCGGCAGTTATCACATCACACAGATACTGTACCTTGTAATACTGTGTTCACATATTTTAACACTTGTTGTAAAGATATATACACACGTCTGTCGATCCACAACATAAATTATGGAAAGTCTGAGATGGCTTTCACCAACATATAAGGCCAGACCTCCACAAGTACTAACAACACTTAATGCGTATGCCCTCCACAATTTGTTGATCAGCCACTTTCCACGAACATAACCAGACTACGCTCCACGAACGTTTGAAGTCCAGTCCATTGCAGCCGTGTCACTCGAGTACCGTCTATCAGCACCACTTCCTTCCCGTACAGTGTGTCAGTTGTCGTTCCTTCATACAGTGTTACTGTTTGTAGTTGTAGTAGTTACATTACAATGTCCCTGGTTGCCGCCGTATGATCAACCTTTTTAGACATCAACATCCCCCTCCTCTCAGATGATACGTCTGGATTGGTGCTTGCCCGCCAATCATGAGTGATCTCTAGTCAAGACCAAGCCCTGAACTACTTCTTCCTCCCAAGACAATAACAAACTCTGGGGTTTATTACATGAGTCAACGAACTTCCCTAATACAACAACAAGCTCATTTCATCAGGCTGTATATAATTTAGTATATAATTTAGTTATACTTTACTCACCTTAGTTTAGTTAGTGATACTTTAGTTGCTTTAGTTATACTTTAGGTTGTAAAGATTTCATATGTTTAGATTTTATGTAAAATATACATTGTATGTACATGAAGTGGTTAAGTGTAAGAAAGGGCCGGGAGCCCTAACTTCGCCACAATAAAGACGCTTTAATAATAATAATAATAATAATAATAATAATAATAATAATAATAATAATAATAATAAATATAATAATAATAATAATAATAATAATAATAATAATAATATATATATGACTCATGGAATATCCCGACACAAGTACATCACAACAAACACTGGGGTAGCCACATGACTCATCCGAATTACCAGAGTTATTAAAGCAATGTTTCCCACTCGTGCAAAACAAATTACTCATACCTACATATGTGGATATCTTCCAGCTTACAAATATAAATGGCAAAATATACAAATGAAATACTGATAATAATAATAATAATAATAATAATAATAATAATAATAATAATAATAATAATAATAATAATAAATCGAATACTGACAATAATATCTCCAACTTCCACATATAATTCGGGGGTGTGATATATGTACTATCACAACGTGGATTCCAATTTCCCGCTAATCGCATTAGCGTGACGCTAGTAGCGGCCTCATGACGTTCCACAACAAGTTTGCTTTAAATACGGGCTGTACTGTGCGAGAGCGTTAATTGCCTTTAAGATTGGCCGGACTGATTGTGAATGGGTCAAGAATGCCCTTACGACGACGAAGAGGCCAGTATCAACAGCTCACTGCGATTGAACGAGGCCGTATAATATGGCTACGTGAAGGTGGATTTTCCTTCCACGCTGTTGCAGAACGACTTGGCAGGAATATCTCCACTGTACATGCGTGCTGGCAGCAGTGGTACGCTCGCAAGAAGACCGGGCTCCGGACGTCGCCGTGGCACTACCGAGAGATTAAGACTGCCGTATTCGGCGTACGGCTGTGGCGCAGCGGACTGCGTCTGCAGCAGTTGGCACCACAGTGACGCAACGAACTGTTCGAAATCGTTTACTTGAAGGACAGCTGAGAGTCAGACGCCCCGCGGCGTGCATTCCACTTACCCTAAACTACCGCCGTCTGTGACTTCAGTGGTGTCAAGCAAGAGCTCCTTGGAGGATGGAGTGGAGGTCCGTTGTGTTTTCCGATGAAAGCCAGTTCTGCCTTGTTGCCAGTGATGGCCGTGTGTTGGTTAAAAGGAGGCCAGGTGAACGCCTGCATTCCACCTGTCTGCGGCGTCGACACACTGGACCTACACCGAGAGTTCTGGCCTGGGGAGCAATTTCCTATGACAGCAGAAGCACTCTCGTGGTTATCCCACACACCCTGACTGCAGATGTGTACGTCCGTCTGGTGATTCGACCTGTTGCGCTGCCATCACGAACAGCACTCCTGGAGTATTTTCCAACAGGATAATGAACGTCCCCATGCCGCTGCTGTAACCCAACGTGTTCGGTAACGTGCCAGAAGCGACCGTGCCGGATACGACCACGCTGATATCGTGCCGCATGCGACCAATCTGTCAATCAGTCAGACAGTCACCGCTGATCTATGACAGATTGCCTATCGGTTGTTTACCTAGTCTGTTCTTAAATTATTTCAGAGAATTTCGAACATTTCCCTTGGTAAACTATTCCAATCCTTAACTCAGTTGCTTGTGTATGTATGTTGGGTATTCAGCCCGAAGACTGGTTTGATCCTCCACAGATCTGCCAACAGCCGTCATAGATACCCTAGGCGTCACTGAAGAGACATACTAGGAAATGAGGAGTGAGGCCGTTTCCCGTTGCTTTCCTCACCGAGCCAGAAGTTGCTATGACATAGCAGTCTGCCAAGCCCACTAAAATGCATGTACCAACCAATCCTACGAGCGATATTTTCACATCATTCATAACAGGGACTGGCTGCATAAGGAATGGCATTACTAGCATCGCTCATACCTCGGTCACTTTCTTATTGTCGAGGCCAAGAATGAGACTGAGACAGGTCAATAAAAGTAACAAATTAATTCTAGCGCGTACCAGAAGATATAGTGCACTTGAAACACTACATCTCGCCAGCAAAGTAATACTCAGTTTCTTATAAACAAATATTTGTCTCAATTTGTCCTCTTGAATTCAAATTCATCTTCATATTGTGATCTTTCATACTTTTAAAAGCACCACTCAAACGTATTCGTCTACCAATGTCATTCCACGCCATCTCTCCACCGACAGCTCGGGACATACCGTTTATTCGAGCAACTCGTCTCCTTTCTCCCAAATCGTAGCGTAACGGTGCAACCATGAGACCTGAAAATTACGGCATTGTGATCCTCTCTCCAAAATCTGTTCCGTTAATTTGGTGTATCAGTTACCTTCCATGCTGTATATACTGGAATGTGGATTGATTTTGTTACACAATCTAGCGAAACTTCAAAGTATCTGAATAAATGCTATCACTTCTTATGATTACCTTGAACATTTCCAAATTTTATTTTTGAGCGCAAGACTTTTAGTGCTGGGAGGTCCGAGGACATGTTCGGCTCGTCAGATCTGTACCTCTTTTTCCCGGTACACCCCACGGGAGTGAGCTACATGTACTACTGTGTGAGAGTGTTGTCTGTGGGTGTAATTGTACGGGCTAGGAATGGGAAAGAAGTGGTCGTGGCCATGCGAAAGGCTACCATCCTGGCGTTTGGCTAGAAATGAAAATTTTCGAGGATGGCTGACGGGGGATTCGAACGCAGCCGTCTCCCGAAATAGCTGTAACAGGCAGTACCGTAACGCACTTAGATAACTTGTTTGGTAACTTCTCCCAGACATGGAAACGCATCTCTATATATGGGCATGATTAGGATAAAACGTAAACGCATCGTGTTCTAAAAAACTACCAGTATTTTTTTTTCAAAAGCAACTTAGGAAGATGCTGCTCAGTCATTTCTGTTTCTCAAAAATCCAGGGACTGAACTTCTTCATCCCCAAGAACTGTGTTTATAGATAAGGTAACTGTAAAACAAATATAATTATCGGGCTGAGTGGCTCAGGCGGTTGAAGCGCTGGGCTTCTGACCCCAACTTGGCAGGTTCGATTCTGGCTCAGTCCGGTGGTATTTGAAGGTGCTCAAATACGTCAGCATCGTGTCGGTAGATTTACTGACATGTAAAATAACTCACGCGGGCCTAAATTCCAGCATCTCGGCGTCTCCGAAAACCGTAAAATGAGTTAGTGGGACGTAAAGCCAAATTATTATTATTATTATTATTATTTACAAACATAATCTTCGTTAAAATATAACTGAACTTGTGTTATTGTAGTATTCAGAATAGAATTACCTGATTGTACATTTTCCCTCGCATTCTTAGGGTTTTGGCCTTAAATATCTTTGCATTATTTATGACCCATCTATGTTTTCTCTTTGGGAGGAATATCTATATTAATGGCATTCCAGACTATACATTACTGTGATTTCATTTTCAGCGACGAGTTCTTGAGTTGGTTTTAGATATTACCTTTGTGTGTGATATAATGTATGCATGTTTTATTTGAACTTTCGTCGAAGAAATGTACTCATTAATTATTATTTATACACCTTTCACGCAGTCGTTGGGATTGTTCTCCGCAAAGATTTACGATGGCTGTATTTACCGACGACTCCAGTTCCATGGTTAAACGATTAGCGTGCTGGCCTTTAGTCACAGGGATTCGATTCCCGGTAGGTTCGGGAATGTTAACCATCATTGGTTAATTCCGCTGGCACAGGGGCTGGGATTATGTGTCGTCTCCATCATCTTATCCTCAACACGACGCGCAGGTCGCCTACAGGCGTCAAATCAAAAGACATGAATCTGGCGAGCCGAACACGTCCTCGGACACTTCCGGCACTAAAAATCATGCGCCTTTTTTTTTACCGATGACTAATTCAGTGTACGTAATTAAATGTTGTGCACGGTTTGTGGTTATAGTAGTTCGCTATTTGAACAGAACAAAGAAAAATGTTTCCGAACCTGGGAAGCAATGCTATAAATGTTTGGCTTAATTTGTAACCTTTTCTTGTTCAGATTTACCTGACCTTATCTTGGATGATGACATTGCTTGTTAAATTAAAACTAGTTTGTCAACGCCGGTCGCTAGTGGCACGGGTCGCATGCGGCACGGTCGCATCTGGCACGACACCACGTGTTCTACAGTGTGACGACATGTTGCCTTGGCCTGCTCGACTCCCCGATCTGTTCCCAATCGATCACGTATGGGTCATCATTGGACGACAACTCCAGCGTCATCTACAACCGGCATTAACCGTCCCTGTATTCACCGACCAAGTGCAAGCTGACATCCGGCACCTGTACGATACAAGGCATGAACGTTTGCATGCCTGCATTCAACAGTCAGGCGATTACACCGGTTATTAATGGACCACCATGGCGCATTTGCGATGGTTTTCCTCGCGCGGATATTAACCTGTAGTATTGTATCAATTAAGTATGTTACCTCGACAAATATATTGCCAAAATTCTTTATTACATTGTGTTTGGGTATTTTTTTCCGTCGGTGTATCTGTCTTTCCCTCATAATCGCTAGGCCATAAGACCTATCTCTGTCGGTGCAAAGTAAAGCCATAATCGCTGGAGAATAAGTACTAATTTGACCGTCACAGAACGCACAGGCCACAAAACAACCCTCCTCAGCACAGTAACTCACAAGACTGCCACTTCACAAGTAGTTCCGTAAATAGTCGCGTGGACTACATTTGTATTTTTTTATTGCTAAGGGCTTTACGTCGCACCGACACAGATAAGTCTTATGGCGACGATGGGATAGGAAAGGCTTAGGAGTTGGAAGGAAGCCGCCGTGGCCTTAATTAAGGTACAGCACCAGCATTTGCCTGGTGTGAAAATGGGAAACCACGGAAAACCATTTTCAGGGCTACCGATAGTGGGATTCGAACCTACTATCTCCCGGATGCAACCTCAAAGCCGCGCGGCTCTACGCGCACGGCCAACTCGCCTGGCGGACTACATTTGTAATCCGAGTTGACAGCAAGCGTATTATGTTCGCAGATATAAAACAAATAAAATAAAACAAATAAACCTAGATTACAACAGTGATCTTCGCGACCACTGCAGGGCTAGGGATGAGATTTTGCCTATTTGCCTATTCTATTCCTTTGTAGAGAAACGTAGACTTTTAGGATATATTGTAAATCCGTTTTAGGCTCTTTTTAACATGAATTCGTATCTTTTATTTAGTCTATAAATGCTTATTTCATGGATTTACACTTGTTTGGAGTATGATTGCCTTTTTAATGCCTTTTGACAGTCTTTTAATGAAACCAGTTTTCTTGTAATGCATGACATTCTAGCTGGTGTGGTAAACAGAATTATTTTATCGTTCCTCAACATCTATTTACTCCACTCTACAAGCAGTTAAATGTCTACAAGATGACATACAGGAAACGACGAGAAACCCGAAAGGAAAATTACATATGGCTTTCACAGACTTTTCAAAGGCCTGTGACTCAATCAATAGAATGTTACTGTTGGAAAGACTGGAGCATGTCTTGGAAAGCGATACATCTCTCTTAGTTCTGTTACGAAACATACTCGCAGTGTAACGGTTCAAATCCCGTTACAGGATGATATCTGTATTTTTATCATTTTATTATTATGATTATGATTATTATTATTATTATTATTATTATTATTATTATTATTATTATTATTATTATTATGTCAGTATTATTATTATTTTATCTGTGAGATTACTATTATTATATTATCATTCTTATTCAATTCGATTCTGCAATGCTTGTCGCTTGCATGATTGTAGTTAACTGTATGCAGGTGGATTGAAGGTGGATTTGAAAGTAATGTGTGTGTAGATTAACATTAAAAACATGTACAGTGAGAATTGTTATATATCAGATGTTGGATGTGACATCGTTACATTGTGCAATACTGCTGGGATTTCTGTCAAGTCATCGCCACGTCATGGCTACGTCATCGTGCGTATTTAGCACTGAGCTCAGATACTCAGGCCGCCCCAGGGGATTTCACCATTACATGCAACGGTTTGAGGCGGGTGGCAGTAGATCATAGTTATTTCTGGAAATTACGTAGGTGTACCATGCTGTACCTATATAAGGTGGCTGCATATTGTACAGTCAGTCACTATTCAATTCGAAGGAGAGGCGACAGTTGGTCGGAGTGTGAACGAGATGCAGAGGCCTCAGTCGGTCATTAAGTCAACGGGAGTCTACTGGAAGGAGAGGACTCAGTGAACCATTAATCTTTGGTCATTGAGAAAGTGAGGCCAAAGTTGGTCGGTCACTTAGTTGAAGATACGGACGCAAAGGCTTACCATGGAGTCATAGAAGGATACCACTTGCAATGAAGTAATAGCATCCAGACTCACAAAGAAGTCGTATGATATGGAGAAGAAGCAGTCACAGGGATACATCACCAAACTAGGCGTGACACATCTACAGTAAACACCAGATCTAAGAAATAGTCGTAATTACACACAAAGTGTTGAAGGTACAGTCAAGTGAAACAGTGAGGGATATATTTTGTATAAATTGTTAAATGTCCGGTCAAGAAGAATTCAAATTCATGCCTAGTTTCTTTTAGTTGCAATGTCATAATGTCATATTCTCATCTGTTTTGATCGCAGCAGTTCTCACTATTTTATTGAAATTATTTAGAGAATATATTTTCTTCTATCAAATGAATTCGTAGCATTATTTCAATGACAATAAAATATCTTAACCTCAAAATTAATAGGGAAACCGAACGCCAATCTCCTTTTCCCAGAACTTATATGGTATGTTGTCAACAGTAAGCTTATTACCCCACACCCTAGAGATAGTCAAAATTCTCATTCTATTATTGCTGCACTGAGTGGTAGCTGGCGCCCTTCAAACAACGTATGTGTAAGTAAGCAGGTAAGAAGTAAGTGTGAATACAAGGTTCGATGATTGTGTATTTTATCTAATGAATATTAATTTTCATAATTTCCATTTTAAATGCAGAATTTCCAACTTTTTCAATATAAAAGCAATTTTATATGTTTGTAAATTCAGTCAGAGTGTCAGGAACCTCTCAGCAGAAAACTACGTACAGATTGATGACAATCTGACAAAATCTATCCCAATAGAGCAAACGACAGGAGTGCTTCAGGGGGACCCATTGAGTTCGATCCTGTTTAACATAGCGACCATGGATGCAATAGCAACAGTAAACTCCAGTAATGTAAAAATATATGTTTACGCGGATGACATGGCGATTGCATCATCATCTCATGCAGATCTGCAAGCTGCTTTCAATAGATTAATCGAATGGGCCAGCAGAAATGACCTACAGCTGAATGCAAATAAGATAGTAGTTATGACATTCAGACGAGGGGGACAAATTGCATCATATGTCACAATTTATTATAAGAACGAAAGATTAACGACGGCCGTATCCTTTAAATACCTCGGAATGAAGCTACAGACTACAGGAACCACATTCACACTTCACATCAAGGCCAAGTTCGCAACTGCGATAATGGCAATGCACAACATCTTATACATAAGGAACCTTTCAGTGGATACAGCGATAAAGCTATTCAGAGTGAAGATCTCGCCTATTGTGAACTACGGATTACATCTAATGTGGGACCATCTTTCTAAGAGCAATCTTCTGGAATTCGAAAAGATCAAGGCAATTTATCTAAAAAGAGTACTCAGCGTATCTAAATTTACCCCCTCTCGGTTGGTATATGAGCTGGTGAGAGAAAGGTTCTTTATAGAGGATCTTTGAGAATGGATGCTATTACATTCTACACCTGCCTATGACAGTGCGTTAAAATAACTACACGACAAGAAAAAAGAAATATGGAGCAGGTTTTATACCACGGATGCTATGATGACTCAAGACTGGCAACGTCCAAATTACGACCTGCGACATATCATGACGCGATTAGCTGTGCATGGATTCCATCACAAAATATGTGGCAAGACAAGACATCACGACCCTACTAAGGACCATACTTGCAAATTGTGCAAGAAACAATGCGATCGGTGCCATCTTCGAGAGTGTACTGAAAGAACAACGTTGTCGACCTCATTTTGTAGTGAATGAGCAATGTACGATATTGTATTTATTTCTTGGCCATTGGCTGCCTTAAATTATATTATTATTATTTACCCCACTAACAATAAGGAGAATTTTCGGAAGTCTCCAGAAATTGCGCTTGGGAAAGTTCCTTCAGAACAAAGAAGGAACAATTTGACCTCGAACCTTTCCACCCCTCCCAGAAGCAGTCGATATCTGGAGATCCCAACTTCATTAACGATGGAAGAGTAGTCTTCTATCAAGTGTGCAGTAAGGAGGTAAGTTCATTTGTTCCTCTTATACTCTTGTAATTGAGGACTACGATCGCATTTCGTTGTAGCATTTATAGGAGTATTAATGTATGTATTGTGACAAAATGTTTCGTTGCAACGCTCTGTAAGCAGTGAACTTCCAGAAATGTATATCCCTGAAATATAAACAAGCATATAATTACTGGACGAAGAGCTAGAATGTTACCCCCCGACCACCGCGGTGGTCTCTTTACCACAGAGTGGAGAAAATTTAAAGTCGGTATTATGAACTGTGTTTAATTTCCTGATCCGCCTCCGTGGTTTAGTGGTTAGTGGTTAGTGTGATTAGCTGCCACCTCCGGAGGCCGGGGTTCGATTCTCGGCTCTATCACGAAATTTGAAAAGCGGTACGATGGCTGGAACGGGGTCAACTCAGCCTCTGGAGGTCAACTGAGTAGAGGGGGTTCGATTCCCACCTCAGCCATCCGGGAATTGGTTTTCCGTGGTTTCACACTTCTCCTCCAGGCAAATGCCGGGATGGCACCTAACTTAAGGCCACGGCCGCTTCCTTCCCTCTTCCTTGCCCATCCCTTCCAATCTTCCCATCCCCCGACAATGCCCCTATTCAACATAGCAGATGAGGCCGCCTGGGCGAGGTACTGGTCATTCTCCCCAGTTGTATCCCCCGACCCAAAGTCTCACGCTCCAGTACACTGCCCTTGAGGCGGTAGAGGTGGGATCCCTCGCTGAGTCAGAGGGAAAAACCGACCCTGGAGGGTAAACAGATGAAGAAGAAGTGTAATTTCCTGTGAAAATGAAATTTACCGGTACAATTGTAAAGCAATTTTTAAAACTTATTTTCTTTTTAAATCGTGAATAACTTTCACCAGCGATATGTCTGGGGTCTAATGAACACTAGGCCTACACTATACCGCCAAATTATTACTGTAAAATATTGATGGACCAGTGGCGTATGCTGAGTCCAAGACGTAGGCCACCACTATACTTAGGTTACCCCCTTGCGATGGTTGGTTTAGTGAATGTCAAGCCTTTTAACCGTTTTGAGCTGCAACGAATAACAGTTGCCTTATGGATATTACAGGATAAGCCGGGGCATAATTACCGATACTACATTGCCTTAAGAGTAAAAGTGGAAAGGTTGCACATAACTGGCCATTAACAAAAGGCAAGGAGGCGAAACTCCAACACTCATAGAAATTACTAAAAACCTAAGTGGGCTTACGGCTCAAAGATACACAGGTTAATCCCATACTACAAGAGGGTGACTAAAGGAGGAATCTTTGAAGCCAAGACGAGATTTTCAAAATTTAGAGTTTGTAAACTTTAGTCGCCCAATTGCAAGGTTGAATGGGAGACGGCAGAGGGTCACCACCCGTCTTTCCCTTACATTACATATTTCCCGGTAGGAATAGAAACAGAGTCCTCAGACTTCGCCGAAAATCCTACATTTAAACCACCAGTTCACAAAATTACATTAAAAGAAAACGGCTAAAACCTTCCCCTCAAACTACCCACATGCGCTATCACATGTTTAGGAAAATTCTGCCATTACCTTGTATCGCTGGATATTCTTCAAGCAGGCCGCGCCCCTGCCTCCCAGGCCTCCGCCAAATCACACTCTCAGGCACTGGAGCAATTCAGACAAGACGGCCCTAAAGTGTCCTGCTTATGTAGTTCTGTAAGGGGAAGCTTCCCGATTAAAGTGAACTACACTTTGCTGATATGGTGGATTCCTGTACACAACCCCGGTTTTGATTGGCTCGAGAGCATATTTACAAGCATCTGATAGTTATATTACAGTAGAGGAGGAACCAGCTGAAGTGTTGACAACTTCGGTACATTTAAAAAAAAACAGTCTTCAGAAAAAGGTTTACTAATAACAAAAATGAATGAGTATTGAATATTCACGACCGCACTGTAATCGAAACCAACTTTCATCCTATTAGGTCGTGTTAAGTACATTTAGTACGTGTTGAAGAGATGTTAAGTACAGAACAAAAATGGCCAACCAGACACCAGTGGTATCCGAACCCACAACCTCCCGATTTCGCGTCGGTGGCGAGCTATGGTAGAGTGCGTTTAAGTTGCCCTTGAGGGCCAAGTCAATGAATATTGAATTTTCACGACCGAATTGTAATCGAAGCCAACTTTCAACCTATTAGGATGTTACGTACATTTAGTACGTGTTAATGGCAGTAGTTCCGAAGCTGTAGCTTAGATACTTTCCAACAGAACAAGGTGATGTAGGCCACCATAGCTCAATAGGTAGAGCAACCGACGCGAAATCGGGAGGTTGTGGGTTCGGATCCCACTGGAGTTGGTTGGCCACTTTTGTTCTGTACTTAACATCTCTTCAAGACGTACTAAATGTACGTAACACGGCCTTTCTTCCTTTCTTAATCTGCTTACCCTCCAAGGTTGGCTTTTCCCTCGGACTCAGCGAGGGATCCCACCTCTACCACCTCAAGGGCAGTGTCCTGGAGCGTGAGACTTTGGGTCGGGGGATACAACTGGGGAGGATGACCAGTACCTCGCCCAGGCGGCCTCACCTGCTATGTTGAACAGGGACCTTGTGGGGGGATGGGAATATTGGAAGGGATAGACACGGAAGAGGGAAAGAAGCGGCCGTGGCCTTAAGTTAGGTACCATCCCGGCATTTGCCCGGAGGAGAAGTGGGAAACCACGGAAAACCACTTCCAGGATGGCTGAAGTGGGAATCGAACCCACCTCTACTCAGTTGACCTCCCAAGGCTGAGTGGACCCCGTTCTAGCCCTTGTACTACTTTTCAAATTTAGTGGCCGAGCCGGGAATCGAACCCGGGCCTCCGGGGGTGGCAGCTAATCACACTAACCACTACACCACAGAGGCGGACCGTAACACGACCTAATAGGCTGAAAGTTGGTTTCGATAACAAAAATGAAATTTCCTAAGTTCCACGTTCGTTTTTAGTGCGTGAGAGTGAGCTAGCAAATCGGTGTTAGAGCTGTCTAATTGTAGAAGACGAAATTCTTTGGGAGTTTACAAGTTCATGTCCGCTGGCATAGATGGCCTTAGAAAAGGCGCGTAGTTTAAATACCGGTAGCCGGCGAATCCCTGGTATTATTATTATTATTATTATTATTATTATTATTATTATTATTATTATTATTATTATTATTATTATTATTTCTTCGTTATGCCCGTTTACAGAGCGCGTTGGAACTTGTTAGCTTGATGATGGTTTTCCTTTCTTCTTCTTCTCCTCCCAAAATCTCTTAATGAACTCGCTATGCTGTTTCTTGCGTTCTTCCGTCCATTGTTTCCCTGTGGTTCTTTTAGCGTTTTCCGTGAACGTGTGCTTTGCAAGCAGATTCCCAAAAGCCTTGCGATCCCTGATGATATCTTCTGTGATGTTCATTTCTTTTAAGTCCTGCTTTATTTCTTCAAACCAGCTTATTTTGACCTTCTTTTAATTAATTATACCAAGCAGTCTTTTTGCATATCTAGTGTCGTCCATTCTACAGATGTGGCCATAGAATTTCAATCGTCTCCTGCGTACGGTATTGGTGAACTTGTCGATAGCTTTGTACAAATCTACAGTTTTCCTTTTGATCGATATACCATTTACATGAACGGGGCCATATATTTTCCTCAGAATTTTTCGTTCTTGTTTTTCAATTTCATCAATTTTAGAGTGGCCTCCTAGAGATGTGGTTTCTGAGGCATACAAGGCTTCCGGAAGAACAACAGTCTTGAAATGCCGAAGTTTTGCGTTTCGTGACATCACTCTTTTATTGTAGTGGTTCCATGTTATTCGGTATGCTTTCAGGAGTTGGTGGCTCTTTCTAAATTAGCTTTCCTGTCCAATCCGGATGGTACAATGATTTCTCCTAGATATTTGAAGGAAGGGACCTGTGTGATTATTCTGTAGTGGGGATCTTTGGATATTCTGGTGTCCATTAGCCATGATATGAGTCTTCTGATACGATATTTGGAGGCCTGTCTTTGATGCTATCTCATGCAACTTCTCTATGGCATACCTGGTTTCTTCACTAGTCTTGGTAAAGACAGCTAGATCATCAGCAAAAGCTAGGCACTTCACGTTAATTCTTTGTCCCCGAGTACCAATGTTTATGCCTTCGATTTATTTTCCCCATTCCCTGATGACTTTGTCTAACACTAAGTTAAAAAAGATTGGGGAGAGGCCATCTCCTTGTCGAACTCCTGTATGCTCTGATAGTTCACCTAGAAACTTCACTTGAAATGTTGTGTCTGTGAGAGTCTGGCGGATTAATTATGTGGTCTTCTTGTCCACACTGAGCTCTCCTAGGGTGTCCACAACAGTTTGTCTGTCGATAGAGTCATACGCCTTCTTAAATTCCACAAAGGTGACAAATGTGGTGGTACTGCGGCGTATCCTTAATATCGTCTTCAGACTCCAAATTTGCTCAGAACACGATCTACCTTTTCTGAAACCTTCTTGGTATTCACCAATCAAATGATCTGTGTATTATATTATTATTATTGTTATTATTATTATTAGTAGTAGTAGTAGTAGTATCTTCAGATGCACTAAACACATCACACTACCATCCACCACAGAAACACGTAATACTGATGACGTCCCACCACACAGCGTTTGCGTCAGGAAGGATACTCAGCCGTAAAACTAGGCCTAACTACGGCACGGGCTGACTAATGAATTTAGGACAGGAATTATAATAGCAATAATAATGTTACTTTCCCCCTGTGTCTGGCCTGCCGTAAAAGGCGACTAAAAGGGGTCCTAGAGGCTTTCATTTTTGTAGCATTTTTTAGCCTAATATTGCTTCCAGTTATTTGTGTCAGGCTACTCGCTTTCATATTTCTTATCCGACCTCACTTGGTCAACTGTAGTTCTTTTTCTGTCCAGACGGTGTTCGGTTTCCGAGGCCTGGGGCGTCTTTCACTGCCAAGTCCTTTATGGTGCTTGTGTACTTTAGACAATACATTCATTCTGAGCATTGGTGGAACTTTTCAAATTTTGCCTAGGGTGGTTGCCCAGTTATACTTTCCCTTGACTCAATAGAACTTGATAAACTGCATTCCTTCAGACCATTTACAAAAGAAACTGACCAATTAAAGGATGATGTACATTAGTGTAAGTAACCACCAAACACACACTTTACTACTACTACGAAACGTTTTCATTCCTCCCCTGAAGGGGGAGGCGGGCCTCTTAGACGGTTACGCCGTCTCTCAGGCCGGGAGAGTTGTTACGGTGAAGGAGATGTGCGGAGAAGTTGAGGGGGTGGGCGACCGTGGCCTACACTACGAACTGTCCCGGAATTCGCCGTGGTGCAGGAGAATGGAAAACCACGGAAAACCATTCTCAGGACAGCCGACGGGTGGGGACAGGCGTGAAGTCCAGCCCTGTGCCCCTGACCCGTCTCCCGAATGCAGAGGCGTAGAGCTACGGTAGAGCCGTGGCCACCTCTCCTCAGCTCGGTTGGCCGGTCAGAGTACAGAGCTGTTGGACCACGGACAAGCCATGGCCTCTTAAGGGACGAAACCCAAGGGCCGAAACCCACTCTGCATCTACCGACCCTCTCCACACACTTTCCTTGAAATACAATATACTGGTGATTCAAATTTTGCACAATGAATGATGATGGCATTACATAGATAATAATAGTTTCTATGTAGATACGATAACATTTTTTTTTTTTTTTTAACAGAGAACTTTGCTCTGCGTCTTCAAAAGATAATCTCGTCTGTTTACGAGCAAGACTTCTCTACAAATGAATGAAGGTTTGAATCACTTGAACTTAAGAATGCTTTACCGTTGTCTATAGTAAGTGGTACTCTCGTTCGCCACTAGAGGGCTCCCCGTGCGCAGTGTGAACCATCTCGTGATGAGGAGAATACGAATTTGGAAAAAATCGGAAAGAAATAATAATAGTGAAAGGACAGGAAAGAGAACTTCCTATACAAATCCTTAACGGCTGGCAACCACGTATTATTTAAGTGACAGAGAGTGTCCCTGTTGAAATTGTCAGAGGTTTTACGTATTTCCACAGTTTTCCGTATAATCCCAGACATGTAGTGTTTAGTGTGGGTAAGAGCTGGAACATCTGGTCGGCGGATGCAGGGTGAGTCTGGGCCCACAAGTGGCCACGGCTAGTCCGTGGTCCGACAGCTCTGCACTCCGACCGGCCAACTGAGGGAAGGCCACAGCTCTACGCCTATGAATTCGGGAGACGGAGAAGGGCCTGTCCCTACCTTCGGCGGTCTTGAAAATTGTTTTCCGTGGGTTTTCCATTCTCCTGCACTAATGCGAATGCCGAAACAGTTCCCAGTACAGGCAAAGAACGCCTGCTCCCTCACTTTCTCCAAGCATCTTCTGGTCTGAGAGACGGCGTGACCGTCTAAGAGGTTCATCTCCTTCTTCAAGGAAGGAATGAAAACATGTTAGTAGTAGTCGAACATCTTGGAACGCGACATCATGACCCGTTGATAGGGCGTGCTCGGCTATTGCTGATTTGTCTGGCTGGTTGAGACGGATATTACGTTGGTGTTCCTTGATACGAGTACCAATGGAACCGGAATGTTTGGTCAATGTATACCTTGCAGCAAGTACAGGGAAGTTTGTACACCCCAGGGTATATTTTGCATGGCTTATTACTAAGAGTGGAGCAACCTTTGTAAGGCAGACCCTTCAACGATGACGGGCACCATGTGTTACAATTACAATGTACCTTTTAAAAAAATAAGGAAACAAGATCTTGCACGAAGAAACTTTATTTTACAGGCAGACAAAAGAATACATAGTAGTACACATTGCTATTCAACATACTGTTCTTATCCAAGCTCTTGTTCCTCTACATCAAGACATCGAATATGGCAAGAAATAAATCTGCTTCCAGTTTCTGAAGAAACGTCATGACGTTCAACCCCATGCTTCATCAACGATCCGAAGAGATTGAAATCACTGGAAGCCTGGTCGGACGGTCATCGCTCAGCCCAGGTCGACAAGTTTGCCTTTTTCTAGGTGAGTTAAAGAGAATAGATCTTTGTTGGTGTCATTGGGGGGTGGGGGTGCCGTGAGGCTCCTCCCCGCCTCACAGCCCGTGGTGACCTACCTGTTTGGACAAATGACCGACAAGCGAGTACTAACGCAGGAACATAGCCTAGTACAAGAGTACAGAATAACTTGAGGTGCAAAGGCTAGTCTTCTGCCAGCTACTTCCACCCCTCCGTAAAGGAGAAGTTATGAGAAACCTCCCTAAACCCACCAGGCAATCCCATATCTCCTTTCGGCACTGGTCACCCTGTCGCGGTCGTACCAAGACATCCCCGGCGCTAGACCACTGCCGCTCAAGAGCCACTGTCACCCCCGGTCCATGGCCGCCTGCAAGGCTTTCAAGTTAGAAAATGGAGAAGGTAATAAAATAAAAAAGAAATTTTGAAGCGCGGTCGAGAGAGAATAAAGAAATAAAAAGTAGTCTTGCAAACGGCCATGCGGATGGCCAGTAATGCGAAAGCTCTTCCCAAAGGAGCTACTTCGCATTACTGCAGCCGCCACTTATAACATTAAGGACGGGCCGCATAGAGAATGTGGTGCCACACCGTTGTTGTCACAGCGGTGGTGGTGAATATTATTTAAGAGGACGTACAACTGGGTAATCATCCTCCGATAACACTAATCGGAGGGGGTGGGGGGTGGGGAGTAGAAGGCATCCGACAATTAGAAAAATGATGGTATCGGCCAAAGAAAGACAAAGTCCACTACGGGCATGAAAATGAAAGATCCCTAGGCCTCGTGACCTGATACCGTCGGGGTCTGAAATGAACAAGAGTTGATCAACTGAAGTCGGGTAGAACAAATGAAAGTGAGAAGCTTGGCACAAGTAATGTCAGGGCTCAGCTAAAGACCCCATGGTCACCAAACCACGCTCCCAAGTTAAGAGTCCCTGGAGCCCCTTTTAGTCGCCTCTTGCAACAGGCAGGATATATCATGGGTATTATTCTACTGCCCTCACCCACAAGCTCCTACAAACTTTACGTCTGGTAGAAGAGAAATAACTGACATGGCGAGCATCACATCTGGACTAGCATTCATCTCTGGTCTTCTGGAGGTAATTCCCCGTAGTATTAACGTTGTTACTGCTGATTGGTTGACTAGATACTAAGGAATAGTATAGGGCAAGGTAATTTGTGGAAATCATATTAAGGAGGTTGTCACGAAAGGTTACGGATCTCTCCACATGGTTATGAGAGTATTTAGGGGGTGTAGTAAGGATGTAAGGAGAGGGCGTGTAAGTCTCTGGCAGGATCCCAATGTATGGGATCCTCACCAGGACTACTTGATACGAGAACTGGAAATGATTCAAAGGAAAGCAGCACGATTTGTTCTTGGTGTTTTCCGACAAAGGAGTAGTATTACGAAAATGTTCCAAACTTGGGCTGGGAAGACTTGGGAGTAAGGAGACGAGATGCTCGACTATGTGGTATGCTTCGAGCTGTCAGTAGAGAGATGGCGTGGAATGATATAAGCAAACGAATAAGCTTGAGTGGTGTTTTGAAAAGTAGGAAAGAAGTATGAAGATAAAGTTGGAATTCAAGAGGAAAAATTGGGGCAAATATTCGTTTATAGGAAGAGGAGTTAGGGATTGGAATAATTTACCAAGGGAGATGTTCAATAATTTCCTAATTATTTGCAGTCATTGAAGAAAAGACTAGGGAATGTGCCACCTGGACGACTACCCTATATGAAGATCAGTGGTGATTGATTGATTGATTGATTGATTGATTGATTGATTGATTGATTGATTGATTGATTGATTGATTGATTGATTGATTGATTGATTGATTGATTGATTGATTGATTGATTGATTGATTGATTGATTGATTGATTGATTGATTGATTGATTGATTGATTGATTGTCAATGGCTTATGCTGGGATCAAGACGTGGGCTACCAGTAGACTTAGGTTACCCTTTTCGATGGTAGGTTTAGTGAACGTCAAGCCTTCAGTGTTCTGAGCTGGAGCCAATAGCCAACGGAGAAGCCTGCTGTGTTGTGAAATCTGCTTCACAAGCTAATGCCCTGGCCTCCGCTCAACCCCTGATCGGTGGAGATGGTAGCCGAATCTTTAGCAAATTAAAGTCCGGCTTTGTGGCTAAATGGATAGAATGCTTGCCTTTGGTCCCATGGTCCCGGATCAATTTTCAGAATCAACCTCGTCATACTGTTAATTCCCCTGGCTTGGGGACTGGGTGTTTATGACGTCTTCGTCATTCATTTTATCCTTGTTAGGATACCACCAACCCTACACAGATCCAATGCACCTTTATTATTATTATTATTATTATTATTATTATTATTATTATTATTATTATTATTATTATTATTATTATTAAAAAATAAAAATGCTGAATTTTAGTGGTCGTGCCCATCGTTCACTGGTTTATTAGCTTCCTCGGGAGATCAGTATTTATTTATTTCGTATGGCGTTTAGAGGGTACAGAGAAACTATATATATGCACACTTAAAACTATATACACTTAAAGTAGATAGAACAACAATCGGACAAAGGATCAATCGATGGTAATTAACTTATAATTTAATGTCCAGAGAATTTAGCCAATTAACTGCCTCTTCACTTGCCGCATGAAGTTCGTGGTATCCTCCCTGGAAACTCCGAAGTGGACATCATTACAACATGGTGGACTGTCTGAGCCACGACACCACAATCGCAATGAGGGCTGGAAATTTTTCCCCACTTGTGGAGCCAGAAGTTGCATCTTCCAAGACCGGTCCGCACCCTGTTCAACGAAGCCCAGATACTTCTTGGCAAGTTGAACCCAGCAAGTTTCCTGCAAGGGTCAGATATCAATCCTAGCTGGTCAGGGTTTGAAGCAGCCCACTCTTCCCTCCAGGCATTATTCATGTTGTACTGTGAATCAACCAGTCTCTTTCCTAGTTGCCATGATGGATGTCGAGATTTTAATCTTCCATGCTTCTGGGGTTGCAGTCCTGATGAATTGGCAAGAGTGTATTTGCAGAACACTTTAACCATACCTTCTTCAGAGCAGTTAGCCTTCGAAGGTGAGGAGGATGGATGTTAGTTAATACTGGCAGCCATTTAAGTGGTGTGGATTTGAGTGTGCCAGACACTGTCCTCATGGTATCATTCAGCTGGACATCAACTTTTCCTGTGTGTGTGTGTGTGCTGTTGATCCATACAGGGCTACAATATTCTGCAACGGGGTATACTAGGGCAAGAGCTGTTGTTCGGAGGACATTAGCATTTGCTCCCCAACTAGTGCCAGTGGTGGTGTCTGGTCCATAATCATGGGTTCAATTCCAACCAACAAAAGAGAACCTGAAAGATTGCATTTCATTTTAGCAGTTGTACCTATAAAAATACTATATTGCTCCTATAAGATCAGCCCTGCAGTGTCTTCCTACAGGGATGTAGAAGGAAACGGGAGTGAAATACCAGCCAGCACTCTTGTTATCTATAGGATTAAGCCGGAAGTATGAGATGAGGAATAGAGCCCTGCGCGGATATACAAAATAATATCCGCATCCGCTCAGCATCCACGCTTCCTTTACCCGCATCCGCATCCGCGAATGGTTATCCGCAATCGCAAACTGGGTATCCGCGGATAATTTTAATATTTAACTACAGTATATTACACCCTTGGTACTGAAACGGAAACAATAGGCCTGATACCTGGCACCAGAATACCTACAGTCACAGGTTTATGAGGGATTTTCTCTTGCGACAACTACCGACGTCCGCCTCTGTGATGTAGTGTGATCAGCTGCCACCCCCCGGCTCTGCCACGAAATTTGAAAAGTGGTACAAGGGCTGGAACGGGGTCCACTCAGCCTCGGGAGGTCAAGTGAGTAGAGGGGGTTCGATTCCCACCTCAGCCATCCTCGAAGTGGTTTTCCGTGGCTTCCCACTTCTCCTCCAGGCGAATACCAGGATGGTACCTCACTTAAGGCCACGGCCGCTTCCTTCCCTCTTCCTTGTCTATCCCATCCATTCCTCCCATCCCCCACAAGGCCCCTGTTCAGCATAGCAGGTGAGGCCGCCTGAGCGAGGTACTGCTCCTCCTCAGTTGTATCCCCCGACTCAAAGTCTGAACCTCCAGGACACTGCCCTTGAGGCGGTAGAGGTGGGATCCCTCGCTGAGTCCGAGGGAATAGCCAACCCTGGAGGATAAACAGATTAAGGAGAAGATAGACAACTACCGACGTATTGAACTTTGTTCCTTCCGTCCATTATTTGAGGGAAGGAGCCAGTTAGTCTTAGGTCAGATTTACGACTTTATGGTTCCAAGGCTCTTTATAAATCACTATTCTCCCATGCCAATGTCAAGGGGCGCCTAACCACAAGCAAAAACAAGAATATACTTGAGTGAAAATCAATAAACGTCATTATTTAGAAATTATCAGCAAAACTATCCGCACTGCCATGTAGTTTGTATCCGCCAAAACACTAACTTTGCGGATATCCGCATCCGTACAGGGCTCTAATGAGGAAGTATATACGATGAGTAACGCATGGTTGATAGTAGTGGCGATCTGACGGACCGAAGCCGGTCCAAGCTCCTATCCAATATACAGCAGCAAGCCGCTATTGGAGAGTAGAGGGGAGAGGGACGAGAGTCTGGGCTGCGATATCAGTCTCCAATGCTTAGCTCTCAGAAATACGTGCGACGTTTTGTCTCACTGCTTTCAAGTGAGAAACAATGTAGCAGATGCTTACGTTATAATGTGCTTTAGACTTCCATCGTTCTCAATTGAGGTTTGGGCTTCACCGATAGCCTTGGTAGCCCTCAGTACACGCCACTGTTAAGGACATATTTCCATGTAAATTACGAATCAATTCCTTTGTTCCCACTTTATAGTTTTATACGTCCGGAAGCATTATCCTATCTAATAGTTTTTTTAAAATGAAAAATTGCTCGTATGATAAATATACGAGTGCATATGACTGTATCAACGCAACCTTTCTACCACACCACTGTGAACAGCGATCAGCAACAATTTTTACTTCAGAGGGTAGGAGCGAATATCCCACTGAAAAACTGGAACACCCAGCATTTAAGGAAGGCCAAGAAAGCTATGTCCTGCCCATCAGGTCGATCAGATTTTGCGTTTCTGAAGACAAAGTTCAGCAAGCTGCTGCAAAACACCACAGAGTTGGAGACGAGTGACATGCCCAGTGCCCATTGTGGAGTCTATTAGGATTGTGGAAGACGTTAGAGGAAGTCTTGAGCAAATTTCTGGGAAGATAGTCTGATAGGGTCCGGCAACGAAATCCATGGTGGAGAGAGTGAAAGTAGCTAATATGCTACAAGGAGAGGTAGATGAAGCTGTAGACCTAAAACCAGATGTACTGGCTTCACTGAAGCTTTGTGCCATTACTTCATGTGATGGTGAAAGCTCCTTCTCACAATACAGAAACATTCTTCATGAAAATATAACACGATTGTTTCCTGAAAATATTGAAACATTATTAGATGTAAATTTCTTCCATAGTCAAAGTTGACGTCAGGCATGCAACCGGTCGTAAAAACTCGCTCGAAGGTCATCTCATTTCATACTCTACCCCGCAGAGAAACGAGACAAGGGTTGGATATACATATAGTCAATGAGTATGCTATTAAATTATAAGTCATATTTCCATGCCTATTTGGTGCCTACTTACGTGCCTATTTTGTCTACGGCATTAATAGCAGCTACTTGTAGTTATCATTTCTGCTGCTATGCGGCGTTTTCCTGAATATCGAAATAATTTAAGATATTTAGGCTAATATCGTGAAAGTTGGATTTTCATTACTTTATATTTCAGTAAGCAGTGTTACCGCCGTAGTTAAATTTGTTGAGTGACTTCTAAAACAGATACATAAATGACTTTAATACGTTTGCTGCGGCGTGTATTAAATAAGATGTGTAAAAGAAGCCATTTTTAAGTGTGCGTCATAAACTACTATTTACTGGGTGGGAAAAATCAGGTTGAAGAGCACAAATTTGATATTTTCATCGCCTTTGCCTTGGTTTCGGTTGACAATACTTCTTAGTGAAAAGCGATATTTGTTACGTTTCGCCCATCACGTTGCTTGAAATTTATACGGTTCACTTTCCATCTCCAGCAACAAGATGTTAAAAAGAAAGTGTGAGTCGAAGATGAGATGAACTTCGTAAAATAATTGAATACCATGAGGTTTGTACTCTTTGCAGTCGCGACGTTACTGAAAGCCGTGAAATTGCTGATGAACCGAGCATTGTTCCAACAGAGATAAAGGTGACATCGCCCATCACTTAAGAGACATATAAATTAAAATAAACATTCCGTGGTTACTAGCTCATGGTTTGATAAATTTTGAATTCAACGATTGCCAGTGATGTAAGTTTCAGAATTCATCATGGTGTGTCACCGTGTAAACATCACCATTCTTACGAATTATCTGTTGCACAGTTAATAAGAAGAAGTTTCTTTTCATAATTCTAAAATAAATACAGAATATATTGTAAGAAGGAGTACGATTCCAACATGTGAGCCACGTTTGAATGGCAGTTCTATAAAAGTCACCATTCTATTATTGCTAAAGGCCTCTTGCGGCTTAACATTGATGACTTAACTATTTCCAAGGTTGTACTAGAGAGGGCAGCACCCTCAGTTGTGAACACGGAGGGTCAGTCTTTCCGGCGAGACTGTAACTTATCTCTTTGACTCTGATGTTTGTTGTGGTTGTGAGAGTGGAATATAAAATGGACTCCTCGCCGATAGGAGTTGCTTTTCTGAGCTATAGATGGGTATATATTAGATTTAAACTCTGCCATTACTGCCATCCTTCTTTTTATTTTGACGGCTAATATTGCAGGTATTGTTTTAATATATTTTTCTACGGTTCTGCAGTTATATTCTCCGCTTTCAAATACAGCTGATTGATATGCATTCTTTTTGCTCTGCGGCGTAAATGGACCGCGTGTTTGTTGCTGTTATTGTGATTGTGTGATGTTGACAACTGGGTCTCTGATCAATTCTATTTATGTGCACTACATTCTAAAGTATTTCGCCATCAAATGAATGTATGCCCTGCGTGTCGACGCGGAGGTCCATTCGTGTCGTACGGAGTGCGTAAGCTGATGGGTTTGTGCGTGACCACTGGGTCCCTATTATTCTACTGCTAATTGTCTTTCCTGAAGATGGTTTTCCGTGGTTTCCCATTTTCACACCAGGCAAATGCTGTGGCTGTACCTAGGCCTTTCCTATCCCATCGTCGCCATAAGACCTATCTGTGTCGGTGCGACGTAAAGCCCCTAGCTAATTGTCTGCGGCGTGCACACTATCTCTGACATATGTGAGACCTTCGTTTGTGACCATGAGAGTCACACAATATGAGTTTGTGTTCAACTTATTGACGGGAGCCTCTGCTCGCATTGTTTGGCCGATACCGGAAATGTCTGAATGTTTGGTGTGTGTTGGTGAGTGAGGGGAGTGAAAAGATGGCGTATCGGTCAGCTTAATTTTTCCTTTGATTTTGTTTCCGTACCTTGTGTTTGTTTTCGGTACGGTGTTAATTATTTTGACTTGGTCTCTGTCTTAGCCGTTAGCTTGCCCATGAGGCCGCCATGTTTAGTTTCATATATTCAGGCTATGCGCATGCCTGGGATTCTCTTTGGTTTTGAATATTGTTCTTTGGTCGAGAGATGTTTTCTCTCTTTGCCATGGTGATACCTGCATTCTTGTATTTTATCTTCTCTGTGTTTCTACTTCCGGATGCTTGGGGATCTTATCCTAAGAATGGAAATTGTTGTTGAGAGGAGGATGGAGTTTGAAGTACGCGTGGGTAAACAATGTACTGTAATTAACCTCGTGGAAAGAACGACCAAACAAATCCGTGTGGATTGTATTCAGGTTAGTTCACTATGTAGTGAAATTACAATTGAGACGTTGAGCACGTCGTAAATTTAACATTATGGTTGGTGTGTTTTGAGAAATGCTGTGCTCACGCATTTACGTTACTACTTCGACTGAACCAAATGAACACAAGTATGTATCCCTTTTATATTTTAAATTGCTGGCTTCATTTTCTTTTTCTTTGAATTTTATTACATTAATAAACCCTCAATTAAATTTTATTTGAATTTTATTGGTAGTAGTATTAGTCTCATCCCTGTTGTGCATTGTTGATAAGGATCATTTGCAGTTCAGTGCTGTGTCTTAGGCCTTTCCTAGTCGCGGTCCACGCTTCGAATCTCCCGATGTGCGTATTATATTATGTCATGTATTATCGGTAAGGGAGGGATGCGGCACACAAGTTATCAAAATATATTAGTCCTGTCTTCAGTTTTGAACTTTACTACTTTCTAAACGCGATGCTTTGTCGATACAACAATATTTCTCTCTCTTCATCTTCGTGCTACTTCTCAGGGTAGGTAGTATGCTAAAGAGCATCAGATCTTTGAAGGCAGCCTGCTTGTTCATTGGTCCTCCTCGCTCTTTCTTCTCCATAATTTCAACCTCAGTAAGATTGTCAGGAAGTTTTTTGTCGCTGGGTATGCCAGATTAATTTTCCTTTTGAACTTAACAACAGAAAATTATAGGTTTCATTATTCAGCGGCAAGTCATGTAGGTAATGAAGCTGACATAAAGTGTTTCCCTACTTTACTTACTTCACCAGGATGATGATACGGAAACATATTTCTTGCATGTTTATGAGAATAGTAACGAGTCTTCTCAAGCAGTATTTGTGATATATTGGGAGTATAACAGTGTTCTTGTTTCGAAAACGTCCTAATATTCAGCGGATGCTGTTTATCGCTACTAGTAGACTATCCCAGAAAAGACGAAGGAGAAATATTGAACGCAACTAGGCAGTTTCGATCCTGACTCAGTCCGGAGATGTTCAAATACGTCAACCTCGTGTTGGTAGATTTACTCGCACGTAAAAGAACTCCTGCGGGACGAAATTCCGGCACCTCGGCGTCTCCGAAAACCGTCAAAAGTAGCTAATGGGATGTAAAAACCAAGAATATTATTATAAGAATTGAAGTGCCTAGTCATCCAGCCATGCTTAACTCTACGATGAATAAACATTTAGAACATTTAGAAGAGCTACTATTGATATAGGAGCAGACGACATATACAATACATTCGTAGCTGGCCGTGTGTAAAACAACTCGAGTGGAAGTCTACATCTGCAACCTTCAGCGTCTGCCCTCGTGACTTATTTATCGCCATTGCAAAGCATACAGTTCCTGGAAACAAGATGAGTTCACATTCGAACCTATAAGTAGTTGGTATCGGTAGAGTCCGAAGAATGAAAATATATTCATCCTCTCTTCAGCCTGTTAATAACCGTAGTTTAAATTACAAACTCGAGGAGGACTTTACATATAAGGAGAGTGTCATTACAATTTTCAGGTGTCGAAGTATTATAATACGGGCCTCCACCGTTAGGCAGAGCTTATCCGCAGTAAGTGCAGAAGCTGAAATTGAGTTAAGGACAAGGCTTCAACTTTACGAGCAAAGAATATACATTTTTCAATTTCGTTTCTTCTTTATAGAATATATCCTCTTCTGGTGAAAAAAATAATGATGTCTCCGCTTCAAAAGATATGTTCGCAAATGCACACGCATGTCATTTGCTATATTCCTCTCTGTCAAATGTCTGTTGCTCATTTTCGGTAACCTTCGTTTTTACTCATAATTCAAAAAAATCGAACGGGCCAGCGTCGGGGTCACGGCCCCACGTTTTGACATGTACTACGTACTGCGTGATAGGTACTGTCGGAATAAAATATCTAGTTAATGTGTGTTTGATATATTAACTATCGACATGTTATATCTTAATTCTAAACACATTTACACATCTTCAAGACCGTGGACTCCAAATCATTTTCCACCACCGGGGCAGTAGATGTGCTCGGCTGCGTCTCCAATAGCGCGGAATTCGTCTCACGACGTTCAGTTCGCCTCTGTGGTGTAGTGGTTAGTGTGATTAGCTGCCACCCCCGGAGGCCCATAGTTCGATTCCCGGCTCTGCCACGAAATTTGAAAAGTGGTACCAAGGCTGGAACGGAGTCCACTCAGCCTCGGGAGGTCAACTGAGTAGAGGTGGGTTCGATTCCCACCTAAGACATCCTGGAAGTGGTTTTCCGTGGTTTCCCACTTCTCCTCCAGGCAAATGCCGGGATGGTACCTAACTTAAGGCCACGGCCGCTTCCTTCCCTCTTCCTTGTCTATCCCTTCAACTCTTCCCATCCCCCCGCAAGGCCCCCGTTCAGCACAGCAGGTGAGGCCGCCTGGGGGAGGTACTTGTCGTTCTCCCCAGTTGTATCCCCCGACCCAGAGCCTGAAACTCCAGGACACTGCCCTTGAGGCGGTAGAGGTGGGAACACTCGCTGAGTCCGAGGGAAAAACCAACCCTGGAGGGTAAACAAATTTAGATAGGTAGACGTTCAGTTGCCAATCTGAGACGCTCCCGATAAGCCTTTTTATGCTTAATATCGGTAAATCTGGACTGTTTGGAATTCTGACAAGCTGCTCTACCCTCACGAATGCGTTTTTGATCATTCTGAAGCCATTTATTCATCTGTCGCGACATTTTGCGAAAGAA
Source organism: Anabrus simplex (assembly GCF_040414725.1). Taxonomy (NCBI): domain Eukaryota; kingdom Metazoa; phylum Arthropoda; class Insecta; order Orthoptera; family Tettigoniidae; genus Anabrus; species Anabrus simplex. The sequence continues at coordinate 333,626,463 of NC_090267.1, read as the reverse complement.
AGACATTTTCCCCCACTTCTTCGCAATACAGTTCAACACGCTACCAATAGTTTACGATGTATTCGACTCTACAGGGTCTTCTTATAAATCCAGACCGTCCAGCAGCGTCGCTACTCTCCGAGACCTAAGCAGCTGTGCGGGAGACGCGCGCATAGTTCTTGACCTTGAAAGGAGGGTGCAGTTGTTCGACCTAGCATCAATAGCCAGTCTGAATCTCAGCTATAAACATGGTGAGAAAGTTATCATTGCGATACCGTATTTTCATATGTAAAATATATTTTAAGTAGGAGTCGGCTCGCCTGGGACGCGATGCATCTGTTCAGCAATTTCCTGGTGAAGTGCCACCTTCATGAGCACAGATTAATGTAATTGTAAATACATTTGATACTACTAAAACTGCTCAATAAAAGAACATGCGCGCACACGAACAGCTTTAACACAGGAAAAGCTAGATGACATTGGTGCGAATCTTGAACGGTCACCGAATAAATCACTCACAAAGTTAGCTATGCCTGCTGTCATTTCTTGATGGAAACAGTACTTTTGCATCTATCTCTTGGAACAGGCCAGAGTAAAGTGTAGCTTCCACCGAAGTCCCAGTCAACATCCATGGCTGTGACAATATGGAAATTGCTGGGGTATGGGTAGTGCTGAGTAATGACATTCAGAGCATGACTAGTGCATCTGAGTGTTATGAAAGGTGCTGCTCATAGGGACAGTCGTGCTGCAATAGTACTTTCTGACCCAGTGAGGAAAGCAATAGCAAATTACCTCACTCCTCATCTTGCCTAGTACGCCTCATTTTGGTGCTACCATTGGTTTTGTGAGTTTCCTTATAACCGCATAACCTTTGGTGGTGCTATTTGAGGATCCAACCAGCCTCTGGGCTGATGACCTAACAGACAGACAAAGTTAGCACAACAAGTACGGTTTCGGTTTCTTCTGCACACATAGCTACAAAGCTGTTACGTATCAAACCGTACAGGTTTACACGGCTCCATTGTTTAAAACATGCTGATCCAGTTACAAGAGTGAGATATTGTAAGTGGTATCTTGCATCATTGAATGATCGTTTATTCGACCCAAAGCTTGTCTTCTTTTCGGATGAAACCTGGTTTCATATTAATGGTCGTGTAAACAGTCATAACTCTTCCTGTTAGTGTGCAGAAAATCTCAATGATGTGTATGAAGTAACGCATTACGAATGATAACATTTCCAGCATCTTTGATAAGGCAAGATTTCATATAAGATTGTAGATATGCTTAAAGCAGGGCGGTTGAGCGTGACGTAAGCTGGTTTGAAGCAGCTGCTGTAGTTCAAGAGCACAAACACGGTCTGGGTTTCTTAAGAGAGACTGGTATACGTAATTCCATAATTATACCAAAATAATCCCTCATAATGCTTGTGACTGCATGCCAGCTTGAAACTGAACCTGATCTGATCAAAACATCCAAATGTCATCAACTCATCAAAGTCCTCACAGGGAAATTAAAATTAGCTATCTCTATTCCCTTGTAGGAAGTGTGTGAGACAGTCTCTGATAAGCCTTCCCAAAATAATATGAACTCATGCTCCACACATGTTAATGAGTCATACACTCAGATTCCATTACTTAGCAAATTCATGGATTAATATATTTTATCACGTGCCTATGTGATTATGCGAAGTGCAATGCTATATAGTATAGGCCACCGTACTTGACTCAACAAATCTATAAAGTCATAAATTAAAATTCGCCACAAATTGTCTCTAAATGGCACCTGAAATCACCAGGAAAGTCGCTAGTGACTATCTTTGAAATTCTGTCTTTAAATTACTTCAAAAAGACTCCAGATCTAGAGGACAAATTAGGACAAATATAATTTCTAGGAAGATGAATTAGGGATTGGAATAATTTATCAAGAGAAATTCAAAGTTTTTTGAAATAATTTAAGAAAAAGATTAACAACTGATAGGGAATTTGCCATCTCGGTGATAGATCAATAATTGATTGATTGATTGATTGATTGATTGATTGATTGATTGATTGATTGATTGATTGATTGATTGATTGATTGATTGATTGATTGATTGATTGATTGATTGATTGATTGATTGATTGATTGATTGATTGATTGATTGATTGATTGATTGATTGATTGATTGATTGATTGATTGATTGATTGATTGATTGATTGATTGATTGATTGATTGATTGATTGATTGATTGCCTTTTCACCAGAGTTGTCAACACCGATGCAATACAATTAAGAGTGATTTACGAGTTCATCAGGAATGGCGAAGACGTCATAAACACTCAGCCCGCAAGCCAGGGGAATAAACATTACGAGGGGGTTGATCCTGAGAATTGAACCAGGGTCATTGGACCAAAGGCAAGCATTCTATCCATTTATTCATGAAGCCGGACTCTAATTTGCTAAGGACTTCAATTTGCTAAACCTTAGGCCAGGGGCGTAACGTTAGGGTCTGCAGGGCCTGCAATGCAGGCGGGCCTGGGCCTTTAGGGGGCCCTGCAGACTCCTTGCAAAAAATAAAAATTAAATATAATTCTGTCCGCCTCTGTGGTGTAGTGGTTAGCGTGATTAGCTGCCACCCCCGGAGGCCCGGGTTCGATTCCCGGCTCTGCCACGCAATTTGAAAAGTGGTACGAGGGCTGGAACGGGGTCCACTCAGCCTCGGGAGGTCAACTGAGTAGAGGTGGGTTCGATTCCCACCTCAGCCATCCTGGAAGTGGTTTTCCGTGGTTTCCCACTTCTCCTCCAGGCGAATGCCGGGATGGTACCTAACTTAAGGCCACGGCCGCTTCCTTCCCTCCTCCTTGCCTATCCCTTCCAATCTTCCCATCCCTTCACAAGGCCCCTGTTCAGCATAGCAGGTGAGGTCGCCTGGGCGAGGTACTGGTCATACTCCCCAGTTGTATCCCCCGACCAAGAGTCTGAAGCTCCAGGACGCTGCCCTTGAGGCGGTAGAGGTGGGATCCCTCGCTAAGTCCGAGGGAAAAACCAAACCTGGAGGGTAAACAGATGATGATGATGATGATGAAATATAATTCTGGTGGATTTTAACTTATGTCTTGATAAATTAGGTGAGCGAAGTACACACTAGCATAGAGCTTTGCGTAATCGCGTGGACGCGTGATGCAATGGTGGCGTGCCAGATGCGACCGTGCCGCATGCGACCCGTGCCACTAGCGACCGCATAATCTGTAACCGTGCCGGATGCGACCGGCGTTGACAAGCAAATTGTCATTTGATAAGTTGTGTCATCACCCAAGATAAGGTAAGCCAAACGAAGTGCAATGCCATTTCAATAAGTCCTATAAGCAGCTACTGCCCCTACTTTACATAACACTTCTGGGGGAAACTCGTTTTACAACATGAAACATGGTGATGCGTTTAGGTCTTTTCCCACCGGGCGAGATGGCCATGCGGTTAGAGGCGTGCGGCCCTGAGCTTGCTTCCGGGAGATAGTGAGTTCAAATCCCACTGTCGGCAGCACTGAAGATGGTTTTCCGTGGTTTCCCATTTTCACACCAGGCAAATGCTGGGGCATTACTTTAATTAAGACCAGGGTCGCTTTCTTCCCATTCCTAGCCCCTTCCTATCCCATCGTCGCCTTAAGACCTGTCTCTGTCGGTGCGACGTAATGCCACTAGCAAAAAAACAAAAGATCCTAATTCCCTGAAATTATTTACGACTTAGGCCTACTTACTTATCATGTCCTATTAGTACCAGGAGTGTCCGAGGACGTGTTCGGCTTGCCTGGTGCAGGTCTTTCTACCTGACCCCGTGGGCGGCCTGCGCGTCTGGATGTGGGATTATGATAATGAAGTAGGGAGAGATGAAACCCGGTTTCGGCACGTAGCCTACTCCTCTCGAATAACACCAGGGGGTCTGCTCAATGCTTTACGTCGCCATCCGACGGCCGCATCACCATCAACAGCATCATATCCCCTCACTCCATTTGAACACTGCGAAAAGGTTTGGATTTGAATCCAGGCTTTTGGCGTGCAATCTAGTGATTAGAAACTATCTCCTGCCGGCCTTCATTCTGATGGTGATTTTTTTTTCATCCAGGCTAAGTGGCTCAGACGGTTGAGATGCTGGTCTTGCGACTCCAACTTTCCGGGTTCGATCCTGGCTCAGTCCGGTGGTATTTTGTGTCGGTGGATTTACTGGCACGTAAAATAAGTCCTGCGGGACTAAGTTCCGGCACCTCGGCGTCTCCTTAAACCATAAAAGTAGTTACTGGGACGTAAAGCCAGCAACATTATTATATTCTTCTTTCGGCCAACGGCAGTCGAACTTGCTAACCACGGTGTCAGACCTTTATTTTAGAAAAGATCAAGTTAGCTACTTATAACAATCTGCCACTTAGTGACAGCCCTTAAAGCAGATCAATTGTAAGTGATTGATGGGTCGCATGCCGCACGATGCTTATCCACTCGGTCGCTATTGGCACGATAATGGCCTGGTCGCATCCGGCATGGTCGCATCTGGCACGTAACCGATGCAATATATTCATCTATGCATTTGCTACGTAATGGTATTTGAGTGCATGACTCATTCACACATGCGGAGCGTGAGTTCATATTATTTTTGGAAGGCTTATTAGAGACTGATCGTCCCACGCACACACATTCTGTAAGTGAAAGAAGATTGGTAATTTTAATTTCCGTGTGATGTTGTTGATGAGTTGGTGACAACATTTGGACGTTCTGACATTTGTCAGCATCAACTCTAAGCTCGCATGCAATTATAAGCCTTATGGGGATGATTTCATAGACCGTATAATTCAGCCGCCCCTTCCAATGTAGTTTTATGCAACCCAACTAACGTGCGATATGGTTATAAGGTGGCTATTCCCCTGCAGGCCTACTGTATGGTACTAAAGTCCAGTGAGCACATTTTGCTCACGATTCTGAACCCTACTGATAGGCTATATCGTCCGCTCGCAAAACACACACCTTGAAATCATGTAGCGACGTCCTCGAACCATGTAACTATGTTAATGTGTCGTGCCTCGTGACCGGGTGTAACGAAGAGGGGAATGTCTTAAACACCGAATCGAATGGCGTATGTACTCTACACTCATCGTACTACTAGCATGTTCACAGCAGTGTAGCGTAGGGGATGTGATTAGGCGTTGGCCTAGCAACCAACGGAATGTGCCATCGGCGGTTCGAATCCTGCATCACTCATATTTTTTTGCATCGGTACGTTTGAATACTTAAACATAGGCCCACGCTTGACACATTCAAACAGCAGGACGACGCTGTTATTCACCTTGTGCCCTCCGCATACTCCGCTTATTAACGTCTGAATTTAATCTCTGCTGTCATTCGGCATGTTTTCCACAGAGAAATACGTTGGCATGCTCCTCATGTATGGGGAAGCAAGACAAAACGCGTGCGAGGCACTACGTATGTACCAGAAATGGTATCCTGACAGGCGACCCCCGATTGCTACGACATTCCGCCGTATTGAAAGACGCCTAAGGACAACAGGCGTGATTTTCAAGCAGCTACCAGTCCGCGATAGGGCCGTTACATTGGGTGAAACAGAGGCAGCTCGTAATAATTTACACATCAATACAAGGGCGATTGCACAACAGGTGAACACAGCCGTCCGTCTGGCGAATACTGCATGAACATAAATTTCACCCATTCCATTTCGAGCTATACCAAGAGATCCATGGGCGGGATTTCGAAGCTCTAATGGAGGTTTGTCGGTGACTATTAGGCAGGCTGGACAATGATACAGCATTTTTATCGCACTTCTTGTTCTCGGGCGAATCGCGCTTCCACAATAATGGGAACGTCGATCACCACAACATGCACTATTGGAGTCCGGACAATCCTCACTGCGTGTCCGGAACCATGGCTAAATGGTTAGCGTGCTGGCCTTTGGTTCAAGGGGCCCCGGGTTCGATTCCCGGCCGGGTCTGAGATTTTAACCTTAGTTGGTTAGTTCCACTGGCTCGGGCACTGGGTGTATGTGGCGTCTTTAAATAGAAACCGAAATAAGAAAAACACCAGTAATTTTTGAAAAAGGTAGAAAAATATTTTAATAAGCTGGGTGCGACAGGCGGCCCATGAAGTACGATGGGGATTGAATGTGTGGTGTGGAATAACGGAGGATCGTTTAATTGGACCTTATTTCTTTGACGGTCATTGGACGGGCCCACGTTACCTGCACTTTCTGCGCCAGGAACTCCCACTGCTGCTGGAGGATGTGCGCTTGCACGATCGTTTGACGATGTGGTTGCAACAGAATTGAGCTCCACCACATTCGACTTTGCCCGTTCGTAACCATCTGAACGAGGAACTGCCAGAGAATTGGATAGGACGGGGAGGGCCTGTTTCTTGACCCGCCAGATCACCGTATTTAATGCCGTTAGACTTCTTCTTGTGGGGGCATTTGAAGAACGTTGTTTACTCTCAAACGCCGGAAAACCGCAACCAGCTCCAGCAGCTCATCACGGACGCCTGCCGAGCAATTACACCTGGAATGCTTCAGCGCGCAAGACGATCTAACTATCGAATCAAATCTCACTTCTGAAGCAGTAAATGTCAGTCAGTCCGCCTCTGTGGTGTAGTGGTTAGCGTGATTAGCTGCCAACCCCCGGAGGCCCGGGTTCGATTCCCGGCTCTGCCACGAAATTTGAAAAGTGGTATGAGGGCTGGAACGGGGTCCACTCAGCCTCGGGAGGTCAACTGAGTAGAGGTGCGTTCGATTCCCACCTCAGCCATCCTGGAAGTGGTTTTCCGTGGTTTCCCACTTCTCCTCCAGGCGAATGCCGGGATGGTACCTAACATAAGGCCACGGCCGCTTCCTTCCCTCTTCCTTGCCTTCCCATCCCTCCACAAGGCCCCTGTTCAGCATAGCAGGTGAGGCCGCCTGGGCGAGGTACTGGTCATTCTCCCCAGTTGTATCCCCGACCAAGAGTCTGAAGCTCCAGGACACTGCCCTTGAGGCGGTAGAGGTGGGATGCCTCGCTGTGTCCGAGGGAAAAGCCGACCCTGGAGGGTAAACAGATGATGATGATGATGATGATGATGATGATGAAATGTCAGTCAACGAGTCAAACTCAGTTTTGAACGAGCCGGAAGCTCACAGATGGCAATTCAGCAGCTTGGCCATTACACCACGCAGGCGGTCAAGACCTGTTATGTTTAAATATTACAATAATGAATAATCCCTTTATTTATATAAATTGACAGTATACTGCATTACTTCTTCCTGCTGTGACGGAATTTGCATTAGTTACTCATAGGTTTGTCTTCGGACTGAGCAGCGATCGCTTGGCAGGCCATGGCCCTTCGGGACTGTTGCGCCGTGAGGTTTTGTTTGGTTTTATTCATAGGTTTTACATTTTATTTGAGGGGGGCCGAATTTTAATTTTTGCAGGCGGGCTCGTATCACATTCGTTACGTCCCTGTCTTCATCTATTGTGTTCCCTTTAGTCTTTTCATTTAGTCCTTGAACAACATGTTCCTTGAAACAATCCCTCATTTCCTTCAACTTCTCTAAATCTCATCTCATTGCATTCCTTACTTTCTTCAAGGTCTTCAACTTCAGTCGGCATTCAGAGACCACGAAGTTGTACTCGGAGTCCACGTCCGCTCCTGCGGAGGTCTTTTAGTGCAACACCTGATTTCTGAATCTCTGCCTAACCATGTCTTTTCTGATACATTCTAGTGTCTCCAGGTCTTGTCCACGTGTACAGTCGTCGTTTATGGTGAACGAACCAAGTATTAGCAAATACTAAATTATGATCGGTGCAGAATTCTACCAGCCAATTTCCTCTTTCATTTCTTTGTCCCAGTCCGAATTCTCTCATTACATTACCTTTCCTTCCTTGGCGTACCAATGCATTCCAGCCACCCTTCACAAATAGGTTCTCATCTCCTTTTACATATTATACTAAATATTCATATATTCTTTAGATTTCTTCATCATCCGCTATTGTGGTAAGCATTGGCTTGGTGTCTATCTTGACAATAATTCGTTCACTATGCTAGTCATAGTAGTGCACCGACCGACATATTTTCTCCTGCATTTCCCCTACTTAATTTCGTGTTGCAATCACCTGATGAAAAATCCTGTTCTTCCTGCCAACGCACGTCGCATTTTATACTAAATACATTTCCCTTTTTAGATTCTTCAACCTACACCATCGATTCACACTTCCAACATTCCACACTTCGAGTCGCAGAATGTCAGTAATTATCTTCCTGATGATTGCCCCCTCTCGCGTAGTCCTCACCCCGAAATCCGAATGGGAGACTGTTTAACCTCCGGAATATTTTACGTGGAAGGAAGTTCATAATTCATTCAGAGAGAGCTGCATGCCCCCAGTACTTAGCTACGGCTGTAGTTTTCCATTGCTTTCAGCCGTGAACTGCCTGTCGTAAGAGGCGACTAAAAGGGGCCTCAGGGGCTCTGAACTTTGGAGCGTGGGTTGGCGACCACGGGGCCCTCAGCTGAGTCCTAGCATTGCTTCCACTTACTTGTGCCAGGCTCCTCACTTTCTTCTGCCCTATCCGACCTCCCATGGTCAACTCTTGTTCTTTTCCGACCCCGACGCTATTAGGTTTGCGAGGGCTAGGGAGTCTTTCATTTTCACGCCCTTCGTGGCCCTTGTCTTTCTTTGGCCGATACCTTCATTTTTCGAAGTGTCGGATCCCTTCCATTTTTCTCTCTGATTAGTGTTATATAGAGGATGGTTGCCTAGTCGTACTCCCTCTTAAAACAATAATCACAACCACCACCATCAGCAGTGTAGCAGTATCAAATTGGGCAGCCATGTTAAATATTATTACAAGGCCATAACAGTCAATCATCCGGTCTGGTCTCTCGGTAGATACCCATCCGATATGGGTGCACCCACGGCTTGGCTACCTGCTTCACGGGTATGCACAAGCCTCCCCACCACGGCAAAGTCACATGGTTCACAGGGGATTATTATTATTATTATTATTATTATTATTATTATTATTATTATTATTATTATTATTATTATTAAAGAATTTGGCAAATTATAAACCGCTTAGAACCTAAGAGTATTACAGTATTTTTATTTTTAGTTTCTTCCCAGAACTTCATACATCGGCTGATCGGCTGCCTGTGTTCCTCTGGTAACACTTTCCGAGGTTGACGTCGCAAAAGCGAAAATTCCACAAAAGTGATCCGTCGCCGGAAGGCCACCCTCTTATTTATGTCATCTGTGATCTTCAGTCTTTGTAGATCCCATCGTATCTCTTCCAGCCAATCGGCGGTGTGTTTTAATTTGGAGATGTAATCAAAAATCTTCTTAGCCTTTTCGGTGTTCATTCTGTGAAGGTGATCATAAAACTATAGTCTTCGTCTTTTAAGTGTATATGTAATTTTCAGTATATTGCGGTAGAGGTCTTCACTTTTCCCTTTCATCCAAATATCTTTATTCCTTTGGGGTCGCAAGATTATCCTAAGTAGTTTCCTTTCTTTCTTTCTTTCTTTCTTTCTTTCTTTCTTTCTTTCTTTCCTTCTTTCTTTCTTTTCCAGTTCCCCTTATTCACCTTTTTCGTTCAACGTTAAACATTCTGACACATATAATACCGCTGGTTTAATTACAGTTGTGTAGGCCTACTGCCTGATTTCTGCTTGACCAGGTGAGTTGGCCGTGCGGTTAGGGGCGTGCAGCTGTGAGCTTGCATCCGGGAGATAGTGGATTCGAACCCCACTATCGGCATCCCTGAAGATGGTTTTCCGTGGTTTCCCAATTTCACACCAGGCAAATGCTGGGGCTGTACCTTAATTAAGGCCACGGCCGCTTCCTTCCCACTCCTAGCCCTTTCCTATGCCATCATCGCCATAAGACCTATCTGTGTCGGTGCGACGTAAAGCAACTAGCAATAATAATAATAATAATAATAATAATAATAATAATAATAATAATAATAATAATAATAATAATAATAATAATTTTTGCTTGGAACAGTCAGTCAATATGTTACGAGTTAATCGTGGTGGTCGGAGATCAAGAGCATGCAGGACTCCTAAGTTTAAAATTGCCGGTCGATGGTCAGAAATGAGTTGATAATAGGTATTAATGTTAATATTGTGAGGAATATATTTAATGAATGAATGTATTTCAGATGTCTTCGTGTAAGATTCAATTTTGATAATAAATAAAAGTTGGTTATGTTGTGGCGATTATAAAATAATAATGATTTAATGTATTACCACGTGTATTCGTTGTTTTACTGCACTAATCGGTATGTTGGTAGTAGAGCAAGGGGGGTACTAAACCACCTTGTCAGCATTTTCTGTGCTGTCACCACCCGAGGTCATTGACCCCTAGTAGTAGGTTTATGCCGATTCGCGGATTTGCATAAGAGAGCGAGCCTAACCTCACAGACGCCATCTTGGAGGGGTCTAACCTCAGTTTACGAGCAGATGCCCTTCCCAACGTGGACAGTCACCATCTTGGAAGGGCCTAACCTCAGTTTTACGGGCAGATGCCCTTCCCGACGTGGACAGTCGCCATTTTGCAGTGGCCTAACCTCAGTTTTACGGACAGATGCCCTTCCCGACGTCGACAGTTGCCATCTTGGATGGGCCTAATCTCACCTTAACGGCCAGATGCCCTTCCCGACGCCATCTTTAGTAGTCACGCTGTCGGATAGAGAACTGTAAAGAGGAGGAGGAGGGATTGTGCTGACCTCTATAACGTCACGCTGTCGAGAAGGGCAGCTAGCATTAAACTAGAGTCCTTAGGCCCCTATTCTAAGATTGCGTCGAGAAGGGCATCTTGCCTTAGAGAGTGGTTTTGATAACGAACAAGTCTAAACATGCATAACCATGTCGACGTCATCGCTGCATGTTAAAAACAGAATAATCTTAGTATGGCACGTGCTCAGTCCCGTCGGAGACAGTCTGTCGGATGGAGGCGTAAAGCCTTAAGCATAAGATCACGTGGTCATAATTATGCATGTTTAGACTTGTTCGTTACTGTGGGATAGAGACATAAAGCCATAAGGTGGCCTCTTTTAAAATCACTTACGCTGTAACGTCTCGTCATCTTTCCGTCGGATGGAGACGTAGGCTAAAGCCATAAGCAGAGTAAAACTGGGCCAGACCCACACCAAAATAGTGTATAAAAGGATAGGCCCCTTCAAAATGGCGTCTGTGTATGGTTAGGCTTGCTCTCGTACGCAAGGATATGACTGTGACGTCACGTTACTTGTCTGTCGGATGGAGACATAAAGCCAAAAGCAGACCACTCGATAACACAGGTGCAACTGAGCGGACCTCTTGCCCCCTCTGGTGGGAAGATCAAAATGGCGACGGGAAGGTCATCTGACCGTAAAACAGTGCCCTATGTAGTTAGACCTCTCCAAGATGACGTCGGGAAGGGCATCTGGCCATAAAACTAGGTTAGGTCATATGTGCCTCCTCTGGTGTGAGGATCAAAATGGCTTAGGGAAGGTTATCTGACCGTAAAACTGTGCCCTGTGTAGTTAGGCCCCTTCTAAATGGCGTCGGGAAGAGCAGCTGACCGTGAAACTAGGCCCTGTGTAGTTAGGCTCCTCCATGTGGTTAGGTGTACTCTCTTATGCGAATCCCCCAATGCCCTACTACTCAAGATACCGTCGCGAGAATCCCCATTGCCCTACTACACAAGATGGCGTCGGAAAGGGCATCTAACCGAAAAAGTTAGGTTAGGCCCCTCCATGAGGTCAGGCTTGCTCTCTTACGCGAATTCACATTGCCCAACTACTTAAGATGGCGTCGCAAGAATCCCCATTGTGCTACTGCTCAAGATGACGTCGGGAAGGGCATCTAGCCGTAAAAGTGAGGTTAGGCACCTCGATGAGGTTACGCTTGCTCTCTTACGCAAATTTACATTGCCCTACTACTCAAAATGGCGTCGCGAGAATACCCACTGCTCTACTACTCAAGATGGCGTCAGAAGGGCATCTAGCCGTTAAATTGAGGTTAGGCCCATCCAAGATGGCGACTGTTGACGTCGGAAGGGCATCTGCCCGTAAAATTGAGGTCAAACCCCTCCAAGATGGCGAATGTCCACGCCGGGAAGGGCATCTGCCCGAGAAACTGAGGTTAGGCGCCTCCAAGATGGCGATTGTGAGGTTAAGCTTGCTCTCATAAGCAAAATCCGCGTCGGGAAGGGCAACTGGCCGTACAAGTGAGATTAGGCCCCTCCAAGACAGCGTCTGTGAGGTTAGGCTCGCTCTCTTGTGCAAATCCGCGAATCGACATAGCCCTACTACTAGGAGTCAATGACCTTGGGGTCTGAACCCGCATAGGTAGACTACTAGGGGCTAATGACCTCGGGTGCTGACTCAGCACAAAAGTGCTGACGAGGTGGTTTAGTAACCCGCTTGCTCTACTACGTATGTTTATTATTTTTATCCCCTGCGGAGATAGGATAATAATATAATAATAATTCTCATTTTTAGAGTTTTAACTGGTGGAAGATAAGTTGAAATTATTGCTGTTAATTGGGAATGGAGTGTAATTTGTGTTGATGTAGCTTCTAAATTATCGGTAATAGGTAAAGGAAGTTTATTTTTATTGTGAGAGAATTTATTTATAATGATAATTACTGTGTCACCTTCAAGGAGATTTTCTCAATCAGATCGATAGATGGTATATAGGAATGGTGAATTTACTTTTAGGTTTAAGTCTGGTTACTTGAAATTGTCTGTAAGAAATATTTGTAGTTCAAGTATTTGGGCAGATGTGTTGGGTCCATTTGCTTCCCAAGTCGCAGTTGACAATTAAGTCTTACTCATGAATGAATTATTGTTGCCCATGTATTCTGCAAGTCATATTAAGCGAGCTGTGTAGTAAGTAGTTGTATAGTGCGTATTGTGGTTCCATTAACGTTCATACTGTTCTCTGTAGTTCTTGTATGAGGATTGCAATAAAGAAAAGATCAGGAGGAAAAGCTGTAGTTAAAAAATCAAAGATGTTGTTACTTTCGATTGTGCAAATGGGGAACGTTTAGTAAAAGATGTGGTGGTGGAGTTTGTTGGATTAGGCTGAGAAGAAGATGGTGTAGGGCAAGGCCGTACCCAGGAATACTTTTTCGGACGGGGTTACTATTCCTCAGTAGTATCATATGACCACGAGTTCGATTTTTGGCCGGGCAGGGGATTTAAATCACGTTTGTTTAATTCCTCCAGCTCGACGACTGGGCATTTGTGATCGTCTTAATACTGTATAATACACGCAACATAAACACGTAACAGTGAATACATCTCTCCACATAGGGTTGGCATCTCGAAAGAGCATCTTACCGTAAAACAGGGCTTAATCCACATCAGCGCCGACCCGAGATAAATGAGAAAAAGGTCAGATAAATAGAAAGTCTCTTAAGGATACCTGAAACATGATCCACATTAACCGATAACAATTCAATTTACAAGTAGGCTATTTCAACATGTATGAAGTCATGTTTAGAGAGATAGGAACGTGGTTTTACGTTTATCCTTGCGTCCTCTTCGCATACTGGCCTGTCACTATGTTCGTCCTATTCCTTCTTGTTCCTACATCTCTGTGCACGACTTGATTTGACACTTGTTTGTTCTTTACCAATACTTATAAAATTAAGACAATAGACTTCATGTTTTCCGTTTTCTGTATTTTTACGACGATAATAAAATGCCCAAAATGCCAGAGATAAAATTGCCGGTCGATGGTCGGAAATGAGTTATGATATGTACCAATGTCAATATTGTGAGGAATATATTTAATTAATGTCTTTCAGATATCTTCATGTAAGATTCCATTTTGATAATAAATAAAAGTTGGTTATACTGGGGCAATTACAAAATAACAACTATTTAATTTATTGCCATGTGTATTGGTTGTTTTACGGCACCAATCGGGATAATGATATAATGATATAATAATTCTCATTTTTAGAGTTTTGTCTGGTGGAAGATAAACTGAAATTATTGTTGTTAATTGGGAATTGAGTGCAATTTGTAGTGATGTAGCATCTAAATTATCGGCAATAGGTAAAGAAAGTTCATAGTGAGAGTATTTATAATAGCAATTACTATGTCATTTTCAAAGAGATTTTCTCAATCGGAGGAGTCAAATGCCCAAAATAAAATGCCCAATAACTTGGTGTGGAGTTAAAATAGTTGAATGATAGTGAAAAAAATATTAAGAACATTAAAAGAAACAATCTGTATATCAACAAAATCAAATTTTCCATTTATGTTTTCAGCAAAATTTCTTAACTATATCCGTAGAGAAACACTGAAAGATGGCACAAGTTTTATAGATCAAATTCAATTATTTGTTTTACAAATGCTTGTTTTTATAATATTTCTTATGCATTGTGTTTCAAAACCCGTATGTGCTGTTTAAATTTGTCAAGTTAATTTTTATTTCTGGAGGGGAGGGGGTTGAGAGCTCTACATATGATTATGATTTCCCCCTTCCTCTGCATTTTTATATTTCAATAAAAATGTATCTCACATTTAATAAGTTAAGGGAATATTCTTTTATATACCTCTCTCTTTTCTACAGTTTATGATAATTATGATTTGAATGACCCCGTTCCATACTATCTCAGTGCAATCAGCAATTGCTGCATTGGAGATAAGAGGTGAATTTCTTCATGTAGGGTACTCTAACCTCTCGTTTATCTCTTCAAGTATTTTTCTCACGACAGACTTCGATAAACTACATCGCTCCGAAAACTGCTTTTCTGTGAGGTTAAGCTATATCACTCCGAAAACCGCTTTTCTGAGAGGTCAAGCATCTCATCATTACTTCCGCATAAAACTTCTTGTTTCTCACCATTGTGAAAAATCCATTACGCCACGTTTACATTTTAACAAGGTGTTAAGTAACGCTCTGTTAGCGGATTTTTTAACAGTGGTTGACGAAACTCACCCTAAATAGAACAACTGAGCACGAAACACAAAATTCTTCCAGTCATTTTTATTTTAACACGACGTTAAGAAACTTAACGGGACAAGTATGATACGATAAAGTAACGGAGAGTTTAACGGCGCGTTAGCGTTAATGAAGGATGAAACATTCTTCCCGTCCGTTAAGTCCTTTCCCTTCCTTACTTTTCGTGGAAGATCCACCTACAAAACCGGAAACGCCTGTCAGTAATTCAAAGACTTAGGGCCAGTTTCATAAACCAATGTTAAAAATCCGCTAACGGAGCGTTAGTTAACACCTTCGTAAGATTTTAACGTGGCGTTATGGAGATCGCGTCAAACAGAGCGCTAAAATAAGCTTGTTAAGTAACGTGGCGTTGACGTTAACGATCAAGTCAGCAGTGTGTAGCATTAACATTGTTCCGCTGTTCTGAACGGTTCCGATCATAATGTTATTCATTTGTCACCTTTCTCCTGTACGCTTGTTGCGCGGAATAAGAGACTCCATTTGAAACTGAACTTACTTGGTGATCGGAAGAGATATTAAATTCGACTAACTTACGCACAGAAGAAAAATAATCAATATGGAAGGTGACGGGGGAAAATATTGGAGTAGTAATTTTATTTCACTGGAGAAAAAGATTGTCAATTTACTTTCGAAAATATGTGGGAGAATTATAGAATGTAAAAAGACGGATGATGCATTCCTAGAGGAAAAAGAAAAGGCGTGCAATGGGTTAGTAAATTAAATCAATAGTCACTTGAATCTGACCACGGGGTCAGAAAAGCAAACAAGATATATGTACGATAACCTAAAAATAAACCCAAAAGAAAAAAGATTATTCGAAGGACATGTTGGAGCGGTCCAAGACAGGAGGTGGTACATTTATTCCAGCATTTAAATGATGACTTCAAAGATTATTGCCTTAATCAGCGACGAAGTTGAGACTCTTCGTAATGACATCGACCGTGATGCAGAACATCACGGCAAGCCACCATTATTTCTTTATCACGAGACATTAGAAATGTTGTTATACGAAATTATGCTTTGATTTTAAAGCATTGTTGTTATTGTGAGATATCTCTTACGCATTACCATTCGGGAGTTTTTAAGATGAATTTTAGAATAATAACTGGACAAATCATTAATAACTACAGTGGCACAATCATATTAGAAATTAGGCCTACCATGTTTTAACTACATGGTGTAGGATATATGTGATTATGATCCCTGTTATTACGAAGAGGCTTAACTTAGCTGCAGATTAATGCAATAATCGTCGAAGTCATCTATATAAATGCTGCAATAAATTTACCATCTTCGGTCTTGTACCACTCCGACTTGCCCTTCGAATAATCTTTATTGCGCCTCTTTTCAGGTTGTGGCACAGGTATTTTATTTGTTTTGCTGACCGCGTGCTCACATTCAAGTGGCTATTGAATTAATTTGCTAATTCATTACACGTCTTTTTTTCATTTAGGGATGTACCATCTGTGTACCAGCTGTGAGTTTGCATCCGGGAGATAGTGGGTCGAACCCCACTGTCGGCAGCCCTGAAGATGGTTTTCCGTGGTTTTCCATTTTCACACCAGGAAAATGCTGAGGCTGTACCTTGATTAAGGCTACGGCCGCTTCCTTCCCATTCCTAGGTCCTTCTTATCCCATCGTCGCCATAAGACCTACCTGTATCAGTGTGACGTAAAGCAAATAGCAAAAAATACCCAGTCCCCGAGCCATAGGAATTAACAAATGAAAGTTAAAACCCTGGCTGGGAATCGAACTCGGAATCCCCTGGAATCCTTGGACCAAAGACCAGCATGCTAACCATGTATCCATGCAGCCGCACGACATAAAATTAAAGTAGGTATATTGACTGCTATTAGTTAAAAGAAATTGTCAATTGGTAGTACTGGGGCTTACTTCCATTATACGGCCAGGAGACGGCATTTACTTAAATAAGAAACTTTAATTTACAGATATTAAAGATTAAGAGTGTTAATACACTCATTTAGTTCCAACATTTAGATATTTTTGGTGGGATAATCAAGTATTAGATTATTTTTCGCTTATTCAATTGTTTTCCATTCAATTATTTTGTCGATTATTCATTTCAAATTCCATTAGAATGACTGGGGCAATTGAATAGTAAATACTTTCGAAATAATCGAATGAAAAGTAATCCTAATGTTGTCATCCATCTTATAACAGGGAAATTAAAATTATCTATCTCAATTCCCTTACAGGAAGTGAGCGGGTCGGACTGTAAGACGAACGATCTTTGATAGTGATAAGCTTTCCGAAAATATGGATTTATGCTCCACTTGTATGAATGAGTCATGCACTCTCAGATGTCGTTACTTAAAATGCATATATTAATTAATATATGCATCACGCGCCCACGAGGTTACAAGAAGCGCAATGCTGTATAGTACTGACGATTTGGCTCACCAAATTGATCAAGTCATAAATTAAAATTCGTCAGAATTTTATCTAAAATATGGCGAAGTCGCTTTGAAATTCTGTCGCTAAATGACTTAAAAAGGACTCCAGATCGCTAATGATGATGCTGATGATGATGGTGATATTTTGTGATAGAGTCTCTTTCTCCAGCCAAGAAAATGAGGAAATGGTCAATACAAATGAATAAGGGTTGAAAACAATGAAGGAAAAGGTGGTGATGGTGATTATTGCTTTAAGAGGAAGTACAACTAGGCAACCATCCTCTATATAACACTAATCAGAGAAAAAATGGAAGGGATCCGACACTTCGAAAAATGAAGGTATCGGGCTAAAAAGACAAGGGCCACGAATGGCGTGAAAATGAAGGACTCCCTAGGTCTTGAAAACCTAATACCGTCGGGGTCGCAAAAGAACAAGAGTTGACTAAGGAAGGTCGGTTAGGATGGATGAAAGCAAGGAGCCTGCCAGAAGTGAGTGGAAACAATGCTTGGACTCAGCTAAGGGATCCGCGGTCGCCAACCCAAGCTCTCTCAATCAATCAATCAATCAATCAATCAATCAATCAATCAATCACCACTGAAATGAAATGTCGTATGGCTTTTAGTGCCGGGATATCCCAGGAAGGGTTCGGCTCGCCAGGTGCAGGTCTTTCTATTTGACACCTGTAGGTGACCTGCGTGTCGTGATGAGGATGAAATGATGATGAAGACAACACATACACCCAGCCCCCGTGCCATTGGAATTAACCAATTAAGGTTAAAATCCCCGACTCGGCCGGGAATCGAACCTGGGACCCTCTGAACCGAAGGCCAGTACGCTGACCGTTCAGCCAACGAGTCGGACTATCAATCACCACTGATAATCATTTAGTGCAGTCACCAAGGTGGCAGATTGCCTATGAGTTGTCTACCTAGCCTTTCCTTAAATAATTTTGGCGTGCGGCCTCCAGTGAGGTCTACTAGTGCGTGGTTCACCGCGCACCTCATCGCTCCTGAGGCACCTGCTGTCCGGAGTCGGTGAATTTTGAGACATTAGCTACTAGTTTGTAGTCGTAAGTTTCGATACTATTTGTTACTAATTTTAGCCCGTGAGTTTTGAGATGTAACTCGTTTCCTGACGGGCATCTTCGTAAACATTCTACAATAAAATATAGCCAGTGTCAAAGGATAATCTTCAAACTTCACAGCCTATCATGCAGACAAGGGGCGTATTACAGAGCGATCCGATAAGCCCACTCTTGTTCAACCTTACAAATACAGATGTAGTGGAGATACCAAATGGATTCAGAGAACGAATTTCCTGTCAGCCTATGCTGATGACAAGGTGTTAGGATCGAACAATCTGGAAGATCTAAAAAAATGTTGGGTCGATAGGTATCTTGCGCAGAAAGAAACAAATCCCAGCTAAACATAAATGAAACAGTCCACATGATCTTCAGACGGGGAGGCAAAGCTGCAACCAAAGACCAATTTTCTTTTACGGACAGGGCCCCCTCAAAATAGTCAATGACTTCAATCATCTCGGCATAACCCTTCAGAATCTTTCACAACACATGTACAGAAGAGGGCGTGGAAAGCAGCCGTAGCACTGTGCGACATTAAACTAGGCTTACTACAAAAGTTATCCGTTGATACTGCTATGAAGATTTGCAATAGCAAAATAAGTAGGCTTGAACTCATTTAGCCCCAGCTCACCAAGCGCAACCTAAAAGTAACTTTTCTAAAGAGGATCCTGTGTTTGTCGAGATATACCTACTGTAAGCCCTACGTTCGTCCAGAATGATCTTCGAACTAGCCAGGGAACCCTTCTTCATAGAGGATATAAGAATGCAGATGCTCCTGCCATCTATTCCCGCCTGCCAGAACTGCATAAAAAGAAGAGAATAATATGGCCCGACTTTTATGCGACAGATGCCATTATGTCTACAGGTTGGAAAGGGGCGGACTACGACTTCGTCATACGGTAACTCAATTCGTTGTCTACGGCTTCCATTTTCGGCTGTGTACTGTAAAATGAAATGGGGTATGGCTTTTAGTGCCGGGAGGTATCCGAAGACTTCGGCTCGCAAGGTGCAGGTCTTTTGATTTGACACCCGTAGGCGACCTGCGCGTCGTGATGAGGATGAAATAACCATGAAGACGAGCCATACACCCAGCCCCCGTGCCAGCGGAATTAACCAATGACGGTTAAAATTCCCGATCCTGCCGGGAATCGAATCCGGGACCCCTATGACCAAAGGCCAACACGCTAACCATTTAGTCACGGAGCCGGACACTGTGTACTGTGTACTGTGTACGACCCAGACGCAGACTGTATTTGTGACCTGTGTACGAAGAAATGTGAGCGCTATCACGCGGGAGTGGTGTGATAAAAGACAGGGATCATTTACTATTCTGTGTAATGAATAAGTTCTCTGCTCTCTACGCACATTTTCTATTAATAATAATCTCGTTTATTTGCCCTCCAAAACAACTATCAAATCGCAACCTCCAGCCTCCCCGGTCATTTCTTCCTCCTGGCCAACATTAGTCCCAACCAGGAAGACTCAAGTATGTCCCGAGGTGGATTTGTTTGAGTTTCAGCCTATTTAAATCTGTATCATTGGCCCCAGGACACGAAATAGAAGATAATAGATCTTTAAAAAACAAGTACATCGGATTCTATAAAACAATTATTATTATTATTATTATTATTATTATTATTATTATTATTATTATTATTATTATTATTATTATTATTATTATTATTGTTGTTGTTGTTGTTGTTGTTGTTTTACGTCCCACTAAATATTTTTATGGTTTTCGGAGACGCCGGAGGTGATTGGTAATGCTGATTACTGTTTTAAGAGGAATTAGGCAACCATCCTCCATATAACACTACAGAGAAAAAATGGAAGGGATCCGACACTTCCAAAAATGAAGGTCTCGGCCAAAGCAAAGACAAGGGCCACGAGGGGCATGAAAATGAAAGTCCCTAGGCCTCGTGGTCTAATACCGTCGGGGTCGTAAAAGAACAAGAGTTCACCATGTGAGGTTGGATAGGATAGATGAAAGTGAGGAGCCTGGCACAAGTGGAAGCAAATCCAGGACTCAGCTAAAGGCCCCGTGGTCGCCAACCCACGCTCCCAACTTGAGAGCCCCTGGGGCCCCTTATAGTCACCTCTTACGACAGGCACGGGGCAACGTGGGTGTTATTCTACATCTCCCACCCACAGGGGGATAGGAGACGCCGAGGTGCTGGAATTCTGTCCCGCAGGAGTTTTTTTACGTACCAGTAAATCTACCAACACGAGTCAGACGTATTCGAGCACCTTCAAATACCACCGGAGTGAGCCAGGATCGAACCTGCCAAGTTGGGGTTAGAAGGCCAGCGCCTCAACCGTCTGAGCCACCCAACCCGGCATAATATAAAACTGAAAAATAAAAGATAGAAGATGGCCTTAGGAACTTTGGTGATGGTGGTAGTTATTGTTTTAAGGGGAAGTACAACCAGGGAACCATTTCTCCTTAACTCTAATGAGAAATAAAAGAAATCCGATCCTTCGAAGAAATGAACGATTGGCAAAAGAAAGGGAAGGACCACAAAGGCTTCGCAAATCTAATACTGTCGTGCTCTGAAGAGAACGAGAATTGGCCAAGGGAGGTCGGATATGAATGTAGAAATTGAAGAGCCCAACACAAGTCAGTGATAATGAAGTCGGGCTCAGCTAGGGCACTCATGGTTGGCCACCTACGCTCCCACGTTGAGAACTATGTGGCTACCCCTTTTAGTGACCTCTTACGATAGGCACGGGATATCTTGTCTATGTTCTACTGCCCCCGTCCACACCCTCAGAATCGACTCAGAATTGTTCAGAGTTGAGGAACGAAAATGAACAAGAGATGAAAGTAGAGAATATTTATGAGGAGAAACTGTAGGATCAGCTCGCGCGGTCCCGATGCCTTCGTCTACACTAAAATAATTCGGAGTCCTGAACATAATTATCAGCTATGAATTTCCTTTCTTAAATGCTTGACAAGCATACCTCGAAATAATGACGGAAGCAGATGCATCCTTAATGTTTGTGAATGCCTTTCAATTGTACTGTGATCCATTATATAAAATGCTAGACAGTACCGGAAAGCAATCTTTAAAAAATTTGCAACACGTGACGGATGAAGTGAGTCAGAGGATCTGAATGAATAAATACCAGCTGACTGTGAAAATATGAGAACTCCGCGCACTCTATCGACCATCATGAATACTCTATAGTTGAGCTAAGCGTCGCAAGATGGCATGAGAAACCTATCTCCAACTGAAGTGGTCACTGCAACCTCCAAACAGACCCAGCAGATATCATTTTCTCGTGGAATTTTAAATATATGTACTTATTTATTTTTTTAAAATATATACTGTATTTGACAGGAAAAGTTCCTCCTCTGATAAACTGCGTCTATTTCCAGTCATAACTGTAAGGAATATGTTTGTCACTGTTTACTTGCAGCAAATAAGATACAAAAGATGAAACCAATTGACAGCACTTAAAAATTAATTATAACACCACTGCTCATTACAAAGGTCGACACAAAGTTTTCCTGGGGATACATAAATGAACAAAATAGGCCTAACCACGCGAACACGAAAAGTGCACCAATACCTCAAGTAATCGCAGTAGAGAATAACCATAATATCAATTTCGGTTTCTTTAAATATATTAAAATATTTGAAAAAGTACCACATATTTCATTTTATAATCCAGATCCTTTATAAAGCTGCGAAAATACACTCATTTACTTAGTTTCATGAATTATAGACAATCTCTTCGTATATTTCATTCCAAAGAATACAGTGAGCACAAGAAAGCATTTAGATCTACTAACTTTGTTAAGTAAAACTTGGTGCTGAACCAGCTGATAGAAAACTTAAGACTGAAGTTGGGTTTGTTTTGATTGCGAACAGCCCATCCCAGTCAGCCATGATGGCTGTCATTGCACTAGTTTATGGTGACGTAAATCATGATGAGGCGCCAAAACTTGATTTTGGACATATATTTTGTAGTAATACACACGAGTTTGCAAATATACATTGAAACATCCCTTTGAAATAGTAATTGGAGGACTCTCCTAATATATTTATTCTGAATTTCAGAGAATTAAGTCAATACTAACGAAATAAATAGGCATTGGATTTGACCTTGAATGAAGCTTCTCATGTGGGCGGTTCCATTGCTTCTGAGAGTGACACAAAGGCCTGTATTACCAACTTGGTTATGTGTATTGCTGAAAATAACTTATATTTGTTGTTGAAGCTGTTAATGTATATTCTGCGACTCTCACTATTCCAAAAGTAATGGTTTTCATCAGTTTCATACATAAATGTGTTTAAACAGACGACTATTCCACACTGAAAGTTGTGCGCGCGACTATCTCCCCTCACACTACGGGAGGTGGCGCTCCTCATGATTGGCAGTGTTCACGGAGAAAACAGACGCGCAAGCTCGTATTCTCATTGGCTGCTTTTCAAAGCCTCACTTCCCTAAATGGCACTTGGGCTGAAGGTTTTATGGCGTTCGGACTTTGAGTGGCATAACGTTGGAGCTTCGACCCTCCTCCCCTAATCGTGCCCCCCTGCCTGTCAAAACTATTGTGCCCAAACTCTATATTTTATTAGTGTTCTGAACTGAGTGAATCGGAGAACGCATGTGGTCGGCTTGTGAACGAATCAAAACGTAGTTAGTGTAAGTGACGATAAAAAATTTTACTTGCAGCATAGCAACGAGTGACTTGACTGAGTGTCTCATTTGGCCTGTTCCGTTAAGTCGTGTGTTTATCCAGTAATTGGCAATATTAGTGGCGGCGTCGGAGTTATTAAGACCAAACAAGTGCACGTCTGAAGATTCTAATATCTAGTGTAATCCTAGTATGGACGAACAGAGCCGTATGATGCATCCTGGATCACAGGTCGGTATGATGGCACAGCCGTATGGGATGCAACCTGTGGATCCCAATCACGGGGCACCAACTACTCCTGATCAGGAAACGAGAAAACAAGACATCGGAGAAATTCTGCAGCAGATAATGAACATCACCGACCAATCACTGGACGAGGCACAAGCAAGGTAATTTAATATTTTTCATTTTTTGTTGTAATGATCTTTCACTTATTTTGCATGATGCACATTACGGGTTTTTTTTAAATCGGTGTTTAATTCTTTGTATTGTCGGAGCAATGGCTATGATTTTAGGCCTACCGCAGACAGACATCATAATTGGAGAGTTTCTTTGTATTGCACTGAACTATCTGATATTGAATAATGTCCCTGAATCGTATACAGAGATTCTTATCAAATTTGTTTGACTTCGATGCAGGGAATATGCTATTTCTTGAAAGTAAACAAAAGGCCCATGTGCATGTGTTTCCGGTGCAACGTTGCAATCGCACTGGACAGCTGATTGAATATGCGTTTGCATTTTGTTAGGACTTATGGTGAAACACATTTGTTTTGAGTTATTGGATTAAATTTCACAATATCTAGCTTTCCTATGCCCGCTATAGAAACATGGACGAAATGTTTCATTTTTCTTTTCTGAAACTGACTTATAACCCAGTTTCTTTCATTAACTCCCAGTTCAATTTTTTTAATTGGTACATTTTTATGTTCATCTAGTCTTAGATGTAATTTGAGCAAATTTTTTATGCTACACGTTCTTCTGGAAATCCTTGTTATATTACATAATTAGTTAATTGCAAATGAATATTGTTACAAAAATGTAAGCTACATTTTGTATCCATTATAAATTAAAAATGTATAATGATAGGAGTACATTAGTTGTAAGAAAGTATTTGTCTTAACAAGGTCACCAGCCTTAAATTCCTGTTCCACCCCATAACAAAGAGTCAAAGTAACTGCAGCTATTTTAAAATTCATTGGTTAAATATGACTTGTTCTTTTAGAGAGATTAAACTTTAATTTGTAGAAAGGAAATCAATATTCTATTAGATTATAGCCATGTTTGAGTGGAATAACTCTTGCCTTCTTCAGTTGGAAGTTTCCCATTAGTGCTGCAAAACCTCAGTGATAGGATTTAGTGTTGATCCAGAAGTCAAAATGTTGGGGTACTGAATTTGATTTGATGTCTAGATTAAATTGTACATGTGTAGTACTTAACTAACCCATTGTCATTGCCATCTCCCTCTCTCTTAAAACTCTGAAAATACAAATCCTGAATTTTTATTTTGTTCATTTTTTAGGAAACACACACTCAACTGTCATCGGATGAAGCCTGCCCTTTTCAGTGTGTTGTGTGAAATTAAGGAAAAGACAGGTAGGTTCAAGAATATGGGGACATCCCTTTTGTTAGAGCCTATAATGCCTTGCATATTTGAATTCTTCTCTTTCTTTGCTTCAGTTCTTCTTTCACTTTCACTATATGTCTATTATTGACAGTGTTTGTTATTGCAGCCTAGTATTTATGAAGTAAAGAGGCAATTGAATCTAAGCCCTCATCCTTTCTAAGAACCAAAAACATAGCACATGTTTCACTATGCAAACTTCACAATTTATTGACTCTTTGAACAACTACCATAGAGTACCTTTGTTTATATAGTATTAATAGTACTTTTAGTATTTTTAAAAATAATATTGAAGGTGTTCTTACCTGGCATAGTTGTAACTTCTTTGCATTTTGCGTATAAGACAGTTTACTTTTCCATCACTCTATGATTTAAAATAGGCCTAACTGTTCTTTATTAAGTCCATGTACTAAACATCAATCCTCATTGCATAGGTATATAGGGATGGATCATTGCTTATACAATGAACAGAATGCACACAGATGTGCACAGAGGGTAACATCATTACAGTAAAGTAAAAGTGCTATAATACAGTACATGATCATTGTATCTTGCTGATCTTATCAAATAATCCAACAATCTTTTCCCAGTAGTAGCCTGTAGGACTGGAGGATGTTTTTAAAAAACAGTTTGTTAGGTATGCCTTTTGTTTTTAAACCTAATTGTAGGAAGCATAGTTCTGCATATTTCATATGTGTTAGAATTTGTCCCATTCATTTTAAATGGAAATTGATTCTCATACAATATTCCTGTGATAAAATTATGTATTTCCATGATGATATTTTTATCTTGGAGTATACACATTGAAAAACCTGCAAGAATGGTAGCAGAAGCAAAGAGTTTTCAAATTATTTTGAACATTTAAAGGAGGAAATGCAGGTTGGAAAATTACTATCTACTCAGTTGTGCAAAAAGAGTGAAATCTCTCATACAGTATATCAAGGAGAACTAACTATTTAAATATGCACAAATGTGCACATTCCATTTCATTGAAAATTATGAGTTACAATGACGTGGATATCCTGTGTTTTGTAGGGGCAGTGGGTTCTTGCACTCAAATTGTTTCTTCTCACAAGGACCATGGAAAGGAAATCAATCTGAATGCTATAGAATGCAGAAACACCAACTGACATTTGGCACACCACTCTGCCAGATACTTGCAATGAGATTATAAATTCATTGTTTTTTCTTCTGCTTCTTCCATTTACAATATAATTTACCTTGATTTAGTGCTCGCCTCCTATATTGAAAACTTGCCGCTCAATGCCCAACACAGTTGATTAGCACTCAATGGTGTTTCGGTGTAAGAGAGGTATAGGTACTGTGTTTTATTGACAGTTTAAAATTTACTTTCTGGGCTAAATTTGCACACCCCAGCGTCTGCTTAAGTGGGCGTTTACTAACTTGACTAGCCAGTTATTGAATTTTAGAATTTGCTGGGAAGAGGTCTCATAGGCTTGTGAAAGTCAGTTTGAATATTCTGTATAAAATGTATATCTCTATATAATGTATGTCTACCCCTTAGTCCCGTTTCCTGATACGTGATCGGGAATGAGGCGAGATGAAATTATTGGGCACGATTTTATGGCCGGATGCAAAATGCACATCCCTAAATTTAGGCCTAATGAATAACTCTAGAGAAATAAATTATCTTTGATAGCTCTTTAATCTTATTTGTCTGCAGCATTGAATTGATGCAGGGTGAGACTATTCAAGATTACGGTCTAAAAATGCTTGTTGCTTAAAGGAGCCTAACATCTAGAACATCAGCCCACGGTCTAAAAATACAAGATTTCAATAATAATAATAATAATAATAATAATGTCTTGGTTTTAGTCCCACCGACCTCTTATACGGTTTTTTCGCCGGGTGCTGAAATTGTTGTTCCATATGAGTTCTTTTACGTGCCGGTAAATCTACCGACACGAGGCTGGCGTATTTGAGCGCCTTCAAGTTCCACCCGACTGAACCAACTCAGAAGGCCAGGGCTATACAGTAGAGTCTCGCTCATCCGACCTTCGCTTATCCGACACTCCGTGTTATCCGACACTGGTAGTCTTAATTTGAACTTTAGGTGGATGCAATTCTGGGACACGGCGTGTGGAGGGTGCGACTGTGGGACAAGCACTGGCAGTCATGTGGTAGGATTGTTCAATGTAGTATTGGTTGGGTGCGGATGTTATAGTTTTCATATCCTCTGTGAGTATGGCGAGTAAACGTAAGAAACTGATTGTTTCTGTGGAAGATAAATAGAGTGGGTTAAAGAGACTGGACAAAGGGGAAACTCTCCAAAAAATGGCTTCAGATTATGGTGTTGGACGTGTTACAGTGGGAGACTGAAAACATACGAGGGAATAAATTGAAAAGTGGTGCTCTACCAGAGCAACAAGTGATGCACTGAAAATTAGAAAAAAACAATGAAAAATGTGAGTACGAAAAAGTAAGTGAAGCACTATTTCTTTGGTTCACTAAAAACCAGGCAAAGGGCTTGTCAATATCTGGCCCCATTCTGCAAGAAATGGCGGTGTATATCCAGAAGGAGTTTACTAAAGGGACCCTAATTTTACTGCTCGTGCTGGGTGGCTTGATCGGTGGAAAAAACGGTACGGCATTGGGCAGCTTAATATCTGTGGAGAAAAACTGTCAGCTAAATCCGATGAGGTTGTGAAATTTAAAAGACAATTTCAAGAAATAATTCTTGCTGAAGGATTATCCGGTGATCAGATTTTTAATTGCGATGAGACTGGGCTGAATTTAAAGATGCTGACATCAAAACTCTTGCAGCCCAAGCCAAGACGTCTGCACCTGCCTACAAGCGAAGTAAGGAAAGAGTACTGCATCTACGTACAATTGAATTAATAAGTCAATAAATATAGTCCCGTAAAACATAGTACATAATACAGTATAGCCTATCTGTTTGTTTTAGTTCATTTTCAAAGTTATTCCGTATTATCCGACATTTTCGGTGATCCGACGTACTCCAGGTCCCGTTTAAGTCGGATAATCGAGACTCTACTGTACTTAACGATCTAAACTCCTGAGCCTGGCACGATACTTCACATCCTTTGTCTGTGTACTTTTCCTAGACAATAAACTTTGAAAAGTCGCGAATCCATTACATACAGTATTGAAGTTATCTGTTTGTTAAGTTGTGAAGCAAACATTGTAAACCTTCGCGTTTGTCAGTCTCAAACGTGATATTCACGTGGCAATGGTATTGTACTTTGTTGAACCGAGCTCGATAGCTGCAGTCGCTTAAGTGCGGCCAGTATCCAGTATTCGGGACATAGTGGGTTCGAACCCCACTGTCGGCTGCTCTGAAGATGGTTTTCCGTGGTTTCCCATTTTCACATCAGGCAAATGCTGGGGCTGTACCTTAATTAAGGCCACGGCCGCTTCCTTCCCACTCCTAGCCCTTTCCTATCCCATCGTCGTCATAAGACCTATCTCTGTCGGTGCGACGTAAAGCAGCTTGTTAAAAAAAAAAGTACCTTGTTGAAGTCTTCCATTGTTTCTGATGATGTTCCATCGGTTTTCCACGAAGTCCATTCGTCTTCGCACATTTTTGTTATAAGCCTTGCTCGACTCGGGAAATCAGATGTCATGTGTTAAATACCTTTACAACAATTCTGCCGCATGTCAAGGCTCTAAAGGGCCTTAAAACCCGTGTAAACAGTAACACACCCACTCGCTCTGTGTGTATTTGTAAGCTACGATATGTGTTAATGAGATTATTCACAAGAGTTATATACAGTAATGCTAAGGTGTAAAATTGTATATATCGTCGTTGCGCCTAAAAAAGACCGCTGTGTGGTATATTTCGGCGTTGAACTCTGACCAGAAAGGTTTGGTATTGCATGAACGAATTTTCGTTCTAGGTGGTACACGTGCTGCGGGTCAGTATTTCTCCGACATCGTTGTCACATAACGGTATTTCAAGGCGCAACGACGATATGTAACATACGCTGATTTGGTTATGTGCAGTAACTTACATTTTATGAAACTTCTCCATCTGCCGTCCACAGATCGTAGCGATAGTTTTGAGAATATAAGTAATAATTTCCACCGTGCTTTTTTACGTACTTTGAGTTAAAAAATATGTTCCAGGAATATTGTTCATTGTTTCAAGGAAACCAGTTTTGGCCGTTGAAGATATGTTTCACACTAATATTCAAGTACTGTATAACTAACCTACCGGTATGTTGCTCCCGGTATGAATGAGTAGTGTTGTATAAATTGTGTTGGAGGTTTTTTTTTCCTTCTTGATTTGCGACCACATGTTTAGGTGCTGTTTTAAGCCGCAATTCGTATATTAGCATGAAGCTTCTGTGTTCATAGGTCATATAATTTTTACATTTCCGCCTATTGGTGAAATGGAAAATAGTTCCTCCAGTTGTCTACTGGGAGGCCCATTGTAAAAAAAAAAAAAAAAAAAAAAACGCGGCAATACTCGCTGCGTACAGTCTAGGCACTCTTGCTTCATTAGTGCTTACCTCCTCCTTCCCCTCCCCCTCCCTAATCGTACGAGAAATTCTGCTGGTTTATTCTCTTTTTTAAAGTTTTGTTATGAAGCTTTCTTCTGTGACAGTCCAGCGCCAAGAATCCTGTTTTCCATTTTTAGAACACCTCTACTTTCCCTATCTGGAACTCTTATCATAGGAGATTTGTCAGAAAAAATGGCGTTGTACACACCGATAGATGCTTCTGATTCATTCAATTAATTCGTGTCTTTCACAGTATTACTCTGAGGAATTTCCCGCGGCAAAACTCCCTGCCTACAAGTCTGGGCACTCTTGCTCCTTTGGAGCTTATCCCCAATCCAGGTCGTACGAGAAATTCAGCTGGTGGTGCGTAATGACTCGCATTACATGTTTGGGTGCTGTACATCCCTCTAAAAGAATACTACGCGTTCAACGGATGTGTTGAACTACCCTATCTGAATAAATCAATCAGTCAATACTGATCTGCATTTTGGACAGTCGCCCAGATGGCAGATTCCCTATCTGTTGTTTTCCTAGCCTTTTCTTACATGATCGATATGCAGGATTATAATAGATTATCTTCTAGGCTGAAGTTTCCTTTTAGGTCCAACCTATCAAGTCGGAGGCACTCTGACACATTCCATTATATGACTGACTGGAAAGTTGGAGTTTATTATTTATTATTTTCTTTCTTCGTTATGCCCATTCAAAGAGCGCGTTTGAACTTGTTCGTTGGCCAGATGTTTTTCGCCTTCTTTTCCTCCCAAAATCGCTTCATGAATGCACTGTGTTGCATCTTGCGTTTAGTGTACCACCTCCTACCAGTTTTCTTTTTAGATTTCTCCACGAATTTGTGCTTGGTTACTATTGTGTTAAAGCTCCGCGATCTACTATGATGTCGCCCGTGATGTTCATTTCTTGGCGGTCGGCGTTAGTTTATTGTAGCCAGTTTATTTTCACCTTCTTTGAGTTGATTAGGGGCTGCCTGGCCGACGCAGTAAAGGCGTGTTCGGTTCGCCCGGAAGGACGTGGGTTCGAATCCCCGTCAGGAAGTCGTAAACTTTAAGAAACGAGATTTCCACTTCCGGAGGTGTACATGGCCCTGAGGTTCACTCAGCGTACACCGAAAAGGAGTACCAGGTTAATTCCTGGGGGACAAAGGGGCCGGGCGTAGAGCTAACCACTCTACCCCATCAAGTGCCGAGGTTTCGGATAGTGGAAGTCTTTACCTTCCACCCCTCCAAGGGCGTTCATGGCCTGTACGGAGATGACTTTTTTGAGTTGATTACTTTAAATAATCTTTTGGTGAGTCTGTTACTGTCCATTCTATAGATATGGCCATAGAATTTCAGGCGTCTCTTGCGTACGGCATGGTGAACCTGTCAGGTCCGCTGTTCTGCTCTTAATCCACATTCCATTTTCTCTCGTGGGACCATAAATTTTCCGGAGAATTTTCTTTTCTTGTTTTTCAATTTCTATAATTTTAGAGTGACATTCAAGGGCTGCGGTTTCTGAGGCGTACAAAGCTTCCGGCAAAATAACCGTCTTGTAATGTCGTAATTATTTTTATTATTTCGGTTGTACGTCTCACTAAATACTTATACATTGCATGACCATTAGGTGCCGGAATTCTACCCCACAGCAGATCTTTAACGTTCTTCTACATGTACCGACACTAACTGTAAATCTATCGACACGAGGCTAGTGTATCTTAACACCTTTAAATATCACCGGACTCGGGCAGGATCGAACTTGGGCTCGTAAAGCCAGCGCTTTATCGTGTGCTACACTCGGTTTGACTTCTTGAATACTTGATCAGTGTTAATTTTCGCACAGTTCTTTGCTTTTTTTCATGTGCAATAAAAAAATATCATACTGTATATGAATCATTTCCCAAGAACAAAGTCCAATTACCAAGAATGTCTGGTTCCAAAGGCATATGTAAAAATAATAAAGAATGTTATTATGCAATCACTTTTCAAGTACCAACACTTCAGATTGGTACAGAAGGCATATAGTTAAAATATGAAACTGCTTGTATGAAATTTTAGTGCCTTTGTTGCTAGTTTCTACCAAGTTGAGCATGGTATGTCTCTTATCCTGTATCTTTAAGTTAGAGATCCTTTGAGTAATGTAATTTGCATGGAGTTGTGTGGGCAAGCATTTCACTCTCAACATCACTGAAGGCCCTTTTAGTCATTTTAGTTTTCTGTAGCAGAGTAGCATGTATTTTTTTATCATACATGAAATGTTATTTAACAAAAACAATGCCAATGCTTGGAGTACCTAAAGAATGTTATTATTTGAATTGAATGGTACCATTTTTATAAATTAAATTTAGACTGACTGGCTCAGAAAATTATCCAGGGAGACAACACTTGTTACCCTCCAACAACTTTGGCCAGCAGTCTGGAGTGAGTGGCTCAGACAGTAGAAGCTCATAGCCGAAGTTGGCAGATTCGATCTTAACTCAGTCCAGTAGTATTTGTAGGTGCACCTATAAACCAGCACCATGTCGGTACATTTAATGCCACATAAACAATTTCTCATAGGACAGAATTCCAGCACCTTGTAATCTCAGACAGCCCTAATAGTTACTGTGACCTAAAACCAATATTATAATTTTTAGGCAACAAAGGCATACCAATGTTATATTCATGAAGGCCCAATTCGAGAAAGATGCATGTTTACACTATTAGTCTACCACTTTTTTTTACTATTGATTCATATTATCTTCAGTCATCAACCCTGCATACCTGTGAACTTGTCTGATTACTTGTTATTTTGTAGGCACTGTGCTAGAATTTGAAATTTAATCTTCAATTGTTTGGTTGTAGAATTGGGACAAATATTGTCTCGGCATTTATCTGGATTGCATACGGAATAGTTGGTGGTAAACAGCTCTAGGATAGCTGTTATCAGCACTAGGTTTCAAATTTTGGGTATCTGAACAGTGTAGTTTTTTAGTACATGAAGCATGCAATAAAGGTAAGTGCCTGTTTGTGCACTAGACTGGAAGAATATGTAAATTGCAGTCTGGTGCTTCAGTTAGTTTTGAACCTGGTTTTGCGGTAGAGTTCTGGTAACCTGTTAGCCTTCAGCGTCAAGGAGTTGGATGTTGCATTCCTAGCATGCATATCTAGATTATATTTTACATGCCTTCTTGTGGAGGTTGTTTTGTTTGCATTAAGCCCAATGTAAAATTCAGCAATTTCTTTAAGCCCATACTTTATATTGTTCTTCCGTTTCATTTCCTTAAGTTTCTGTTACATTTGGTAGATATCACAAAAGTTGTAAGTTTATATTAGGAAGTGTGGAAATTTTACTTTCCACCATCAGTTGTTGGAATTTCTTATAACCAGAAAGATCTCTTGAATCTTAAAGATTTTTTCTGTATAGTACGTGTTGGTAAAATAGGGTTCTAGAGTGTGAGATTATGTTCATGTTGTCAATCAATCTATCAACATTGATATCTGCATTCAAAGCAGTTGCCCAGGTGGCAGATTTCCCATCTGCTGTTTTTCTAGCCTTTTCTCAAATGATTGCAAAGAATTTGGGAATTCATTGAACATCTCCATTGGTAAATTATTCCAATCCCTAACTCCCCTAACTATAAACGAATATTTGCCCCAATTTGTTCTCTTGAATTCCAATTTTATCTTCATATTGTGATCTTTCCTACTTCAAAAAAACACCACTCAAACTTGTTCGTCTACTAATGTAATTCCTCACCATCTCTCCACTGACAGCTCGGATTAGTCGAGCAGCTTGTCTCCCTTCTTCCAAGTCTTCCCAGCCCAAATTTTGCAACATTTTCGTACCGCTACTCTTTTGTCGGAAATCACCCAGAACAAATCGAGCTGCTTTTCTGTGGATATTTTCCAGTTCTTGAATCAAGTAATCCTGATGAGGATCCCATTCACTGGAACTGTACTGTAGTTGGGGTCTTATCAGAGACTTGTATGTCCTCTCCTTTACATCCTTATTACACCCCCTAAATGCCCTCATAATCATGTGCAGAGATCTGTACCTTTTATTTACAATCCCATTTATGTGATTTGCTTATCAAGATCTAATTTTTGGTAGATGTGTTATATCGTCCCTGCTCTGGCAAACTAGCGAAATTGACTAACTAAGGAATCTGTAGTTCTGAAGTTCTGGTCTAGATTTTGTTATTTATATATTGTATACCCTCTGACAAAGTCTCACATCTGCACTCATTCTGTATGCCTAACACATAAAACCAGTACTTAAATATAAACATTGATTTGACATGAGTAATCACAACTTCTTTCTGCTCTCCTAACCTTTTGACAGTTTTCAGATTTGTTAGTTTGCCAGAGCAGGGACGATATGTAACTGGATATGAGAACTGTCAGTATATTCCTGCAGTACACACGCAATGCAAGATTTTTGTGCGTTGTCATCGGCTAACTGTTCCTAAATGCCAGTCTACTTTTCAACATCTAATTGATACAGAGCAAATCCACGAGGGGTACCGTATGGTAACAGCGTCAAAGTGATAGTATTGTGTTGTAAAGAAGTGGAATCAGAGATAATGCTTTTTGCAGATGTTATTCTGTACAGTGTAATAAATAAGTTACAAGATTGTGAGCAACTGCAAAATGACCTCGTTGATGTTGTGAGATGGACAGTAGGCAATGGTATGATGATAAATGGGGTTAAGTCAGGTTGTGAGTTTCACAGATAGGAAAAGTCCTCTCAGTTTTAATTACTGCGTTGATGGTGTGAAAGTTCCTTTTGCGGATCATTGTAAATATCTGTGTGTTAATATAAGGGAAGATCTTCATTGGGGTAATCACATAAATGGGATTGTAAATAAGGGATACAGATCTCTGCGCATGGTTATGAGGGTGTTTAGGGGTTGTAGTAAGGATGTAAAGGAGAGGCCATATAAGTCTCTGGTAAGACCCCAAGTAGAATATGGTTCTGGTGTATGGGATTACTTGATTGAAGAACTAGAAAAAATCCAAAGAAAAGCAGCTCGATTTGTTCTGGGTGATTTCCGACAAAAGAGTAACGTTACAAAAATGTTACAAAGTTTGGTCTGGGAAGACTTGGGAGAAAGGAGACGAGCTGCTCGACTAAGTGGTATGTTCCGAGCTGTCAGTGGAAAGATGGCATGTAATGACATAAGTAGACGAATAAGTTTGAGTGGTGTCTTTAAAAGTAGGAAAGATCACAATATGAAGATAAAGTTGGAATTCAAGAGGACAAATTGGGGGCAAATATTCGTTTATAGGAAGGGGAGTTAGGGATAGGAATAACTTACCAAGGGAGATGTTCAATAAATTTCCAATTTCTTTGCAATCGTTTAAGAAAAGGCTAGGAAAACAACAGATAGGGAATCTGCCACCTGGGCGACTGCCCTAAATGCAGATCAGTAGTGATTGATTGATTCAGATATTTCATACAGTATTTATAGGTTAAAATGAGGTGAGTTCTGAAATTTCCCTGTTGTACAGCTATCCCCGACGAGGAAAACTTTATTTTTCCTTGCAAATACCGTATAAGTGGTGTTTTACACTTTGATTTATTATTTTGTGTGAGTGATATCTGAAGCCATTTCTTTTCTGTTTCGACTCAGTTATATTTATTCAAAAATTAGAGCCTGCCTAACGGTTATAAATTTACAATATTGGCAATAAATTACATAAAATATCTAAACAAATGTCTTTCAAAAACGAAACAAGAATACCAAAACAAACTGAAAATGTTGTGACATCCTCGCGCAGCGACTCAATCACATCCCAGCAACTGGCGGATATGTGATACTTAACTTCAAAGTATTTAGAACAGTTCATAGTGTCTCTGCTTTCCAAAATAAACTTACTTCGCCTTTGAAGACCCTCAAACCTCATTGTTGGATCAATAACACAGCCGGTGTTTTGCTTACTGTCGCTCGCGACTGTGTGCACGTTGATTTTACGGTAAAGCTATTATTACCATTTAATATATGTTAATTGATCATTCACCCAAGTTTCATTGAAGTCAATCTGTTCCAACCCAAATAGCTCCGTTGTTTGCCATAGCTCACCCAAAGGTAGGTAGGTAGGTATTGTTATTATTATTATTATTATTATTATTATTATTATTATTATTATTATTATTATTATTATCCTAAGGGTGGTAGATGGAAGTGCCTCCAGTTAGTTATAAAGACAGTCTCTTAGTACAGGAACCGTATGGTACTGGCGTGCTCTGGACAGTTTTACGGCAGCGGGTACCGTCACTCCCGTCAGATTTCTTTTGTTCATTTTGAAAGGATGAATATTTGTTCACAGATAAAAATCTGAACATTCATGGAGTATTGTAATGAAGATTTGCACATTGCGAGGTATTTTCATCCGCTGGTAAATTACCGAATTGCAAGCGAAATGGTTAGTGTAGCCTAAGTCAGATGTGAGATTCTGGAAGTGTTCTATTTAGTCCAGTCTATGATCCTTTGAGTTATTTTTATTTTCTCTTTGTAAGATCCGAAAGTTCTTACTGTTATTTCTGAATGTCAGATGCGGAATATGAAAGAAGAATGGAAAGAAATGAGCTCTCGGGCGAAACTATCTCTACATCGGTGTATTTTCAGACCGCGTTTGATGTACGGGAGTGAAGGTTGAGTGAACCCATGTCATTTTATTCGTAAGTTGGAAGGTACAGACATGAAAGTAGCGAGGATGATTGCTAATGCAAATGGGAACAGTGGTAAGAGGGAACTTAAGGTGAGGGGGGAGAAAAGCTAAGATAGAAATGAACTCGGATGAAGCCTTGCGTGTGAACCTGCTTTGGTTGTGGGGTCATGCAAGGCAGATGGAGGAAGATAGCTACATAGGAGATAATTGATTCAGCCTTGGAAAGGTAAGAGAAACGCAAGGTTACCAATGTGACAGTGGTTACACTCAGTTTTTGATTATTTGGATGTGGAACTAAACGAGACCACAGAGGTGGTTGAAATGAGAGGATAGTGGAGGCACTTAGTTAATTCACAGAGGCTTGCTGACCGAAAACTGCCGGGCTGAGTAGTTCGGACAGTTGAGGCGCTGGCCTTCTGACCCCAACTTGGCAGGTTCTATCCTGGCTCAATCCAGTGGTCTTTGAAGGTGCTCAGATACGTCAGCCTCGTGTCGGTAGATTTACTGGCACGTAATCGAACTTCTGCGGGACTAAATTCCGGCACATCGGGGTCTCGGAAAACCGTAAAAGTAGTTAGTGGGACATAAAGCCAATATTATTATTATTATTAACATTGATGCTTACTTACAGCTCAGTATTAACATCCCTTTTTTATTAGACTGCTATTGCAAAACTAGGGAACCTCTAAAACTTTAATGTTGCAAAGGACGTAGGGACAGCGTACCTCTGTGATGGACCTTGGGCCATTTATTAATATTTGCTATGCATTACAACCTCCAACCCAGCGAGTTGCCTGTATAATATGGGTCGTGTACTTGTAGGCTTGCGTTCTGGAGATGCTCATATGTGGGGTCTCGTATACATACAGGCCTAAGTTTCAGAATAATTAGACACGCAAATCACGCAAAACAAAACAAAAAACGCTCACACGCACCCTAAGCCGGGCTCGAACCAGCAGGTTCAGCTAGCTCAGTTACGAAGCCAACGTCTCAGCACCCGAGCTACATCGGTCGAGTGTATGATATAATACGATGTTAAACCAGTGCCACAACCTCGAGTGTAGGGAATGTAGGTGATGTGAGTAGTAATCCTCCCTTTATTTACCCCGCCTGCTGCCATAATCGTTAAAGCGTCACATCAATGGTCTGACATCGTGATTAGTCGGTTCGAGTTCCGTTGGTGCTCCGCGGTGTTCATATGGACTGCGGGCATCACATGACGCTGTTGATGGTGATTTGTCCGTCTGATGAGGACGTTAAGACTTGAGAAGACAGCTTGTTATTCGACAACAATCTAGTACACCGTGTACACCCTCTCATTACCTCACTTGTATCATCTCGCACCCAGTCGCACAGGTCACCTATGGGTGTCAAATAGAAAGACCTCCATCCGGCGAACCGAATATGTCCTCGGACCCTTCCGGCACTAAAAACCATTCCATAAATAAGGATGTATCAAGGGAATGATGTCTGATGCTATTTGCGTCTAGTAAGGCAGTTAACCACTATCGAATCTTGGTCATTCTGGACAAGAGGCCTGGCTTCCTAACCGTTAAATTCTCCGTGCCTTCCACAGTCATAATAGTATATGTGCGTGACTGCATGGTTCCTTCTCATCGGTATCTGAATCTGATCTCGATTGTGTGTTCATTCTCTTCTTTAACCTTCCTGTAGGTCGCTTGAGTACAAATCTGCCTAATACAGTGATGATTCTGAGCCATTTTCTAATTGTGAAAGTCTTATTTGGGAACATGCATCATTTTCAAAAATATTTTTTTTGAAAAGTACACCAATGAAATAGTACGTAAACGTATTACATTGTGGTATGTTGCCTTGTTTTCTACCATTAAAAAAATATTTAATAGTGCCTTTCCGCAAGGCGAGTGAAACGGCCTCTGACGTAAGCGGCGCGCTGTGACGTCACGATCCAGTACCGCATGGAGCTCTACCAGCCGTTGTGCATCAGCCGTTGCTAAAAGCCGATTGTTTATTATTCATGATCGCGAATAACTTCAAAATGACAGAAGAAAGGTTCAAAACAGCACAATCAGACAATCTATCATGTGTAAATGTCATCATTCTTGAAACATAGTGACTTTTGTGGCCGCAGAAATTCGCGGATAACAAGCAAGTTTGTAAGTGGCGTCTTTTATATACGTGCAATGTACTGTAACCCATAGTATTAGGATAACAACGAACCTGGATAGATATCACATCACTTTCAACATTTCCTTCTAGACTGATTCCCCTATTAAAGAATAACATTACATTTTCGGGCTTTCAGCATTAGTAAAGTAAGAAATCGGATTTCAGCACTAATATAAACATATAGGTAGCATTATAGTACTAGTCCGCTTCTGTGGTGTAGTGGTTAATGTGTGCCACTCCCGGAGGCCCGGTTTCGATTCCCGGCTCTGCCATGAAAGTTGAAAACAAATAGTACGAGGGCTGGAACGGGGTCTACTCAGCCTCGGGAGGTCAACTGAGTAGAAGGGTTTCGAATCCCACCTCAGCCATCCTCGAAGTGGTTTTTCGTATTTTCCTACTTCTCCTCCAGGCACCTAAGGCCAGGGCCGTTTCCTTCCCTCTTCCTTGTCTATCCCTTCCGATCCTCCCATCCTCCAACAAGGCCCCTGTTGAGCATAACAGGTGAGGCCTCCTGGGCGAGGTAATGGCCCTCCTCACCAGTTTCATCACCATACCCAAAGTCTCACGTTCCAGGACATTGCCCTTGAAGCGGTAGGGGTGAAATCCCTCGCTGAGTCCGAGAGAAAACCAACCCTGAAGGATAAACTGATTAAAAAGAAAGAAAGAAGGAAAGAAAGAAAGATCATAGTACTATAGGGCTATAATCTATCATTCCCAAAAAAATATCTATTTATGGTTGGGACAACTGGCCTACCCACTTCCGGGGCCCATGAAAGAGAATTAAATATCTTTGTGGAGGGAAAAAGTTAAACATGATAAAGATAAATATGACTTCATCTAGTTTTCACAAGTCGGGCTGAGTGGTTCAGACTGTTGAGGTGCTGGCCTTCTGACCCCAACTTGGCAGGTTCGATCCTGGTTCAGTCCGGTGGTAGTTGAAGGTGCTCAAATACGTCAGCCTCGTGTCGGTAGATTTACTGGCACGTAAAATAACTCCTGCAGGACTAAATTCCTGCACATCGGCGTCTCCGAAAATCGTAGAAGTAGTTAGCGGGGCGTGAAGCCAGTAACATTAATTACATTTGGCTTTTAACAAGCTGAGCATATCAGGAAAGAAAAGTGTCCTGGTGACATTTTAGTCGCTCAATACAGGAATGACTTTGGGTGCTGTGACTTTTACTTTTTTTTTTTTTTTTCTGTTTGCTTTACGTCACACCGTCACATATAGGTTTTATGGCAACGATGGGACAGGAAAGGCCTAGGAATGGGAACAAAGCGGCCGTGGCCTTAGGTACAGCCTCAGCATTTGCCTGGTGTGAAAATGGGAAACCACGGAAAACCATCTTCAGGGCTGCCGGCAGTGGGGTTCAAAACCCACTATCTCCCGGATGCGACCTCACAGCTGCGCGCTCCTAACCGCACGGCCAACTCGCGCGGTATTTTTACCCTTCGGTTTATTGACTTGGCTTGTATAACCTAAAACTTAGGCTAAGTTGGATAATATTTTAAACACCTACGTCACTATTTTCACCTGTGTGCAATTATGTTATTTATTTCATTAATATTATGATAATTATTATAATTGAGCATTGTTAACTTATAAGACCCCAACAGACAAGCATTGGTTTTGTGTAGAGTTATACATTTGTTAAATTCACGTTGTTTCCTTTCATGGTGTACACGCCTATTCTTTGTTACATTATAGAGTAGCCTATTTAGATATAGACTAAATTTCTTTACCAATTAAGCTCTTCAATAAAGACATACATAACTGTCCCATGCCAAGATATATTGGTAGAATTAGAGCTGTCAAAATGGTTCATAACCCCTTTGATTTATTATCTTGACATGGATCACACAAAACATAGGTTAGGTTTGGAGAATACTTTAATAATCAGCATTATTTAATGCACTGTTTATTACTTTTTTTTTTTTTGCTACGGGCTTTACGTCGCACCGACACAGATAGGTCTTATGGCGACGATGGGATAGGAAAGGCCTAGGAGTTGGAAGGAAGCGGCCGTGGCCTTAATTAAGGTACAGCC
Source organism: Anabrus simplex (assembly GCF_040414725.1). Taxonomy (NCBI): domain Eukaryota; kingdom Metazoa; phylum Arthropoda; class Insecta; order Orthoptera; family Tettigoniidae; genus Anabrus; species Anabrus simplex. The sequence continues at coordinate 333,586,434 of NC_090267.1, read as the reverse complement.
CCAGCATTTGCCTGGCGTGAAAATGGAAAACCACGGAAAACCATCTTCAGGGCTGCCGATAGTGGGATTCGAACCTACTATCTCCCGGATGCAAGCTCACAGCCGCGCGCCTCTACACGCACGGCCAACTCGCTCGGTGTTTATTACTTTCATATTCCAAGATGTAATTGAAGCATTTAAATAAAGCATCATACATTAAAATTTAAAGTTTTACCACTAGAACAGCTGACATGGAAAAGTGATTTGAAAATTCAAACAAATTCATCTTACGTTAAAATCTTCAAAAAAATAAACTGTAGACTTTTCCGATATATCACCAGCATTTCTCCAGCTCGCCAAAATCCATTTCTCCCTAGTTTTAGCGTCTTTCGAATGTTTATAAACAATTTGTTTGGTATGGTATGCGATGTGCTATTGCACATCGGAACTCTACACCATTTATAAGTTTTCTGCCTCACTGTCTGCGCAGGATTCATTTTAAGTCTAAAATATACCACTCAGATTATTATCCAATGTATAGACCTCGAATTTAACCATACTAGACACTAACGTAAAGTAGAAATACGCGAAGTGTATCGTGCTTCTCACAGCACACTATGTGTTAATTTCGTCTGCTAATTCAGTCAACCTGTACGATGACGTCAGGCCAATGAGATCGCGTACTTGCGTGACGTGACATTTTCGTAGATTTTTATCATGTTTGGAGTTATTATTTGTACATTCTGATCACATTTTTGAATTCTGCATGCAATTTTGAATCAGATTAGCATATTTTTAATTAAAACCCCAGATCATGCATGTTCCCTATTACACTGTGTAGGTTCGGAATACCTGATATTTCGCGTTTGCTTGCCTTTGCTTGGGGCTTTTAAATGAGAATCCCAGAGCGAAAACTGCCCTTTTTCCTATCTGTTTCCGAGAATACCCGATGAGTCGGAAAAAATGTTTACTCTATTGGTGGGAGAAAATCGATCTGGTTTAGAGGCAGTATTTTGCCTCCCGTCAGAGAATGAACCCCCTCTTTGCTTATTTTGTTTTGAAATTTTGAGGGGGTGCCTCCTTTCATAACAGACGACCCCTTTTAGGGGTTTAATTTTGAGGTTCATTAGTAGGAGAATAGCTTAAAATTTCAAAAAAATACCAAAAGAGTTTGATTTCTTATTTAAAACATGTGAGTCAAGGGGCGCGGTGTTTGAAACGTGTGTTCGTCCGACTTATTGGTCCTTGCGACCCATTTTAATAGTGTTGCTTGAGTGGTTAAGGAGGATTCTACATTTGGTCATCTTTACTATTTTGTTAATATGGGATCTAATAAGCGTAATACGAAGTTCGGTTCGTATCTTTTTATATTCCAGTCTAGGAGTTTGTCATCATTCCTAGTGTCATATTTTGAAAAGCTTGTAACGTCACGTGCTATTGTAGAGGTTTGTTGCTCACGCTGCTTTGCAAGGCGGGTTCATCTCTGTAGAGAAGGGGTTGGTGCGCGGAGAAGTTGAGGTTTGGAAGGCTGTTCAGCATTTCTCCAGGGACAAGGGTAGTTCCCTTCCCCTCTGAAGTTGAACAGGGGTTTCCAAACGTAACTTACTAACCACTATATTTAACTGGAAGCCTTTCTGGTGTAGGAAAAGGAAAGTTGTTTTTTTTTTTTTTTTTTGGTCTCAGGTTAAAAATCTCTTCAGCGCTCAAAATGTTTAAGGGCGTAATTCACCACAATCACTTAATTATGTAATAATAATACTAATAATACTAATAATAATAATAATAATCATATGGCCTCAACTACCGTGTGCAGACATTTCAATTTGACGCCATCTGGCTGTCTGCTCGTCAATTTCGACGTTCCGTTTTACTCTAGGTCCCCACTAGATGACAGACCGAGTAAACCGAAACTCTCTTGGGCGTTTATGGCTGAGATTTAATGAATTTTGTCGGGTAAACACCAAATGTGTCACCAGAGATCTTTTACATGCCGACATCGTACGACATGGAGTGTCGAATGGACTTTTTTCCGCCCTTCAAAAATCCGACTACCTCTGCCGGGTTTGAACCCGCTATCTTGGGATCATCCAGAGGCCGACACTCTACCGCTGATCCACAGAGGCAGCTACTTAATTATGTGGATGAAAATAACAACATTCCGCAGTTATTCCAGAATTATTTGAAGCGTTTCCAACCTCTTTGAAGTAAAGAACGCCTTTCTGTGAGCAGATCAAAAGAATTCAACCGGGAAAAGTAGCAAACAAGATCTTGGCCTTCAGGAGAATAAAAAGACACAAGTTCCATGGGCGAAAAGAGTCCAAAATCTGGAAAAATGTGGAATCAAGGCGGAAGACATAAGAAACGGAAGTGTTCAGGCGAAAATTGCGGCGGTAAAGGATCTGCCCGAAGAGAAGTAAAGGAAAACAGCTAGTTTTCGGAAAAGGAACGAGCAAGAGTGAGCCAGATAATAAAGAAATACTGGCGATAGAGGAAAGAGATAATAATATGAGAAGTTGTGTAATCGAATCCCACATGTGGCTGAAAGAAATATAAAATCCAGAGAAAAGTAATTGGACCCAATACAGTTATTTGATCTGATCTACTGTCCTCAAACTTGTTATATATGATCGTATTTTCGTTCTCAAATCGGTGACCTCGAGGGATTCCCTAGTTATCAATATTTTGTATTGACTTAATAGTTCTTTGGTCTGTCTTTCTTTCTTTCTTTTTTATTTGTCCATACACCGTTCCGCAACTTTCGCTTTTCTGTGATTGTGTTTTAGTACATTGTTTGGTGTTTGATGGTTTTTACTTCTTCTTTCTAGTGGTGTAACGAAGCTTTAATACGTGGAAGGTTTTCGGCGACGCAGGAGCTAGGATTGGGAAGGTAGTGAGTGGTAGTAATTAAGATACAGCCCCAGAATTTGGTGAAACTTGGGGAAATGCGGGAAACCATCTTCAGGGCTACCGACGGTGTGATTCGAACCCACCATCTCCCGAACGCAAGCTTGTACTTCCTCTTATTGTATTTTACGCTCAAGCAGTGCTTCGCTCTTAAACTGAAATGTGTTTCCTTAGGTTTCAGTATGTATGAACCATGTGACTTTATCGCGGCGGGGAGGGTTGCGTGTCTCAATCAAGCCGGTAGCCGAGCCGTAGGTGCAACCATATCGGATGGGTGTCTGTCGAGAGACCAGACTAACGAATAGTTCATCGAAAGAGGGGTAGCAGCCTTTCGGAAGTTGCAAGAGCGGCAGTCTATTTTTTTTTAATAGATGTTTGATATAGTCTTGTTGTAATAATACTTAACATGGCTTAGCTGTGTTGATATTGCTACACGGCTGAAAGCAGTGGGAAAACTACAGCCGTAACTAACTCCTGAGGACATGCAGCTCTTTCTGTATGAATGATGTACTGATTATGGCTTCCTCCTGGGTAAAATACTCCGGAGGTAAAATTGTCTTCCATTCGGATCTCCGCGTGGGGACTACACTATCAGGGGCAATCATCCGGAAGGTGGATACTGAAATTATGCGAGTCGGAGCGTGAAATGTTAGAAGTTTGGATCGTTGTGGTAGGCTAGAGAATCTGAAAAAGGAGATTGATAGACTAAAGTTAGATGTAGTTGGTGTAAGTGAAGTACGTTGGCAGGAAGAGCAGGATTTCTGTTCAGGCGACTACAGAATTATCGACACAAAATCAAACAGGGGAAATGCGGGAGTAGCTTTAAAAATGAATAAGAAAATAGTGCAGCGGGTAAGCTACTATGACCAGCATAGTGAAAGGATTATTGTGGTCAAGATAGACACCAGACCAATGCCCACCACAATAGTGCAGGTCTATATGCCTACTAGTTCAGCGGATGATTAAGAAATCGAAAGAATATATGAAGAGATAGAAGATTTAATACAGTATGTAAAGGTGATGAGAATCTAATTGTGATGGGAGACTGGGATGCAGTGGCAGGCCAAGGAAGAGAAGGTAATGCAGTAGGAGAATTCAGATTGGGACAAAAGAATGAAAGAGGAAGCTGGCTGGTTGAATTCTGCACCGATCACAATTTAGTCCTTGCTAACACTTGGTTCAAAGACCACAAACGATGCCTGTATACATGGAAGAGACCTGGCGAAATAGACTTCATTATGATTAGGCAGAGATTTAGAAACCAGGCGTTGGATTGCAAGACTTTCCCAGAAACAGACGTGGACTCTGACCACAACCTATTGGTCATGAAATGCCATCTGAAGTTGAAGAAATTGAAGAAAGGAAGGAATGCAAGGAGATGGGATCGAGACAGGTTGAAAGAAAATAGTATGAGGGATTGTTTCAAGGAACATGTAACACAGGGACTAAATGAGAAGGCTGAAGGAAACACTGTAGAGGAAGAGTGGACAGTCATTAAGAATGAGATCAGTTAGGAAGAAAGGAAAAATCACCTAAAACAGTGGATAACTGAAGAGATACTAGACCTGATTGACGAACGACGAAAGTACAAGAGTACAAAAAAATGAGGACAGAAAATAATACAGGCGAATAAAGAATGAAGTTGACAGAAAGTGCAGGACAGCTAAGGAAGAATGGCTGAAAGAGAAGTGCAACGATGTTGAAGGTTGTATGGCCCGAGGAAAGGTAGATGGTGCATACAGGAAAATCAAGGAAACCTTTGGAAAAAGGGAAAGTAGGTGTATGAATATTAAAAGCTCAGATGAAAAACCACTTCTAGGGAAAGAAGACAAGTCAGAAAAATGGCAGGAACATACCCAACAGTTGTATCAAGGGAAACAAGTAGATGATAGTGTTCTGGAGCAAGAGGCTGTTGATGCTGATGACATGGGAGACCCAATTTTGAGGCCAGAATTCGACAGAGCTTTGAGAGACCCAAGAAGGAACAAGGCACCGGGAATTGATGACATACCCTCAGAATTACTGACTGCCTTAGGAGAAACCAGCATGGAGAGGTTGTTCCATTTAGTGTGTAAGATGTATGATATACGAGAAGTGCCATCTGATTTTCGGCAGAATATTGTTATACCTATACCCAAGAAAGCCGGTGCTGACAAGTGTGAAAACCATTAGTTTAGTATCTCTTGCCTGAAAAATTTTAACATGTATCATTTACAGAAGAATGGAAAGACAAGTTGAAACAGAGTTGGAAGAAGATCAGTTTGGTTTCAGAAGAAATATGGGAACACGTGAAACACTCCTGACTACGTCTGATCTTAGAGGACCTAATTAAGAAAGACAAGCCCACGTACATGGCGTTCGTAGATCTAGAAAAGGCATTCGATAATTGATTGGACCAAACTGTTTGATACCGGGCGAGTTGGCCGTGCGCGTAGAGGCGCGCGGCTGTGAGCTTGCATCCGGGAGATAGTAGGTTCGAATCCCACTATCGGCAGCCCTGAAAATGGTTTTCCGTGGTTTCCCATTTTCACACCAGGCAAATGCTGGGGCTGTACCTTAATTAAGGCCACGGCCGCTTCCTTCCAACTCCTAGGCCTTTCCTATCCCATCGTCGCCATAAGACCTATCTGTGTCGGTGCGACGTAAAGCCCCTAGCAAAAAAAAAACCAGTTTGATATTTTGAAGGTGATCGGGATCAGATACCGAGAAAGAATTATCTACAATCTATACAAAAATCAGTCTACAGTGATGAAAATCGAGGGCTTTGAAAAAAAAAAGGCAGCAATCCTGAAAGGAGTGAGGTCAGGCTGCAATTTGCCCCCTCTCCTTTTCTATGTTTACATAGAACAGGTAATAAATCAAATAGGAATTTGGAAAGGGTATCAAAGTTCAAGGAGAGGAAATCAAAACCTGAGATTTGGCGATGATATTGTTATTTTATCTGACTGCAAAAGATCTGGAGAAATTGCTTAATGGTATGGACAGAGTCTTGGGGAAGGAAAACATGATGAAAATAAATAAGTCCAAAACAAAAGAAATTGAGTGCGGTCGAACAAAGTCAGGTGATGCAGGAAGATTAGGAAATGAAATCTTGAAGGAAGTAGATTACTATTGTTACTTGGGTAGCAAAATAACTTAATGATGGCTGAAGTAAGGTGGACATAAAATGCAGACTAGCACAAGCATGGAAGGCCTTTCTTAAAAAAGAAATGTGTTCACCCGGAACATTGATATAGGAATTAGAAAGATGTTTTTGAAGACTTTCGTCTGAAACGTGGCGTTGTATGGAAGTGAAACATGGACGATACAGTAACTAGCTCAGAAAGAAAGAGAATAGAAGCTTTTGAAATGTGGTGTTACAGAAGAATGCTGAAGGTGAGATGGCTACATAGAATCAAGATTGAAGAGATACTGAATCGAATTGGTGAGAGGAGATAGATTTGGCGAAATTTGACCAAAAGAAGAAATAGAATGATAGGGCACATCTTAAGACTCCCAGTTCATGTACAGTTGGTTTTTGAGGGAAGTGTAGGTGGTAGGAACGGTAGGGGTAGACCAAGGTACGAATATGACAAGCAGATTAGAGCAGATATAGAATGTAGTAGTTATGTAGAAATGAAAAAGCGCATGATAGGGTGGCATGGGGAGCTGTATCAAACCAGTCTATGGACTGATAACTCAAACATGTTCACTCTAGAAACATGCTGGGGATATCTTTGGAAACCTTCTCCAAAAGTGGCCCTCACTCCTACATCCAAGAGGATTAGACATAGAGGAAGGTACATAGTGATGACAAGCCTTTTTAGACTCGTTTTCCAGGATATTTAATGTTACTTTTGTGATTACTCATTTGTCTTAATGAAGGAGAGAGGTACTGTAGTTATTTGAGACTATTTCAGACATCCCTTCCTTTGTTCTTGATTGCTTGTTGGATAAACCTATTAGGTAACTAATACTGTTCCGTTCAACCTAACAAAGACTGACTAAGGTCAAATTAGGTTCAACTACTTGACGTGTCTCGTGGTACTCTCCCAGTTCCTCGCTTGGGAAGTAGAGGCTAAGGTCGACTTGCACGCCGCGGTACGGGCTAATCGCTTCCCGCTTTTTATGTCGCTCTACTAAAACAGTTGATGGCTCATTACCCGCCGCTTTGTGGGCTTGTAAACACCAGGTGGCATTGTGCACCATTCTCGCTGATGTTACTTCACATTCACCAAATTGTAGCTATTAGGAATTTTAAAACTCCAAGTTAAAACGTCAGGAGATGTTGGGTAGTAATTAAATAATGCCCCTGGAAACCAAAAGAAGAAATGATGAGATCTCGATTACGACATTTAGTATGTATCCTGAGTGATTATATGTCCACACACTTTTGGGCAATTGCTTAAGTAGGGAAGTGCCCTAAATATGATACAAAAACACAAAATTTAATATTATTACGAAGCCAAAAGGAGTATATTTTTAATTCGGTAAGATAAGCTGCTTACCAACTGGTCTGTATTTAATCACAGTAATAAATTTAGCCTAGTAAAAATGAAAATGATATAGGTGCAATTATATTTTGAATTGGATATCCTATAAGGGATTCAGTTTTTCCTATGGGATTTCCGTATAAATACCACATGCAGGAAATTGGTCTTAAAATGAAACAGAGAATGTAAAAAATTGCCTGAAGGAATTTTTATTTCGAAACTGAAGCCTATCTTAGAAACAAATACGTGGTTAGGTTACTTGATCCTAAACATACTAGCACGTACGGTATACAACAAGGAATAATTTTGATAAACCATAGGATATAAAATACATAACATGAAGAATGCCAAGACATTTTCGTAGCCCCTAAAATGATCCTAGGAGGTTACGATATAAACTCTTGGATTTCAGTTGGCATCGCCTCTCGTGTTTGTTTGCCTGGAAGGTGTGTGGAAAAGTTCGTCATAAACCACAACCGTAAATACTGTCCGTAGCCATTGCCTTTGATGGAACTAGATATCCTTGACTTAAGTACCCTCTTATGGTACCCGTCCTTCAGTCCGAACTGCTATACAGGCTGATCTCTTCTATGTAATACCTTGCCGCTGCGAACACAGTGCCCTTCGTTTATGTTAATGACTTGTGATTTTTAAGAGCATTTTTATGTTTACCAACTTATGCAGTGAAGAAATTCAAAATGTGCCGTACCTTAATTGTTGACATATACTTAACGGACGAGTTGGCTACGCGGTATGAGTCACGAAACAGAGTTTTTATTCGGAAGATGGTGGGTTCTAAGTCTGCAGTCATGAATTTGGTGGGTTTTTTTGTTTTTCCTTTGCCGGGCTGAATGTCTTAGACGGTTGAGACTCTGGCTTTCTGATCCCAACTTGACAGGTTCGATCCTGGCTCAGTCCGGTGGTATTTGAAGCTGTTCAAATTCGTCATCCTCGTGTCGGTAGATATACTGGCACGTAAAAAAAAACTCGTGCGGGGTAAAGTTCCGGCACCTCGGCATCTCCGAACACCGTAGAAAAGTAGTTAGTGGGACGTAAAAACAAGAATATTATTCTTAATAGTATGGTTTCTCCAGGGTTTCCCATTTTCACACAAGGTAAATTATGGAGCTGTACCTTAAGGCCATGCCTGCTTCCTTCCTAATCCTTCCAGTCCTTTTGTTGCCAAAAATCTTCTGAGTGTATGTGCGACATTAAACCAGTTGGAAAAGAAAAGCAGAAACTTACTTTGTGAAGTCCCTTTTGAACAACCCTCTACCACAGCAGACAGCAGTCAAGTTAATAATTGTAGTCTTGCATCATCATTCGATCCGTTCGAATCCATGTGTCGAGGCCTGCACTTACTCCCCTTAGCCGAAAGTATGATTTCTGTGCCATATAACCTGTTTACGTGTGCCTTTGCTGGCGAGACCTGGTGTTTGTGGTGCACTATGTCTTCTGGTATGGGCTAGTACAAAACAACCACCACCACCTTTCATAGGCCTGTATGTCTCATCCTTGGCTTTGACAATGTGTAAGTGACGGGTATGAGAGTTTAGTAGTAATATCATTCCTTATGCAGCCAGGTTCTCTGTGGTGTAAAAATATCGAAGTAGATTGGTTTCATGTTCCGTATTGATGTTAGACGACTATAGTAAAGGTGTTGGTTCCACCTAATCAATACCATTTTATTTTACGAACTGTTCTATTAGTCCCACTAGTTCCATGTATATAATATAATAGTTTATAAAATAAATTGGTATTGATTAGGTGGAACCAAAATCTGTACTATAGTGGTGTAAAAATGTCACTCATATGATCAGTTGATACAATGTTAATGACATAGCAACTTCTGGCTCAGTGAGGAAAGCAAGGTGGGAAACTACGTCATTCTTAATTTCCCTTGTACGCCTCTTCAGTGACATCTAGGTCATCATTATGAGCTGATGGCAGAGCCTGAGGATCCAACCAGCCTTTGGGTTGAGTACTCAACATGCCTATGTGTTTATGCACATTTATATTGAATACATACATACATACATACATACATACATAGTCTTCATTATAGACTGCTATACCTTTCAGTCTTCAGTCCGCTAGTGTTTGTGAATTAACTAAGCCCCTCTACAATTCATTTGCAACTAGCTTTGTGGCCTCGTTGAGTTCCACAACTTATCATAAAATCGTTTAAAGCGGTCTAACCATCGTTGCCTTGGTCTCTACTTCTCTTTCTCCTAGGTAATCTATCCTTCTCCTCCTCCTTTCGTCTCACATGGCCCCATTACCAAAGTCGGTTTATGTATATAGCTTATTTCATCGAGTTTATTTCTATCTTAGTCTTTATCTCCTTATTCCGAGTAACCTTCTGTCATTGTCTTTTCAAATTTAGTTTATTTTATGCATATGTCAACACAACAAATCATTCAGAAGACGAATAAATTCGCTGTAAATATTTGACTCATTCGAGACTCGTGAACTCGAGATCTCCGTATTCCTGGCGAGACGCCCCTGACAGCAGAGATACCATCGTATGAGTCTTAAGATGAAGTAGCCTCTGTAAACTTGTTCCAAGCATTGCATTGAACTTCCCAGTCGACTGATATTGCTTCTGCGTACTTGTACCAGGCTCCTCTTTCCTATCCGATTCCTTTGGTTAACTCTCGTTCTTTTCCGACCTCGACGGTATTAGATTTTGCGAGGTGTAGGGTGTCTTTCATTTTCACGCCATTCCTGGGCCCATTTTCTTTCTTTCTTCTCTTTCTTTCGCCGATACCTTCATTTTTTCGAAGGGTTGGGCGTCTTCCACTTTCCCCTCTGATTAGTGTTAAGAGAGGATGGTTGCACTACCACAATCGATTTTAATTAAAATTATTTCTAAATTGCATACTTCAGATATGTTCAGATGTTCACGTTTGTCTAGGTGGTGATCGAAACTCTTCGCAGCTACTAACAGAAATGGATGTTACGATAGTCGATTGGTTTCCATTATCGGTAATATATTCTGCGAACAGGGTCTTTTCTGTCTGCGTTCCAGACACTCATGCCAAGGGACTGACCATGGCCCTGTAGCATTACTTGGTTTGACGTTCGCCTTTCCTTTGTTCTGGGGCTATTGTTTGTGCCGCAGGACTCGAACGCTAGACCCATTTGTTCGATCATACGGCCTTATAAATTCAGACATCATGGAAATACCGAAGGGAGAATATGGAGGAATCCATAACAAGAACACCATACCAGTGTCTTGAAATTACCTTAAAACTCCTTCTTGGATCATTGCTAACCGTGGATTTCCTATTCTTTCAGACCGTACTGAAACTCCTCCGGCAGTCCTTACTCATCTCGGCTCTCGGAAGTTATCACAACTATTAGCAGTACATTTCTATAAAGACGGGTTTTTGTTTCGTGAATTATCCTGCTTAACACCGGCCATATTTTTCAGTAACAGTTTCTGTGCCATTCAGATTTGCATAACGGCTTCATTTTGAAAACGATGCTCTTCTTTTTGTTGCTGTTTTATTGGCTCTGGAGTAGCAACAGTTTTGGGCCCGGACTGTGCGTGTAACTTCGTCTCCAATCCAGATCACATCTCGCGATCTATAAACGGAACGACATGTATTTTTCCCGTAGTTACGTGCTCAAGTGGCATTGAGCTTCATAAAATTCATCTTTATGCGTAGTAAAAGATGAAGCGTTGCAGCCACAGAAAACAGAATGGCGTTGAAGTATCCGAGGCAAATATGCTTACTTCTTGAGACTATTAAACAAGGCTGCGGTTATGCTATATAACGGTTTATGAGCGGTAATTTCTGCATGGATTATCTCTGTCCACATCCATAGGCAAGCTGTTAGTTATCTAAAGAATTCGTTCACGGGTCGTAATGTTCCTTTACAGGATTTTTTTTCCGTGGTTAATTGTCATACTCCTATACAACAGAATTTTGTCGTGAAAAGTGGTTCGTTTATATGCTAATCGATTAACTGACACGCATCTGTCAGATATAAGCGCTCTTAAATACGAACTGATTGGGTTAGTATTCAATCCCTCTATCTAGAGCTCAGCATTTGAGATAATTTATGCAACCAATCTTTCGTTGGTGTCATAGAAATGGACGGATGTGCTTCTCTTCTGAGGGCGCGGAGTTAGTCTCAAGGGATTACAGAAACACCCCAGGGAGACAGTCATAACACAGATCATTCGACATATTTAATGTATACCGGTAACTGCAAAAGGATGATAATTACATTATTACAGTGATCAGAAACCCCTAAATTTACTCAACAGCAACTTATGTATTGTGGTCATTTCCAAATCCTCCAAACGGAGGACATCAAACTGAATTCATTATCATAAAATCATTAAAAGCGGAGTCTAACCATCGTCGACTTGGTCTACTTCTTTCTCCTAAGTAATATATCCTCCTCCTCCGTTCTCCTCACATGACCCGATTACCGAAGCCGGTTTATATACGAAGCCTATTCCGTCGAGTTTATTTCTAACTTAGCCTCTATCGCCTCACTCCGGGTACCATTCTGTCACTGAGTTTTCAAACTTAGTACTGTATATTTTATGCCTGACACCAACACCACAAAACATTCAGAAGACGAATAAATTAGCTGTAAATATTTGACTCATTCGAGACACGTGAACTCGAGAGCTCCAGATTACTGGCGAGGCACACTTGACATTTCGGCAGAGATACCATCGTGTGAGTTTAAGATGAAGTAGGCTCTCTAATCTTGTTCCAAGCCTTGCATTGTACTCCCCAGTTGACTGATATTGCTTCTGCGTACTTGTACCAGACTGCGCACTTTCGTATTTTCTATCCGACCTCCCTTAGTCAACTCTCGTTCTTTTCCGACCTCAACATTATTAAGTTTGCAAGGCCTAGGGACTCTTTCATTTTCACGCCCTTCGTGGCCCTTCCCATTCTTTTGCCGATACCGTCATCTCTCGAAGTTTCGGATCTCTTCCATTTTCATTCTGATCGGTGTTAATAGATGGTTGCCCAGTTATAAATTTTAAAAACAGTAATCACCACCACTTATTTTGGACAAATACTTCTGGTTGGCTAAATTACATACTCGAAATGTCCCTATCGACAACACGTACACGAACCTAAAATAACCAAAAGGACAGATCATCGTCAGATGGAGGAATGTACGTAGACCAGAAACAACGGACGGCTGGCCACCTTGAACTTAAGAGATATATTTTTAAGTATATCCGACGGGTTGGGTATAACCCTAGAAATTCTGATCACGTTTTTATTACTAGTCCAGTCTTCCATTTTCTTAGTTTACACTAGTGGACTGGTCATTGTTCGCACTCACTGTATTGGATAAAAACGTTACAAACTTTGCAGATGTGCAGCGAGTCCTTGCTGTTTTATGCTTTGTATGGTCTAAAAATTTCTCCGATTTGTGTCGTGCCAGAAACTTGAAGATATTGGTCGCACATGCTCTGGTATCACATAAGATGTGTTTTAGAATCGCATGACGTTCTTAATTGAGACTGCTAAGTCTGTATTTACAAGCAGTGGGTTGGATACATTTGGCTACGTCGCTGGCGTGGAGGATGAGGTCTAAGAATATCCCAGGGAGCGTGGGAGGCGGGGTATTCAGTGTAAGAACAGCTGGCATACAGATCAGCCTGCTCTTTAAATTAGATGCCTTCTCGCCTAAAGAATTCTTTGTGTTGCGTATATGGTGCTCTATGCCTAGACTAAATGTAAACATTGAAAATAATGTTAAAATTCATTTCTGTGCAAGGAAGGCAGGAATAACTGAAACTTGATGAAATAATTTTGGAAATGGTTATCGAATTACTTCATTTATGATGTTTATAAAGGAATATTATCTATGGTTTTAGTAGTTGTTGTGGTAGATCGGTACTGATATGGAAATACGATCTTCTATGTTATTCGGCTAGTATAATCTTTTGTTACTCATTTTACTTGCAATCCAGAGAGCGACATCCTCTTTGTAAGTAATATCCACCTAGATAATTATCCAACGCATTGACGTAGATCCAAAAGGATGTCTGCACAAGGCTAGGTTCTAATTCTAACTACAGAGCTACCTCTGTGCGATGTTTTCTTTGCATTTCATCGCACTTTTACTCCATGAAAATGTTGGGCAGAAAGGAAGTTTTGGGCTTCAGCCACCATTTTAGTTTCATTTATTACTTCTGATACCGAGTAAAATATAATATTATCAGACAAGTTCCTCGCACACAGAAACAGAATGGAATATTGACTTTGGTCGGATCTGAGTGATCGTGAAAAATGATCCAAATCATCCCACCTCGTATACTATATGATAGAATTCTGAAAATATTTGGTTACGGTTTTATTTTATTTTATTTTTTTACATCGCACTAACACAGATAGGCCTTGTGGCGACGATGGGATAGGAAAGGGTTAAGAGTGAGAAGGAAGCGTTCGTGGCCTTAATTAAGGTACAGCCCCAGCATTTGCCTGTTGTGAAAATGGGAAACGACGGAAAACCCTCTTCAGGGCTGCCGACGGTGGGGTTCGAACCCACTATCTTCCGAATGCAAGCCCCAGCTGCGCGCCCCCAACAGTTCTCTGTTTGGACCACTTACCGTTGCCGTTAAAATAACGACCCCGAAATTTGGAACATGTATTATCAAAGAGAAAATAGATGTGCTTGGAAACTCAGGTATTCGGCTCCAAAGCTCAGGGTTATTTTAGTGGTAACTAGAGCACCTGGTTTACAAGTAGTGTTCAGTTGCGTGTTTAGAAGCCATGATGCGCGTCCACAGATACGAGTATTTATCAACGTTGATTATAGCTTCGTGAGTTGCTGCAACTTGCTAACTTCTTTACTGCCTCTGCTCATTCATCGACGGGTTTCGTTACCAGGCTGGCTGGCTGCCTCCCCTGTGGTATTTCTTAAATATATAACCATTTTTTGTCGCGAGGAATGAAAGGAAATTCTTTTGCTGAAGAGAAGGGAGATAAGGAGGTTAGAATCCTTCTATTTTTCTACTTTTTGCAGAATTATTTATGTATTATAATTCATATGGCAAGGAAGTCCCACCATGGCTCAAATTGTTCAACTGCTTTAAAATATTTTTCTTTTCTTTCTTTCTTTCTTTCTTTCTTTCTTTAATTCCTGAAACCTACATAGATAATGGTATGGTATGTTGATGCATTCTGCAAAAATATTTGGTGGCACGATTTGCGAAAGTGCCTGGGACTTGGAATGATGTCTAGTCATTTTGAAGAAATATCTTAATATAACATAAAGGAACAGCACAGTGTTAAAGATGACCCCCGAAGGTCGTCGGGATCAGCATCGGACCACCCAACTTATGCTTTCTAAATTCTCCATTTTATGTATCTTAGATTACTTGCGATAATGATGGTCCGGAAATCGTAATAGTTTGACCTTTTTACAAAATGAAGTTAAATGAAGCACGGTGTTTTCAAGATCCAAGTGTGAAATGTCACGCATTGAGTTGTGTTGTATGTATTATAAATTGTGGACTCCCTTTGTTATGTATAGTTCTTGCTGCCTTTGTGCCACTCACTGTCCTTTACCATTGGCAGCTTACAACGTCAGTGACTGTTAAAAAATTACTCTCCCCTAATTCACTCTTCGTTTCTGTTCGCTCGTCTCTGTCTAGTTGTCTGTCCCTGGTGGTATTTTCTCAAGAAATCGATAAACGCACTATTTATTAAGACTAGCCTGATCGAAAATAATTATGAAATTAGTTTATATAAAACAGATTCATCAAGGCATGAGGTTAACCGGAAAAATTGGAATGAAGATTGACGCCTCGAAGACCAAATGCGTGGTCATATCAGAGTATACAAAGATACGCGATAGCATAATCGAACAAGTTAAAACATTCGCCTACTTAGAGCAAAAAATTGCTGATGGTAGGTGCCCGACGGAGATGAAGAGGCAGATTGCTGAAGTAAAGTTTGCTCTTACGCAGAAGAATAGATTACAGGGTCAACCTCCGCCTTCGTATAAGGATCCTACATAATATATTGTCCTGGACCGTATTACTGTATGCTTCAGAAACCTGAAATTTTATTTTCGGTCCTGGAAACTTTAAAAATGTGTTTCACAAAATGCTTAATTGCGTGGACAGGTAAGACGAATGCTGAAGTTCGACAAAAGAGATCTCTACTGAAATAAATAACGTTTTTCACACTTGACTCAACTATTCATTAATGGCAACCTTTGTAGTAGACGCTATTGCAGGGAAAAGGCATCGGGGAAGAACTAGCAATTCATGCATTAAACAAATGATCTTAGAAGACATTTTGAGCGGAACGCCATGCCAGTTAGTGTTACAGACCCGATCCTGAACTGAATACTTGATGATGATGATGATGATGATGATGATGATGATGATGATGATGGTGGTGGTGGTGGTGCTGTATTGAGCAACCTTCACGTACAGCATTAGAATTACCAGCTACAGTGTTGATGTGGGTGGTAGAGTTATCAACCTGCAGCCTAGCTCCTGAAATATTTTAGTTACGCCCCTTTGATTAATTAATGATGTCCACTGACATCCCACCAATCACCACTGATCTGTATTTAGGACTCAGCTTTATTCGCCTGCTAATGTCATTCCACGCCATCACTCCACTGACAGTTCAGAACATACCGCTTAGTCGAGCAGCTCGTCTCGTTTCTTTTCTCCTAAGTCTTTCCAGCACGAAGTTAGCAACATTTTCGCAACACTACTCCTTTGTCGGAATCGCCCAGAACAAATCGTGCTGCTTTTCTTTAGATTTTTCCCAGTTCTCGAATCAATCTTGGGAAGGGTCGCTTACATTGGAGCCATACTCAAATTGTGGTCTTGTTTAGGAATATAGAGCAATTTGGAAAAATTAATATTGTAAAATAAATTGTCCATTTTGTCGCTCCTGACATTCCCAAGTTTGCCCTGACGCTGAGTGTCGTCCTAGGCGATACCGGTACGTTCCTGTAAGTTGTATTATAGAGGGGTCAATCTATGGACTACATCAGTTTCTGCTCAGTCTCTTGAATCGTCCAGTGAGAAGAAAAAAAGAGACTCTCTATTCAAATGAGTCTAAAAATAATACTACTGAGGAGAAAGAGCTTTCTTCATGTGGGTTCTGACTTCTTTGGTTTTTTGTTCGTTTGTTTGTTTTGTGGTTTAACGTCTCGCTAACTCTTCAAATATATTCGGCGATGCAAGGATGTGAAATTACTAGGAATGGGGAGGTAGTGGCGGTGGCATTAATTAAGGTACAGTCCCAGCATTTGTCTGGTGTAAAAATAGGAAACCACGGAAAATCATCTTCAAGGTTGCCAACGGTGGGATTCGAATCCTCCTCCCGAATCCGAATGTAAGCTCGCAGCTACGCGACGCTAACCGCACGGCTAGCTCTCTCGAGTTCTCACTTCCCACTACAAAGGAATAATAGGTGGTATTTTGTGAATAGGTCAGGCTTGCAACCTTCATAAACCTAACCCTAATGAATTGTTATCGCACACACACACAAGAACAGTCACAATAGCCTCCCGAGTTTTTATGGTAACTTCACTCTCATTAAGCATGCGTGACTGTTTTACTGATAGGCCTAATCCCCAACGAAAAAATTTCAGCGTCACTTCCGCATTCATGTATCTTGTTCAGAAGAGCACCCAGACTCAATTCGAAACTTAGTCGAGAGTTTGGGGCTGGATCCCTTCAGGTGTAGTTACGCACAGGATCGCCATGCGAAGTTCGGAAAGACAATTTGCTTTACGCCACTACTACTGTTTCTGCGGAGTGCATGCTCACAGTGCGCGACCCTAACCTCACGGTCAGCTCGGTCCACGCGAGGTCCCCGAAATTGAAATGGTTATAAGCACGTGCCTTAATCCTAACATTACAAGGGGAGAGGCAGGTATTTCTTTATTTCCACCTTATTTATTATTTACATTTTGTACTGTATGTACGCCTATGTAAGTGGTGTTTTAGAGTATGAAAATATTGTCTGTTTTGAATTTGTCTGCTTGTTCTAATTTTTCCATTGGAAGTTTTCCTAATAAACGGAAATACGTTGAGGTTTGGTAGTTCCTGTGATCAAACAATATGTCCACCGGGCTGAGTGGCTCTGACGGTTGAGGCGCTGTTTTCTGAACCCAACTTGCAGGTTCGATCCTGGCTCAGTCCGGTGGTATTTGAAGGTGTTCAAATACGCCAGCCTCGTGTCGGTAGATTTACTGGCACGTAAAAGAGCTCCTGCGGGACTAAATTCCGGCACCTCTGTGTCTCCGAAAACCGTAAAAGTAATTAGTGGGACGTAAAGCAATTATTATTATTATTATTATTATTATTATTATTATTATTATTAATGCTGTGTCCTGAGTTCTTACCTGCCTACTCTGTCTGTGTTAAATTGTAGTGATTGTTGAAAAGTATTAAAAATATTTGGAGGTTTTATTTTGGTATTTCAATTGAAAGTTGAATTGCTAAAAGACAGAAATTCGTTGAGGTAGTCACGAAATATCCCCCACCCCAACACGCACACCGACCCACCGACCCGTTAATAATTCATGTGT
Organism: Anabrus simplex; assembly: GCF_040414725.1. NCBI lineage: Eukaryota > Metazoa > Arthropoda > Insecta > Orthoptera > Tettigoniidae > Anabrus > Anabrus simplex. Next base: position 333,568,522 of record NC_090267.1, on the reverse strand, counting down.
CCAAATAATGTCTGGATATCTGCCTATCTGCTGACTTCTCTCAGTGTTAAATTGAAGTGATTGTTGAAAAATTCTAAGGACTTTTCTGTTTAGTTCATATAAAATAAAGTACATAAATCGTCCACTACTAAACATATTTGTACGCTGTAGTGGTCTCAAATCCCTCATTGGTAGTACATATTAATTTGAAATACGGTACTTCGTTATTGCTAAAATTTAAGAGCTTAAAAAAATCATGAACGTTTGTTCAAGTATCCTGTGCAGAATCTTGTTCGGACTTACCTAAAAGATGGTCAGTGTAGGTAGCGGCGTTCCGTTCTCAGGGAACTAGGTTCTATTCCGATGTCGAGTAGCATCTGCTTAATTCCTCTGGCTAGAGGACTGTTTGTTTGTTTTGTTTTGTTTTGTTTGTTTGTTTGTTTGTTGGTCTTAGTAGTTATACATTCTTTTCCTTGACACAGTACACAGCCAACCACCACAAAAAACACTTAATGCATATAGTTAAATGCATTCCTCCACAGAGGATTGGCGTCAAAAAATAGGAGTGGGTTCTTTTGTTACATCTGCAACCAGCCGCAGCATACTATTTTTTAAACGGTTTTGTAGTGGGGAAAGCAACGGGGAAACTACCTCACTCCTCATTTCCCTAGTATGCCTAGGCCATCTGTGACAGCTGATGGCGAAGCTGTTGAGGATCCAACCAGCCTTAGGGCTGAGGACAACCTACATACATCAAATACATCGCGATTAAGAAATATCCCGGTGGTAATAATCACTTACAGTAGTATGATAGTAAAGTTAAGTTAAAATATAATTACCCAACAACAGTAACAACAAGAGTACAAGCAATTCCATGGAAAGGAAATAATGCAAGAAATACTACTAGTTTAACATTCTAAATCCAGCATCATCATTTAGGCCTATACAAATTCGCACGCAACTTAAGTATTTCCAGTGCTTAACACTACGGCTTACAGTACTATAGGTTGAGCTTATTACTAGCTTAACATTACAACACCGTCATGTACCTTAAGGATTTCAAAATTTTACACTATACTACAGTGCCTTGAGCGGTCCATTTACTGACTATTATCTTAGCATTGTCAACACGGATATTGGAATAAGATGAAATTCAGCAATTGCGGTAGTTTTATGATCTTACGACATTGTAGACCACCGTAATTATTTGTCTTCTGGTTCGGCGATATTAGAGCATCCGAGGTCAAGGAAGTCTTTTTATTGCCACCTCCCTTCACGACTCCCCTTTTCCTCTTATTATTTTTCTTCTCATTTCGACGGTTATCTTAATTATCTCCCTGATCAATTTGAGCAGATGATCGCGCGGTTTTTTACCTTAAAACAATCACAACTACGGCCATCGTCGCACATTTAATTCGTTACCATGACTAAAAGTCTAAATTCGTGAATATCTAAGTTATCATAGCCCGCACAATAAAGATGTAAGAGAGATACATTTTTGGAAATTGTAGTTTATGTAACTTTTGCTAATTTAGATTTTTTTTTAACAATTCCGAAGATATTTGGAAGTTTGTGAAAAAGTTAATAATCGCAAATATATTATTATTATTATTATTATTATTATTATTTATTATTATTATTATTATTATTATTATTATTATTATTATTATTATTATTATAAGGTAAAGTGCATAAAACTTAAAAATCGGAGAAATTAAGACATTTCCTGTTTCGGTCCTCTTTATATTGTTTCGCCACTGTATACTAATCAATAGTACACTCTACAAATATCTCTGAACTGAAATGCCAAGTTTCAAGAAATTGTCTAGCCGTTTTCCCCTGGTGTTCACGCAACAACAAAGCAAACCGAACCCCATGGCGCCAACAGTACCGAAGGGCCTACCAAGCGACTGCTGCTCAGTCCTAAGGACTGCATATTACGAGATGTCGTGTTTGTTGGCACGACGAATCCTCTCAGCAACAATTAGACAGGTGGACAAAAATTGAACTGATCCACTTTCGACTTTTGTATATCTAATCCGAGATAAAAACGAAGTATAAGGCAAACATTTGAAGTACACAGATACAATTGTCATTTAATCTAGTATTGTGAGCTAATAATCGCATGCAGCAATAACCACTACTTCCACTGAGGATTTTCTGAATATTGATTTTGGTTCTTTTAACCAAATACCCTTTACTTGGATATTATTGAGTTCCCCTCCGAGTCTGCTTCAACAAAGAAGGGTATGTGAATGCTGTATCACCACGTTGTGAACTGTCCAGAGCTGATCCAGATAAAGTCCGGTAGCACGGCGTCTCTCTCGTACCTCCATATCTCGACCATAAAGCACTTCCCCTGAGTCCCAGGTGAATCGCTGTCCGCCCAAGGCTCAGGCGCAATCGTATCAGTGCAGTAAAAGAGGCGAGTCTTTGTCTCGCCGACCAGTCACAGAATCATTGCTCGATGGCTCAGGAATATATTTCGGTAGTCTTTTAAGTTAAGAATTATGATTGAAACTATTTCTGTACTTCGTGGTTTGAAGGAGGTGGCCTCTGCACTATATACGTATATATTAAAACCTACTTGCACGTCGGTTTTATGTGCAGTTAATATTATTTTTCAGACTTTACCACTCAATTGTACAAAAATAACATACTTAAAAATATTAGCAGTATCTTGACAACTGAGCGGTTACTGGGAGAAGAGCACATCCACAGCAATGGTATATTGCAATCATAGGTACTCGTATGTGCTGGGCCGTTCCGAGGGTTGGCGAAAAGTAATCAGTAATGGCAGGAAAGCTTGCTTTTTGGTTGTTTAAAGGGGTCTAACATCTAGGTCATCGCCCTGGCAAGAAAACTAGTAGCACAAAGAATAAAAAATATTAGTTATGTAACAAGTTAAGAAAATATTGCTAACTTGGGAGATTACAAATGCATAATAATACAGTAATAATAATAATAATAATAATAATAATAATAATAATTGAGAATATGGCCATTTCTTCGATACAAGGACCCCTGTCCGAGATATTTCACCTTTTCAACTCGTAAATGTTATTGCTAGATATACAGAATTAGATAGTGCAAATATGCACTCATGGTTTTATATTATTTTTATAACTTTTTTATATTTCTGTGTGTTCCGGCTGTGTGCAACCGAGTATGTTAGCTGCGTAGTACGCGCCGCAGAGTTGAAAGCTTGGATTCGTGAGAGGTGAATTCGATCTCCGCTATTGGCAGCCCTGAAGATGGTGTTTCATGTTTCCTATTTTCACACCAAGCGAATGCTGGGGCTATACCTTAATTAAGGTTCCGGCCACTTCCTATCTTCGTATGACGTTAGACAACTATATTAAAAGAAGAAGAAGAAGAAGAAGAAGAAGCTGTACGCAAGTGTAATTGCCATATATCTTGACATCATTACGAATACTCCAGGTTACCCGAATTTTTGTCCTCTTCAACTTATTTCAGTAGTCGCATATACAACCCGTTTGCTTCACATGTTCCCTACAAAACCGGCAATTCATACACATTGTTACATCAAACGTTAAATTTCCAAATTAGCCTTCATCTTCGTATTACAAATATTATATTGCTGTTCTTTGAATGCATGGCAGCGATGTCCTTTCATTGCCTTACGAACGTCTTCTCCTGCCGCCTCTAATTAACACATCAAGCAGTCAGCAGAGGGTGGTGGCCTCTACCTCACTTTACATGCATATTCTAGAAGTTATTGGCCCATTAAGCCGTTCGCTCCATTACCTTCGCCAGCCACTAACAGAAATACGAGGTCTTTTCAATTAATCTGACTAGCAATCCTACAACTAAGGACACCATGAAGCTCACTTCCGCTGTATTAATTCGTAATTTGATTTGTAAAATACATTGACATGGACATTATATAGTTTAATCTAATTATCAAATCCCCTTTATGTTCGTACTTATTGACTAATAACTTGATACTTGGTTTTTCATACCGGATATGACAAATAATGGCCCGTGTCGAGTTCAGCTTAATTTGTATCTGTTTGTCTAGTACATTATCACGGGAAAACTGATTGGTGGATTTTCGTGAAACTTGACAATGGAGTGTGTGATAAGGGTGAGTAGGCTATGAACTATATACTCTTGAAAAACTTCCAGCCTTATCTATCAATCAGTCAACATTGATTTGCATTTAGGGCAGTCGCCCAGTTGGCAGATTTCCTGCATTTGTTTTCCTAGCATTTTCATAAATGATTGCAGAAATTTATTGCACATCTGCATTGGTAAATTATTCCAATCCCTAACTCCCTTCCCTATAAACGAATCGTTGCCCCAATTTGTTCTCTTGAATTCCAACTTTATCTTCATATTGTGATCTTTCCTGCTTTTAAAAACACCACTCAAACTTATTCGGTTTCTATTGTCATTCCTCGCCATCTCTCCACTGACAGCTCGGAACATACGGTACCACTTTTGTCGAGCAGTTAGTCTCTTTTCTTCCAAGTCTTCCCAGCCCAAACTTTGCAACATTTTCGTAACGATATTCTTTTGTCGGAAATCACCCGGAACGAATCGAGCTGCTTTTCTTTGGATTTTTTCCAGTTCTCGAATAAAGTAATCCTGGTGAGGGTCCCATTCACTGAATCATACTCTGGTTGGTATCTTACCAGAGACTTACATGCCCTCACCTTTTCATCCTTACTACAACCCTTAAATGCCCTCATCATGGCAGAAATCTGTACCCTTTATTCACAGTCCCATGTATGTGATTACCGCACTTCACTCCCAATCAGTCATAAATCTTTTAAAATCTTATAAATCTTAAAACTCGATGTCTCTCTCTTACAGTTGGTTTTGCAAGAATAGTTTCAGAAACTTTTTTGTTCTGTACTTGTTTCCAATACATTGAAAAATAAGGCAATGTCAATGTTGGTCTCTTCGGAGAGTTCCTATGGAGATCATCCTGGCAACGTTTTAAAGGCTTTGTACATCTGTCCGTACTTTTTAAAATTAACCTGATACTTTGATTGTATACCTGTATTTTGTGCTCCATGTGAAAGTCGAGGAAGACCTAAACACAGTGAACTAAATACGCAGATATCCCCGTTTATAATCACTACATTATCGACGGGTACAACTGCTAATACAAAATACTGTATGTGTTTTGAAACGTCTAAAACCCATTTGCTGATACTCCAGTTGCGACCTATACCATCATAAATACAGTTGAAAACAGAAGTCTACATACACCCCATTATTTCTTAATTTCGTGGATGACCCTTACTGAATGTTGATTGTTTTGATACCTGCGCTTGTGATGTCCTCCCAGACAGTGAATACTTCTGTTCTTGTACTGAGAGCATGCGCTGTAAACACACACAACCCTGCGAGTCGTACTGAGCAAGGCACAAAAGACAACATACACACTTAAAGACAGTCACAGGTACCAGCCGAGATATAAGGTTTATTCTACAATTGCGTGATCGAGTTGGAAGTTTTATTCACAAATGTGCTTCAAAAGAATTGAAATACCAATTGCACAGAATGAAGTTATAACTGAATTTCATGCAAAGAGGTTTTCAATGCGAAGAAGATGAAGCCATTCAAGTGTTAAGACAGTTATTAGAAATTACAAGGCACGAAGTTGTGTACAATATCAACCCAGAAGTGGTAACCTCCAAAACTCTCTGACAGAGATAAACGGCACATTATTAGAACAATCAATTGTTCACCTAAAACAACAGCTACTGAATTGGCAGTGGATATCGCACAGACTAATGTTAAAACTGTCCATCCCATACGTTCTAAACTACACTTCCTTTTTCTAAAGGTGTTGTATTTCGACCCCTGTATGGGCTAAAACAGTTTCTGCACAACCTTTTGATTCCCCCTGTGTGTTGACAACATTACTTCTGTGATTGCATTCGGTCTGAAAGTGTCTAGATGGTCTGGAATATTCATATTTATGGTATAGAACCTTTTGTGTCACGACGCCGACGTGATGGGGCCTATTCCACAAAAGTATGGTCTTGTAAAAGTAAATTCTCTAGTAACTGGTACAAATACCAGATTTTCTGTTTCCCAAAAATATTTTCTGCAGTTATATTCTACTACTCCATACTTACAAATTACCAGTGAATTTTTATGGGTGTGTTCCACAACAGTACTCGTACTTGTAACTTACTTGTGAATTGGGAAGTATTCTTTACCAGTGAAAGGACATTATTACATAAATGTACTAGTGCTATTTAAATATGCTTATTTCAGATACATTTTGATAAATACGTAGTCTAGCAGTAGTGATAGTGATGAAAATGAAAACTACCGTCTGTACAGTTTAACACTGTATTTCAATACAATGAACGTTTTAGGTTAAGCACAATATAAGTGGAAGAACTTTTGATAGATATTGGGCATAGGTTAAAACATCCTAAGAACAGAAATAAATATCTCTTTGCTAAACAACAGTTACTAACAACACTACATTGGCTAGGGAATGGTGGTCAGTACCACTGTATTGCAGATATGCATGGGATGGCAAAATCTTCGCTCTGTAGGTCAATACATTCTGTGGTAGCTGCAATAAATGATATAAAAGTTCCTCAAATTGTTCGTTGGCCTGAAAATACTGAACAAACAAGTTACAAGAAGGACATTCCTCGAATCATTAATGAGCAGAATATCTCTTACATACGTCCAACTTTTCCCCTCAAAAGCTCCATGAGCTTTTCCCAAGTCTAATATTTCCATCCAACCATTCATTTTGTCTTGTTTTTTCAGACTCTCGCTGAATGCACCAAAACGAATATCTTTCCTTCCTTCTTTCCTTCAAAATGAATAACTTCGTTTCTCTTGACATTTTAACAATTCATGCAGAGTTTGCAATTTCGTAACAATTAAGTTTGGCGACCGAATATCGTTATTAGCAGCAACTGATTCCTAATGACAGACCAAGGCATGTCAGACTATCGTAGAACATATGCGAGGATCACGGAATAACAGAATGGGTGATAATAACGGAGTAATTTCCTATCATCAAAGAAATAAACTGAAAAATAACATCGTAGCATTAAGAAATTCACAGGAATATTAGTTCTTTCAATCTTTGCTGCATAAGTTACCTTAAAAATACGATATTACGATAAATGAGGCAAGCATAACCTAATTCAATGAATGGAATACGAAGGTAAACAGCTCATTTATGCTATGACGTAGTATGTTTATTGATATGTCGTCACTTGTAAAACTTGTAACAATTCACTGGTAATATACAAGAGACTTTCAATCTTTCGTGGAACAGAAATGTACAGCTCCATACATTACAAGAACCCACACTAGTAACTTGTAATGTACAAGACCATACTTTTGTGGAATAGGCCCCTGGTATGCTGGTCTGCACCCATTCATGGCAACAGTGGTAGTGGTGACAAAATAATGTGTGACTGACATTCACATGCACATTCGACCTAGTGACAGAGATGGGCAAGAGCTGTCAGTAGCCAAAATCCTGGGTAAATTCAGTTCCCAGGATGGGAGAAGTGCTGAGACATTGCCGGCCTCGGAAGTGTTGAACAATTGAGTAGAACTCCGGGCTCTTGAAAAAGATGGGTTGAATTGTGAAAATTCTCAAGATTGTTTATTATTTTAATTATTTATAAATTTGGTGATATAGAATGGAATTTACTCAATAGAACAGATTATGTTTACTGCCTGTCTTCTAAGCAAAATTTGAACAATATTTAGTTCCTTTCACGTCATATTTCCTTGTTTTTATCTCATACTTTACTATTTTTAGGGCATAAGTGCATTCATATTTCCAGAGATTTTACGTTATAGAAGTCCGAGCTTTAGTGATGATACTGTTCATCCTAGGTTTGCTGCATGTCCTATAGGTAGGAATTCACATGCTTGGCGAACACCGATCTGTGAAAAGGTTGTATATGTTTGCAATACTAGAGTTTCGTACTTGTTACATATTTCACCTGTTAAGCGGACAATTTTCCTAACATTTACAAGTTTTCTCCTAGTATGTTATTTTATTCTCTGTCAAGAATCAAAGGAACATCCGATATTCTGGTTAATGAAGGTGTACCTGTTTTCCCCTGCAGATGTGCGCTGTGCTGAATTTTTAACTGAGCTGCGCTTCTGCTAGCCTGTGTTAATTACAGAGCTTATAACTGTGCAGGGGAAGGGAAGGCCGGGCCGGCCATTAATCAGGTTGCCGGGGCGACGCGGGTAAACAGAGCAGCGAAACGAAACGTCTGGTGCGCTCTATCCACAGGCGTGTCTCTAGGAAGTAGAGTTACTTTAGTCTCCGGACCAGACTTCAGAATCATGCTCATAGATTTTGAACTTGTCATATTGTCTTGATCTTTCCGAATCAAACTATTGTCGCAGTGTGAAAGAAAGAAAAAAAAGAGAAAAATACCGGTGAGAATACTTTTTTTTGACAACGCCACTTGACGTAAGTTGGACTTCGGGCAAAATGAAAGGCACATTAGATAGTCAATGCAATTTTATTTACAAGTTACCGATGGCGTCAGTAAATGAATGAATAAAGAAATAAAAGCCGATTAACTGATTTGTTCTTAACGGCTCTTATGTTATTGATGTAATTTATTCCTAACTAGCTTATCTGGCTGGTCCCCTAGCAACACGAATAGCTGATTATATAGGCCGAGCATATGCTTTTTTTAATCGTAATTTTCACAATTTCGTACACCTTGTAACTTGTGCCCTAATTGTTCTAAGTCTGCCTCAGTGCTACAGTTAATATCGGGTACACACACTCCTTTATTTCTTCTGTATGATAGTGGAATACACTACCTGTCTGTCAGAGGGGCCTCACCTGCTAGTTTCAGGCAACTTTGTCACCGGTATCCACTAAACTAGGTAATAGATGAAGTTCTGGATTGTTGTTCGTATATTACTGTTGTTATTATTAAGGATAATAGAAATTAGCTAAGTTTACTTTTTGTGATTACTATAAAGCTAAGTCATCTCCGTACAGGTCATAGAGATCTTGGGATGGGTGGAAAGTTAAAGGTTTCCACTATCCGTAACCTCGGCAGTTGGTGGTTAGCTATAGCCCCCCCCCCCCCCCCCGTCATTGCCCGCGGGAATTAACCTTGGACTCATGTTTGGTTTAGACTGAGTGAACCGCAGGACCATGTGCCACTGCAGAAGTGGAAATCTCGTTTCTTAAATTTTTCGGCCTCCTGATGGGAAATAGAACCAACGTCCTTCCGAGTGAACAGAACAATCCTTGACCGCCTTGAGCAAGCAGCCCCTCCCCCCCCCCCCCCCTCATCATCATGTATTTTTTATTATTATTCTTGTTTCGTTTCGGCCAACTAAGGACCACGTCATTTCAGCTGTTTCCCTTGAGCTTCAATGTTGGTCCAGTACTCCTTCATTTGTATACGGTGTTGCTCCTTTCGCTCTTTCGTCCATGCCTTTCTAGTTTTCATCTTTGGCTTTGGTTGGAAACTCTGATGTTCTTGGATTTTTTTCTTAAGTGGGACACGCTCCTGGATATCTTCATATGAGATCCCAATCTCCTGCAGATCTCTCTGTACCTCACTGAAAAATGCCCCCTTTGCCTTTTTCTCTTGGAGGAAAGTTAAAATGCGGTTGGTTAACCGTGTTGAAGTCATTCGGGCCATGAGTCCATAAAAAGTAATCCTCCTTTTTCGCATCACATCGGTTATTTTCTCCATATGCGAGTACAACTCCTGGTTGTGCCGTCTCCTAAACTCGCCGTTGTCTTTGACTGGACCTAAGATTTTCCTCAAAATCTTTCTTTCCTTGGCCTCCAATTTCTCCATCATGCCTTTTTTGTTCATGGCGAGACATTCCGCTGCATATAGAGCCTCTGGCCGGATGCCAGTGCAATAGTGTTTGATTTTTGCATTCAGAGATATAGATCTTTTGTTATAGATATTTTTAGTCAGATGGTAAGCCATTTCCATTTTATTCATGCGTGAAGCAAAGGCTTCTTTTTCGGACATGTTAGGTTCTATCCATTCACCAAGATACTTAAATTTTTCAACTCGCTTGACTTTTCCGTGTGTCCCTTCTAGCTCACTTGGCGCCAGTTTCATGTTTGTAATGAATTTCGTTTTCTCAAAGGAGATTTGGAGGCCCGCCTTTGCAGCTTGTGTTTGAAGCTGGTTGATCTGCTTCGTGGCCACATCCAAGGAATCAGCGAAAACCGCGATATCGTCTGCAAATGCTAGACAGTCAAATGAAAGGTTCTTGTTCTTATGGCCTAGTCTGACTCCGCTTTCGGCTCCTTCATAACTCATTTCTCTGGGCCATTCACGGATCACTTTCTCAAGAACGCAGTTGAACATCAGAGGTGAGAGACCATCTCCTTGCCTGTCCGTATTTCAAAGGCATCGGAAATCTCTCCTCTAAACTTCACTTTTGAGATGGTGTTGGTGAGAGTCTGTTGGATGATCACTCTTGATTTACCGTCCAAGCCAAATTCCTTTAAGATCTGAAGTAGGGTAGTTCTATCAATTGAATCATAGGCCTTCTTAAAGTCGATGAATGTTACTACAAAAGGCTTGCTCCTTAGTTTAAGATATGAAAGGACAGATTTCAGATTCATAATCTGCTCCACACATGACCGTCCTTTCCTGAAACCTCCTTGGTAATCACCCAGCTCTGGATCTAGCTGTTCTACTGCCCTGATTTGAAGAGCTTTGGAGAGAATTTTATAGTTTATAAGTAGGAGGGAGTTGATGACATCCGACTTGTCGCCTTTCTTATGAAGTGGGTGAATTAGGGCAGATGTCCAGTCGCTTGGAAGTCTTTCAGTATTCCATATTTCATGTATGATGTCCGTTAATTTCTCCACATTATTATTATTATTATTATTATTATTATTATTATTATTATTATTCTATTACTGTAGCTGCAATCTATTTCTTTTTTCCTCGTGGTTGAAGTCCCACTATCTCCCGAGTACGAATGTAAGAAGTCAAATGTTCTACGATATCTTCAGAGGTTTTAAACACCGTCTTATGTCTTTTGGTTGCGGAGTTATTAATATCAAATCATATACCGAAGACTGTACCTCAATATCATCACATTTTTAAAGCCATCCCCGTGTTATATTTTCTCTCGTGTCCCACATTTCCAGTCGAACTGTACCTCAACCATTCGGACCAGATCTTTTACGCTCGGAAGTTACAGGCCCGAATGTGGGCACACGATTTGACTTAGACTCGCATGTATGTAACCTGATTTTATAGGCGTTGTCATGACAAAATCTCTGTCGCTGCTTCCGATAGCTCTCTTTATTTGTCGGATTTAATGCGAAGGGCTCTTTATACACTTCCTAACAGAAAAACTGATCGGACTCTTGCTCGGAAGAATCTTTTTTTTCTTTTTGCTATTTGCTTTACGTCGCACCGACACACACATGTCTTACGGCGACGATGGGATAGGAAAGGCCTAGGAATTGGAAGGAAGCGGCCGTGGCCTTAAGTAAGGTACAGCCCCGGCATTTGCCTGGTGTGAAAATGGGAAACCACGGAAAACCATCTTCAGGGCTGCCGACAGTGGGGCTCGAACCCACAATCTCCCGATTACTGGATACTGGGCGCACTTAAGCGACTGCAGCTATCGAGTTCGGTTCGGAAGAATCAGCGACAAACTTTGGATACCTCGTCCTGTACCATGGTCTCTAGTAATGAAATATTTCTCGGCTTTTTCTTTAAATACGCCTGTTGACATTTCTTGATGATGCAGTCATTTTGCATCTGTCTTGACATAGGCCAGAGCAAAATGTAACTTCCAACAAAGTCTCAATCTCATTTATGCGAGCTGTGGCAGTAGGGAAGCTTCAGAGATATATGGGTGGTTCTGAGTAATGACATTATGAGCATGAGTATTAAGTTAGGTGCTACTCATACGGCTGCTCATGCTACAATAGCCTGTCCTAGCCCAGTGAGGAAAGCAGCGGCAAACTACTACGCTCCTCATCCTGCCTGGTATGCCTCATTTCGGCGTCGCTGCGGTTTTTGTGGTTTCCCTATAACTAGAACCCTGCACGGATATATAAAATAATATCTGCAACCGCCGCGAATTGTTATCCGCGGATATTGCAACTATTTGACTGTATTACACCCAATATATTGAAACGGCAGCCCCCTACAGTAACATGTTTATGAGAGATTTCCTCTCGCGACAACTATAGCCGTATTGAGCGATTCTCTTTCGGAAACTTTGTTCCTTCATTCCACTAATTGCGGACAGGAGCCAGTTAGGCTTAGGTCAGACTTACGGCTTTATGGACTCGCGGATCTTTATATATCACCATTTTCCCATACTAATGTCAAGGTTCACACCTCACCACAAGCAAAAATAACTGCATGAAATGTATGAAAGACTCACTTGTCGAGATTTCTAGACTATACCTGAGTGAAAAATCAATAAACATAATTTTGAAATTATCAGCGAAATTATCCTACTCCCATGCAGTTTGCATCCGTCAAGACACTAACTTCGCGGATATCCGCATCCGTACAAAGCTTTACGTACAACCATATAACCTTTGGTGCTATTTGAGGACCCAACCAGCCTTCGGGCTGATGACCTAGCAGACAGACTCATTAATATACAGTTATCCAACACGTCCTTTGCCAATGAATTTGCTTAGCAGCATTTCGGGGCAGTTTGTAGCGAATGTTATCACTTAAACTCCTTGTAAAAGCGTAGAAGTGTACCCTTTCATTATCACCGTGTACTAACCAGCCAAGAACTGGATGGTCATGCTTGTACTCGGTAACTTAAGATATTCTGCCTGTCTCCTTTTGCGTCAGGAAGTGTGCAAAGCATATAGGAGGTTGAGCGTAAAATTGAAACAGACAGTTCTTTGTCTCAGCTACTGTAAAAATCCCTTGTCCTCCAAAACAGCAAAGTGGTAAACACCAAGGCTCTTGTGTTTAAATTTCTAACAATAAGTATTTAAGTCTTTATTTTACTTATCGCGAATGACTACATGAATACAATTTTGAACATTAATGAGGCTTGGTGTACTTATGTGGTCTTTCAGAAGATTTTCGTCGACCGTGATGTACCGGTATCTACGTTTTGGTCGTTTGGTATTTCGGATTTTGCAAGGTAACCGAAGATTCTGTAACTCATAAGATGAACGGACTCTGTAAACAAATAGATGTAAGCCTGCCTAGACAGCGAGGAAGTGCTTCCAGTGTAAATGTCTTTATATCTTGTCAAGATGATGTAGCTAAGAGGATGAATACTACAAAGGTCAACCTTCAGTTCTGTATGTAATCTGCATTATATGCACCAAGTTCCTCATCCAAATCTGGGCATTGGCGACAAAATCGGTGTCGGGTGAGCCAGGCCCACTGGTCAGGTATCCTAAGCCATAGTTTACTTTCAGTTAGGTGATTAGTTCCTTCCTGCTCCTCCTTTCGGCAACAACACGTGACCTACACATCCAAGTGGTGACCATGCCTAATCTTGTTTAACTTACGAGATCTCACAGGATCCAGTGTTTCAGCATGGCCATGTTACTGGCATTGAGAACTATAACGTATCTTTCACAATTCTTTAATAGATATTCTTCCAATACACACCTTGACAATAAACTTGGTGCCCATATTATGATAGCAACAAAATAGTGTTTGGGGGGCAATTTGTAAAGAGTGTTGCCCCTTCCTTTGCCTACACTCGGGGACTTAAAATGTTCAGCCGATCACTTTTTCTTGTCAAGAAGTGTTCCTGGAAATATATTCTGTAAAGTTATACCTGTAACTTTACGATGCTTCCCAGTGAGAGTTACGGCCGACCTTACTACTAAATATGACTGTATGGAGTATTTAAGCAGTCTTCGTCTTTCTGTACATGACGGTCCGACTCGTTGGCTGAATGGTCAGCGTACTGGCCTTCGGTTGAGAAGGTCACGGGTTCGATTCTCGGCCGGGTTGAGGATTTTAACCTTCATTGGTTAATTCCAATGGCTCGGGGGCTGGGTTTTTGTGCTCTCCCCAACATCCCTGCAACTCACACCCGCACATAACACTATCCTCCACCACAATAACACGCAGTTACCTATACATGGCAGATGCCGCCCACCCTCATCGGAGGGTCTGCGTTACAATGGCTGCACCCGGCTAGAAATAGCCACACTAAATAATAATAATAATAATAATAATAATAATAATATGATATTATTATTATTATTTACATGACGGGGCTCAGACTATACGATCTGTGCCGAACCATATTTTAATTATACGCGTATATACAGTACACTGAATTACAGTTCACTATAACTGTTTAATATTAAAAGTAAATTTAATTAAACATTAACACACAAAACAAATTTAATGTTATTGAAATTTAATGTGAATACTCGCGATGAAATTATTACCGAGCGGAGTGGCCACCCTTATTGACGCGCTAAAGCTATGGAGCCACGCTCTCCATTCGGTAGACGCGTAGGTTCGAACCTCACCATGGCTGTCCTGAGAATGATTCCGAGGCTATAATTCCTGGTAGATAAATTTTAAAAGAATAGATAAATAAATAAATAAATAATTTTATCTCTACCATGATCTTTTATTTTATTTCACTTATCTTTAAATCGCATGAGGTTTTTAGTTTAGGAGGAGGTTTTTTCGAAAATTGGTGTATTTCGTAATCACATTATCGATCAGAATAAAACATAATCACGCAGTCCATGTTAAAAGGACACTGTGCTATTATGTCCAATTCTTTTTACAATTTAAGGGGTGAATGCGCAGTTTTCATGATTGTTTTGAATTTAAAAGCATACGCCACGTACCTACCCACATATTTATTCTGGATCGGTCGAAACTGGCTATAAACTGCCAGGAGCTGAATCCGGGTCTCTTAGACTAGAGAAACAAAGTGTAAAAGGCATTAAAACTAATAAGGTTTATTGACATAAGCTTAGCAAGACAAGATTGAGATGTGGGCATAGAACAAGCAGAATGGGGAAACACAGGAAGTTGAGTACTCACATACATAGTTTGTGAAGATAAATCAATCGCAATCGAGTCGTTTGACTCATCAAACTGGATCTCGAAATTTTACACTGTCGCAACAGAGGTATCATTAAAAGTCACACAATTATATTCAGTCATTACCAGACAGTGGTAATTAAAACGTGACCCAAAGTATTTCTTTCTTAGAGGCCAGATGTCACAAAGAGGTGAAAGTAGCAACTTTCACACAAGAGAAATATTATCACGGCTCCCCCAGATAAAGTCATGGCTTTTATAAAAAGAAACATGGCTCCTAACAATCTCCATAGGGACTGTATCCCCAGAAATCAAAAACGCCAGTGAAGCAATGTTGGCAGAAAAGAAAGCAAATATGGAACACAAGGCGGTTAAAAAGGAGTTGCTGTAGTTACGGAAACAAATAAACATTAGTCATAAGAAACAAGTAAAATGAGAGTAAAATCCCGAAATAAGCATGGAAATCAGCTGAGCAAGCCGGAAACAATAGCGAGATAAAATAAGAATAATGATAAAAGCAAATATCCATAAGATACTGAAATATAACACAGGTCCGATAACCATACTACACACGCACACACAACACAACACAACACAACACACACTCAGAGATCAAATATGCAAAGCAGAATGAATAAATAATATAATATCAAGACACGTTACTATAAGAAACGTAACAGCATGACAATAATCAGTCGGTGGCTCATGAGCTTGATCTGAGAGCACAGATCAGATCTCTGGGTCGCCGCAAATAGGCCTGGTTCACACAGTCGACACCATAACCAAAATGACTTACACGCCGCATGGCACGCATTCATATCGCACAGCAAAGCGAACATGAATCGTACAGCATCAGTGTTAAACCATTTTACAGAACATAAGCTCAAGCCAGACGTCGAAGCCGAAGAGAAATAAAAGGTCTCCAATCAAAACCCACAAACTCATCACACACACGAAACAGTCGGATCAATGCTACCTTTCGCTCAACGTAGGAACGATAACATAATAAGCAGAAATGAAGAAAAAGGAAGGGCTCTCAAAAAGTCTGCAGCAAATAAATAAAAGAATAATACACAGAACAGGGATCTCTCACTAAACAAAACCAGCATAACTATGGCAAGCCAAGGAAGGATATATAGGTTAAATACCTGAAGATTGAATAAATCAATTGCATTGTTTCTAAGTAATCATATTCATTGACTCTGAACTGAGAGAGCCATACGAGGTAAAGTGTGAATCTTTTTGAAATACCATTTATATGAGATGAAAATCATCTCGTAGACTAACGTCTCCATCTTTTTTATCCAAGCCATTGTCCCCCGATCAGAGATCACACGAATCAAAGATAAGCTAGAAAGAAATGCTTTGGCAATCCTCCGTTACATGAGGTGCCATCTGTCCAATTGGAATGAACTACACGTCAAGTTGGGCATAGAGAATACTAACCAGTCACAACTGACTGATCTATGATATCGTAAGGAATGCGCTATCAGTAAAGTAAGATATGAAGGCAATGAGGTGCGGCACAAGCAACATGGCACAGCACTGGTATATACACTGACTGACAGAGCAAATGCAACACCAAGAAGGAGTTGTCAGAACTTTATGCCAATTGCAGGGTAGACTGACGTCACTGAGGTATGCTCATGATGTAAAATGCGCCGCTGTGCTGCGCACGTAGCGAACGATAAATGGGACACGGCGTTGGAGAATGGCCCACTTCGTACCGTGATTTCTCAGCCGACAGTCATTGTAGAACGTGTTGTCGTGTGCCACAGGACACGTGTATAGCTAAGAATGCCAGGCCGCCGTCAACGGAGGCATTTCCAGCAGACAGACGACTTTACGAGGGGTATGGTGATCGGGCTGAGAAGGGCAGGTTGGTCGCTTCGTCAAATCGCAGCCGATACCCATAGGGATGTGTCCACGGTGCAGCGCCTGTGGCGAAGATGGTTGGCGCAGGGACATGTGGCACGTGCGAGGGGTCCAGGCGCAGCCCGAGTGACGTCAGCACGCGAGGATCGGCGCATCCGCCGCCAAGCGGTGGCAGCCCCGCACGCCACGTCAACCGCCATTCTTCAGCATGTGCAAGACACCCTGGCTGTTCCAATATCGACCAGAACAATTTCCCGTCGATTGGTTGAAGGAGGCCTGCACTCCCGGCGCCCGCTCAGAAGACTACCATTGACTCCACAGCATAGACGTGCACGCCTGGCATGGTGCCGGGCTAGAGCGACTTGGATGAGGGAATGGCGGAACGTCGTGTTCTCCGATGAGTCACGCTTCTGTTCTGTCAGTGATAGTCACCGCAGACGAGTGTGGCGTCGGCGTGGAGAAAGGTCAAATCCGGCAGTAACTGTGGAGCGCCCTACCGCTAGACAACGCGGCATCATGGTTTGGATGGTTTGGGGCGCTATTGCGTATGATTCCACGTCACCTCTAGTGCGTATTCAAGGCACGTTAAATGCCCACCGCTACGTGCAGCATGTGCTGCGGCCGGTGGCACTCCCGTACCTTCAGGGGCTGCCCAATGCTCTGTTTCAGCAGGATAATGCCCGCCCACACACTGCTCGCATCTCCCAACAGGCTCTACGAGGTGTACAGATGCTTCCGTGGCCAGCGTACTCTCCGGATCTCTCACCAATCGAACACGTGTGGGATCTCATTGGACGCCGTTTGCAAACTCTGCCCCAGCCTCGTACGGACGACCAACTGTGGCAAATGGTTGACAGAGAATGGAAAACCATCCCTCAGGACACCATCCGCACTCTTATTGACTCTGTACCTCGACGTGTTTCTGCGTTCATCGCGATCTCGCGGTGGTCCTACATCCTACTGAGTCGATGTCGTGCGCTTTGTGTAACCTGCATATCGGTTTGAAATAATCAATGATTCGTCCGTGCCGTCTCTGTTTTTTCCCCAACTTTCATCCCTTTCGAACCACTCCTTCTTGGTGTTGCATTTGCTCTGTCAGTCAGTGTATTTGTCAATATCATCTTCCTCAGAAGACATCTCGACATCTGACTACCCGAGTCTAATGTATATGTACGTTGCAGTTGTTCGAAACCGCCGCAGACTTTTTGTCTCGGGCAGTTCCAGGCAGTTCGCCGCAGTGTAGTTTCAGCTTAATGGGGCATAGTACATCTCTGGAAACCTGGCATGCAGGAGTGATTTTACCGATAATCCTGAATTATCATGAAGTCCGTGCGCGTACGTTTCATAGATTATCCGCTCATCCAGTATTGTTGCTTGCATTTAAAGCTGTTTTGATGTAGTTTTTACTGTTTAGCTCTAAATAATCCACAGGACAGTAATTGTGATACATGTTTAAGCCCATACTTCCTTAAGCTGTCTTTTCATATCCTATGTTCTCAATCTCATAATGTTGAGTAGAGCTTCCCGTATTTCCAGATTAATGTTTTGGACACTTTTACTAAAACGCGCTGTACCTTAATTAAGGCCACGGCCGCTTCCTTCCCACTTCTATCCTTTCCCTGCCCCCATCGTCACCATAAGACCTGCTGTATCTGTGTCGGTGTGACGTAAAGGAAGTTACAAAAAACAAAACAAAAAAAAAAAACACGCGCTGTGTAAAACTACCAGAACGTAATTCAAACTGTATTTTTAAAAGACCTGAATTCTTAATATTTATGGATAAGTCGCCTTGACAGTACATAGTTCGATAATTAAGTGCTTGTTATCTTAAAGTGTAGCGTACTGTTGAAATACCGAGACTGTGTCGGCCACCAAGAAGTCACCATGTTTATTAGGCTACAGATTTCATCTTCGTATCGATCGCTGATCAGGAATGAAAAATTAAAATCCTCAGCCTATTTCCAGTCATTCGACCTGGTCAGGAATGGAATGAATGAAGCCCCGTCTAGCGGCGAGGATAGGAACTGTGTGGGCTGCCGAAGTCTGTCGTACTCCTCTGACTGACCAGATGAAATGAAATGATATTGGAATGTGTCTTTGGAATGAAAGATGGCAGTGAAAACTGGGGTACCCGAAGAAAAACCTGTCCCGCCTCCGTTTTGTCCAGCACAAATCTTACATGGAGCGACCTGGATTTGAACCACGGAACCCAGCTGTGAGAGGCCGGTGCGCTGCCGCCTGAGCTACGAAGGCTCTCTGATCAGGGAATATACAGTGTATTTGAGAAGTTACAGCTGTTATTCAAATATCAAATTGCATGCACTTACGCCTTAAAGCGTACCAAAAGATTGTCCAAAATTTTTTTAAATACCAGCAGCAAACTGGATACATACCCAACATTTGTATTCTTCATATTTTTACAGCGTACTGATCGCCCAAGCTGTTAAGTTCAAATTTCATTCAATTACAAAATATTTCGAAGAAAATACAATTCAAAATAACCGAACACAAAATCACTTATTTTCGGCACAAAACGTGTGAACAGTACTTGGAGAACGGCTAAAACTATTATAATATGACCCAAAATATGCTTTTACACTATATTTTTCAAGTGATTTAATAAGTAAAATAAAAATGTGCATTTATACGACGAAGAAAAAATGCTAAAGTTAAGTTTATAAAAAGAAACCAGGCGCTATAGATTGTCCGAGCTCTGCTTATGAGCTTTTCTTACGGAATGGACTGGCGAAGACTTTATATCGAGGTTTGACTTCACTGTGGAAAGGGAAAAGCCGTAAAGGAAACTCGAGTTATGTTTCTGTTGTCACACAGCAGATCTAGCACTCCCTATGAGGTGGAGGGAGATGAGGATTTGTGTAAATACAATGCCATACTATAAGGCAAACAAGCGTGCTGGCCAAACCTCCCTTCGGATTACCATTAGTATGCCGCCTTGGTGTCGGTGTGTGACGGGTCTGTTTGGAAAGCAGCTCTGCGTTCTAGAGCCTTAGTATCCACAGATCAGTGTCGTCTTCCTTGCGTATTGAACGACACTCTTAATATATCCATCATACTTATTTTGAATGTACTACAAGCATTTTTGCGAGACTTCTTGGTGTCCAGGTACGTACATTATCACCTGGGCTGGAATTTCTATATAAGCACATATTTGCTTTTTTTTTTCATTAGCTGCAGTAAAACTGTTATATCATTACGAATTTCGGTATTTAGAGTGATTTAAAACACATTTTATTTTCCATATTTGTCCATATTTCCAGCTTTAATACTTAAAAAAACATATTTGCGGAAAACTCTCATAATTTAAAATTACTGTATCGTAGCATCAGTAATTCAGTGCTGGATTCTAGTATTTGTATGAAATATGCATTTGTTTTACTCTCTTTCTGGCTTCAGCCTTGTCATTTAACCCACTGTGATGCATATCCAAAAGGTTAAACTCTTTTGTAACGTAATTTAAATTCTTATTTTTTTTTGATGACTTTCATGTTTAAGCAATAAATCTTTAAACTATACAGGTCTTAACATTTTGGTAACACTAGAGACATTATTTAAATTTTCACAATTTTCAACATTTCACTTACTATTTTGATTTTTTTTTTTTTTAGCCTATATGTATGTAGCCTACATATTTAGGCATTTTTATTTCTTATGTATCCTAGCCTTGCTTATCACCTAGATCAAGCATGGTAGACTGAGCCGTATGTAGCGCTGGCCAGACTGTTCTGGATTATAGGCAGCTGTCACTACTCATCCCTCCCATTGTGGGTGGGGGGTGATAGAATACATCCACGGTATCCCCTGCCTGTCGTAAGCGATCAGGAACTCCCAGCTTGGAAGAGTGGGTGACTACGGTTCCTCTAGCTGTTCTGCCATTGCTTTCACTTATTTTTGTCAGGCTCCTCACTGTCATCTTTCTGATCTGACCTCCATTGGTTAGTTCTTGCTGTTTTCCAACCCCGACGGTATTCGGTTTGCGAGGCCTGGGGAGTCCATTTTTACGCCCTTTGTGGCCTTTCCCTTTATTTTGCCGATACCTTCATTCTTCGAAGTGTCGGACTTCCATTTTCCTTCTGATTAGTGTTAATAGAGGATGGTTACACAGATGTACTTCCTCCTAAAACAATAATCACTACTACCACCACCACCACCACCAATCACTACGCAATGAAAATGTGGGCTTAGAAGGTCGCATGTGTACGCCAGTTGCGTTTAGAACAATCTGAACAAAATTAGTGAAGTCACAATACAGGACAAGTTAGTTTCGGGTTTCTTTTATTTTTACAATGTGGGCTATATTTTAATCTAGATCAGGGGTTTCCAGTTTGTAAGGGCTCGAGGGCCATTCTGGAAACCTTAGTCATGTTCGCGGGCCGCACTTGAATAGGCCAGTTTTCGTAAAATTATGCAAATAGTACAGAAGCACCATTATGAAATAATATGTATAGTTCAATTGGAAGGAGGGTTTGAAAATTTTAATTGCTTAAAACATTATTTTAAAATTGCATAACTGAGTGAAATTTGGAGCCGGGCTGAGTGGCTGAGACGGTTGAGGTGCTGGCCTTCTGACACTAGCTTGGTAGGTTCGATTCTGGCTCAGTCCGATGGTATTTGAAGGTGCTCAAATACGTCAGCCTCGTGTCGGTAGATTTACTGGCACGTAAAAAGAACTCCTGCGGGACAAAATTTCGGCACCTCGGCGTCTCCGAAAACCATCAAAGGTAGTCAGGGGGACGCAAAAATAACATTATTACTTGAAATTTGGATTTTAAATGTTTTAAAATCAAAAATAATCTATTGAGAACAAGTGAATAGTTGAAAAGAGGAACTAGTATCAAAGAATAATTAGTTTTGACTTGGGTCTA
Organism: Anabrus simplex; assembly: GCF_040414725.1. Lineage (NCBI taxonomy): Eukaryota > Metazoa > Arthropoda > Insecta > Orthoptera > Tettigoniidae > Anabrus > Anabrus simplex. Next base: position 333,546,771 of record NC_090267.1, on the reverse strand, counting down.
TAAGGTGTATAAAAAATCGTTTTTGAACCAGCTTTTAAATATTTTTGTGACTTTTCTTCACGTTATTTCTTAAAGTGCTCTCGCGGGCCGCCTTTTGGAAACCCCTGATCTAGATTCACTGTGAATAAAAGCATAATCTTATCAATTGATAATTATCAAAGACATACATTTTTTTCTTGAGACGAAATGTCTTGTAGGCTATATGTGCGTTAAATAAAATATTTATTGTATGATTTGAGTCTCCGTGGCTCTGGCGGCAGCGCGCCGGCCTCTCGCCGCTGGGTTCTGTGGTTCAAATTTCGGTCACTCCATGTGAGATTTGTGGTGGACAAAACGGAGGCGGGACAGGTTTTTCTTCGGGTACTCCGGTTTTCCTCATCATCTTTCATTCCTGCAACACTCTCCAATATAATTTCATTTCCTCTGTCAGTCATTAATCATTGCCCCAAAGGAGTGCGACTGGCTTCGGTAGCCGGCACAATTCCTATCCTCGCCGCTAGATGCGGCTTCATTTATTCCATTTCAGACCCGGTCGAATGACTGGAAACAGGCTGTGGGTTCTTTCATTGATGTATGATCAATGTAATTTTTTATTAAACATATGTCTTTTTATAAATTCATCTCCCCATATCTCTTTATCTCCATGAAATGGACCTGTTTATACGCTTTCCTAATTATTTTGAGGAGAATATACAGTAATTCATACAATAAGGATGTTAATTATCATAGTTTCTCTGTAATTCCACTAAACCTGTATTAAATCTGTTTAAATATGAATGAACATACTGTTTTTAATTTTACGTGCAATATGAACATTCATTTATAAATATCCGAAAGTTACAGTGTTCGGTGTGTACAGCTGGCGCCGCTTAGGTACAGCACGCTGGCCAGGGTGAAGTACGTTACCAGCAGCCGTTTGTCATAACTGCTATGATTGCAGCAGCCCTTTCGTAGCGGTCAGCTCCTTGACACAAGACCGACTCCAATGCTCAGACCGTAACATTAAAAAACATGGCGGCCGAAGTACCCGGACTGCTGGTACTGGCTAACACGAAAATATCACGTACAAATTTTACTAATGGGAGCATTTAACATGATATATGTAACATTATAAGGAAAATCACTTGTACTTGTGCATGCATTAAAACTCTTTGCCAACAACTACCCATCACATATAATAAACTAGAATCACATATATTCAACTAGAATAGATGGGCAGCACCACAGTAAAGGAGAACTAGAAGTTGATTATTTTTAAATTTCACTTAGATAACGTTTGCTCTTTAGATTTCTTGCCACTGGATAGATGGAAATACACGATAGAATGGTTAAAATGATATTTATGACATAATTTTGGATTTTTAAAAATAAATTAAGGTGCGAAATTCCTCAATTTATCCATTCTCATGAGAACTGTGAAACATAACTTCTTGTGTTTGTTTCGAAGTGTTAGTTGATTTCTAAGGCTCAGCACCCAATGGACGGTAAGTACAACCGAAATGATCATGCTAACCTAATTAATGGCCCTGGTGATGCTAAGCTTTCCTTTCTATGAACTCTTAAAACGTATGTTGACATAGGCATAGCGCACCTCACACGGGTAAACTTAGTAATGGAACATTCAGACACTCAATATATGTTCTTATCCATTGAGGTACACGAATGCAAAAGCTCTATTGACTCTAGCCATTGGTGTCTTTAACCTACATGGACGAGCTTCACTTTGCTTGATACCGTAATAGTTAAACACAGCATGAATCAGAAGATCAAAATGATGTACAGCCGCTCGCAAAATTATTCGTCCGCGCTCTTCATGTCAGGACAATAGCCAGTAGCACCAATATAATAAATATAATAAAGAAGTTTGCCATCTGAACATCTGAGTACATAATTTATAGCGCCCTAAGCACTGGCATTTGGAACAAATAGAAAACAATCACACTGCTTCCAGAAAAGTCACGTTGCAGAAGTATTCGTCCACAATAAGAAGTCAAGGAATGTTCAGTCGTTTTCTAAATATCAGTAGTGTGTCGACCGTCCTTTAGAACCAATCACGGCTTGAAGGCGTTTCGGCATGGATGTCGCCAGTTTTTCTGTCACTTCCGGGCCTATTTCGTGCCATTCTTCCATGAAGTATTGCTTCAGAGTTTTTTTATTTGGAATACGCTGCTTACTCAGTGTACATTTTAATTCCGCCCGTAAATGATGTATGGGGTTTAAGTATGGGGAGTTGGGTGGTGTCTGCAGCACATGAGGTGAATTGTAGAGTAGCCATTCCCTAACAACACGAGCAGTGTGCTTAGGGTCATTGTCTTGCTGGAAGAAGTACCCACAACTAAGACCTAATTTTGCCACGCTGGGTGTTAAGTGTTGCTTTAATATATTCAAATATACCATCTTATCTATCCGTTCAGGTATTATATGGCAGTTGACTACCCCAGCCGCCGACATACACCCGCATACCATTATGGAATCTCCTCTATATTTTGCGGTTGGTTGCAGATTTTGACTTTGGAGCTCGGCGTTCTTCTTTCTCCATACACGTCGCTTTCCAGAGCAATTGAATAAACAGAATTTTCTCTCGTCCGTAAACTACAAGCATTTCCATAATGCTGGTGGCTTCATAACGTACTGTTTGGTGAACGCCAGCCTCTTCTTATGGTTCACCTCACCCAGGGCTTCTTCCGGCTTGTACTCTCCTGCAAACCAGCTCTGTGTAACACACGTCGTACGGTGTCGGTGCTGATGTTCTTCCCAGTGGAGGTTTGTACTTCTGTTCGAAGCACAGGTCCGGACACATGGGGATTTTTCTGGACGGTGCGTATTATGCTTCGCTCTTCGCGTGTTGTCAGCTTCCTAGACCGCCCAGTTCTTGCTCTATTGATTAAGTTGCACTGGTCTTGTATCGTTGAATTATACTTGCGACTGTAGTTCGCGGTATTCCTGTTTTTCAGCAATTACTCTTCACGAATTACCAAGTATGTGGAGTTGGATATTTCGTTGGCGTTCAACAATAGTTCGTTTCCTTATCTTTCCCATCGTACTCGGGGCATGTGCTAGATGTCTCACCGACACTGTCCGTATCACTGATGGCCTGAGCTTGGTGATGTGTCCCCCTTCCTCAGTGCTGTGTTCGTTACACAAGATAATGCACAAGGCGGACGAATACTTTTGCGTTGCCATTTCCTAGCCCAACCACACTCATTCTTTATTACAGTGTATATTCTGCCGGTATTATAGTACATATATATTGCATATTCACTGCGTATTTGTTTCTGAACCTATCCGATGCCTTGTAATGCAGTTTTGGTGTTCAGTATATGAAAAGGACACATGGACGACTGTATGTACACTCTTATTTTATCATCGACTTCAAAATAATCACGGTGTATATTCCTAATCCACTTCTCTCTTAATGTTCTTTTCCTTAGAAAAGTTGTATGGGAGTCATTGCCGTAGTTCGACTTAAACCCGGTTAACTAGACGATCAAAACAAACATATTCTCACATTACTGCTTACAATTGCAGATCTTACAAGGGGACATTCCCTACTCGTCACCACCGATTTCGCTCAAATTTGTAGAACATGCAAGGCTTGGCTAGAAATGAAAGTTCCCAAAGTGGGAACTCCAGATGGCCAAGCGTATAGAAAATAAAAATATAAATAAAAATGTTGACGCGGCTCTCGCACCGTATAAGCCACTTACGTTAGTGCGCACGCCGAACACTAGTTGGCGTAGTAGTAAGAGATTGGACTGTAATTCAATGGTCGTGGGTTCAACTCCCCGTGTGGAGAATAATTTTCTCAATTTTTATATTATTCATTTATTTTACTTTATTTTACTTATTTTTATGCAAAAGGCATATAGGACGTCATTTTTTAATGAGCGCGCAATTGTAAATTTGGAGTTGCGAACTTTCCCGACGTGTTCAAACAAATTCTTTTTTCTCTTTTATTGGCTATCTCCACCCCCTTCCCTCCCCCCCCCCCCCCGCCCTGGGGAATGTGCCATAAACGTGAATAGTCGTTTCGCTGGAAGATTCGTTTTCATCTGACAAGTGAAGGTTGCTCCTGGCGGCTGTACACATACAATAGATTCTTGGCACAGGTAGACAATGACAATGAAATCCCAATATTTTACCTTTTCTATGCCTTTTTCGTATAAATAAATTAAAATGAATAATATAAAAGTTGACAGAAAAAACCAGTCTCCACACGGGGAGTCGAACCCACGACCATCGAATTGCCAGTCCGAGCTCTTACCGCTACGCCAACAACGGCTCGGCGTGCGCATTAACGCAAGTGGCTTATACGGTGCGAGAGCCGCGTCAACATTTTTATTTTTATATTTATTTTCTATACGCTTGGCCATCTGGAGTTCCCACTTCGGGTACTTTCATTTCTAGCCAAGCCCTGCATCTTCTATAAATTTGAGCGAAATCGGTGGTGACAATTAGGGAATGCCCCCTTGTTAGATGCCCACTGACTCATTTTACACTTACATTCTACAAATAAACTAACATTTTTCATCAACTTTCATGAAACTGAACCGACTGTATACGAAAACAACGAACCCAGGTATCCAACATACCCGGCTACTCGATTAGCCGTCTTGAAACAGTCGAGAGTAGTATTAAGGTCTAAGGAATGGAGTCCGTCTTGTTTGACAGACCTGACCTAGATCGTTAGCATCAATGGTAGGTACCGGTAATCAACGGGCGCAGTTACCTCCAACATTTCAGAAACTTATGATCTTCGACTACGAAGAGATATTTAACGTAATCGGATTACCTGTTGGGGATTTTGATACATTTTTTAATTCGGTGTGCAGAATTTTGAAGGAGAAACTGTCTGTAATTGGCAGCAATACTCTGCTTTGCCTGGCTAAATGAAACTACTTCTCCATTTGATTCGGAATTGAAAAACAAACATCATTTTGCGGTAATCATTTAGAGAGAAGTTAAATTATTCCCAGTGGAGACTTGACTTTAATCTCCACACTGATAGTACTGGTGATGATTGTGTTTTTTTTGTTTTTTTGCCAACGGTTTAACGGTGCACCCACTCAGATGGGCTTTTGGTGACAGTAGGATAGGACTTTGAAGGAAACGACCGTGGTCTCACTTAAGATCCAGCCTCAGCATTGGCCCGGTGTGAAAATGGAAAACCATATTCAGGGTCGCCGGTAGTGCGGTACGATCCCGCCATCTCTTGTATGGTCATCCTGGGTAGTGCAAAACCGCGATTCGTCGCTGAACACAGTGCGACGTCATTCATCAGCAGTCCATGGTTGCCGGTCACGGCACCACTCCAAACGTAGCCGTTTGGGTCGTGGTGTTATCGGCAGCCTATGCATGGGACGGTAATTCCCTAATCCGGCTGCTGCTAGTCTCCGCCCTTTGGTTTGGGATGACAGAATGTTGCAGAGAGTCCATTACTTGTTCTCGGATGGCAGGCGCAGATGCTAAGGGGTTAGGATGTGCTTGGTGCTTAGTACGGTAGTCCTCCCTTGTGGTGGTCAGACGTGGTCGGCCGGAGTATGACTACCCTCACGTTCCAATGCAATCCAAAATCGGGTCACTGTCACATCCAAATAACCCACAAATCTGGAGCTCCGCCCGAATCTGTTGAGCATTATAGCCCTTCAGCCCATTTGGGTTTTGAGTGCTTCTTCTGCAAAGTATTGATGTGGATGCCCTCGTTAACAAAATCGCACTGGTCAGGATGTGACCTGCACCCGCTATGGGTGACTAATGTAGTATGGCCTTGGGCCTCTCGTATTTGAGGCCTTCAGTGTAATGATGAAATGAGTGTGTTGGGTTTGGAGTTTAGTCCAGAATATAATTTCCGGGAAGTCTTTATGTATTCTGGTACTAATCTCGCCGTATCTTGAGCTCAGCATGGATATCATGGTTTCGTTTAAACTACGGGGCTCCTGAGATGAGTCGCACAGCACGGTTTTGTACGTGTTGGACTTGTCTAGATGTGTTTTTTTTCGCCATACCCCAGGTCGGACTGGCATACTCGAGAATTGGCCTTAGGGAGGACTTGCACAGCGTCACTCAAGAGAAAGGCCTTTATCAGCCTTCATGAAAGGGATTGCGACTGAAAGGCGCTTGTGTGCCTGAGCAGAGATGTAGTCAGTATGGTCTTTGAAAGTCAGTCCGCTATCTAAAGTAACACCCAGGTATTTTGTTTTGTTCTTCCAATTAATCACTTCGCCAAAAAGGATTAGCGGACTGGTGTCTGTTCTTAAACATTTCGAGAAAAGATGATGCTCTACATTTATTGGCATTAATTTTGATTCTCTACTTTCGAAAGTGGAGAGGGCGGTCTGAAAATAACGTTGTACTCCGGGTTGTTGCCAAGAGACAGAGGAGAGGTTGTATAATCGGCGTAATTATACATTTTCGTGTGTGTTGGCTTAGGTATGTCTGTCATATAGAGATTGAAAAATATAGGGAGATAACTCCATGTTAGGGGCTCCCGCCAAGATGGGGTGGACCGAGCTCGATAGCTGCAGTCGCTTAAGTGCGGCCAGTATCCAGTATTTGGGAGATAGTAGGTTCGAACCCCACTGTCGGCAGCCCTGAAAATGGTTTTCCGTGGTTTCCCATTTTCACACCAGGCAAATGCTGGGGCTGTACCTTAATTAAGGCAACGGCCGCTTCCTTCCCACTCCCAGCCCTTCCCTGTCCCATCGTCGCCATAAGACCTATCTGTGTCGGCGCGACGTAAAGCAACTAGCAAAAAAAAAAAAAAAAAAATGGGGTGGGGGTCCGACAGGGTTTTTACTTCTACCTGAAATTTACTTTCTGAAAGGTAACTAGTCAGGAGGTTAGGCATGTTTGGCGGGGATTTCAAATAATTTTAGTTTGTTGATAAGGCCTTCGTACCATACCTTGTCAAACGCATGCGAAATGTCTAGAAAATAGACTCCCGTGTGCATCCTCTCATCAAAATGTTTAGTTATTTCCTCCGTGAGCCTGGTAAGTTGGTGCACCGTAGAATGCTCACTTCGGAAACAGAACTGTTCGTCATAAGTAAGTTTTTTTTGATTTGATGATTGTATTGAGCCTGGTTAGGAGTAGAGTTTCAAAACGTTTTGATAACATGGACAGGAGTGAAATACAGTAAGTCTGTAATTCGAATCGAATGCAGGATCTGAATGTGCTTTGGGGATCATGATGATTTTAGCTCATTCCAGGACTTGGGGGAAATGGGAGTAACGGAAAATGATATTGAACCGTTTTGTGGTAGATGAGAGGGCCTTCTTCGGGAGATTTTTTTTAGAAGAGTAGCTGATATTCTTATCGAATCCAAAGTTTTCGCGGGGTGGGTGGGGGGGGGGGGAGAGGTGATGGCTTTAAAATCAGGTGGGAGCTTAGAATCTTAGAGGTTTTCAACTTTGTCCTCGACAAGATCGATGACATCATCGTAGGGGCCGTTTTGAGTACATGCAGACTCAAGGGGACACCCCCTTTACACCGTGCCAGGCCTAGCAACACTAAACACGAACAAAACTCAGCCGTTCTACCTGTTATAGAGAGAATTGCAACTCTATCATTTGCATACCCGCCGATGATGTGTACGTGTATGAAGTTACATTGACATCCGACCATTTCTTCTGGGTGCTTGTCAGGCAATCCTCTTTAACTCGAATCAGAAGAGATGAAGGGAAGAGCCAGCCAGGGCGTGAAAATGAGACTCTTTGGACGTCGCATTCCTTACACCAACGGAATATGAAGAGAACAAGAGTTGACCAAGGAAGGTCTGATAAGAAAGTTAGAACTGAGGAACCCGGCACAAGTAATTGGAAGCTACGGGACTCGTGGTCGCCATCCAAATTACTGTTTACCGGTTGTGAAAAGTCGTTCGTTCGTTCGTTCGTTCGTTCGTTCTAATTTCTCTAGAGTAGTGTTTCTCAACGGAGAAAACTTGGAGAAGACTGAAGGAGTACATTTTTTTTAAAGCTGTGATATCGCTAATAGTATGTAAAATAAGCGGTACAATATTGAGTGAAAGATGACTACCTTCTGGCAACATGTTGAAGAGGAATATTAGCAGCTCCAGGACATCGCTTTGACGGAACTTCTTCCCTTTGCGTCTATTTATTATTATGAAGGTGCAGTTTTTCATATCTAACTGAAACAAAAAGTAAGGCTTGAAACAGATTAAACTCCAGAAATGATTTAATTGTAGCTGTTAGCACAATTAAACCACCGAGCGAATTTGCCGTGGGATTAGAGTCGCGCAGCTGTGAGCTTGCATTCGGAAGATGGTGGGTTCGAATTCCGCCTTCGGCAGCCCTGAAGATGGTTTTGCATGGTTTCTCATTTTCCACACTATGGATATGCTGTACCTTAATTAAGGCCACGGCCATTACCTTCTCACTCTTATCCTTCCGTCGCCGAAAGCCGACGTGTTAGTGCGACGTTAAACAACAAAAACAAAAACAGTTAAGCCAAGAATGGATCGAATGATGTCAGAACAGGCTCAGATTTCCCATTAACTTAGTTGTCCATGAGCACCCTTCCATTTTCGTAATATCTGGAATTTTAACAAGCAAGGCTCTGAACTTTAATGTGGCTGTGAGTTGTTGTAATTATTACTTTCCCCCACTGTCGACAGCCCTGGAGGTTTTCCTTAGTTTCCTATTTTCACGCCAGACAATGCTGCGGCTGTACCTTCATCAAGGCCACGGTCGATTCCTTCCCACTCCTAGCCCTTTCCTGTCCCTTCGTCGCCATAAGACCTGTCTGCGTCAGTGCGACGTAAAGCAAGTTGTAAAAAAAAATGTTTCTGTTTTAAATTAACAAAATAACCATGCCAATTTCACGTTTCATATTTGGTATTCATTACTTTTACCCCTGCATGATTTAATAAAATAATTTAAATTTGTCAGTGATAGTGTAATATTTCTTTTAATAATGGTTGTAACACGCTTTAGCTTGTTATATAATTATAATACAGGGTGTATCAAAATTCAGTACTCACACTTCTAGGGTTTATAGACGAGACTGAAACAGTTTACTAAAGTTTTAAAATCAATAGTTGAAGTACATTTTGAGGTGGTTTAGAATGAGAGTATTACATGTCAATTTAATGTGTAATATATTTCATTTTTAAAAAAGACTGTTCAAAAATTATATCCTTCTGCTACAGTATACGCTATGCAGCGATGTGTCATTGTCCGTTGTACCCCCAGGCATGAACTGCAGGGAGTACGCTGTTGCAAGCAACGAGCTCCTCGCGGATTCAATTTGAGTCCCATACACTCTCGCTTTGCTCTAAACGAATGAAAACGTACTGCGTGTTGTCACAGCACAAACGTCGAATTCTGAAGCCATATTATGTTTAACAAAATATTTAATATTAATGATTTTGATGAATGCGAGAGATAATTAATTTTTACCCGTACAGTACAGTTTCGCATGTTGTCGGCCATTAATTCGTTTTAGACCCATGGTTATTTTTTAAAAAAAAGTTCGCTTCGATCCCTTTTATCATCCCTAGAAGTTCAAGTATTGAATTTTAATACGCCGTGTATTTGCTAGGGTTTATTGAAAACCTAAGTAGGTAAGCTTACAGAAAAGGTTTAGAAACACTCCTGTAACGGAACAAGTGTAATTCAACAGAATAAGGAAGCAAAAGGAGTGAGTGAGCCTCACCTGGCTGTGGTCACGTTAATTACAATAACAGCACCACACCACCCAGATGATTCATGTGATCGCGCTCTCGCGTGCTAATGCGCAGATCGTGTGCACACGGCAGCTCTGATGTATAGCCAGCCACGTGGTCTCGTTAACCGCGGTTCACAGAATTTTAAGTCACTACCATTAACAGCCAGGGGCTGCCTAGCCGAGACTATGACGGCGTGCTCGCTTCGCCCGCAAGGACGTAGGTTCGATTCTCTTAGGAAATTGATAATCATCGTCGTCGTCGTCGTCGTCAGGACCGCCGGATGACACTAAAGGTTGCGCAGAAACTGAAAGAGCCCGTAGAGAGGTCGAAATACAATTACCTTCGAATACGAATGTGTGGTCTAGGACGAAACCCTACGTCAGGGTAAGCCTGGGAACAACATATTGAACTTTTGTTTCAGAATGTTCTACTTATTTGAATAATATTTAACTGGCAATGAATCGATAATAGTTTGTGCGCACGGTGAAGTTCGACACTGGACACTGAATGTTGTTTACAGTAACTTCGAATTGACGCCCACCATATTCAGTACGGGCATCACATCGACGTAGTAAACTCCGGTGGAATTCTGTTTCTTCGCCAACGTGCTCGATTTTAATTTCTTGCCAAATATATGTGGAGGTTTCTTTATTTTTCTTCTCCTAGAAATAATGTTTTCGCGGTGGGTTTTTGATGAACAACTGGGTAAGAAGGGAACTGGATTATTTTCGTATTTGTCGACTTTGGTCAGTCTAGTCCTCAGATAATAATTTTACGAGTTACACAGTTTTTCGGAGTTGCAGGTACACCACCCATGGTACCTGTACTGTTTTTCAGAGCTCACATGCAGTCTTAACTGGTGGTGCACATAAGCTCCATCTAGACACAAATGATGAAGATTTTGTGTAATACTGATATGTGCTGTGTCGTGTGTTCGTCGGAATGCGATGGTGAAATACAGGACGATCAATCCCGGTTAACCGAACGGAGGGAGGGGGGCGAGGGAGCCTTTTCGGATAAGCTATGAACCTTATTATTATAATGTAATTACAGTATGTCTTTCTGGAATGTTTTGAAGACCAAACGAATTCAAAATTCTCTGTAGGGTACACTGTGCCCTTTACTAAAGTTAAAATTACACGTTTAGGTCTACAGAACATTAATATATTCTTAATATGAATTACTCATTCAAAAATCTGATTTTTGTTTATTTCTTCCGTCCTTCCCAACGTTTTCGAGCAGCTATGTCCCGCTATCTTTCAGGTTACGTGCCAGAAGCGATCGTGCCGCTAGCGACCGAATGGATTAAGCATCGTGCCGCATGCGACCAATCTGTTAATCAGTCAGTCAGTCAGTCAGTCAGTCAGTCACCGCTGATCTGTATTTAGGGAATCGCCGAAGTGGCAGATTGCCTATCGGTTGTTTATCTAGTCTTTTCTTAAATAATTTCAGAGAGTTTGGTAATGAATGTATGGATGAATTATTTCATGAATTTATTTATTTATTTATTTATTTATTTATTTATTTATTTATTTATTTATTTATTTATTTATTTATTTATTTATTGATAGTACGAAGGTACACAGGCTGAGCTCAATTGCGATCCTTCATGTCATATCTGTTTTAAACTTTAAATATATCAAACAAAAAACAATAAAAATTGTAACAATAATAGCAAGAAGAAGGAAAAGTACAAAACTGATAAACCAAACCCCGTGGCGCAACAGCCCTAAAGGGCCATGGTCTCCCAAGCGACCGCTGCCCAGCCCGAATGCCTGCAGATTATGAGGTGTCGTGTGGTCAGCACGACAGATCCTCTCGGCCGTTATTCTTGGCTTTCTAGACCGGAGCCGCCATTTCACCGTCAGATAGCACCTCAGTTGCAATCACGTAGGCTTAGTGGACCTCGAACCAGCCCTCAGGTGCAGGTAAAAATTCCTGACCTGACCAGGAATCGAACTCGGGGCTTCCGGGTAAGAGGCAGGCACGCTATCCCTACACCGCGGATCCGGCAGAAAACTAATAAGCAGAACACAATTTAAAATTATTACCAGAAATAAAAAAAACAATATAGGCTATACATCAGCCACAGAAAATTACTGAACTATTTAGGGAAAGAACACGAACTAAAAACAAAAACTTACCGAGTAGGCTACCTAGTATTCCAGCAAAAAAGAATTGAATAATTATTTTGATATAGTAAAAAATAGCCTTTATTTGCTTATTGAACAATTTAGCGCCAGAAAATAAATCAACTCGTGCACTAATTGAATTATAAACCGATAATGTTTAACTAGTGGCGAATTAGAGTGATGAACTCTTCTAGATCTTGGGATGTGAAATAGTACTTCCTGTCATCATGTTGCTTGTGGTATACATGAAAAGGAATGGAGGTAAGTAATTCTTTTCAGTCAGTTTTTCCATTCAAAATTATCCTCAATATCTGTAACGAAATTAATGTTCTTCTGTTTTTCAAAGACGAGAAATTGAACAAATTTCTTAAATATTGGGTTGAAATGACAAATGGACAAAATACTTTGAAAGTTTTATGGTACAAATGTCTTAGAAATTTATTTTGTACAGTCTCTGTGTGACGTGTTTGGTCCTTTTAAAGGTGGTCCCAGATTACCGTTGAACATTCTAACTTGCTTCGTACTAAACTTATATACAACTTAACAATTACTTCCGGTGGAGTAAAACCAAGCATCTTGTTAGATAGACTAATTACTTTACCATAATGAGAAGTAGAAGATGCCCAAGATTGGACCCATGTGGCACAAAAGAACAACTAACAAAGTTATGTGAAATTTCTCTTCTGAAACAAACAGATTGCTGCCTAAATTTTAAATAAGAACTTAATAGTTGAGTGATGGTTTAGAAACTCCAAAACTGATGCAGCGTTGTCAAAAGAATTTTATTGTCCACCTTATCAAAGGCCTTTTCTAGATCCGTGTACTGTATATTACATCGATTCTTCTATTTGTGTGTCATCATCATCTAGGTATTCTGCCTTATGGCAGGTCTTGTCATGGGATGAACCTCTTTCACTGTTGCCTGTCCTGCGCCAAGTTTTTCATGTCCGAATATTTATTTCCTTGGATATTGTCCAACATTTGATATTTTTTCCTTCCTCTTCCTCGTTTGCCTTTCACCATTCCTTCTATTCCTTCTTTCAGTAAACAGTCCCTCCTCAAACAATGTCCGATCCAGTTCATTTTTCTCCTTCTAATGATCTGTGTGTAATGCATTGTAAATCTTTTGAGTAAAACCCAGCAAGTTAATAATGACAGATCTGCCAGGCATAAAGCCATGCTGACATTGTAATAGCTCTACCTGAATATGGTCGTAAATCTTAGAATACCGTATGTGCTCGTATACCTTTGCTATAGAATTAATTACTGAAACAGGGCGATAGTTTGTTATCTCTGTGTACCCTCCCTTTAGAATTGGAATAATTTTTGTCATTTTCCACTTTTCTGAGAAATATGATTTCTTTAAAGAAAGATTGAAGATGAAGGTTAATTGATCAACCAGTATGTCAGCACAGCCCTTGATAATGCATGGTAGAATGCCATCATCCACTGGATTTCTTACGTTTTTACTTTTTATTTATAACTGTTCTTACTTCAACTATGTTATGTGAGTGATGTTCAGTTTACCGATCCTGCGAAGAACATAAACTGCATTCAAAGAAAGATGTTCCACTTTATAAGTAAAATCCGTGTTGACATACACCGATGCGAAATACTCGTCAAACCCGTCTGCAATGTTTCCAGGTGTATAACAATTTTAATTCAGTAAAAATGAACATTTCCCTTGGTAAATTATTCCAATCCCTCACTCCCTTTCTTATAAACGTATATTTGCCTCAATTTGTCCTCTTGAATTCCATATTGCGATCTTTCCAACTTTTAAAAGCACCGCTCAAAATTATTCGTCTACTAATGTCATTCCACGCCATCTCTCCACTGACAGCTCGGAACATACAGCATAGTCGAGCAACTCGTCTTCTTTCTCCCAAGTCTTAGCGAAACGGTGCAAGCTACATACCTACAAATTACGGTATTGTGATCCTCTCTCCAAGATCTATATTGTTAATTTGGTGCATCAGTTACCTTCCATGCTGTATATACTGGAATGTGGTTTGATTATGTAACATGATCTCACGAAATTTCAAAGTATCTGAATAATTGCTACCATTTCCTATGATTATCTTGAATGTTTCCAAATTTTATGTTTAAACGCATGACTTAGTGCCAGGATTGTCCGAGGACATGTTCGGCTCGCCAGATCTGTACCACCTTTTCCCGGTAAACCCCATGGGAGTGAACTACATATACTGTACTACTGTGTGAGGGTGTTTGTGTTGTCTGTGGGTGTAATTGTAATTGTAGGGCTAGGAATGGGAAGGAAGTGGTTGTAGCCGTGAAAGGTACCATCCCGGCATTTGGCTGGAAATGAGAGGGGAAACCACAAAAAACCCTTTTCAAGGATGGCCAACGGGGGATTCGAACCCAGCCGTCTCCCTAACACGCACTGAGGTAACCTTTCTGGTAACTTCGCCCAGACATGGAAACGCAGCTCCATATAAGGACATGTAGGATAAACCGTAAACGTATCACCATTTTCGTGTTGTAAAAAAACTACTAATTTTTTGCAGTAATTTCTTCAAAAGCAACTTAAGAAGAAGCTGCTCTAACATTTCTGTTTCCCAGAAATCCAGGGACTGAACTTAATGATCCCCAAGAACTGTGTTTATAGATAAGGTAACTGTAAAAGAAATATAATCACCGGGCTGAGTGGCTCAGACGGTTGAAGCGCTGACCTTCTGACCCCAACATGGCAGCATTTGCCTGGTGTGAAAATGGGAAACCACGGAAAACCATATTCAGGGCTGCCGACATTGGGGTTCGAACCCACTATCTCCCGGATGCGAGCTCACAGCTGCGCGCGCCTAACCACACGGCCAACTCGCCCGGTCGGTGGTATTTGAAGGTGCTCAAATACGTCAGCCTCATGTCGGTAGATTTACTGGCACGTAAAAGAACTCGTGCGGGACTAAATTCCAGCATTTCGGCGTCTCCGAAAATCGTAAAATTAGTTAGTGGGACTTAAATCCAATAACGTTATTAGTATTATTACTATTATTATTATTTACAAACATAATCTTCGTTAAAATATAACTGAACTTATGGTATTGTAGTATTCAGTATAGAATTACCTGATTGTACATCCCCCTCCCCCGCATTTTTAGGGTTTTGACCTTTGAATATATTTTGCATTATTTATGACCCATGTATGTTTTCTCTTGGGGAGGAATATCTCTATTTATGGCATTCCGAACTATACATTACACTGATTAAGTTTTCAACGACGAGGTCTTCAGTTTATTTTAGATATTACCTTGGTTGTGATACAATGTATGCATGTTTTATTTGAATTTTCGTCATAGAAATGTACTCATTATTATTTATAAACCTTTCACGCAGTCGTTGGGATTGTTCTCCGTAAATATTTATATCGGCTGTAGTTACCGACGCCTCCGGCTCCATGGCTAAATGGTTAGCGTGCTGGCCTTTAGTCACAGGGATCCTGGGTTCGATTCCCGGCAGGTTCGGGAATTTTAATCATCATCGGTTAATTCCGCTGGCACGGGGGTTGGGTGTGTGTGTGTGTCGTCTTCATCATAATTTTATCCTCATCACACGCGCAGGTTGCCTACGGGAGTCAAATCAAGGGACCTGCACCTGGCGAGCTGAACATATCCTTGGACACTCCAGGCACTAAAAGCCATACGCCATTTAATCTTTTTTTAACCGACGACTACTAATTCAGTGTACATAATTAAATGTTGTACACGGTTTGTGCTTATAGTAGTTCGCTATTTGAACAGAACAAGGAACAATTTCATTCCCAATCCGGTAAGCAGTGCTATAAATGTTTGGCCTATTTTCTAACCTTTTCTTGTTCTGATTTAGCTTACCTTATCTTCGATGATGACATAGCTTATTAAATGAAAATTCGGTTGTCAACACGGGTCGCATCCGGCACGGTTACAGATTGTGTGGTCGCTAGTGGCACGGGTCGCATGTGGCACTGTTTCATGTGGCATACCATCTTTCATTAGGACGTCGGCCGGCGTTGATTCATTGCAATGTTCAACAAATCTTAGAGCCACCTAAAATAACACGACATGTACGTGCAATAATTTCTGTGTTGCTTTAAAAGAAAAAAAAGTATTTCGGTTAACCCGGGTTAGGTTGACCGCAGCTTCAGTGTAATGCAATGTATGTATGTATGTATGTATGTATGTATGTATGTATGTATGTATGTATAGAAATAGAGGTCTGTCGAATCCCTTTTGATTTTATTACTCATATTTGGCCGATAGTATTTCTGCAACCTCTTCATTTTTAACGTTTCACACGAGTCTTCGGGGTATGTACTAAATTTTTTCGCATGTGGAAATCATTATCTGCGCACTTTTTATCGATAGATTTGTGTACGGGTTTGAGGAGTAAGGAGGGAGCAATTCCGGTTCCAGTAGTACTGCCAGCTGAATGGAAATGAAATCAGAATTGAATCGTTAATATGATCGATCGATATGAATTTTGCTAAACCTTAGTTATCTTAAGCCAACAACTGTGTCACACACACATTATATAATATTATATAACATTTCTCGATGCGAATGTTATTCCTAGGGTGAATTCTATAGTTTGGCTTTGCTGCGTAAACAACAGTACTAGTACGTAAAGGTCGCACAGCGATGCATAAGCGATTCATAGTTTGTGTTTCAAAGGTTGCCAGTACGAATCTCGAAGATTGCCGAGGTCGACCAATTCAGCACTAGGGTGTAAATCTATCCAGAAAAGGTGCGCAGATAATAGTGTGTCATGCAAAGATCACACTTATTACTTAGTGTCACTATGTAAACAAGCATCAGAACCAATGTTTCGTCTTTTTTTCTTAACGAGTTGTTATAAAGTCATTTGTATACAGTTAGCACTGTTGGGACCCGAAATGTTTGGGTGTAGAAATTCACTTCGCCAAATCGTTATAACCTATAACTTCGCCTTCTAAAGTAGATGCGTTGAACATAGATCAGTATGATTTATCTTCATGACGAGAACAGTCGTGAATTATTTTCTGCTGGCCTTGTTTTTATAATTAGTTTGTAGTAGGCCTATATCTATGTAATACCTCTTATCTCCGAGGTCGTGATAAGAACCGTGACTCAAATACAGGTTAGAGCGTACAGATTATGTTCGCTAAGGAACAAACTGTAAACAAGCGTATGTCCATGCAACGCTCTCTGCTGGCCGAACAACCTTTCCTGGCAATCGTCCGACTAAAGTTAGTTGGAATCCGATTTCCTAGTTCTTAATCACTCCCACGCAGAGATTGTCGGTAATCATACTGTTCAACGTACTGCGGTGATACCACCGGTTCAGTTCAGTGGTACAATTCATGGAATGTCTACCACAATTGTTCTAAGATTTCAGGAATTCCAATAAAATTAAGGGTAAACGTTTATTTTCAAATTATGTTATCAGGTTTATCCTATAAATATAAAAGCGTACGGCTTATGGCCGGGAGTGTCCGAGGACAAGTTCGGCTCGCCAAATGCAGGTCTTTTGATTAGACTCCCGTAGGCGACCTGCGTGTCATGATGAGGATGAAATGATGATGAAGACGACACTTACACCCAGCCCCCGTGCCTGCGAAATTAACCAATTAAGGTTAAAATCCCCGACCCTGCCGGGAATCGAACCCGGGACCCCTGTGACCAAAGGCCAGCACGCTAACCATTTAGCCATGGAGCCGGACATCCTATAAGTAAAATGTACGGATAGCAGTTGCCCCCCATGTACTTGTTTAATTCTATTGTACTAGAAATTATACAGTAATTTCTTAGTTCATCAACAAGTGATTCATCCTTAAATCTTCATTTGCCGCCTGAACACTGGCAGCTTTGTTTACAATGAAGATACTGTCGAAGTCGGTTATAACGACCCCGAAGGGACCGCCACTCAAGATCGTTATAGCCGGTAGCCGCACAAACTGGATTTTTTTTCCTTCCTAAAATATATATCGGCAAGTATTAAGTTTCACACGTACATGATTAATTTAAAAGAATTAAGGCAAAGCTTCAAAAACGTAACTGAAATACATACTGTATATACAGTATGGTACAATACTTGTGGAGTAGGACTGCAAG
The DNA here is from genome assembly GCF_040414725.1 of Anabrus simplex. Classification (NCBI taxonomy): domain Eukaryota; kingdom Metazoa; phylum Arthropoda; class Insecta; order Orthoptera; family Tettigoniidae; genus Anabrus; species Anabrus simplex. Next base: position 333,528,865 of record NC_090267.1, on the reverse strand, counting down.
GAATTTAGTTATCTTTCACTTCAAGAGTAGGTCCGTTGATCGGCACATTATTTGTTCTTTACTGCTTAAACCATCTAAGTAAAGATTCTTCAATATCTTTATGCTCAGATGATCTGGTTTGCTTGATTATTTAATTTTTTTTCTGAAAAGACACTTTTCTCTGTCCTTCCAATTTGCGGAAATCGTACAGTGCGATACTCCCAAATCCTTCCCGATGCTGACATGTGTATCCCCATGTTCCTCGCCATATTATGTTTGAATTTTCTTCATCATTACTTTCCTTTTCTTCTGCGTCATCTTCACAGTGACTCGTGCCTTGACTATTTAGCATACTGATTTGAAATCTTCTACAATAATAAGCCTTAATTTGTTGTCAGCAATCCCCAAATATGTAACAAACAAATATCAACATCGGACGTTATAGCCGATACATTTATCAGAAAATTTGATCGAAATACGTCGTTTTATGTGATATGTCGTACTAAGCGATTTTTTAAATACGGTGTTTATATAGGATTTTGACGGGACCGTTAGATTTCACCGTTATATCCAGTACGTTGTTAAAAGCGATGTTGCTGTAAACGGTTTTGACTGTATTTAGAGGTTGGATTCCAAGGCTGCAAGGACCTAAAAATGACTAGATTTCAGGCAATATAGAACTGAACTTATAATATTTTCACTATACTAAGAATTGTAATATGTTAAATCTAATAATGCATATGTTTCTATACTCTTGTGAAAGTACCATGGACTCCTCTTCAGTTTCTCTGTTGTTGCCGGGCTGAGTGGCTCAGACTGTTGAGGCGCTGGCTTTCTGACCCCAACTTGGCAGGTTCGATCCTGGCCCAGTCTGGTGGTATTTGAAGGTGCTCAGCCTCGTGTCGGTAGATTTACTGGCACGTAAAATAATTCCTGTAGGACTACATTCCGGCACCTCGGCGTCTCCGAAAACTGTAAGAGTAGTTAGTGGGCCGTAAAGCAAATAACATTATATTATTATTATTATTATTATTATTATTATTATTATTATTATTATTATTCATCTCTGTTGTCCTTTTCACTTTGGAATTCCTCATAACTGCCAAGATGATTTGTTTGTAGCCAGTACCACTTCGCATACCGTTCTCACACAACGCTCTTGAAAAGTATCGTGCATATACGTGTACGGTGTGAAGTTCCTATTTACCTGATCGTGAATTACTGTCTGGTACGTATTATTTCTCCGTGAATACTTAAAACAGCATTTGTCCCTTTATTTTTTATTTAGCTAGAACTACTGGACATGCGTTCCATTAATGAATAGCATTTTCTTGTTGAGTTTCAAGTTTTGCCTCAACTCTGAGGAAGACAGAATTACTACTGAGTATGCATTAAAATCACTGGACTTTATTTAAGATGATACGAGAATTAATTATCTTTCTGACGTTTTCGGCTTGGACCTGCTGACACTGAAATTCAGCATTATAATATGTAACCCTATGGATTGGGGCGGTAGGGGTAAAATACATCCACGATATCCCCTACCTGTCGTAAGAAGCGGCTGAAAGGGGAACTGCACAGTGGGTCTCAACTGGGGGCATGGGTTACTTACAACGGGCCCCCTAGCAGAGTCTGGCATTGCTTCTACTTTCTTGTGCTAGGCTACTCACTTTCGTCTTTCCCTTGGCCAACTTTTCCGACCCCGACGGTATTAAGTGAGGCCTAGGGAGTTTTTCATGTTTACGCTTGTCGTGGTTCTACCCTTTTTCTTTTTTTTTTTTTTTTTTTTTTTTTTTTTTCACGATACGCTTAAACTTCTCTTTTATCTGATTAGTGTTAAGAAAGGATGGTGACCTAGTTGTACTTCCTTTTATAACACTAATCGCCGCCACCACCACCAATCAGAATCTAAGCAAAACCGGACACAAATGTTCGTGCGCAGCTCTCTCTCTCTCTGACGCTCCAGATCTGACGGGCCTTGGTCTACCAGGTGACCGCTGCTCAGCACGAAGATTACGAGATGACGCGTGGTCACCGCGGCGAATCCGCTCGAACGTAATGCTGGGGCAGCGTTGCCAACCTCCGAGATGGTCAGGATCCTTCAGTAACCCCAAAAAGATCGTATTTTTTCAAGAAAGGATCGTACGACTTAAAATAAATAGCGAATATTGTAATGAAGTCTCTTTACAGACGCAATAACTCACTTACGCAGCAGCTTGCATCTCAGGAAGCTGACTGGTTCGATTCTTGGTTAATAATATGAAATTTCCGAAAAGTCGAGTACCTCTGGCTCGGGCCGCACCTAAAAGTGTACATTCCGCGGATTACGTATAACACGATAGCTAGGTGCCCCCAAAATCTACGCATTTTAAGGGGAAAACAGGACAAAATTTACGCTACGTCATAGGATCATACAATTGACGTACGATGCGAGGGTTGGATCGTACGATGGTACACATCATTGAATTATCGTACATGTACGATCCAGATCGTACGGTTGGCAACGCTGTGCTTGGGCTTTCTAGACCAGGGTCACTATCTCACCGTGAGATAACTCCTCAAATGTTCTCACGTAGGCTGAGTAGATCACGAACCAACCCAAAGATCCAGGTAAAATTCCCTATCCCGGTCGGGAATCGAACCCGAGGGGGGGGGGGGGGAAGAGGTAGACTCTCTACCCTGGACCGTGGGGCGGGGAGGTATGCCTCCATGGCGTATGAACATAAGAACTAGCCATTATTTACCGCTAAATACAGGTAAACGAATTTCATAATATTTCGAAATGGCTGATTGGGATCCTAAATTCTTTTACACGAGGGAAAAATTAAGAACTGACGTATACGGTAAAGCCGAGTATCTTCCTACAGCGGAGCACGCTTCATGTAAATTCGTCCTCCCGACTCCTAATGAGTCTTCCTCTCGAAATCCCCTCGGGAGGGATGATTCAGACCTGTATCTCTTTCCTTTGCGGACCATTAAACATTCCAATCAATGGTCTAGTAATTGGAAACTCTACCAAGAACTTTAAATAACGGAGTTGTGCACTGAATGAATACGTGTAATACCTGACGGTAATGGCAGTGTTTATCATAGTCTGAAGAAGTTTACAGTACATTTCTCTTCACTCTTGCGATAGTTCTACCCGCCTGGTGGCCATGATCGTTAGATCTATATGATCTGACACCGTAGTTATCCGGTTCGAGTCCCGTTGGTCGAAAAGTATTTCACCATCAGAATGTTGACCGGCAGGCTAGGGGAGGTGGTGATATACAATTTCTAATCACTAGATTGCGTGCCGAACGCCTGGATTAAATTCCAAACCTCTCTGCAGTGCTCGTATGGAGTGAGGGCATATGACGCTGTTGCTGTATACAGAAACCCTGGCAAATTTTGCAGAAAGGTAACAGTACAACTGGGAATATCCAGACGTTCCGTTCAACAGATTCTTAAGTGACCTCCAAATGTACGCGTACAAAATGACCTCTGCATAAGCTCACTGATGAACCCAAGCGGCATGGATTGTTTGCCCACTGGGCGAATGATAACGTTTGGTTTTCTGACGAGACTCTCTTTCATTTGGACGGTGGTGTGGTTAACAAAGTGGCACGCTTTTCGGCTGTTGAAAATCTACAAGTGCTTCGTGGAAAACATCATGCTCCGAGGATCACAGTGTGGCTCGCAATTTCCAGTCACGATCTTACCGGATCCTTTTTTTATTTGAAGAAATTGTGAACAGTGAGCGTTACTTGAGCTTGCTCCGCAATAACTTCGTTCTACAGCTTCTTGCTCGGTGGTTTATGCAAGATGGACCAAGGCCGCACACTGTGCGAACATCGTGTTGGATTTCTTACACGAATGTTTCGACATGCGGGTCATTTCGCGCAGGTTTCCAGGTCCCTCCCCAGTATTCCAGATCTCAACTCATGTGACTTTTTTCTATGGGGGCACCTAAAAGAAAATATTATTCCAAAATGCCCGGAAGATACTTATTCTTCAAGTTTGCAATGAAATCTTGGAAGACATGTACCGTGGGGTAATCGCTAACTTCAGTATTCGCTTGAATGAAGTTAGAAAGAGAAACGGTGGCCATATTGAGCATGTGCTGACTTAGAACAAGTTTCCATTATGCGCTTTTTTTTATGGTATATGTTTGAGATTATATTGACAATGGCATTTGTATTCAATAACAAACCGGTGGATCCTTTCGTACGCCACCCTATATTTGATGTAATTATGTTACCTCTAAATATTTCAACTCTCCTGAGATGTGAATTGGAACCGTCGCTGATTGGTGTTTTCCTGCCACCTCCCACTTATGCTTGAGGGGTTTGGGGAGCCTAAAGACCAAGTAAAAGTGGTGGTTGGTAGTGTGGTATATTGTAGTTAAGTTTGTGTCGTCATCCCGAGGTGTTGCAGTATTTTTCTGGCACACCCCCAGTGGAGGTGAGCTGCGTGGACCATTTCAACCACATACCAACCCTCCTGCCATTCTTAAATTTCTAGCAGTATCGGAAATCGAACCCGGACCCCGCGGACGGCAGCTAATAACACTAACCGTTAGGTTACACTACGAAGGCGGACTGTATGTAGGCTAGGTGAAGAGAAGTGTATTAAGACGAACACGGACGCCTAGTCCCAGAGCCAGAGAAATGAACCATACGCAGTTAAAATTCCTCAGTCCAAACATTGGGCCCTCTGAACCATTCCATCAAGGAGCCACCGCATCTAGGAAGGCAAGTTCAGACTTTTCATGAGTTTCCGATTTTCTCGACGAGAACCGTGCCTGACCTCCAGAGAAACAGATTGAAATCCAGTCATGGCAAGCCATTTTGACGCGAATGCACTGTGGAAAGAAAAGTGGGTCTTCAAAGTCAGCCCTCGGCGTAGATTATTCGTAGAAGAGAATAGAACTGTTCCTGGGTTTGATCTTCCGAGAAAACTTGGACTGCACTTAATATGGCCCGCACCAATCAGCGAATCTCTGGAGAATCCCTCTTCAAGTGGAGTAAAATTCCATCCCGCTAGTATGACTTGTGGTGCTCGCCCTCAGTGTATTCAGCTCATCACGTATCAGTGTGTAGACTTCGAGCATATGAAAGAGAAGCTTCAGGCTTTCTCGCAACACCATCTGTGGATAGTCACTGTATCTACGAATTTAATAATTTAATTGTTCCCTTGCCATGTGTGTGATGTATATATTGTAAATATTTTGTTCAATTTTACATTAATGTTATTACTGCGTATATGCCATATGATAGGTAGATAGATAGATAAATTAATTAAATAAATGAATAAATGAAGTCAAGGAGTAGATTTGAATGGAACTGTACTGAAACTCCTGGAATAACTTGTTCTCGAGTTACATTACAGTCGACTAGGCTACTTCGTATTTTTTTTAGGTTTTCTATTGCAAATTTATCCTCGTTTTAGTCGGAATATTTCTAAATTGAGAGAATCCCTGCCGACCAACAAGATATATGGAAGCAAAACATTCAATGAAATAAAATTTTAAAAGTAACATTTCAGGTGCTTAGACGTTTATTGCACGTTTAACAGTTATTGGAACAAATAGCCATTCTAGGCAATACCCTCAGATTAGTAATAACGAATAACTGATGAATGGAAGTGTCACCATTGTCATTTTTAAAATACAGTATTATGATTTAATATTTTCTGTACAGTGCCAGTGGTACCATTTTTTTCCCTGATAGCACGGAGTCTCTTCGGATTATCCGAAATTATGGTTTGTCGGAGTTTTAATGCATTTTCTAATTGAACGTACAGGAATGTATACGTGATGTTTACATGAAAACATCAAATATTTCTTTAAATTAAGTTTTTGAGGCCATTTCTGATTTTTGAAGCATTCGACTATATTTTTTTATGCGTTTATTATGTGTTGAGAGAATGTTCTCTAATCCTCGCAGGATGTGATCGGACTATATTCTGTCGACCAGCGATTGAATTGTCTGCAATGACAAATGCACTCACTCTTATAGAGAATCCAACTCATATATAATCGGTCTATATAGACATCAGTCCAATGTTCACAGCTATTTAGTATATTGTTAAACAATTTTTATTTACAGTGTCTTTCAAACCTGTCTTTAAAAATCGTGCATTCCTATTCTATGAGTAAGATAATGCATTTCTTCATGTAGTGATACTTATATTGGCTTGTTTGTTTGTATATTGAATATGTCTTAGTTTTTTATATCTTCTGTTTGAATTAAAACTTTGAGTCCAAACATTTTTATGTAATTAATTCCATGCATCTTTTCTTGTAGGTAAGTGCCGAAACTGTATGCAGCAGGACGAATGTAGTAAGTTCCTCTACCATTCAGTCGTTATTGTCTTGTTGTAAGACATGCTATTGTTTGTGCTACCGACACGTTGTTTGTGACCGGAGGATGAGGAATCAAAATGTTTTATACAGTAATGTTGATATCCTTAGACTACAGTCACCACTATATTTGTTAATATTCTTGTAGAAACTAGAACTAGAACTTTTAATAAGAATGTACTCTGTATGCAGTGAATTACGTTTTCAAGTCTGAGGTTCTCTTTTTCGGTGGTAGTATTGGGCATTTTATTTCTAGTACAGAAACGACTTTTCTGGTTGTGGCAACTCTGGGAATTTTGTCATCAGTTATCTTAAAATATATTTTGGACTACTGATCTCCTAGTATTTGATTCGTTCTGTTTCATGTATAATACACTGTTCAGCACGTGAGTTCATCAGAGATTATTTGAACATCAAAAATAAATTAACAAAGGCAAAGCAAAATCATCTCATTACACGCCATGGAGGCCCTGAGGGGGGTGGAAGGTTAAAGGCTTCTACTATCCGTAACCTTGGCGCTAGGTGTGGTAGAGCAGTTAGCTCTACGCCCAATCAAAAAGCAATCAGTTATTCTAGATCTTGAAATGTAACTGAGAATCAATGACAGTCTGAACCTTATTACCGATCAAGTTTGGAGCCTTGATTTTTAATTGTTTTGTTGAAACTTCTATGCTTTAAACTTTCTAACGACATTAGTTAACTGTACTAGAATTAATTCGGAATAAATAAATAGGTTAATAAATGAATCAATCTCATAGTGCATTTCCAAATTTCTGTAATATTATAGAAGTCTCCTACTGCATGCTTTGGTGTGTAATATTAATTGTACCTGAACACAATTTAGTGAAATATTGGTAAATTAATTATGCTCTCAATATTTATAGTCCCGTTCACTTGCCCCTATTAACTGTAGAAAAGCAATTGCACAGTCTCACCTGAACTTTATTGATAAATAGCTCTGTGGCCGAGGATATTATGGTTGAAACTCCTATTGTGAAGTTACTGTCAACGTATCTATAAGGGACGTCACGCTACACTAGTTCTTCAAGCTAGTAGCATCTTACCTTGCCATGTATATGTTTTTAAATGTTCACTCAGTATTTCACCAAGATCATTAGGATTTAGTAACCAAACAGCATGAGCAACGTAAGTACACAAGCATAAGTGGGGAGAAGTGAGTTCTTTTTTCAAAGGTTGCTGTTCATTAAATCAACAAGAAGTATACTTTATATACATATTATCTAACTGAATGTATTTTAGCCGTTCGATTTCAAGAATACAATGGACCTAGTTCGCATGTTTACTAACACCATGTAACGCTGCCGATGCCTTTGCTAATATGGATTTATTGTTCAACATTTTACTTATAACGTGTTTTATTTTGTATAGTCTCTCAAAAAAGAATGAGCGCATAGTATTGTATGTTCATCACATTTGATATTTTATCAGACTTAATTTTAATGATCAAAATATAATTCACCTCCCCTCTAAAGACAAACCCTTTGGATACCCTCAACAGACTCTAAATAGGTTCAGCTTTTTCTGAAAGAAGTGTATCTGCGAGAAACTTATACAATACCATGGGCTCGTTCTTTTTTTTGAGCGACTGTACGTGTAGCGGAGCACATGCGTGCCACTAGTTGATAATAGTAATGCTAATTTCATTTTAATCTAGCATTTAAATTATCGCCTTGTATCTTAGAGACTGGATCCCTCATTCTTCGAAATATCAGGCTGGAAATAATTAGGGCCATGAAAGCAAGCGACATTCTAGGTATAGGATAAGCTTATACCGTCTGTTATGTAAGAGAACTGGAGATGACACGGGAAATTGGACAAGGAACATGAGAGGAGCCCAGTAGCAATAATAATAATGATGATAATAATAATAATAATAATAATATCATACTATCGTCTCGAAATATGTCCCGTATGCTCTTCATATGCTGCAGCGTATGGGATAGTCTGTAACTCGGATGGTCAGTTGTGCAGAACATGGAGCTTGAATGCTGAATAATTCATTGTTTCCTCGTCTTGATTTATATTGGTTATGTTTCCGTGAACCAGGCTGGGAGACGTTGGGCACAGTTTGGAATAGTAACTACTGTTGTAGTTTCCCGCAGAATCTCAATGGCTCGTTGTGCAGAATGCTGTAACATCCCATGTTGCAGTGGTACAAGTGGTACCCACAAGAGTATTGTTCCCTATTTCGAAACTTTCTTTGTATTGTTGAACTAGCAAATGAGTATTCGTTTCAATCTGTGTGCGTCTTCTAGCACACGCTTGTGTTGTAACAGTTCCTGACTTCTTGTTGGGTTGTCCGGAAGGTTTCGAGCATTCTGTTTTTTTCTTTGAAAACAAATATTGTAACCACTGTTAGATGATCATTGACTGTCTCTCAGGGAAGATCGATCCGTTGTGTGAAAACTGTATGTTGTTATAGAGTTTTGGAAATTTTGAGTAAGAATGGCATTTTTTGGCATGGGGTTCTGTTCTGCGAAGTGTGCCCCTCCCCCAAGAAACTGCAGAAATTTGTATCATCAAACTATATTCGAAATTCAAAGCCGGATTTTTTGTCCGGGAGGATCTTGGCAGTGCATGGCGTTGTACATAATTGAGGCAAACTCAAAATTAATATCGTGGCTGTTAACAGGGAAAACGTTCTCAAAATAATACGGAACTATACGCTTTGAAGTTGTTTCTAACAAATGATGGCTGGATGTATAGAATGTATTGCCTTCGTCAATACCGTGGGGAAATGAGCCTGCTGAGCAGAATATTCATGAAAAGTACAGGTTATACTAACTTTCTGGCGTGATTCAAAGACATTCTTTGTTGCGAGTTACAATCAGATGATCAAATCGGATGTGTACTGCATGCGTCGGAAAAGTACACTGAAGCACTCCCGATGGAGGTGGTAAGCGCTAGCGAACAAAATAGGTATTGTATTCCTCCATGAATGGGCTAGGCCTCAAGTGCCCTTGTTCACCCGACTGGATTTCTCACCACACCTGTCTACTGTACTAGCCGGGCATTGCACTCTCTAACGATATCTCCGAAATTCTTGGAACAGTAAATACACTTTGTGCTACTTCAGTGCTGTCAAGGATTCATGAGATGAAATTTTCAGCTTCCAGCCTGCTCAACTGCAGGCGGAATTTTAAAAATGCCAGTAAGATAAACTAAAGTAATGGAGTAGAAGGGAAGCCATTTCGATGAATGAAGGCACCCGTGTTCACTACTACCTGAAAACGCACCTCATAGAGGGAGGCACGTTACAACGGGATCTAGCAAATCGGGCACTACTTCCTTCATATTTGCGCTAGGCGCGTCTTATCGTCCTGTACTGTTCCAATCCTATCCGATCGAAGGACAGTTTTTGAGGTATGTGATTTGGTTTGCGATTAATAACTCCGAAGGGGGACGCACATGTAGAATACACCTGTGGTATCCCCTGCCTGTCGTAAGAGGCGACTAAAAGGGGCCCAAGGGGCTCTCAACTTGGGAGTGTGAATTGGCGACCACGGGGCCCTTAGCTGAGTCTTGGCATTTCTTCCACTTGTGCCAGGCTCCTCACTTTCGTCTATCCTATCCGACCTCCCTTGGTCAACTCTTGTTCTTTTCCGACCCCGACGGTATTAGAGCATTCGAATCCTAGGAAGTCATTTTCACGCCCTTCGTGGCCCTTGCCTTTCTTCGTCCGTTACTTCATTTTTCGAAGTGGCGGATCCCTTCTTCTTTTTTTCTCTCTCTCTTTACCCCCATGTGGGTGGGGGACGCAGACGAATAATACACCCACGGTATTCCCTGCCTGTCGTGAGAGGCGACTAAAAGGGGCGAGCAAGGGATGATTGAATTAGAACCATGAAACTACTTTTGATTCGTACCATCATGCGGGGAACACCATGGGTTGCCTGTACTTGCGAGTAGTACCACTAAATTAGGTACGAAATAGGTTTGTGATTAGTAGCAGTAAAGAGGCTGGCCTGTGGGTTTCCAGTACCCTTGCGTCGTACCCATGTGAGCAACACCGCGGGTCTGGGCGTAGCCTGTGGGTTGTACCGCTATATGAGCGGCACCGTGGGTCTGCGTTGCCTGTGATTAGTACCCACTATGTGAGGAACACCACGGGATAGTGCGAGTCCCTGTGGTTAGTACACCTAGGTGAGGAACCTTGTCGGTTTGCGTTGGCTATGAGTGGCGCCATTGTGTGAGAAACACCATAGGTCTGAGTAGTACCATCTTGTGTGGAACACCGTGAGTCTTCGCTACTTTTGATTAGTACTCCAACATGACAAATACCATGGTTCTACCTTACTCGCGACATGTACCATTCTGTGGGGTCTTTGACGTGGATTTTACACCCCTTTAGACATGAAGCATCATTGTGCTTTATAAGTGGTCCGTTGGTCAGTTATACTATTATTTACGATCTTTTTTTGAGTCTGATCCACCGGGACTTTGAACATTTGTTATTTCATTTCGTACCATTAGGGGCCGATGACCTCGATGTTAGGCCTCTTTAAACAACAAGCAAAAAAAAAATCCGAAATCAAAACACTTACGAAGGTAGTTATGATTTCTAAAAACAGAGCATTTGACGCCTTGCATTCGCGTATCAATATGTCCCGAATCCCAAAAGAATAGCATGTCAAGGGACGAGCCGGAAATGTGAAGTTGAATTTCCGTTTTACTCTGCGATTTTACCGCCTAAATATCAGTTCTTAGTCCTTATATGGGGTACCATTAGGTAACTATTGAGTGGTTGAACGACTCTTGCTCTACTACCCTTAGGTACAAAGTTGTGCCAGGTGGAATATGTGATAATTTCTTAATTTGGATCATATCGACTGAGTGTAAATTCCGACCCCTGACGTATGACTGAATACAAAATCTTACGCCCAATTTAACTGTACTGTTGCGGTAGACTTATGACATTCAGGGCAGAAGTTACATGGTGTGGGAAGTTTCGAAGATTATTTGATCGGTTTGAAATATTACATTGTCGTGTTTGGTATCATTGAAAACAAAAAAAAGTTCAGATAGGATTGAAGTGTGCCATCACAACTCTTCTCTGACTTAAAAGTTCACAAATTATAACCTCACGGATTCATACTATCTACGTAAATGCGTGCGCCAGTTGGTACGAAATAATACGGAATGATACGGATCGCGCATGCTTGGGCTAGGCCTATACAATTAGCCACCCGTGTCGCAAGGTGACAGAGCATTTGAAGTCAGGCTTGAGTTGCGTGATGTTGTGAAAACCCAGCGGGACAGTCTCTCCCTTGTCCCCACGTATTGTTTTGTGGTTATTGATGACTTTAGAATAGATTCCTATATTCCTGCTGTGGAATCTCTATTCAGGAAAAAGAGTTTCAAGAAATGTAAGGAACAAAAACTGTATATTTCCATTCTGAGATACAACTTCCTGTATTGAGTCTTATTTGGAAATCTCAAAGAAAAAGCACCTACGATCGTGAATTAAGAATAGAGAGAAACTATACCGAAGGCCATTGCATGCAAGAAAGGAACAGAAACAAATTATTCCAGCTAAGAGCATATTGAGGAAGGCTAATGACCCCGAGATCTACTGATCTTATCTGGCTGGAGTATTTTTAACAGCGTTCACGCCCACAGCCTGAAGCTTGCTCCTCATGTTGAAGACCCAGTGGGATACACTTGTATCATTGTGTGCTAGGTAATGCCTTTTAAGACATGCAACTGTTAGAGAAAGAACCTAAACTCGGGTTTGAAGATAATATTGTTCCACTTAAGTATCTCAGCTAGCAGCATAAATAATAGAGGCCGATTTTATGTTGGACTGTGTTGATAAATTTCAAACTATTTCATGAGCTATAATGTTGTGAGGTCGTGAGTTCGACGCGTTCTTTGTCTTCAGAACTTCTTGCAACAGTTAGTTAATTCCAATGTCAATTCAAAATTGCAGTTATTGACTGTAAATGTAGATACTCAAATGATTCGCTCTCAGTTGTACAGTATCATCTGCATTTCTAAATAAAATTCCTAAATGGACAACGGCCAGCTGAAAAATTGTATGCTTTTTATCATACCCGTCATCCATGTTTCTTATGTGTATGAATTGGTTGGTAGTCTATCTCTTTTAGTTACCCCTTGTCTAAAGAGAGCTGTCAGTTTTTGGATTCTTCCTCATTTTTACCTGTACGTAATTAGAGATCGCAGGTGGTCATGAACGTGGTACATCCAGATTAGTTGTTGGCATTGGTTTTTTGAGGTTCACAATCCAGTTAGGGGTAAATTCCCTTCAATTTGTCGTATTGGGCGTTCAAAAAATATGAATAGGTAAGTTGCTTCAAGGGCGTGCTACATTACAAAATAAATAACAGCATATGCTGAAAGACGAAGACAGACTATTCCATCTACAGTCAGTATCACTTTTACTCTGCTATAAAAGGGCCCACGGATTTTATTCCTAGAAAATCATGATTGTTTCTTATGTTGTAAATTTATTTTTGTCCTATTTGCATCCCTTCTGTTCTAGGATCAGTGAAAAATAGTGTGTGAGTAGAGGAAATAATCGGGAGGTGACGGTCTCTAGTCTCATAGGTCTCATTAAAATATGGTCTAACACTATCATGTTCCACACGAAAGTTCAATATTACCTTATACTTGTCGATATATTCATCATACCTCACATACGAAAGCCTGAACGAAAAAGAACTATCATTTAAAATAAGCTGTTAAAGAAAAACACTCCATGCCTTCTCAGAAACTTTTAAACATTCCAGTTACTGGGGAGATTTTTATTTTTTGTTAAAACATGGGAAAATTGTAGACTAACGTAAGTAAAGAGCGCGGTAGGAGCTGTGAGTACTCCTCGGCCACAGCAGCTGCCGTGTGCGCCAGACAATACGTCCGACACCCGGGCTGAGCTGCTAGAGTTTATATGGAGTTCGTTACTTGATTGGCCTACATTTCACGCTGGTAACTTGAGTATACCTGATCAGTCACCCTTCCAGATGCCTATATTGCTCTTAACTTCGTGCATATAAGACCTTTAATTCAGTTTTTCTTTTAAGTTCTTAAATTGTAGATTCAACTCGGTGAAGGTATGAATACTGCCAACTGTCTTTCGTTGCAACTTCTGAGCCTCTTTCATTAGGTCCTCGGAACGAAAAACGTCACAGCTCCCCTCGAAATGGTGTCATGTACTTTATCATTTATCTCGTGTTAAGTACCTTCCGTTTTAAAATCTAACATATATTTAAGTTCTGAGTCATTAGACGAAAATTGCGAGACTTTTCGAATTTAAATAACGGAAAATGATACTTGCTTTCACATTGGTGTTTGGAAGGTAACTAGAAATGAAGATGAAGCTTGATCGGGTTTAGGAGTAGGCACTACTTTCGCTGTTACGTTTTTTTAAGTAGGTACTATTTTTATTGACAAGGTGTTTTATTCCAATCGACTGGGTTAAGTTTTCAGGCAATAATAATAATAATAATAATAATTTTAAAAAATTCGTGTGGCTATTTCTAGCCGAGTGCAGCCCTTGTAAGGCAGACCCTCCGATGAGGGTGGGCGGCATCTGCCATGTATAGGTAACTGCGTGTTATTGTGGTGGAGGATAGTGTTATGTGTGGTGTGCGAGTTCCAGGAATGTTGGGGACAGCACAAACACCCAGCCCCTGGGCCATTGGAATTAACCAATTAAGGTTAAAATCCCCGACCCGGCCGGGAATCGAACCCGGGACCCTCTGAACCGAAGGCCAGTACGCTGACCATTCAGCCAACGAGTCGGACATAATAATAATAATCATCATCATCATCGTATGGCCTCGGCTACCGTGTGCAGACATTTCGATTTGACGCCATCTGGCTGTCTGCTCGTCAATTTCGACGTTCCTTTTTACTCTAGGTCCGCTAGATGGCAGACAGAGTAAACCGGATCTCTCTTGGGCGTCTATGGCTGAGATTTAATTAATTTTGTCGGGTAAATACCAAATGTATCACCAGAGATCTTTTACATGCCGACATCGTACGACATGGAGTGTCGAATGGACTTTTTTCCGCCCTTCAAAAATCCTACTACCTCTGCCGGGTTTGAACCCGCTATCTTGGGATTCGAAGGCCGACACTGTACCACGGATCCACAGAGGCAGCTATTCAGGCCATGAAAAGAATCATTTCGGACTTTGCATCTTATTCATACTTGAATTTGCTGTCGGTGAAGTGATGAATGTCCCTTAAGATAGAGCTTGCTGGGAGCTCTTGGCTCTTCCGTGGGAGGAGTAGATCACTGAAGTCCGTGTTCATTTAAACTAGGGGTGTATGAAGAGTTCTGATCACTGTTTCCTTTTGTACTTTGGGTCATTCCATAGTGAGCTGAACTGTCTGAAATACTTGGCATAAGTCATTTGACAGGGCAGTGTTACATAGTTCACTCGGATCTGTGGAATTTATTTCTTAGTTAGTTCGAAGAAAGTATTTTCAGTAAGTTACGTTTCCATAATAAAAGGGAGGTCGAATTCTACTCCGATGCTGAAATTAATTATTTTAAGTAAAAGTAGGAAGTGCCGATGGCTTCGGTGTCGCGGGCGTGGTTGACGAAATAAAAAATCTGGGACTTCAGCTATAAAGATGTGAGCTACTCCGGAAGAATTTTTTCAGTACACGACCCTGTCGTGAAGATTCATAGTCTTACAAATCAGCAGACACAAAGTTTGTATAATACTACATTTTCAAACGACTGGAGGTATAAAATTTAGCGCGGAAACGAAGTTGGTGCGAGGAATAGTGATGTAGAGTAGGATATAAGTTTCCTTGTCAGGTGGCATTTTTAAGATTTATTCTTCATCATGAGCCATGAGCATCCTTCAGTGAAATAATATCGGCTTTAGTTGCGTTCGATATCGAAACTGAAAATGTGCGTAAATCCATTTTATAGTGCAAACTGCTTTCATTTGTATGTACTTTAGCTTATGTTAAAAAAATAAGGTAAAAATAGCATTAATGAGCATGGTCAAGCCAATTGAAGAGCATTGAAAGTATCCTGCAGCATGTGAATGCTCAAGGCAAGCTTTATGCGATCTCTTGTAAAGTAATGAATTTACAGTTTCAGTATTGCATAGGTTCATTTTTTTAAGAGTAGCAACTATTTTTCTAGATAAATAGCGTACATCCAAGGTTCTGGGTAGCCACCAGCGTTGCGTACGATAGTGTTCCCAGCGACTCGGGGGCCTTTTGGATACCGTTAATCTTACGGATAAGTCGAAGTCTCATGGGAAGTGGTAGAGCACTTCCCAGCCCCAGCATCTGTACAAATCAGACACCGCTCCTGCTGGATTCGCCCGTGTATTGCCGTGCATCGCTGCAACTTCGACCAAAGGAACCACTACGTAACAGTTAAAGACGTTCTTCAGGCAATCGATCTCTCGCATCCCACCATCCAGAGACTGGGCAGTGCCCACGGTATCCGAAGTCTTCCGCGTAACTCGGAACACGTTGTACGTAACACGGGAACTATCCTCTAGTCACCGTGGTACGTAACGCTGGTGGCTACATCGAAGGTCTGTAAAACCTAGAACCTTTTATGTATGCTATGTATCTATAATATAAATAGTTGTTTCTACTAAAAACTCAACCTATGTTTTAGTGTAACGACACTAAGCTGAGTTGGTTAAAAAAGAGAAAAACCTTCAATAAGGGTCTCCGAATCTACAGGACCGAAATACGAACAGAAAAAGCAGGCTACTCAAATACGGGGTTTTGAGGAAAAAGAAGAAAGAACGACCACGCGACATAAATGGTCGGAGCAAAGGAAACATGCCCACTCGTTGCGTATGAAAGAATACTGGGCTAAAAGGAAAGCCAACTAATGTTCAATTGTGCGTGGTCTTAAGCGAATCCTTCGTGAATAAGAAAAAGGAGGGAGATAATGTCCTCAGTTATGGTCTTGACATTTTGATTTTACGAAATTTAGGCAGCTTGCTTGTCAGTTTTGACGTTCTGTTTACTCTGCCAGATGGTAGAGAAACTGGAACTCCCATGGTTGACGTATTGCAGAGTTTTCGTTACATTTGTCGAGTAAACGCAGTGCCCCGATTGAATATCTGACTACCTTTGCTAGGTTTTAAACCGTAATCTTGCTGTCAGGAGGCCTACAGCTACTACTGAACCTCAGAGGGAGCTAGGAATTAAGTGCTTAAGGTCATTCCTATCAGAATTAAATATGCTTGTATTTACTAGGATCGTGACTGAATACAAAACTTCGGTCATTACAGAAAATTACTCGGGTATTAGGCCTACAAACCAAAAAACCTATGGCGCGAGGTCCTTGGTCTCTAAGCGAGTGCTGCCTAGCCAGATGGTCTGCGGATATTGGAGTGCCACGTGATGACATTCTCGACCCTCAAGATGTTCCGAGCAGTGATATTAGTTCTTTTCTTCGACAGTTTTGGGACTTTCTGTGCTCCCCTTTAGTCGTAATAACTATGAAGCAAAAGTTTCGATTTTATACTTGTCGCGCTCTCCACCTGCTCAAAATGGGGTAACTTAATTTTAATCGCGTTAAAGATAAGTATAATGCGTTACAGTTTAATTATGGTATGATGTGTGACGAGTTGAGTGTACGTGCAGTTATTGTGAAACGAATAAGTAATTATTGTTTGAAACTAAAAATGGAGGTCGGAGGTGAAATTGTAAGAACATTTTATCAGTACCAAATGAAACATTAGGGCTACTGGATGGATGAGGTAAAGAAACTACTAGCGTCGTAGGAATAGGGTACTATTAGGGCAGAAATCTATCAAGGGATGACAAGAGATTGTGTAAGATGTAGTTCAAAGAGTGAAAGACATACAAAGACAAATAATGACAATGTAATAGAACAAGAACATTGGTAGAATTCTATAAAACCAGTAAAATTATAACAATAAGGACCGAAATCTATACTATGACTTTGTATGTAACTGGCAATCTCGAACTACTGGACCGATTTTCAAATTTCTTTCACCTTTTGGAAGATAATGTTATTCGCGGTAACATAGACTATGTATCATACCGGAATATTAAAGGATTCCCGCGTGAACAGTGATTGAAGGGAAAAATAATAAATCTGAAAATGTCTGTTTGCCTGTCGGAGTTCGAAATTGGCAAGCTTTTATAGCTGATACCTATGTTAACACATAAGCCCGCCTGGTGGCCATGATCGTTAAGGCGCTGAAGTCTAAAAACGGTCTAACACTGAGGTTAGCCGGTTCGAGTCCCGTTGGTCGAAAAAATTTTCACCATCAGAATGTTGGCCGGCAGGGTAGGGGAGGTGGTGGTATACAATTTCTAATCACTAGATTGCGTGCCAAAAGCCTGGATTAAATTCCAAACCTCTCCGCAGTGCTCATATGGAGTGAGGGCATATGACGCTGTTGATGGTGATTCGTCCGTCGGATGGGGACGTTAAGCCTTGAGCAGACCCCTTGGTGCTATTCGACAGGAGTAGGCTATGTGCCGGCACCGGGTTTCACCCTCTCCCTACTATCATATATCACGTCATTCATTTCATCTCTCATTAACTCCTCTGATGAGGTTGACGTCAGGAAGGGCATCCGGTCATAAAAAAACCGCCACGACAAATTCATCTCACCTCATACCCGACCCCGTAGGGAAACGGGACAAGGGTTGGACAAACAAACAACAACCTATGTTAACACATAGGTTGCTTACTATCACGCTCTCTTTTAAATGGGCTATGTAGCGACAGAAAATGTGAAGCAAGTCAGAGGAAAACGTACGCTTGGAACCCTTAAATTTGAATACACTGTCTAAACGGTTAGTGTACAGTGTAGTGTACAAAGTGTACTTGAAATTCGATTTCCTAGAAAAATTTAATATGCATTTTCTTTGTATCTAATAGCTTTCGCGGAAAAAAAAAAATGTTTTGCTGTGTTTTGGTGCCTGCTGTATCTGGGTCTCTTTGTCTTGGTTTCTTTCACATAAATACTACTCGACGGACCGTGCTCAAATTTTGGAAGCATACAACTGGAACCTTTAGTTATCCATATAGGGTACTGGCTATTACAGTGTATCTTAAGAAAGCAGTGCAGGGAAATGAATTGTGAAGCAAGTAATAGGGAAATGTACGCCTGGGGACCCATGAAAGTGAATACCCTGCTTAAACTGTTAGTCCTAGTAAATAATAGGATCAGTGCATGTACTTAAAATTCGATTTCCTAAAAGTGATTGTGCAAGTATTTCCTTCGTAAATCTAACAGCATTCCAGAAAAAGATGCTTCTCTGTATTTTACTAACTCTCAAACGGGCCATATAGCGAAAGAAAATGTGAAGCAGGTCATATTACGCCTGGCACCCTTAAAAGTGAATACGCTGCATGAACGGTTAGTCCTATTAAACATTGGAGCAGAGCAGGTGTGTTTAAAATTCGATTTGCCAGAAATAAATTATATGATTTTTCTCTAGTCATTTCCGAGAAAAGAATGCTGTTCTCTGCCTTGGTGTATACTTTTGAAGGTTGGAGTGTGATATCCTTACTTTGAACGAATAACATAAAGCACAAATTGGCGGAAGATAAACCATTTAATTCGAAAACAGTTCACACATTAGCTTGTGATTCACGGCGCTCACTCTTGCCTTATCTTTACTTTTCGTAGAAACCAAGTGCAAATCATATACAACTGATTCCACTTCAATTTGAGGACCGTATACTAGCGCCATGTGTGGGTCTTTATTTTGAGAGCCATTGATTGGCAAGGAACGTCAATATAATGCATAAATGACACAACAATAAGAGTTTTACTCAGTCACAGCCTTCCTGATTCTTCACATTCTCCAAGTTATCGACAATTTTTAGCTAAACGTCTTGGAAACATACTATTGTTTAGAGAACCGTTTTACACGATATCTATACTCAGGCCAATTATCCCATATTCCAATAATAAAACATGATTACTAATCATTTATATTTTGTCCTTTGAATTTGTATTTACGCTGATACGTATTAAAAACCCGCTTTATTGCTTTAATATTGCTGTCATGTTGGTTTTCTGTCCATCGACAGATCCTTTAAGGTTTTCGGAAAACTTCAGATACAGTCTTCCTGAGGATGTAAAAAAGGCAGGTGGAGAATTAAGTGTCTGCCATTTCAGTGAAAGCTGTCCAACTCTATTGCGACTTGCAGTTGGTAAGGGGGCATCCCATTGCAATGTACAACTCCCTAACCCGGTCTTTACATGAGAAAGAGCTGTCCAATTTAATAAACTCTTACGACGTGTAGTACACTACTTCACCTAGAATCCTGTATCCAGAGTAAAATTCCCGTAGTAAAGCACGGGTACTTCAGCTAGTAATAACTAAAAGAAAAATGGATGGATAATGTAGTGGTTGATGGCGGTTTGTAACAATAAAGCTTATAACAGAAGAAATAAGCATTAATTTTACTCTCTGTTATTTACAAAATATAATTAATTGTTTGATTGTCTGATTATTCAGGACAACTTCCAAGTAACTTTTACCTAGTAGTATATCCGCGAAGGATGTATGGGATACACATAAGTAAATTCCATTTTAGTTACTTTTTAACATTTTTTTGCTTGGAATATATTTAATAATTAGCAGCTAACTGCAGGTATTAGTAATGATTAAATAAATTAATACCCTCTTCTTCCTATCTGCTGATCATCCATGATTGGGGAAAAGAGCATTCATTCATTCATTCAAGCCTTTTGTCGTTTCAAAACATTATCTTGTAAAACTTATGTAATGTGACGCTGATTTTTTTCGTATGGACTCTTCACTTTTGCCAGACCCGCGGCCTTGGGGTAGCGAGTCTGCCTCTTACCCGGAGGCACCGGGTTGGATTCCCGGCGCGGGGATCTGGATCTGAGGACTCGTTTGTAATCCACTCAGCATGCGTGGGAGTAATTGAGGAGCTATCTGATGGTGCGATAGTGGTCCGATCCAAATAAATGCCAAGAATAACGGCCGGGAGGATTCGTTGCGTTGACTATGCTTCATCTCGTAATCTGCAGGCCTTCGGGCTTGGCAGGCCATAGCCCGTCACAGAGAATTAAACAGCCTGGTCTTTCTGGTGCGCCACAAGCTGAAGATTTGTCATCATGCAGCAGTGTCTTTGATACTAAGAAGATGGTTTTCCGTGGTTTCCCATTTTCACACCAGGCAAATGCTGGGGCTGTACCTTAAGGCCACGGCCACTTCCTTCCCACTACCAGCCCTTTCCTGTCCCATCGTCGCCATAAGACCTATCTGTGTCGGTGCGACGAAAGCAACTTGTAAAAAAAAAAAACTAGAACAGTTATTCAGTTGCGTTTCAACTTAAGAAGGCTAAGGTTCATATAAAACATGCACTGCTATGTTTAAAAAACTGCAGGGTTTAGTTGGACCAGTAGTCACCGAAACTTAGTACCAGTACTGTAGTTCGAGAAAAATGCTCAATGAGTACCAGACGTTCCTATAAATATTAGAAAGCGGTGATATACCCAAAAACTCATGAATATCCTATTGATAAATAGTTCTTCTCATTTATCGATGAAAAATACTGTCTTTTCAGGTCCGGACACCCCTGTCATTTTGTGATTCCCACTTGAGTAGTATTGTTGCTTACGCCAGGCACACAAGCATGTCTCAACACCAAAACAAAAACAAACAAAAATTCTATCCTCCCCCCTTTTGTAAGCAGTATCCATGGCGGACAGTAAACGTGCCTTCAGATGAATGAATGAAATTATCATAATCTATTAGAAGTGCTCTTTCATGAAACACGCAGCAGTCTTAATGAGTTCAGCGGATTACCTCAGCTTCAGGAGAAGGAAAATTACAACAGAACTTCACCCCTGTGAATCCGTGTGGAAATGATGAAAAGTTAAGTGAGCACCGGTTGTTCATATTTTCCAACAGCCCTGAAAAAATGCTCAGAATTTTCTAGCTGATTGTGGAACATAGGAATTGTCAACGACAGTACATAGGTTGTTTTAGTACGTTACAAGTTGCAAACAGCGAACTGCCCCCTCGCTATCAGGAGATGTATGACGATAATTAGAAGTTGTGACGCGTCGATTGCAGGCACAAGATTTATACGTACGATGAAACCGAATGGGCGTGCAGTGCGTGCCCGATAGACATCGGGGAACATCGTGCATCTACTGCTCAATGCTCTTCTCAGAGTTAATTTTAAGGTAAAAGGGAAATTCTGTCTAGTATCGAAGTATTATTATTATTATTATTATTATTATTATTATTATTATTATTATTATTATTGTGTGGGTTACTGTAGATACGTCCTAGTTCGTGAACCAGGGGGAACGGCTGAGTGGCCTAGTAAATGGTCCTGAGAGTCGGGATACCAGTTGCTGGAGAATGGGAGTGGGCATCTTGGACATATTCTGAGTCATGGCCTTCCTTGTGCCTAGGCGGCTAGGGCTATACAATCCACCGGTTGTCCCTAACCCGTTAGAGGAGAGATCCTTACTAGGCCTATGTGTAAATAGGGTAGCATCCTGCTTCATGAATTCATCGAGCTCAGGACATTTTAAGCAAGCCTCGGACCTGTGGGAGTAACGGAGTCCCACTCCCATTTGACAGGCGAGGGACTCCTTGGAAACAACTTGGCGAACGGAATGGAATTCAATGGGGAGCTATCAATATTAATGGGACTTATGGAAGAAAGAAAGTAGAACTGGCGGAGTCAGCAAAGAGGATGCATCTGGATGTGCTAGGAGTAAGTGATATTCGGGTAAGGGGAGAAAACGAGGAAAGAGATAGATTATAAAGAGTGTACTTGACGGGTGTTAAGCAGGGAAGGGCAGAGTCTGGGGTAGGGCTGTTTATCAGGAATGCTCTTGCACGCAATATAGTTTCTGTTAGGCACGTAAACGGGCGAATGATATGGGTAGATTTGGCAGTTGGAGGAATTAGGACGAGAATCGTCTCAGTGTATTCACCATGTGAGGGTGCAGTTGAGGATGAAATTGACAAGTTTTATGAAGCAATGAGTGACATAGTAGTCAGGGTTAACAGCAAGGGTAGGATAGTGCTAATGGGTGATTTCAATCCGAGAGTTGGAAATAGAACTGAAGGATACGAAAGGGTGATTGGTAAATGTGGGGAAGATATGGAAGCTAATGAGAATGGGAAGCATTTGCTGGACTTTTGTGCTGGTATGGGTTTAGCACTTACGAATACATTCTTCAAGTATAAGGCTATTCACCGCTACATATGGGAGGCTAGGGTTACCAGATCCATAATAGACTATAAGAATATATTAACCGATTTCGAATTCGAGAAATTTGTTAGGAATTTACGGGTTTTTCGGGGATTTTTCGATGAAACAGACCACCATCTGATCTGTAGTGAACTAAGTATCTCTAGGCCTAGGGTAGAGAAAGGGAAATCTGTCAAAAAAACTAATAAGGGTAGAAAATCTCCAGGACGAGGAAATTAGACAGAAGTACATGGGTATAAATAGTAGAAAGTTCCGAACATTGGACAGTAAGTAGGTTCAGGATGTAGAAAGAGAATGGGTGGCACACAGAGATGCTAGTAGCAACAGCAAGGGAATGCCTAGGAACAACTGTGTGTAAAGATGGGGAAATAGCGAACATCTTGGTGGAATGATGAAGTGAGAGCAGCTTGTAAGCGTAAGAAGGCTTATCAGAAATGGCTCCAAACTAGGGCTGATGCAGATGAAAGAAACAAAGCGATTCAAATAATTGCTGAATCCAAAAAGAAGTCGTGGGAAAATTTTGGTAATAACCTGGAAAGGCTAGGTCAGGCAGCAAGATAAACCTTTCTGGACACTAATTTAGAATCTTAGGAAGGGAGGAGAAAACTAAATGAGCAGTGTTTTTTGTAATTCAGGTGAACTCATAATAGATCGCAGGGAACTACTGGACAGGTGGAGGGAATATTTTGATTACATTTTCAATGTAAAAGGAAATGTTCATCGTGGTGTCGCGAACAATGGAGCTCATGGAGAGGAGGAAAATTATGTTGGTGAAATTACGCTTGAGGAAGTGGAAAGGATAGTAAATAAACTCAATTGTCACAAAGCAGCAGAGATAGGTGAAATTAGACCTGAAATGGTGAAGTACAATGGCAAGGCAGGGATGAAATTGGCTTCATAGAATAATAAGATTAGCATGGAGTGTTGGTAAGGTACCTTCAGATTGGGCAAAAGCAGTAATTGCACCTATTCATAAGCAAGGGAACAGGAAGGATTGCAACAACTTTCGAGATATCTCATTGATCAGTATACCATACAAAGTATTCACTGGCATCTTGGAAGGGAGGGTGCGATCAGTGGTTGAGAGAAAGTTCGATGAAAACCAGTGTGGTTTCAGGCCACATAGGGGCTGTCAGGATCAGATTTTCAATACGCGCCAGGTAATTGAAAAACGCTACGAGAGGAATAGACACTTGTTTATGTTTCGTAGGTCTAGAGAAAGCATGTCAGCGTATCGAGGGAAAAGATGTTCACTATACCGGGGGACTATGGGATCAGAGGTAGATTATTAAAATCAATCGAAGACGTGTATGTTGACAATTGGGCTGCAGTGAGAATTGATGGTAGAATGAGTTCTTGGTTCAGGGTGTTTACAGGGTTAGGCAAGGCTGTGATCTTTCACCTTTGCTGTTCGTATTTTTACATGGATCATCTGCTGAAAGGTATAAAGTGGCAAGGAGGGATTCAGTTAGGTGGAAATGTAGTAAGCAGTTTGGCCTATGCTGACGACTTGGTCTTAATGCCAGATAGTGCGGAAAGCCTGCAGTCTAATATCTTGCAACTTGAAAATAGGTGCAATGAGTATGGTATGAAAATTAGCCTCTCGAGATTAAATTGATGTCAGTTGGTAAGATTCAACAGAATTGAATGTCAGATTGGTGATACAAAGCTGGAACAAGTCGATAATTTCAAGTATTTAGGATGTGGGTTCTATCAGGATGGTAATATAGTAAATGAGATTCAATCAAGATGCAGTCAAGCTAATGCAGTGAGCTCGCAGTTGCGATGAACAGTATTCTGTTTACATAGGTCTGTTTTCAGACCAACTTCGCTTTACGGGAGCGAAAGCTGGGTGGACTCAGGATATCTTATTCATAACTTAGAAGTAACATACATTAAAGTAGCGAGAATGATTGCTGGTACAAACAGGTGGGAATAATGGCAGGAGGGTACTCGGAATGAGGAGATAAAGGCTAAGTTAGGAATGAACTCGATAGATGAAGCTGTACGCATAACCCAGCTTCGGTGGTGGGGTCATGTGAGCGAATGGAGGAGGATAGGCTACCTGCGAGAATAATGGACTGTTATGGAGGGTAGCAGAAGTAGAAGGAGACGAAGACGACGATGGTTAGACTCATTTTACAACGATTTTAAGATAGGAATGTTGTTATTCCTATTCCCAACAAAGCCGATGTTGACAAGTGTGAAATCTACCGCACCATTAGTTTAGTATATCACGCCTGCAAAATTTTAACACGTATTATTTGAAGAAGAATGGAAAACCATATTGAAACTGAGTTGGGAGAAGATCAATTTGGCTTCAGAAGAAATGTAGGAACACGTGAAGAAATCTTTACTTTACGTCTGATCTTTGAGGATCGAATTAAGAAGGACATGCCCACATACATGGCGTTCATAGATCTAGAAGAGCCATTTGATAATATTGATTGGACCAAGCTATTTGAGATTCTGAAGGTGATCGGGATCAGGTACCGAGAAAGAAGAATTATATACAATCTATATAAAATCAGTCTGCAGTGATAAGAATCGAGGGCCATGAAAAAAGCAGGAATCCAGAAAGGGGTGAGGCAAGGCTGCAGTTTGTTCCCCCTCCTTTTCAATGTTTATATAGATCAGGCAGGTAAGTAAATTTAAAAAAAAATTGGATAGGGAATCACAACCCAAGGAGTGGAAATCAAAACCCTGAGATTTGCCGATGATATTGTTATTTTATCTGAGACTGCAGAAGATCTGGAGTTGCTGAATCGTATGGATGGAGTCTTGGGTGAGGAGTAAAAGATGAAAATAAATAAGTCCAAAACAAAAATAATGGTTTGCAGTCGTACGAAGTCAGGTGATGCAGGAAATGAAGTGTTAAAGGAAGTGGATGAATATTGTGACTTGGGTAGTAAAGTAATTAACGATGGCAGAAGTAAGGAGGACATAAAATGTTGGCTAGCACAAGCAAGGAAGACCTTTCTTAAGAAAGGAAATTTGCTCACTTCGAATATTGATATAGGAATTAGAAAAAAGCTTTTGAAGAGAGTCGTTTGGAGCGTGGCATTGTATGGAAGTGAAACATGGACGATAACTCTCTCAAAAAGAAAGAGAATAGAAACTTTTGAAATGTTGTGTTACAGAAGAATGCTGAAGGTGAGATCGATAGATCGAAGCACGAATGAAGAAATACTGAATCGAATTGGTGAGAAGAGATCGTTGAGGCTAAATTTGACGAGAAGAAGAGATAGAATTATAGGACACATCTTAAAACACCCAGGACTTCAGTTGGTTTTTGAGGGAAGTGTAGGTGATAAGAACGGTAGCGGTAGACCAAGGTATGAATATGACAAGCAGATGTAGGATGCAGCAGTTATGTAGAAATGGAAATGTTAGTACAGGATAGGGTGGCATGGAGGGCTCTGTATCATACCAGTCTATGGTCTGATGGGTCAAACACAACACCTGTATACGACGATTAACTCCGTCTGATAAACACCAAAATGTGTCGCCAGAGTTCTTTTACATGCCGACATCGCGCGAGATAGGGTGTTGAATGGAAATTCTATCCCACCGTTAAAAAGTAGGATTCTCTTGGGTTTGAAACCGCGATCTGGGAATCCGGAGGTCGGATCACTACCTTTGCATTGAAGCTGGTGATCAGTTTGGGATATTATTATTATTATTATTATTATTATTATTATTATTATTATTATTATTATTATTATTATTATTATTATTATTATTATTATTATTATTCCTCTCATTCTTTCTCTTCATTCTTATTTTGCTTATAGCAACATCTATATCTTTTCTTTCTATCAATAAGCAGCCGCGTGGGTGGGTACATAATTCCGCCTGAGTTTCTTAGTGGTTAAGGATTTCACTACCTCATTTTTGTTGGACTTCTCATCTCATTTCCTAACATTTTTCACTGTTTTTGCAACTGTTAACACTCGTCCGTTATCATCTTTAACATTGATCTCTTTCGGAAACTCTTAAACTGTCTTGTCAGTATCTGAATATGCCTGTGATTATTGGATAACAGTGGATCTTTCGGTTTGACGAAGTAATATTGGTCCATCCATCCTGACACGCGGATATCTGCCTAGTGCATTTAAGGAGATATGGATTGGATTGGGATTTTGAGATTTTGGACTTTCATGGTCAATTTAAAAAAAATAGAAAAAAAAATAGAAATACTGTATGAACCTCCAAGTGTCATCTTCAGAATGTCATATAAATCATGGTTGCATTATAAGTGGAAGTATTTTATTAATTTAAAAAATGTCATAAACGGAATGTCGTCTGCTGATAGCTATCATGGCTGCCATCTTAACTGCCAAAGTTTGACACAGTTATCTGAAGTTTTCAAAGCACAGTAATACAAATATAGTGCTTCTGTATCCGGGGAAACCAGATGACAAAAAGGGGGCTACCAAAAGAACTTTGCTGGAACAGTTTGATGATGATGATGATGATGATGATGATGATGAGGAGGAGGAGGAGGAGGAGGAGGAGGAGGAGGAGGAGGAGGAGGAGGAGGAGGAACAACCAGCTATGGGACAGGCTTGTTTTGACTCTTTTTCTTATTACTGGTTTAACATTGCACTAACACATGGAAGGTTTTTGACGACGCAAGGGTGAGAAAGGGCTGGGGTTGGGATGGTAGGGGCCGTAGCCTTAAGGTACAACCCAGCATTTGCCTGGTGTGAAAATGGGGAAACCGCGGAAAGCCATCTTCAGGGTTGCCCACGGTGGAATTCGAACCCACCATCTCCCGAATGAAGATTACAGCTACACAACTCTAACCGACGCTCAGTATTTTGACATTCTAACTTGGGAGACTTTATTATTATTATTATTATTATTATTATTATTATTATTATTATTATTATTATTATTATTATTATTATTATTTGTTGTTGTACCGCGCACGGACACAGACATGTCTAATGGCGACGATAGCATTGGTAAGAACTAGCACTAGGAAGGAAGCGCCATTGGCTTTACTTAAGGTGCAGCCTCACATTTGTCTGGTGTAAAAATGCGAAACCACGGAAAACCATCTACAGGGCTGCTTAAGGGGTGCGAACCCTCTATCTCCCGAATGCAAGCTGACATCCACGTGACCTAATCCGCGTAGACACTCGCTCGGTTAGGAGGCTGCTTTCCGTAAGTTTTTGTTTCGTAATGTACCTTTTGTCAGTTCTTAAATTACGTGGGGATCTTGATATTCCCATAGTTTTTATCATATGAATATATCCTTGCGTATCGCCATAAGCGAATGAACATCAGTAGTAGTAGTAGTAACACCTTTCTAGTCATATTCGGTCTATCTCTCACTCTTGGTGCGTTCATTGTGTATTTTGTGAGCCCTGGTGTTCATCAGAGCGTTCCGTGCTGTGCGGTAATCTGGCCGGGACCGGGTTTGTGCCCCGTGACGCAGTCTTCCTGCCATCTGCAGTACGGTAGCTAAACCTAACGACCTGGCACGGTGCGTCAGCAAGCTGTGGTCCACGCTACGTGAAAGGTTTAGAAAATGTTTACTGAACACGTATTCTGTATTATTATTATTATTATTATTATTATTATTATTATTATTATTATTATTATTATTATTAACATCCCACTTCATGGCCGATGCAGAACCGGGTTTTAACCGAAGTCCAGGACTTCAGGTACTGTAGTAAATAGGGTGCGAGAAGCCGTGTAACGAATCCTTGATTTTAACACAACTCTACGCCACCGTGCGCTGCATTTGATGACAAGGAAGCCTTAGTTCACTGGTTCGAATCGGGGCCACGGCGACCATTTTTTAAAATGCTCTTTATTCGGGGGGTCGACCTAAGACGATATTTTACCCCTACTTTGCACCATATGTTATGAACCTGTGTTTATTTGGAAATGGCGGAAGTGTAAAGTGTTGAATGTGAGGAAAGGAACATTAAGGACGACACAAAGACCCAGTCCCAAGCCCAGGGATATTAATCATTTACTTAAAAAACCCTGACCCGGCCGGGAATCAAACCCGGGGCCGCTGGGTGACAGGCGGACGCCTTGCCCCGTCCCCCCACATCCTGCGAAAGGTTGAAGATTCTCTCCAGGAAGATACTGTCGGTTTCTGTTTAATTTTCTATTCAGAGTCACGTAGATCCGATTATATAGCATAATAATGTAGACCATCAGATGGTCGTTGTTTAGTACGTACTCGAGGCAAAAAGAACAGCATTTTTCAGCAATCACCCAATAGTAAGTAATTGTAAAATTATGCCATTAAGTCCGGGAGAGCTATATAAACATTCAAAGGATTTCTGCATGGAATGCGGGTTTGGTTGATATGCTCTCCTCTTCGAAACATACAATATAGAAATGTGCAAGTAGCTTCATTGTTGGGGTTGAAGGAAGCTTCTGCTTGCTGACTGGAAAATGTAAGATCAAAAGTTATTGTAGTCTGAAGTGAACTTCGAAAACGCCAGTATGCATATTAGTAACTTTAGACTCTGTAACATACTGGATTTATGCAATATGCTAAATGTGCATTTATATTTATTGTACTGGTACTTTATGTCCGCGTAGCAACTTTTTGTAAACTAGAATAAATAATCATGAATAGCGTGAATATTTAACCTTAATTTGTTTAATATCGTTCTTGATATAGTAATGTAACTGATTCTCGAATTGTATATTATTTACCAGTTGGAAGGAGGTTGGACATTTTAAAAAGGTACAGCATTCAAGAGGACTTAGGTACGAAATATTTTCTGAGCAGCTAGCAAGCAGTACGTGCCTGTGGAAAGCTCGAGGGAGTCGCTAGCTGGGCCTCTGTTGTCCACTCATCATCCACCGCGCTAAGCTCTTGTCGGGAGACGTGCAGCAGTGTGTTTATCTCGTGGGTCACGTGACTTTGCTGGTCGCTCACAGTTTTTCTGTCTCTTTATAAATTGTTAGCTGTATAAAATGATCTCTAAATTTGGAGTCTGTTGGAAGACGTAAATACCTGGAATTGCCTTGCTGTGGTATTACTCCTTCGAGATCCACGAAGCCTGTTGAAGTACATCGTTGCCAAAAAAGTGATTTGTTTCTTTCTTTGTTTCAATATGAAACTTGCTTTTGCAGTAGTTACTAGTTTGTATCTCAACTTCCAATATGTAAATGCCGTGGAATAATAAGTTATAGATTCTATGCCGACCCTGCGGTCTATCGGTAGCGAGCCTGCCTCTTACCGGGAGGTCCCGGTTCGATTCCCAGCCAAGTCAGGAATTTTAAGCTGGATCTGAGGGCTGGCTTGAGGCACACTAAGCTTACGTGAGAACAGTTAACCCTCGAAGTGGCGGTCATTTATCGTGTAATGGCAGCGATATTTTAATGGTGTCGCAGACCCTTAGTACAAATTGTGTTAAAAATCGTTGACATGTTCTACATACATAAACATCACACCCTTTTATCCTCAAAAGTACAAGGAATAAGATGATGATTATACTAAAGCTGTTATTTATCATCCACAAAGTGTAAGACCAAAAATATGTTGAATTTGTTTATATTATTAATTTTTGCAAATGTTTTGCTATATATAATATGTTTATATTTAGGTAAATTAAAAAAATGACATACAAAAGAAGCACCAGTTCATAGTAAATAGGTGCGACCCAGTATATAGCTTATAATACTGTTCTTAGCTGGAAAAATACGACAATTGTATGCTACCACTTGTATATTTCACTCAGAGTGACTTGGGTGGTTCTTTCCTTTTACTCCACGATTGTCAGGCCTCCAGAAGTGCGCTAGTTTATGATAACATCCCTGGTGAATACCACCATTACATCCTCGACACCAGAATGTAGACTTCTTCTCCTTTACTTTCAAGCACACAACACATAGGCGATTGTTATTCTGTGGCAATTTTTCGAGAGCATGAGAAGGGCCTCCTGCATGACCTGTTGGCCTCACAACTGGAATTGGGAACTGTTCATTTAGCAATCCCCTAACTATAGTGATAATGAAGTCTCATCTAGCTAAAGGCTTATCAGTGTTCTTTATGTACAGGACGTATGTGTCAAATAATGTCATATCTAGAAGATTTGAAAAAAACTGCTTCCAGTACCTTCTAGTGGGTCTGTAACAAGTGGCATGGAAAATGCACTTACCTTTATTACCCACACCACCCATGAAGTTATTGTACTTATGAATCAGTAGTGATTTCAACCCCTCATTTCCCTCAGTGTAACATCCCGTTGTTTCCTTGTTTTCGTCTCTTTATAAGCAACCAGTAGAACGTCACCTTGCCTAAAGTAAACGATTTTCCTAGGTTCAAGTTTTGTACCTAAAACAATCTGAGACAGTCCCTTTGAAGATTTATTCACTGTTCCTGTGAGGAAATGATTCAGTATTGCTGAGATGAGTGCATATCAACACTTCAGATTGATATCAGAAGGAAAACTGGCGACTAAAAATAGCTGGCTCAGCTGAGACATTCTTGTGGCCGGCCGCTGAGTATGTAGCAGCTAGCACAAGACAGCGGAATTATGACGCTACTTTGGCAACGATTTACGCTAGATTAGTGTAAGATGTTATTATACAAACTATTTCATGATTATGGCCGAACATTTCTCCTTCAATTGATTCGTAATTAGCACATTTCGATGAATAATAATAAGATTATCGAAATAAAATAAAGAGCATGTCAAAACGCCTGATATCAGGCGTTGCCACTGGGCAAACGCATAAAACGCCTGATATCAGGCGCTTGCCACTTGGAGGGTTAAGGAGGTATCTTGCGGTGAGAGAGCAGCCACGTTCTAGTAAGCCAAAATTAACGGCCGAGAGGATGAATCATGCTAATCGCTCGTCATCTCGTAATCAGCTGGCCTTCGGGCTGAGCATCGGTCCCTTCCTAGGCCATGGCCGAAGAGAGCTGTAGTGCCACGGGTGTTTTTCTATGTTAGATTCTTTATCTCTTCTAACTTTTGTGAAATATATCAATATTGTGGGTCCAGCCTATGTACAATTCTTGGCCTTCTAGTCTGTCTGAGACCGGGCGAGTCGCTATGCAGTTTGGATCACGTAGCGGTCAGCTTGTATTCGGGAGATAGTGGGTTCGACCCCACTGTCGACAACCCTCTAAGATGATTCTCCGTGGTTTCCTATGTGCATAACAGGCTGATGCCGGGGCTGTACCTTAATATCACGATCGCTTCCTTCCCACTCAGCACTTTCTTATCCCATCATCGGTGCGACATAAAGCAAATTTTGTAAAATAAACTATAAAAGATAAGTGGAGCTTCTACGGTGTGTAGAATTAATTAGTTCTTTTCCCGGGTTGAATCGTGTTGTTGTTTTCTCTACAGTTTCGAATACATTGTAGTATTCTTTGTCAAGGCGACTGAAATACATCACAGTGTGATTGCTGCCTGGGAGACTGATTACCTCGGATCGAGTAGGGGTATTTCAGTCGCCTTGACAAAGAATACTGCAGTGCATTCGAAACGTCGGTAAATTGTTCGGAATGTACAAACAACAACAACACGAGTCAACCTGGAAAAAGAACTAATTAATAGGAAAAGAGTTTCTTTTTCGAATTTGCCTAAGGTGGAGGTGCGTAACCAACTGTAATCAGTACCTACGGTGGAGCATATTATGAACAGTACAAGAAACATATCTGCTGTGTTTTAAGGTGAATCTGTCTTTGATCATGTTTTGCAGTTGGTTATTTTTTTTAAAAGATTAATCATTATTGTTTCAAGGTAGCTACAGGGGTTACAAGCCTGTAATCTTTCACTTTTGTTGTTCATAGTTTACGTGGATCGTTTACTGGAATATATAAAGTGGCAGAAAGGGGTTCAGTTAGGTGGAAATGTAGCAAGTAGTTTGGCCTATGTCGACCATTTCGTCTTAATGGCAGATTGTGCACAAAGCTTCAGTCTAATATATCGGAAGTTAAAATTAGGTGCCTTGAGTATATGAAAATTCATGATTTCCAAAACAAAAGCGATGGAACGATTGCAGAGAGGGTACTCGAGGAATGAGGAGGAGATAAGGCCAAGTTAGGATTGCACTCGATGGATGAAGTTGTACGCATAAACTATCTTCAATGCTCGGGTCATATGAGATGAATGAAGGTGGATAGTTGAGATAGGAGAGTAATGTACTCGGTCGTGAATGGTAAGAGAAGTAGAGGGAGACAAAGATGGCCATGGTTAGGCACAGTTTCTAATCATTTTAAGAAATGAGATATGCAACTAAATGAGGCCACATGTCCGTCATTCGCTTGATATGAGCGTTTCTTTTCGGTGACCATGATTGTCGTTTCTGAGGCTTGACAACAACGTTGGAAATAGCTTTCAGTGGTTTCCCATTTTCGGCTCCATGGCTAAATGGTTAGCGTACAGGGTCCCGGGTTCGTACCCGTGACGTTAAATCTCTAGTAAAATATAATAATGTTGTGTGCGTCCAACCCTTGTCCCGCTGCTGTACGTGGTCGGGTATGAAGTGAGATGAATCTTTGTACCTAGTTTTTACGACCGGATACCCTTCCTGATGTCTGCCTCATCAGAGGAGTTAATGAGGTGAAATGAATGGCATGATATGTATGGTAGTAGGGAGTGAGTGAAACCCGGTACCGACTCATAGCCTTCTCCTGTCCAATAGCACTCAAAGGAGTCTTCTAGGGTTAACGTCGCCGTCCGACGGACGAATCACCATCAACAACGCCATATGTACCCACTCCATATGAATTCTGCTGAGAGGTTTGGAATGGAATCCAGGCTTTTGATACGCACTCTAGTGATTTATTTTTTTATTTTTTTATTTTTTTTCCGACTGATGGGTCTTGAACCGGATAACCACAGTGTCAGACCATATACAGTAGATTTGACGCCTTAACGATCATGGTCACCAGGCGAGCTCATTAAAAATAAAATATGTTTCAGTACTGTTGCCATTAATGCTTTCACGGCCCGTACTTATAGACATGATACTGGCTTTTTGGCTTATGCCCTGTCAAGAAAATAAGGTGAAATTCTTTACGTTTCGCAGAGAACTTTGCTCTGCGTCATCAGAAGAAAATCTCGTCTGTCCACGAGAAAGGCGTCTAAAACAATGAGGTTTGAATTTGGACGTTACCCAATAGAAGGGGAAATGGTACGAACATTCGTCACCAGATGGCTTCCCGGACGCGATACAGCGTTCGAAGCGGAAGCTGACGGAACCATCAGAATCGGTCAGAGAGGGCCACATAACAGGTGTACGCACCAACGAGCTAGAATAACATAGAGGGGCTGTATGCCTGTCATCAGCGCTCCCTGCTTGAAGCAAGTTGATAAGGGGCAGCCATGTTAACGGTTGTCAAAACAAAGCGAATTGGTGCGAGAGCATATGTTGAGGTGACAGGGAGATCGTGCATGCCAATTTAATTCCCTAAGTTTTAAGAAGTGAAAACATAGATTCTCGCTTTCAAGAATGCCAGCCGTAAGCTCAGCGTATGGTTGTTCTAATCGGAATACTAAAACCAAGGATATATCGTATTTTAAGTAAGTATTACTGAACTATAGAGGAGATTCCTTTTTGTAATTTCTGTTTGCAATTAAATCCATTTTATTGTTTACTTAGCGAAAGTACGGATAGCCACGGTAATTATTTGTCGAATTTTGTTTCAGATTTCGTTTAAAGAACAAGGAATTAACGGAACAATGCAGTGTGAGGGCGAAAAGAGATAAATGGTATCCCACTCAATTCAGTTGCTTATGCTCTGTACATTTCCAGCCCTATTTAATTTTCATTCACATTTACAAATAAAGGAAATGGAGCGCCCACCACCAAGAAAACGTAACCACAAAAATCACTTATTTCGTTCAAACGTACACTAAGTATGATAAATACAGCATTTTACTGCTATTTTTGAAATTTATACAGCCTTTACTGTAGATGTCTGTTGCCTTGGTTTTTAAAACTATGTCACACTTCATAATGGACAACGTTCAAGCTTACCTTTCAGCTAGTAATCCCAGTATGATATGGTAATGGGAGAAACATGATATCCCCTCTATATTATAATAAATAATTACACTAAACGATTATTGTGGTAAAGTATTCATGAGCCGCCTCTTTGGTGTACTGGTTAGCGTGAGCAGCTGCCACCCCTGGAAGCCCGGGTTCGATTCCCGGCTCCGCCACGAAATTTGAAAAGGGGCACGAAGGGCTGGAACGGGATCCTATCAGCCTGGGGAGGTCAACTGAGTAGAAGTGGGTTCGACACCCACCTCAGCCATCCTCGAAGTGATTTTCCGTGGTTTCCCACTTCTCATCTAGGCAAATGTCGGGATGGTACCTAACTTAAGGCCACGGCCGCTTCCTTCTCCTCCCCCACAAAGCCCCTGTTCAGCAGAGCAGGTGCTGCCGTCCCTCACAGTTGTATTCCCCGACCCAATGTCTCACGCTCCAGAAAACTGTCCTTGAGGTGGTAGAGGTGGGATCCGTCGTTGAGTCCGTGGGGAAAAACCAACCCGGGAGGGTAAACAGATTAAGAAAGGAACACAGTACTCATGAGGATGCAATAATTTTAGAAATATGAACAGAATGAGGTTGTAACCTATTGTAGGTCCCTATGATTTTAAGGCTTCCTGTCATAAATATTTATGTCCATCACTTTTATTCTAATTTACGCTTAACCACAACAGCCAAGCAGGGTAACGCTCTTGTTCCGATTTCGAGGCCTATTCGTATGTCACTGTGCGATGATTTCGAATTACCCTACAATCAACTGATCGTGATGTTGGCCTCGTGCCGCAATATGATGAAGTGGCGGTATTCGCTTTAATGCTTCAAGCTATCGGCAACGGTCTTTAATTCTCCCCCAGTGATTCTAAAATGCGTATTTTATACACTTTTCGTCATTTAAAGACCATGCCCCCTTGCTTGTGTGACAACAGGAAACATGGCAGACTTTCGTTCTATTAGCTTCACCCAGGCAGCTCTTCCGCCTCTCTATGTTATTCTAGCTCGTTGGTACGCACATATGAAGATATGACATTGGCACAAACCTGGAATGAAACATCTGGCGATGAGGAACGTACAAATTTGGAAAACACCGAAACGAAATAACAATAGTGAAGGGACAGGGAAGGGAACTACCTACGTAAATCCTTAATGGCTGGCAACCAGGTATTAATTGATAGCCACTGGCTACGTTCCTACGTGCCGCGCAAAATGGCAGTCTGTTCATCAGTGAAGGCGACCTCAGCCAAAAACACAATAAAGCTGAATTTTCTCGGAAAGCATTGTAATTACAAAAAAAATAATAATTTCGAGGCCACATGGTGTGCTTCATTTCGATAGGGCCAGCCATTTGCCCCTCATTTTAGTTGATGTAAGGCAGAAGTTGCCCAATTTTGGGACATACTCCTGTAAAATCTCCCACTAGTTTGAAACAGTAAAATATACCAACATCAAAGGTTTCAAGCTGCATCCTTACCTAATTTCAGCTCAGTGGGTCCGGTAGTTTTCGAGCCTGTCCGGAACAAACAAACAAACAAACAGGCAGACACCTTTTTCATCTTTAGTAGTATAGATAGATAATGTGTGTATTGGCTGATGATTAATTAAACTCGGTATTATCAGCCTTCGATAACACAAGCTTGTAATGGGTTGCAATCGCACATTGTAACTTAATAATGAAATACAGTATATCTCTGGTGAGATACAGTGTGCCCAATGCACTGTATCTTCTGGTGAGGTATAGAACAATTTTGTTACCGATACTATCATGTCTCAGTTTCATCCATTGCTTTCAGAGTATGAAAGTGACTGCCGTTTGAGTAATGTTACACACACCATTCCCAATACAGGCAGTTCCTGTGATGGTGTGGAAATATCGCTCATAGGGTCGGTTGAGGAAAACAACGTGAAATTACACCACTCCTCATTGCCCAAGTACGTCTCCGCAGTGACACTTAGATTATCTGTAATAGCTCTTTGTGGATCTATGAGGATCCAACCACCCTTCGGGCTGAGGACTTGACATAAAATGATGTTGCTAATTAATGTTCGGGAAAGAAAACTTTGACGAGTGCTAAATAATGATTATTTTAAATAGCATTTTTAACTACAGCCCTTGATAGCTAACTGCACCATGGAGGATCCTGTAAAATGTAAAGAAAATGCTGCCGCGCGGAACTTCACCGGCCGCAGCTGATGAATACAGTACGTACACTCGAAATCTTCAGTATCTCGTGGTCAGAAATATTCATTTCAGGCAAGAAATCAGTACAGCCCTCAGAACCACCCAGTACCTGCTTACATACTCTCTCTCCTTTGTCACATCCATCAGACGCGTTAACACATGCACACATCTGAAGAGTGAGGGAAGGTGGAGGAAACGGAAGTACGAGGATATCTAGCATGAAAGAAACACACGCGGAGGGGAAGGTACTTGCTTTCCCGCCTGCCCACACGTCCCACTGGCTCGACAATGAAAGGAGGAACTAGACGCCTCCTTCAAGGCAACAGACGTAATGTGTATGTCAACTCATT
The DNA here is from genome assembly GCF_040414725.1 of Anabrus simplex. NCBI lineage: Eukaryota > Metazoa > Arthropoda > Insecta > Orthoptera > Tettigoniidae > Anabrus > Anabrus simplex. The sequence continues at coordinate 333,491,786 of NC_090267.1, read as the reverse complement.
GAGGGTCAAATTCTCCAGTTTCTTTGTAATTCTTATGTGCGAGTTCTGGCTGAAATGTTAGCGGTCTCGACTATGACTGCATTATCGAATGGCATCGCGCTCAACCACTGTAAGAAAGAATGGCCCTTATTTTCGTCAATATAGGCCCTGTTAAATACTACTACTACTACTACTAATAATAATAATAATAATAATGTTATCCTCAAAAACCAAATTTAAAATAACCTGGCATTAAATAATTATGATTATCAGAGACGCAAGGGCGTTTGGAAAACCGTTCCTATGAAGTTGTCAGCGGTGATCAAACAATGAAATGCCATATACTGGGTTGGGATTACATCGTGCACACTTCATTGCAATTAAATTACAGTTAATTAATTGTTTACCTTGACTAAGAAAAGCTAGTATAGCCAGAATATTTAACCATAGAAACATCTTAATCAGTTCCCGAAAAAATGGAGTTGGGAGTGGCCTCTGAGTGCGCAACGTCGCAAGCCACACCTCCTTGAAGACGAACACATGTGACGTTGTCTTGGTTACTTCTCCTTCATCCTCAAGGTTGACCGAAATCTTCGCCCAAACATTACCTGTTTCCTATTCCACCCGGAATTCTTGTGAGCGCGATTGTACATTTGACCATTGAGCACGATTGATGAGCTCACGTTATGCTCTGGTCTGAGTTGGACCATTCACCTTCTAACTTCCAAGTCCTTCATGGAACAGATCCTTCTCACAATAAAGGCCATAGTAAATATTTTTTCGGCTAATTAACCTAGTATATGTCTGCTAGGCACACCTGAAGTTCATTTGGTGAGTCATACATCCCGTGTGAACACAAATCTCGTTTGATTGGCTGCAAACACTAAACAGGTTTTTACTAATTAACTTGTCCGTAGGAGGTGTTCTCTGGAAACATGCGACTCAGCAAGGGATGGGAGCTGTTAGACCCGAATAGTTAAGATTCTCTGTCTGAAGGCTGAAATGTAAGCAGAACGCGAAGTTAGAAACTTTCGACGCCGTTATAGATATTTTAACAATTGAATGTTTTCATGTTCATTGCTTTTAACATCTAAGTGCAGTGCATTACAGGAAAATATCTTTGCCAGTTTTCATTAAATCCAGTACTGGTTTTATTAAATAATAAGTCATGGAAAAAATACTTAATTGAGGACCTCTCGTAATAATCGTAATAGCCGTGAAAGGTAATGCAGTAGTATATATATATATATATATATATATATATATATATATATATATATATATATATATATATACACACGCGTGCGCAATCGGAGATTACTCCATACATTTTGTTTTAATGTGATACTTACTATTGTTGCTTATAACACACAAAATTGGATGTTGGGCTTAAATTGTCATCATCACAACATTCATATTATCTTCAAGACTTGGTTGTCTACTTTTTGCTTTGTATTGTCGCTATAACTAAGGTTTGCTCGCACATACAAGAAATTGAGAAGCATAAAGTTAGGCCTCTTGTTTTGTATGTGAGGTTGGGGCACACTTCCGTTTATGTAATCGTAAAACTTGCAGCTGATATCTCATTTACAAACTGTGTGGAAAAGATAAAGAGAATCATTGTAGGCGCTCAGTATTGACAGTCGGTCTTTTGTACTAAAATTTCGGTTTTCTCATGGAACTGGCTGAAACGACAAGTTCTGCGTTTACATGACTTATATTTTCTAAATATAAAATAAATTAGAACCCCGTACGTCCGTCCGTTGCGTGACAAATACGTAGTGTCTATACTAATGGTTTTACCTGTCTGACTTTTTGGCTCAATGGTCAGCGTACTGGCCTTCGGTTCAGAGAGTCCTGGGTTCGTTTGCCGGCCGGGTCGGGGATTTTAACCTTCATTGGTTAATTCCAGTGGCCCGGGGGCTGGGTGTTTGTGCTGTCCCCAACATCCCTGCAACTTACACACCACACATAACACTATCCTCCACCACAATAACACGCAGCTGTCTACACATGCCGCCCACCCTCATCGGAGGGTCTACCTTACAAGGGTCTGCACTCGGCTAAAAATAGCCACACGAAAATATCTACTAGGTACAACACACACTACCGACCACTACAGATACACACAATCATAAAATCATCCCTCCACATAGACTTTGCGTCAGGAAGGGCATCCGGTCGTAAAACTGGGACAAATCTTCAATTGTCGAACAGTAAATTGGAAAAAGGTCAAGAAGGGGATTTACCTGTAGTTATGTCAGAGAAAATGTTGAATTTGGGTTCCCTTGGAAGCACTTTTTACAGTTCTCTATTAATGGCACAAGCAGTTTAGCTGGAAATGTTTGAGAAGGAGAGAGAATCCACAAGGAATAGCTGCCATAGAACAAGGGGTACCGTACGGTAACAGCATCAAATAGATGATGTTCGCACTATTTATCTTAGGATAAAGTGAGCTTATGTGTATATTTTTAGTTTTGAATTTCCCCTGTTGTAGCCCTACAGCTATCCCCGATCAGGAAAACTTTATTTTTCTTTACACATACCGTACAGATAATTATTTATCATTGCCAATGAACCTCGTAAAACATCTAAACACATATCTTTTATATACGAAACAGGAATACCAAAACGAAGGAAGAAATTCATTGAAAATTGAAATCATTTCCCACCAACTGGCAGGTATGTGATACTTTTCTTCAAAGTACTTAAAACAGGGTTCGTAGTGTTTCGTCTTTTCAGAATCAACTTCTTTGGCCTGTGAACTCTCAAACCTTATTGTTGGATCAATAACAACGCCGATGTCTCCTTCCTGTCAATCCCGACAATGCCTGCACGTTTACTGAATCCATCGCTAGAGATACAGTGCACTTCTTCAAAGACTTCAAATCTGCCAGAATTCAGAATGTTTCCATAGTTGCACCTTCTCACGAAGGACATAACTTGAAATTGAAAGCATTTTTGATCACGTTTCCTGGGAAAAATGCATACACATATTTAATCAAAATGTCTAGTTCAACATTGACAGTTTTTCATTGGTTGACTTTTAACAATGTTGATAAGAGAGGAGTGATTCGCATGGATGTCGCATTTACTGACCACTTAAATAGTTTTAGAAATCAATTTCTCTCACTATAAACTCATTTTAATGAGGTATTTGCTTTTGACAATACATGTAGAAGAGATGAAACAGAACATAGGTTTGTTCGCTTCCAGTTTTCAGTAAAATTCACCTTTCTGTTGACTGGAATAGTTTTTAAGAATTCTAAAAAGATATATATTTTTTTCTCGTTTTCTAACACAACACACTCGCCCAAAGTGCTGATGATAGGTGTTGCTTCATCTAGCTTCAACAATAGCTTGAAGGTGCCGGAGCAAGCTGCACACGCGGTCCTTGGTGGAAACCTGAGGAATCGCCTCCCACTCTTCATATAACTATCCATAGGAGTCGAACACATGTTATATCTCGCACGTGTTTTGAGATCGAAGTCGGGGCTGCCAATTGATCAGGCCGAGTTTGTTTCCAAACTGCACCACGGAAGTCTCCGGTGCAGCGTGCAGGATGCTATTTACCATCTTGCATTAGTATGATTTTTGTTTTCCAACTAACTGTGCATATCGTATCAATATCAACTGATTTCCCAAGATCTCGTTATACCAGTGTGCATTTAGCTCGTAATCGTCGATCATGGTGACATTGACAAGCTCTGTGCGTGCCCAAAGACTAATGCTTTCCCACACCATAACTGAACCTCAAACTCCTAAGGTGTATAAAATATTAAGATACAGGGAAAACCGTGACGCATCCTGAACAGTTCCCACGGGGACATCGTAACGCCTCCAGGCTACACATCACCTATTACCTGTTAACACGAAAAGTAATTGATTTATCCTTTTAAAATTGGTTGATTGGTGTTAGCCCATTTGCATGCTGATGGCTGCTTTTAAGGCTTCTGGTTTGACGAGTTTCTCAACACATTCAAGCGGAATGTTTATTGAAATTTTTGATATGCGGTTACAGCACTTAAAACTGCTGTAACATTTTCAGAGCAACTGGGTTGACAAAATTGTGGAGCATCTCGGAGTAATGAGGGTTATCTGGTCGTAATTTATGTTGGGAAGATTATAAACGATGTATAGTTGTGGTTGTCCTTTTAATCAACACCTTCATATAAACATGCGCCTTTCTTAATTGTGCTGGTGTTGGAAAAATTGATGCTGCGGTGACAGAATAGAATGCATGCTACTATCTTTCAGTGGATCTTGTCTAGAGTACATTAGTAGTGCCGGTTCATCTGCGTGAGTCGTGTAGCGTTGCGTACTAATTATCGACTGAGACTATAACAGTTCTTTGTTGAGTGAAACTCTCGGTTCATGATCATGCTTCCCACCATCAGAAAGATGCTGGAGTTGACTGGAGTTTCGAGCCACATCCGTCATACATTATTAACCTGACATTGCACTCTACTATTTCCAGTAGTTCGAATCTCGTCAGACTTCTTTTCAGAGAATCTGCATTGATGATTTCAATACTATCGGATAGAACTGAATGTCTTCGCCATCAAGCTAGTCCAGTTCTTTACGAAAGGAATTATAAAATGCCAAATTATTGTACTAAAATCATAGAAAAGAAATGGAAGATAATAAGAGGAATAAAGACATATCTACATGTACAGTAAGTTAATGTGTACGAAGACCCTTAGGACTTCAGTCTATTATTATTATTATTATTATTATTATTATTATTATTATTATTATTATGTCCGGCTCCATGGCTAAATGGTTAGCGTGCTGGCCTTTGGTCACAGGGGTCCCGGGTTCGATTCCCGTCAGGGTCGGGAGTTTTAACCATAATTGGTTAATTCCACTGGCACGGGGGTTAGGTGTATGTGTCGTCTTCATCATAATTTCATCCTCATCACGACGCGCAAGTCGCCTACGGGAGTCAGTTCAAAAGACCTGCACCTGGCGAACCGAACTTGTCCTCGGACACTCCCGGCACTAAAAGTCATACGTCATATCATTTTTTCATTATTATTATTATTATTATTATTATTATTATTATTATTATTATTTAGTCTGTCTTTTTGCTGCCGCGGTTAGCTCCACGCTCCCTATTCATTACCACGTTTCTCTGCCAGGCTCCAGGATATATTTTTTCCTCTTTCCCTTTACAGTGAGGCGGCCGGAACCAGCGCGGGTTGTTACTTTCATTCCGTGCCGGAAGATAGCGCTCTGATTGACGTGTGCAAGCCGTGACGAGCACTGCCGCCTACTGCCCCCTCAAGTGTGGGAAACATGCGGGCTGCGAGCGAGGAACATGTCTGATTCGCGTTATACGCAAAAGAAGCTTATGATGGTGTATAGTTATTCGCCATACTTACAAACATGAAACTTTAAAATTATTATTCTCGATTTCTATACTAGACTGTTTTTCCCCATTCTCCTTTTTAAGACGAATGAAAATCCACAGCCTGTTTCCGGTCATTCGACCGGGTCAGGAATGGAATGAATGAAGCCCCCATCTAGCGGCGAGGATCGGAAATGTGTCGGCTGTTGAGCCTGTCTCACTCCTCTGGGGCAATGATAAATGACTGACAGATGAAATGAAGTGTTAATGGAGAGTGTTGCTGGAATGAAAGATGACAGGGAAAACTGGAGTACCCGGAGAAAAACTTGCCCCGCCTCCGCTTTGTTCAGCACAAATCTCAGACCGGGATTTGAACCACGGTATCCAGCAGTGAGAGGCCGACGCGCTGCTGCCTGAGCCACGGAGGCTTCCTTTTTAAGACGAATATAAATATTTATTTTCTCCTATAATTCAGGAGCTCCGCAGTGTTTCTTACAGTTTAATTATGTCAGCAACAGGAATATGAATTAAAGTACTCGTTGCTATTATTAAAATGCTGTTAACTTCCAATTTGATCCGTACGTGGTCACTAATGGAATCATTGCCAGGAGAACATATCGCTCGCTTGATTCATTCTGTTGCACGTTACCTTCCACATTTATGTGGGGTCGGTGGATTACTTTCCCGTCGCCACGCGCTGGTCCTAGAAAATCACAGCCGATGTCGCCAAGATTCGAAACCTAGTACTCTTATATTGGGAGTTGAGTCAACTTCTGCGCCAATGCGCCCTCCTGTCGGACTTGGTTTATGATTTCACGTTACGTTCACTGTAAGCTCACTGTACATGTGGTAATTTTTTCGATATCCGAAGACCGACTGCGTAGGCCCATAGCAAGCATATTATTTGATGATGCGCTTACAGTCTGTCATTTGGTTATGGACTGGAATTCCTGCAGGACACGCGTCTGTAAAGTCATTTGCCGAGGTTGGTTGTATTCCCAGATATCACCACGAAAGGTTTGTCGTTATTGGAAATCCACAAAATCCGTGGCAATGCTAAATTGAGGTGTTCCAGGCACAATAATTTATCAAACATTTGAATATACCATTTCAAAAGATGCGAGCAAATTACGAAATCCAAAGATGGGCGCACAATTATTTACTGCTTACAACTGCAATTGTTAAATTTTGCTGAACGTCAACAGAACGTTCTGCATAAAGTGACCTTTCAGTTTGGACCTCAGAGGGAAGTAGTCAGTTTTGTAAATTCAATTTCATTCTCTTTGCACGTCACCTTGGATGAATTTGGTTTTCGTGATATCGTGGAATCTTAAATATGCAAGTTGGCCTTGCCCATTTTTTAAAATATTCTGTCCGTAAATTATACCACCATTTTGGAATAATAATAATAATAATAATAATAATAATCCCAGTCCCTCTCCTTTCACGAGCTGAGGGTTTCCCTTCACTTGTAACCATTATTAGGGTGTCCGTACATCAATAATGGAAAAAGAGTACATCCGTAATACTTTTGTTGTGTACTGAATCGATCACGGGAACAACCCTGTAAACAACAAAAAACTAAAATAAATGGAGGAAAACTAATATATTTTCGCTACATATATTGTACATGGTGTTATTTTTCCATCATTACTTCACATTTGACAAAAATGTTGATTGTAGCATTTTTTTCATGTAGAAGGAAAATAATACTATAGAAATGGATTCGTAAAAAACAGCTTCATAACTTGAAGTTTAATGTATGGAAGCAGAATTTGCAGATATTATGTTAAATCTGGACTATTGTGCATCTGGATCGTATTTCAGACGGACATTCGGACGCACCATGTGAAAATTAAATTGTCCTAACTAAATCCGGACATCTTCTCACCCTAACCATAATATAATGTCGGTACGTATCGTTAGATGCGACTAAGGTGTTACGATGCTGTACCGTATGTCCCGTGATATTTCTGACCCGGGTTTCTGTCGTCTTCTTCCCATTATTTACGGATACGCCTGCTCTCTTTTGCGTACCTTCTGATTCCGGACCATGAACTTTATAGTTTCAACTATGATGTTCGGGCTTGTTGTTAAGGGACCTAACATTAGGTTATCGGCCCAGTTTCAACTCTGTAGGCCTTTTTGAATCTATTTTCTTTCGACGCTGTTATTCTGCGGTGGATTTTTAAAACCGTGGTACATACAGCACATCAAGAGCGTACTAGACCAGTGAGTTGGCCGTGTGGTTAGGGTCGCATTCGAGAGAGGGTGAGTTTGAATCTCATCGTCGGCAGGTCTTAAGATGGTTTTCCGTGATTTCCCATTTTCACATTAGACAAATGCTGGGACTGTACCTCCATGCGTCGCCGAAAACCTTGGATGTGCTAGTGCGATGTTAAACTACTAGCAAACAACCTCCTAAGATGACTGCTGTCCAGCCAGGTGGGCTGCAGATATTGGAGTGCCACGTGATCAACGTGACCTTAATCTCAGTCTATTGCTCGGCTATACTGCCTCTCATATCAACTGCTCATTTGTTTCAGGAGGCTGAATGACCTCTATTTTAGCCCTCAGTCCAATCCAGAACGTACATTCTGAAACTGACGGGGAATCAAACCTTCGGGTAAAACCTCTCCTCCGCGAGCCTGACATCACCACGGGCCGATATCTTCGATGTGGGATAGCTTAAAACTGTTATCAATCATCATCACTGCTTTTCCCGGCTGCGTGGCTGAATGGTCAGCGCATTGGCCTTCGGTTCACAGAGCCCCGAATTCGATTCCTTGCCTGGGTGGAGATTTTAATCTTAAATAGTTCATTCTCTTGGCACGAGCCTGGGTGTTTGTGTTGTTCCCAACATCTCTACAACTTGCACACTTCACGTGACGCTATCCTTCACCACAATAACACATACAGTAGTTTCGTATACATGGCAGATGCTACGCATCCTCGTTCGAGGGCCTGCCATACAAGGGCTGCACCAGGCTGGCAATAGGCACACGGAATTCATTATTATTATTATTATTATTATTATTATTATTATTATTATCATCATCTCATTGTATGGGTTGTTCAATATGAAACCCATATCCTAACTTTGCGTATGAAAAATTGTAAATTGGACTGTATCCTGCAAACGGAACTACAGTACCTTGTTCACCCCGTACCTTCTCTCGTATTCTGACTTCCCAAATATCGTTGATCCTTGCTGCAATAGCAATGTGTTGAAAGGCAATTGCACGTACCCTCAAGCGATACTCTGTTAGGATGCCGAAAAAAAATTTGCTGTTTGGTTTCAATGTTATATTATCGACTAGCTATCAACAGCGAATATGCTACCTAGTCACTGTTGGTGTCGAACTCATCCCCCGTGGTACTTTCAGTCAGTTCATGAGATATTCGTTTTGATTTCATTATCTAGTCACGATTACCATACAATGAGGCCGTTGTTGGCTCGGTATCGGTTCAAGAAGGAGAGCAGGCTTTGTGGATCGATGTCGACAAGCCAAGCCAGTAGCGGGACGCGCAGCTGCCGCATCAGACTCTGTGCATGCTCCAAGCGAGTACCATCCTTCTGGATCATTATACGTAATGCCTCTCTTCCCTGCAGAGTGGCTCACACCTAGTGAACTATAACGGTTCTTACACCAACTCTATTATTAAAGGCTGTCTTGACCTGACAATCGAATTCTTTCAGTTAACTAATCTTGGTGTGCCACTTGCTTTTTACCACGGTGGCCATGATTCGAATTCCGGCTAATACATGTTGAATGTTTGGAATGAGAAGTCGCGTCCCTGTGGTTCGGATTCCACTTACAACCTAATGTCCCATTGCTATGATCTGTACAGTCGTACAGCGTTATGAGCACAAGGGTTGTTGTACTGAGCAAGTGGCTGTGCGCTTTGGGTCACGTAGCTACCAGCTTGCATTCGGGAGATGGTTCGAACCCCACTGTCGACAACCTGAATGTGGTTTTCCGTGGTTTCCCATTTTCACACCAGGAAAATTCTGGGGATGTACCTTAATTAAAGCCACGGTCGATACCTTTCCACTCCTATCCCATTGTCGCCTGAAGATCTGTATCTGTGTCGATGCGACGTAAAGCCAATTGTAAAAAAAAAAAAAATCAGAACTCGCGATTCTAATTTTTCTATGGTATCATATGCATTTTAACATAAATAAATAAATGTTTAAATAACATTAGAATAAATCTTAAATTAAAACAGTATAATTTGTTTTGAGATTTAAAATTTAGAATACACAATACGATGAACTACCCTATGCATGTTGAAATATTCCCTACATATCTTTCAAAATGTACCAATTATTGGTGAAAACTTGAAATTTAGTTTTGCACAGAACAGATTACACGAGGCTAAATTAACTCTATTTAACCATCTTTTAATGAGTGATTTTTTAAATAAAAAAAATACGTTGTTTGTTATGCGTTCAGTCGGACTCGGAAGATTGCAGATGTCGAAAGGAGTTCGAATACAAAAGGTGAAAGTGAAGAAACTGGCTTAAGGAAATTGAAGCAGAGCTAGTCTCAGCTTTATGTCCTGTTGCCAGCCCATGCTCCGAATTGGGGTGCTCTGTATTATAAGATGGAAACGTGGATTTTAGTAATAAATAATTATTATTAGTTTGTAAACCAAACTTTTCCGTTCACTGTTTATCGTGTATAATATACATTTCATTATTAAGTATTTCTGATAAACATGCAGTGCTATAAGTATTGTAAAAACTATGAAGGAAACACTTGAGTAGAATGGGCGCCAATTTTTTTATTCGGTTGTAAAGTTACTTAATTTTGGTTTTATGGAAGATATATTCAATACATTGTTCATGTGTTAATTTGTTATTGTTTACTGAATTATGTGTGCCACTCTGATTTTTACTGGATAGGCCTACTACATTTCTTTGCATATTGTAGCCTACTTTATGACATCGCAACATTTTTTAATGTTTTCAATCAACACTAGTCCTCATTCGGGGCAGTCGCCCAATCGCATCAGTTGTTTGCGTAGTTTTAAATAATTTCAAATCATTTGGAAATTTATCGAATGTATCTCTTGGTAAATTATTCAGATTCCTATCTCCTCTTCCCATAAACGATTATTTGTCACAATTTGTTTTCTTGAATTCGAACTTTGTCCTCATGTTGTAATCCTTCCTCCTCTTTAAAAACGCCACTCATCCTCTGTTAATGTCATTCCACGCCATCACTCCACTGACAGTTCGGAAAATACCGCTCAGTCGAGCAGGTAGTCTTCTTTCTCCCAAGTCTTCTCAGTCCACAGTTTGCAACATTTTCGTAGTAGGCCTACTTTTTTTTGTCGGAAATCACCCAGAACAGATCGAGCTGATTTTATTTGGACTTGTTCCAATTCACGAATCATTAATCCTGGTGAAGGTCCCATACACCGGAACCATACTCTAATTGTTGTCTTACCAGAGACTTACATACCCTCTCCTTTACATCCTTCCTACTACCCCTAAGCACCTCCATAACTATATCAAGAAATCTGTAAACTTTATTTACAATACCTTTTTTGTAAATACCCCAATGAAGTTAAATTGGTAGTAATAGAACATTATTGGAGAAAATTTCAGGCTTGACTTGACCTATGAATTATAGGAATACATTTGTTAATCTTGCCTGTTGAGTATTATGGAAGACCTGTATTCACTCTGCTAACTGGCTCATCAGCGAGAATGGTATTAATAAGTGTTGGGAGTTGAAAATACTGTCGATGGCATCGCCAGTGTGATTGTGGAGGCGGGGATTGGGAGCAGCGCACGTGTCAAGGCCCTCTGTAATAAAGCCATACCAAGCCCTCCAATGATAAATAAACAAGGCTCCTAATTGGTGTGCAGTGCGGACGTCGCGCGGCAGTTGTTTATCGGTACGACGTGTGCGCTGGTGACGTGACGGAGATCCAAACGGCCGCTTAGCGCTTTCTGCTGCTGGGCTGCATTGTTCGGCTCCGCGTTGTATTCGATCACTGGAGTTCTTCATGTTTTTGTGCTGGTCAAGCTCACATCCGCGTTCTTCTAACATGTCACCATCACGAATCCTCGCAAAAACCCTGCTGATGTGCGTTGGAAGAGTTATGTCATATTGTTAGGAATAAAAACAGTCCATTTTATTGATCTAATTTAATCGAGGATAACCCAGCCAGTGTTCTCTCTCTCTCTCTCTCTCTCTCTCTCTCTCTCTCTCTCTCTCTCTCTCTCTCTCAATCGCACTATTTTACCTGAAAATAAATTACAACACTTCACGAATTACAAGTCTCTTGTCCACACAGCGGGTCTACGGCTGGCTAGTATTTACCTGGAACGGACGATTGACGTGTTTGGTATGTCTCACTTTTCGCCTGGCTTCGCACGCACCAACTACAAGACGGCAGTTCTTGTAGTTGGGTTCGAATCCGCATCCGTTGGCTAACTCAGTACACGACTGCTGTGCACTTCGCTTGTCTCCGGACAAGACCTATAATATGCACAGTGAACTCGCGGGGCTGTACCCAATACACCTAACCACTAGACAACGAACAACTCGACTATTCCAACACACACTACCCAAACACTCCTCTTATAGCGCCGAGCCTGCTTTTATATACCTGATACCTATTCGGGCAGAGTAGGAACGTTCTACTTTCGCCTTCCAGAAAATCCATACAGACGCCAGACGAAAAGCACAATGCAAGCAGAGGCCGTTGTATGCCCTCACGCCGGCCGGGAACTCCCCCAGCCCGATTCTCTCATCCCTTCCATGAAATATCAGCGGCTGGCAATTGTATGAACACGTAACAATATCTTCATCTTGCCATGTTAATGCTTACGGTTAACAGATCGTAATGACAAGGTATGGCGACTGTTACTCGTCTAAACTACAGTGTGTAAGGTATTTTCCATTTATTTGTTCTGTATCTCCTTTGGTCCATATTGTTTCTCCCAACGGTATCCGTGTGGCCTTTTATTTATTCACTCAGTTCAACCTGATACCACTAATTTCGGGAAAGCTGGAAATTTGTTTTGCGGCGATTGTCAATAAATAAATAAATAAATAAATAAATAAATACATTTATTGTAAATGTATATTTCTCATGATGATCATCATCTTCATCGTTGACTATCTCCAGTTGCCCGGGTGTTGTGTAAGAGCTCTCTCTATCTTGTCTGTCCATGAACCACTGTTCTCTTATAATCTTCTCCCAATCTTGTCCTCTCTCCTCGATATCTTTCTTCACCAGATCTATCCATTTTCCTCTGGGTCTGCTCACTGGTCTTTTAACTTCTCTTTCATATTCTCTTCTCGCAGTCCTGCTTGCACCTATCCTTCTTACATGACCAGACCACTTCAGTCTTGCTTTCTGAATCCTCTGTAGTAGGGAGTCTCCCATTCCCACCTCCTCTCGGACTTTTTCATTCCTGCACTTGTCCATCATGGTGCGTAGGAACTGCATTTCTGCAGCTTGGAGTTTTGAGTTGTCTTGTCTCGTTAACGTGGTAGTTTTTAAGCTATACGTGAGGATGGGTATATAATATGATTTATATAATGTCATCTTTGCTTTTAATGGTACTTGATTATCGTATAGCAGTTGTCTTACTTGGTGGTAAAATTGAGTACCGGTACTTAAACGTTGGAACACTGTCCAGTTTGGTGTCATTTATTCTGATTTGTGGTTTGTCATTTCCCCTCTGTAACTTCATCACCGCCGTCTTACCCTTGTTGATATTTAAATCATACATCTTAAGCTCTTGACTCCATTTCTGCAGCTTTTTGTCCACATCGTTTTCGGTTTTACCCCAGATCACCACGCCGTCTACAAAAATGAAAGCTTGCAAGTCCTGCTGCTCCTTCCTTTTTAGAGCTTTTAGTTTGGCATCCATCTCAGTGATAAATAATAGAGGTGATGAAGCACTGCCTTGCTGTACTCCTCTTTTCGTTTCAGTTTTAGACCATGATAGAGCAGAGTAGAAGCCTACGTGGCTCAGGCGGCAGCGCGTCGGCCTCTCACCGCTGGGTTCCGTGGTTCAAATCCCGGTCACTCCATGTGAGATTTGTGCTGGACAAAGCGGAGGCGGGACAGGTTTTTCTCCGGGTACTCCTATTATCCCTGTCAGCTTTCATTCCAGCAACACTATCCAATATCATTTAATTTCATCTGCCAGTCATTAATCATTGCCGCAGAGGAGTGCGACAGGCCTTGGCAGCCGGCACAATTCCCGAGCTGGTCAATGACTGGAAAACAGGTTGTAGGTTTTTATTTTCAGAGCAGAGTAATTCTACGGTAGTTGATGCATTTCCGTCTACTCCCCTTCTTGAAAAGAGGTACGATTATACCCTTCTTCCAATCTTCTGGGATAGTGTTTTCCTGCCATACTGTGTTAGGGAGTCTTTATAACCAATGGACTGCTGGAGTTATTGCTGCTCGCAACGTATCTGTACTTAACTCATCCACTCCAACTGCTTTCCCTTTCCTCATACTTTTCATAGGCTTTTCTATCTCCAGCCATGTAATTGGGGGTTCTACGCTTCCTACTTTCCTCGTTAATACTACAGGGTCCTCACTGCTGTAGTTCTCGCTACTCCATTTAAGAGATTATTAAGAAAGGTCTTCAATTCATTCCTGATTCCACCTTCTTCTCGCTCTAAGGTCATGTTGTCCCATTCTATTGCCTTTATATCCTTGTTCACACCTGTTCTTGACTAACCGGTACAATATTTTCCTATTTCCTCTGCTGTGTAATTCCAATTTATCCACAAACTCATTCCATGTTTTTTCCTTCTCTTCTCTTACTACCCCTCTTGACGATTAGTTTCTTTGTTCTACAAAGTCCTGTAGTCTATTAACTTCTTAACTTAGGGCCTACTTGGTCTTGGATAGTTTTTTTTTGTTTTTCTTTATCTAGGATCTTGTTTGCTTGATTTCTTGCTTTAATGGCTGTTTTGACTTTGTCGTTCCATCAAGGTGCCCCTTTTTCCTTCTTTGTCGATCTTGTTAACCCACAAGAGTTCTTTAGCTTCTCCCACAAATCTATCTTCAAAAATTTACCACTCTTCCTCTACCTCCTCTACTGCTGTTGTTTCTCCCCGTGGTAGGTTTTGTTGTATTCTATTCTATTCTTCCTAGAAGACCTGAGCTTTTTCTAATTTCCATGTCTTTATTTTTTCGTTTCTTCTTTGTTTTCTTCTGAATTTCATTTGTTATAAATAGTCCAAGTCCATGATCAGCAAGCTACAGTCGCTGTCCATACTTTCGCTGGGAATGACCTTGACATGTCAACCATCCCCCTCCCCCTTTGTTTTTTAATGACATAATCTATCAAAGATTTATGTTTGCCATCCCAGCCATACCTTGTTCTTGATGATCATGCCATTTCTTCTACATTATTCTTCTGTATTATTGTTTCCAAACCCATGTGGCCCAACGATATCCCTACAGCCTTGTCTGTTTGCTCCAACTTGTGCATTTAGGTCTCCAATAATGATATCGTTTTCTTCATCGATTACATCTAAGTCTTGAAGAAATGTTTCTTTATCATCAGCAGTGCATCCAGTCTGTGGAGCGCACACTTGTACAATCACGTAATTTGTTGTGTGATTCATCCTAAATGTATAATATTGCTCTACAAAGCTGTAATGTCTATATTTAGGCTCATAAACTGCAATTATAGGGAGAACGATTTTCTCTTCTGCAGTTTGGTCTCAATACCCCATAGCAGAACTTTGGCGCGCTTTGCTCAACATTTATCAGAAAATACGTCCTTGAAGGGGGAGGGGTACAGGGGTTTCGGGCCAGAAAACCTGAAATGAGATTTTGGTACTAGTAGACATATTACAGCCACACATGCGTGTCGCTTTTTCTACAATTCAAAACACTCGAAGCTAAATTGGTTACCTCCTACGGGATAATAGACCATATCGTCGAGTGTTGGGCGGAGGTTAAATAAACTCCTTTAATTCTGTGCTGGTCCCCTATTGTAGAAAATGCCACTGAAATCCAGGAGGCAGTACCTGTTCTCCAGGTTAGGGGGTGGCCTCATTGACACTTGGCAGTTAGGTATAATGTGTGTGTTTTTTGATTCCACCATAATAATAGCCTGTATGAAGCATCAAAGTGAATCAAGACAAAGAGCTAAGGAATATCCCAGAAGCGAAGCGCATCTCTTGTCTCCAGGGAGTTGCGAGAAGTCGATGGAGGTCAACGATCCCACTGTCCTATCCAAGAGCGTCCTGGATAAGGTTTGCAGAAGAAGAAAAATACTAGTTTTAATCTGATTAGCTTCAAACTTTGCACAAACGTGCACCTACCTTATACGTTCATCATTTGAAGAATACATTTTTAATATGATATACAACATGTCAACTTGTGGAAATATTAACTGTTTTTAAATGCGATGCCACTTATTAACAAAAAAAATGTAGTTGAAATATAAGCTTTTAATTAACATCATACTGAAATTTATATCTTTGACCTTTCTAAGCTTAAAACCCAGTTTTAAACCAGTAAAGAAAAGAAAAAAATGGTGCGCTTGGAGAATTTTGAGAATACCGTCTTGAATAAAAGAGCTGTCATTCCGAATTTCTCAGTATAAACCCAATTCTAAATGTTCTTAATTGAGTCCATATTAGTAGTCTCAACAAATTTGTAGTAAATCAGGCTAAAGTTATTCAAGGCAGAAACTTCACTTGAGCGTCTTCACCGTTTTGCGTCTAAACGATGTAAATGTTGAGGGGAGGGGGGGGGGGCATTTACGTAGTGTAGGGATGTGGCCAATATGAAGATAAGAAACTTCGTCTTTTTTAATGGCTAGTTGAGTAGTTAAGCCATTTTGCAGTGTTCATTGTCGTATTAGCCGTGGGGGAGATTCGTGCTTGTTGAAAACGGATTTTTGGACTCGAGAGCCAACGTAGGATGTATGTTGAGAATCTTGGCTCCAGTAGATGCGACATGATGGATGTTTGACTGTTGAAGAAGGCCTAATAATAATAATAATAATAATAATAATAATAATAATAATAATAATAATAATAATAATAATAATAATCGCCGCATGGCTTCAGCTATATGTGCAGGCATTTCAATTTGACACCGTTTAGGTTGCCTGCTTGTCAGTTTCCATAATCCGTTTTACTCCACCAGATGGCAAAGTAAATGGGATCTCTGTTACGCGATATGTGACTGCGTTCTAATTAATTTGTCTCGTAAACTCGAAATTACTCACCGGAGACCTTTTACTTGCCAACATCGTAGTGTCGAATGAATTTTTTTTCCGCCCCTCAAAAATCCGACTACCTCTGCCGGCTTTAAACTCGCGATCTTGGGATCCAGATGCCGACACTCTTCCACTGATTCACAGTCGACCTTATAATTATTTTATTTTATGTTTATCATCGCACTAACACATCGAATGTTTTCGGCGACCCAAGAATGGGAAAGGGGTAGGATTTGGAAGGTAACGTCCGCAGCCTTAATTACGGTACAGCCGCAGCATTGGTGTCGTGTGAGAATGGGAAACCGCAGAGTGAGTTGGACGTGCGCTTAGGGGCGCGCAGCTGTGATGAGATTGCATTCAGGAGATAGTGGGTTCGAACAGTACTGTCGACAGCCCTGACTATGGTTTTTCCGCTGTTTCCCATCTTCATACCAGTCAAATGCTGGGGTTCGGGCTCGGCCGCTTCCTTCCAACTCCCAGCCCTTCCTATATCCCATCGTTGCCATAAGACCTATCTGTGTCTGTGTGACGTAAAGCTCATTTGTAATTTTTAAAATGGGAAACAATGGAAAACCATCTTCAGAGCTGCCGACGCAGGAATTCGACCCCACTATCTCCCGAATGCAAGCTTACAGCTACGTGACCGTAACCTACTAGCTCGGTAATAAATCATATCTGAATTTGATTAGGTAGAGAAGGAAACGCAGATGTGGTCTGCGAATTCGATCTTACGAGACAGTA
Organism: Anabrus simplex; assembly: GCF_040414725.1. Taxonomy (NCBI): domain Eukaryota; kingdom Metazoa; phylum Arthropoda; class Insecta; order Orthoptera; family Tettigoniidae; genus Anabrus; species Anabrus simplex. The sequence goes on along the minus strand of NC_090267.1, from coordinate 333,474,486 downwards.
ACAAGTTGGTATTGCTTGCTGCAGGAAACAGAATAGTACACTACCAGATGGCATTGTAAGCCAGATCTCTGTTGGGCGATCTATCGCGGAATTTAAATTAATTTAGTGGGGTTAATACGGAATGTATGCCTTTGCTGGCGAGATGTAGTGTTTACAGTGCACTTTGTCTTCTGGTATAGGCTAGAATAAATTTGTTACTTTCATTGACCTGTCTCAGTCTCATTCTTGGCTTTGACAATATATGTGACCGAGGTATGAGCGATGCTATTAATATCATTCCTTATGCAGCCAGTCTCTGTTATGAATGGTGTGAAAATATCACTCAGTGTTGATTGGTGCATGCATTTCAGTGGGCTTGGCAGACTTATGTAATAGCAACTTCTGGCCCAGTCAGGAAAGCAACGGGAAACTACCTCACTCATTTCCGTAGTATGTCTCTTCAGTGATGGTTAGGTTATCTATGGCAGCTGTTGGCGGAGCTATGGAGGATCAAACTAGCCTTCGGGCTGAATATCCAATATACACAATACGGAATGTGTGAGCAGACATATTTTACACGCTGATGCCATACAACATGGAGTGTCGAATGCACTTTCTTCCACCATTCAAAAAAGCCATATAGTTTATCCTTGCCAGATATGAACCCGTGGTCTTGGGATCCGTGAGGTGACATTTTACCACTGATCTACTGAGAGTGGTGGTTTGACATAATGGTTCTCATAGCGTCAGATTGTGTGTGGTAGACTGGTGTTTTATGGGGTTCTTATGAACGTCAGAGATGCTGTATGATGTTAGTGTTGCCTGCCGCTGTATTCATTAACTTAATGCACCAAGCAAGCCTTGCCTGCTCACGCACGCTACCACAAAAACTGAACTGTCAAACTGTACATAGGAGAGGGGGGGGGGGGGGGGCAGGAGGAATCCGGCCAGCAAGCCAACATTACCATAACACGTCTAGCGGGTCTCTTGAGCTCGCCACCCTCTGCGCGCTACGTAAAGGTCCTTGGTTTTAGTAAAGGGTTTGTTTGTCCACCGATATACGTTTCTGGACTAGTTGAACCAATCTATCCCAGTCGTCAGTGGGCGGTTGTGTTTATGCCGATTCCAGTTTACTTTTGAATAGTGATGGGACATTCGATTCGTTTTACTGAATCGATTCATTTGATTCCGTTCGCGTTACTGAATCGATACAGTGATCCGATTCACGGCACATTAGTCACCGCTCCTACCGCATCTGTGTAGTACGTGCCGGTAAGACAGCAGCAACAGCATTCAGTGCTCGCAGCTGCCATCTGGTCTTCATAATATGAACTCCTTTCTTAGAAAAAAAATGCTAGTCACTCTAATATATGGAAGGTTTCCGGCGACGCAGGGTGGGAAAGGTTAGGATTAGGAAGGTAGCAGCCATGGCCTGAATTAAGGTACAGTCCCAGCATTTCCTGGTGTGAAAATGGGGAAACTACGGAAAATCATCTTAACGGCTGCCGACGGTGGGATTCGTACCCACCATCCCCCGAATACAAGCGCATAGCTACGCGACACTAACCGCGCGACAACTCGCTCAGTCATTTTTGAAAATATGTATTTTTCTATCAGCTGAGGATTTTTTAAATCGTCATACTTTGTATAGGCTACCCGAGATGTACAGTAGCCCGCTGGTTTTCTGATGCAACATACTGTTGGTTAAAGTTATTGCGTCTATCCACATATTATGATTGAAGTCTTGTGCAACGATGTGACATATGAACTGGGAGAATACTGAGCCGTTCTTTCCAGTATAAAACAGGTACTTTTGAGTGGTCATGAGCATGACGCATAGTCATAGGGCAGGCTAGAGTCGAGTTTAATTGTCAAATGTCAACTAAGTTATAATACTAAGATTCATTAAACTAATAAATAGTATAACCTAATAGCCTACCTACTTACTAGCTACTTCAGAATTAAGTTTTGACTACCTTTTTAACACTGCAAATAAATCCATATGTTATTTAAACCTCCCTCTAAGAAGAGGACAGTGAATGCAAATGGTTATTATTTTCAAATGAGCTGAGTTCGAGAGTCCATTATCGATTCTTTCAGTGTAGCATGGCTCACTGTATGTCTCGCTGCAGCGGAAGCTCGGCTCTCCACCTATGTCCAGTGAGCCGATAAGGAGCCGTGTGTATCTTGTGTCTCACTGAGCCATGCTCGTTCACGATTCTTTCGATGTGCCATGATTCACTGTCTCGCTGCAGCGGAAGCTCAGCTTCTCGTCAACGTCCAGTGAGTGCGCCACTCAGCACTGTCCGCTGGGAGTAAGCTGAATCGTGTGCCGTGAGCTCGCCGTTCCTGAGAATCGATTCACTCGGACACTTGAATGAATCGATACACTGCTTCGAATCATGCATTCAGTAGCCAACACTACTTTTGAAACTCTTAAGCAGCCCGAAACCAAGAATAGACCAGGAACAAGTGGCTCGGACTCCTTTTCTTCGCTCTCTGCGACATATATATCTAGAACAGGTGCAAAATTAGTGCAGTGGCTTGGAGACTTAACCTTTAATAATTAACATAGATTGTTGCCTAACACAGACGTGATGTCTCAGTGACTGCTTACTGAAGATGTTATTCTTAAGGATACAATATTAACTAAAGGAGTCAAACCCAATTTTAATTTTAGAACTCTTTTCTTTAAACTAGGCGAGGTGAGTAGCTCAGACGCTAGAGCGTGGCCTTCTGAGCCCAACTTGGCACGTTCCATCTTGGCTCAGTCCGATGGTATTTCAAGGTGTAGGTAGATTTATTGACATTTTAAAGAACTCCTGTGGTACAATATTCCGGTACTTCGGCGTCTCCTGAAAACCGTAAAAAACTAGTTAGTGGGACGTAAAATGATGATGATGATTATTATTATTATTATTATTATTATTATTATTATTATTATTATTATTATTATTATTATTATTTAAACTATCAATCATCACTATCATTTTTCATTTTGCAATAAAAAGACATTTTGTGCCTGTAAATTGTAATCATTGCAAACAAGTGTTCAGATGTCAAATTTTGAAAGAATAGGCGCCTTTTATCATTCTGAGTTTAATGTTAAAGTCGTTCATCTCTCGTTGCATTTTTGCCTATAGCATAACATTATTGCGGGTTCTCAATCAACATATCAAGGTTGTCGGACATGTCCAGTGTTGCCAACTTAGCGGATTTTCCGCTAAATTTGGCGGAATTAGAAGACTGTCGGCGGAGAAATATACCCTTTAGCGGACAGCGGATTTTTTGGCGGAATTCTAGATTTATTATCGCGGAATTTAGCGTTTTATCCATTTTACTTTCTTTTAAAAGAAATTGTACTCCAGTCTGTCTCTGAGCTATTCTGTATTTCTTGTCAGGAGCTAGCAGTCGCATGAGGAAAACGTTATTTGGATTTGATGTTATATCATTTGTAATGCGTGGGTAAGGGTTACTTATCTCTTAGTTGACGAATGTCGACAGATAATGAAACTGTGAGAGCGTAGCATTTATATTTATGCTATGAAGGATCACGCAAAGCTCTAACGATTCTGTTTTCTTAGTTGCCAAACAGCTCTCATCCTTTCTCCGTGAATCATTTTTCGTTCTTCTGTCCACTTTGCTCCAGTCTTCTTTTTCACTTTGTTCTCTGGTTGCACTTTCCATCCATTAATTTTTTTCCTATAGAGGTTTCTATCCGCGGTGTCAGTTGAGTTCATCTGGGCTTTTTCCAGACCCTTCTTCACTTCCAGTACCCATGGAATATTTTTTGGATGTTTTATGTAGGTGAGAATCTTGTATGTCAGTCTACTTGCCGGCAGTCTGCGGACGTGCCCATAAAATTTCAGACGTCTTTTGTGGATGTCTGCTGCAATGTTGGAAAGCTCTTCTGTCACTTTGCGTGACCTCGGTCTATATCCATCTTCTGTTTTTCGGGGGTCGAGAATATTTCTCAGATTATTATTATTTTTATTATTATTATTATTATTATTATTATTATTATTATTATTATTATTATTATTATTTGAGATCGGATTTCTTGGCGGAATTTTAGCGGATTTTAGTAGTATTTAGCGGATCTTGAAAATATAAGTTGGCAACACTGGACATGTCCCTCTCCACCGTGCTCTCTTCCTGCTATCAACTATGGATTTGCGGTCACTCGGACCGCTATAAAACACCATCACTACTACTACTACTACTACTACTACTACTACTACTACTACTACTACTACTACTACTACTACTACTACGAGTTCCCATCCTTGATGGGTGGGACTTCTCCAGATTGTGCTGAGGCTTTGGCTTGCCAAGACGACAGGTGCCCAGTCGGATGGCCTGCAGCTGTCGAGGGGCACGTGATCAGCTTGACGACATTCTCAGCCATATCGTTTGGCTTACATAACCAGGCGCTTTGAATCAGGCAGCTCATCATTTGGACTGTCCAGGCTGAGTGAACCTCCTTCCAGCCCTCAGTTTCGAATTAAAAATCCTTGAACCGAGTGAGGTGGCTATGCGGTTTGGGTCAAGTAGCTGTGAGCTTGCATACGGGAGATAGTGGGTTTGAACCCCAGAGGTGGGAGCTTTGAAGATGGTTTTCTGTCGTTTCCCATTTTCATACCAGGCTGTACCTTAATTACGGTAATTAAGATAAGTCATTTCGTATCCCCTCGTCGCCATCTGACCTGCCATCGGTGCGACGTAATACCAGTAGAAAAAAAAAAACAGATGGAACTTGTGACTGGGAAGATCTAAATTCTATTCCACGAAAGTGGGAGATTATTATTATTATTATTATTATTATTATTATTATTATTATTATTATTATTATTATTATTATTATTATTATTACCGTGGTTTGGTGGATTAGCAGAGGTGAAAGAAAGTGCTGGGATGAACAGGTCTCAATCTTCGAAATTAAAGTTAATTTAAAATTTAACAAGGTTATATTTTCTTTTTAAGATCAAGAAATAACAAATATAACAGGTACTTAGTACCCTAGCAACAAATCGAGAATGTACAACTACAGTGATTACAGGATTTGGGCTCCGAGAGCCAGACACACACTTCTTGAGCTATAAGCCCAACTTGACACATATACGAGATTCAACAAAGGGGCAGAAGACCCCAATCATGCCCAGGAGCTCTTGCTCCCAATTACACAGTAAAGCCTCCTCGAGGCACGCAGAAATCAAAATTTTAAGAAAGAGCAACCCGCTCATAAAGTTCAAGCCTATCAAAGGCCACACCAAACTCTACTTCCAAGCTGTCCTCCAAGTACATGAAAACAGGGGTAAAAATACCCAACCTACTGAGGCCTATTAAGTAAAGAAACAGGTCAATTACATGGCCTCCAAAATACCAACTTGAGAGGAGGCGAAACTGCACTCCTAATACATTTCTTTAAAAACCTATTTGGCACTAGGCCGCTTATGCAAGGGCTAATCCCATACTAAAGAGGTGACACGATAGGAAAACTTATTACATTACGAAACGAAGAAAAATGGTTGAGAAACGTAGTCACCTCAAAAACAATATGAAAGGGAGCTCGAGAGGGTTAGGCACTCTCTATCCCAATTTGTAGTTTAAGGAGATAGAATTTATACCAAGAGTATATTGCATTTTAGAGGAAAGTTACATGGTAAAAGGTTTCGAACCCGCCCCGAGGGTTAAACTGCTGAGCTGGCAAGAAAATAAGTTATAAAACGGCCATTACCTGTTGGTTGAACTGCTGCCCGAAGAAAGAGGCGCTTCCCGCCCCCTGCTACGTACTTTACACACTGATAGATGTTACTGAAGACCCGAAAATCAGCAGTTTATATACCCTCGCGGAACATTCGAGACCTTTCATGAATGAGAACACCCACCCGCAAGCCTTTTATTGGATAATGGCAAAAACTATTACACTAGACGAAGAAGAAACCCCTTATTGGTGGAAAATTAATTACAGAAATTCTTTATTGGTCAAATTCAAAACTGGCGGAAAGAAAGGGTTACTATTGCCAACTTAAACAATGACTGAAAGAAATTTAACAAAGAACAAACTTATGAACCCAAAATTTCTCCAAAAACACAGTTCTTTCACTTCGCACTATGGTGCATAATTGTAGTCCTTCAGTAGTGCCATCTAGAAGAGAATGCCCACACTTCTTACTACAGGCAGAACAAAAATACATCGAAAACGACACAGTTCAGAAAACTTCAAAATTTACAAGTAGGGACATCTTCTGAGAAACTTGAGAATTAACATTGTAGTTAAAGTTCAGGCTTCCTCCAGTAGAGGAGTTTCAACCGGCGCAATGTTTGAATTAGCGGAGCGGAGGTGTACCGCCCGGTACAATTATTATTATTATTATTATTATTATTATCATCATCATCATCATCATTATCCCGATGATGACCGTGATGCTGTTACTCGTGATGATAAGGATGACGACGATTTTATAAATATTCGCTCCTGAGTAAATAAAGTAAAATTTGCGTTCAAAAGGTAAGTGCGAATGACGTGAGGCGTGTAAATTACTCCCTTAAGTCGGATGCTCCGAGTAATGACGACATACTTTTATCCTTTATGAAAAGCCTCATTACCTATTCTACCGCATATATTTAATCAGTATCGTTTGCACGGAGAGTTTTCCTAACTGTGTGGAAGTGCGATATAGTCGCTCTCGTCCCTAAGGATAATTCACGTAGTGTACCATCAACTATCGCACTTCATCTATTCTTCGACCCCTTTCCCAAGTACAAGAACACTTGATACACGAGCAAGCTTTCTCTTTCTAGACTAACTACTCACTGCTTGACCATTACCCATCTGGTTTCAAAAAAAAAGGACACCGCACAGCGACTGCCCTACTGAAAGTACTGATGACATCAGACACGCAATGGACAGCTGACAAGTTACTGTACTTGTTTTTACTTGATTTTTCCAGTGCCTGTGATACCGTTGGTGCTACTTCCGAAATGGGATTTTTCTAAATTTCAACCAGACTGCAGTAAAAATGGCATCGTACCTCACGAAATGCCGTCAATGTGTTGCAGCAAATAACGACAGATTTTAGTGGCTTAATAAACCCTTCGTAATCCCTTGGGGGTCTGTCCTTGGACCAATGCTATTTGAAATTTACATATGCGATGTTGCCAGATCTGTTACTGCAAGTATCATCTTTATGCTGGTGCTCAAAAATATTTTTTTTCTTTTTTTGCTATTTTGCTTTACGTCCCACCGACACAGATAGGTCTTATGGCGACGATGGAATAGGAAAGGCCTAGGAAGTGGAAGGAAGTGGCCGTGGCCTTAATTAAGGTACAGCCCCAGCATTTGCCTGGTGTGAAAATGGGAAACCACGGAAAACCATTCTCAGGGCTGCCGACAGTGGGATTCGAACCCCCTATCTCCCGGATGCAAGCTCACAGCTGCGCGCTCCTAGCGGCACGGCCAACTCGCCCGGTCAAAAAAAAAAAAAAAAAAAAAAAACAGTTCAACGACATGTTAACACAGATTTAAGCCTTGCAAGTAACTACGCATCTAATAATAACATTAAACTGAATCCCTTCAAAAACAAAGGTAACAATCATGGGCACTTCTAAAAACTTTAAAAATCTGGAAACAATCTGGCATTCCTCCTGTAGCACCAAACAGCTCCAATGTAAATCAGTTACAAATCTTGGTGTGGCTTAAGTAAAACATTTAACTGATCGTAGCACTTGATGAATGTGTTGAAAATGATGCTATATACCACGCCTGCATTCCCTGAGGCGGTACACAAATATATTTCCTCGCTCCCTGAAAATAAAGCCCAATCAGTTACTCAGTTTTTCTTTCCGCTTTTCAATTGTTGCCATTCTGTTACTCAGTTTTTCTTTCCGCTTTTCAATTGTTGCCATTCTGTTTTTATTGACATAAATAATGAACAAGGTATGAGTGCCCACAATGCATGCTCCAGGTAAGCATTCGACATACGTCCCTATGAGCACATATCTCCTTTCTGTAGACATTTACCTTGGTTACGCCTGGACGACAGACTAGGCTGCATACGACTACTTTATTGTAACAGGTGCTCTCTGAAAACTCTTACTTACATGTCCTCTAGATTTCGCTACCTTCGTTCCCTGGACCTGTTGTATACCTGGTCATGTCATACACTAGAAATCCCTATACATCGAACCACAACATAAAACTCATCGTTCACGGTCACCGCTACCAGCTGGTGGAATGAACTCCCCATTAACATTACGGACGCTAAAATGTAAAAGAAAATTCAAAGCTCCCTGCCAACGTGATCTTATAAGCCCTTCCAGTCTATCCTCAGTGTGAATGGGGGATACATAAATGAGAGTGAAAATGGTTGTTTATTATGTTATAGAAAGTAGCCATGATAATTTATACCTTTGGTTCTAAAAAGTTTAAATATGTTTAAGTTATATTATGTAGGTATTAAAAAAATATTATATTAGTGTGTTTTATATTTTACTATTTCAGCATGATATTTTCATTTTAATATAGGTGTTTTATAGTATATAATCCATTAATTTCACAGCACTTCCTATTGCCGAAACTGCTAACTTTATTTTTTTTTATTGCTTATCAGTAGTGCTCACGTTATTTACGTGTAAGTATATTCTGTTTCTTGTTCGTAGTCATTGTTATGTGGTTAAGTGTAAGAGAGGACCAGGATACCTAACTTCGCCCGATTAATAAAGACATCTAATAATAATAATAATAATCTGTAACTCGTATAGGATAACGTAGTTATAATACATGTCTCACTAGTTAAAGATGTGCTGTGATTCCAAGTAGTAATATAATATTTCGTTCATCTAGGTACGTGTTAGTAAAACGTTCTGAGGAACAAGCTTATGTGACCCGCGAGGACTGAACCTGTTGGTATGGAGAGCCTTAGAGGAATGCAGTCGACATGCGATCCCAATCTCCAGCTGTTGGGAGCTGATATCATCTTGAATGTGTCACTGGCTAGCGTCCATGAACTCTTGACCTCATAGAATGGATCGGGGACATAGTCACACGCTCTCTCTTTGAATAGTAAACAATTTTTAGAAGTAGAAAACATACGTAATCAACTCCCCCGTGGAACAGGATACAAGCAAATCGATTTATCTATTCTTCAAGATGGAAATCCCCTTCTAGCTGCGAGGGTGGGGCACAAGTCATTGCAACTATTATTTTTCCTGACAAATGGACGGCGCTACCATACAGTGATCATATTTCCTGGAAAGCATGACACTCGCAATATACAGACACAGTACGAGACGGCGGTGTACTCGACTTACCACGCACAGGGCGCTGGGACATCAGTAGTGAGTGCGGAATGGATGTGACGAGGTAACTTCTGCGCTGGGTGTGGGAAATATTGGAACGCCCGCCATACTCGCCGGACTTGTTTCCTTGCGATTTTGGTGTCATCCCCAAAGTGAAAGAACCATTGCGTGGGGTGTGGTTTGGGACACGAGAGGGCATTATCAACACTGTGAAATATGAAGTTGCAAAATTCACACGTGGTGAGGTGAGTGGTATCTGACCTGTGGATCACTGTCAGCGTGCAGTAAACAATCTAAGGCACCACTTTGAAGATTTGCTGTTTTGAAGGTTACTGTACTCTGAGAATAAACATTATGTAGCTCCAAGGATTTCATGGCTGGCATTTTCCTCGCTTTATACCCCATACCTGGTAAACCTACTCAGCAGTATTAATACATTCCCCTGCACCTTACGCTCCCCACTCTCATCTGTATATTTCCATTTGTCTGATAGATCCCGCGTTCGTGCGATTGCCGTGACTTATGTCCCATCATCGTCGTTCTACTGTTGGAAGGTAGGCTAGATAACAGATATCGAGTACAGTCGAACCTCGATATCTCGAATCACCTCGGGAGCTATATTTATTTCGACATCGAAATTTCGGGATATAGAGAATACCGTTTTGGAGCATGTATAGCACATAGTTGAATCTTATGTATCTACGGGCTTACACTGAATACATTATTTTTAACAGTAATTTACGGTATCACTTTGATTATAACACTTATTATAAATAGTAACTTTTTAGAAGACAGGTTACAGTACATACAGTAGTGAAACAATAAACATACCTCCGTTAACACCTTTGGAAAAAAATCCGTTAGTGTCTTCTGTTTGTACGGTTAATCTTTCCTCCCTTCACGTTGAAATTTCTCGTCAATACCACGCCGCCGTGATTCGTAAATGAGCTTAACATCCGCGACTTCGGGAGTTTCTTTCGTACGTGACCGGTTATTAATTCACACCAGAGAACAACAACGCTTCGCCGATTTTCCGATCACTAGAAGTTTGTTTTTCGGTTTCCGTCACATTAGCTCTCAGAATCACTGTTAACTCTTTCATTACTTGCTAACTGTTCCTCACAAACCACCAATTGCACAGTTAATGTTGCACAAAATTCTAATTACAGAGTATTCTTTGCTTCAAGAGAGGAAATGTTTGCTTCGAGAAATTCGTGCAACCGAATTTCGAGTAATAGAGAAATACGCGTGAAGAATAGGCCAAACGGCCGGGAAAATTGTTACTTCGAATAATGGAGATTCGCGGTCCGACTGTATTTACGTGTTTCTATTTACGGCTGTCGTGTACTTTTGAGCTATCCGGATTGTATCAATGATTCTTCTTTTTGCCTCCAGTGCACATTATTTCTATGGGAATTGTGGTCATGAAATGAAATGGCGTATGGCTTTTAGTGCCGGAAGTGTCAGAGGACATGTTCGGCTCGCCAGGTGCAGGTCTTTTGATTTGACTCCCTTAGGCGACCTGCGCGTCGTGAGGAGGATGAAATGATGATGAAGACGACACACACCCAGACCCCGTGCCAGAGAAATTAACAAATTAAGGTTAGAATTCCCGACCCTGCCGGGAATCGAACTCGAGACCCCTGTGACAAAAAACCAGCACGCTAACCATTTAGCCATGGAGCCGGACATTGTGGTCATATTTCTACTCGATGGCTGAAAAGGCAGCTCAGAAACTGAAGCAGCCTGTAGAGGCGGGGGGTCTAAATTCAACAACTATCGAATAGGAACGTTTAGTTTGGGACGGCTCTCTGTGTCAACCGAGTCTTGGGTGTGATGGCTGCTTTGAATGTGGTGGGCGTCAATTAGAACAGCTTTTTGAACAACATGCTGTGTCCAGTGCCTAACTTCACTCTGTCAATTCTACAATGTAGAGCATTGTGGAAGAGTAAATAAATTGTCCAGTATGTCGTTCTAGTTGAAATTCGACCCGTCTATGGGCTGCTTCCGTTTTTGCACAAGCTTTAGAAGCACCCGGTATAAGAAGTTCCAAGACTTCGTTGCAATTCGTTTCATTCACACTACCCACTCTGTGGGTTATGCTGAATACATGAAACATCTCCTATGTATAACGTTCAAAGTAATAGCTCTTCGTTAAAGAAGACACTTGTTCAATACTGGACGTTAATCCGTATATTGAAATTAACTTATAGTTCCTTTAATTTTTTAACTTTATAATCTTCATATTCTTCGCCGCAGTAGGCCTATGCAGATTCGGAAGCGACAATCTAGATATAAATTTAAATACTTTGTTTTGAAAAATTATACCAATTAAGATAAATGAACGTCGTAATGTAGTAATTGAGATTGATGAGATTTGAAGTAACATCCATCTGCAAGGAGCTATGCGTATTACGCTATTTGCTTTACGTCGCACACACACAGATAGGTCTTATGGCGATGATGGGTTGAAAATGGGAAACCACGGAAAACCATCTTCAGGGCTGCTGACAGTGGAGTTCGAACCCACTATCTCCCGGATGCAAGCTCACAGCTGTGCGACCCTAACCGTACGGCCAACTCGCCCGATATGCGTATTATGGAAACCTAAAATTTCCGTCGAGATGTGCATTCATTATTTTCTTTCCTTTCTCAGGAAAACGCCGTGCTGTTCCTTGATGACTAAAGACAGATTTGTCTGCTGTGCTACTGATATTGATTAGAATATCTTTAGAAAAATCGTTAGTTACTCTTGTCAAGAATGGCATATCGGCCACACGTCTTTTTTGTAGCGCCGAACATACGCGTGCACGGTTAAAATGACGAAATCTGTAAAGGCATCATCGGCGATGGTAGGTCAATGTAAACAAAGCAAGAGTTCGGCTTGTCCTTCTCAATCTGTGGTTTCGTAGAGCAGGCAGGTGCATTGAGTGTCTTATGTTGATTATCCACGCGCGGTGGCGAACACTTATTTACAGGTTTAGGTTTTGAAGATTAGTTTATCACTGAGTGTACGACACGTAAAATTATTTTTAAACAATGCAACATCTATATATGAGTTTTCTCTGTACATTGCTCAGAATTGAAAAGAACGGTATTTTTTTTTATCGGGCGTGTCCACAGTAACATCTCATGTATTTATGTATTTATGTATTTATGTATGTATGTATGTACGCGCATCACGAGAAAATGGCTGAAGAGAATTTAATGAAAATCGGTATGTAAAGTCGGGAAATGAGGCTCTACAATGTAGGCTATAAATGTTAAAAATGGGAAAAAATGTAAAGGAACGATCCCTTGAATCATAACGATCGCTTGAAGAATAATTCAAGGAGGAGTCGTGAGAGAAGGAAGAGCTCTCTTTACATTAATTGCTTTAACATCACAGAGTCGGGAGAAAACTAAATGTGAAGGCGTACAATACCGAAAGCTCGTAAAATTGATCAACAGTAACATTACATTGACAATTATTTGTTGTGATGTGATTGGTCTCTTCAGCTGCCGCTCATCTCCGACAGATGGGATTGTTGCTGCGTCCCTAGTAAAACAGCATGCCTAAATATTGACGGGAAGTAGCTGGGGAGTTATAAAACTTCTTTTTTCTTAGTATGCCAATCCTCTGGTTCATACATTTTCTGTTAACTTTTGGTACGTAACACACTGAGTCATCGTGTGTGTCCACACATCTCTGCCATCTCTACTCGGAGGTGCTGATTGGAATGAGCAGTGTGCAGATTTAACGGGATATGGCAGAGGAGCGTTCATAGCCGTTTGGCCTGCTCATTCCGCAGCGAAACACGGGCACGTCAGCTAGTGAATGTATATATATTTGCAATTTCAGTATCGGTAGTTTTGTAGGTTTGTGTGACATATACACATACATGCCAAAAGTCGTAGGTTAGCAATATTTAAAGGCCACAGTACCATGAGATCTTTGAAGTGCCCTCACCTGTATCCGGTGTGCTCTGACGTCACGAAATTGGGACCGAGCAAGTGGAGGCATGGTTTTGGTCACATAGTTGTAAACTTGCATTCGGGAGATATTGGGTGCGAACCCCATTGTCGGCGGCCCTGAAGGTGGTTTCCCCATTTTCACACCTGACACATGCTTGGACTGAACCTTAATTAAGGCCACGGTCGCTTCCTTCCCACTCCTAGACCTTTCTTGTTTCATCGTCGCCGTAAGATCCACCGGTGCCGACACGACGTTAAGTGTTTAAAAAGATCGAGGTTGGGTGTAAACACCGTCTGTGCTGATCGTGGCAAAGCGACGTGAATTGTCTTTCGAACGAAGCATGACACTTGGGGCCAGATGGATGTAATATTACATTGTCGAAGTTGTGTGGACATTTACCATTCCTCGGTCCACGATGTCACGTGTGTATCTGGAATACCTCAGGGGAGACATAACCACCCACGGTGAACAGCGCAGTGGCCGACCACGGATGCTCAACGATTACGATTAGCGGCGTCTGACTAGAATTATCCGAGGTAACAGACGAGGCACGCTGGTTCAAATCACATCCACATTTAATGCAGGAGGTACTAGACGCATATCCACGAAGTCAGTGCAACGTTCTTTAATGTCATTGGGACATGGGAACAGAAGACCTACCAGAGTGGCCTTGTTAACACCAAGAAACTGGGGGCGTGGCGTTAATAATTGGACCGTGGAGGACTGACGTCATGTAGCTTGGTTGGTCTGATGAGTCGGACGGTCGGATATGATGCTGACCCCATCAAGCCATGTACCTCAGTTGTCAACAAGGCAGCGTACAAGCTGGTGTTCGCACCGTAATCCGCTGATCCACCTGAACAGATCATTGACTTGTGACTGCTACGTTGAACTGCTTGGTGACTATTTGTAGCCTTTTATGAACATCATTGGGATATTCCAAAAGGATAATGCACTGTGCCCAGGTTGTCCAGAATTGGTTCGAGGAGCGTTCTGGAGAGTTCCGACGATTGCTGTAGTCGCCTCGTTCGCCTGATCTGAATCCTGCCGAACATTTATGGCACGTGGTTGTATGGTCCATTCACACCTAATACCTTTCAGGAAGCTGAGTAGCTGTCCAAACGGCATGGGTCCTAGGTGTCTTTTCCACCGTGGGAGCGATGCCACGAGCAGTTGGTGCACTTAGCCGAGCCAGAGGAGTTCTTACACTATACTAGACTCCCATCCCATGAATTTTGGCATGCTAATGTATATTGTATAAGTTGTATGAAAATAAAACATTTTAAGAACATCGACCATTCAAAAGAAAGGAAATGAATTACGGTACGTAACATCTTTTCAATAGATACAAATTTGAATTTTGCCCCGAAATATCACGACTTAAATGTTTTTAAGTAAGGAGAATTTAATTTTAATGTTGTTTTTAGTATGTATAAAACTTTCAAACTATGTAATAAAATGGTGAACAACTAGGAACTGTCCCGGTATACAACAGTATTCTGCAAGCTATCAAATAGACGTCACAGTCGCAACAAAATGACTCATTTTCATGAAGGGTCTGGATGTGGCACAGGAGCGCCCAGCCCCTACCGTGTGGTGAAGAGTGAAGTGGTGTTTACTCAGCATGCTCGTGACCAGAGGTGGTAGCGTGTGAGGTAATTACAGGCTCTGGTAATGAGTCACTTGTCGCCAAGTTTAGCCGTGCTGCACGACATTTTACTGGCTCACGACAACTTGGAGTAACGTTGCGTATCAGCGAGTATCACACCTGAGCTGCCCTTGAGCCCAGTGTCGTCCAAGAAGTTATTTCCGTATTACTACACGGAATTGAACGCTGCATTCCTATAGCATTTCTCTTCAATCCCTTGCCCTGCGTTTCATGTTTTTACTGTCCTGATTTGCTTGCTCAAATTCTAACGCTATAAGAGTAACCTCGTGAAAAGTTTTCTCCACTAGAACTTCAGCTGATTGTCCTCCTCATGGTCTCTGCCAAACCTTTCCCTCCGTCACAAGCTTCTCCAGGCTGCCTGTTCTTCTGACGATATGTCAGAGATCTTGTGTCTTTTTAAGACTTCAGCCCGGAGGTTGATTGGATCCTCTAATAGCACCACCCCGAAAAGCCTATGACGGCGCCGTAATTGATGAGTACGAGACATGAGAAGTGAGATGGTTTGTCATTGCTTTTCTCACCGGGCCCGAAAGTTGCTGCACGACCAGTCCTATGATTGCTCCTTTCATAATATTCAGATACCTCCACTAGTCGTGCTTCGAATGTCATTACGCAGCACGCCCGTATCAGCAGCTTTCATACTGTCACAGCCATAAATCAGGCTGAGATTTCGGTGGGGGCTACATTTTGCTCTGGTCTTTGCCAGGCGATGGATGGAAAGACCTGCATCCATCAAGAAATAGTAAGACAGGTGTCCGAGAATTCCGGAGGTAAACCTACTATTTTTTCTAATAGTAGCTGATCTTTTCGAGTAGTTTGGATGATTAATTCTTCCAGTTCGGTGTTCAGCCCTAGAAATGCTGAGAATTTGTTGGTAAACCCACATCCCACAGCTCTCAATTTTCTTATTATATGTCTGTTTGATTGTCCAGGTTTCAACACCATAGATGAGAGTGTAGAATACGAGGGATTCAGCCAACGTTACCTGTCTACAAATAAGACTGTGGCTGATGTCTGTAGCACTACGGTCCTTCTTCGGTGGAACACAGGAATTCACCATGCTTTAATATCCTCTATGCCTTCTATCAATGACGTTCGTTGTGATTTCTTCTGTGAGTCTCGTGAGTTGGTGAACTGTAGAGTGTACACTTTTGAAGCCGAACTGCTCGTCGTTCAGGAGGTGTTTGTTTTCAGTAATTGTATAGAATCTTGTCTGTAGGAAGCTCTCGAACATCAAGAAAACTATGGACCATAGTGATATGGGACGATAGGTTTGTGGGAAGGTAGGGTCTGAAAGCGGTTTAGTTATCATAATTACCTTGATCAGTTTCTATGGAGTAGGGAAGTGGGCGTAGAGGAAGGTCGAATGGAATAATTTTGTGATGCATGCCAGGGCCATTTTTGGGAGTTCTCCAAAGAATCTCTACAAATTTTCATCTCGTATTGTTATTCGTTAGGTTGATAGAGCTGTTCGAAACACAATGAACACTTCTTAATGATAGTTAAAATAGGGTCACATAACTATCAGCTTGAATTCGGGAGATAGTGGGTTCGAATCCCACTGTCGGCAGCCCCATTTTCACACCAGACAATTAAGGCCATGATCGCTTCCTTCCCATTTATAGCCCTTTCCTATCCCATCGTCCCCATAACACTTATCTGTGTCGGTGCGACGCAAAGCAAATTGAAAAAAAAAACACCAAGTAGTAGGAAGAGAGAGGGGTCAAACCCGGTGCCGGCTCATAGCCCACTCCCGTCGAATATCACCAAGTGGCCTGCTCTAGGCTTAACTTTCCCATCCGACGGACGAATAGCCATCAGCAGGGCCAAATACTGTCACTCCGTATGAACGCTGCGGAATTGAATCCAGGTTTTTAGCATGCAATCTAGTGCTTAAAAATGGTATACCACCACCACCACCACCTCTCCTACCCTGCCCGCCAACATTCTGATTGTGAAAATGTTTTCGACCAACGGGACTCGAACCGTCCAAAAGACTGAGAGACCATAAATAGACTTGACGTCTTATCGACCAGGTGGGTTTGGAGCAGTGTTGCCAACTTGGCGGATTTTCCGCTAAATTTGGCGGAATTAGAAGACTGTCGGCGGAGAAATATATCATTTAGCGGACAGGGGATATTTTGGCGGAGTTCTTGAATTATTATAGTGGAATTTAGTGTTTTATCTATTTTACGTTGTTTTTTTTTAATTTGCTCTCCAGTCTGCCCCAGAGTTATTACGTATTTCTTGTCAGGAGCTAGCAATCACATGAGGAAAACATTTTATTTGGATTTGATGTTACGAGACCATGGTATCATAAATTTGTAATGCGTGGGGAAAGGTTACTTAAGTCTTAATTGACGAATGACGACAGATAATGAAACTGTGCGAGAGAGTGGTATTTATATTTACGCTATGAAGGAAGACCGTTTAATGAACTCTCCTCTTCTGTTGTTTCCCTTGAGGTAGGGGATTCACCTTGTTTGCACCCGGCACTAAAACGCCTACAAGTTTTAGCTCGCCGGCTCTCAGGCAGGGGGTTAACCCTCGGACACTCGCGCTAGGAATAGACGCAGCATCATTCGCGCGGGCTACTTATGTAGCCCAAATTGAAATTCAATCTGAATGACTTGTACGCGTGGTTTTTATGTTCCTTTGGTAATAATACCCTAAATAGTAGTATATATAAATATTCTAAGCCAAATTTGAAGACCATATGTAGGTTTTCCTTTTGTTGAGAAGAGAAAATAAAAACCCTTGAAGAAAAATTTGATTGCACCTCACACTAAGGGAAATCTACCATTGAAACAGAAATAAAAGAATTCCAGCTTTTACATTCATATATATATATATATATATATATACCTAAATACCTACATTAGAACATATTTTCACGGTAGATAAATAAAAACAATCAGGTTAAAAAACTGTCTTAGAGTTTCTGTGAACATTTTAAGGAATTTTAGCACTCTATCAAAGCACGTATTTCTTTATCAGTAAATTGTGCACCACGATCACGTTCAAACTTGTCTCTCAATTCACCTGTATAAATACTTGATGCTGTGGTAATCATTTGTATTATATTTCTATCTATAAAATATTCTAAATATTCAAGTTCAGTTTTCACACTACGAAAAATTCCCTGAGGGCCACGAAAGTGCACGATCATATTATGGGCTCTTTTACGCAGATTAGTACGTGGATGATCCCTTAGCCACTTTAAATTGCCCTTGGCAATGAATCATCTGGAATTATTGCTGCCGGTACCTGCATCTCATTTGTCGCTGGACTGATTGTACCTTCTTCAGATTCAGTTTGGCGTATTTCGTGTGTAAGTATATCCTGTTAACTATCGTCACTATCACCGCTAACAATACTATCACTACTTTCATCTAACCACTGACTGATTTGAAAGTCATCTATTTGGCCGCTCGGTCATTCTCAGCACTGAAACAACAATGCTCGCGCGGGCTACTATTGTAGCCCAGACCATTTCTAATCCGTCTGGTACCTAAATGGCGTGCCTAGTCAAGCCGGAAACACACTCACCAGTTAATTGCAACATTGACAGGCAGCTATAGAGAGTATCAATATTCCTAGCAAAGAATATACTCTGTACTACAACGAAATAAGTCACTGGGCTACACCTGTAGCCCGCGCGAGTATCCGCGGGTTAATCCCAGTGAAACTCACAGATCAGGTGAGTGCAGGCATTTACTTTTATTATTATTATTATTATTATTATTATTATTATTATTATTATTTAGATCGCATTTCTTGGCGTAATTTTAGCGGCTTTTTAGTAGTATTTAGCAGATTTTGAAACTATAATTTGGCAACACTGTTAGAGCAGGCATTTTGAAGTGTACACACTAAATTGTAATTTTATTTGTGTAAATGTTTAACATTGGAGCAGAGTAGAAAGTTCTAGGGAATTGAATATAATGACCTACCAAAATGGGGATGTTCATTAACGCAGGCCTTCTCGCTTTTGTGTCGGCCGTGATGTGAGATGACGGTCGGTCATTCGCAGAGATGTTATCTATTTACCGCAGGCGAGCCAGAACCTACGCTGACGGAGCTAAAGAAAGTGTCTATAAATTGTGACGGCCATATTGATTAACATAATTGCACAATTGCGTGCGTGCGAGCATCCAATTTGCATAGCGCGCTGGGTTATTAATGTGTGGCTCGGCCTGCACAGGCTGCGGCGCGGTGAGGACAAATCTCAGCTTCGAGGACCCGTGTCAGCAATCTGTGTGGAATGGAACTATAGGTTTCTGATATTTATGTTAAGAAAGAAATATAAGAAGATTGAATGCTGAGTATGAAATTCGAAACTCGAACACGTAGATCAGCTATAATTAACTATAATTAAATAGGTCTGTTTTCGATCATATTTTGCTGTACGGTAGTGACAGCTGGACCTAGGATATCTTATTCTTAACTTTGAAGTAACAGGAATGAACGTAGCAAAGAATGATTGCCGGTACAAACTCGATTGATGAAGCCGTACGCATAAAGTGGTGTGGGGTCATGTGAGACGAATGGAGGAGAGTAGGTTACCTGAGAGAATAATGGAGTCGCCCATGGAGGGTAAGAGAGATAGAGGTAGACCAAGGCAACAATGATTTAATAATACGTGGTGTGGAACTGATCATGGCCGCGGAGCTAGCTGCAATGGAGGCTCTTAGATTATTCACAGAGGTTTTCAGACTGAATGACCACTGGAAGTCGTAAGAGTCTATAATGAAGATGTGTTTCGGATTCTTCTTTTGCTTCTATATCAGGTGTCGTCAGCCGAGAACGAAATACCTTCGGAGCCAGCCTACTCGGCGCTTCGGAGGGGCGGGAGTTATCGAGTGAGCAACGTAGGGGAAGTTTGTGACGTCATACATACCGAACTCCGTGCTGATTCACCGTACAAGATCGTTCATGCCATGTTTCAAATCTGAAGAGAGACATACTTAATCGTACAAGAAAGAGTAACCTGCAGCGAATTAAGGACCTAGCTGATGAAGTTCAACATCAGTTAACTTACTTTCATAGTCACCACAGTACAAGAAATAAACTGAAGTTTATGTTCGTTTAAGAAAATATATAAACCAATGGCATAAATTTTTTTTTCTAGTAGTAGTAGTAGTATTTATTTATGAACAAACAGGCTTTCCGCCCCATTACATGTTCACAAAGCAATAAGACACAATATTAATAATTATAATTAAAAAAAATAATAATAATAATAAAAATAATGATAAAATAATGATAATAATAATATAATACATAAAAATAAAATAATGAAAATAGAGATAATAGGAATAAATAATAACAAAAATGATAACAATTCTGTAGCAGTCCTCGGCTCGAGGATCCAGCAAACTCATCACTTGTCCTTATGCCTACCGCAACTTTCGTCACATTCCTTTTCCCTGACCTACTCCCGATCAATACCAAAACATCTACAGTCAGCACTTACATTCTAACCAGCCATAACACAAACAAAAGTCCTCCACGTTCACAACAATAAATAACACAATCCTAACCCAGCAGAAAATCATAATAACTTACAATCAAATTTCAACACTGGTCTCCCTCCCCACTTACCTTAAATACCACTTTTATTTCAATGCATTACTACCTCTCATGTTGCCACTAGACCATTATTTAGCCATGCTTGATCTCATTTTAAAACCCAAGCCATGCTCAGCATTACATTTGCTATCGCAACCACCACTCATTCCGTGTCCTTGTGGATTCAGCACATACGTCATCTTCATTGTCCTCTAACTTACTCTCTGTCCATACCATAACAACCAACATTCCGCAATTGCCCTTCAATCCATCATACACTACATTTACCAACCCGCACTTAATACAATCATCTCTCCAACTCCAAAAGTTTCAGCAATAAATTAAACCATCTCATTACCAAACCATCTTCGCCTATACCAACACTTCTCCCACACCACATTTTTTTTTTTTTTTTTTTTTTTCGATAAATCTAAACTAATTCAGCAATAAATAAACCATCTACATACCAACTCCCGGATTCCGATACCACCTCTTATCCACCGTTTCCATTCCAGATCCACCTCATATACCTTCCACAATACACCACTAAATCTAAATTTACAACATCTCAGATTTACAAAATAACACCGCTTAACACCGCTTCTCACCATATTTCAACCATAGTCCTCAATAACTGCGACCATTTTATACCACCACTTCTCCAACACCTCATTTCAGCAATATGACACATCTTACCTTAATCGTATCTAGATACCAGGCCATCTTCACCTTAAAATACCAAACACTCATATACCATCTCTTCACCAACACCACATTCCAATCTCTACCATCCAAAACTCTTGTCCCTCTTAACACTCACTTAGTTAGCATTAAATAAACCTCCTACCCAACCAAAAGCTAATACAGCTACCCTTCAATACCAACACATCGCTTCATATACCACCTCTCAATCTCATACCACACTATCATGCTATCCTCTCTCTTATATACATCCACAATAAATATACCACTTCACCATTGCCACATTTCGGCCTTCACAAATAATTACCATCATAACCTAATAAATTTACAGTGAATAACAATTACTGGCATATCGTAAGACTTACCAATCAGCGTCAACTCCAAATATCACAATAAATATATCACTTCACCCTTGCCACGTCTCAGCCTTCACAAATTATTTACCATATTTCAGTCTTCACAAATAGTTACCATCCTAGCCTAATAAAATTACAATGAATAACAATTACTGACATATCATAAAACAAACAGACCATGCCATCCTGACCTCTTACCCAACTCCCCTAACTAAATACTCAGTCCCTATATACACTAAACCATTAAAATTTTAACCTACTATCTCCTTCCCTTATACAGATAACTATTCTACCCCCCTATTCCCCTGCCCACCCTCTAACTCACTCTCCTTCATTTTACTCTCGCAGGCCTTTTTTGTCGCACAAAAATACCTGTTCAATTCACCCCCTTTTTCCCATTGTTTAAGAATCCATCTCAGTATTGCGTTCTCATCCCCTCTCCCCAGTACTTCCCGATTCTCGGCACTCAATAATCTGTGTCTTAACCCCCTCGTTCCCTCACAGTCTCTTAGCAAGTGAAACTCATCATTCACATCTCCACAAAGTACACACCTTGTCTTATCCCTGCCCTGTAACCAGCCCTTATTCCTTGGCAGACCTAAAAGCCACCACATCATCCCATATCGATTTGACCTATCAACGTATCTAATATTCAACCCTGCTATCTCCTCTATTTTCGTCAAAACAATCAGCGAATTTCTTAGTCTGCTTTCCCCCAATAATTTCTGCCTGTGGATATCCCTAATTCTCCTTTCTAGTATTTTCATCCCTCTCACTTCTGTCTTTGACCAAACCTCCCCCCACAGGTGCCCTAATCCTATCCTCTCTAAATATCCTTTTATTTTTTCCAACCATCCACCCTTATACATGCTCTTAAATTGCTGTACATATGCAGCCTGTAAAACTCTCCCCCCTTCCTGTCTTTTTAAATTCATCCAATATCTAACTATTCTTTTCACACCCTCTGATTCCAAATCCTCCCCACACATTAATTCCGCCCCTACGTTTGCTGTACACCTCGGTAAGCCCATCACTAACTTAGCAAAACTACTAACAATCTTTCTTAGTTCCTCTCTTTTTTCATCCAGCCCCCAAACTTCTGCTCCGTATAATACCCTCCCCACTATTACCGACCTGAACACGAGTCTCAGTGTTTTATAACTGATCCCCGGGAACTTGAGTAGCAAATTTCTGACTGAGGCTAAGGCTGCCAAGCCTCTATATTTCATTCTTTTGATCTGGTCACTCCAAGTTCCTTTATCATTAAAAATAACTCCTAGATATTCCAGCTTCCTTACCTGTTCCAATCTTTCTCCCTGTATTACCCAATTCCCTTCCATCTTTCTTCTTTTGTTCACCTGTACTATCAATATTTTAGACTTATTTCCATTAATTTTCAATCCCCATTTCCTCGCAAATAGCATCACTGACTCTAAGGCCCTATTCATCGCCCCTGAAGTTAACGTCATCAATAACACATCATCCGCAAATATCAGTCCTGGCACTTCCAAACCATTAATTACCGGTACAGCCCATTTTCCTGCCCCAAACCCCTCTAAAATATCGTTTATAAATAAAATAAACAGTATGGGCGATAACTTGCAACCTTGTTTTAAACCCACCTTGGACTCCAATGGTCCACTCATTCTCTCTTCTCCCAATTTTACACAAAACCTGACGTCCCTGTATATTCCTTCCACTGCCCTCAACATCTTCTCCGAAATCCCTAGCCTACCTAATTTCTCTCGTAGGGCCTCTCTATTTACCTTATCAAAAGCTTTCTCAAAATCTATTGCTGCTACATAAACCGTACTTCTATTCATATTCTTATACTTTTCTAAAATAGTCTTTACTATCATTATATTATCCACTGTTCTTTTCTTTTTCCTAAATCCCCCTTGGTAATCTGTCAAAATTCCATTTTCTTCCGCCCACCCCCTTATTCTCTTCGCTAGCACCCCCGTATATATTTTACTCAGAGAATCCAACAGAGATATACCCCTATAACTGTTCACATCGTTCCTACTACCCTTTCCCTTGTATATAGGGCATATAATTCCTGTTACCCATTCCCTAGGGTAATTTCCTCCCTCGAATATCCTATTGAATAGTTTCACCATGCCCTCTATCATTATCTCATTTTTACTAATTTCCTTCCAAAACTTATTATTTATACCATTACACCCCCCGGCCGACTTCGCTCTGGCTCTACTTATCACTCCCCGGATTTCCTCTCTTGTGATTTCTTTATCCAAGTCATAAATTGCCACTCCCCTATTACTCCAAATTACTTCTTCTCCCGAACCTCTCCATCTATCACCCCCCTTTTTTCCTAGTAATTCCTCGAAGTGCCTGACCCATTGCACTTCCTCAATACTCGCTCTCTCCATATTCCTTCCACCCTTAATAATTCTATTAATCTTATCCCAGACTCTCTCAAAATTGTTAGTCTTGCAGTCATTATTTATGGCTTCCATTTGTTCCTCTAACCACGTCTTTTTTGTCTCAGAAATTTTCTTTTTATACTCCTTCCTCAATCTACAGAAAAACTCCCTTTCTTGGCTTCCACCTTTCCTTCTATATTCTCCTAAAGCGTCCATCACCCTCCTCCGCAATCCTTCACACTCCCTATTAAACCATTCTTCTCCCTCTTTCTTATTTCCTTTTCTAGCTTTCACCTTCTGCGCTATCATCTTTATTGGATGTAGCAACAATTCCAAGGCTTTATCAGTATCATTCTCTTCTAACGCCCCTTCCCACCCATATTTCAGAAGATGTAACTCCTCCTTTACTACCCTATTCCAATCCCGGCCTACCTTCTCTGTCCATTTGTACTTATTATAACCCCTCCCTCGTTTATCCTTTGTCTCATTTTCCTTCATTGTACGCTTCTCTACCTCTCTTTTCAGCATAACCCTCACCGGGAAATGGTGTGACTCAATCCAATCTCCTATTTCCATACTTACAACTTCCTCAATCATCCCTTCCGAGCTCAGAACCATATCTATCACACTACCCCCTTTCTCCGTAACATATGTCAATTTCCCCGTCCTGTCACCCTCTATCCACCCATTCAGAATATACAAGTTTCCCACAGCACACATCTCTAGGAGCTTCTCTCCATAACTATTTGTAATTTTGTCCTCACTCCTTCTGCTTTCTAACAAACACATTCCATCCTCCCTACTATAAATTGGGCTCTGTTCTCCTATTCTCGCGTTCCAATCCCCAAATAACAACATATCCTCCTCCCCTGGATACATTCCCCTTATCCTACCAATATCCACCAATAACTCTTCAAAAAAATATTTATTTGCATATTCTGAATTACTAGGATGACAGTAAACAAAAGCTAGATTTATTTTCTTCCTCCGTCCCTCTCTCTCTCCCAAATTCAATCTCAGCCATATGGTTTCCATCATATCGGTCTCTATATCCTCTACTCTTTCACTAATTTCTTCCCTAATTAGAACTATCATCCCTCCTGGTGCTCGTCCCTTATTCCTCTCTTTTCTTCTATATTTATATTTTATCTCAAACCCCTTCCATGTAATCTCCCTCCCTGTTTCCAACCACGTCTCTAAGAGTGCCACAACATCGAAACTTTCAATTACTTCCCTAACTTTCTTGTTTCCTAATTTGCTCCTTACTCCTTCAATATTCACACATCCTATCTTCCAAAATTGTTATAACTTTCCCTCCCTCCCTTCTAGGTCTCCCACTCTATTCTTACTTCTAGTATTTATCGACCTCTCTCCCTCTGTATCCTCCATCCCTTTACGTACTTTTCCCCATATGTCTTTTAAGCTCTTACTCCTGACTTTACTCATAAGTTTTTTACCTTCTTGTCGATCTGTCTCCTCTTGACCTTTCTTTTTCGCTACACCACTGCACCCTGCACTCACCTCTTCTTGCTGCTCACCCCCACTCTCCCCCTCACTATTTTGGACTTCTGAATCCATCTCCCTTTGTCCTTTCTTACTCACTGCACCACTACACTCTCCTCTCCCAGTTTCTTGCGGTCCACTCTCACCGTCCACTTCACTATCTTGGTCTTCTGTCTCCCGGCTGCACTGCCCATTCTCTTCCGAGACGCCCTGCTCTCCTGCCACGTCCCTCCTCCTCTTCTTTTCTTCTTTCTTCTTCCCATCTTGCCTTGACCTCTCACCACTCTCAACCCTCTCGTTTTCGTCCATTTCCTTTAGCTTAGAAACTGAATGAACTCTGACCCATCGCCCGTTCGTCACCTCCAACCTCAGACCTCTTATTCGGGCCTTTAGCCCCTGGTTCCTCGCTCTCCAAAGGTGCCTATTCAAGATCTTCGCGTTTTCACTTCCTTCTCTTCCCATGTCTCCTTTCACCCCTATTTTCCGCCCTTGTAAATTCTTGCTGTTTCTTAACACAGAATCTGCCATTAGGGTTGAGAACAATGTAACCCTAATTGGCCTCCGACCTTTGATTCTACCAACTCTCTCTACATCATCAATGTCTACCTCACTAAAGTTTACCTTCATAACATCACGTATAGCTTCCACCACCTTAAATATCAGCTCAATCTTGCTCTCTCTCGCCCCTTCCTCAATTCCATATAAAAATATGGCTTTTTTCAATCTCTCCTGCCTGTACCCCTCCGCTTCTTTCTTCATCTTCATCACCTCGTCTTTCAGATGCTTCACTTCCCCTCTCAATAACTCGATTTCTTTCTCGTTATTGACCACTCTCCTGCTCGATTCCTCTGTCTTCGTTTCAAGCCATTTCTTCATGTTCCCTATCTCCCTTCTCTGCTCCTCCATCATGTCCTTTATTTCCTGCACCTTATCCCATTGACACTTTTCCTGCATCACTTCACTTACAACCCCCCTGAGTGCGGCCAAATCCTCTGCGCTAAATTTTCCACTGGTATTTGGGCCTGGGTTCACCTCCACCCCCCCAATAACCAGTAACACTGCTATCACTGTCACCACCAGCACCGCTTCACTCATTTTCAATCCGTCCGTCACCAATCCATTCCTGACCTCCTTCTTCTGCCTTGCCTGCCATTTCCCAATAGCGGCCCGGTACTGTTCAATGCCAACCATGATTACAGCACGCACTTCGCTACGCAACCTCTCTCCTCGACTGCTCGAGCTAGACTGACGAATGGCATAAATTGTACTTTCATGAAATAAATATGACTAATCTCCGAAATCCTTGAGTTCTAAACGCAGAAAAAAAAAAATTTTAAGGAAATTTTGTATACTTGAATATTTTTCACTAGTCGATGAATCATTTTGTCCGACTCGTTGGCTGAATGGTCAGCGTACTGGCCTTCGGTTCAGAGGGTCCCGGGTTCGATTCCCGGCCGGGTCGGGGATTTTAATCGCTTTTTAATTCTTCTGGCTCGGGGACTGGGTGTATATGTCCGTCCCAACACTCTCATCATATTCAGACAACATACTACACTACCAACCACCACAGAAACACGTAATAGTGCTTACATCCCTCCATAGAGGGTTGGCGTCAGGAAGGGCATCCGGCCGTAAAAACGGGGCCAAATCCACATGTGCGACGCAGTTCGCACCCGCGACCTCACAAGTGTGGGAAAAGCGGCAGGAGGAGGAGAAGAAGAAGAAGAAGAAGAAGAAGAAGAAGAAGAAGA
This sequence comes from Anabrus simplex, assembly GCF_040414725.1. Classification (NCBI taxonomy): domain Eukaryota; kingdom Metazoa; phylum Arthropoda; class Insecta; order Orthoptera; family Tettigoniidae; genus Anabrus; species Anabrus simplex. The sequence continues at coordinate 333,447,316 of NC_090267.1, read as the reverse complement.
AGAAGAAGAAGTCGATGAATCATTTTCTTGCCCTGTTTCACTTTATAATCTGTATCCTGTTCATTCTACATAATTCATACTCCAAATAATAATAATAATAATAATAATAATAATAAAACAAATTCGTTTGGTAGCGTTATCCCTGTGCGGTCATCGCAAGCAAGATTGAACTCTTTCTGCTGCTCCGTTCTCCACCGATGGCCAGCCGTCACAGCGGAGGATCTAGTGCTTGCTCCCTAGAGCAATGAGCTGATGACCTATATTATAGAAAGCTGGCGACCATCACGGAGTATGTTTACCTGGTTCGTGTTGCCTATATCGGACTTCGTGGATGTCGAACCACGGTCGAAGTTTCCGTGCCAGGGTATTCCTTTTCACCAGAGCCCTCGTTTCCCTTTCGTGATCAGTTGTATCAGGCTCTATTGTAGTTGTCATTTCGGAAGATGTGACAGAAATAAGCTGCTCTTCTGCGTTTTGCGAGGGTTCAAGATGTCTCATTTCCCGGCGCTATTGAGTATCTTCTCGTTGGTGACGTGGCATACCTATGGGATCTTGAACATGCTGCTAAACATTCGCGTTTCAAAGCCGTGCAGTCGAATAAAAACGTAAAAGATTAAAGAGGTTGGGAAACTATTATTGAACAATGAAAGGAGAAATATAAAACCCACGCTTTGGGATAAGTATTCGAATAATAATAATAATAATAATAATAATAATAATAATAATAATAATAATAATAATAATGCAGAGTTTATTTGTGAGTGTTCAGTGTTTCCTCGGCGGACACGCAAGAGTTTTCCTTGACAAACCGACCAACTTAGAGGCATAACTACGGTCCGCGTTCCTCTAATTATGAAGGAAGGGTGGAGGTCGTGAAGTAATTGGACCAAACTTTTCTGCGTTCTGGATTCTAAATTTCCAAAGCGGTTCTGTTGTATTCTCTACAAACTTGTCCTAATTTCATATGGCTATTGCTAGCTTGATGCAGCCTTTGTAAGTCAGACCCTTCGACGAGTGTGGACGGCATCTGCCGTGTTTGGGAAACTGCGTGTTATTGCGGTAGACGATAGTGTTGTGTGTGGTATGATTTGCAGGGGTGTTGAGAACAGCTCAAACACCCAGTCTCCGAACTAAGGAAATTCACCATTTAAGATAAAAATTCCGCGACGTAGCCGAGAATCGAACTTGGCAACCTCTGAACTGAAGGTCATTATGCTCAGTCAAGGAGCTGGATTACAAACTTGTTTTTATTTATTTATTTATTTATTTATTTATTTATTTATTTATTTATTTATTTATTTATTTATTGGTTTTACGTCCATCAAGGATCGGCACCCAGGCCACTGCTGTTTAAAATTGTCATCAGTTACTTGACGGGAATTTTGATTTTAGTTTCGTATTTGGACCATGTTGTACGGGGATGACGTCTTAATAGGTGAGAATCGAGTAGGGATCGAGACAATCACCGAGCGATGGCGAGCAGTACTGGAATCAAATGGGCTGACTAACAGTCGAAAGAAGAATGAGTAAATGTGGTGTAACTTTGCGGATCCCGAACAAGTTGTACCACAGTATACAGTTTTCTTGGATGGCTTGCATTCGGGAAATCGTGTGTTTGTACCTCGCTGTCGGTAGCCTTGAAGATTGTTTTCCGTGTTTTACCATTATCACACCAAGCAGATGCTGTGTTTGTACCTTAATAAGACCACGGTCACTTCCTTCCCACTCCTAGTCCTGTCCTGTCCCATCGACGCCATAAAACCAGAGCGCGTGAAACAGATAACAAACCGAGCAAGTTGGCCGTGCGGCTAGGGTCGCACAGCTGTGAGCTTGCTTTCGGAAGATAGTGGGCTCGAACCCCATTGTCGGCATCCCTGAGGATGGTTTTCCGTGGTTTCCTATTTTCACACTAAAATGCTGGGGCTGTACCGTAACTAAGGCCACGGCCACTTCCTTCCTATTCCTAGCCGTTTCCTATCCCTTCGTCGCCATAAGACCTATTTGTGTCGGTGCGACGTAAAGCAACTTGCAAAAATGCAAATAGCAAACCACTAACTATGATAGAGAAATTCAAGTATGTAGGATCAGTCATCACTGCTGATGCCACGTCGGTTTTGTGAAATGGCGTGCGATAAGTGGATTCATGTGCGACAGGCAGATGGCGTTCATATTCAAGGGCAAGGCTTGTGAATCATCCGCCCTGTTTTTCTGTACGACTCTGAATGTTGGACCAAGAAAACGAAGCTTAATCATCAAATGCGTGTGTTGGAGATGCGAATGCTGTGGTGGTCTGTTGACATTGTTTTGAAAGCTCGGGTCTGAAATTAACACCAGCCAGGAATGTGTAAGGTCGCTCCTATAAGCGAGAAGCTTCAAGAGAAGCAGTTTCGCTGGCACGGTCTTATAAAATGAACCCTACCTTGTATATTGTTCTTTGGACAAGGAGGAACCCGAACAAGGCGACCTGAAAGATCTAATGACCTTTCTTACAGAAAAAGAAGAAAAAACGAGGTACCAGGAGATCGGGTGGTAGAAAGAAAACGATGTAGCTTCAGAACTGGACGTGCTGACTCAAGTACATTTTGGAGTGCCTAGTTGTTAGGCGCCATGAAATAAGAAGAAAATTGGTTTTACGTCTCACTAAGTACTGTTGCGGTTTTCTGAGACGCCGAGGTGCAGGAATTTTGTCCCGCTCGTATTATTTTACGTACCGATACGAGGTTGCTTATTGGAGCATCTTCAAATACCACTGCACTGTGCTGGATCGAACTTGGGTGCACTACACACCATTAGTGTTACAAAATTAAACGGTCGCCATTTGTATTTAAGCAATGTGTTCTATTGCAAATTAGCTATTATAAACCTTTCTTTAATCTTCAGACCAATGGAGAGTGAGCTGACCTCTTTCCCGTTTCTTCTGCTTCTTCACCTCTTCTTGAACGCTTTTTCAACACTCAGGTTGGGACATGGGGATGAACTGCGGAATTGGCCCTAGTTTATGGCCGAATGCCCTTCCCGGCTCCAACCCTACGTAGATGGATATAGATATAACCCTCCCCCTCTCCCTGACCCGTCCACCACCTCCTGGCGCTATCGACCCCGAAGGGCCTTTGGCTTACCAAGCGCTGCTCAACTCGAAGGCCGACAGATTATTAGGTGAAGCGTGGTCAGCGTGTCGAATCGTTATTTTGTTATTCTTGACTTTGTATATAGGGGAATGGATACGGATGTATATTTCACTGGTGGTTGATGGAGTGGCGTGTTGTATGTCTTTGAAGAGGGACTATGTTGCAACAAACACATACGCCCAGTCCCGGGTCAGAGGAATTAGCCAGATGAGATTATAATCCTCGACCCGGCCGGGAATCAACCGAGGAACCGAAGGCCTCGACGCTGACCATTCAGCCAAGGAGACGGACTTCTGCCTCTTCACCCCTGCTGTCTCTTTCCTTCTCCGAACATCCAAATCTGATAAGTTAGATTAGTACTTACTCGTGGGAAATGCCCAAGTTTTTCTTAATGGCTAAGCTGTTATTTTGACGCCTTTCTGTTCTATTTCTCTCTGTTTGCGCTATTCCTAGTCTTGTGTTTCTTACCAAATTGTCAGACACCGAACTCGATAGCTGCAGTCGCTCAGTGCGGCAAGTATCTAGTATTCAGGAGATAGTGGGTTCGAACCCCACTGTCGGCAGCCGTGGAGATGGTTTTTCCGTGGTTTCCTCTTTTCACACCAGGCAAATGCTGGGGCTGTACCTTAAGCCCACGGTCGTTTTCTTCCCACTCCCAGCCATTTCCTGTCCCATCGTTGCCATTAGACCTATCTGTATCGGCGAGACATAAAGCAACTTGTATAAAGAAAACTGCCAGAAAACAAAATTCATGGTAATAACGAGCGAAAAATCGCCGACGTTGTTACCACTCTGGACGGAAACACCCTATAAAGGGTGTCACCACTAGCATGGCCAGGATCGGCCAGTGGGGCGGGGTGTTGTGGTGGTAATAATAATAATAATAATAATAATAATAATAATAATAATAATAATAATAATAATAATAATAATAATAATAATGGGGTATGGCCTCTGCAGAGGCCTGCTGCAGGTCTTTTTCTCGTAGACGGCCTATTAGGCGACCTGCATGTCTGTGAAGATGAGGGCCCTACCTAGGATGAATTCTAATGCTGAATACGCCACACACACACCCAGCCCCCGAGCCATTGGAATCAACCAATTCAGGTTAAAATCCCCGACCCGGCCGGGAATCGAACCCGGGACCCTCTGAACCGAAGGAGAGTACGCTGACCATTCAGCCAACGAGTCGGACAGGTGTTGTGGTTACAGAGTGATGGTAGATCACAATGAAGGTGCAGGAATGACTTGTCATTATAAGGACACTGATATAAGTGTATTGCAGACCTCTTGGTTATGTACTTATCTCTGAATGTTTATTTAGTTTGTCAATCAAAAGCACAATAGACATCACAATGAGTGTGTTTCTGAAATTGAAACATCTCGTGTGCAACCGTGACCGATTAGAAACTCGTTGGTGTGTCGTAAAGTCGTATGTATTACCGGTGCTGCTTTGCGATGCCGAAGGATGGACTCAAGGCTTCGTCAGTGAACGGACTGTAGGCCTTTGAATCCTGGATGTATCCTAGAATGTTGAAGATGCCATGTCACCATCGTAGAGGTATTAATCAGTCAATACTGATCTGCATTTAGGGCAGTCGCCCAGATGGCAGATTCCCTATCTGTTGTTTTCATAGCCTTTTCTTAAATGATTGCAAAGAAATTGGAAATTTATCGAACATTTCCCTTGGTAAGTTATTCCATTTCCTACCTCCACTTCCTATAAACGAATATTTGTCCCAGTTTGTCTTCTTCAATTCTAACTTTATCTTCATATTGTGATCTTTCGTACTGTTTAAGACACCACTCAAACTTATTCGTCTACTGATGTCATTCCTCGCCATCTCTCCGCTGACAGCTCGGAACATACATCTGCTCTTAGTCCAACAGCTTGTCTCCTTTCTCCCAAGTCTTCCCAGCCCAAACTTTGCAACATTTTTGTAACGCTACTCTTTTGTGGGAAATCACCCAGAACAAATCGAGCTGCTGCTCTTCGGATTTTTTCCAGTTCTTGAATCAAGTAATCCTGGTGAAGTTCCCATACACTGGAACCATACTCTAGTTGGGGTCTTACCAGATACTTCTATGCCCTCTCCTTTACACCTTTACATCCTTTCTACAACCCCTAAATACCCTATTAACCAAGTGCAGAGATCTGTACCCTTTATTTTCAGTCACATTTATGTGATTACCCCATTGAAGATCTTTCCTTATATTAACACCTAGGTACTTAAAATGATCCCCAAAAGGAACTTTCGCCCCATCAACGCAGTAATTAAAACGGAGAGGACATTTCCTATTTTGAAACTCACAACGTGACTTAACCCCGTTTATCATCATACCATTGCCTACTGTCCATCTCACTACAACATTATCGAGGTCATTTTGCAGTTGCTCAAAGTCTTGTAACTTATTTATTACTCTGTACAGAATAACATCATCTGCAAAAAGCCTTATCTCTGATTCCACTTCTTTACACATATCATTGATATACTGTATATAAGAAAACATAGTGGTCTAATAATACTGCCTTAAGGAATTCCCCTCTTAATTATTACGGGAACAGATAAAACCTCACCTACTCTAATTCTCAGAGTTCTATTTTCTAGAAACATAGCCACCAATTCAGTCACTCTTTTGTCAAGTCCAGTTGCACTCATTTTTGCCAGTAGTCTCCCATGATCCACCCTATCAAAAGCCTTGGCTAGTTTAATCGCCATACAGTCCATTTGACCTCCGTGGTATTCTTCCGCGCTAGGAAATCATGTCAAGTCTTAACACTCGCACGCAGGGAAGTGGTTTATTCAGGTCACATCTTCCGAATTTACAAATGCAGCCTGATACAACTGAACATAGAAGGCAAGGTAGAAGGAAAACATAGACGGTGGAGAAGATTCTTCTGGTCGCGGAATCTTCGACATTGGTTTCGACATCTACAGTATACCGTCGAAACAGTTTATTGCGACATCGCTTTTAACGACGTATTAAATGTGTATGTATATTGGGTATTCAGCCCGAAGGCTGGTTGGATCCTCAACAGGTTCACCATTAACAGTCATAGATGGCCTAGGTATCACTGAAGAGGCGTACTATGGAAATGAGGAGTGAGGTAGTTTCCCGTTGCTTTCCTCACTGAGCCAGAAGTTCTGACGGTCCCGTCTATCCTTTATAAATGATTTTTTTAAAATCGCTTAATACGGCATCTAGCATAGCCAAAATCGGCGAGTGAGGCGGGGTGTTGTAGTTACAAATGAAGGTGCAGGAATGACTTGTCATTATAAAGACACTGATACAAGTGAATTGCAGATCTCTTGGCTATATAAATTATGTCTCTGAATGTTTACTTAGTTTGTTTGTTGTCAGAAATACAAGAAATACAATGTATCACACTGAACAATCTGAACAATTTCTACAGTTTGGAAGGACGGACGGAAAATAAGTATCTTTTCGAAGAAAAATGTTGCAAAATCAAGCGGGCCAGATCATCCGAGCACAAAGAGGTAATTGCTTAACGTCGCACAGACACAGATAGGTCTTATAGCGACGATGGGATAGGGAAGGCCTAAGAGTGGGAAGGAAGCGGCCGTGGCCTTAATTAAGGTACAACCCCAACCTTTGCCTGGTGTGAAAATGGGAAACCACGGAAAACCATCTTCAGGGCTGAGGACAGTGAGATACGAATCCACTATCTCCCAGATGCAAGCTCACAGCTGCGCGACTCTAACCGCACGGCCAACTTGCCCGGTCGAGCACAAAGATATTGAAGAATCTTTACGTACATGGTTTAAGTAGCAAAGAAATAATTTTCCAGTCAGTGGACCTCCTTTTGAAGCGAAAGCCATTGACACTTCTCATTGCCCTACTCCACAAATACAGTTATTATTTCACTTATGTTTTTTTGAAGTTTTAACTTAATTCTGTTAATTAACCATGTAAGTGTGCAGCCTAAAACTAACAACTTTGATATTTTTAACAACAACAAAAAACTGGTTTGTGTGACTGTTATAAAGACCTTGCTTGGTGCTCCCTTCGGAGTCTTTATAACTTTTTTTCGGCTGTATATAAAACATAAGGGTTTTGTCTGTACATTGCTGAGGATTTTTTAAAAAGAACGGAATTTCTGTATCTGGCGTAAAGTCGAGGAATAAAGAACTGCAATCTAGACTACAAATATTTTTATTCACACTGGGTGAAATGGTAGTTTAGGAGAAGGCCTAAAATTTAATTGTCAAAAATCCATGTTACTAGTGGTCCTATCGATAAGTACTGCGCAACTATTCATGAATTTCGATTTTTGTTGCTACGTCCATATCAATGCCGAGCCACGACAAAATGGGTGAACAGAATGTTATAAAAACCGGTATGTAAGTCGGGGAATAAAGCACTACAGTCTAGGCTATAATGGTGGTTGAAATGGTAGTTTAGGTGAAGGCGCCAAAATTTAATTTTTAAATACTTATGTTATTATGCAGTTTAATAAAATCTTATTCAGAACGTATACACGACTTCGCCTAGAATTCTGTATAAAATGTAGAATTCTGTAGGGAAGCACGAGTCGAGTACACTAGCTACTCTAGTTCATGATACGGCAAACGCGAAATGGAGAAAACGGTATATAATGGTCGCCAACCTTCTATGAGGAGATGTTCTGGTTGGAAAGTACGTTTTAAACAAAAAGTTTTGAAATTCCAATTTACGCCTATTTTTCACTTGGACCCTTTGGCAGGTCGAATTTACGCTGTCGATTATGGGTCGTGCCTCCAACAGAAAGTTCTCGCCCTATAGGATTAAGTGGGGAAACTACCAAGTATGTCGTTAGTAAAATATGTTTAATGTGAACCCAGGACACAGTGTGTGAGGTGTGTTTGTGTGTGTGCCACACGTCGACCCGAAACAGAGTATGGGCGTAGGAGGGAGTGGCGTGTCGAGCGCGGATGGAATAGCGAGCACATCCAGGCTATTAGATTAATGTATCTCGGACGTGGTAGACAGATTCCATTTCGCTAAAGCACACACACAAAGCTGCGCACACATGCCATGCTATGCCATGCCTTCTCCCTTTTCGTTTCTTGCTGCTCCCATTTTAACCCTGCAACCACAGACATAAATATCCATGGATCCCGGACTAACACGCTCTCTCACTCGCAAATAAAGTAGAGAGAGGCAGGGTCTGGTCCCGCATAAACACGCCAAACACAGTGTTCGCTCGCTCGCTTCCTAAACATTCCGCGATCGACTGACTGCATGCTACCTGACGTCATCCCGCTGAGTACGGTATCTGCGACAGAGTACAATACATAATTTAATTTACATATTTGTAATTTATGGAATATTCAATGATTTATAAATTGTGGATGAACCTTGCGTTAATATAATTTTCCAATGTTGATAGGAGGAGGAGAATCCTGTGGCGGAATCTAACTTCTCTGATAGTCATTCAAATTAATACTTTTAAATTGCCTATTGTTGGTTGACATCTTGACACCTACAAGACTTTTTTTTAAGAAATACATAAAAATTCTAATTTTAAATGTGGTGGACAGTTTGTCTTCAGGGTATTCATACTGCAAGAAGTGCAGATTGAACCTACGGTATGGTAGACTTACGAATTGTTTAGTAAAAACAATTATTGTTCATTGTGAGAAAACGTGAGTCATTATCACGGATCGTGACTTTCGATTTCCAAAATTTCGCATAAATTTGCCGGGAATTTTAACCGCTGCCGCCTCGGTGAAAAACTACTTCTGAACGCTAAGTTGAGCAGTAATTTGTCTAAGTCCCACTACCGTGGTCGCTTTAGCGATCGTCACCTGGGCTGTTTGGGAAAATAGATAGAAGAATAATAAGTATAAATTGTTGGTTGATAGTAATGTGTATGTTGGGTATTCAGCCCAAAGGCTGGTCTGATCCTCCACAGCTCCACCACAGGCTATCATAGACAGCCTAGGCGTCACTGAAGAGGCATACTAGGGAAATAAGGAGTGAGGTAGTTGCTTTACTCGCCGGGCCAGAAGTTGCTATTGCATATTAGTCTGCCAAGCCCACTGAAATGCATGCATCAACCGACCCTACGGGCGACATTTTCACACCAGTCATAACAGGGACTGGCTGCATAAGGAATGGTATTCTTAGCATCGCTCATATCCCGGTAACTTTCATATCGTCAAAGGCAAGGATGAAACTGAGACAGGTCACTGAAAGTAACAAATTGCTCTAGCCCATACCAGAAGACATGGCGCACTGTAAACATCACATCTTGCCAGCAAGGGCTCTTAATAATAATAATAATAATAATAATAATAATAATAATAATAATAATAATAATAATAGATGCGAATTGAATATATTGGCATATTGGCATTCGTAGGAAAATGTCTGTTATTGAACGTTAAGTTGGCAGACCAAATCATTGCGGTGTTGTGCCATGGCTGTCGTGTTAGTTTTTTAATCAATCTGTTTGTTTCAATGACAGGTGTTAGACTCGGGTGGTGATGATACTACTGAGTTATAGCGTCCCGCTATTTCAGTACACTGTCCAGTTTACTTTGCTAGATGTTAATGCGTAAAGGAAAAAATGCAATAATGTCCTAAAACACCAGAAAAGAGTAAAATTTGAATAATTGTTCTTTTACAGCCATATATTAGATATTTATTGTAGAGCCTCTGTGGCTCAGGCGGCAGCGCGCCGGCCTCTCACCGCTGGGTTCCGTGGTTCAGATCGCGGTCACTCCGTGTGAGATTTGTGCTGGACAAAGAGGAGGCGGAACAGGTTTTTCTCCGGGTACTCCGGTTTTCCCTGTCATATTTCATTCCAGCAACACTCTCCAATATCATTTCATTTCTTCTGTCATTCATCAATCATTGCCCCAGAGGAGTGCGACAGTCTTCAGCAGCCGGCACGATTCCTATCCTCGCCGCTAGATGGAGCTTCATTCATTCCATTACTAACTCGGTCGAATGACTGGAAACAGGCTGTGGATTTTCATATTAGATATTTATTGTAGCACTCCTCCATTCCGAAAACAAACCTTTCCTTACACAATCGAAGAAGAAAGAAGCTACTGCACTTGCTACTATGTCTTTATTCCAAGAAATAATTTGGCGTTGTTTCTTTCTTCGGTTCCATGTGTCCGAGTTCGATTCCCGGACGGCCGAATATTTTTCAACTGTTTGGTTAATTCCTGTACTTCAGTGACTGGGTGTTTGTGTTTGTCTTAATACACATCTCCATTTACATACAAAGAAGCAGGCAATAGTGAATACATCCCACCACATGGGGTTGGCATCAAGAAAGGCATCAGGCTGTTAAATTGGGATAATTCCACAAAAGGCTAGGAAGGATGAGGCTAGATAGACAAGGGAAAGGGTTTACCTGGTTTCGTGAAATAAACGTATAATCTAGCTTACGTATGAAGAAGTAAATAGTCTTTTAAATACAGAAATCTCGTAGGAAACACTCCACTTCTTATGAAGACTCAAAATGAAAATTTTAAGAACGTTAACAGTCATGTCATAAAATGTCTAAAAATACTTTGAGTGCGATATCCCTCAGAATAAAAAAAATGTTATATGGTACGAAAAAGACAATACCCTCCAAGTCATTCAGATTTTCCGTGGTTTCCCATTTTCACACCAGGCAAATGCTGGGGCTGTACCTTAAGGACACGGCCGCTTCCTTCCCATTCCTATGCCTTTCCTGTCCCATCGTCGCCATAGGACCTATGTGTGTCGGTGCGACGTAAAGCAAATAGCAAAAAAAAAGGAAAAGAAAAAAAGAAAGGTCATTCAGATTAGCACCTTTTCCCCTTAAACATGTTGTTAAATAACTGATCACTAAAACTCAAATTTCTCTGATGTGTGATATTTTTATGCCGGTCTCGCTTTCACAAACTCAAACTCTCTTGTATTTTTTGCGAACACAATCAGTATGTATGCACTATTAATTCGGGGAATAAAGCACTACAGTCTAGGCTGGATGAAATGGTAGTTTGGGTGAAGGCGCCTAAAATTTAATTTTGAAATACTTACGTTATTATGTAGTTTAATAAAATCGTATTCACAACGTATACACGACTTCGCCTAGAATTATGTATACAATGTAGAATTCCGTAGGGATTACACGCATATTTTACTACTATACTTTATCACTGTCATATTTAACAAAAATGTATAAAAGCTATTTTTTAAATACTATTATTGTTTTAGACGGGTTTTATTTTGTGTTTAGTTACTTTGGATTTCTTTTCTTTACATATATTTTGTGGTTAAATGAAGTTTGAAGATAACAGGTTGCGCGAGTAGTAAGTTGCCATAATGGAAAAGTTAAAAGAATGTTAGGAATATGGTCAGTTTACTGCTGATCGGCTCGCCTACACCTCCATCATATCTCTCAAACATTCTCTCTTAAGTGGTTCCAATTCTATTGTTGCATGGTAGTAATTCTGAGCATTTAGTGACTGTTGGTTAGGTTTAGGACAGGTGTAGTATATACTGTATGCAGTCATAATCCTTTCGTCTTTTCTGAAGTGGAGTTATGTTTATGCGAGAGAATTAAGCTGCTGCATACTGCTTCGAAGTTCATTTTTTAAATAAATTTTAATTTGGAAAAGGAAAAATGATCGATTCTACCATCTACTTCGAAATATTCAACCAGTGGAGGCCGGCAAGGAGAAGGGTTGCAAGGGTGGGGGTGTTGGTTATGACACTACAGTACCATACGTTTTGGACGAGTACCATCTAAATTTTATACTGTGGCGTGGCGGGAATGGTAAATAAACACACAACTGGTAGCGTTTACTCTTGAGATTCATTAACTAAGATTTTCTTACACAACTGGCACACGACGCTAATTCGCGCTGTCTCTGTCCTCAGTGCTGTTACACCGTAGGGCAGTTCACGATTATACTCGCTGAACATCTATAGCGGCCGCACAGTTCAGTTTTCGCGCGCACAACAGTCGTACAAGTCTGTACGTGGAACACAGTCCGCAAAAACTCACGACGGTCTTCGTTCACTGTTCCGCATTCGTCGTCTGTACACAAACAGCACTCGTCGAACAGTCCACTCGCTGATCCAGTATTCCATAGCAGCCCTCCAAGGCATTACATTCGCTTCACATCACTATTATATGTCTGATAGATTCACTAGTAGAACTGAGCACAACTCAACCGCTGATGCTCCTCGGGCCTGCATTATATAGGGAGGTAGTCTCTTGCTGATACTTCAGACGAGAAGAAAGCCCCAAGGAGTTCTGGAATCCTAAAACTCTGGGTTTACCTTTCTACAGGGACATTGTTTTATCTATGACGGGGATTGTCACTCGCCCAGGCGCCAGCACTGCGAGTTTGTCTCCCGCCAAGCACTTTGCCGCAGTGCGCTTCTCTGTGCCACAAGTTCTCCTTTGCAGTCTGCTGAGAGCTCTATCAGCGTAAGGTTCAGTTTAGTCAATTGTTCAAGTGTTTAGTGCTCAGTGTGTTGTTCCAATACCATTTTCGTTACATGAGCGCGTGTATATACATAATACCTTCATAAAGTACAGGAAATCTTGCTCGGAAACACTCCGACTCTGCCGGATTAGCGCTGGCCGCACTACGGCAAAGCAATTGGCGGGAGTCACTCTCGCAGCGCAGGCGACCGGGCGAGTAACAATCCCAGTCATAGATAAAAATAATATCCCTAATGAAGCATGTTTCATACTGGCATAAACACCACAAAACGTAACAGCTAAATTTTAAGAACTGAGAGAGACGCTGCAGAAAGCACTAAGCAACTGTAGTTGTTTCTCACACCTCCGCTAACTTGCTGCTCTCAAGATCTTACATCAAAATGGCAGACACCGTCACAATAATTATAATACATAAGCTATATTGTAGAATAAACGTTATTATTAATAATAATTACAAATTAATAAAAAATAACATAATTCTTACTAAAAACTACACTGGGGGCCCTGTGAGTTGGGGCCCACAGCGCGTGCCCAGTGAGCACATGGTTAAAGATGGCATTGGACAAATATGTCAAACACGGCTTTATAGATTTAAATAAATACTTACACAAAAGTTTGCAAAATATTTACAGCATGTTGGAGTATTTTCTTGAAGTATCTAACATTTTTGAGATATCGTAAAACTAAAATTTCTGCCTTCTGTAATCTCGGGGTTTGGTAACGTGTGGCCTGTTGCCAGGATTCAGTAGTCGCCTCACTAGAGAGTGACACGTGAACTGGGGCGTCGCCTCACCGCTTACATTTAATGCAAGTCAATTTGAAGCCAGATGCAATCCTCGGCCCATTGCCATTCAAATATAGAACTAGGAAAGATCGCCACGAAATTCCTATTAAGTGATTTTGAAATTCGTTCCGATGCTCATTTGTGTTCGGCTCAATGGCTAAATGGTTAGCATGCTGGCCTTTGGTCCAGGAGATCCCGGGTTCGATTCCTGGCTGGGTGAGGGATTTTAACCTTCATTGGTTAATTCCGATGGCTCAGAGGCTGGGTGTGTTTGCCAACATAATAATTGGAATTCATCATGGACAAGCCCCCATCCTTGTAGAAGCGCAGGTGGCCGAATATGTGTCAGCTTGGACGACCCGCACCAGACCTCTCCGGAGGCCACACATTATTATTATTATTATTATTATTATTATTATTATTATTATTATTATTATTATTATTATTATTATTATTATTTTGTTATGTGACCTCTCATAAGCATGGCATATAGTTAATAATTCTCCCACCGAGCAAGTGCCTGCGCGATTTGGTCACGTAGCTGTCAGCTTGCATTCGGGAGATAGTGGGTTCGAACGCCACTGTAGGCAGCCTGAAGACGGTTTTCCGTGGTTTTCCATTTTCACACGAGGTAAATGCGACGTAAGAAGGACTTTATAAAACACAAATTCATATCACTCCCTCGGTGCTTATTAAAGCACGGGACACTTCTTGCACCTCCTTTCATGTGCCCTTTATTGTCATTCCCCTAGGTGAAAAACTTGTATGGGCCACCCTGTGTATAGGATTCTTACACTAATAATGGGTGTCCGGACATTTCGTACCACGGACATTCCGTACCACTTCATTTTTGAGGACATTTCGTGCCACCTACGTCGTTATCTACCTGCGAACATTTTCCCCGTAATCCCCAAATATTTACGTCAGGACAATTCGTACCACTTGATGTTATTTTGGAATCGCATTTCCACGCCAGCTGGCGTAATGAGCCTTACAGACACACTTTAGAAATCAGAAACAAGAATAATTCACAGCATTTACCGAAGAAAACTTCTGTATTATTTTAATAATTGCATTTTAAACTATACTTATCACTTACGTAAATATCATAAGAAAGTTGATTTTTTGAAGTACAGTATGCATCCTCAAACAAAGCAATACAATGGAAATATACATCGTGTTCGTGTGCAATGTACCTGACGAGCATAGGGATGGATAATATTTCTGTTATTGTGAATAGTTATAAACTAATGCATTATTTCAGTATCAAGTGCGTGAAAAGAATATTCTGATGAAGTGGCCGATATGGGCTTGAAGGTCACGCGGAAACAGTAAATTACTGAAAGGTGGAAGTAGTTAGGTCCCCGCGAATGATGATTACGAGATAAGAATTAACACGTGTGCCAGTCAAATCAGTAGCAGAGTTGCCACCTTTAGTACTTTAGTACTAGATCTAGTACTTCATGATCACTTTTAATACGTTAGTTCTTTTTATGGAAATCTAGTACCTTTTACTGGGGTAGAGTATAAACTCTTCTACTGCAGCAAAAGAACAAGAAAGAAATTGGTAAGAAGTTTCAGAGCCATATTGAAGTTTGCGAACAGATTTTTAAGACGGTTGATTTTGTCATCCTATTTTAAGAAATCTGACCATGGCGAACCTGCAAAATTACTAATGAGATGACAGTTTCATCAGTATAATCGCATTAGCTATATATTTCCCTATTGTAATTACAGAAAGTGTTAATGAAATTACATAGGAAATAGTGGTTAGCTAAGTCCACAGAAACTTAAAAGCTTTGCAGTCTAGTGTGAAAATGGGAAAGCACGGAAAACCAACTTCAGGGCTGCCGACAATGGGGTTCGAACCCACTATCTCCCGGATGCAAGCTCACGGCTGCACGCCTCTACAGGGCCAACTCACCCGGTGGTTTTGAAATTAAGCATCCTGTAGGCGACTACACCTTTCCAAATTTGACGAATTTTGTGAAGGCAGTGTTCTGTTTACTACATTCTTCTGCTACACTAGAACGTTTTTTTTTTTTTTTTTTTTTTTTTTTTTTTTTTTTTTTTTTTTTTTTTGCTACCAGTAAGACCAAATTGAGAAACAAACTCCATACTGTATGTTGAATGGGCTCCTCCTGACAAAGGAGAAAGTAAAACATTCGTCTGCCCATAATTTTCACATTTCAAAACAGTTTATTGCTTTGGCAATGTTTTCCAAGGATTAAGAGAAGAGCAAAATATGAAGATCAAAGCGGTAAGTTCTGTTCTCGCTTAATAAATGTGTATTTTTGATAAGTATACTTGCTTTCTATAACTTACTTCCTTTATGAATAACCATATTCCAGTGTAAATAAATTATTTAGTGCTTTTTTCCATAATCTAGTACCTTTTTACGGGAAAATTAAGTACGAAAATATTCTTCCCGGTAGCAACCCTGATCAGTAGTGGTCATTCCGTGAGGAGGCTACTGCGCCGCTAGTGGACAATGGATATACAAATGAATACATTCATTAGAATATAGTTTTTACTTCGCAATAAAAGTCATTAACTGACACTTCGCAGGTAATCAGCCGGTCAAGTGGTACGAAATGCCCCAGAACCCTAATAATGTCCTAATATAATGTGAATGAATAATAATTTAAAATTCGGAGTAAAACTGAGATAACGTGATACTGCGAGTGAAAGGTTTGAGTGATACGTTATCACTTGAACGACACCCCTGTCAGTATTGGTCACCCCTTGCTGTGTCTATGGGGCCAAGATCCGGCGAAAACAACCGCACCACGTTTATTATCTGGTTGCAGTATTTTTTGCGCTATTGCGCGCTAATCCGGGTAATTGAAACTTTAAATGATATTGCATATGAAATCTTTGTGCGTAGCGCTGTTATTTCCTGCAAATGAACATGTCACGCGCCTGTCAGAGCTGATGATGCATGGCAGGTGAGAAGGAAGGAAGTCGGCAACCACTCCCGCGCTCTCGTTCAGCGCTTTGTAATCATGAAACTGGGTTACTACCGTGAACAACAAAATTGATAGTTTGTAGCTCGGATTTGTGGTTCCCGTGTTCGCACCTGACACCTATTGGCAAATATTCTATTGTTGCAATTCCCCGTAGACATAGCACTTGGCAAAAACTTTCAAGTTACTGCGTCGAGGAATACACAATCACCGCGCCTTGCTAGGAAATCATGTTTTCTTTTTTAACCTCGCAAAATGCAAGGAAGCAGTCTATTTCGATCACATTTTCCGAAATGACTTTTTCATCCTAATACAACTTGTCATGGAGTGATGTTGGTGGTAATTATTGTTTAAGAAGAAGTACAACTAGGCAACCATCCTCAATATAACACTGATCAGAGAGAGAAAATGGAAGGGATCCGACACTTCGAAAAAAATGAAGATATCTACCAAAGAAAGACAAGGGCCACGAGGGACGCAAAAAATGAAAGACTCCTTCGACCACAACACCAAATATCGTCGGGATCGGAAAAGAACAAGACTTGACCAAGGGAGGTCGGATAGGATAGACGAAAGTGAGGAGTCTGGCACAAGTAAGTGGAAGCAATGCCAGGGCTCATCTAAGAACCCCATAGACGCCAACCCACGCTCCAAAGTTGAGAGCCCCTGGCGCCCTATTAGTTGCCTCTTACAGGGGTTACCGTGAGTGTTATTCTGTCGCTCCCACCCACAAGGGGAAAACTTGCCGTAGAAGATGAGATAGAAAGGAAACGTGGACATGGGCGGTGAAGATTAAATTAGATGTAGTACCACAGCCACAGTCCGACTCGTTGGCTGAATGGTCAGCGTACTGGCCTTCGGTTAAGAAGGTCCCGGGTTCGATTCTCGGCCGGGTCGGGTATTTTAATTGCTTCTGATTAATTCTTCTGGCTCGGGGACTGTGTGTTTGTGTCTGTCCTAACACTCTCTTCTTCATGTGTAGACAACAGACTACACTACCAACCACCACAGGAACACGCAATAGTTACATCCCTCCATATAGGGTTGGCGTCAGGAAGGGCATCCGACCGTAAAACAGGGCCAAATCCACACGTGCGACGCAGTTCGCACTCGCGACCCCACAGGTGTGGGAAAAGCGGTAGGAAAATAATAATAAGAAGAAGACCATGGTTGCCACACGTCCTGGATTTTACCGGACAGTATCATATTCGTGTCAAATGTCCCGCTTCGCGGGCATTTCGTATCCGAAACGGCAGTTGTCCCAGATTTCGCCACATTGTGAACCTCGAAAGAAATACGCCAGTGTTTCCATATCAACGGTTTTGTTTCTTTCGTAGAGGGCAGATTTGTTTCTTTTTAAGGTGTGTATTAAGCCTGAGCTGTTCACAGTAGCGTGGTCGGTATCGGCTGATCAGGGGGGGGGGGGTATATAGGTACATAATGAAGGTGCGTGTGTAGTGCCCGCATGCATGACTTGTCATTATAAGCACACTGATACAAGTGAACTACGTTGATATTCAAATTGCACTACACTACAAAATCTTCCATTTAAATAAATAATACGCCCAAGGTCAACAGTTTTACAGCGAATTGTATGTTCAGTTTAAAATCTAAAATCCAATTTTCGAGGCTTCTTAGAAAATAGATTCAACAGATCTGTTGGTTTTACAATTATGTATCTGAATGTTTAGTTGTTTGTCAGGTTCTGTTTTTCTTTTTGTAAAAATTGCTTGGGGAAGGGTTCAACGCGCCCCCCCCCCCATCTCCGACTTCGCCCCTGCCTATTTCCCTCAGTATATTTGAGTCAGGCAAAGTTCTTATGAAAGTGCGAATAATAACATTCCCTGTCAAAAGCTGGTTAGAGGAATGAAAAATAGGCTGTATTGAAACAGAATGAGCTGGTATGAACAATCAAATAAGTTGCAGTAGGCATTTAGTTTATTTCGAGTAACTGGCAACTCCGACGATACAGCAACTCTGATATGGAAAACAAAATAGGAAAAAGTACTGCATGATGGTCGCCAGTCTTCTGTGAGGAGACAGCGCACCAAGGGCTATACACTGCACTTGATTTAACTTGAGTGACCGGGCGATTGGCCGTGCGGTTAGGGGCACGCAGCTGTGAGCTTGCATCCGGGAGATAGTAAAGGGGCAAGAATCAGCAATGCAATCCGCTTAATCACGGCGACCCTTCAGGTCTTTCGAACTGTTCTCAAGGCCATTCCACTTCAAATACTTATATATGCGTACTCTCACACGCACTATGAATCTTACGCATACGTTATTAGATGGCATTTTGCGTGATTGATTTCTTGAAGAAAACTGAATTCCTATTCATAAGTTAGAAGTAGCGGACATGAAAATAGCGAGAATGATTGCTGTTACAAACGGGTCGGAACAGTGTTTATTTCTGAAACATTCGCGTTCGATATCAACGACGCTTTTTCCACGTTGTTTCAAGATAACTTTCGGATTTCATGCTTGCAAAGCAAGAAGAATGTAGCACTTGCTAAATAAATGTACTTCAATTTTGGATGTGTCGGAAATTCTTTTGAACGAGAACATACAACAGTTCGCAAATTGCTTTACTTGAAAGATCCTAATGGACACTATATGTTGAATTATTCTGGTAAATGCATGGTAAAATTTGTTCAGCAAATTATATAGCTTATTTCAGTTATATTATTCAGCTACCGTAATTAAATTGAAAATAATGTTAACGCAAATTTGCACATTCCCATTGTATGATTCAGCTAATTAAACTAGGGGAAAAAAGGAATCGATTGGCTTCAGTTACCTGTTGGCTGTATTCATTGTGTAAACAATCTTTTAGCATCTCTGTATTACTAAAATATTTATTGGTTAAGGTAATATTGTAGTCCGTTATTTTATTCTAGGAAAAGTCTGGTGATTTAGAAACTTAGAATACATTCTTATTAGTCCGTTTCTTCAAATGGAATCACCTTTCACAAGGAACCTTCCCCACCCGACCCCCTTACAAAAACACGATTCATCGGCAACTTCTTATAGATATTCGTTGGTGCGTATCTGCTAATGAGTACAATATTATGACCTTGTGTCACGCCGATAGAATTTTTTCAAAACAAAAACATTTAACAGTTACATTGTACGAGTCAAATCGCCTTTACTGCTCTTCTTAGGAGTTACAGTAATGGTGATAAAAGTAAATAATGCTAATTTTCTTTTACAGGCTTTTCCGCATAAAACTTGACCGCTCGCGTGCAACTGAGCCAAGGCTGTCTGTTTGGCTCGCTTCTTGTCTTTAAGTTTTCACGCTGTAGTCAGTAGTCTGCGTTAGTCTCCAAAGGTGGGAAGATAGTAACCTTTAGAGCAACGTATTTTTATATGCAAATTTCGTTATAAATACGAATCGGCTCGTCGCGTTCGTGTGGAGTTTTATCAGGAGGTTCACCGGGCAATTACCTCCTTCCAGAACTTCACGATTTTGTAAATAAGTTTGAGAGTTCTGGTTCAGTGCTGAATCAGAAATACACGCGAAGAAGTACAGTGTGCTCAGAGGGAAAACTAGGCGAAATTGTCGGAAAACTTCGCCACGAAAATCACTACCGAAATTAGTACAGCAAGTTGGGGTTTCAGCGACTTCTGCACATACAGTAACAAAATTATTAAAACTCAAACCTTAAAAGTGTACACGTCTTCGTAATTTGAAACCAGCTGATCCCGCAGCACTTGTGCGTTATTGCGTATGGTTTCTATCATCAGTCAGTCGAAATGTCTTTACGCGGTACAGCTGCGGAAGGACTTTTCCAGTATGTACTTTCTTATGCTATAGATGTTGCCAAACTTTTATGACACATTCCTCACACGTACGAGAAAACCCCACGAACCTACTACGCTGGCGTAGCAGGGGGAGAGGTGATACTCCCACGTGGCGTGTCCCAGGTGGCGTATAGGGGGTCCTAACCGGCTTCCCTGCGGACACCTCTCGTGGACCATACACACAACCCTCTGTGGATGGGGGACGCAGACGAAGTATACACCCACGGTATCCCCTGCCTGTTGTACGAGGTGACTAAAAGGGGGGGACCAAGGGATGATCAGATTAGAACCATGATACTTCTTGTAAAATTAGTACCATCACGCTGGGAACACTCTGGGTCGCTTTTACTTGCGCTTAGTACCACTATGTTGGGTACACAATAGGTTTGTGATAAGTAGCGACAGTGTGTGCTCAGGATGCATTTTACAGTACCTGTGATTCGTACCACTACATGAGCGGCACCGTGAGTGATCGACACCATGGTTCTGCCTTGCCTATGCTTAGTACGCACTGTGTGAGGAACACCGCGCGATAGTGCGAGCCCCTGTGGTTAGTCCACTTATGCGTTGCCTGTATAGGTTCGCGTTGCCTATAAATAGCGACACAATGTGTAAAACACCGTAGGTCTGTGTTACATGTGCGCATTACATTACCTGTGAGTAGTACCATAATGTGTTGAATATCGCGAGCCTACGCTACTTTTGTTTAGTACCGCAACATGGCAAATACCATGGTTCTACTTTCCTAGGGATAAGTACCACTATGAGGGGCCGATGACCTGGATTTTAGACCCTTTTAGACTACAAAATGCATCATCGATTTAATATTGTGCTTTAGAAGCAGTCCCTTGGTTAGTGATGCTGTTGTTTAACGCTAGTTTCTGGGACTGTGGGGCATTGCGGGTCGGATCCACTGACTGTTTTAACTTCATATCCATCCATTCATTCTTCGTCCTCACGTTTTGAATTCTGGTCGGTCGAGGATTATGGATTTTTAATTGTTCTTGTATTTCGTCTCATTTCGTGCCATTAGGGGCTGATGACCTAGATGTTAGGCCCCTTTAAACAACAGGTATCATCATCATCATAAGAAGAAGAAAAAGAAGAAAATACTTTATGTGAACATGGGTGCGGAAACGCTGTGTTTCCAAGTTGGACTCATTTTCTACAACTCGGCCTAGTACATCAATCATGGGAAACGCATACGAACAGAATGTACCAGCATACCTTACGAAACTCTTCTTACATGAAATGTTCAAAATGCCCTCCGTTAGCATTGATACACGCATAAACCCGCCAACAGCGCATCCGGGATTCAATCCGGGGATTCTATTGGGAAGGAATCCTCGTCATTTTCTTCCTACCCTTTACTGGTGTAGTTGGACTGATTCTGATATCGTGCAAACTTCTATTTAAATGATAAAGATTTATTAAAAACACCTGGTCGTTCAGCACGTGGCAGATAGCAGTTCAGCTGGGGATTATTAGCTGACAAATGATATGTGGTTTAATTGGCAGCAGCTTATTGACTTATGGAAAATACGTTGCCATTTGTATTTCACCACCACGAGGAATTCAAATTAATTTCTATGCACGAAAATCCTGAGAAATTGTCGGCGTATTTCTATGGAAAGATTGTTGTGCAGAGAGATTCCATTAATGTGTATTACTCCTTTTCAGAAAGAAAAATGGAAATGTCGGTGTTTGAATTATATTTGAACAGTTTAGTTGGTACATTGGTTCTCTGGGCGAAGAAATGGGCATTCTAACTTGATTGTAGTTGGTTGTACTCACCCAGAAAGCATGCTTTTCTCATTAGTTCCTTGCCATTAACATGATGTGATAATTTAGACTAATGATGACTTGTGAACCAGCGCGCCTAATTGATAAGATTCTATGTGCGCTAACGTTTTCTTAGTATTAGCCACGTTAGTTCCGTTTAATGTGTACAGTGACATGGCTGAAGAGCTTAATAACAGTCTCTTGTTGTATGCTGGTGGTGATGGTTGATCACTTGCGTTCGTCATCGTCGGGTGAGTGAGTCCTAAGATTGCCAGATTTGTAAAACCAGAAAGAAGGGCACTTCATCTAAATCATAAACTTTTTTCTGGTTGATCCACCATCATCACTGCGATGTTCATACATTGTACAAATTTGAAGTTTAACCTTCACTGCATCAACATCAATCTATTCCTAACATTTGTCCACAGATATGACGTTAAATATTCTCTCACATTCTGGATTGGAGTTTTAAATAGAAAAATTAATGAAAGAGGCATTTATTTTATAAAGTTCTCTAATACCGGTACTAATTTATATTTTGAAAAGTTGTTCGACTTTATTCGATTTCAAACATTTTTTGTGAAAACGCAACAAAGGAGGACGCCATTTTTGATATTCCAGAAAACCGGACCTTGGCAGACCTCTTCGGACCACAGACCAGTTGACACTCCTCGGGACTGCCCTCCGTTCTTTTGCTTATTTTTACATTTAACTTCTTGGATTGTCTGTATTTTGGTAACAAGAATATGATGCATATTTGTTCCTTCTCGCAGCCCGCAGCCAGTATTGATGTCTTATTCGGTATTTCCAATATTTTACACTGCTGTTTTCGTTTAATTTACCTGTGAATACTCCCAACTTACGTACGTCCGGCTGTTCTTTCCTACTTTTTTCTCAAAACCATGTTTTAAATCTTTCCTTTCTAAATATACGGCATGTTATAATTAGATCTTGAAGAGGCCAACCTCATGATTCGTTTCCTGTGTCATTGTTGTTGGATTGTGTGCTAAAGTCGTGTTTTTATATGTTGAGTTTTATCCAGCAACGACTTTTTTCTGGTAGGCCTACTTAGTTTATCATTTCCGTGACTACTGATTTTAAGGACATGTGCAGTATCAGTATTTTACCCATCGTTACTGGCAGTCTAACTATATTTGGAGATACTCCGTTAAGACGCATCTTGGTGAGCAGAATTTCTCACATTGACATCTGAGTTGCAGCCCAATTCGTACGACCGATTGAGTTGGCCGCCCGGTTCGGGTCGCGTTGCTGTGAGCTTAGGTCTACTAAATTTGGGAGATGATGGGTTCGAATCCCATTGTCGGCAGCCTCTAAAATGGCTTTATATGGTTTCTCATGTTGACACCAGTCAGAAGTCTGGGGCTGTTCCTTAATTAAGGGCAGGGTTGCTTTCTTCCAGTCCTAGCCCTTTCCCGTTCTTTGGTTGCCGAAAACCTTTCATGTGTGAGTTCAGCGTCAAACGTTAAACCGCTAGCACAAAAAAAAAAAAAAAACGACTCGTAAGAATATACTTTTTGTAAATAGAATGCTTGAATGCTTCAAATGATGAGAATTATGCGTTCTTTTGTTTGGAACAAAGATGAATGCTAGAAGTGGCTCAACAGAGACAGTTTAGTTACCATCTCGCCGTCGGACATCATCAGCTGCCTCTGTGGATCTGTGGCAGTGTGTCGGCCTCCGGATCCCAAGAAAGCGGGTTCAAACCCGGCAGAGGTGGTCGGATTTTTGAAGGGTGGAAAAAAAGTCCAACACTCCATATCGTACGATGTCGCCATGTAAAAGATCTCTGGTAACACATTTGGTGTTTACCCGACAAAATTCATTAAATCTCAGCCATAGACGCCCAAGAGTTTCGGTTCACTATGCCATCTAGTAGGCCTAGAGTAAAACAGAAAAACAGAACGTCGAAATTGACGAGCAGACAGCCAGATGGCGTCAAATCGAAATGTCTGCACACGGCAGCTGAGGCCATACTATTATTATTATTATTATTATTATTATTATTATTATTATTATTATTATTATTATTATTATCGTCGAAATGGCATCGTACTAAATACTGAAATTACGCTTTTTATTATTAGTAGGTATGGCAATTTTCTTCCGTATTCCTATCTTAAGTCCGCCTCTGTGATGTAGTGATTAGGGTGATTAGCTGCCACCTCCGGAAGCCCGGGTTCGATTCTCGGCCTGCCACGAAATTTGAAAACTGGTACGAGGGCTGGAACGGGGTCCACTCCGCTTTGGGAGGTCAACTGACTAGAGGAGGGTTCGATGCCCACCTCGGCCATCCTCGAAATGGTTTCCCACTTCTCCTCCAGGCAAGTGCCGGGATGGTACCCAACTTAAGGCCACGGCCGCTTCCTTCCTTCTTTCTTGTCTATCGCTTCCAATTGTCCCATCCACCCACAAGGCACCTGTTCAGCATAGCAGGTGAGGCCGCCTGGGCGAGCTACTGGTCTTCCTCCCCAGTTGTATCCCTCCGACCCAAAGTCTCATGCTCCAGGACACTGCTTTGAGGCGGTAGAGGTGTGGGATTCCTCTCTGAGTCCGAGGGGAAATACCAACCCTGGAGGGTAAACAGATTAAGAAAGAAAGAAAGAAAGAAAGAAAAAGAATTCCATATAGCCTGGATCCCGTATTCGTAGGGTTCTTGTTGTTTTTTCCTAGTGCAGGTATGATCAGGTTGGATTTACGACCTTGAAAGTATGACGTGAAGCGACCGTGACGTAGAGCGCGGAGTACCTGTCTATCGGTATATAGCTGTGTTCTAATTCTGCCTCAGCGTCGGAACGTTCTGGTCAACTTGTATATGACACAGTCAAGCTCTGGCACTGTTGTGTCCTGATAAGACATGGAAACGATCTGGGTAATATTTAGCGAGGAGAGAGAGTGTTGTAGTGACATTGGAACACGCATAGTTACAAGATCGTGAATTCAACCTGGTCATCACTCTCCTAGTAGGTGAAGGACCGATAACCTTCACCTGGTTCATTCCAATAGGTCGGCTACAGGGCACTGCGTGTAGGATGTAGCGAAAAGACTTCTATCCCTTCCTTCCTTCCTTCCTTCCTTCCTTCCACAACACACCTGCCAATACCGAGAGTGAAGTCGCGTGAAGAACCAGTAATAATAAAAACTTGGTCGCCTGTTTCAAACATTGTTCGTCGTTGGCGGCTTGACGATCGAACATTTGGCGCCCTGACCTAAATGCTTGCCGAGGAGGATCAGTTAGGATAACTGTCGCCTTAACAGTGAAGGAATGATGATGATGGTGATAATGACTGTTTTGATGATTGTTTTAATGGGAAATAAGGAATTAATCAACCCGTGGTTATGATGTGCAATATTGAAAGAAGACTTTACAAGCTAGTCGTCTTAAATGGAGTAGTTTTGAACTGGCTGTTGTAAGCACAAGAACGTGGATGTAGTTAATTCTTGAGTGTAAGGGACTCAGCATAGAACTTAAATTTTGTTTCAGGAAAGTGAAAAGAGTTATCGGTCTCTGTGATAAGGAAACTATTTCACTGAAATTTGGGTGAATGATCAAATAACATATCGAAAGTTTAATAGTCGTTTTGCCGTAAAATCAGCGATAGTGTTATAATTGTTAAAAATATATCTGCGGCTCGGAGCAGTTAGGTGATGACGTAAATGTACTTGCATACGCGATACACAACGTTCCATTTAAAACTGCTGCTACAAATTACTATATTTTAAGTACGTAGATTTTTATTTTACGGCAGAATGACTGTTCCCATTAAGTTAACGATTTTTTAATTGATCACCCTGCCAAGTTTTATTGCTATCTGTCTGGTCTAATACCAGCATTTTCCTCGTTAGAACGAGCGTTCCAGGTAGACAAAAGGGAACCTTGAAAGGTGAAGATGAAAGATTCATTGGAGCCGTTGATGTTCATCTCAAAGCCCCGTGGTT
Organism: Anabrus simplex; assembly: GCF_040414725.1. Classification (NCBI taxonomy): domain Eukaryota; kingdom Metazoa; phylum Arthropoda; class Insecta; order Orthoptera; family Tettigoniidae; genus Anabrus; species Anabrus simplex. The sequence goes on along the minus strand of NC_090267.1, from coordinate 333,421,453 downwards.
GACTCACGTACTATACTGCTATGAGCTATCTAGGGTTAGTAATAAAATGTATTTACTGTAGTTTATTTAGTTAAAAGAAATTCGTTGAGAGTTGCATTAGCATCCAGCAGCCTGCTGTATTAAAAGCGTGTTGCTTATGGGTGGGGCGCACACTACATCTACATAATGAGCTACTGACGGAACCTCCCAGCTCTAACATTACCTACTGGCCTACGACACGGAACACTCTTGAGTATTCTAGTGGCTACGGGATGAATTGAAGGACTTGGGTTAAAATGCCACGAAATGCAAGTCTTACACCCGAAAGACGTTCTTAAATTCCAATGTTTCATTGAATATTTGATAGCTCCTCAGAAATACCTGAAGAATTACTCTTTGCACGTAAGCTACTCTGTGTGTATCCAACCCTTGTCCTGTTCTGTACGGGGTTGGGTGTGAAATTATATGAATCTTCGTTGCAAGTTTTTACGACTGGGTTCCCTTCATGACGTCAACCTCCACAGAGTTTTTTTTTTTGCAAGTTGCTTTACGTCGCACCACAGATAGGTCTTGTGGCGACGACGGTACAAGAAAGGGCTCGGAGTGGGAAGGAAGCAGCCGTGACCTTAATTAAGGTACAGCCCCAGCATTTGCCTGGTGTGAAAATGGGAAACCACGGAAAACCATCTCAGGACTGCCGACGGTGGGATTCGAACCTACAGTTTCCTGAATGCAAGCTCACAGCTGCGCGATCTTAACCGCACGGCCAACTCACTCGGTCAAGGAGTCTACTCAAGACTTAACGTCCCCATCTCACAAACGAATCACCGTCAACAGCGATAGCCTATACGCTCTCTGTCAATTTGAACACCGCGGAGTGGTTTGGAATTGAATCCAAGCTTTTGGCACGCAGTCTAGTGGTTTTTCTCTTTTTTTTAATTTCATGTGGCTATTTCTAGCCGGCCGGGCTGAGTGGCTCAGACGGTTAAGACGCTGGCCTTCTGACCCCAACGTGGCAGGTTCGATCCTGGCTCAGTCCGGTGGTATTTGAAGGTGCTCAAATACGTCAGCCTCGTGTCGGTAGATTTACTGGCACGTAAAAGAACTCCCGCGGGACTAAATTCCGGCACCTCGGCGTCTCCGAAGACCAAAAAGTAGTTAGTGGGACGTAAAACAAATAACATTATTATTATTTCTAGCCGTGTGCAGCCCTTGGGGCAGATCCACCGATGAGGGTGGGCGGCATCTGCCATGTGTAGGTAACTGCGTGTTGTTATGGCGGAATATAGTGTTGTGTGTGGTATACTGTGTTATGTGTAGGATGTTGGGGACAGCACAAACACCCAGCCCCCAAGCCATTGGAATTAACCAATGAAGGTTAAAATCCCCGACGCGGCCGGGAATCTTAACCCGGGACCCTCAGAACCGAAGGTCAGTACGCTGACCATTCGGCCAACGAGTCGGACAATCTAGTGGTTATGTAGGCTAAGCATAGTCATTAGGGGTGTAGCCTTACTCTTTTTTTCTTTTTCTTTTTTTCCTATTAATACTGGAGGTAGTAATTTATAGTTACTTTCTAACTGTTGGGGTTCGATTCAATGTCGCTAACCATACAGTTTAGGGGCGCCGCTTGCCGATTCGACAACCTATATTTACCGCTCATCTCGCATGTTGGCACTATTTAGTCATAATTTTGTCGTGACTTGCCAGATTGTACATACTGCCATTGCCGTGCTGTGAAACGTCCTGAAGATACCTTGGACAGCTAAAATGACCAATATAGACGTTTTGCACCGTATGAACAAAGAACCAGAAATTCTCACTACCATCAAGAGAAGGAAGCTAGAATACTTTGGTCATTTGATGTGGAACTCTAAATACCACTTTCTGCAAGTAATACTCCAAGGGAAAATTAATGGAAAACGTGGTCCGGGGAGAAGGAGGACATCATGGCTCGGCAACTTGAGCCAGTGGTTTGGGGTGACAAAGCTTACTCTGTTCAGAACAGCTATGAACAAACATCAGATCATGCTACTGATCGCCAACGTTCTGCGAGGACATGGCACATGAAGAAGAAGAAGAAGAAGAAAACGTCACTACTATTGCATTTTCGAGGATAACTAATTCATTTTTACTTTTACTATAGGTTTGTAAATGAATTTGGATAACACCAGGTAAGTGGCATTGTTGCATGTTCGAATAATGCATTTTAATAAAGTAGTTGCTGTGAAATGACGAACGCAGCTGTTTATTAGTACGGTTTTATTTCGTCCAATTCTTACGCGTAGAATTCAGTTAGGATGTCTTGAGAAGCAAGAAAAATCTGCAAAACTGCTCCGAAAAGGAAAGGAACATTACTACCTCTATTCTATCATAAGTTTTTGGCATAATGAGAAAGTTGAAACGGAAGGACATTTCGTTATCAACATAACCTTGTCTTGTCTTGTCTCGACTTTGGTACGGTTTGCAGAGTTAGCCTTCGTGTATTCATATTCGTATAGACCTACCGTATTTACCCGAATAATCCCCGCATAGATTTAAAAAAATTGAGGCAAAAGATTTGGGTGCGGTTTCTTTTTTTGTATCAGTGTTGGCATTTATTTTTTTCAATATGAGCCTTCCTAAGTTAGAGTGCGGGGATTTTTCGGTGGCGGGGATTATTCGCGTAAATACGGTATGTTTGCTTGTGTTTATTATTACAGCGTGGTTTCACTTCAGTCAGACATTTAACAGCAGATTTCAAGAAGGGAGCTTACGTATTGTTTACACCATTGTTTACACCAGGCAAACACCGGAAGAGTACGGTTATAGTAAAGCGTATGTCAAAATAATGAGAGAAATATACACTGACTGACAGAGCAAATGCAACACCAAGGAGGAGTGGTTCGAAAGGGATGAAAGTTGGGGAAAAAACAGAGACGGCACGGACGAATAATTGATGTTTATTTCAAACCGATATGCAGGTTACACAATGCGCACGGCATCGACTCAGTAGGATGTAGGACCACCGCGAGCGGCGATGCACGCAGAAACACGTCGAGGTACAGAGTCAATAAGAGTGCGGATGGTGTCCTGAGGGATGGTTCTCCATTCTCTGTCAACCATTTGCCACAGTTGGTCGTCCGTACGAGGCTGGGGCAGAGTTTGCAAACGGCGTCCAATGAGATCCCACACGTGTTTGATTGGTGAGAGATCCGGAGAGTACGCTGGCCACGGAAGCATCTGTACACCTCGTAGAGCCTGTTGGGAGATGCGAGCAGTGTGTGGGCGGGCATTATCCTGCTGAAACAGAGCATTGGGCAGCCCCTGAAGGTACAGGAGTGCCACCGGCCGCAGCACATGCTGCACGTAGCGGTGGGCATTTAACGTGCCTTGAATACGCACTAGAGGTGACGTGGAATCATACGCAATAGCGCCCCAAACCATGATGCCGCGTTGTCTAGCGGTAGGGCGCTCCACAGTTACTGCCGGATTTGACCTTTCTCCACGCCGACGCCACACTCGTCTGCGGTGACTATCACTGACAGAACAGAAGCGTGACTCATCGGAGAACACGACGTTCCGCCATTCCCTCATCCAAGTCGCTCTAGCCCGGCACCATGCCAGGCGTGCACGTCTATGCTGTGGAGTCAATGGTAGTCTTCTGAGAAGAGCGGACGCCGGGAGTGCAGGCCTCCTTCAACCAATCGACGGGAAATTGTTCTGGTCGATATTGGAACAGCCAGGGTGTCTTGCACATGCTGAAGAATGGCGGTTGACGTGGCGTGCGGGGCTGCCACCGCTTGGCGGCGGATGCGCCGATCTTCGCGTGCTGACGTCACTCGGGCTGCGCCTGGACCCCTCGCACGTGCCACATGTCCGTGCGCCAACCATCTTCGGCACAGGCGCTGCACCGTGGACACATCCCTATGGGTATCGGCTCGGCTGCGATTTGACGAAGCGACCAACCTGCCCTTCTCAGTCCGATCACCATACCCCTCGTAAAGTCGTCTGTCTGCTGGAAATGCCTCCGTTGACGGCGGCCTGGCATTCTTAGCTATACACGTGTCCTGTGGCACACGACAACACGTTCTACAATGACTGTCGGCTGAGAAATCACGGTACGAAGTGGGCCATTCGCCAACGCCGTGTCCCATTTATCGTTCGCTACGTGCGCAGCACAGCGGCGCATTTCACATCATGAGCATACCTCAGTGACATCAGTCTACCCTGCAATTGGCATAAAGTTCTGACCACTCCTTCTTGGTGTTGCATTTGCTCTGTCAGTCAGTGTATAATACCAGCCAGTTACCCGCGGCTTCACTCGACTGGATATTGTTACTTGATAACGGTAATCGTTCCTCGCTACTGTATTAAGACATCATCTGAAAATCCCTAAAGTATAAAAACTTACCGAAAAATTGAGTTTCCTTTACCCCCTGAAACTCTTTGTTAACTACGTTTGTGGTATTGCCTTTTGGGTCTAATTTGATGATGCGAAATAGAACTACACATGTGGGAAACAGTCTTTTCTCAAGACGAATAAATAAATAAATAAATAAATAAATAAATAAATAAATAAATACACTTTTCTTTAGTTTTAATGAAGATTCCGAATACCTACTTCCACGTCTGTAACATCTACAGTTCTTGAGATATAAGTATCCCCATAAAAAGAATTCATTCCTTTATCAGCCTTTCCCCCACCCACACCGAAGTGGATTTTCCGAAAACAAAAAAGTACATGTAACTTTTAAAGGAGATTACAAATACCAATTTTCACGTCTGTAACATCTTCAGTTTTTGAGATATAAGTATCTTCATAAAAATAATTCAACTCTTTTTTCATTTCTTTTCACCCCCGTTAAGTGCCTTTACCGAAAATAAAAATACATGCTCTGTATTTTGAAAGGATATTCCAAATACCAATTTTCATGTCTGTAGCATCCTCAGTTTTTGAGATATAAGTATCCTCATAAAAAGACTTGAACCTCGCTTTTCACTCCATTTTAACCTCCCTTAAGTGGTTTTTGCAAAACAAAAAAAAACGTTTATTTTTAAAAGAGATTAAAAATACTAATTTTCACGTCTGTAACACGGTACGTTTCTGAGATATACTATAGATATAGTCTTTTAAAAAACTCCACCCCTCCCTTTGTCACTCCTGTTAACCCCCCCCCCCGTCCTCCCAATAATTGGATTTTTCAAACAAAAAACATGTTTCTTTATTTTTTAAAGGAAATTCCAATTACAAATTTTAATGTCTCTAACATCTTCAGTTTTATGACGTATAAGTATGCTCATAAAAGGTACTCAACCACTTTTTCGCCTTTTTTCACTCCCCCTTATGAGATATTCCGTAAACCAAAATAAATACGTGTTTCTTTATTTTTAAAGGAGATTACAAATACCAATTTTTACATCTGTAAACTTTTAAGTTTTTGAGATATGCATATAACCGTACTCATTTAAACAATTCACTCCCCTTTTCACCCCCTCAGTGACGGAATATCCAAAAATCCTCCCTACACTCTAAATGTATCCCCAAAATTTCCCTGTGGACTCAGGCGAAGAATACACTCACGGTATCCCATGCCTGTCGTACGGACGAGGCGACTAAAAGGGGCGAGCAAGGGATGATTGAATTAGAACCATGAGACTACTTGTAATTAGTCCACCACACGGGGAACACCATGGGTCATCTTTACTTGCGCGTAGTACCACTATGTTAGGTACACAATAGGTTTGTGATTAGTAGCGACAGTGTGTGAAACAGGGTGAGTTTTACGGTACCTGTGATTAGTACCACTATTTGAGCGACACCATGGGTCTGCCTTGCCTATGATTAGTACCCATTATGTGAGGAACACCACGGGATAGTAAGAGTCCTTGTGTTTACTACACCTATGTGAGGAACACCATAGGTTTGCGTTGCCTGTAAATGGCGTATTACATTACCGATTACCTGTGAGTAGTACCATAATGTGTGGAATACCGCTACTTTTGATTAGTACCGCAACATGACAAATACCATGGTTCTACTTTCCTAGCGATAACTGCCATTATGAGGGGCCGATGACCTGTATTTTGGACCCCTTTAGACTACAAAATGCATCGTCGATTCAGTATTGTGCTTTAGAAGCAGTCCCTTGATGAGTAATACAATTGTTTAACAATAGTTTCTGCGAATGTAGGGCATTGCGGGTCGGATCCACTGATTGTTTTAAATTCATATCCATCCATTCATTCTTCGTCATCACGTTTTGAATTCTGGTCAGTGTGGATGATTTTAGACTATTTAAATTTTTATTACATCTCTTTTCGTACCATTAGGGGCCGATGCCCTAGATGGTTGCCCCTTTTAAACAACAACAATAATAATAATAATAATAATAATAATAATAATAATAATAATAATAATAATAATAATAATTGACTTTAAAAAAGCCTTTGACTCTGTTGATAGGGAAACCCTAGATAAAGTAATCCGTGAATTTGGAGTTAAAACTAAATTGGCAAACCTAATTCGTGAAACACTTACAGACACTATCTCGAAAGTAAATTTTATGGGTGAAGTATCTCGACCTTTCAAAATAAATACAGGTGTCAGGCAGGGCGATGGTCTATCTCCACTCCTTTTCAATTGTGTCATGGAGAAAATTGTAAGAATTTGGAATGAAAAACTGAAAGAATCTAAAATATTGCCACTCATGCTGGGGAAGAAGAACAAAGGTGTTGCAATAAATTGCCTAGCATTTGCAGATGACTTTGCCATACTTTCAGAAAGCCTTACAGATGCAGCAATGCAAGTCAATCTCCTTGAAAAGACAGCCAACATGACAGGCTTGAGAATCTCTGCCGAGAAAACAAAATTTTTGACGAATATAAAAAGTGCCCCAAAGTTTTTAGCAACGGATATTGGTCGAATAGAAAAGGTAAAGAAATTCAAATATTTGGGTGAGACAATTCAAGAAAATGGTTTAGAAAAATCTGCTATAGAGGAGAGGATACAAAAGATGGAAAGAGCATACGGTATAACTAAGAATACTTACAACAAAAAGTGCTTATCAAGGAAACTTAAAATAAAGCACTACAACACAGTAGTGAAACCAGAATGCCTTTATGCCAGCGAATGTCTAGCACTGAACTACAAGCTTGATAAATTAGAAATATTAGAAAGAAGAATTATAAGGAAAATATTAGGTCCTCCAAGAATTGCAGAGTTTTGGAAATTAAGAAGTAACAATGAAATTTACCAGAACGTAGAAAACATATCAGAAACAATAAGAAAAAGGAGATTGCTATTTCTTGGACACATTTACAGAATGGATGACAATAGACTAACTAAACGAATCTTCAAGTACCTTTGGGAAAAGAAATCAACTACCACCTGGATTCAAGAAGTCAAGAAAGACCTGGAAAGGAACAACATACGAGAAGAAGAATTATTGGAAAGAAAGATTTTTAGGAAGAAAGTCTTACAAATGGAAGGATTCCAAGGGAGGAAGGAAAAGAAAACAGGCACAAAGTGGACTGAAGACAGGAAAAAGAAACACAGTGAAACAATGAAAGAATACTGGAAGAAAAGGAAAGAACAACTAAGGAGGAACAATTGAAATTGTAACGTGGTCCTTAGAAGGCCGGAACGCAAGAAGAAGAATAATAATTTCATGTTTTAGTGTCTAGTAGTTTTGGCTCGGCGATGATGAATCCGTCAGTCAGTCGGCCAGGACATGCTATTTATTTTTGTGTAGAGATATTACATTGAGAGAGGGTGTTTATTTCCTTAATTTCTAATTGAGCTTGGAAACAGACTTACTATGAATATGATTTACTTGGGTAAGGGAATGTTTACTATTGATGCTCACATTGATGTTATAGTTCGTTATGGTTATGTCCGGTGATTGTAGGGCCTATGCCAGAAAATTGCATAGCATACTTAGAAGACAATAAAAGCCTCATTGTTGGAAGAAATGTAGAAGACACACTAGGTTTTCCTTCCAGTTTGATATGGATTTCAACCCATAGTTGCTCGCGTATGAGCCTCCGTGACTCAGGCGGCAGCGCGCCGGCCTCTCGCCGCTGGGTTCCATGGTTCAAATCCCGGTCACTCCATGTGAGATTTGTGCTGGACAAAGCGGAGGTGGGGCAGGTTTTTCTCCGGGTACTCCGGTTTTCTGTGCCATATTTCGTTCCAGCAACACTCTCTAATATCATTTCATTTCATCTGTCATTCATTATTCATTGCCGCAGAGGAGTGCGACAGCTTCGGCAGCCGGCACAATTCCTGTCCTCGCCGCTGGATGGGGGCTTCATTCATTCCATTCCTGACCCGGTCGAATGACTGGAAACAGGCTGTGGATTTTCAGTTACTCGCGTCTGGTTTCCCGTGAGATAACGGTAGCGTTTCAGCGCTCCCTGCGAACACACTGTAAAGCTTGTCTGTATGAGCATGGGCCGACTAGATCCCTCACTGCGTTCCTTTAGTTAGCTAGAGCGACGCATCAAGTCGGCCGTGGTATGAGCGTATCTGGAAAAAGCTTGTCTGTATGAGCTTAAATAGCTTAAATCTGGATTTTAGTCTACCTTTTAGAAGCTTTTAAGCTTAGCCTAACGTAGATGAAAGCTTATTGGTTATGCTGATTTATTATTTGAAGCCCCGTGTTAAGTCATTTCTAGTACTTTCCGAATGCGAAATATCGTAATTTCTCTTAAAGTCCTTCGGCTCACCGATTCATATTTCGGTCGTTCAACTCCACCAGTGTCTAAGGACGCCTGCTCGTTAGTTCATCCCTGACTATAACTGCTGCGGTTGGCATTTCATGGCAATGCAAATGAAAATCTAGTCTGTTTTCCAGTCATTCGATCGGTCTTTAGCGGGGAGGATAGGAATTGTGCCGACTGCCGAAGCCTGTCGCACTCCTTTGGGGCAATGATTAATGACTGACAGATGAAATCAAATGAAATAATATTGAAGTGTGTTGCTGAAATTGAGGATGACAGGGGAAACCGAAGTACCCGGAGAAAATCCTGTCCTGTCTCCACTTTGTCCAGCACAATTCTCACGTCGAGTGACGGGGATTTGAACCACGGAACCCAGCGATGAGGGGCCGGCGCGCTGCCGCCTGAGCCACGGAGGCTCTTCGTGGCATTATATGTGAGAATTTTAGTGAGGAGTCGTATATCTATAAAAGTATGTTCCGAGAAGAGAGCCATAAATTTTTATATAAAGGCCAAATGCAGGCAGGCATTTATACCAGTAGAATGGTGCACTTGTTTCTGCTTTGTCCTACGAAGGAGGCTTGCAGTGGTATCTCAACTCAACGGCGCACTAGCTGCCAGTCTTGGAAACGTGGTAATCCAACTGACGAGCCCGCTATTACACTGGGGCGAAACGCTGGTAAGTTTAATATTGAAAAGGCCAAAGGAGCTGTATAAGTCGTGTATCCCGTTCATCCTGTAAATTGAATCATGTAAAATTACATTTTCGTTCGCTGAGTGAAGGCCATTACGGGCCGATGAAGTCTCCTGTCTCGGGTGACATTACAAGGCGTTGTGTATTTTGAACAGAGTTCTTGGGCGACTGTTGAAAGAAGGTTGAGCTGCTCTTGGCGAGTGCTGTACGCGCCAAGGCCAGCCGGCGGACCTCTCAGACCATTCGCTCGCCCCATCGCTCCGGCCCATAAATCTGGTCACGTTCTCGTAATAGCCGCTAGCCTTGGCGTCTGCACCAACTCTTTCTTCCAGCGAGCTTCACCTTCTCTTAAACAATCCTCACTACGAGAGAATGAGCACTTTGACCATGCGCATGTTATTTAAATTTCTATCGTTCACTTTCATTTTTGTCACCTCGGTGGTATGGTGCAGTTGGTTTTAATGTGTATCAAACTGTACGCTGAAATTGTTTGCTGCATGCGGCTTAAGACTTCCTGTTCTGCGAGCCTCTGTTGTTTTGTGGCTGCCGGGCTGAGTGGCTCAGACGGTTGAGGCGCTGGCCTTTTGCCCCCAACTTGGCATGTTCGATCCTGGCTCAGTCCGGTGATATTTGAAGGTGCTCAAACACGTCAGCCTCGTGTCGGTAGATTTACTGGCATGTAAAAAAAAAACTCGTGAGGGACTAAATTCCGGCACCTCGGCGTCTCCGAAAACCGTAAATGTAGTTAGTTAGTGGGACGTTAAGCCAATAATATTTTTTATTATTTCTTGTGTCCCTCAGTCCTGTTGGTAATCTCATGTATTGGACCAAGAGGATTGGTGCACTTACCGCCCTTCTCTGGCGTAATTTCTCCAGGACGTAACTGGGGTTACCATTTAAAAATATTAAAAACCCTGGGGGTTTTGTGGATATTCTCTATCGTAGCAATAACTATAGGCGTTCTTTATGTAAATATTGTTTACTTTTTGAGGAAATATTTCTCCCTCTCTGCGAGCCTTTCGAAGAAAACACTTTTCTTGATTTGGTACTGCTGTAGAATTGAAACAATCAGCAAATTCTTGACATAATGATACATTTATCATCTACGTAACCAAGAATATGTAATTAAAAATATCCTTTTCATATCCGTATCATGTGCCGGGATTGCATTGAACAGTTATCAAGAATGCAATACATCTTCAGAATATCTGCTGATTAACTTTTTTAACCATTCTGCTTCACATACATTTCTTCCTTAGCGCAAAAACAGGAGTTCTGTCGAATAATCTCCATTAAATTTGCACGTAAAAAAGTTATCCTTCGGCATCTTCACTCCATTCTCTAAGTCAGAGCAAAGAAAAAGGGCCTATTAATGTATGGATGTTCTCCAAATTAACCGCTACCAATGGAACCTGGAAAGTTCTTTTTGCTGTGATTTTTATATCCTCTGTTGTTTGAGGCATGTTAAATTTTTTGTAGGCTATTTGGTATGGTTAACAAAAGTAGGATCTCATCTCGTATTCCTGCCCCCACCCGTTCCACTAATAAAGGAAAGTAATTCATAAAGCTGTTCTGTTCATTTTCATGTCTGCTCTAATATGTATAAAGTTTGTTTGTGTTGTGCAAAATGCTGAAATATAAGTTAAACCAAAAGAGAACATTTTTTTTTTTTTGCTAGTGGCTTTACGTCGCACCGACACAGACAGGTCTTATGGCGACGAAGGGATAGGAAAGGGTCCGTGGTCTTAATTAAGGTACAGCCAGCATTTGCCTGGTGTGAAAATAGGAAACCACGGAAAACCATCTTCAGGGCTGCCGACAGTGGGATTCGAACCCACTGTCTCCCGGATGCAAGCTCACAGCTGCGCGCCCCTAACCGCACGGCCAACTCGCCCGGTAAGAATGCATTTAAAATTATATTTAAAAAAATAGTGAACACAAATGTTCGCAGAAGTATTTTTGAAATATTAGTCACCCCTGGAGAAAACATTACAAGCATCGTTTAATATCGTATAGGGGCCGATGACCTCGATGTTAGGCCCCTTTAAACAATAAACATCAATATCGTTTAACTCCGCCTTTGTACTTGATAACCGCCGGGATTCGGTTGAGGATTTGATCGCGCAATTGGATGCCGGTATGCATCAGTAGACTAAGCGCCATTTGACGAAGATTGAGATTTTAGCGCCAACTTGTAGAGGAAGGCTTGAACTATTTATAAAAAATTCCCCACTGCATTACAAGAGGTCGTTAGTTGATATTAAACAGAAAACCTAAGCGACAAAGCGGGAATCAGTTAAAATGTAAATTGCATCAGTAGACTATGCGACGTTCCAGTTTGCATCATTAGACCAATCGCCAGATTCCTCACTTTGCGCGCGGATGACAGCGAGGGCGCTCGCGTTTTCGATAGTGCTGACATTTTTACGTGGTGATACAATGAGTGGTTTATCAAGTGACGAAGTTCAGCGATGTATCAAGTACTTACAAAAGTAAGGAGAAAGACAATGCTACTAATGCAGCTTGCTACGAAGGTTGCGTCTGAGAATCATTCTCTAGAATTTGATGGTGAATCTCAGGAAGTAAATCTAAGTCCAGACAGGGACGACCAGGGGGAAAGCAGAGTTCCCTTTCACCAGGCATTAATACCTTTGTGGCCAAAAGGAAAACTTATCTCTGAAACCAAACTAAGAGACATTAGTTCGCTGATGCACCTAATACCTACAGATGCCAAACAATTTTACCAGAATCTTCAAGCAGATTCTGACATCGTGGATGACGTAGATGGATTTAATGGAGATCCTGATTTCGATATTGAATGAACTGAGAGCAACAGTCGTATTACCTGTCCAGTGTTTTGTGTGTATTTATGAGAGAAAATATCTTTAATCACATTTTCTGTCTCAACCAGAACAAAACTTACCCTTAGGCTTAAAAATATCACGCCAATACTGTACTCTCAGAATATAATAGGCCTATCGTGAAGGAAAATCCATTCAAAAATTGTATAGACTACAATGTCTTACCATTTGTATTTGACTCCGATAAGTTGAAATTCCTCAAATCAGTAAGTCGTTAGACCAACGACTTTAGAGAATAGCTTCCCTTCTAGAATTTCTCCAGCCGGGCTGAGTGGCTCATACGGTTGAGGCGCTGGCTTTCTGACCCCAACTTGGCAAGTTCGATCCTGGTTCAGTCCGGTGGTACTTGAAGGTGCTCAAATACGTCAGCCTCTTGCCGGTAGATTTACTGGTATGTAAAAGAACTCCTGCGGGACTAAATTTCGGCACTTCGGCGTTTCCGAAAACCGCAAAAGTAGTTAGTGGGACGTAAAGCAAATAACATTATTAGAATTTCTCCATGTAAAACTTAATGGATCAAGCACTTAGCGGGCCTTTTCAGACAGTAGGAGAATCAGTTTTTAATCATGGCTGCCGCCACGTTATATTTTTTGAAGTTTTACTCAGTAGGTACTCAACAGTTAGGGGTTATTTGTGTAGCATCGTGATACATTATTCGCACTTGAGAAAATACTTAAATTGCATCAGTAGACTAAGCGCCATTTCTTCAAGAAAATGTATGAAGTGCGACTGTAAAAATGTTAAAATTTGGTGAGAAGGTACAATCTATTATCCTACAACACCAGTAATACCATATTTAGCAAAATTATGTTCGCTCGAATTTACACATAGAACCAAATTTAAACGCGATTATCTCGCAACCAACTTTTGGCGCTTGGTCTAGTGATGCATAACGGCATCCAATTCCACCAAATTGCGGGGATGCTGATGTTGGAACAGCAGGTAAAACGCCGACATGTCCCACAGATTTTCAATGGGGTTCAGGTCAGGTGATTTTGCAGGCCAATCGATATGTAATAGGGTGGGGGAGTGTTCATAAAGCGAGTCATATATGCGTCCAGCCCGATGAACTTTGCTGTTGTCATCTTGACAAATCGGGGTATCAATAGCATACTCATCATGCACATGTTTACTGAAAGGCAACACCTGATCATCCAGAATGTTTAAACAAACATACTGGTTCATGTTAGTGGTCACCTCATTGAGCGGGCCCAGTCCACGATACGAAAAACACCCACAAAACATCACAGACCCACCTCCGGCTTGAACCTCACACATCCAGGATGAAATCCCTCATTTGATCTTCGGTGCACTCGATGACGTGCGTCATTGGAATACATGCCCCAAAAAAAAAAAAACGTGATTCTTCAGACCACATTGCATTCCGCCAATCAGCTGCTGTCCACGTTCGATGATTTCTAGCCCATTGAAGACGCACAGTAGCCTATCGTGTGTCTGTGTGAGGAATGGCCTCTTGCGAGGTGACCTACTCCAAATGTTCATTGCATGCTGTTCCCGTCGCAATGTTCTCTCACTGACAGGTTGCGATGGACCTTCATTCATTGACTGCAGCAATTCATGTCTTGTTTGTTAGCGATTTGGATTCACAAGCCGTGAAACGCGTCTCCGGTCCCTCTTAGTTAGGATATTTTTCCGGCCACAATTTTGACGTCGTGTTTTGTGGCCACGTGTAATACACCACTGCTTGTAGACACATTGAATAATCCGCTGCGAAACACCAAAGAATCCAGCAACTTCACGCAGCGTATGGCCTCGGGCACGGCCAAACACGATTGCTCCTTTTTGCCACTCGGTCACATTCTTACATCTACTCATGCTGACATACACTGTCCGTTGAAACATTAATGCACTGATCGCTACTGCCTTATGCTTACGTAGAGGCAGTGCGCGTGCGGTTGAGCATGGGACTCGTTCGCTGCGCCGTCTGCACAGGCTTAACGATCCATCTGTGCGTGCTCACTAGGGCGGCTAAATTTTGTCCGGTGAGCTTAGTTCAACTATTTTCAAATCTTTCTCGCTACATTCTGACTTTTACCATTCAAGGCACGTCCACTTGCATGCGCTACACCAATCTCGAGTGAACTCGGCACTGTAGATTAGGATAAAAAATAGTCCTTTGATATTTTCATGAACTGATCGCGAATCTGGGATAATATAGATAAAACCTGAGATTGTTTTTAAAATATACTTGTTTCACACGAATTTTCAACTCTTCCACTATATATTTTTATGGCCGCTTCTTTTCCAGTTTCAGAATAGTAACAAACCATTCTTTATTTTTAGAAGAGTCAGGAAGGGATACATCTCGAAAAATAATTTCTCACTCACAAATGTCTCGAGAATAAACTGCTCGAATAGGAAGATATGCCCTGTAGTTTGCAGAAAGGGACAAAATAGGAACGTTATCAGTGTATATACGTAGGTACTGTCGTACGCTTGTTTGTTTACGTTGTGGTATGAGACTCTAATTGCTTTTTCCTTTCTTTTTCAGGTGAGTTTCTCACATGGCTCTTCTTGGAGGTCTCAACATTGTAAGTAGTAGCGTGTACGTTCGTCTTTGGAATAGTTGTGTATACACGTTTTTCTGAAGTGGGCTTGTTATTGTGGCTAGATGCCTTTGTTACAGTTCATTTTTACAGTTTTCGTGTTTTCCTTTAAGTGCTTACAAAGCAATTGATAGCAATGCTCACAGTAAACTGTGGGCAGACTGCGCTAAGTAACGTGTTTTGAAACGTTCTTCAAACATCTAACTCGCCACACTCTTTCATTTTGCCAGTGCATCATATGCCAAGCAGCATTGTGTTCAAACCTACCCTTACCGTTTCACAGATAATTCACCCGACTTAGATTCATTGACTGTGTCATGCAATTACGCATTAACCAGTTGACTTCCTTACACTTAACATATTATATTGAAAGATGTGTAACCAACACTCTCGTAAAAGCATTTTCATTTCGAAGCGAAACATGTTTCTCTTTCTCAGTTTCTTATTCAATTAAAGCTTACAAAATACAACTACATTTTTTCGACAAAGTAATATTAATGGCGTACGGTCTCCGGAGAGGTCTGGTGCAGGTATTAGGAGGTTGACGAGCATGGGCGACCTGCGCGTCTATGAGGAGGGGGCCTTACCTAAGATGAAATCGAATGTTGAAGACGGCGCAAACACTTGTCCACGAGCCAAAGGAAATGACCAATGAAAGTTAAAATCCTCGAGCCAGTGGGGAATCGAACCCGGGACCCTAGGACCGAATACCAGCATGCTAATCAGTTAGCTGTGGAGTCGACTTCGAGAATGTAATGGTAATATTTTGTATGCATTTTAAAAATAGCAGTAGAATTGCTAAGAGCACATATTTCTGCTGTAGAAAATAGATTAGTTGCTATGTAATGTTTGTATGTTTTTCCAACACTTGCCTGTTTCACTTCGGAGTTGAGTATGAAGTGAGATGAATCTTCATAGCGAGTTTCAACGACATGATTACCTTCCTGACGTCCCCGTTATCAGAGCAGTTAGAGATGAAATAAATGGCGTGATATATGATACTAGAAAGGGAGAAGGTGAAACCCGTGCCAGCATTCTCGAGGCCGAATCACCATCAACAACGTTATATGCCCTCACCCCACAGTGCGGAGAGGTTTTTTTTTTTTTTTTTTTTTAGGGGCTTTACGTCGCACGGACACATAGGTCTTATGGCGACGATGGGATAGTAGGAAAGGCCTAGGAGTTGGATGGAAGCGGCCGTGGCCTTAATTAAGGTACAGCCCCAGCATTTGCCTGGAGTGAAAATAAACCACGGAAAACCATTTTCAGGGCTGCCGATAGTGGGATTCGAACCTGCTATCTCCCGGATGCAAGCTCACAGCCGCGCGCCTCTACGCGCACGGCGGTTTGGAATTTACTCCAGGCTTTTGGCTCGCAATATAGTGATTAGAAATTGTATGCCACCATCTCTCCTAACCTGCAGGCAAATATTCTGACGGTGACATTTTTTCCGACCAGCGGGACTCGAACCGGCTAATCATCGTGTCAGACTAGATTGATTGATTGATTGATTGATTGATTGATTGATTGATTGATTGATTGATTGATTGATTGATTGATGTTTGTTGTTTAAAGGGGCCTAACATCGAGGTCATCGGCCCCAAATGGTACGAAATGGGACGAAATGAAATGACAACTTAAAATTCCCAAATCCTCCACTGACCAGAATTCAAAGCATGAGGACGAAGAATGAATGGACGGATATGAATTTAAAACGATCAGTGGATCCGACCCACAGTGCCTCACATGCACAGAAGCTGGCACAAAACAATAGTATTACTGACCTAGGGACTGCTTCTATAGCACGATGCTGAATCGATTATGCTTACAGTCGAAACGGGCCCAAAATCCAGGTCATCGGCCCCTCATAATGGTATTTATCGCTAGGAAAGTAGAACCATGCTATATTTCATGTTGCGGTACTAATCAAAAGTAGCGGAGACTCGCGGTATTCCAACACATTATGGTACTATTCATAGGTAGTGTAACGCGCACTTGTAACATAGACCTATGGTGTTTCGCACATTGCGGCGCTATTTGCAGGCAACGCAAACCTATATAGGCAAGGCAAACCTATGGCGCTCCTCACATAAGTGGACTAACCACAGGACTCGTACTATCCTGTGGAATTCTTCACATAGTGGGAACTGAGCATAGGTAAGGCAGAACCATGGTGTCTTTAATTTCATGGTGTCGCTCATATAGGGGTACGAATCACAGGTACTGTAGGACCCACCTCCTGATTCACACACTGTCGCTACTAATTTCGCAAGAAAATGCAACCCATGGTGTTCCTTGCGTGATGGTACTAATTAGGGGTCAGACTATATAGACTTAACGAATTAACGGTTATGGCCACTATATGTATATAAAAACAAGAGTCTTGTCTGTGCATTGCTTAGAATTATCCACTGACTGACAGAGCAAATGCAACACCAAGAAGGAGTGGTTCGAAAGGGATGAAAGTTGGGGAAAAAACAGAGACGGCACGGACGAATAATTGATGTTTATTTCAAACCGATATGCAGGTTACACAATGCGTACGGCATCGACTCAGTAGGATGTAGGACCACCGCGAGCGGCGATGCACGCAGAAACACGTCGAGGTACAGAGTCAATAAGAGTGCGGATGGTGTCCTGAGGGATGGTTCTCCATTCTCTGTCAACCATTTGCCACAGTTAGTCGTCCGTACGAGGCTGGGGCAGAGTTTGCAAACGGCGTCCAATGAGATCCCACACGTGTTCGATTGGTGAGAGATCCGGAGAGTACGCTCGCCACGGAAGCATCTGTACACCTCGTAGAGCCTGTTGGGAGATGCGAGCAGTGTGTGGGCGGGCATCATCCTGCTGAAACAGAGCATTGGGCAGCCCCTGAAGGTACGGGAGTGCCACCGGCCGCAGCACATGCTGCACGTAGCGGTGGGCATTTAACGTGCCTTGAATACGCACTCGAGGTGACGTGGAATCATACGCAATAGCGCCCCAAACCATGATGCCGCGTTGTCTAGCGGTAGGGCGCTCCACAGTTACTGCCGGATTTGACCTTTCTCCACGCCGACGCCACACTCGTCTGCGGTGACTATCACTGACAGAACAGAAGCGTGACTCATTAGAGAACACGGCGTTCCGCCATTCCCTCATCCAAGTCGCTCTAGCCCGGCACCATGCCAGGCGTGCACGTCTGTGCTGTGGAGTCAATGGTAGTCTTCTGAGCGGACGCCGGGAGTGCAGGCCTCCTTCAACCAATCGACGGGAAATTGTTCTAGTCGATATTGGAACAGCCAGGGTGTCTTGCACATGCTGAAGAATGGCGGTTGACGTGGCGTGCGGGGCTGCCACCGCTTGGCGGCGGATGCGCCGATCCTCGCGTGCTGACGTCACTCGGGCTGCGCCTGGACCCCTCGCACGTGCCACATGTCCCTGCGCCAACCATCTTCGCCACAGGCGCTGCACCGTGGACACATCCCTATGGGTATCGGCTGCGATTTGACGAAGCGACCAACCTGCCCTTCTCAGCCCGATCACCATACCCCTCGTAAAGTCGTCTGTCTGCTGGAAATGCCTCCGTTGACGGCGGCCTGGCATTCTTAGCTATACACATGTCCTGTGGCACACGACAACACGTTCTACAATGACTGTCGGCTGAGAAATCACGGTACGAAGTGGGCCATTCGCCAACGCCGTGTCCCATTTATCGTTCGCTACGTGCGCAGCACAGCGGCGCATTTCACATCATGAGCATACCTCAGTGACGTCAGTCTACCCTGCAATTGGCATAAAGTTCTGACCACTCCTTCTTGGTGTTGCATTTGCTCTGTCAGTCAGTGTATTTAAAAAAAGGTGTTTCTGAATCGATCGTGTCTAGAGTAACTAGGAAATGCACTTGTTTAACTTTCCGTCATCTCTATGTATGTATGTATGTACAGTATGTATGTATGTATGTATGTACAGTATGTATGTATGTATGCATGTACATATATAATAAGTATATAATTAGAAAATTGCCGAAGGGAATTTAATGAAAACCAGTATGTTAAGCCTGGGAATAAGGCACTATAATCTAGCCTGTAAATATTTTTATTCACGCTGAGTGAAATGGTAGTTAATGGGAAGGCCTAAAATTTAATTCTCAAAAATGTTTGTTAGTGGTCCTATCGATAAATACTACATAACTAAAGATACATAGAATTTTCGATCATTTATGTCATACATTTTTACCGTGCCGGCTATGATAACTGAGATATTCATGAATTTCGATTTTTGATGCCGAGTCCATATCAACGCCGAGCCACGGATAATGGGTGGAACAGAATTTAATGAAAGGCGGGGATAAGGCATTATAGTCTAACCTGTAAATAATTTTATTCACGTTGGACGAGCGCCTAAAATTTAATGTTTAAATACCTATGATGTACATAACAAAAGTAATAGAGAATACAATTTCCGATCATTTATATCTTATACAGTTTACCGTACCGACTATGATACTAGAATTCATTAATTCGACTTCTGTTGCGTAGTCCATATCAACGTCGAGCATTGCGAACATGAAAGTATTGTTCAGTCGTGTTAACTGGCGATGATTTTTGTCATGATTGTCTAAAGGTGCAAAATCGGCTGTTCATCGGTCCATATCGACAAAGAAAATGTGATGATGATGGTGTTTAAAAATGAGAAAGAAATCGCGTAGAAACGATCGCTTGAAGAATGAGACAAAGGAGTCCCTTTACGTTAGTTGCCCTAATATTGCAGAGTCGGAAGAAAACTAAATGTTAAGGCCTGCAATATCGAAAGCTCATAAAATTGATCAACAATAACATTACATTGACCATTGTTTGTTGTAATGTGCTTTGTCTCTTCTGTTGCCAATCATCTCCGATAGATGGGCTTACTGCTGCCCACCGAATAAAACAGCCTGAATATTGGCGGGAAGTAGCTGGGGAGTTAGCTAAATTATTTTTTTTAACATGCCATTCCTCTGGTTCATACATTTTCGATAACTACTGGCACGTAACACACTGGTTCATCGTAGTATTCCAGCTATTCGATCCCTACTCTGAGGCGCTGATTGGAATGAGCATTGTTGACACTTAACGGAATGCGGCAGCGGAGTGTTCACAGTTGTCTGCGACCTGGTCATTCCAGCTTCTGAACTTGGCAGCGTAGTGCTATTCGTTAAAAGTGAGAAAATGTGCCGTTTTTCACTTGATCGAGCCTTTCATATGGTAGCATTGCTATTTTTTTTTCACAATTGGCTTTACGTCGCACCGACACAGATAGGTCTTGTGGCGACGATGGGATAGGAAAGGCCTAGGACTTGGAAGGAAGTGGCCGTGGCCTTAAGGTACAGCCGCAGCATTTGCCTGGTGTGAAAGTAGGAAACCATGGAAAACCATCTTCAGGGCTGCCGACAGTAGGGTTCGAACCCACTATCTCCCGGATGCGTCCCTAACCGCATAACAAACTCCCCCGGTAACATTGTTTTTATCCGCGACGTTCCAGTCGGTTAATATTATATTCTCACAATAATACTGACGTCATTGTAATGAATGACCTATGTCGAGTTCAGTTTAATATTTTTCTATTTCTGTTACAACATCAGGGAAAATGGGTGAATGGACTTTAATGAAACTTGGTATTACAGCCCGAGTAGGATTTTTTAAAGTTTCCCAAAAATGTCAGAAGGGGCCTAAAGCATAAAATTCGATGTATCTCTTACGGTTTGTATTACACGAAAATCCCCCCCCCCCCAAAGGGGCAACAGTCCCGAAGGGCCATGGCCTACCAAGCGACCGCTGCTCAGCCCGAAGGCCTGCAGATTACAAGGTGTCGTGTGGTCAGCACGACAGATCCTCTCGGTCGTTATTCTTGGCTTTCTAGACCGGGGCGTCATCTCACCGTCAGATAGCTCCTCAATTTTTAGCACGTAGGCTGAGTGGACCTCGAACTAGTCCTCATATGCAGGTAAAATTCCTCCTGACCTGGCCGGGAATCGAATCCGGGACCTCCGGGTAAGAGACAGGCACGCTACCGCTACACCGCGGAGCCGGCACACGAAAATAGCTCACGGTGAATTTTTCTTCTATGCCTTTTTCTGATACAGTGAAAAATAAGGGAAATTCCAGTGGCAGTCACGTGAAAGTCCAAGAACCGGTAACTGGCGCTGTAAAGAGAACCGCTATGGAGATCGTTTCGGCAACGTTTTAAAGACTTTGTACACCTGTCAGAATTTGTTCGATATTAACCCGATACTTGGCTTTCTTTTATACTGGAATGATGAGATCAAATCAAGATCAGCATTAATGAAAAAATATATGAAACTGCAAAGGGCCCCGGAGAGCAAGATAGTACTCGTACGTCACGACAAGCCGCTGGCCGAGATAGTCATGCACACTTAGGTGCCTTAGAAGCTGGCGAATAATCTGAGGAGCGGAAAAAATGCTAGTGGGTGTATTTACATCCGTAACTAAGCATGTTTGTCTGGTTACTCCCCAGGGTTGATTTTTCCTTCGAACTCAGCGAGGGATCCCACCTCTATCGCCTAAAGGGCAGTGTCCTAGAGCGTGAGACATTGGGCCGGGGATAAACTGTGGAAGAGGACCAGTACATCGCCCAGGCGGCCTCACCTGCTATTCTGAACAGGAGTCTTGTGGAGGGCGGAGGGTGGTGGGTGGAAGGGATAGACAAGAAGAGGGAGGAAGCGGCCGTGGCCTTAAGTTAGGTACAATTCCGGCATTTGCCTGGAGGAGAAGTGAGAAACCACGGAAAATCACTTCTAGAATGGCTGCGTTGGGAATCGAACCCACCTCTACTCAGATGACCTCCCGAGGCTGAGTGGACCCCGTTCCAGCCCTCATGCCACTTTTCAGATTTCGTGGCAGAACCGGGAATCAAACCCGCACTATTCTTCAAGGGAAGAAAGGGTGCATTCAATAAAGCATTAGGAACTTCATATGAGGTTTGTGAGCTCGAGATAGTTAAACCTTCATTCTTTGAAGTACATTTTAAGCAAATAAAATTTTTGCCTGTTCTCAGGTGTTCTGTATTAAAAGTATTCATTAAATTTCAGTTTCTTACGCTCGAGCGTATTAGGGAATATGCAAGCAAATATTTAGTAGGGGAGACGTCTGGTGATTGACGCTAAGGACAACTCATTTAGCGGCCTCACAAACTTTTCACTTGCAAGGAAGACAGCTCCTGTCTGTCGTATGAACGGATATTAACGGTACTCAAGTCAAACACGATGGAAATTAAAGTCGCTTTTATATGCGAGGCGCTGTGCTGATGGCGGGTAATTAATCACAGAACGGGACGAGGCGCCTTCAAGACGTTGTGCAGGTCAGGACTGCTTTTACACTGGAGGACAGGTTCCAGTATTCCTCCATAAGCAACCCCATTACCAGTGGATGTTCGGTAATTCTGTACTTAGTCTTTCATAGCCAGGGGTTGCCAACTATCTTGAATTTCCTGGGTGTTTCTCGAATCTGAGCAAAATATCCCGAGTCCCGGATGAAAGTCTTTCGGGACGCGGAATATCCCCAATTGGGTTTGTTGTTCATGAATTAATTTTAATTGTACATCACACGCATTTGGAAATGTGTTCAAAGTAAACGAAGCTCGTGGTCTGTTTAGTGTGTCTTTTTTAAAATTAAGGTACAGCCCCCAGAATTTGCCTGGTGTGAAAATGGGAAACTACGGAAAACCATCTTCAGGGCTGCCGACAGTGGGATTCGAACCCACTATCCTCCCGGATGCAAGCTCACAGCTGCGCGCTCGTAACCGCACGGCCAACTCGCCCGGTAGTGTGTCTATTGACGAGTTGTTGAAAGCGATTAGGCCTAATATTAGAGAGGTGTGTACGAGAAGTAGCTGAAACACCGCCCATTATCTTCGGAAGAAAAAAAAATCCGCACGCTTGTCACTCGCTTGACTGTTCGGCCATCAGACGCCTATGCGTAAAGGGTTTCCTCAGTTATGAACTTTAAATGGACAAGTGCTAGAAACAGATGTAGCGTAGAATTTATCGAAGCAGAAATTCAAATTTCTTCAGAATTGGCTTTCCGTTCGGACGACTGAGGATTGATTCAGAGTTGAAAACTGGTTGGTTTTTTCACCCGGGTGAAAGTCTCTCGAGAAGGGCATCCAGTCTTAAACCCTTGGCCAAAACCCAAAATTAGCCGAGTGGTTCCAGTGGGTCAAGAAATATCTGGGATGAGCTGAAGAAAGTTTTCCGGTCATTAAAATGGTCTTAATTCACAATAGTGCTGATCCCAAATTATTGCAAAGAAGGCTAGGAAAGAAGTTAGGTGCAAATCATTGCAATAAAAAGTACAAATGAAAGATCTCGTAAATGATACGAGGTAGAAGAGGATGTAACGTAAAATCATACATATAAAGAGAAAGTAAGATATTGCATTTATGTCAATGCAGGTACTTGTAAGTTTTAACAGTTGTAATATTAATAATAATATAGAATTTGATCATACGAGGGTATTTATAATATTAGAAGTTCAAAGGTCAGTATTTGTGTCTCCAATTTTTAGCAGTTTTAACGTACTACAAAATGAATATGAAAAACACGCACACGCGTGTGTGTGTTTTTAGTGCTCAGCCCAGAGGCTGCTTTTATTGTCAAGAGCTGAGCCATCAGCTCTCATAGATGGCCTAGGAAAAACTGAAGAGGAGTGCTAAGCAAATGAGCAGCGAGATATTTCCCCGTTGATTTCCTCAGTGAATAAATAAATAAATAAATAAATAAATAAATAAATTAAACAAATTAAATGAATAATATAGGCCTAAATCAAATTATGCAGCATACGAAAAATTATGGAAAAAATACTGCATCTGCGATGAGGTCTCATTCGGTTCGTTAGAACTCAGGAGTGAAAAAATGCTTAAAACTCAAAATGTTTGTTTATATTTTTTTAAATGAAAAATTAAAAGCATTATTAAGTAGTGTTTAAAAACTGGTGTTGGCAATATTGATTACGTGGATGCGAACTGTTTTGTTCGTCCTTTCGTATAGTCACGGATTGTTCAAATCTGAATGCATTCAACAGTGAACACAACATTCCAGTTCGCTGTGTGAATTAGTTAAATATTGTTTATGCGAATCGCACTGCTGATAGCGTGATTTCTCTATAACAGTACTGTAGTGCATAGTGAGTGAAGTTAAGAGGATGGTGTTTTTGAATAAACGACTTTGGCAATACAGAGGGGTCGAGAAAAATGTAGACACTCTTCGATAGTTAATGTCTTTGGAACCAAATGATATCGTTGCAGTTTTTGCCCGGTAGCGTAGTCCATTGTTTTCTCAACAGATGATGGTCACGTGAACGGCGCGACAATCTTGGCGCGTATGTTCCATCCGATGACAGTGCAGCAATGAATGAAGTAAGATTGTCGTTTGAGCAGTGCAAGGCCGTATTGAAGTGGTACTGGAGGTACGAAAACATGATGGAGGTACAACGGAAATGGCGTAAAGTGTTGTGAGATATATTATTGTCAGTATTCAGTGTATTATTATTATTATTATTATTATTATTATTATTATTATTATTATCAGTATTTCAGTTGTATTTTATTCTTAATATTTGTAAGTTGGGAGGTCTCCATAATGTGGTACGAATAATTTGTTTTGTACAAACTAATGGGAAAACATTGCTATTTTAACTCAGGAAATTCGTATGACTCATGTGTATATCCCAAAGCCTGATGAGGTGGACTTCTCATTGGAGTCGAAAAGTTCCGATGATTCATGTGAAACACCATAGTGTCCGTTGACGGTGTTATTGTCTTGGGGCCAGGAAGAGATTCAGGGCATGATCTTGACTAGAGGATCTACTCATGATTGGCTGGCCAGGAAGAATCTAGACGGATCATGTAAGAGGAAGGGGACACTGACAATTTATGATACGGTACTGGAGTGACAGTGCTGCACTATAAAGGACTGGACTTCAAACGTTTGTGGAACGTAGTCTTATTATGTTTGTGACCTACAATAGCGGAGCGCTTAGGCACTGGGAATTGTAGCACTTGTAGCGGCTTAGTATTATACTCGTATGTCGGTGAAAGCTGTGGGATGCTAAATCTCAAACTTTCCAGAATTTACGTTTTAGAACGACAAGCGTGTGTTGCTCAAGTGAATATATCTTTAAAACAAATGTTAATCAGTGAACACAGTATTATGAGGTGCCGACAAATTATGAGAATCTACAAGTCGTGTTGATACACAGACAGTGAACGGTACTTATCTTCATATATGTGAATTGTTCAACGGACCAACTGCAAATAGCGGCTTGGTTCTAGCTTTCGTTTTCCCACTGTTTTCATTGTTGTTGTTGTTGAAAAATAGGAGTCTTCCAGTAATATTTTGGTGCCTATTATATGTATATTTTGGTGTGGTGATAAGTTGCTCATGCACGGATTTTATTGAGAATACAGTTAGTTATTTGGGGATCACTGAAGTTATTGATGAACCTAGGTGCAGTTCCTACCTATTTTGTCGTTTTCAGAAGGTTCGGTAAAACCTGAAGCAGATGTAGCATTACGCAGCATTACGTACACGCCCTGGGAGAGAAAGAATTATCATGTTCTATCAAAATTCGTGGGATCCATTCTGGTGAACTCTGGCACCCATACTACGGACATTTTGATTAATTAATTTTATTAATTCACTTATTTCAATTTTTTTTTTTTTTTTTTTTTTTTTTTTTTTTTTTTTTGCACCGACCGACACAGATAGGTCTTATGGCGACGATGGGACAGGGAAGGGCTAGGAGTGGGAAGGAAGCGGCCGTGGCCTTAAGGTACAGCCCCAGGATTTGCCTGGTGTGAAAATGGGAAACCACGGAAAACTATCTTCAGGGCTGCCGACAGTGGGGTTCGAACCTACTATCTCCTGAATACTGGATACTGAGCGCACTTAAGCGACTGCAGCTATCGAGCTCGGTTGAATAATTTTATTTTTAAGATTATTTTATTATTCACAAACAGTTACAGTGTACGGAACTCAGCCACCAACACGTACAACAATATATCGTATTAAGGAAAGTTTGACAGAAGTCGGCTACACTGAACGAGCTGCGGGAAAACATCGAGGCGTCCTGTGCGGCTATCACACCGGCAACACTGACAGCCGTAGTCGGTCAGCAGTTCAGTGGCGTCGATGTTGTTTGGCTGCTGAAGGGGGTCACATTGAACACAAAAATAACCTTCCCTCGTGCAAGAATTATAACGGTATGTCATTTAGTTCCATTATTATTGACTATCAAAGAGTGTAGTGACCAAGTGGATTCCAAATGTCCGTTCATACTGCCCGGGTTTGTTCAGATCAGCATGTACTCAAAAAGGAAATCTCAGCGACCCGGTTCACGTTGTGAATTAGTGAAATAAAGTAGAAAGTTTTGTGTATGTGATTCTCACTGCCGACAACGATCAATTTTCCTGCAATAATAGTGGAGCAGTGCAGTGAGGTTATAGGAAGACAAGGCCGCGATTTTTGATATTAACCAACTAGGCGTATTGCAGAGAACTGTAACTGCCGAGCATACAATTTAAATTTCTGACTAATGTGTTCTAATAGGTTTCTCTGCGCTTCGAACAATATTGGGAAGTAATACTGTAACAATACTTCACACGTTCTTTTGTTACAGTGGAAGCCATTTCTTTTCAGTTTCGACTTTTTAATCTATGTGTGAAGTTTTGCATTCAGTCAAAATGAATGCAGGATTAAGAAAATTGGAAAATACCTTAAAAATATACCATTTAATTAAAAACAGAATGGCGTGTTTCGTTCTTGCAACAACAGTTTCGTTCTCTTCACACTTTTAATTTGTATTTTTAAAATGATTAATATTATGAACAAATTAATGTAAAAGTATTTTTGTTAACATTCTATGTACAGCTTCCTTATAATCGTTGACATTTTAGAACATTCCTTAATGATGTACTCTTATTGTTCTTCCTCTCTCCTCATTGGTCCAGTTAGGACTACAATGCATCGTCTCTGGCGTCTCGCCAGCTGGTTTCTTTACCTCTTTGAGTTTACGTATGTTCCGGTGACGTCATCGACGTTCGGGGAGCTGCACGGTAGTTGTGTGAATATTAAGAGCTGAGGTAGAAAGAAAGGGAAGATAAGGGAGAGTAGAGATGGGGGGATCTGATTCATTTAGTAGAACCGATTCATTTGAAACGATTCGCCAAAATGATTCGTTCATTTGAGTCGTTCATTCGATGACCACGTGACTGAGAGCCGGAAGCGAAACCATGGACTCAGATGAACCATTCCGTTATGTTCTTTATAACTGCTACTGCTTTACAAGTGAAATGTTGAAGGTAATCGCTAGCATTTCAACAAGAATAATATCCTTTTTAGAGGTCACAGTCGAAAAATGGTACACCACTCTCAGACTAATCCTTTCCAAACTTAAGTAGGTTAGGAAATGTCGATGCTTAACTGTGATTTTAAGAAAGTTATGTACAATCATCAAAGCTACCATTCGAAACTATACGACAGTCGAATTTGAAATTTATAGTAGATATGAACTTTTTTTTTTTTTGTGGCAATTCGAAAGTGAGTATTGACAGCAGCTCACCATTAGTTCTTTACTTTTGAGTGAATAAATATTTTAAAAATATCTGAAAGCAAATGTAAACGTGATCCCCTGACTGTTAAATAATCAACCGTGACAAAGTAACTGCTACGTTACGGTTTTTTGAACTTCGATTGCTCTTAACAACATTCGTTACGATTTTCATTAAGTTCACAAGCTACTCACTAGATAGCAAATTTAGGCAAGTCATTCACTCTTTGTAATATGCAGCGCAATAATAGGAAACAAATCTGTGCCAGGGCTGAGAACGAGAACGGGGAAGCTTCCATGTTCTACACGTTAGTTCACAGTACTTAACGAGAACGGGAACGTAGAAGTAAACTTAACCTAATATTTTGCAACGAGCTGGAGGTTGAGTGTATATTATAGTTCCGTGAAGTGTATGACTTGGAACGACGTGATCACTTCTTATTAAGAAAAAAAGAAAAATTCCTGTAAGGTTAGGTTAGGAGTATTTGACTTGTGAACCGGACTTTTAGTTCAGGTTAAATAAAAAATAACAGAGGCGTTCTTCACAAGTTGTCATAGATTCAAAAATGGTGGATGCCCGATTTGGCGATACGAATCAGAACGAACGAGGAATCAAGGAACGAGTTGCGGCTGCCATCTCTCGATTCAGCTTTCGATTCACAAAAGAATCGATTCATTTCGTACACTGAATCATGATTTAATCGTTCAGTGCAATAATTCGTTCTTTATGAATCACTCGTTCAGAATCTCCCCATCTCTAAGGCAGATGGCAAGAACATATTCAACAATTGTATCAAGGGAAGGAAGTAGTTGATAAGGTCCTGGAACGGGAAGACGCTATTGATGCTCATGAAATGGGAGACCCAATTTTGAGGTCAGGATTCGACAGACCGTAGAGATTTAAATAGGAACAAGGCATCTGGAATTGATGGCATACCCTCAGAATTACGGATAGCCTTAGGAGAAACCGGCATGGCGATATTATTTCATTTAGTGTGCAAGTTGTATGATACAGAAGTAGTACCATCCCAAGAAAGCAGGTGTTGACAAGTGTGAAAACTACCGCACCATTCGTTTGGAATCTCACGCTTGCAACATTTAACATTTACTATTTACAGGAGAATTGAAAGACAAAATGAAGCTGAGTTAGGAGAAGATCAATTTGGCTTCAGAAAAATAGGAGAAACACGTGAATAAATCCTGACTTTACGTCTGATCTTAGAGGATCGAATTAAGGACAAACCCACGTACATGGCATTCATAGATCTAGAACAGACATTTGATCATGTTTATTGGACCAAGCTATTTGAGATTTTGAAGGTAATCGAGGTCAGATACCGAGAAAGAAGAATTATTCACAATCTGTACAAAATTCAGCCTGCAGTGTTCAGAATCGAGGGCCATGAAATAGAAGCAACAATCCAGAAAGCAGTGATGCAAGGCTGCAGTTTGTCCCCTCTCGTTTTGAGTGTTTATATAGAACAGGCGGTAAAGGGAATCACAGCGGAATTTGGAAAGTGAAGCAGAATCCAAAGAGAGGAAAAGAAAACTCTGTAATTTGCCGATGCTGTTATTTTATGAGTCTGCAGAAGATCCGGAGAAATTGCTGAGTGGTATGGACATAGTCTTGGGGAAGGAGTACAAGATGAAAATACGTAAGTTCAAAATAAAAGTAATGGAGTGCAGTCTAACGAAGTCATGCAATGCAGGAAAGTTTAGATTAGGAAATGGTCTTAAAGGAAGTAGATGAATATTGTTACTTGATCCCATGATGGAAATGAAGCAGCCTGGGCCTTAATTAAAGAACAGCCGCAGTGTTTGCTTGGTGTGAAAATAGGAAACCACGGAAAGCCATCTTGAGGACTGCTGATGGTGGGGGTTTGAACCCATAATCTCCTGAGTACAACCGTACAGCTGCGTGGGTTTTGCCGCGCAGTTATCCCACTCGGTCTTAGGAGTCTAAATATCATTGCTTTGGTCCAAGAAATATTAAGCTGTCGGGGTAAATTTGACAGCCTCGCATCATCTTCTTTCTCTGCCGCTTTCCCCACACCTTCGTAGCGTACGGGGTGGGTGCGAAGTGTGTTGCGCCTGTATACTAGGCTTAGTTTTACGGCCGTATACCCTTGCTAAAGCGGAAGAATGTAATCACCATGGCTCGTTTCTCAGATGGTTCGTAGTATGATGTTGCGTATGAATGAAGAAGTGTGGATTAAGGTGAACGCTAACATACAGTCCCCGAGGTACAAGAATTAACGTCATGCGGCTAAAATTCTCCAATCCGCCAGGAATCGAACTCGACTCTGAACCGTAGATGTCAATTCTGATCATTAAACGAAGGAACCGGACTGACGAATGCTAGTATATGGGATGGATATGTTATTTTACTTTCGAACAAGGCAGCTGTGTCCTCAGATTTACCAGGGTTATGCACAACTTTATTGTTTTAAAGAGTTTGCGGCAACTTCATTATGAAGGCTGTGTCGTTTAATATTTTACTGGCTATAAAACGGATCAAAGTCGGCCGCAGGTCGTCCGTGACGGGCTGCTCCTGCACAGTGTGTCTGTCTCTTTATTTTTGAATGTTCCTGGATTATGGTCTTGATTGTGATTTCTCTTCTAAAATATTACTCTAAAAATATCGGTAAATTACATGTGGAAATAATGATTCCGGAATGCTCCTATCCTGTCTTAGAATCATAAGAGTATCATGTAACTTTTAATTACTCTTGCTTGTTTAGGGATATAATCTTCAATCCATTGTACTCTACCCGGATTATCAGTTTTACTTCCCCGTCTCTCTGAGAGGATGATTAATGCAAAGTAAAGCAAAGGCATCTCCGTACAGGTCATGAAGGCCCTTGGAAGGGTGGAAGGTAAAGGCTTCCACTATCCGTAACCTCGGCACGTGATGGGGTAGAGTGGTTAGCTCTACGCCCGGCCTCCTTTGCCCCCAGGAATTAACCTGGTACTCATTTTTGGTGTAGGCTGAATGAACCTCAGGGCCATGTGCACCTCCGGAAGTGGAAATCTCGTTTCTTAAGCCGGCTTTACATTTACGAGTGACTCGTATACGAGCGCTCGTATCCGAGTAGGAAACTCGTTTACATGTATGGTGCTTACTCTTATAAGAGTACAGTTTCCAATATGGCTCCAAGCAGACGAAAACGTCTTGCTCTGGCTGATATCTTGCTGTTGTGTTTTAAAACAACAATAGAAAAGCTAAAAAAGTCAGAAGCGTTTGGGTTAAATAATCCTTGAAGAAAAGATCCGTTTTTGGAACACAGGGACATTTACCAGTTGATTTATTAAACGAGGGAGGAGATGGTTACAGAAACTTCTTAAGGATGGATTTTAGTACATTTAAAATGTTGCACCATTTGGTAAATGGGGGAAATGACTTACAGTACAGGTACCGATATGCTAAAGACTGGCATATTATTAGTAATTCATGTTTGCCAGGCTGCTCCTCGTATCTCCAAAGAAAATACTCAGTTAAGAAGTTGTATTAGTTCTCAGCTGCAACTGGCAGTGACTCTGAGATATTTAGCTACCGGAGATAGCTACAAATCATTAGAATTCTTGACGCGTATATAAGCCTCAACTATTTCCTTGTTTGTTTCAAAAGTTGTTGATTTTTTAAACTAGATCCGTAGTTATGTTTAACATTTCCGCTATACCTTCATAGGCCTTATTTCTCGCATTGACGTCCCGATATTGAGAACACTTAACGTCCCACAGGCACTCCGCACTGTAGTATCAATCAATGAACTCCAGATTTTCACCAGACATCATGCAATATTTAGCCTCCGCCATTTTAAAACAGTCGAACTCGGATGCAAGTCGGAAGCCTCTCTACTTTGATCGCTACTCGCATACGGGCTATGAGTTCGTACGAGTCATCGTTTACATTTACGATTTCTTATCCGAGTCAGTCCGAATAGTCCACTCGTATAAGAGTTACTCGTAAATGTAAAGCCGGCTTTAAATTTTACGACTTCCTGACGGGGATTCGAACCCACGTCCTTCCGGGCGAACCGAGCACGCCTTTACCGCCTGAATGATTAATGAAGACAAGGAAATCACTTATCAGTTCATTGAAAGAAATTCTGGATAAATTCGCTGACAGTTTATCAAAAAAATGTATTCACTCAGCGTTCACTGTAATTCTCACACCGAACAGTTCGGAGAAATGAACTTAGAAATTAACTTCGGCATCGGAAGTCGGTAAAATCTTGAAGTTGTTGATACGAAGAAGTCATGTGGTCCAGAGCACATTCCAGGAATTGTGTTACGTGAGTGTGCTGAGAACTGGCAATCCTACTAGTCAAGATAAAGATACATTGCCTGACAAAGAAATGTAAGCACCCAGAAGAAATGATCGGGTGTCAATGCAACTTCGTACACATACACACCGGGTTTGTAAGTGATTAGAGTTGCAATTCTCTGTGACAGGTAGAACGACTACCAGAGTGCATTAGTGTTGTTCGTGTTTATTGTTGTTACCAGACCTGGTGTGGTATATAATACGCGTGAACAGCGTCAGATGTTGAGTGATCACTGAAAGACACCGAGATGCCACGTACTCGTGTGAGACAGCGTTATTAGAGTTTGAAAGGGGCCTAATTGTGGGCCTCCATTTGGCTGGCTGGTCGAATCGTACAATATCCAGATTTGTGGGGCATTCGGATGTGACAGTGGCCCTTTGTTGGCCTGCGAGGGAACGTGAGGGCAGGCATACTCGCCAAGGTTCCGGTCGACCACGTCTGGCCACCGCAAGGGAGGATCGCCGTATTTTGCACCAAGCACATCGTAACCGCTTCACATCTGCGTCTGCCATTCGAGAACAAGTAATGGACTCCCTGAAACATTCTGTGTCATCCCGCACCATTGGTCGGAGAATAGCAGCAGCCGGACGAGGGAATTACCGTCCCATGCGTAGGTTGCGTTTGGAGTGGAGCCGTGACCGGGAAGCATGGAGTGTTGATGAACGGCGTCGTATTGTGTTCAGCGATGAATGTATTTTGCATGAACACTTATTTTATGATGAAGATTCCAGAGTCTGATCAAAATACTCGAGCGTCACTCTTATGTACCATGTCCCACTAAATTTAATGCAGGGAAAACGGGAATATCCCGGGGAAAACGTAGGGAAAATACAAGGAAAACATTTTCTTTGCTATTTTGCTTTACGTCGCACCGACACAGATAGGTCTTATGGCGACGATGGGACAGGAAAGGCCTAGGAATGGGAAGGAAGCGGCCGTGGCCTTAATTAAGGTACAGCCCCAGCATTTGCCTGGTGTGAAAATAGGAAACCACGGACAACCATCTTTAGGGCTGCCGAGAGTGGGGTTCGAACCCACTATCTCCCGGAGGCGAGAAAACACATTTAGATTCCTAATGGGAACCCTGAAAGTGGGAGGGTTAATGTATTTGTACTTACCCTTAAAACAGTGGTCGCCACGAAAGTCCTTTTAAATATTAACATGATCAGCATGGTGTGCTCTGAATGAATGTTCCTATCCTTAAAAAGTCCACTGACATGGGCAGGATTCGAACTCGCGATCTTCGGTAACAGCGCCGACATAGCAGTAGGTTATTGTTGGTCACCCACCGCAGATGCTTATAAGATAGAGGTCATGGCTCTCTGACAGTGAACTCGACGTCACCATGTCTGTTATCAATTGCGAATGATCTTTGATCCTTAGTAGTGACGCAGTCGGTAGGCTTATGTTTTCAATCTTTCAAGTACAGAGACAGAACAATAGTGTTCGCGGCTTTTACCCGTTGTTGCATTGTGTTCAAACCTAGGTCTGCATGCGTCACATGAATTAGACAAAAGCACCTGGCCAAATGTAGCGAGTAACAGGAGTTATCTGAAGTGTGGATGACTAGTCGTATTTACTCGGTTATTCGTTTGAGCTATGTATGATGTGGTGGTGGCGAAGTCATTGAAGACAAGTAGGTCATTGTCAGGAGTAAGATTTATAATGTGATATGTTGATTTATTGTTGAATTAGAAATCTCTATTACACTACCCGCCTAAATGTAATAATCTTATTGGTTTTACGTTCCAACAATGGTGTAATTTAGAAGACTTGTTTTTCAAATACAATTTACCGATATTTTAATTATCTTTATACTTCTACCACTTCCGAAACACACCAGTGAATAGGCTGTGATAAAAATAAATTGTTCGAATTATTGAAAGTGTGAAACTCTCTGAGGTTGATGAAGGCAACGTAATGTTGAATTCACAAACACCCCCCATGGCACAACAGCCCCGAAGGGCCATGGCGTACCAAGCGACCGCTGCTCATCCCGAAGGCCTGCAGATTACGAGGTGTCGTGAGGTCAGCACGACGGATGCTCTCGGCCGTTATTCTTGGTTTTCTAGACCGGATGCTGAATTCACACTCTACGAAAATTTCTTACATATTGCTCCATTCCACTTAAGTCTGTTATTGTATTGAATACAGCTGTTTGGATCATATACTCTGTGTAGTCTCTAAACTTTAGGCTATTATTATTTCTGGCCGCAGGTGTTTCTTTGAATGTGGGAAAATAAAGCATTAATAATATTTATTATATACTGTATTGTTTTGCTTCAGTTAAAAGAGAGGAGGCATACACCCCCATACATACGTCTCTGCATCACATTCAGGGGCGGCCGTACCTTATGTGCTGAAGTGCTGCAGCACATTGCCTATTTGAAAAATAATTTACTTTAAAAATATTATCTGCAATTAAATACAGTGCATTGAAAAATACGTCAGCCAAAGAATAAGTAATCATTCAACTCGTGCGCTCCACGCCGGGTGGCTGTGCGATCACAGCTCAGCAAGAATTTCTAAGCTTTTTGCCAGAAAGCAGGAACTCTGCCTTTTGCGCATGCGTGCCCAACTCTTCCGATAGGCTGTGGGAACAACAGCCAAGACCGGCAAGAAATCACTTCACAGCGATTCATCGTTCGACCACAGAAATGTAGCACTAGTCACACTTGCATTACGACCTCTCGACTCAGCGGTAGTATTTAAGAGGGGATCGCTCAAAGTAAACGGGAAAACAAAATACTGTAGAGCTGTTCCCGCCAGGTCTTTTAATACCAAAGAGGATAGAATACTCCCAACTTGCCTATTCCATAGCCTCCTTCGTAAATCGATGAACTATAAAAATTATACATTTTATGTTGTCAAAATAAGGACATGATATTGTGGTTTCCTTTAATAAAAATATCTAGTTTATAAATGACACTATAAAAACATAACATGTAATTTTGCATTACGACGTTGCTGGTTTTATTTCAATGATTTTGGTAACATTAGGAAGTTCTGTTTTTGCGAGCTCTCACCAAGTGTTTGGGTTCGTGAATATTTTGCCATTGCAGGTGCTATTGTGTGTTTAATTATACAGTTAGTTATATATGTTAGGGTTGTTTGCGTGTTTGTTCAGTGTGGAAAACTCGGTGGAGAGCCTCTTGAAAACCGCGTACCGGTATGTTTCTCAATATTTGTATTTTTTTGGAGTGGTGATGGTTTACAGCACACAACTAATTTTCTGCACCAGCCGCTTACTGATCACATTGACTACTTTTACGCGCAGTTGCAGGAAGTTTGTCCCGCAAGTGTTTTCGTAATACTACTTACACGAGATTGGCGTATTTGACCACCTTCAGATTCCACCGGTCTGAGCTGAGATCA
Source organism: Anabrus simplex (assembly GCF_040414725.1). Lineage (NCBI taxonomy): Eukaryota > Metazoa > Arthropoda > Insecta > Orthoptera > Tettigoniidae > Anabrus > Anabrus simplex. The sequence continues at coordinate 333,386,365 of NC_090267.1, read as the reverse complement.
AACCGCCAACTTGGTTGTAGGAAGCCAGCACTCCAACAGTCTGAGCCACTCAGACCAAATTCCTTGTGATAACAGCTGACAGGCTAATGATATCCTCCTTATGTTCTTTCCGGAATGGAGCTGAAAACGTGCACTGTGCGGAAATTCGAATACCAGCGCTGTTGCTTTTTCTCCGAGTTTCATTCCCCGTTTACAATAGGAAAATGCTGGAATGGTATCTTATTCCGAGACCGGGTCACCTATTTCAATTTTTGTCGCAAATTGTTCGATATAGAAATTATTATACTTCCCAAAGTAAGCCGTATGTTTCTGTACAGAAGTACTCTGGGGTGATAAGCAAATTGTCTTATAACCCTAATACAAAGAAAGTACAACAGAAACTATACTGCAATCTCATAAATAAGTAAATAGCACTTCATTCTCAGAAGCAGTGGTCTAAAACACGCCCAAATCAGAGGACGTGTAGAACAGCGGAACCATAATAAGTGGTTTAAATTCCAGAGAGATGGTGTGCACGTAGGCCCAGCGGTGCCCTCGTATGTGTGACCGGCCAGGGCAGTGTTACGCAATGCTCGGTCGGTGCAGAGCCGTCATACGAAGTAGAAACGTGTACCCAAGTGCCACTATCCCTCGCCGACATCACAGGGTGGAATATCAGCATGTGAGAGCGTTCGAACGGGACAGAATCATTGGGCTCCGGGAGGTGGGTATGTCGTTTCGTGACATTGCTGCTCGTACAGGTCACGCTGCTTCAACAGTGAGGCGTATTGGAACCAGTGGAGAGAAGAGGGCCGTACACAGCGTCGACAGGGTAGTGGACGACACAATATGACCACAGCGCGAGATGACCGCCATGGACAGAACAGCGTCGTCCACAGTGTTGGCTCGTCGTTGGAGCACTGGAGCGGGTGTGGACATATCTGCATCAACAGTTCGACGCCATCTTCTGAGGGCTGGACTGGTGGCACGCATGCCAGTGCGTCGGCTTCCATTGATCAGCAACCACCAACGACGCAGACTGCATTGGGCATTTGAACACCGACGCTGGCGTGGTTAAAATATAGTGTTTTCGGACGAGTCCCGCTTCAACTTGTCCTACGGTGATGGCCGCATACGCTTTAGACGCCGCCATGGTGAACGCAATCGGGGATACTGTATTCTTGAGCGACATAGCGGACAAACACCAGGTGTGATGGTTTGGGGCGCCATTTCCTATAACATAACATAGATCTTACCTCCTACGTTTCGAGGCTGAAAAACTACCTCTACATCAGAGAGGTTTTACAGCCCCAGGCACGGTCTTTCCTGCAGACCGTTCCACACGCCATATTCCAGCGGGACAATGCCCGGCCGCATGTAGCGAGTAATGTGCAAGCCTTCTTCGAAGAACGATGGGCACCTCTGCTTCCCTGGCCTGCCCGGTCGCCTGACATGTCGTCCATCGAACATGTCTGGGATATGGTCGGTCGGCAACTTGTTCGTTCAGGTCCGGCTGCAGACACTGTTGACGCGCCTACAAACCTTGTGGCAGAACATTCCCCAGCAGCATGTTCAGGCGCTCATTGATCCCATGATACGACGTCTAGCGGCGCGTAGTGGCGCTGCGCCGTACTGAAGCTTCTCAGTCACCGTGCATGTATAGGTATGTAATTGTAATCATTTGTGTCTATGTCCCTAATTTGTGGAATAAATTGCACTGTGATCATAGCTCTCTGTCTTGGTGTTTTCACGATCTCCAAACAGCAGTGTACAAAAGCTGTTAATACATTTTCAGCATATATCGCACCTCCGCAAGAATAGTGACACAGCTCAAAAATGAACTTTTCCGATAAAACAAAGATACCATATCAAATCTAGGATATTTTTATCAGACTATTTCTATATGATAAAATTTAGCATATATTACAATACCGGTACATCACATTTTCAAAGAATTTCAGTTAAATAAATCACAGCTAAGATGTGTCAATATTCCTGACTGACGATATTCAGTATATTGAGGGTATAGCGGCACTTGTGATTTTTCGCAAGAAAGGACACTTTTCTATATCGAAAGGGTGATTATTTTTGCATATGATGCATGTTGTAAATAAAAAATGATATGTTTTGAGTTGCACCACTATTCTTGCTTGGGTGCGACATTTCCTACCTGTTCACATCTAATAGAGATTGATATGAGTGTTGACTTTTTTTTACTACGACAGTAATTTATAAGGATCTCGAATGACAAACAAAAATGTAATACAGCTCAGATATTGCCTTTCGACTTTCCAGATGGATAGGTCGCGAATGGGGGCTCTGAAAGGAATTGGCACCTAATTTTCAAAGTTCCATCTCAAGAGTACCCTTCTTGGATAACTGATTTCATGGTTGAAAGGTAATATTTATGCTGCCAGAACAAGAATTATATTAATCAAAGTTTGTATCGATAGCCTTCAAGCAATTCGATTCCGAATTATTTACCTTTACGGATTGAAAGAGCCCAGGCTGTATGTTATTAGTTGTTCAACGACATGGTATTGTTAAATTTACGGAAACTGCATGTTTTAATTTACAAAGTCTTCCCTAAGTTGGAGGTTGCCGCAGTGAACAACGCATAAGGAGTCAGTTCAATTTATTATTTACTGAACTTTAATAAAACTCCGTCCTTGCTATAGAATGCTCCTTGTGAAGGAACTGTGAAGTGCATTTCTACCTGGGAGACCCCCTGCCTTTCTGAGTTTGTTTCCTCTCCACGTGGACGGCCAACCAGACACAATCAAACAGACGCCTATGTTTATTTTATGAACGCACGTCTTGCACCACCGGGAGAACGTCATATTGGGAATGGAAAGGAGGAACGAGAAGTTCTATCGTGGAGTGGTTTTCCATTCTGAACCGCAGGATGTGTGTCTCTTTCCAAGAAAAAGAATCCGAAATTAGAATTAAAACGCACATTGAACTACAAATTCTACCTTGGTCGTGCTTAATCGAGGGAGAATTTATTTGTAGGCTGTAAGCGTTTCCTGGAATAATGTTTGGATAACGAGTGGTCACACATTGTGTCGAGATTTTTGAAATTAATTAATTAATTTATTTATTTATTTAGATTATGGCCATACGCACTTGTGTCGTTTGGGTCATCAATCCGTGGAGTTCTCCATGCCACCCTGTTCTCTGCTGACCTGCTCATTTCTGCGTAACTACTGCATCCTACATTTACTCGAATCTGTTTGTCAGATTCATACCTTGCTCTACCCATACTGTTCTTACCGCTTACACGACCCTCAGAAACACACTGAACAAGTCATGGGTGTCTCGAGATATGTCAGATTTTCAAAATCGTTCTCGTTTCACCTACTGATACAGTATCTCCGTATTCGGTGAATAAATCAAAACAATGCTGAAAGAAAAATGAAGTTGAACTTTTGAAAGTAAATACGTTAGTATTTGGCGAATAGGAATCGGATGTTGCTTTCGTTGAATCAGAATTCCTAGAAGAAGAGCCATCTCCTTTCATGACACATGCTGACCTTTATTTTGACTGTAACATGAGACTTGTGTTATGTCTCTGACAGCAATTCTGTGCAGTTTCTACTCTGTGTACACTCTAATCACTTTATCTTACACAGTATATATCGGTTATATCCAGTAAACGTTGGTTCACATTGGTACACGAAGTATGTATACCTTCGCATTTGGGTCAGTTATCTTGGAGACCTGTGAATCTTCGCCCCTGAAAGTTTGGCAGTATATGCTCCTTTATTATGCTCTGTCGAATGGTCTTGATATGAACTGCAAACTAAACTGACATTTTCGTGACGTTCCCTGGTCACAGACGCATTTCTCAACGAGGGAACAACAAATAACAGAAAGAAAAATTAAATTATGTGTAAAAAGTAGAACATAATATGTCTCAGTCCATCACTACGTAAGGGTGTAATAGCATGCAATCCTGCCTCCAGAAGTCTCCGTTTTAGCCATCGTGACGTAATTGATGTTGGCTAAAACCCAATCAATCTCTTGATCTGGCCCATTCATCACAGTGGTGACATTATTTGGGTCTTCGGCCGTCAACTTTACCGTCTATAATGCATCTCTGTACTGTACGTTTTCTTGGCTGAATGACCAGTGTTGAGGCTTAAGGTTCAAAGGGGCCTCGGTTCGATTCCCGGCTGCGTTAGGAATTTTTAACTGCGTATGGTTGTCTTTTTCAGGGTCTAGGTGTTCGTGTTTGTCCAAATACACTCTTCTTCATATGCATACAACACACAATTTTTTAAATGCTATTTATTCGGGGCGGCAACCTAAGATATTTTGCACCTACTTCGCACCATATGTTGTGAACCTCGCTGTATTTGGAAATGGCGGAAGTGTAAAGTGTTGAATGTGAGGAAAGGAACATTAAGGACGACACAACACCCAGTCCCCACGCCAGGGATATTAATCATTTACAATTTAAAAACCCTGACCCGGCCGGGAATCGAACTCGGGGCCACCGGATGACAGTAGGATAAAAATAATTAAAATCTTTCGACCAAGAACACCTACAATGAAAACTGACAAAGTGTCTCTCCCGAAACACTAAAATGAAACACTACCAAGACAGTCGTCCGTCCTGTAGACTTGCATGATTAAGAATATCTTAATATTCATCAGGAAGGGACTCACGGACAAGCTCAAAATCCAGGAGAGAAAAATATCGAGGAAGATATTAGGACCACTCAAGGAAGGGAACGAATGCAAATAGCGACTCAGTCAAGAGCTCTACAAATGCTGTGAAAAAATCACAGATATGGCCAGGAAGAGTCGCCTAGCATTTTATGGACACGTCTGCAGGATGCATCATGCCAGATTGACCAACCAGCTTCTCGTTTATTGGCAAAAATGAAACGAAATGGCGTATGGCTTTTAGTGCCGGGAGTGTCCAAGACAAGTTCGGCTCGCCAGATGCAGGTCTTTTGATATGACTCCCGTAGGCGACCTGCGCGTCGTGATGAGGATGAAATGATGATGATGAAGACGACACATACACCCACCCCCGTGACAGCGAAATTAACCAACTATGGTTAAAATTCACGACCCTACCGGGAATCGAACCCGGGATCCCTGTGGCGAAAGGCCAGCTGGCTAACCATGTAGCCATGAGCCGGAAAGAGAGGAAGACCAAATCACCGTGGTTGATGGAAGTAAACTAAGCTCTGCAGGAACTGGGAGGAGCAGAAACAGATCGGGCATCTTTTAGGAGGATGCTTAAACAAGAGATTCCAGAACAAACCACCAAGAAGGAAGACACGTACCCTCTGAACAAGGGAGAGAAAGGAACAACACAGCCAGAGGATGCACAATTACTGGTCAAACATCAAAACCCACCCCAAACGCAATAGTTGAATATCGTGGTCCTTAGTCGGCGTATACTAAACAAGAAGAATTATCTACGTAAGTTGTAGGAAGTCACTGTCTGTAATTTCGTTTATTTTTCTAATTTTTCAGATATTTGTCTGTTTCAGGTCAACTCAAGACGGAATCGGTGGTTTTTAGCTTCCTTGTCTGCTTGTCAGTTCCACCATCGCCGCCAAACGGCTGGATAGATCTCAACCAAACTTCATATTTAGAGTATACTCATCCAAGAGCACTCGATCAGAGAAAGTTGGTTCAACGTCCGAAATATCGAACTCTTTCACCAATGACTTCACAACCCTCCAAGGATCTATGTCTCTCTTCGCTAGAGCAACATTCTAACGCATACACGTTTCGCGTTGGCTATTATTATTATTATTATTATTATTATTATTATTATTATTATTATTATATTGTTCTATGAGGCATGTAGGCATGTCGCGTTCTATCATCTCCACTTAGTGGATACATTGCAAATAATGTTTTCGTATAACACACGATCTTATTGCGAAGTTACGTATTGTCGTTGCCGGGACAAAACCTCCTATGTGATATACTGACCCGCAGCACATACATTATGAAGAGCGAGAATGTCTTGACTACAATCACACAATATTGCACCTTAGATGACAGAACCTTAGTGGCCAAAGTTCTAAGCTAAGATTCACATAGGAGGTTTTGTCCCGGCAGCGACGATGTGTTTAATTTTACCCAAAGTATTTGAAGCAAAATGATTGGTTTAGGAACGTACGGGAACAGTCCTATTTTTCGGAAACCTGTGTGTGAATTTACACCCTCAAAATTGTGGGAACTTGCACTCCGTAATATGCTTTATAGAATGGTCTTTGTCTGAATCGGAAACTAAATAGACACTTTCGTGACGTTCCGTTGTGAGGTGACGTAAGATTATCTCAGCCTACCCCCACGGAACCCACAGCAGCTAAGGAGAGAACATTGTTATGGATGAATGAAAGCATGCATGAATGAATGGACTGAATTCCTGCATGCATGTAAATAAATAAATAAATAAATAAATAAATAAATAAATAAATAAATGAGTCCTCTCGCCAAGTCACGGATAACCACCAGCTGGGGAGAGAGCTTAATGAATGAATGAGTTCTCACTTAAATTCACAAGCAATTTAATTAATTAAAGTGACGACGGCAATACAACAATGTATCTATTACTACGTATAATATTATATTTAAACATACTAGTAATTATATCCAATTCTTCATGTTATCACTGCCCCCGCCCCCCGTTTTTTTTCTTGTCCTAGATGTAATATAGTGTGTTACGTAATCTAGGACAAACATGTCTCTTATCCTTCATTATTTTCGTTAATGATCGTTTTATTTGTATTATTTCCTGTTGCCGCATACTTTTTCAAATACAAAAATCCTTGCAGTTTTTCCCTTTACAGTCCACTCGTTATTAATAATCTGACAATTGTGTAAAATTCTTTCTCTCTTTTTAATTTTGCTTTATATTCCGTACCTAAATATTTTACTCTGATTGCATCCGTCTCCCTATAAACTCTCAATGGATGCGCCTCTTCCATTGTTTCCCCACAAAGTATACAGCGGTTCACGTCATGTTTCTCTCCTTGACCTTTGTTCTTACCATACCTCTTACTTCTCTGTTGGGAAGCCTTTTTTCTTAATTGGCATTTTTGGGATAATTTCACAGAATTAAGCTAACGTCCTTTCAGTCATACATTCTTTCAAGCATCGTGTGAACTTTCGTTAGCTAGTTATCTATCAGTTAAATGTTTCATCTGGTGTTCTAACATCTACTGAAGAGGTGATGACATGTGATTTGAAGTGCGAGATAAGATGCTAGTTGTAAGATATTTATCTGTTTGCTAAGTGAAGATAGCGCTTGTTTGTGATGTAGTTGGTTATAATCTCCAACATTACATATGTACTTACTGCAAGCCTCAAGGACTTCTACAATTACCGATGTAATAGGCTTGTGCATGTTCCAGATATCCAGTAAGTAATAGTAATCCTATATGAAAGAGACTGAAGTGATTGAGACAACTATTAGTTATCAATTCCGAAGTGAACGGCTCTTTCTTCTGACGGAGAGCATGGAGATTAGCATCACGAAACTGAAATGAAGGTCTCGGCGACAGTGTGTGTATGAATATCTATTTATGTAACAAATACCGAAATGTGTGTGTGTAGTACTCACGCGACGTGATATTCGGTGCGTTGGACAACACGTCGAGTGCTTAATGCCTACTTTTTGAATGCGCCGCATTCAATATTTTTTAGACAACCTAATTAGGCTATTATAGTTACTTTTCTAGTAAAAACTGGTTGCTGTGGAGTTGTTTTTTGTCAACCACGCCGTTACTGTTGAACATGTTATTCAAACTTAAGTAAAAAAGTAAAATTAAATATAAATATTATGTTCAAAAATGGGCGAATCCGAAAATTCTGATATAGTAAATATAAAAAAAGTCATATCACAGAAATCCAAGGAGTTATTCAAAAGAACACGCGGAAGGTTAATAGGTTGGTGTGTACAGTCGCTCAAAGGGAGGAATGAGCGCATGGTATTGCATGTTCCCCGCATTCAATATTTTATCAGACTTAAGTGATCAAAATGTAGTTATTCTCCCATGTACTTATAAATCCTGTGGATACCCATAACAAACAGAAAATTTTGTTCTGGCATATTTCTCGAAGATACGTTGCACCCAGTAATAATGACAATAGGTCGAACCATGTTAGGCACCTTGAAACAAGCATCATCAACAACATCAATAGTTCGAACTCCACTGTCGGCAGGTTTGGAGATCGTTTTCTATGGTTCCCGATTTTCATACCAGAAAAATGCCGAGACTCTGCCGTAATTGAGGCCACAATCGTTTCCTTCTCACTCCTAGCCTTTTCCAATAATAATAATAATAATAATAATAATAATAATGATAATAATATTTGTTTTACGTCCCATTAACTACTATTTTACGGTTTTCGGAGACGCCGAGGTGTCGGAATTTAGTCCCGCAGAAGTTCTTTTACGTGCCAGTAAATCTACCGACACGAGGCTGACGTATTTGAGCACCTTCAAATACCACCGGACTGAGCCAGGATCGAACCTGCCAAGTTGGGGTCAGAAGGCCAGCGCCTTAACCGTCTGAGCCACTCAGCCCGGCCTTTTCCAATACCACCGTCACGATAAGACCTATCTGTGTCGGAGCGACGTAAAGCAAATTGTAAAAAAGAAAAGTGATAATAATTCTGTTGTGAACATTTATAATAAATGAAAAAAAAGCAAAGTCTCCTCCGTACAGGCCATGAAGGCCCTTGGAGGAGTAGAAGGTAAAGGCTTCCACCATTGTTAACCTCGGCACTTGATGGGGTAGAGTGATTAGCTCTACGCCCGGCCGCCTTTGCCCCCAGGAATTAACCTGGTACTCATTTTTGGTGTAGGCTGAGTGAACCTCAGGGCCATATGCACCTCCGGAAGTGGAAATATCTCGTTTCTTAAATTTTACGACTTCCTGACGGGGATTCGAACCCACGTCCTTCCGGGCGAACCGAGCACGCCTTTACCGCCTCGGCCAGGCAGCCCCTAAAATAAATGAAGATATTAAAATATTTATTTTGAATATTTCCAATTTTATGCAAGCAAAATTTTACATGTAAGGCACTAATGCGTAGATGCAGGTCATTCCGAAACTGATGTGAGTAAAAAGTCACTAGTATAATTCCCAGTCTATAAAACGGCTAAAAGAGAAACTAATAGTGAACGGAATGTGAAAATAGCTTCAAAACAACGTTTCTCTTATAGTGAGGATTGGGTGCAATGGAAACCTTTGTTTCAGAAGAAAACATACTATTTGATTAAGTTAATTCGACCGATAGCAAATACTGTAAGTAGTATAACTGTAAAAACTATCCAGCCGTTTTGAGGCTATATTTAGTGTTTTTATTGACTATCAATGCGATCTTCTCTTACACCGAGAACTTGCTCCTTTCCTGTTCTCTATGATGGTGCTGATGAAGAGATCTGTTCCCGCGGAGCATGCTAACATTCCTTAAAGAAAGAAAGAAAGAAAGAAAGAAAGAAAGAAAAAAAAGAAAGTAAGAAAGAAGTTAGCTATCGGGAGAGACTTGAGAACGGTATTGGTCTTGGAGAAGGACATGACTTGACCAAGAGATATAGGACAGGAAACACGAAAAATATGTTCTTATTATTGCAAATAGTGCTGCAACGTTATCCTAACCCGCTGGGGCTATCATTGGTAATGTGTAATTCTCTTCATTCTGTCCGAGAACACAATTGGTTTACAGTAAGGTATTATTATGCGAGAATCAGTTTGGCGATCACTTGATTCCAGCTTAACGGAGCACTAATCACTGGACTTCACCGAAACTACTTGTCAGTGTATGGCGATCACTTGATTCCAGCTTAACGGAGCACTAATCACTGGACTTCGCCGAAACTACTTGTCAGTGTATGGCGATCACTTGATTCCAGCTTAACGGAGCACTAATCACTGGACTTCGCCGAAACTACTTGTCAGTGTATGGCGATCACTTGATTCCAGCTTAACGGAGCACTAATCACTGGACTTCACCGAAACTACTTGTCAGTGTATGGCGATCACTTGATTCCAGCTTAACGGAGCACTAATCACTGGACTTCACCGAAACTACTTGTCAGTGTATGGCGATCACTTGATTCCAGCTTAACGGAGCACTAATCACTGGACTTCACCGAAACTACTTGTCAGTGTATGGCGATCACTTGATTCCAGCTTAACGGAGCACTAATCACTGGACTTCACCGAAACTACTTGTCAGTGTATGGCAGGTGCGCGCAGCAGTCCCTTTCTAATCCACTTAACTACTTTGACTGGTGTGCCTCGAGAAGCAAGTCACTCTGGACAACATAGGCTATTGTCATGTCTCTTGGTGTTAGATAGGAGACAACTGTCAATGACATACGGAGATAATTTTACAGGAGATGTGCTGGGACACTGGGAGAATGGAGTAAAATTCATTAATCGGTGTTTCCCAAAACATGTCTCTGTCCAATTCAGTACTGAGACATTTGATAAAATAGGTTTGAGATATAAACAAGGAAATACAGCATAGTTTTTGCTCTGTGTTGTTCTGTACTCAAATGAATTCCAGTTTGCTCACACTCAGAGAAACCATCCCAGTTTCCTGAAAACTTTTCTTGAACTACAGCATAAGTTCTCGTATCTCAAAACAGCTATTTTTTAAGAGTGTAAGTTTTGAACTAGGACAGCGATATATGTTTTAATGTGTGGTCTTTATTCTGTTATACTCTTTATTCTGTTATACACTATTCAATTTTTTTTATTTTTTTAAATCCTGATCTGTTGTACCGAGCTGTCATTCTTTGGTTTGTTAGGGATTGATCTTAATGTTCGTACTCTGAATCTGTGACATTGGAGATATCAGGCGGCGTAATCTGGAACATTAATGCCAGGATGCAACATACCACCCTGCGCAGAAGTTATCACAAAAATAACTTTGGAAGAGAAAGAAATTGTTGCTGTGGCGAACTTCGCGTTCTACTGTAGTTATAGTGCCGTGCTCCTTGCAGTCTGATGTTATGCTACCCTGCAGTGCTACACCGAAGCACTAATTGCCTACCTCATTGTCGACTCTGACTGGCGCTGCTTGCTATGGACGACGAGAGCTCTAGACGGTGGTACAAAGGACTGTGGAGATGCTTTACCATTTTAGGAGCTGCAGACATAATGTCTATTAATCTTGTGTCCTTGATTTCGGTTCATTGGCAGAATGGTCAGCGTAATACAGACAGCACTATCAATCCACCACAGAAACAAGTAATAGCCGAATACATCCCTCCGTTGAGGGTTTGCGTTAGGGAGGGCACCCACCCGTAAAAATGGGCCACATCCGCATCGAGTGCTGACACCAATAAATTGAAGAAAAGAAGAAGAGGAGGAGGAGGAAGAATGGTCTCTTGTGCTCGAATGCATAGAGACTGTTTTCTAAAGTGTATTATTTATCAGTGTCTGGTTTGGACCCAAAGTTTTGGTAGTATCTCGGAACTAGAAATAAAATAACGTTCTCGGACTGGAAGAGCTTAGGCAAATATCGCACTCCAAACAACCGCTATATAATCAGTTTTAGTTTTACACTTTGGTAACATATTTCCATTATTATTATTATTATTATTATTATTATTATTATTATTATTATTATTATTATGAGTAGTCGTTTATGTAATCAGTTTTGTTTTATTCATTTTCAAATTCCTTCGTTAAATAAATAGGTTTGTTTTATTTTAAATGTCTTTTGCGTTGAATTTGATCAGAGAGGATGGTTACCTAGTTGTACTACCTCTTAAAAACGATCACCACCACTAATACCGAGTGAAGTGGCCGCGCGTGTTGACGTGCCACGGCTGTGGAGCCAAACCGCATTCGGGAGACGCGTGGGTTCGAACCCCACCATCGGCTGTCTTGAGAATGGTTTTCTGTAGTTTCCCATTTTTACTTCCAGGCAAATGTTGGGACAGTTCCTATCCAAGGGCCATAGCCGATTCCTTTCACCTCTTTAGCCAGTTTCATTCACCATCATTCATATCATCGTCACTAGCTCCTCAACTGGGGTTGGCATCAGCAAGGGCACCCGGCCGTGAAAACATGCCACATCAATTCGTCTCACCTCACCCCCGACCTCGTATGAAGAAACGGGAGTAAGGAGTAGATATACATACAATAATAGTAATAATAATCATGACCTTTCGTCTACTACTGCGCGTTATTTTATAATGAAAGGCATCACTTATTAGAATGTCAGTAAATCTACTGGTACTCTCTCATTTAACTACTCTTAAATGTCGTCATACTCTGACCTGCCGTGCGTGTATCCTATTCCTGTCCTGAACATTAATGAAGTATGCGTACATGCAGCGCAGAATTCATATTTGCGCTAATCCTTTCGTTGGTGGAGGAATACAGAAATTCACTAAGAACCATAGCTTGTTGTCCGACTCATTAGTCATTGGTGTTGGAGCTCTCGACAAGTGGGATCAGTGCGCTGTAGACCCCGAAAATACGTTGTGATTCATTGACGGCCATTCGTGGTTTTCCATAATTTTTCAAATCCAAGATGTAGTGCGATCTCATGATTGCTTCCAGCACCATTTTTATTTAAGATAGGTACGTTGGAAGTATGGGAATAAAACATAAATATCACATTCTACGGCCTGTGGCCACACAAGTAAACCCTTTGTAGTCCTCTTTCAGGTTTACTACTACTACTACCGTTTTGCCCATGTCCTGCTTGCGGGTGCGAACTGTGCCGCACATGTAAACCTGGCTGTGAACGACAACCTTATGTGGAGGAATGTATTCACAATTACAAATTTCTGTGGTGGTTGGTAGTATCGTCAGTTGTGTGTTTATGAAGAGGAGCGTTTTAGGACAAGCTCGAATACCCAGTCCCCGAGTTAAAATAATTTTTTCCAGGCTACTTTACGTCGCACCGGCACAGATGGGTCTTATGGCTACGATGGGATAGGAAAGGGCTAGGAGTGGGAAGGAAGCGTCCGTGGCCTTAATTGAGATACAGCCCCAGCATTTGCCTGGTGTGAAAATGGGAAACCACGGAAAACCATCTTCAGAACTGCCGACAGTGGGGTTCGAACCCACTATCTCCCGAATACTGGATACTGGCCGCAAGTACTGCAGCTATCGAGCTCGGTGTTAGAGGAATTAACCAGACGCGATTAAAATCTTCGACCCGACCGGAAATCGATCCCATTCAGCTGAGAAGCTATTTAGGCTAAACATCTTTGTGGCAATCACCATAAACTGAATTTTTAAGGGCTGCCTGTCCCCAGATCGGCACATTCATCTTCAGAAGATCTACGTGTATATTAGCGACGCAACCATCAGAGGATTACTATAGTGTTTGAGAATGCAATACAGTATATCAGTTCGTAGTATGTTGTGAAATTTTTTTTTTTATATAAATTATATACATCTTAAAATACAGCTCGAAAAGTAATAACAAAACAGTTAAGTAGACGTGATGCTGAAGTCAAGCTACAATAAATAGTGGATGACATTGTCAGAAGGAAACTTGCTGATTCTGGTGAATTGTAATTGAATAAATTCTGAAGTGCGAGGTTAATTTTGTTCCGTTAACGTGGAGTCATCCGGATGAAAGACACGCCATGTCTATACATTCCACCCTTCATTCTCTTGTTCTATATTATTTCAGTTTGGTGCAGTGTGCTTTAGACGCTAATATGTATTCATGGAACGAATTTCAGTGCCTGAGAAGTGGAACCGTTATGTGAATCTGGCTTTTATGCTCATCCCTTGGTCTTTTGTGCGCCGTCCTGCACCTGTAAGGGACGGTGCATTCCTTCTTTGTGAAGAGTCTTACCTGCTTGGGTAGGCTTAACCTGGAGCGACGTTGCCAAGTGTAATTCTCTCTAAAGCGATTTGCTGCCCCTGGACCTCGGTCAGCTTCGCGCTGATCTGACAGCCCGTGATGTGACTTCACTTGACTCCCGCACGGCTTATAGCACCCACTCCCGTGAGCTGCCAGTCATTGATGATAATCCATTAAGGATTGTTTAGAGCCGTACGCACTAGACCTTTCGGAGTATTAAGGCTCGTAACACTAAAGTATAACTATACTAGGTGATGCTACAAATTTTCCACATTTCGTGCTCCATTGCCCGTCGATACACTACCTCGGGCATGTAAACGAGTTCTGATCCATTTTCCTAAATTCAGTAGAACCTCTCATGAAAATTTGACAACATTCTCAGAAACCAATCAACATACATTCTGATTTGATTCATTAGGTTATTATTTATTCAACATAACAAAGAAAAGCATAGAATTTAAACAGAATGAAAATGAAATAACCACAGGAATACGTAGTGATATGATTTGGTTGGTGTTATTTTTTAATGTGCTTTATTTCACACTGACACAGATGGGGTCGTATGGCGACAATCGGATGGGAGTAGGAAGGAAGCGACCGTGACCTTAATTAAAGTACATCCCCAACATTTGCCTGGTGTGAAAATGGGAACCCACGGCAAACCATATTTAGGGTTGCCGACAGTGGGGTTCGAATCCACCATCTCCCGAATGCGGTCTGACAGCTACGTGACCCAAAAAGCGCTGCCACTTGCTCGGTGGTGCTGTTAACAAAAAGTGACCAGTTCAAAGAGTTATGTACTGTGTAAGTTCTCTGATTCAAACTCCAGAATACGAACTGTAGTTTTCGTTGTTTCTAGAGAGAGAACAAAGAAATTATCAGCCCCCAAAACTTAACTTGACTAGGAGCTCCATCTCCTCGAAGAGTGACCATCTTACAATTAGTCAATCTCTTGGTGAACTCTAATCGAAGGGGTGTGATGGGGGGTGGGGGGTGGAAGGAGTCCGACCTTTTGAAAAATATGAAGATATTGGTAATAATAATGGCGTGTGGCCTCCGGAGAAGCCTAGTGCAGGTCTTTTGATTTGACTCCCGTAGGCGACCTGCGCGTCGTAACGAGGATAAAATGATCTTGTAGACGGCACATACACCCAGTCCCCGTGTCAGGGGAATTAACCAATTACGGTTGAAATTCCCTACCCTGCCGGGAATCGAACCCGGGACCACTGTGGCCAAAGGCCAGCACGCTAAGCACTTAGCCATGGAGCCGGACAAGATATAGGTGAAAAGAAGGAAAGTACTACGATGAGTGGGAATATGGAAGCTCCCTAGGCCTCGCAGACTTAATACAGTCGTGGTAGGAAGAGACAAGAATTGACCAAGGGAGCTCTGATTGGAAATATGAAAGCAGGGATACTGGCGCAAGTGTAGGTAATGCTGGATTCGACTTGGGGGCCTCCTGATCGCCAACCCACGCTCTCCCTGGGGGTCTCTGTTTTAGTCGTCTCTTATGACAGGTAGGGGATACTGTGGATATGAAGATTTCTTCATCTTCACAAACGTGCAGCACTGTCGTCGAGGTCTGAAAATAACAAACAGTAGAAAGAAAGGGGCGTAGACAGGTGGTAGCGGTACTGGATTTAGTCGGTACTCCATGGTGTGCCACACACGTACCTCAAGCTTTTTAATAAATTATATATATATATATATATATATATACTAGCTGATGTACCCGTGCTTCGCTACGGGATTCTCAAAAAGACTGACTTTGTGGTTTTCCTAACTTGAAATCAACATAGGTCATTACAAAAACGTAAGTATGAATGTAGCTATTAAAAGCAATGCTATCATATAAAATGCTCGATCAAATGGAAAGCCACACGTTTTATCAATTTTAACGAACAGTGCTGCGGTTAGATTGCGGTGCCAATCTAATAGTCCAAAGTTCCAGAGCTGGGATGACCAGGTCGCAGATTGCCATGAACACTCGTCTGCCATTATTCCGCTAAATATGCACACTGTTCATTCCAATCAGTGCCTCAGAGTAGGGATTGAATAGCCCAAATGCTATGATGATCCAGTATGTTACGTACCAGTAATATCAGAAAATTTATAAACCAGGGGAATGGCATGCTAAAGAAGAAAGTTATCTAACTCCCCAGCTACTTCCCATCAATATTCAGGCAGACTGTTACACTCTGTACGACTGGGCGAGTTGAACGTGTGGTTAGCGGTGCGCAGCTGTGAGCTTGCATCCGAGAGATAGTGGATTCGAATCCCATTGTCGGCAGCGCTGAAGATGGTATTCCGTGGTTTCCCACTTTCACACCAGTCAAATGCTGGGCCTGTACCTTAATTAAGGCCTAAGGCACTCCTAGCCCTTTCCTATCCCATCGTCACCATAAAACCTATCTATGTCGGTGCGACGTAAATCAAATAAAAATACTCTGTACGCAGCAATAATCCCATCTACCGGAGATGAGGGGCAACAGAAGACACAAAGCACATCACGACAAACAATGGTCAATGTAATATTATTGTTGATCAATGTTATGAGCTTTCTATATTGTAGGCCTTCACATTTAGTTTTCTTTCGACTCTGTGATTTGTAAAATATTTTATACCATAAACTGTAGTTTCTTATTCTCCGACTTTACATACCGATTTTTATTAAATACTGTTTACCCATTTTCTCGTTACTCGGCGCTGATATGGACTTAGTAACAAAAATCCAAATTCATTAACATTTTTGTGATCATAGCCAGTACGGTAACAATGTATAAGACATGAATAATAGGAAATTTAACACTATATAACCCTTGTTATGTAGTATTCATCGATTACACCTCTAATAAGAAATATTTGAGAATTACATTTTAGGCCTTCCCCTAAACTACCATTTCACTCAGCGTGAATAAAATAATTTACAGCCTAGACTATAGCGACTTATTTCGTGACTTTGCACACCAATTTTCATCAAGATAGGACTACTAATAACAACAATGTTTAAGAATTATATTTCAGGCCTTCCCCTAAACTACCATTTTTCTCAGCGTGAATACAATTATTGATAGCCTAGATTGCAGCAACTTATTCCCCAACTTCGCATACCCATTTCCTTTAAAATACGCTAATAACATTAATAGTTGAGAATTCAATTTTAGGCCTTCCCCTAAACTACCATTTCACTCAGCGTGAGTAAAATGATTTATAGCCTAGATTGTAGGGGCTCATCCCCCGACTTCACATACCGATTTTCATTAGACCACTAATAACATATATAGTTGAGAATTCAATTTTATGCCTTCCCCTAAACTACCATTTCACTCAGCGTGAGTAAAATGATTTATAGCCTAGATTGTAGAGGCTCATCCTCCGACTTCACATACCGATTTTCATTAAATTCTCTTCAACCGTTTTCTCGTGATGCGTGTACATACATACATACAGACAGACAGACAGACAAACAGACAGACAGACAGACAGACAGACAGACAGACAGACAGAAATTACGGAAAAGTAAAAAGTGCATTTTCTTGTTACTATGGACATGACCGATACAGAAATACCATTATTTTCAAATTCTGAGCAATGTACAGACAAAACTCTTATTTTATATATATAGATATACATTACAATTTCCTTTACATCGCACCGACACAGATAGCTCTTATGGCGACGACGGTATAGGAATGGGCTAGGAGTTGGAAGTAAGCGGCCATGGCCTTAATGTACAGGCCAGCATTTGCCTGGTGTGAAAATGGGAAACCACAGAAAATCATCTTCAGGGCTGCCGACAGTGGGGTTCGAACTCACTATCTCCCGAATGCAAGCTCACAGCTGCGCGACCCTAAACACTCGGCCAATTCATAAGTGCAACTGCAAGTGTATCCAAGTCTTTAGTTTTCGTGTAGGCAAGAAGTAAGAAAATGTTATATATTGTCTGCTTTTGTCTTTGAATTGTCGTTCGTAGTATCTTCTTCAAACTTTCATCAAACATAATCATCCATCGAGTACGACGGAGTATTTATTTCATCCCATTTTCTACACTACTTGAAATTAATGGGGACAAATATATTTTCCGTTACAATTTCCGAGGTATGAGATTATAGCCTACGATTTAACAGTCGGTATGTGTTCCGAAGATTACATACGTTGTATTAATTATAGATTACCCGTAGCGTTATTTTTGTCTTCTCTGGTATCGAACTAATCTGTGGCACTGATACTGATCAGAAGAAAGAAAGCAGCGTGTAGTCCAATTTTATATATATATGCTATTTGCTTTACCTCGCACCGACACAGATAGGTCTTGCGGCGAAGATGGGATAGGAAAGGCCTAGGATGGGAAGGAAGCGGCCATGGCCTTAATTCAGTTAGATTAGTCCTTTGCCCATATTGTCTGTATAGAACTTCTTGACAAGGATTAGGTCGAATTACCTATTCTGGCTTCAGTACATTTTTCCTTGGTATTTCAATGTTGCTCTTTCCAAAGCGGCAGTATTGATATCCAGTTTTGGCTTACCTGCTTGGGTTAATTCGTTGTTCTTGATCTTCCCCGCTC
The DNA here is from genome assembly GCF_040414725.1 of Anabrus simplex. NCBI lineage: Eukaryota > Metazoa > Arthropoda > Insecta > Orthoptera > Tettigoniidae > Anabrus > Anabrus simplex. The sequence goes on along the minus strand of NC_090267.1, from coordinate 333,367,995 downwards.
TTATTCGAAAGTGTTATTCTGATAATTGCACACATTGCTTAATGTCAGAGCAATTTTATGTGGCTGTAAAATAATAATAATAATAATAATAATAATAATAATAATAATAATAATAATAATAATAATAATATGGCCTCGGCTATCGTGTTGTAGTAGACATTTTGGATGGGCACATTTCAGGCTGCCCTCGTAAAAACCGGGACTCTATCGGGCGATCAATGACAGTTTGTTATTTTATCGGGTAATCACCAAATGTATCACAATAAATCTTTAACATGCCATCGACATTGTTCGACTTGGAGTGCCGAATGGACTATTTTCGCCCTTCGAAAATCAGACCACTTCTGCCGGGTTTGTACCCCGCGATCTTTGAATCCGGAGGGCGATAGTCTACCATTGATCCACAGATGGAGTTAATGTGTTTATCATTGTCTTTGTCATGGCTCAAGTTATATCCCAAATAGTTGAAATATTGCACCTGTTCAGTAGATAAATTATTATGAAGTACTGCTATGTTTTTCTTAAAGGTGATTTCCCTCGAAATACTCGATTTACTTTGAGAAACTGATTTCTATAAGTTGTATAGCTGAAAAATGCTATTTTCTTGGAAAACGTTCATTTGTAACTCCAATTTTGGTATAGTAACCCTGACTTAAGAGTCCCTGGTCATCTAGGTTGGGGTTGTGCGGAAGGTTGGTAATGTCCCATATAAAATCCCAGTTATTCATAAACGGAGCTAAGATTTATTTGCAATAAAAATGCCTAAATATGTTCATACATATAATTCAAAAATTGTCAAAATATGGATATATTTTTTTATAAAATCGGTGGAAATAACTTGAGGATTTGTACTGTGTCAAATATTCATACTTATAAAACTCATAGAGTTTATTGCGTAAATATGAAAGCCAAAAAATAAGAATGTAAATTAAAGCAAAAGAAGAAAACCCTTCTGACACGGATCACATCGAGTTGGGTGACAAGGCCAAAACCAACAAGAAAGAAAGAATGTGCAGAGAGCATAACTCACTTGTCACATTTCATAGAAATGTTAGAATCCAGCTTTGAACTATTGATGCTAGCAAAATAGGTTTTAAATTAATTTTTGATAAGAATAACTTTGAAACCAGAAATTTTGGAACATACTTACATAATTCAACATTTTATTTTAAATATGTGTGTGTTTTTTCTCAAATACAGTATGTAAAAGCATGTTCTAAAGCTGGAAATATGGACAAATGTGAAAATTAATGTTTTTAACACTCTAAATATCCTAACTCGTAAATGTATGTGAAACGTTTCACGGAATGAACAGACAAATATGTATTTGAATAGAAATCGCAGCCATGCTCAAAAGCTTCAAAGAATAATAGGTATGAAATAACATCCTTTACAAAATTCGAGTGATTAAAACTACATTTTATGTTGCTGGTTTCCTACAATATTTTTGATGGACAAATGGCTAGTCTTGGAGGCCAAAACCCACCTTTCTTAGCTTGTGGTTAGTTAAGCGACAGGAATTTTGAAATAGATGCCTGGGAAATTGATGGAAGATTCTTTCCGGGTATTTTAGAGTAATACTGTAAAAAGTTTGGGAACTTCTTTGTAATGCCGAATATCGGGTCTACTGACGATTCAGGTTATACTGTCGTGAAACGTAGCCATTATTATTCCTTGGCTATGATCACGATATCAACAGTCGCATACAACTAAAAGTTATTTACTTGTAAAGTCAATTATTCTGACTCGGCACTAACTAGCTTCAATTAAGAGATATTTTGGTCCTCAAGATCGCTATACTAAACCATCTATCCATTTGAATGATATTGCACAATTTTTTTTATTCTGTTCACTTATGCGTGCACAAAATCTAAACATTGTAATTATCAAAGCCCGGATTTTCATGCCGTAATAGGTTAGATTGCAAACTAAATTTAGTTAATAGGAAGTGTCGGCCACCCGCTCTTCCATAATATAGCAAGAGTAACATAAATTATAGGTGTTCTGATGGGCCGTACCCCTAATGTTTATTTATTTATTTATTTATTTACTTATTTATTTATTATGGCTTCTTTCATGTGGCGAAGATAGGGCACACAGCCCTCTCTTACACTTAACCACAATACAACAAATAATATTAAGGTTGCCTATTACTAATTATACTAATTATACTACTTATACTATTTCCTAAATTAAGCTTAAGTTACACACCCACACAATATGCAGCCTATGCAAACCCCATAGTATAATCGTTGTGAAGGTAGACTATACTTGTGCTCGCTTCAGAAACTTTGCATTCTAACCTATTAATGCATAAAAATCCGGGCTCTAGTAATTATCATTGGGAGAGAGATTTGATTTATTTATCTTTGTATATAATGTGTGTTTATGTTATGAAAATAGCTTGTATACAATTGCTTTAATCAGATGATGTCTCTATTGATATTAATTGCATTAATGATGTGGGATCAGTTTCATGCATAAAAGGTGAAGCCTCTTCCCCGTTAACCGTGGAACTTGCTGTATGGTGCTAATCATGGTCAAACACGGGCTTGATCTAATTCGTAACTGAAGTATCGTCTTCTTTATTGACACATGAAATAACGCGTTACAGAAATGTGATAATACTGTAAGGAAGGTGAACCGGCTCCGCGGTTTAGGAGTAATGAGCGTGCCTTTACCGGGAAGCCCCAGGTTCGATGCTGGGTCAAGTCTGGAATTTTTACCTGGCTCCGAGGGCTCCTTGGAAGTCTACTCAGCCCACGTGAGAACAATTGAGGGGCTATCTGACGATGACGCAGTGGCCCTAGTCTTGAAAGGACCAAATGACAGCCGAGAGGATTCGTCGCTCTGAGCACGTGTCACCTTATAATCTGCAGGCCTTCAGGATGAACAGCGGTGGCATGGGAGACCAAGGCCCATGAGGGCTGTAGCGTCTAATAGGAGCCCATCTGCCCCAATCGCTGTTTACTCCAAAATGTAGTGTTGAGCAGCTTACATAACCGAGCGAGTGGCGGCGCAGTTTGTTCACGTAGCTGTCAGTTTGCAAATAGTGGGTTTGAACTCCACTGCCGGCAGCTCTAATGATGATTTTCCGTGGTTTCCCGTTTTCACACCAGGCATACGCTCGGACTTCAGTCAAACCGCGGTCGATTTCTGCCCCATAATCGCCATACGATCTATCAGTGTCGCAGCGACGTAAAGCAAATTGTAATTTTGAAGAAAGGAGAGTAGCTTACGAAATTAATAAAACTGTGTTTTTAACTTTCTGTATTAGGCTAAGATCACGTTATACAACAAGCGCAAAATAATGTATAAAATAAGTCGAGTGCTGGTTTAGAGTTTAATTTTAAAACGTCTGTTTTATTGTTTTAGATCACTTTAACGTTGGACTAATCAAATTTCCCCTATATTTCGTCCGATAAATTAGCTACATGTTAGATTGAGAGTCTGCAGAAGTGATACTACAGAATTCACCTTGTGCTACTTCTCCGAAATTCAGATAACTGTTCTAGTGTGTCTCAAACTAAAGTTCATCAGATGAAAGTCGTGAAATGACCGAACCTTATACCGGATTTTATATTATTTTCTTATAGAAGAGACTTCAAAGGATTCACAGAAAAGAATTGTATTAAGTGTAGGCGTCTTAAGTAATAATTAATTTTACAGCACAATACATTACGGTACGCTTTATTACACTCCCGAATATAGGCGGGAAGTTAGGTATTACGGACGGATTTCCACTTTCCTAATAAATAACACACTTCGTAGATGTGAAGTGCTGACCACTGTATTTACTAGACGTCGCGTCGACGAGTCGATTGACTCGGGGCTTCTGAGGAGTCTCTTGGAAATGTTCCTGAAAGCAGGTCAGGCTGAATTCTTTACATATTTCTGGTTGTGATCTGCATTTTCATAAATCTGAGGTATAGCCTCTTGGTTTTTGTCGCTTGTGTGTAAATGTATATCCTCGTTTTCGCACTTAGGGCTGCACATCAGCGTTCGTGCGGAAGGCTACGATAAGAAAAAATATTTCAACAAAATTCCTTCAGTCGTGGATCTATTTTCCTTTCAGAATGAAAATAAAGGATTAAGTGACCACCACGTACGAGGAGTATAATGAAGAAATTCACAATTTTCTCATTTGCGTATGATACCGCGAACTTGAAATGAAAATAACTATGAAACATTTGGCAAATTAATGGTTTTCAGTATCTTTAAGATCCAATCTGTATTACGGCACTAGTAGCGAAAAGGAAATAGAAGGGGAGCGTGATTTCCTCACGTTTACAAGCAAAAGGTAAAGATCTAAAATAAAAAATATGCGTACACGAAAATTATATAACATATATAAAACTGCATGTATGTATATATATATATATATATATATATATATATATATATATATATATATATATGTATGCATGTATGTATGTATGTATGTATGTATGTATGTATGTATGTATTTATTGGTGTCCGGTTATAACTCGACAACCACTGGACGAATTTTATGCGGTTTTCGCTGTTACTGACTCAGACGGTTGAGGTGCTGGCCTTGTGACCCCAGCATGGCTGGTTCGATCCTGGCTCAGTCTGGTGGTATTTGAATATGCTCAAATACGCCACTCTCGTGTCGGTAGATTTGCTAGCACGTAAGAGAATTTCTGCGGGACTAAATTTCGGCACCTCGGCGTCTCCGAAAACCGTAAAAGTAGTTAGTGTGACGTAAAGCCAATAACATTATTATTATTATTATTATTATTATTATTATTATTATTATTATTATTATCTTCGCTGTTACCTAGAGGATTTACAGAGGAAGGTTTTCTTGTATAAAAACTGAATTGTGATGAAAGGAAATCGAGGAGTAACGGTTCTACGAAACAACTCGAAGAAAATGATGCTATGTGCAAATTTATCGGCTTACGCTGCCTAAACTGCTAACGGTATCCACAAACTGTAGGCTATACGTACAAATTGTAGAGCATAGAAAAGAACTACAATAACGTCCGTGAGATCACGTACATAATATCTTCAAAAAAGTTCAGCCACAGTAACATTTCGGGTTTTTTTTTTTTTTTTTTTTTTTTTTTTTTTTTTTTTTTTTTTTTGGCAATAGGCACCATGCTCTTGGCACGGGAATAGCATTCGCGAGGCTCGGCTTAGCCCTCCCTAAACCTTTGTAACTCGAGAACGGGTGGACAGATTTGTAAGTGGTTGACACTGTCTAAACCATTCAAGATATCGACAGAGTGCATGCGTAAGAATTGTAGGACAAAAATGTTCTATAAAAAAACCTCCGTGGGATCCCTTACTTATCTCTAAAAGTTCGGTCACAATTACGTATTTATATTTGATAACTGTAGTAATCCTGTGCTGAATACAGAAAGCTCATTCTATAACTCGAGAACCGCTGTGGCGATTTTTATACGGCTTTTGCTGTCGCGAAGAGGATCTCCCGAGTTAGATTTCCATGTCTAAAATATTTGAACTGTGATGACGCCGAGTAGTAACGATGTCTGAGAAACAAACGGAAGAAAATGACGCCAGGTGGAAAAGAACATTTCGACTTTCGCTGCCTAAATCGTTAAGGATAGTATTGTAGAGCATATACAACGTTGTACGAAGGGTCTTGGGTACCAGATACCTATCTTTAAAGGTTCTACGAAACTTACAGTTTTTAGGTTTGTTAACGGTAAAAAAATCCTGCGCTGGCACGGGAATAGCATTCTATAACTCGATAACCGCTGTAGAGATTTTTATCTTGTTCTCGTTGCTGTTTAGAGGACCTCGAAGGGAAAGTTTCCATGTATTAAATATTAAATTGTGATTAAATAAAACCGAGCAGTAACGGTGTCTGCGAAACAACTCGAAAAAAGTGACGGCACGCGAAAACTCTCGGCTGAAGCTGCATAAACTGTTCAAGATATCCGCAAACGTCATTTAGACCTATAGGAATTGTAGAGCATGAAAAGTCCCGAGGGTCGCATACCTTTCAAGAACAGCTTTTATATTTGTTTGTTTTTTTGTCTTTTTGCTAGTGGCTTTACGTCGCACCGACACAGATAGGTCTTACGGTGACGATGGGATAGGAAAGGCCTAGGAGTTGGAAGGAGCGGGCCGTGACCTTAATTAAGGTACAGCCCCAGGATTTGCCTGGTGTGAAAATGGGAAACCACGGAAAGCCATCTTCAGGGCTGCTGACAGTGGGATTCGAACCCACTATCTCCCGGATGCAAGGTCGTAGCCGCGCGCCTCTAACTGCACGGCCAACTCGCCCGGTTTTTATATTTGTTAAGAGTAGAAATCATTTATGGGGAAGAGTATTCCTGAGACTCGGCTTAACTCTGCTTAAGCGTTTAAAGATGTCCTCAGACTGTGTGTAAGAATTATTTAATACGAAATGTTCTGTGGAAAATTCCGCGAGACCTCATGTGAATGAGGAAGCCCTCAACTAAACAGCTACATGAGCCGGGCTGAGTGGCTCAGACGGTTAAGGCGCTCGCCTTCTAACCCCAACTTGGCAGGTTCGATCCTGGCTCAGTCCGGTGGTATTTGAAGGTGCTCAAATACGTCAGCCTCATGTCGGTAGATTTACTGGCACGTAAAAGAACTCCTGCGGGACTAAATTCCGGCACCTCGGCGTCTCCGAAAACCGTAAAAGAGTAGTTAGTGGGACGTAAAACAAATAGCATTATTATTAAAACAGCTACATGCTTTCTTGTCTTTACCCATGTGAACCAAATTCGTTTGTAAATCTCTGTTTTTAAACAATGGTAGGTGAAGAAACATTATTCCCGTACAAGTTAAGACGAGGATGTAAGTCAATATTGATAAAACAACTGCAAATAATACCATTCAAACTTTTGCATTTTCGGAAATATCACCGAGTGACGAACTTAACCAACCAAACCAACAAACACAGTTGCGTATATTTAACATTAGCATTGGAAGTATTATCTCCCAGAAGGTTTCATCTAACGTCTGGCAGTCAAGGTTTACGCAAGGTGTATTCAAGTCCATTTGACTGCAATAGCTAAAACTGGTCCACTCTTCTATTCTTTTAGTGAGGTTTTTACGCAACTCGAGGGATACGATCGCTTGGTTTAGCAAAACCTGGACGGCGCGGGTCGAGCAGCGGGTAAGAGCTGTACATATATATCATAAAAATTGCGAAGTTCATTCCAGGTAATATGGAAGTTCATTTTCTAGCTTATTTTAGCAGAGTATTATGAGGTTCGTTGAGTTTTCACGCAAACATGACTTAAAGATATCCTGTTGTAATATCACAGTAGTACAAACTGAAGTTCTCAGTAAAATGTTAAAACTTTCTTTAATTGAAGAAACATTTGGAAGCAGAATGGATCTCCTTTCTGAAACTGTGTGCCCTTCGTAACGTGATGATTCGCAATCTTAAGAAATAAAAGTCGGTAACGGTTGTAGCGGGACGAAGTACAGCAAGACAGCAGTAAAGGTGTTTGCCACTAGGATCTCGGGTACGCTTTTTTCCACCCCAAGTTGCGATGTGGACACAAGCAGTTATTAACATATCATGCTGAGCTCCCTGGCGCGACGGCTGATCTAGAAAGCGGCTTAGCGGACGGCGGCTATGTAATCCTCTTTACCCCTCTGACTGTGATGGCAAAGAGCAAATATTCCGGAGAACCCAACCGTCACTTCCTTGAGATGTTTCTCTCTAGAGGACGTTGTAGTATTCCCACCTCGACATTGCGAGGGTAGAGCCAATTTCCATTCCTAGTACGAGGACGATTCAACAAATAATACAACATACGTGTGAACTTAATTAACTTATACATCTATACTAATACATGGAAGTTGAAGTGTAGGAAGATAGGAAGGTGGAACGGAGTCATGGGAGGGAGAAAATGGGTGGGGGGGGGTATGTTCTGCAGCCGTCAGGGAATATCAGAATGACGAGGAGGGGAGGGGATGTGATAAGGTGGGTGGGATTGAGGCTCTGGTTATGTGGGGCTCCGTTGTTAGGCACGTGGAGAAAGTGTGTGGAGGAAACGGACCAGGATAATAAACCAGGAATTAGGTTAAGATATTGAGGAAAGGTACCAGCAACGTAAGACTAGCAGAAAATCGTTGGCAGTATGTGGGACGGCACGGGAGGAGTTTAAGGGAGCGAAGATTATCAGTGGGATTCGGCGTACGAGGAAAGTGGAAGGAAATGAGGAAATGGCAGTTTTTCACTTAGGTACCAGCAACGTAAGACTAGCACAAAATAGTTGGCAGTATATGGAATCTGGTTACGACGGCACGGGAAAAGTTTAAGGGAGCTCAGATTATCAGTGGGATTCGGCGTATGAGAGGTAGCCTACTGTCTGGAGGGTGATCGGACTGGGTATATGGGAAATTGGGAGTCAGATTTAGAACCTAATGGGTGGGTAAAAGATAGGGATCTGCTCTCAGGTGATTAGGGAGATACGTTCAGGAAAACAGTGTGCATTAGGGAACAGTGATAAGAGTACAGGGAGTTGGAAGTCAAGTAAGCATGGCAATTGTTGAGGAATGACAAAACAGGTATGTACCGCATCTTTAAAGATGGTAAAGAATGGTTAAGACTTGCTATATTATAATAGAGAAATATGGATTAAGAAGGAGGTGCAGGTTGGAAATAAATAGTAAGGAATGGTTGCTGAAGTAAGGGGAGGTTAAAGGAATTTACTAGGAAATTGTTTTTAGCAAAAATGTCAGCTGATGGCAAGCATAATATTGGCAGTCATACGACTGTAGTATAAAATGGAAGGTAGAAACAGGTTCCAGAAAGGGCATTTCAGGAATCATAAATGGCCAGGGGGAGTGCATATGTGAGGATGTATAGAAGGGAGAAGTATTTGATCAGCAGTATGTTAAGATGGTTAGACATAAGGAATACATTGGACTCCGTTTATTGTAATCACGGATAATGTTATCAACCGTATTATATAATCACTTTTATGAAGTCCCGTACGGACAAATACTTTGAAAATCTTGTGATCATGAATTCGGTTTGTGTTATCATATTTGTTTTCGAGGATTTCGTTTTCAAGTATGCGAGTATTATCGCTCCTAGCCTGAACACGCTTACTTCTTCAAATATGAAACTGCTTAAGGCTGTAAAACCTCCAAGGAACGAGTAACAGTTTTATGTTGTGCGAGTATGTCCGGTGTAAAGAAAAGAATGTTAGTGATTGGGAAAAGTAAGAACCCACATTGCTTTAAAGGCATAAATAAGTTTCCAGTGGACTATCATTCCAACTCTAATGCATGGATGACTGCCCTGATTTTCAAAGAATGGCTACTGTAGTGAGATAATAGGCTGGGCCGTAAAATGGTTTTGCTGGATGACAGCTGTGCAGCACACATTGAGAATTGTGAGCTCAAGAGCATCAATGTAGTTTTCTTACCGGTGATACGACTTCATTAATTCAACCATGCGTTCAAGGAATAATTCGAACCATCAAAGCGTATTATCGCCATGAAATGCGCACAAGAATCTTATAAATCATAGAGGACTCACATAAAACTAGTGCCAATGGCCTTGCCAAAACATCCAGCCTTCTCGATCCCCTGCATCTTCTAGTCATGTCATGGGATAATGTACCAGAAGTAGACGAGGATGTTGCCAACAGGCTTAACGGAAGATGAATTTCAGGAATGGATGAACATTGATAAGGGCATCATTACAGATACGAAACAGACATATGTGAGGCAGTTACTTCCGCAGAATTCGATATGAGAGGTAAAGAACACGGAGCAGAATATAGTGATACTGATGATGACGATGTTGTCGAAACTTCCCGAACACCAACGAATGCTGAAATTGACCATTGAATTAATGCAAATAGTTTTACATCTCACGAACTATTTTCACAGCTTCCAGAATCGCTGGGGTGTCCGAATTTTCTCCCACATGAGTTGTTTACGTGGCAGTAAATTTATGGACAGACGTATTTGCACCTTTAAATAGTACCGGACTGAGCCGGGATCGAACCCGCTAACTTGAAACTTGGTCACGATGACCATTCAGCCAAGGAGCCAGGCAGCTGTAAGTACAGTTGAGGGAGTTTTTAAAAGAGGTGGGATGAGGTCGTCCATACAAGAGCAACTACACTGAATGCTGGATGCTCTGACAACTTTACAGTTTTTAATTAGAAAAATTGGACTCTGAAAGGTTTTTAAGCCTCAGTAGAGGAGTGATAATGAAACGTAGGACGTAGAGTAGCGTGAGTAAATTACAAGTGAGCCTTGCAGGCCTGTCACCAGGAGAGAGGTGCCTCAGTGACAACAAGCTGGAATGACTTGATGTTTGGTAGGCTACTCGTTACAGGAGAGGATTCTAGCCCAAGTTAGAGATGGAGCACTAAATTTAAAATACGTCAGAGGTAGCTGGAGGCTGTGGCAGGTAGACTGTGTACCGCTTTGTTCAGCTTCAGTAACTTAGTGTGGTGTAAAGCTGACAGACGTTGTAATTGTTAGGCCTGCCTTTGGGCGACATGCCTTGGTTATCTAACTTTAAAACATGTTCTAAAAATACCTGTTACGCTGGATAAGGGCAGCTGGAGCCTCGGGCGCTGTTGTGCCACTAAAATCCTCTCTTTAAATCACAAGGAGCCTGCAGGGACTGAAATGTTTACGGTTCGATTTATTTTGAAGCTGTTACATTGATTCTTTCGGAATAAGAGCAGATTTTAAATTAAGGACCTTTGTTCTTGTGGCAATCGACCTTAATGAAATACACACACACAATAATTAAAATCCCATGTGATGGGCAGGCTTAGCTTTATTCAGATTCCTACGGATTTACTATCATTTTAGACATAATAATAATAATAATAATAATAATAATAATAATAATAATAATAATAATAATAATAATAATAATAATATGACCTCAGCTAACCTGTGCAGACATTTCAATTTAACACCATGTAGACTTCCTGGGCGGTAGTTTCGACGTTTCGCACCATTCTCCCTGGTGGCAGATTAAACCAATTCTCTGTGGACGAACTATGGCTCACTTTTAATTAATTTCGTCAGATAAGCACCAAATGTGTCATCGGAGATCTTCTACATGTCGACATAGACACATGGTGTGTTGAATGGACTTGTTCCCGCCCTGTTAAAATTAGACTACCTTTGCCGGATTTGAACGCGATCTTGGGATCCGGAAGCCAAGTTCTACCAGTGATTCACAGAGCTGCTCTTTGTTTTGTTTTTTTGCTAGTTGCGTTACGTATGAAGTGAGATGTATCTGTCCTGGCGGGTTTGATCCTCTGTAGCTCCTCCAACAGCTGTCATAAACAGCCTAGGCGTCACTGAAGAGGCGTACTAGGGAAATGAGGAGTGGGGTAGTTTCCCGTTGCTTTCCTCACCGAGCCAGCCGTTGCTATTACATATCAGTCTGCCAAGCCCACTGAAATGCATGCACCAACCGACCCTATGAGCGATATTTTCACACCATTCATAACAGGGACTGGCTGCATAAGGAATGGTATTATTAGCATCACTCCTACCTCAGTCACTTTCATATTGTCAAAGCCAAGGATGAGACTGATACAGGTCAATGAAAGTAACAAATTTGATATAGCCCATACCAGAAGACGTAGTGCACTGTAAACACTACATCTCGCCAGCAAAGGCATGGCCTTACTGTAGATTTTGGAAATGTGATTTGTGTGTTCGCTAGTACGAAAGCAAAAAGTTGATAATTTGCCTAGGGGAATTTCGGGTTGTTGCAGTGGTAAATTGAACTTGGTAACTTGATACCAATATTGTGGCGTATTCTTCGCGTATTTAGTAGTTTTTAAGGTTTGCACGTTTATTCTGTTTCTTAAGAATCTGTTAACATTTTCTTTGTATATTAACTTGTTACAATATGGTTACTGAATACTTTTTAAATTTGCTTTACGTCGCACCGACACAGGTATTATGGCGACGATGGGATAGGAAAGAGCTGGGAGTGGGAAGTGGCCGTGGCCTTAATTAAAGTACAGCCCCGGTATTTGCCTGGTGTGAAAATGGGAAACCATAGAAAACCATATTTAGGGCTGCCGACAGTGGGGTTCGAACCCACTATCTCCCGGATGCAAGCTCACAGGTGCGCGCCCCTAACCACACGGCCTACTCGCCCGGTAAATACACTTCTGGCGGCATGTATAAACAATAAGGGGGTGTAAAACATTCTCTCCCAGGGGTGAAAAAAACCTACGGGCGTGAGTATCGCTAGTGAATGATTAGATACCGACTGTACTGTTTGTTTAAATTAAAACGCAGTTTATTGGAACACTTCTTCAGAGTTTTGCCTCATGCTTTGTGTTTATCCCAGATTAGGTGTACAAAAGTCGCAAGTAGATTCAGTTCAGTTTAGTTTTTGATTTTCTGTTTGTTTTGGCGACATCACGGTCGATAACAGCTTGACAGAATTTCTCGAAACTCTGTTTCTAAGGTCAGGGATAGCTGGGTTGTGTGCACTACCGTATTTTCTCGCCTTAAATTTGAAGGGCCTACCTTAGATTAAAAGAAATACTGACGTAATTTTTACATTTTTAAATCGTTCGGATTACTGAATTCCAAAATTCGCATTTACTGGTAACGATCTATATAGCTCAAAAATGAAGTGTTGCTGAAAGAGTGTATCTTTTGTGACAATGTGTACTACGTTGCAATAAAATAAAAACATAGAACACATTTTTCGGTTAGGAAAATGATTATTATTCTTTTTTGTTTTTGTTTTGGACCAATCGCTGACCCCCCATAATTTCTCCATTAATATTAGCCACATATCAATGTTTATTCAAATCTCATTCCATAGGCAAGGATCCTTGAGGATTGCTGTGGACGCAATGCTCGTGGTTCGTGTCCAGTAGAGGCAGCAACGTGCTCCCCTCTGCTATCGAGCGGGGATGAAAAATATGTTTACGATCCTCTTGTTTACATGAGTTATTGACCATTAGCAGCAGCAGTGACAAATGGCTGGGGACCCGTATAAAACACTCGCTGTCGACATTAGCACTCCACCAAGCTACCTGCCCAGTGTTTCACATAACCTGCTGGGTTTGTTGTCGCTACCTAAACACTTCACTCATTTGTTGATTTTGTAGACGTTCTTTTTTCTCTGTCTTATGGGCTTTAATTCCTATTAGGTCTTGTCCACCAAAGTAGTGAAGTGCTGATCACTTGTACAACATTGGCCGAATAGGATCTCTTAAAACTCATGAGAGGAATTCATATCATGTCGTACATACACACATGCATTCCGTGGTTTCCCATTTTCATACCAGGCAAATGCTGGTGCTGTGCCTTAAGGCCACGGCCGCGTCCTTTTCCCTCTTACACCTTTCCTATCGCATTGTCGCCATAAGACCTATGTGTGTCGGTGCAACGTAAAGCACATTTAAAAAATACATACATACATACATACATACATACATACATACATACATACATACATACACGGTATACTTTCATTGTAGACTTAAGCCTTTCAGCGTTCGTCTGCAAGACTCCGTCAGTAAACTAAACGTCTCCACAAATCTCTACTTGTAACCAGCTCTGTGGCCTCGTTTGGATCCACACACTTTAAATTATCAACACTGGGTCTAACCATCGTCGCCGTGGTCTTGCTGTGTTTCTCTTACCCTCCGTGGCCGAGTCCATCATTCTTATAAGTTACCTATCCTTCACCATGCCTTCATATGACCCTACCACCGAAGTCCGTTTATATATGCAGGTTCATTCATAGAGTTTATTCCGAACATAACCTTTTAACTCCTCATTTCGAGTACCCTTGTGCCTGTTTGTCCCGGCGATCATTCTCGCTACTGTCATGTTTATAACTTCTAACGTATGAATAAGATACCCTGAGTCTACCCAGCTTTCACTCCCGTACAGGAATGTCGGTCTGAAAATCGACCGTTGTAGTTTCATCAGTTTCTTCTCTTGTCTTGAGGTAGACAACAGTCATGTTAGCTTTGATTGATTGATTGATTGATTGATTGATTGATTGAGCGTGTGAGTTGGCCGTGCGGTTAGGGGGCGCAGCTGTGAGCTTGCATCCGGGAGATAGTGGGTTCGAACCCCACTATCAGCAGCCCTGAAGATGGTTTCCCGTGGTTACCTAGTTTCACACTAGGCAAATGCTGGGGCTGTACCTTAAGGCCACAGCCGCTTCCTTCCCACTCCTAGGCCTTTCCTATCATATCGTCGCCATAAGACCTATCTGTCGGTGCGACGTAAAGCAAATTATAAGAAATATTAAAAAAAGCTTTGATTGAAACTTTTCAAGCCGGGCTGAGTGGCTCAGTTTGGTGGTTTGGAGGTGCTCAAATACGTCAGCCTCGTGTCGGTAGATTTACTGGCACGTAAAAGAACTCCTGCGGGACTAAATTCCGGCACCTCGGCGTCTCTGAAAACCGTAAAAGAGTAGTTAGTGGGACGTAAAACAAATATTATTATTATTATTATTATTATTATTATTATTATTATTATTATTGAAACGTTTCAAGAATGTACGTTTACTGATATTGTTTATCGGTATTGAAATAAGGATTTCTTTTATACTGACTCCTATCCATCGAGGACAAAGTTGTCCTCCATATTGTATTCTTCACGACCACGGAACAATGAACAGTGAAGTAGGTATTCGAGAGAAGAGCGTGTTGTGATGACTGCCAGGCTGCGCATTCAAAGAGAAGCAAGTTGAATGTAGTTTCCTTTCGCGTCCGGAAGTGACATTGGTTCCACCTTCTCTAAGATGATGATGGTCTGTCACGCTGCAGAGAAGTGGCTTGACGAGGATTCGACAGAACAGAAAGATGAAAGAAAAATAAGTCTTCTTTACCATCATACTCAAAAAGTACAAAAGTGAATGTATGTGTTCCCGCTAATGTGTTCGTATCACTTCATCTTACGATAGGGTTGCTATATTAAAAGGTTCAATATCCGGGACATGTGAAAAAAAAAAAAATAAGAAAATTAATGTGGAAAGCGTGTAGTAATGTGACTGATAGGTACCTCGAACTTTGCAGATAATTTAAATAACGTTTTTCTTCAGCCTTAACATTGTATTCATTTAATAATAATAATAATAATAATAATAATATATTCAGCATATCACTAGGAAATAGGTTTTGTTGGCTAGAGTGTAGAAGGGCCTGGTCTACCTTCTTCACTTTGGTTTCTGTAAAAACCAAGCGAGATCGCCGTGTTCGAACCCCACTGTTAGCCTCCCTGAAGATGGTTTTCCGTGGTTTCCCATTTTTACACAAGGCGAATGCTGGGGCTGTACCTTAAGGCCACGGCCGCTTCCTTCAAACACCTAGGCCTTCCTATCCCATCGTTGCCATAACACCTATGTGTCGGTGCGACGCCAAAAAAAAAAAGTTTCTGTAATAGGAATACTTGCTGAAACTGTAGTGGTTTTTTTTTTTTGCATGTGGTAAAATTGCTCACTGTACGTTCGAAAAATGAGTTATAAGTATTAAACTCACTTTAACAGTGTCAAAATGTCAATATTGGTAACCGCTTGTTCTTGAAACGTTTCAGAGTTGAAATAATAGTTATCGAACTTAAGAACGTGAGAAAAAAGAAGCGAATTCTCTGACAAAACTATCTGTACATCTGTTCATTTCGTTTACATAGTAATATGATCTTCCGTCGCTCCAGAATAAATTCATGACCAAAAACACTCTCAACCAAAGCATTAAGGCCAGAAGAGACTGAGAGCTAATTCAACTACAGTCTCAAAAAGCGGTTTAAAATTTTACATATACTTATTTTTGAATGTCAAATTATCATTTTCGCCAAACGAAAGTTTGATATACATAATGATTGTTTCAACTTCATCGGTCCCATACACGGTGATCCATACACGAGATACGTGCATAAATGCGTGGTAATTTTTGGACGTCCCATTGCATGAAGCAAAAACCAGCGTTGAATTTTCAATTTTGATAAAATCAAGCACATTTATGTGTCTCGAAAAGCACTGCCCGGACACCAGGACAGATGATAGTCTAGTAATGCGGCAATGTCCCGGAAAATTCGAAACATATAGCAGCCGTATCCTACGAGAAAGCTATAGCAGTCAATTTTTATTATTTCGAGGATGGCTTCGTTAGTCAGTACCTTCAGACGCAACAACATTTTTTTTCCCCAAGACTCCAAGAAGTTGGTATGGTAAATTCTTTCATAAATTTTAGGCTGTTCCATTGGAGTAGTATGGGACGAAATGTATCAGTTCCAGAGAACTTTAGAGGACATGTCTTTGTTTTACGAAAACTTATTGGCATTCCCTAGCCAGCGTTTGCGGTAAACGCTTCTAAATAGAACGTTATTAACGTAAATCCTTTCTTGCCTCAGGTAGTAGATCCAGGTTATACATCACAATTTATGTGATTTATTTATAATAATGCTTGCTTTTCATGCTACCTGATACGATTTCTTAGCACAAGTCAGCTATTGGATTTCCTTTGTTCATTGCGTAGTAATCAATTCGTTTCTTCATCCTTTCCCATTTCTTTGATTTTTAGTGACCTCCATCTGAATTTGCTTTGTGCGAATTGATCTTGAGATAGAATACAAGAAAAGTGTCATCAGTATGACTATGACAACTCGCCGCGATATGAGTTCGAACGTGGTAATATAAGTTCGTATTTCTCACTCGGATGGAGTATCAGCGTAGGTAACAAGCAACTATGAATTACAATTTTCCGCTAGTAATGTCACATTTCTTTGTCCTAATCCCGCGATATTCGGAAATCTTATTTCTTCACCACGTTAACATTTGTTTGCGAATTCTCTGATATATTTAGGCAGGTGGTTGATGATTATGATTAATAATACTAATAATAATAATAATAATAATAATAATAATAATAATAATAATAATAATAATAATGTTTTTACGGCCACTAACTAGCCTACGTTTACGTTTTATAGAGACGCGGAGGTGCACAGGGGGTACTTGAGCACCTTCAGATACCGCCGGAATGAGCCGGGATCGAACCCGCCGGTTTGGGCTCAAAGACCCGTGCTCTACCGTCTATTATTATTATTATTATTATTATTATTATTATTATTATTATTATTATTATTATTATTATTATTATTATTATTATTATTATTGATGTTGATACAGACGTCATCACTAACATAAAACATGTCTTGACAACGTGGCGGGTAGCAGCAACAGCGGTTCCTGTGATAAAATAAAAAAAGTGGGGTCACTCCGTCCGAAAGGTCAATATTCAAGACAACGGTTCGTCCATCCATGCTATATGGCTCTGAATGTTGGACGACGAAGGAAAAGGATGAACAGAAACTTAATGTACGTTGCTGAAATGAGGATACGATGGGCTGGTGGTGTGACCAGGCTGGACAAAATCCGAAAGGACTTTATTCGCTATTTTCTGAGGGTTAACACCTATTTTGAAAAAAGAAAAAAAAAAAGGAAAAGAAAACAGACTGGTTTATTCATATTGGAAGTAGACCAGAGTAGTAATGCAAGTAGCGCACAGAGCTGAGAGAATGGCGCATTAGAGAATAAACCAGCAAAAAAAAAAAAGTCTAGAATTGTGAAGGATTTGGAAAGTTCCAATACTGATTCTACTATGCTCCAAGACAGGAAGTATTCGAGGAGAGCGACCAGAAAACCCGACCTCGTTTAACCAGGACAAGGCATGGATAAGAAGATTATCATTCAACGGTAAAGAAGTCTTGATGGATACAGTTATTCAAAAACTTCTCATGGGAGAAAATATTAATGTAACTGAATATAGGAATGTGGCAGGTACCATTTATCTGACGCAGTGGATAGTGTGTGAAGTTGGAATGGCCACGGGTCAGCGTATGCATCAGTATCCCTGATACAGGTATGTAGCGAAATAGCAAGTGTAGACACCTGTCGAGGCTCTGGGACACTGATGAGAGTAGACGGCGAGCTTCTCGAGTTGAGCTCTACTAGACTTCATTTTCTGCTCGCTTCGATACACCCCATAAGCTGCCATAGTAGGAGCGAGTGAGCGATTGATGTGATGTAGCGGGATCAAGTTTGGGGCTGATTTACTTAGGCGTGTCACTTCCAATAAGAACCAACCTGCCAGGCCACTGCTCCCTCTTCATACATGGCTTCACATATTTTTGTGCAGTTGGGCCACAGATGTCTTCCAGTAGTTGAAACCCCTGTCCCTTTTTGTGGCCCTAATCTCGGATATCTGCGAAGTCCGACTTGACTTGTTAATAGGACTTGATGGTTCTTATGTCGCTGATAATTAGGAAGCAAAAAGTTCTTCGCTGGAGTCCGGGTTAAGAAAGGTGTTGTGCGTGTAATGTAGGAGGCACAATACAATTGAAAAAAATCTCGAACAGATTTGTAAATATGGTAAGTTCAGCTGAAGTTCTGAAGCATGACGTAATTTCAGCCGAAGCCTGATGAAATTGTCCCATCGTTGATGGTTACCAAACTGCAAAGAAGGTAGCTTACATTTGAAAATCTAGAGATATCCTCTCTGTGCTTCGTTCCAGAATTCGATTAAGGGGGGGGGGGCAGAATTGAAAAGCTGCCATTTTTCCATTTTTTGTCATGTCTTTGTTTTTGTATTAAAAAATGTCAGCGAAATGTGATATTTCTATTCGGAAATTGATCGATGCAGTTGAGAGATATATTGAAAGGTATATCGACGTAAATAGCCTTTTTCGGATTTTACATTAAAACAAATTAGTTCCCGTGTATGCCAGAAATCACTCTGGAGACTACGGTTGTTAGTATTGCCTACCACTGTTGGCAGCCCTGAAAATGGTTTTCCGTGGTTTCCCATTTTCACACCAGGCAAATGCTGGGGCTGTACCTTAATTAAGGCCACGGCCGCTTCCTTCCAACTCCTAGCCCTTTCCCGTCCCATCGTCGCCATAAGACCTATCTGTGTCGGTGCGACGTAAAGCAACTAGCAAAAAGAAAAGAAAGTATTGCCTAAAATGTTGACAACCATAAGTCATGGCATTACTAGCATCGCTCATACCTCACTCACTTTCATATTGTCAAAGTGAAGGATGATAGACAGGTCAATGAAAGTAATAAATTTGTTCTAGCCCATGCTAGAAGACATAGTACACTGTGAACACTACTGTAGGTCTCGCCAGCAAAGGCGCAGTTTACAAGTGTTGCTTGCAAATTTCTTGTTCATAATTAGTGGGAAATATTTTCGTATACACAAATAATAAGAAATTCTAAGATACATACATGTATGTACATTATAGACTGTCAAGCCTTTCATCGTTAAGTATGCAGACCTCTGTGAGTTAACTATGCATCGCACAATCGTACGTTCGTATCAAAAACGAGTCTAACCATCGTCGCGTTGATCCCCCTCTGCTTCTTTTACCCTCCTTGACGGAGTCCATTATTCTCCTACGTAACCTGATCTCAATTTACCTCACATGACCTTACCGAATTCTGTTTATATGTTAAACTTCATCCTTCGCGTTAATTCCTAACTCGGCCGTTTTCTTGTTGTTTAGAGTACCTACCTGCCATTGTTCCCGTTTGTTTGTAACCGTAATCACTCTCTCCACTTTCATGTTTGTTACTTCTAATGTATAAATAAAATACTGAACATACCAGGCTTTCACTCGTGTAGGGCCTACAGTAAATTTGGTCTGAAAACTGACCGATGTAAAGCTAATTTTCCTACAAAGTACCGTTGATCGTAACTGTGAGCTCATTGCATCAGCTTTGCTGCACCCTGATTCAACTTCACTAGCTATACTACCATCTTGGCAGAATATACATCCTGATCCAGCTGGTCCAGTTTCGTATTCCGTACCTGCATTCAGTCCTCTTCGGTTTCTTCCTTACTGAATTCATATCTTTGAAATGCAGATTATCAAATTCTTAATTTTAAAAAAATCTCATCACTTCCAACCTCGTTCTTGGTGTGCCTACTGTATTTTTTGAGGATAAAAGTCTGTGAACTAGGAACTGGCAGCGTATTCAGAGACTTAGTGCGAAACTTCGACGAAGATTAACAAGTCCATGGTCAGTTACGTTTGGCTTCTTATTTAATTACAGGGATGTGGACGAACAGTGACGTGAGAGAACGTGGTATGCATGTCAGATACAATCACAACGTGTCAGTCCCGTAGCTCACATCGTTAGCTAGTGATCAAAAGCTTTAAATTGGTCTGTCATCAAACCAAATGGACATTTCACACTTTTGTCCCGTGTTGGTTTGACTGACACGTTGCATGCCGCGCAGTAACAGCTGTGCAGATCAATGACACAGCGGGAGGGTCGGGGGTGACACACACACACACACACACACACACACACACACACACACACACACACACACACACATATAACTTCAGTCACTCTGAAACATGTTCGTTCGAAGACGTTCAATCTAAATGTAGTGTTTAGGACTACATTCCCCAGCTACTGCACAAACCCAAGATCGCGCCGACAAATTGTTCGAATTTCTACACTTTATCTTTGACAATACTTTACTTCAATACTTTACACACGTTTCCTGGTGCTTGGTTGATGAAGTTATAGAACCCAAGAAGCTCGATGTGAATGATTATTTAGCATATGATTATTGTAGTTGGTGTACCTAATATTAAAGCGTTATGTACATAGGTACAAATCCACTGATTTCAAGTTTGTAATAAAAATACAGTTCCAAATCCTTAGCGAATCCACTGATTAACTTCGTCGGTCACAATGTGGAGGTCTGTCATATTATCCTGGAAAGCTTGGAGAGAACACTCGAACACTGTGTGATCCGTACTTTGCAATTTATCACAATGACCCTCAAGTTCGCAAAATTAGGTCATTGTTATGCATTAATCTTTTGATGTAACAGACAACGAGTGCATTGTAGTAATGTCTAAAGTAATGCAAGCTCCAGCTATTCGCGACTGCCTTGGAAAAGTAGTTTTTCATTATTTCGTGATTTACTCTTTATGCTGAGTTATCAGGTGGCCTACTAACAAGGGAACTGTTTGGGTTAGGTCAGGTAGATGCCAAAGGAACGTGGATGAATGGTCAATTAACATATCCTAAATTTAATGGCAATAATCATTTTTGCCGTAAAATCAGTAGTAATATTATTAATTGTTGAAAAATAGCTGCGGGGCTCGGAGCAGCTAGTTGATGACGTGGGGCCTTGCACTGAAGAAATATAGCGATACGTCTATTTTTAAGTTGCATAAAACACTTTATACCGAAAATAAGATAACACGAATACAATATCATGTCCTACAAACCTCGTACGTTGTGTACAAAACCAAACCAACCCCATGCGCCACAGTGCTGATGTGCCTTGGCCTACCAAGCGACCGCTGCTCAGTCTGAAGGCCTGTAGATTGCGAGATGACGCTTGGTCACTGTAACGAATCCTTTCGGCCATTGTTTTATCGTAGTTTCACCGTCAGATAGCGCCTCAATTGTAATCGCATAGGTTGAGGGGACCTCGAACCAACCCTCAGATGCAGGTAAAAATCTCTGTCCTAGCCGGGAATCGAACCCGGAAAATGGGAAACCACGGAAAACCATCTTCAGGGCTGCCGATAGTGGGATTCGAACCTACTATCTCCCGGGTGCAAGCTCACAGCCGCGCGCCTCTACGCGCACGGCCAACTCGCCCGGTTTTTATGTTTATTAAAGATGTCACTACTTTAGACTTTGGAGTGCCGCCTAAGAACTTGGATTGTGTTCACGTTAGTAGAGAATTGCTACTGTTTAGGGGTTGACACAAAAATAAATTTAAGTACGGTATTTTGTTTCTAAGTTGCCACTACTGTCTGTTCCATTAAAAACTACCAGTCAGCACTCAGCTCGTCCCTATAAATTCTGCTTATCTTGGACCTTATATATCTATCTATCTATCTATCTATCTATCTATCTATCTGGATTATAGTTGAGTGAATGACAAGTCAGATACCCCTCACAGGAGACTATGGACGTGCTGGGGCAGTATGTAAGGTAGGTGGATTGATTTCTCTAACTGGTGAACTCAGTTGCATGTGGAGACAGGAAGATGCCAGCGTTCCCCTCTAGCATGTAGCAGGGTGTGCCGCGATTACCGTAGTTTAAAATGGAGTGTTTCTTATTTCAGTTTAGTTGTAATATGTAGGTCTCTTAGGCTGTCTGCGGACGGAGCGTAAGTACCGTAGTGGGTATCGTGTAATTAAAATGTAAGAGTCTGTCCCCGTTTCCCTTATTCACCTTGCTTTTTGGTGGCTAAGGTTTCTTTAGTTTTCTAAATTGCCCTCTGAAATGTTGGCTAGTAAATTCTTTCCGTCTTAGTCACTAACGTAGTATGGCTTATCCTCTGTATCACCGGGCCTTCTGCCCCATTAGGTTTTATGGCAAGTCATGTCACGGGATTGCTTGAGTGGTCAACATATTTATTCTACGGCTATGTAGTATGGGCTTTTGCTCCTGTGTCCTAGATAATTATGATCTCTATAACGTTATTGCTTCCCCTTAGAGTAAGGGCAACGAATGCCCATGCTAAATATAACTTACGAGCTTTTTATTCTGTTGAAAACACAATTCAGTATAAATATTACACTATTACGTACCTGTAAAAATAACCACTATTAAACAAGGAATATAAATCCACACTATTAAACACAGAATGGCATGTTTCTTTCTTAAAAGAACGACATCAGATTCTATCAAGTAACACTATTTTAAGAAAACATGTCATTCTGTTTTTAACAGTGTGTATTTTTATTCCTAGTTTAATAGTACGCTGTTTTACAGGTATGTTATAGTGTAATACTTGTCTTGAACGTGTGTGTTCGTTAGACTGAAAAGCTTTTTAGTTGCACTTAGCTGAGTTGACATCGGAGGGGATGGCTTCGTTCTTAACAAAACATGTCATGCGAATTAGTTCTAGCGGAGTGAACTTTATGAAAATATAAAAGTCATGGCCGGTCTGGCCATTGGTAATAAAATTTAGGAGTTCTGGCTCCTCTACTTTGTACTCTTGAACAGACACGAAAGCTTCAGCTTCTTGGGTTAAACCAAACATTTTCTTATACCAAAGATTATCTGCACCAAATATTCTCTGTTCCGAAGTTTAGGTCAAAGACTAACTAGTCTCGTATACGTACACCAAATGTGATCTGCCTATGATGTGTCTAAGACCGACAAGTCTTGTAGAATGGGAGCTCCTTCTCCTCTGTTAATTATCAAGCTGTAAAGCTTTTTATCTTTCTAATACTTTATTCATTGTAAAATTTTGTTTTTTGTTGCTTTGAAAGGAGAAGATGATCAGGAAAGATAATTTTTGGAATACATTCTATTTTTTAATATTTTTTTGTGGTCTTTTGTCCAGATGTCCTCCGCTCTGTCGCTTCTTCCCCTCTACTTCCATTAAACTAAGTTACAAGCACAAACGAGGAAACTGCCGAATTCTTGTTCAAAATAACTCTTTTTTTAAAAAAAACAGCGCATGAGAAATTGTTTTGCGTGCCTGGTCTCATTGGAGATGTTAACTAAAAAAAGGGGATGGTCTTCTCGGTTCTCTCTTACGACTTGTTCAACGTTGTCTTTTTTTCTGCTTTAAAACTCTCTAGTCGTAAGGCTCGTGGGTTAGTACAGTTGGTAACACAGGGACGCTAGTTCTTACGTTAATGGTTTTAGTCGTCCCTCGGTTGAGAACTATTTAACGATGGCGATACCATATTCTCTCTCTCTCTCCCTCTCTCTCGTAGCATAATGTCAGTTGATCAGATGTCATCCTGAGAGTTGCACCGTCGGGACTGCTCCATTTGCTGTGTTGGGCACTGGAGTTGCCTCTAGAGTATAAATTAGCTGCCCGGTCGTCTTGCAGCTTGTTAGGCTCCTATGACGGGGTTGCCACAGGAGACGTTCACTTGTCTTTAATCAACTTTTTGTTGTTCTCTACACGGTAGAAATTCATGCATGCATAACGGTGCTGTTTTCTTGAAACCTGAGAAATTGTCTTATAAAGAATTAACACCTTGCTTCTAAAATTAGCGGTTCTTTTTAGTCCAGTCAAGTGGCCATAAAGTTCCAAATGCAGTTGCACCTGTTATTCGCGATAAGATTACGCCTGCCATCGTAATACCTGAATTCCGTTATACTTCAGCGTTGCGCATGGCGTCAGTTAGACCTACAAGTGTAACTAATTTGCGTTATCCCTCATTCACAGCCATGGAAGAACTTTGCTTTATTGAGGATGCAGAGAATACTGGAAATCGCACAAGAAGAAGAAGAAGTACGAAATAAGCGAAAATTATATTCACGACAGTTGAAGACAGTGAAACTCCACTTTCAGTAAGTACAGTAGTAATCGCCGGGTGTTTGGGGGCCAAAAAAGCAAAGCATTTGGACATCAAAAATAGGCTACATGATCTTTTTCCTACTCTCGGTTCTAATAAGTTACTGATGTTACGTAGCAGAATAGACATTACACGAGCATGGTGTATGAGAAATACGATAGAACACGCTAGGCTGTTCCATGGTGATGTCCCAAAAATGAAATTTCAGATTCTGTTATAGTTTTCCGTCATACCGATTATTTCTCTGACGTTTATTCGGAGTTCATGCAACTAGCTCTGAACCATTTCCTTCATTGCCGATGCGGAGATTATTTCAGCGAGGGTATGTAACACATTATGCATTTGTGTTTTCAGTGCATTCTGAATGTCTGTATTTGCGGGGCTAGGACGGGGTTCTTTTACAGGATTTATGTAAAGGGAGTGTGTGGAATTGCTGGAAAAGACTCTGTTCATATACCTGTATATACAGTGATCTCGAAGTAGAACAATCAAAAAGAGGTCTTGGAATTCTGTATTCGATCAGCCTTACGTTCAGATCATAGGACAGTTTCTCTGTACCGGGAGCGAAATAAATGTTTTGCGGCTAAATCATAAACATAGTCAGTTTTCTGAGCGAGTACAAACTGCATTTTCTGTGATAATCAATTAGCGAAAATAATAATTAGTGGTTCCGAGGTGACTATTTTGTTCCATTTGGAAGCCTTTTATTTTAATATCAACTATCCGCCTCTTTTGGTACGTTTTTTAAGTCCAGGGTCTGTTTTTGCGGACTAGGGACATTCTTTTCTGTTTATGAAATTAACCAAGTAGGTGTTTAAATTATTCCTTATCCCTCTTCTGGACATGGAGGTCACTTCGATAGATTTGTCGTAAAACTACAGGCAATAGGAGTTATAGTTCTTTATTCGATTCCAGGTCATGACAGTATGGAATGTATACTCTTTACCAAGAGGTGGGAATTGTGGAGTAGAACTGGCCACTCTTTCTCTACGTTTACTCTAAATGTGAAAGATAGATCAGTCAGGATATGTTGTTCTGTCACAAAGGTACCTACATGGACCTACAAACTTCTACAATCGAGCGAACCGGCTACGTAGTTTAGGCCGCGTATCTGTAAACTTGCATTCGGGAGATTGTGGGTTCGAATACCACTGTCGGCAGCCCATTTTCACAGCTGGGGCCTATTCCACGAACGAACTTTGCAACTTTGCACTTTGCACTTTTCAGTTCAGATTTTGTTCCACTATCGCTTTTCAGATTTAGCTTGCAAAGTGAAAAGTGAAAAGTTAGAAATCTTTTCACTTTTCAAGCCTGTTATCTTCCTCTATTGGTACAGAAATGCAAAGTGCAAAGAAATGAAGTGAAAAGTTTTCATAAATCTTGCAAAGAGATGATTCCCTTTTCATATGTTAATTAACAAGTATGTACATTAGTTTCTCGGCGTAGAATTTGGTTTAGTGATATAAACACGTCACGACGTGAGCTTTTGTTAGCATCAAGTGAGGACAGTGATGAAGAATCCAATAATGGAACGTACAAAGACAGGATTAATTTTCATAACCTCACTTCGACGTAATAACGCGAGTGATTTCGTATTAACCCAAGAGGCTGACTACATTCTTGAAATGATCGGTAATTTATTGAAAGATAAAGAAGTAAATTTATTTCCAAAAAAGAACAAATTCTTATGTTTACATTTTTTAGTAAATGGTACCCAGCTGTACTGTGTAACAGCAAAACATGGGACATCAAAATCAATTGTTTGCAGAACTGTTACCAAAGTCGTAGATGTTATTGTAAATGTAATATTTGCTAACAGTACCAAAGAGGATAGAATAGAACAGTACGTTGGCCTGATAATCCACTTAATATAGCGACGGGATTTCTAATGAAGGGTGAATGTCCTGTGTGTGGATGTGTTGACGGTACTCTCGTTAACATTGATGTGTGTCATCATTTGAGAGGTTATCTTTAAAGTTGTCAAAAAAGGATGTCACGTTTCTCCTTGACAACTTCCAGCACAGTCAGCTTCTTGTAATAACCTTTCTTTCCCACGATAAAAACTTAAACGGTACGACAATTATACCGCCAAGTTCGCCGCGAAAAGTAAAGCATTAAAATCATAGAGTATTAGGCCTATACAGTTTGCTCATAGAATAAACTCGATCGGATCACTCATTCGCAAAGACTTTTCACTTTGCGAAGAAATTGAAAAGTACAGCCTAGTTCATGGTGGAACAGAAAGACTTTGCACTTTGCAAGAATTGAAAAGTGAAAAGTGCAAAGTTGAAAAGTTGCAAAGTTCGTTCGTGGAACAGGCCCCTGGTCATTGCTGGGGCTGTACCTTAAGGCCACGGCCACTACCTTTACAGTCACAGGTCTCTCCCACATTTGAGTCGCCGAAAACTCTCGGATGTTTAATGCTATATTAAACCACTAGCAAAAAGAACTGAACTATTTTACCATTACCCACAGCTTCACACGCTGCCCATTCTTGGAATACACGCCCTCGCTGAGCTACAGTGTAACGAAGGAACTTCGCTCGAATTAATTATTGCGGACAGGGGTCAGTCAAAACTATAGCCGACTGTAACTTAATATATTCCTTGTGAATCCTGGATAGCATCGATCTCACAAATGTTGATCTCTGGAAATTCTAATCGAAGTGATGTCCACATTAAATATTTCTCTTGTCGATGGGAGGTAGCAGTAACACTGAACTCACCCTTGAAGGAAGATAATGAAATGAAAATGTAATGTTCCCAGGTATTCATGCAATTTTTCCAACGAATTTACATAGTTTAGGAAAACTTACCTTTTAAAATTTCCTCTAAATCTTTTCCTTCCTTACTGTCATAGTCAGAAGCAAGACTTCAGTCGGTTGACTGTGCAGTTGCAGACAAGCTTGACAGGGCGTTGTTTGGAAGTTAATATATTGTTTAAACATTCGCTGAAGCTATCCATGATGATTATTTTTTGTTAGAACACCCCCGTTATGCTCTGAAATTTCCCCTTCCACATGTCCACGACGCAAGTATTCTTCTCTAGAGTAGTGTTTTAGAATTGAGGCACCATGTAAGTCCCTTGCCTACTCTGAGGCCTATACGTTTTTCGATCGTCTCCTGCGAAATTTTGCTTCAGACCTGCCCACACATCATGAGCGGTATACGAGTACTTTAACTTCTAAGAAAATATTTGACGTTTATTTTTTACTAACTATAGATTTTTGTGATCGTTTTTCTCGCTTTCCCGCTGCTGTGACTAGATGCTGATTGTTTCAAGGAAGGTTTAATGCTTTAGTTTGATCTTAATGAGGCGGGACATGCGTTTTCAGCGTTTGGAAGTCAGTTGTATGCAGATCTATTCAGAGATAAAATTATACAGCTAGCAAAAACTTAAAACTGGCCGCTTTCTAGAACCCAAGTTCCCTTCGAGTACCTTTGCTACTATTCGGAGATGGGCAGTATTGTATGTTATGTTAGTCTGGCGTAGTCTAATCCCTATTGATGGTTTTAATGGATGGTTTCTGCATGTCACTATTGTAACGTAATGGTGAAGTTTTGCACCGATATTCTTGAGGTATGTTTCCAGTGCAAGTCTTCCTGTACTGTCATTAAATCTCAGCTACTGATACAGGGAGGCATGCGGGAGATGGTGAGTTCGGATCCCACAGTCAGCAGACCTGACGATGGTTTACTGTGGTTTCTCATTTTCACACCAGGGAAATGATGGGGTCATGGCCGCTTTCTTCCCAGTTCCCTTTCCTACCATTGGATTCCGAAAACCTTCCATGTGTTGGTGCGGCGTTGAATCAGTAACAAGATAAATAATAAATAAATAAAGAACAAAAACAAAAAACAAGGGAGCATAAATGGGTGGTACACGCACGCACATTAATGGTGTCCCGACATAAACAATCAACACTGCCCCACTCCAGTACTGAAAAGGAGGGGAGAGAGTAAAGGGATAGTGTTGAAGGCCACTCCAGTACTGAAAAGGAGGGGAAGGGAGTGAACAGCTAGTGCTGAATACACAGTGTGTGTATTCCGGCGTTATACTGTAACATTGTAATAAGATGGCTCCTATCCTTGCACAGGTAAATCTAGGTCGTATTATTGGCATGTGGGAGGCTCACATGGTCCCTCAAGCAATAGCACAAGCAGTCTTAAGACAGTTTGGAGATGGATAGAAATATGGCAAGAACGAGATGAAGGATTGGTAGACCCGATATAACGCAGCTACAAAATATTCCTAACTAGTATAAAATACTTTTCGGTTAAAAACCTCCTTTACCTCTTAATACTGTAATTAACAGAGTAGACTACTTTTTACATTTTTTAAATGTTAAAATGCTATTTGTTTGGGGCGTCGACCTATAAAGTTCTTTTGCCCCTACTTGCACAGTATATGAACCTGCATGTAATTGGAATTGCGAAAGTGTTGAGTGTTCAATGTGAGAAACGTTAAGGACGACACGAACACGCAGTCCCCAGGCCAGGGATATAATCATTTACAATTAAAACCCCCTGTCCGGGCCGGCTATCGAACCCGGGGCGGTCGGACTCATTGCCCCGTACACCGCGGGGCCGGACGAGTAGGTAATCTAATGCTGTACTTCAATACATCCGCCACTGTGCCCATTTCGATCACGAAGTCTTGTAGCGGGCTGTCTGCATGTAGTCCATGCAGCAATGCGTTAAGCGAGAAGGTGAGTCATTGTGCCTTCGACACTACCCCTTCACTCCCTTCCCCCATGTTTTGTACTGGATTGGCCTTCAACACTACCCCTTCACTCTTTCTCCTTCTTTTCAGTACTGGAGTGGGGCAGTGTTGATTGTTTATGTCGGGACACCATTAATGTGCGTGCGTGTACTATCTGCAGTAGACTCTGCAGATCCCTAAATTTTGCAACGCCCATTTTTCTCGTGTATTGGGATGCTGCACAGTCTTCAAAGGCTTTAATGATGACCACTAGATTTTTGAAAATATACTTTACCAGTGTTTCACTAAGGTTATGCTAATGTCTGATGTATACACAAAGTTCCCCCCCACCCCCCACCCACCATCATGTCACGTTATCATTCCTGTCCTTTTATCAAAACACTCGTTAACCTCACTACCTGTTGCATCAGTCTTGGAAATTGTAACTATGGAAACAGTTTGAGCAACTGGTTCCGATTGGCTTATTTCAGTCATATTGGCCAATGAGGAAAGCTGACTAATAAGGGTAGCGACACACGTGACACGGGCCTCTTTTCCGCTACGGATGTCCGTAGATCATAAACAAGTCGTTTTATTCATCTTATTTATAGGGCATGAGTAGGAGATACATGGTTGTAGTTTGTAACTGTAACAGACTGCGTGATGATACAAACATCGCAGAATCACCGGCCATGTGCCTCTTTTCCACCAACCGAGCTCGATAGCTGCAGTCGCTTAAGTGCGACCAGTATCCAGTATTCGGGAGATAGTAGGTTCGAACCCCACTGTGGGCAGCCCTGAAGATGGTTTTCCGTGATTTCCCATTTTCACACCAGGCAAATGCTGGGGCTATACCTTAATTAAGGCCACGGCCGCTTCCTTCCCACTCCTAGCCCTTCCCTGTCCCATGCTCGTTATAAGACCTATCTGTGTCAGTGCGACGTAAAGCAAATAGCTTTTCCACCAAGTCAAAGCTCGTTTGCGACCCTTGCAAGTGGCAATGAAGGCAGGGACCCCCGACCACAGTTAGGTTCCTTCGTCCCATGTCAACTGGTTGGTAGTTAGCGTGTATATATGAACTTTGTTGTGTGGAATTCAAATGTAACGCCGTTGCAATAGTTTTTATCCTATCTTCCAGTGTTTCTAGGAAGGGTAGAAAGAGTGACCTTCAGTGAAGTGGTTGAAATGTGGTTGTGGCCATTGTAATTATAAAGCGAGGTTTGATAGGGTGCTGGGGCTACTGAACGTACACAGAAAGGAGTCTGTCATTCGTCCTGGCACGCTTGTGAGGGCTACGAGAAATGTGGTGCTATATATCGTCGCTCCTATGCCAAAACCACGAATGTAACAATGCTCTTCCAATCCATTATTTATCTTAAGACTGGTCACGTCTCCCGGCCACATATTGATATGCACTCCATCAGAACAATGTTGAGTTCATTTTCCTGTGCGCATGTGTAAAGGAAAATGAACCATAAATACATAATATTCTAGGAGTGCGTAAATATGTCATGCAAAAATACATTCCTACAGTGCGGTACAGTAAGGTTCATTTTTCTTCAACGCGCACATAGGAAAATTAACTCAACGAAAGTTGTTCTGATCGACTGTATATCAATATGTGGCTGGGAGGCGTGACCAGTCTTAAGGGAAATAATGGATAGGAACTGCATTGTCACATTCATGGTTTTGACGTAGGAGCGACAATATTTTGGCATGCAGTATTTAGGGGGGCGGAGGGGTTTGGGGATGTGGGAAAGGGGGGGGGGGGGTCTATGGGTTAGTGAGAGTTTGTTAGGAAGGAAAGGAGGGACTTCAGGAATTCTATAATGAAGTGAGGCCGAGAGGCGGAATTCGTTGCGATATGGGGTGTACGGGGTTAATTTTGAGGCTTAGGAAAACGGGAGGGCGGGGGGGAGGGGGGTTTGAGGTTGTAGTTGCAGTCTTGATTGAAGCTGTCGCCTGCCGTAGTATATCTAAATGCCTTTTTTGAAGAAGGGGCAGCCAGGATACGAAGCTGCGTGATTGCCAAGGCTGTTTGCGTACTTTGCCTGCTCCCGTGGGTCCCTTAATTCCGAGTATATTTACTTTTTTTGGACAAAAGTTAAAGAAACACTAACTAAATACAGACCATCATCAATCATGCTTTTAGGACTGTCGCCTAACTAGCAGATTCCCTATTTTATTGTTAACCTAATCTTTTCTTAAATGTTTTCAAAGTAGTTGGACATTTATTAAACATCTCCCTTGGGAAATTATTCCAATTCCTAATTCCTTTTTTTTAATATTTACTCCAATTAGTTCTCTCGAATTGCAACTTTATCTTCATGTTATGATCGTTCTTAAGTTTAAAAACCGTATTCGTCTACTAAAGTCATTCCACGCCATCCCTTCACTAACAGCTCGAAACATACTGCTTAGTCGAGCAGCTCGTCGCCTTGCTTCCAAGTCTTCCAGCGCGAAATTGGCAACATATCACAGCAGTGCCCGTTTGTCGGAAATCGCCCAGAATAAATTTAAAAAATAACGCTATTGGTTATACGTTCCATTCACTACTTTTTCTGTTTTCGGAGCCACTGAGGTGCCGAAATTTTGTCCCGCAGGAGTAATTTTACTTACCAGGAAATCTACCGACACGGGGCTGGAGTATTTGAGCACCTTTAGTACCTCGGCCGGAATCGAACCCGACTGCTTGAACTCAGAAGGCCACCACTCTGCCGTCTAAGCTACTTAGCCCTCACCTAGAACAAATCGTGTTGCTTTTCTTAGGATCTTTTCCATCTTAATTATACAGGTGATCATACAGCATTCGTGCGCAACATGCACCCGGCAATAGTGGCATCGCTTTCGAAGAAAATCTCCTACACCCAACATCATTATTGGTTAAAAGAATAGTCTCAAATACTGATACCGTAGGCCTACATATTTATTAAGGACGGCCCGTTGCCTGTTCCATGTAATACCCTATGTTGTTCTAATGTTGTTGTTTTTTTCTTCCCTCCCCCCCCCCCCCCCTTTTCAAGGATATGTAAGGTGTCGCCGTTTAACCGCATTACTCTCCTTTTATATCAATTTACGAATAAAATAGATCAGTTTTGTCCGTTGACTTAACTAATGATTTCAATGTCAAAGTGTATATTTCTTGTTTTTAAGGTCGGAGACAAAGGTTGATTGCTGTTAATCTCACTTTGGAAAGCACTATATTTTGATCCAGTGACTGTCCTTGCGAGCACTGACTGTCCCGCCCCCCTGCGGCGCGAGCGAACACCTGCGGGCGGCACACAATGTCGACTCTAATTGGCTGGCGTGCGACATGGCAACATGGACCTGGCTGGGGCCGTGGGAAGCGAGATGAGGGCTCCAGGTAACTTTCCTTCCTCCTACCAGGTCGAAACCAGGACCTGTCGGTAAAGAGTCGAGCTATTCCTGAGTTCTCTGCGGCGCACAGTTTTCTGCGAAAGTGTGATTTCTCTAGTCTGAAATCTAACCCAATTCATGTGTTTTCGTGAAGTCTTTTGGCGAAACAGGGCTGTGAGTAGTCACGGTGTTTACAGTTGATAATCATACAGTCACTGTAAACATCCATTGTTCAAGTCCAAGAATGTTTGCTGACGGTCTGGGTGCCTCAGACAATAGAACTGTTGGCATTCTGAGGCCATGTTGGCGGGTTCGATCTCACCTCAATCCAGTGAATTTGAGCGTTTACAGATACGCCAACCTCATGTCAACATTTACCGGCACGTAAAATAACTTCTGCGGAACAAGATTCTGGCTCTTGGAGTCTCAGGAAACTCGTATAAAATAGTTAATGGGACATAAAGTCAATAGCATATTATTATTTGATCAACTTAACGTTTCTCAGATGAAGACATAATGTTCCTTCTAAAATGTTTAAGTTCTGTAAGTGGTCCGTTAGTTATTAAAACTTACAGTTCTGAACACTCCAAGTTGATGGGAAAATGTCAGGATCGTGTACTGTACACCGTAACCTAACTTGTTTAACGTTTTTCACCAATCCCTTGTCGCTAATTGTTTGGTATTGCATGCCTCTCCGCGTTAGATAGTGTTGGTCTCAGGAAGGGCATCCGGCCGTAAAGTTGGCCTAAATCCATACATAGTGCCGACCCCTTGCAAATGAGAAAAGACAAGAAGAGAGATAAAAGAAGAATAAAGATAATTTGTACGAGTTAAATCACGAACTCTGATTGGATCGGTCGGCGTCCACCCTGAGTATTTCTATCTTTTTTGAATTTTCAACAAAATGCAAGCTGATTAGAAGGATACGTTATTTCGCGTTTCGGTGTCTAGTTTATTTAATCCTCACGTAATTACAAACCTACAGTACTCTTCAGTGCACACATCCGTTTTTCGAACTCAAGCCCTAGGTTCTTGTCATTTCGCATTGAAGCCCTGGATAGAATTTATACCACGAACCTGCTACGCTGGCGTAGCAGGGGGAGAGGTGATACTCCCAGGTGGCGGATAAGGGGGTCATAATCGGCTTGCTGGCGGACTTGAGGGAAATAAAATACCTTTCGCGGACCAAACACACATCTCCTGTGGGTGGGGGGAGGCAGACGAAGAATTCACCCACGGTATCCCCTGCCTGTCGTAAGAGGCGATTAAAAGGGGTGACCAAGGGATGATAAAATTAGAACCATGAAACTACTTGTGATTAGTACCACCACGCGGGAAAAGCCATGGATCGCTTTTACTTGCGCGTAGTACCACTACGTTGGGTACCGAATAGGTCTGTGATTAGTAGCGAACGAGGGCTCGACGGCTTTTACAGTACCTGTTGTTAGTAGCACTATATGAGCGACACTATGGGATGAAGGAACCCATGGTTCTGGTTTGCCTATGAGTAGTACCCACTATATGAGGAACACCACGGGATAGTACGAGTCCCTGTGGTTTGTACGCTTAGGTGATGAACACCCTAGGTTTGCGTTGCCTGTAAATGGCGCCGCAATGTGCGAACCAGCGTAGGTCTGTAATAAATGTGCGAATTTCATAACCTGTGAGTAGTACCATAATGTGCGAAATACCGCGAGTCTACGCTACTCTTGATTAGTACCGCAACATGTCAAATACCATGGTTCTACTTTCCTAGCGAGAAGCACCATTCTGAGGGGTCGCCGACTTGGATTTTGGACCCCTTTTGACTACAAGTATCATCGATTCAGTATTGTGCTATAGAAACAGTCCCTTAGTCAGTACCGGTACTACTATTATTCTACGCCAGCTTCTGTGCATGTGAGGCTCTGTGGGTCGGTTCCACTGATCGTTTCAAATTCATATCCATCCATCCATCCATCCATCCATCCATCCATCCATCCATCCATCCATCCTTCGTCCTCATGTTTTGAATTGTGGTCAATGGATATTTTGGGGCTTTTAATTTATCATTTCATTTCGCACCATTAGGGGCCGATAACCTCAATGTTAGGCCCGTTTAAACAACAATCATCATCATCATCATCATCATCATCATCATAGAATTTACAATTCACATGTAACACTGAACCACCTGTTAGTCCATGCAATTACCAAAACTCTTGTGATCTCAGAGGATCTGGTAACTGTCCTACTTCGACGAATGGTTAGAATTTTACGGCTAATCGCAACATTGTATGGTTCTTACGAATATTGAAAGAGGAATTGGGAAATGCATTTAGAGAGGAAGTAGGAAGAATTTTTCTCAGAATTTGAAACACGATCTTCATCTTTTTACTTTCGATTACACTTGTTAGTTTGTAGTTACTACAGTTCATTGAAAATCTGTTGGTGAGGATATGTGTGTTTGCAGCGACTGTACCACAATAAGCTGTGATTTATTCGATTGAGAGCCGGCAGTGTAGTATGGCGCAGTAACGTGGCAGTAAAACTAGGCTCGTAATTTCGACCCCGCTCCCCGCTATAAAACTCTTGCAAGCAAGCAACAGGTCTCTTCTTTGAAGAGCACTCACGGGCCAGATGTCTGCAGGCTTGTTGGGTCCACTTTTAATGTGGCTTCACTCCAGCTTATGAGCATTGTACTTTTCTCCACGGGGTGAGAGTGGTACTTGACAGTGACACCTTTTGCATATGACTGAAGGAAACAGTGTAGTTCGCCCGGTATCGGCTTTTTATATCGTGGGCTCACAAGCAAAGCACATTGTCATTTTTTGAACTTTCGACATTTTCACACTGCTTAATGTGATTTTTTTCCCCGCTCTGTTCACTAGTGATAACCATTAAGTCGTACTAGGTCGTTTTGCTCACTGAATGTTCCAATTTCCAGTTTCTTGCTTAGACTTGAGAGAGGAATTTCTTTCAATTAAAATACAGTAGTACAATTTCAGCTACACGGCGCTATTCTAGATACTCGAACAAGCCAGTTGAATAATTTTAAAGAGAAATATTCTTATTCTGAGAGCCGGTAAATGAAATGGCGTATGATTTTCAGTGCCGGGAGTGTCCGAGGACATGTTTGGTTCGCCAGGTGAAGGTCTTTTGATTTGACTCCCGTAGGTGACCTGCGCGTCATGATGAGGATGAAATTATGATGAAGACGACACATACACTCAGTCCCCGTGCCAGCGAAATTAACCAATGATGGTTAAAATTCCCGACCCTGCCGGGAATCGAACCCGGGGCCCCTGTGACCAAAGGCCAGCACGCTAACCATTTAGCCATAGAGCTGGACTGAGAGCTGGTATTGGCAATGAAAGACCGAAAATTTTCAAACCTGTTTTTCTCAGAGGTGAGATTTTTGACGGAATTTGGTTTGCTTGCAAACCTGCGATCTCTCTCTCTCTCTCTCTCTCTCTCTCTCTCTCTCTCTCTCTCTCTCTCTCACACACACACACACACCTTGGAGTAAACGTGAGAAGATTAATTCATATAATCAATTGTGCTATGGTTAATTCGCAGTTTGTCTACTTGGCTGTGTTTACCCAAGTGCACCTCCTTTCATACCGTACTAAATGTTGTGAAATTATAATTTGGAACAAAATCAACAAACAATTTTCGTACATGTAACGTTTGGTGTGCAAAACCACTGACGTTGCATAAAGTAAACGTTGTGAAGGAGAAAATAAAAATGAACGCTTTATTCCTGGTAGATAGGCCTATAGTCCTGTCACATCACAATACTGCCTATTACATCATCCAAATTTAATCTCATCTTCAGAAGTTTATGATTGATTTCCTGTTGCCTTCTGCATTCCATTCCGTTTTAAAATATAATGGTCCGTTCACCTTTAGAGCCAGTGTATTTACCCGTATACAATAGAATACACTTTTTCTCCAGCCGCTACTATCTTCATGGAGATTCTGTTAAGCTGCCTCTGTCTTTTCTTCGTCAGTGCTTAACACCCCTCCCTTTTTTTTTCTCTGGGCGTTTGAGTGGCAGCGTCCTTTCGTACATTCCCAGATATTGTCTCTACGACAGGTACCACAGACTATGGCTAACTCGATAGAGATGGCTGTGGACAGACAATTACATTTATAAACTGTGTAAAGTTGCCTCATTACCGATTTTCCCTTTTTTGTACACAGATTGAAAGTAATGACTTCGTTGTTATAAGTAACCTTACGGACATTTTACACGTAACAGGCACGTATCGGTGAGATGGTCAGCTCTATGCAGTATAAAAGGAACTAATCACGACATACCTAAGAAAAATCATTCCAGATTATATTTATTAAAAGTACGCAGTCTCAAATTATTCAGGCAGTCGGTAGGAGTGAAAGAGTACTATGTAATTCCTCTCTATTCAGTTGATTTAAACTTGAGCGATCACTCTCGTTTTGAGTTCTTTCGTTGTGTGAAGGCACTCGCCACCTCTCTGTATCGAATAGATGTTATCCATGTTCCTTAACACACATGCATACTTCATCTACTTTTTCTCGTCAGACCGTTTTAACGCAGGCTCGTGCTGATTTGAGTAGGGCTGCGAGGGTACAGTGATACAGACAGCAAAAACGACAGGTGTCCACAACCAGAATAGAAGTCTTGTGCAGCTTTCATGGGACACTGCGTTGTACACGCTACGACCCTGTTGACATCTGCAACATGCATGCGACAGTGTTGACAGAGAAGAGCACGCGAGTTCTACAGACCGGACAAGCTTGTGTGCATGGGTTTTTAAGCATTGCCTGTCAAACCTCATTTTAGGGTCAGACTGTGACTGAGTTCTTTTTTCAACAGTTGTTCTTTAGCAGTAATTTGATGGAGTTCGTACCAACATTTGGATTTCAATGAAATAGGTACTGTAAGAATAGACACATAGGTTTCTTGTTGAGCCACGCTGACGCTTTGACAGAACGCAGGCTTTCTGAGCCCAAGTTGGCAGGTTCGATCCTGGCTCAGTCCGGTGGTGTAGTGAATTAGTTAGAACACAAGATATGCACTGTGCCATATTTACTCACAAGTTAAGGAATACAGTTATACATAAGATCAAATAAGTCAAAGTAGTCGATAGTTATTTGTAAGACTTGTGTCACAATTTCTTGCATTCTCCTCACCCTGCTCAATCTCCTGGGGCATGACCAATTTAATCGAATGGGTTGTCGTGGCTCCTGTAGGAGTGCGAAATACCACCGTCTTGATCACTCCTCCCTGCCACCACGGAGCTCCTGTATGTGTTTAGGTCTGTTGGCCTTCTAAAGAAGGGCTTAGTCACCGACACTTAATCCTGGCACTTTTCGTCGTGAAAATCTTTATATTCCAGCAGATACTCACGCCTTCGTCTAGCACAGGGATGATTTATTGTCCGGCCGCGCGGTGTAGGGGGGCAACGCGTCCGCCTGTCACCCGGCGGCCCCGGGTTCGATTCCCGGCCGAGTGAGGGGTTTTTAATTGTAAATGATTAATATCCCTGGCCTGAGGACGAGTGTTTGTGTCGTCCTTAACGTTCCTTTCCTCACATTCAACACTCTACACTTCCGCAATTCCAATTACACGCAGGTTCATATCATATGGTGCAAGTAGGGGCAAAAGATCTCTAGAGGTCGACGCTCCGAACAAATTGCATTTAAAAAAAACACATGACACGCCTGCCACAGCATATTTTAACATTACTACGCTTTAATAAAGAAGTATGTCACTATTAATTCTAAGTCCATATTTTTTTTACAAATATTATTAGGCTAAAGCAAAAATATATCTTTTCCTAAATTTTTGAAATATAATTTGCAATGTTTGCAAAATAATATCGTGAAGCATTTAGTCGCATGGATTTATATGAATACCTAAATGATGTCAAATGAAGGGGGGTTTCATGATGATTTTAAAGGAAAACAACCGGTGGCACACTAGACAGTAAAAAACAATAAACAAGACCTTAATTGACACGGAGTCCAGCATCTCCAGATCGACTAGGTTTTGTCGCGCAGCCAGCTCCTTGGTCAAATCTGTGACTGACTGATTCATCGCAGGTTCCGGTCCGATTGTAGTCGGAATAGGATGAGGAGGGTGATGTGCTGTCCGATTGTGTGTGTCGGTGTTAGTACGTTTTCTCCATCTTCGGTGATGAGCCTTGAATTAATGGCGGTTTCTATGTTTATGAACGTAGTGTTGAAAGCTTCCTCATCGATTTGTGTTTTCCCAAGCACTTTCTGCAGACACTGTTTGGCTGTGCCTCCCATCCTCAACATCTCCGAAGACCTTAAAAGTAGTTAGTGGAACGTAAAACCAATAACATTAGTTTTATGTTCTCTGGAAAGCTCCGTTTGTCATTTCTACTGAAACCAGTACGATTTTTATAGCGTTCTTCAAAATCATATTGCGATATATCACGGTCATCGTAGTGGTCCTGGTGGGTCAGAACAATATTCTCGACTGATCCTTACGAGGTCGAAAGAAATCAAAGCAGAACAAAGTTTGCCAATACACCTTAGTCTTATACAGGGTTTAAAACGTCACAGGTTTTTATTCTTATTGTAATTATTGGCTGTACACATCTGCCGTGGGACTTCTCGTTAAATTACGTTCTGTGTGGCCGGAGAAAGCGAAATTATGTGGACTATAGCCGAGTAAGTATAGTCACTGGTTTCTCATCAAGGCGGTCGCGTTACTTATGTTCGAAGTGAAAAGTTGTGTCCCTGTAGTTGGAAATAATGGACACGATATCAACAGTAGCATACAATTACAAGCTCACTTGCAGTGTTGCCAACTTATATTTTCAAGATCCGCTAAATACTACTAAAATTCCGCCAAGAAATCCGATCTCAAATAATGAGCAATAATAATAATAATAATAATAATAATAATAATAATAATAAATGTCTGCACTCACCTCATCTGTGAGTTTCACTGGAATTAACCCCCTGTCTGCGAGCCGGCGAGCTAAAACTTGTAGGTGTTTTACTGCCGGGTGCAAACTAGGTGAATCCCCTACCTCAAAGGCCACACACAGAACAGGGCAGTTCATTAAACGGTCTTCCTTCATAGCACAGATATAAATGCTACTCTCTCACAGTTTCATTATCTGTCTTCATTCGTCAACTAAGAGATAAGTACCCAAAGTACCCATTCCCCACGCATTATAAATTTATACCATGATGTCATAACATCAAATCCAAATAACATTTTTTCCTCATGTGTCTACTATCTCCTGACAAGAAATACGGAATAGCTCGGAGACAGACTGGAGTACAAATTAAAAAAAAACGTAAAATGGATAAAACGCTAAATTCCGCTATAATAAATCTAGAATTCCGCCAAAAACATCCGCTGTCCGCTAAATGATATATTTCTTCGCCGACAGTCTTCTAATTCCGCGAAATTTAGCGGAAAATCCGCTAAGTTGGCAACACTGCTCACTTGCCTTGAAACTTTTATAATGCATTGGTTCTTCGGTTTGAAGATCGTTCTGTAAAAATATTGTAAACTTTAATTCACTCATTCCAGGGAATAACAAGGTAAATAAAAAAGTGAAAGTTGTCAAGGGAAGCAGTTTTTGTTTTTAAACAATAGAAAATCACCGATTCACCAAATGCTGTCAAACCATTGTACGTTATATTAAACAGCTTTTTAAACAATGATTTGGTTTGAGTTTGTTTAATTCAAAATATTAATGAAGTATCTGGTTTGGATCGTGAATGAGTGACTTCTTCTCTGTTGACCAGGCATTATTTTCTGATGTGGACCAGTCAAAACCACAGTGGTGTAAGTCACATTTGTGTATTGTTAGATAGTAAGATTTAACAGTTATATATACCAAAGGCAGCTGTGTAAATTCACTACCAATAATTTATTTACAAGACATAATGTCAACACCCACAATACCAACACAAAATATACTACACACAAAACAAACTTCTCTGGTACACACAAAACAAACAAACTTCTCTGGTTGAAGCCACTTTTATTAACAATTAGCATATGCCCGCGACTTTGCCCGCCTTTGTTAATTGAACCGTTAGATGTTTCTAAGCTATTTATTTAAAAGCAAATTAAACCATATTTATTAACGCACATCGTTTTGACGCAAATTGGGTAAAACACATTATTTCATTTTTATTATATTGTTACTTTCAATGCTTAAGATACCGGGTTGATGGATGGTACAAATAATATTAAAACCATGTAAAAGACCATGTTATATAATACAAAGTATATTGTTTCCTTATAGAGCTTCGGAATAAAGTATATTAATGTCCTTCCATTTGGAGGTAAGATGTATACTGTATTGTGTTTGCCTTTCGAACTCTTGAACAGTCCACGTA
The DNA here is from genome assembly GCF_040414725.1 of Anabrus simplex. Lineage (NCBI taxonomy): Eukaryota > Metazoa > Arthropoda > Insecta > Orthoptera > Tettigoniidae > Anabrus > Anabrus simplex. The sequence goes on along the minus strand of NC_090267.1, from coordinate 333,327,255 downwards.
CAGTTGACAATGGCAAAAGCACTGTTTTCGAAGATGGAGTCCTACAACTTTAAGCGCTTGTCCTATGTCAAAATTTCAGCTGTGTGCCGTAGATTTGACTGGGCTTTGCACGCGCACGCGCACACACACACACACACACACACACACACACACACACACTTCCGAATATTACGGGCTGGTGGCACCTCGTGTCGCGGACCGAAAATGGCTTCCTACTCAATGGACTTACATTCCGAGGAATACTACTTCGCCCGCAGCATGCTCAGTAATGATGGTGGCTTCAATAGTATTCGTCATCAGTTTGAGCCGTGTTCATTGCAGAGCATCAACAGCGTCATATGCCCTCACACCATATAAGACCAAAAACGGTTTCCTACGCCCTGGACGAAAAATGGCTCCTTGAATATTGTGTTCTCTACCTATCTTATGTACGTTGCCTAGCGACAGTGACTCAATGCATTTAATCTTGGTGATGGCACGTTGGATTGTCATATCGCAATGGACGTTTTCCGATGGTTTTTCGTTCATAACTCACCAACGAAAGCGAAAATGAAAATTCCGGCTTCGAGGTGCATTCGGACCCCCTTCCGTCTACTTATGTTCAAAATTTCAGATCTCTGCGTGCTGTAGATTTTGCTGGGCATCGCGCACAGACAGACAGATAGACACTTTTATAATTATATAGATATTCAGAATTTTAACAAGATAGCCTAACCTACCTGGTTCTTACCGGTTACTGTTTTGTATTCAAGTACGATTTGACTATTTCTTCAGTGTTATGACTAAATGACTTACCTTGTTGGTGTCAAAAGATAGGCAGTAGGTTAAAGCAAAAATTTAAAAAGAAATTGTAAAACGGAGACTTACCTGGTTTCCCCCAGAATGAGTGAATTATTAAATCTGACTTTGAATTATTAAATCTGACTTTTAGTGAAATGTAAGATACATTTTAGTTACTTAAAGCCCATTATTTAGGAGAAATTCTAACAGCGCATTTGCAGTATTGGTTCTGTTTTTGTTATATATAAATAGTTAAGGCTCATGTGCTATTGTAGTTATAAATTTTTAATTATTGTTTCTCTTTTTCTAGGTACGTGGTTTGGACTAGCTGGTGATCGTGAAATACGTATGTAATGCATGCCAGGAGTTGGGAACTTTTGAAACTATGCCTCTGCTGCAAATGTTATAGACCTCATATATTTTAAAATAAAGCTATATGTTGTGTTCCCCGAAGCAGAAGACTTGCCGCTTGGAAGTGACAGTCGTGTACAGAAATGTCATCGAGTTGGATCGTGCTGCTCGGGACTGACTCGTAGTTTGTTACATCCAGAATACTCTACATATGCCTATCACCTACATTACTCCTAATAGAGATTGCAGCAGCAAAGATTGCGATTAACCAATCGCAATACTGTTCTGAAATAGAAGGATTTGTTGCAAGAGGTATGGAACTCCAAAATTAAAAAAAAAAAAAAAACAGTGCAGGATGTTAGTAAAATATAAAAATTTCCTAGGACTCGAAAATGCATAATGCCAGAGTAGGAAGACTAAGGGAGAATGTAAAGTAAAGATTAAAAGGATTCTGGCAGTAATGAAATTCATGCCACACTTGGCTAACCCTGTAGTCGCCACGCACCATCGGGAGTTGTAAGTCCACGGAAGAGATGATGATGATCGTAATGGCCTCAGCTAGCGTGTGTAGGCATTTTAATTTGACGCCGTCTGGCTGCTCGTCAGTTTCGACGTTCCATTTTACTCTAGGCCTACTAGACGGCAGAGTTAACCGAATGTTTCTTGGGTGTCTATGGCAGAGTTTTAATGACTTTTGCCGGGTAAATAACAAATATGCCACCATAGATCTTTTACACGCCGACATCGTACGATATGTAGTATCGAATGGATCTTTTTCAGTCCTTCAAAAATCCAACTACCACTGGCGGATTTGAACTCGTGATGCTGGTATCCGGAGGCCGACACTCAACCACTGATCCACAGAGGGAACTGGAAGAGATGATGATCGTTGTTTAAAGGGACCTAACATATAGGTCACCGACCCCTCTCCGAAAGAGCCGTTTCATTCTTTATATAGTCGAAGTTAAGGACCACTTGTTAGTCACCTACATACTTGTGAACTGCGTATCTTTGAAGATCCTTTCATCACCACACTACAGTATTCTTTTCTTGTACGAAGCTGGAAACGACAAACCTTATTTGTACCTGGTGATTCAGAAGGTTGCACAGGAACTCAGGTAGTCCAAAGACGGGTCGAAGTACAGTAACTTACGAGTAGGAGTGTATCGAATAGGACAAACCTCTGTGTCAGGGTAAGCCTGGGCATGTCACGAACGATATAATAGACAATTTATTTCATTTTTTTCAAAATACTCTACATTCCTAAACAACACATAAACGGCAATCCTTGAAATTGTATCGTTTCTGCACATAATGAAGTCAGACATACGAGTCCCTCTGTTCACAAAACATTAGTCCGTGAGGTTCATTTTAAAGGTCCAGGATTATCATCCATATGTCAAATCCATCCGAATGTCTAACTGATGGAGTATATAAAGAATTGCTTAACTACGGATGTGAGGTCCCAGGGAATGCGCTGTTACAAGAGTCGCCTCCAGGAAAAATTGGCAGCTTTGATCACAATGTGAACACAAGGCTAAAAGTTAGGAACCTTGATGGGGAAAGATTTTCAAGGCGACTGATGCAAGTGAAGGGCGGAAAATCCTGACGGGGACCTCACGTCGGTAGTTGAGGGTTAGTGTTTGTTGGATTGTTTGGAAACGAGTACTTTCATAGTTGGATTGTTTAAAATATGACCTTAAGAAGGACAAATTTGACTTTAAAAAAATAACTAAATATGACCCAAAAATTCATTGTCTATGGTCCCTTTTAAATTAAGTCACGCCGGGCTGAGTGGCTCAGGCGGTTGAGGCGTTGGCCTTCTGACCCCAACTTGGCAGGTTCGATCCTGGCTCAGTCCGGTGGTATTTGAAGGTGTTCACATACGTCAGCCTCATGTCGGTAGATTTACTGGCACTTAATAGAACTCCTGCGGGACTAAATTACGGCACCTCGGCGTCTTCGTAAACCGTAAAAGTAGTTACTCGGACTTAAAACCAATAACATTATTATTAGTATTAACTTAAGTCGCATGTGAAAAATTTGTCATCCTAATTATTTTTTGTTTTCTGAATATTCACATTTAAATACCGATGTTTGAGTTTGCCCTCTTCTCTTCTGCTGGTAAATCCCGTCATAGAAATAAATTGTAAATGACTCGTATTTATTTGTGTGAAAGCCATTTACTCAGCGACTGGTCTTTTCTCGTTTCATACTTACTACTGTAAATGCACAGCTGGAGCTGCTGTCAGATCCCCCAAATATGACTCGAATATGACGTTTCTATCAACAGTGCTCAAATTATGAACAAATATCAAAATAAGACCGAAATACGTATTTATATTACTAATAGAAATGAGAATCGCTGGATGTGCATTAAAAACCCGTTAAGTATCCAAATAAAGTTAGGGACCAAAATGACTTTTCGTAAACGGTCGAGCCGTGGTCATGAGTACCCATATGCTGTCAAAACCACCGTAAAATTTTCCCTCTACTGTACACATTACCTAGCGTCACTCCAGCCCATACATCCCATCGTGTCCTGTTCTCAAGCCCGTACAATCCGGTCGCTGTGCGTCCGTCTCATTCCACATCTGTGAAATGGCGGGCTGCTTCAGGACGATACAATCCCGCAATGGGACCGAGTAGGATACGTGACGTGCCTTCCCGTGCAGACCTCTAGTTAGAATCCACCATCCAGCGGTATAAAGAACTACCCCTCCCCCCGCCCCTCCCACCTTCATAGCTAATGGTTAGCACTATTAACTGCCGTCCTCGGCGGCCCGGGTTCGATTCCCGGTACTGCCAGAAATTTAAGAATGGGAGGAGGACTGGTATGTAGTTTGAATGGTACATGCAGCTCCCTTCCAATGGGGGTGTGCCTGAAAAGAGCTGCACCACCACTTACTTACTTACTTACTTACTTACTAAGAACTATCCCCGGGCCGGGGCACGTAACCTCCCCCTCTCCTCCCTCCCCCTAAGTTCCTCCCGAATGCCAGGGAATAGCTACATGGCACGAACCGCTCAGCCAGCTCACTCATCCTAAAATTTATAGCAGTTGGCAGCTGAAGATGTATTATTATTATTATTATTATTATTATTATTATTATTATTATTATTATTATTATTATTATTATTATTATTACGTTCTTATCAACAAAGCATTTTGTGCGCTCATCCTCCAATATCCCAGTATTTCCCTACTGAGCATGGTAGTATATCCCGGTTGATCCTGTTCATTTACTGTATATTCAATGTAGGTAAAGTTTAGAACAACCAAATTCCGTTATTGAAACTGCCCACGGTCATTAGGGTGCGAGTGTGATGTAGTTTTTACAACAAGCGCCACGCATTTAATAGTTTTCTCTGTGTCACGTTGATATAAGGAAGTGCTGTTATTGACCTCGTGATTTACACTTCAGTTATTTGTATCTCGGGAGATGCGACCGAGTATTTGCTGCGGGCTAATAAAATCTGACTTTATAGGCGCATCATTCAGTTAACCAACAGTAAAGAGTCCCTTTTCTCGGTCACCAGTTTTTATTGCAGGATCTCCAATCATGTGTTCACCGCATTTATAGTATAGATGATATTTTTCACCTGAAATTGTTTCCCAGCAGTATATTGTTAACATCTGTAGCAACATAACGTTACTCTCATGATTATCGTGCGTCTGATGTTGGTACACTGTCTACAGTGGCTGTATCGATGTGGTTTTCCCTTGACATTTTATAAATATCTCTCCAGGCCGGAGCAAGTTCAGATCGACTCTATTTTCAACAATCATGATTCCGAAAATGTTCGAAGGAAATTGTGTGTTAACCGAATATCTCAGGAGACATGCCAGTACTGCATCAATTCTACAATTTATATCGAGAGAAATGAAGGCTCTTTCAGTGATTGAAGAACACGACGAATTTTGGTTTCAAAGACCATGTTGACAGATCACGGAATGTTTTTGACTGAGTGCGTGAATGTTGTACCCAATACGGTACACGAAATGAATCTGGAGAACACGTGTTTAGAGTGTTGGTGAATAAATTCTTCAAGAAACTCCTATTACACCTTGTCACGATCAGTAACGGCGGCCACAACACGCCAATTGAATAGTGCTGCAGGACTAATTATGGATTTCAAAATTCTTTCAGACTACATCGGCTCCCTAAGTATAAGCTCTAGATCCACGATTTCCACCTTCGCCTCTGCCCGTTTATCCGGTCTGTCTTTGTCACCACAAAAAGCAAGCCTGCACAGCTGGCTGCTACCGGGCAACGTGAGCACGTTGCCCGAGCTAGCTTATAGCAATACTAAACTTGTAACATGGACATGCTAACCCACTAGTTTGGTTTACATGCACGAGGATCATGTGATCAAACTAGTTCATCATACAAGTGCTCAGTTCCTCACACTGAATGTTACTGCGTTGATGTAATGAAGTTAATTTGTAACGTGAGATCTTATACGGGTTTTAGAGGCAATCTTCTTCTTCTACCGCTTTTCCTACACCTGTGGGGTCGCGGGTGCGAACTTTGTCGCACATATGGGGTTGGCCATGTTTTACGGTCGGATGCCCTTCTTGACGCCAACCATATATGGAGGGATGTAATCACTATTGCGTATTTCAGTGGTGGTTTGTAGTGCAGTGTGTTGTGTGAATATGAAGAGGAAAGTGTTGGGACAAACACAAACACCCAGTCCCCGGGCCAGAAGAATTAATCAGAGGCGATTAAAATCCCCGACCACCCCCTGTGGGTGGGGGACGCAGACTAAGAATTCACCCATGGTATCCCCTGCCTGTTGTAAGAGGCGACTAAAAGGGGCGACCAAGTAATGATCCAATTAGAACCATGAAACTACTTGTGATTAGTACCACCACGCGGGGAAAACCATGGGTCGCTTTTACTTGCGCGTAGTACGACTATGTTCGGTACCAAATAAGTTTGTGATTGGTAGCAAACGAGAGCGCGACGGCTTTTACAGTACCTGTGATTAGTAGTACTATATGAGCGACACCATGGGATAAGGGAACCCATGGTTCTGGCTTGCCATTATATGATGAACACCATGGTATAGTAAGAGTCCCAGTGGTTAGTACACTTATGTGATGAACACCATAGATTTGCGTTGCCTGTAAATGGCGCCGCAATGTGCGAAACACCGAAGGTCTGTAATACATGTGCGAATTTCATTACCTGTGAGTAGTACCATAATGTGTGGAATACCGCGAGTCTACGCTACTCTTGATTAGTACCGCAACATGACAAATACCATGGTTCTACTTTCCTAGCGATAAGTACCATTATGAGGGGCCGCTGAGTTGAATTTTGGACCCCTTTCGACTACAAGTATCGATTCAGTATTGTGCTATAGAAACAGTCCCTTGGTCAGTACCGGTACTACTATTATTCTACGCTGGCTTCTGTGCATCTGAGGCACTGTGGGTCGCTTCCACTGATCGTTGTAAATTCGTATCAATCCATCCACCCATCCATCCATCGTCCTCACGTTTTGAATTGTGATCAGTGGATGTTTTCGGGCTTTTAATTTGTCATTTCATTTCGTACCATTAGGGGCCGATGACCTCGATGTTAGGCCCATTTAAACAACAAGCATCATCATCAAAACCCCGGCCCGGCCGGGAATCGAACCCGGGACCCTTTGAACCGAAGGCTTCAACGCTGCCCATCAACCAGTGAGTCGGACCACGGGCTTTAAAGGCAATGAGTAATGCAAAATGTTGCGTAATGAAGGAAACTGTGTGATAAAAGAAAGTTGAATACTTTTTCGAAGTTCGATCATACGCTGTAGTGGGCTCGCCACCACCGTCAAGTCTGACACCGTGGTTGGCCGGTTTGAGTCCTGTTGGTGAGAAGAAATTTCATATCAGAATATTGGCCGACAAGATAGGAGATGTGGTGGTATACAATTTCTAATCACTAGATTGCGTGTCTGGATTGCCTGGATTCAATTTCAAACCTCTCCGCTGTTTTCGTATGGAGTGAAGGCATATGACGCTCTTGATGGTGATTCGTCCGTCGGATGGAGATGTTAAGCCTTGAACAGACTCCTTATGCTATTCTACAGGAGTAGGCTATGTGCCAGCACTGGTGTTCACCCTCTCCCTTCCTACTATCATATATCACGTCATTCATTTCATCTCATTAACTCCTGTGATGAGGTTTACGTCAGGAAGGGCATTGTGTTGTAAAATATCACTACGACGATTCATCTCACTTCATACCAAACTACCCCCTGTGGCTCGGGGACACAGCTGAAGACTACTCCCACGGTACCCCCTGCCTGTCGTAAGAGGCGACTAAAAGGGGCGACCAAGAGATGATGAAATTAGAACGATGAGAATAATTGTGATTAGTACCATTACGTGCGGAAAACCACGGGTCGACGTTACTTGCGACTAATACCACCATGCGAAGAAAACCATTGGTCTACGTTGTATAGGAGCAGTGCCATTATGTGAGAAACCTGTGGGTCTGGGTGTTGCTTATGATTGAGGTCATCAAGTGTATTCCACTGGTTGGTTCCACTGTGTTCATAATGGGTCTGTGTTACCTATGAGTACTACCTTTTTTTGAGGAACACCATGGGTTTACGTTGCCTGTGGTTAGTACTTCTGTGTGAGAAACACCACGGGTTTAGCTGACCCCCGTGATTAGTACCACTATGCGAGGAAAACAATTGGTCTGCGTTACCTGAGAGTAGTACCATTAGGTGAGGAACATCATGGGCTTGTGTTGCCTGTGGGCGTTACCATAATGTGCGATACACCGTGGGTCTGCATTGCCTATGAGTAGTACCACTATGTGAGCGACGCCATGAGTATACGTGGCCTTTGATTAGTTCCACCAAGTGAGGAACACCACGGGAATAGCGGCGCCCGTGATTAGTTCCATTATGTGAGGAGCACCATGGGTCTGCGTTGCTTTCGATTTGTGCCCCTATGTGCGAAACACCATGGGTTTGTGTTAACTGCGTGTGGTGCCATTGTGTGTGACGTACCATGGGTTTACATTACCTGTGATTAGTACCACCATGCGAGAAACTCCGCGAGCCTATGTTACCTGTGATCAGTATCACTGTAAGAGGGACATCGTGGTTCTGCTTTACTAGTTATTAGTACTATTTTGAGGGGCCAGTGACATGGATTTTGGACCCCTTTAGGTAATAAGCATCATTCCAATGATTAATACATGGTAAATTGGATCCACGACCCAATGTTTCACGTTCATTTTCTCATCACCATTCGTTTTAGATTGTAGTCAGTGGATACATTTTGAAGTTTTAATTTGCATTTCGTTACACCTCGTACCATTAGGGGCCCATGTCCTAGCTGTTAAGCCCTTTAAACAACAATCATCATACCCGACTCGTAGAAAAAGGGCCAAGGGTTGGACAACACATGAGCTGTAGTTGATTTTGGAAGAAATATACAACAATAAATAATGCTATTTGTCTTAACGTCCCAATAACGTACTTTTACGGTTTTCGGAGACGCCGAGGTGCCAGAATGTTGTCGCTCAGGAGTTATTTTACGTGCCATAAATCTACCGACACGGGGCTGACTTATTTCAGCGCCTTAATCGTCTGATCCACTGAGCCCGGCAGAAATACAGTCTACAGAAACGAAGTAAAATGTGTAGGACTGCATCAGCAATGGGAAATGTGAACTAAAATGTGACTTTTTGTAAATAGTGAAGAAAAGTAGACTGTAAATGAATAAAACATTACTTAAATTTTATATTTTAAAATAAAATACTGCACGAGCAAGTTAACCAATTACTAATAAGGTGAGTTTTGTTGAGAAATCCGATTGCATCTCCTCAAATTAGAGGGATTTTTGTTTACAATTGGCTTTATGTCGCATCGACACAGATAGGTCTTATGGCGACGTTGGTATAGGAAAGGGCTAGGAGTTGGAAGGAGGCGGCCGTAGCCTTAATTACGGTACAGCCCCAGCATTTGCCTGGTGTGAAAAAGGGAAACCACGGAAAGTCATTTTCAGGGTTGCCAACAGTGGGGTTCGAACGTCGATTATTTACAGCTACCGAGGTCAAAGGTTTTCAGTATACTACTCTGCTTAACAAACTAACCACTGGTGACTGCTCTTCAGTGCATTACTTCCGGTTGGTAGAGAAGACTCTGTTTGAAAAGTTGTCGGTATAATATATAATATAACAACATAGCATTTCTTTCATAAATATTCAGTTGGGCATGCTGAAATGCATTGTACATTACAGAAAATTGCATAAGCTGATAACTCATATCCACTCAGCAAATGTCTAAGTGACCTTTACTACTTCAAAATTTGATTAAAGAATGACAGAATAGCGCGGTGTCCCACGTTTCATTCGATGGCACCGCGGCGCATAGTTTGTAAACGACTGTTCTACTTATCAATGACGATAATAACTTCTTTATTAGTAAGCTTTTTTCTCATTTCTCCAGCGTGAATATAGCTTGAATGTTAAAAAGGCAAAGTGCTTTTGCAACCACTGTCTCGAGTAAAAATTACTCAACAGTGTTAGAGATATAAAATTTGTGTTTTGCACGTGCACTTGTTTGTTAACGTAGAGAACGCCAAGAAAGAGGGATATATCAGGTTTGGGCTGACAGCTGCTTTACCTGCGGATACCAGGACGTAAGAATCAAAATAGCGAGCGAGCATACCGAGTCTTTAGAGCGCCTTAAGGTGCGTTTTCCAAGGGGCGACTGTAACCCGCCACGGCGGCCAGAGCCGTACGACTGGGGTCGCCATATACTGTACGTTCGCGACAGCAGCCGCAAGCGACGGGCACGTGGAATGTTTTAGACACGGCTCCAGTCGCCAGTCGCGCAGTCCATACGAAGTATTGTTAATGTGGTGGGCTATCTCGGCACGAAAAGAAGGAAAGTCAACAGTATATTTGCATCGCACTATGAGGAAGGATGCTATAACACTTTAAAAACAAGCATCTTAAGTGATGAGACAAAGTTCAGAGAATATTTCAGACTGAGTTAGTTTAGTTATATTCTCGAACTGATAAAAAATTAAATTTTGAAAACTCCGTGCAATCGGCACAAGAAGCCCATCAGCCCAGCTGAGAAACTTGCACTCAGTCTCAGGTACGGACATAACAAACCCAGCAGAACAGTACTCAGTATTGAAGGTACTGGAGACATTACAAGACATCAACCACGTATATAGCTGAGTAAAAGTTTTTACAGTAAGACATAACGATCAGTAAACCTATGGTCGTAACAGACATGAACAAGTTTTTTATGCTCGGATACTAAGTGGCAAAGAGCTATATCATGCGAGTGACTGAACACTCCCTCGACTTTTCGTTGCTTCGACATCGTACCCAAAATCAGTAATTAACTACTACATAACAGATATCAACTGTCGCGGCGATTGCGGCTTCAGCAGCCACACTGGTGCAGTGAGCAGTGCAGACCAAACTCCAACTACGCATGCGCGGAGGTGGAGACTGCCAGGGCCGGATTAAAGGGGGGGGGGGGGGGGCTAAAGGGGCTGCAGCCCCGGGCCCCACGTGCCAAGGGGCCCCGGCCCTTGGCCGAACCTAAAATTGTATAAAAAGGTCTGCTGCTCCACCTCCGTGCATGTATATGAATATTTACGCTCGCAAAATATCGAACACCCACTCTTCCTTCCTTCCTTCCTTCCTTCCTTCCTTCCTTCCTTCCTTCCTTCCTTCCTTCTTATCAGCTGTCCGCGTTAGTATTTCATCACTGCTAGAATCAATTACCGTCCGGAGACACGAATCCTCGCTACTTACGCACTGTAGTTATTGTTGACGAAAATTTAAATCTGGCAGCTTGCGAGTACGGGCAGAGGGGGAAGAGGTCTAGGAAGGGAGTGAGAGGGGACAGGGGAAGCACGGTGGAATGCGTATGCTATATTATATCTTTGCATCAGGAAGAGAGCTTCCAGTTCACCTCTGATTATTGAACCATTCGTAAGTTAAATCTGTAATGTTCTTGTAAAATGGATAGGAAATATCCCAGTGGTGCCATAAAACGTAAGTTCTGTTTTGTATGTCGATTTGATAGTGATGATGAGACAAATGTAAAATATGTTTCGGCATTATGAAATATTAACATGAAAAATAGAGAAAAATTGTAGCCTATTTCAACACTTCCTTATTCATCAATTTAAGTGGAAGTAGTTCTATAACGACTTCAGTATGCTAGTCTTACGTGATGTTATGAAGAAGGGACCCCACATTTTTAAATAGCTCAGGGCCCCCGGCACTGGAGACTGCTGTCGCCGTGCGGCTGCAATCGCCGTTGCGGCTACAATCGTACCTTGGAAAACGCACCTATTAGCCTCTACTCTACGTCGTTGCCTTCCTCACAACTGTTCAGGACCTTTGTCTCCACCGACCGAATTCAAGATCTGCGACTCTACAGAGTGACTGTCAGATCCGAGAAAAATATCATCTTTAGCCTAATGCGAAAATCATCTCGACTTGAACGAAAACGTTTCTAGAGAAATGTTTCCGCGCTTACACACATTGGCTGTACAAATCTTTGGCATATGCAATACTACGTACCCGTGTGAGTAGCTGTTTTCTTGAATGAAATTTTATACGATCCAGATCCGTTCTTCCATATCAGACGTTTACCTCAAAAACTGTTTCGAGACTAACAAATGCGCAGAACCTAATTCCAAACATTGATAATTCATCCAACACGAAAATGCCAGGCGTCTTGAAGCCGCCCCGAATGCATGTGATAAATGCGTCAGTATTCAACATTACGTACCGTTTTGACCGGACGAGTTGGGCGTACGGTTAGGGGCGCGCAGCTGTGAGCTTGCATCCGGGAGACAGTAGGTTCGAACCCCACTGTCGGCAGCCCGGAAAGTAGTTTTTCGTGGTTTATCATTTTCACACCAGGCAAATGCTGGGGCTGTATCTTAATCAAGGCCACGGCCGCTTCCTTCCCATTCCTAGGCCTTTCCTATCCCTTCGTCGCCATAAGACCTATCTGTGTCGGTGTGACGTAAAGAAAATAGCAAAAAAAAAAAAGAAAAATAGTAGTGGTCACACCGTGCGAAGGCTTCTGCACCAGTAGTGAACAACGGATGTACAAATGAATACATGCAGTAGGATATAGTTTTTCCTTCGCATTATTTCCCACTCTTTCAAGTGGTACGGAATGTCCTCTCCTAAATATGTTAACGTCATTAAATGACATTCCGCAAGTAATCAGCCGGTCAAGTGGTACGAAATGTCCTAGGACCGATCAGAATATTTCTTTTTCTTCTGAGCAACATGATGCAACCGGAATTATTGTTGATGGAACTATATTGAATCGCATTAGACTGATGGTGGTAGGGGAAGTGGAGGACCATATGTTGGAAATCCTTGCCGTGAGGCCTAGATGTGGCCATCTTAAGTAAGCTAGGTTTATGTCAGCGTGTAGTTTACGAACGGTGTATAATGTGCAAGCGGTGAAATGGCTCCCGTATCTGCTCACTTCTTCGAACTAATTTAAGCCGAGTTATCAAATTGAAAGGAAACTTTTCGCGTTACACCCATACGTTGTGGCACACGCTTGCTCTCTAGATTGTCGCCGTGTGAGTTTTATGCCATCATCTCTGGTGGGATTTTCTTGTTCTTCTGAGCCCCTAGTTTCATTAACTGGGGTCATCAGAGATCGGGCGGCTGTGGTCCGGCCGCGCTCAACATGAGACCAGCTCCGTGACGTGCATCTTGTCCAAGGGGAAATCGCGTACTGGGGAGATCTGTGTAAGTAAACAAAGAAATATGCATATTAATAATTAGGTAATCATTCATACCCTCGAGCCTGAGCCTTGCGTAGCGGTAGGGGTAGGATGATTGAAATTCCCAATCTGTTTGGTCACTAATTTCATTTTGACGTGGGGCTCGTGGGGCGTTGACGTTTGGTATTTTTATGTATTGAGGAGGGCGAGATTGTTATTGAAGCGACTTAATTAGGTATGTTCAGTGGGATTTTTCGTTTAATTTGGATTGTCTGGACCGATTTTTGACGGGGTTCGAAGGCAGAACCTTGGGATGGGAGGTTGCGATCTCTAGGTTTAATGGGGAATGCAGTGTTTAAGTAAAATCACCAAGCAGAGTGGCCCAGGCGGTAGAAGGGCTGCCCTATTTAACCTAAGTTGACGGGTGGTATTTGAAGGTGCCTCTTATCGATAGATTTACTGTTTAGTAAAATAACTCCTGTGGGGCTAATTCCGGCACCTCGGCGTCTCCGAAAACCGTAAAAATAGTTTGAACTTCAAACTAATATTAATTATAAATACATTTTCGTTACAGACTTTTGCCTTTTAGCGTTTGTCTGCAAGCACAATCGTCCACAATCGTCTATTTGAAACCAGCTATGTAACCTAGTTTAGTTCCATACATCTTATCTGCCTTATCTTTAAATCATTAGAAACTGAGTCTAACCATCGTCATCTTGGTCTCCCTCTAGTTCTCTTACTCTCCGTGACCGAAGTCGATTTATGCGTACAGCTTCATGAATCGAGTTCATTCCGAACTTAGCCGTTATCTCCACATTCCGAGCGCCCTCCTGCCATTGTTCCCACCTATTTGTACCTGCGATCTCTCTCGCTACTTTCATGTTTCATACTTCTAACGTATTTTTACGATATCCTGAGTCAACAAAGCTTTCACTTCCATACAGCAAGTATTATCATCAGGCTTCTTGGCTGAATGGTGGCGTACTGGTCTTTAGTTTGGAGAGCTCCAGGTTTGATTCCTGACCGGACCGCGGATTTGAACTGCGTATGGTTAATCCCTCTGTCTCGGGCAGTTGATGCTTTTGTTCGTCTTAATACACTTCTTTTCATCGACATGTAACACACCACACCACCAACCACCACAGACCTATGCAATAGTGATTGTGTCCCTCCACTTAGGGTTGGCGTCAAGAAGGGCATCCGGCCGTAAAACAGGGCTTTTTTTTTTTGTTCAAGTGCCGACCGTTGTAACTTGGATAGGAGATCAGGGAGAGTATTATCACCACCACCACCACCTCTAAAAATCATCCAAACCGAGAAAGTTTGCTGTTTTACTGGGCGTTGTGTTCTGAAAATGTCACAGGACCCACTGTTTTACGTGCAGTCTGAATAGTGGGGGCGTGATTTTTCATTCAAAAGAAAGCAAATGAAAGAAATACCTTCGCAAGGGGAAGATTTGCCAAATTCTTCCGCTAATGACTTACACTATAGGTGGTAAAAAGAACTCCTACAGTTATGGCTGAACTACATTTGCCTGCTGGCTGTGGAGACCCCTAGATGAGTGGAAGGTTTCCATCTTTAACCGCCACACCACGACAGTCGTGGCTGGAAGTTTTTGCCATCAGAAAGAAGCTGAAATATTTGTCTCGGACATTATCGACTACGACGATACGGCGTTCCAACTTCCTTTAAAGCTCTGGATTTGTAACTGCCAGTCTCGTTGCTTGCATTATTGAATTGTCTGTTCACTTAATTTTCACCTGAAATAAGTTTTAATTGTAAAATTGTTATTAGCTTTACGTCCGACTAACTACTTTTATGGTTTTCGGAGACGCCGAGGTGCCGGAATTTAGTCCCGCAGAGGTTCTTTTACGTCCCAGTAAATCTACCAACACGAGGGTGACGTATTTGAGCACCTTCAAATACCACTGGACTGAGCCAGGATCGAACCTGCCAAGTTGGGGTCAGAAGGCCAGCGTCTCAACCGTCTGAGCCACTCAATCCGGCGAAAATAAGTTTTAAATCATCCGAATACAGTATGTGCTTTTCAGTGTAAACCTCTATTTTTCTGTGAAAGAACTTCCTTTTTGGATGATTGTTAAAATCTCTTTTCTTTGAAACGTATTATCGTAATTAGAGAGAGAGAGAGAGAGAGAGAGAGAGAGAGAGAGAGAGAGAGAGAGAGAGAGAGAGAGAAGGTGAAATACTGTTAACGAATGTCAGAATGGGTATCTCTGAAGGACATAGACAATTTTTTGTACCGGTATCAAGAGCTGTCTCGTCGAGAAAAGGAGACCAACAGTCGTCAGATCCATTCCCATAGAGTATGATTTTAAAATTACAGAGATGTGTTCTGTGAAATAATATGAGCATAACATAGCCTACTGTATTACACTTGTGCAGTAAATGTGTTTGCTGTGTGATAACGCAGTTTGTAACTCTATCAAGGGCTTGTCAATTGTGGAAGTATTGAGATGATGATACTGTGAGCGTGTGAGTGGTTCTCTGCATTCTGATTGTCTGGGAAGAATGAGTCAGAAGTTACAAACTGCTGTAAACACACTAGTGTAACCGTAGACTGCGGAAAGGCATACAGTACGTATTGCTCATTGAAATGAGGTATTCTACCTGTGAACTGAACGTTGTATGTTGTGGTACTATCTACCGCGTATCCCCCTGTGGGTGGAGGCGGTAGAATAATACCCACGGTATCCTCTGCCTGTCATAAGAGGCGACTAATAGGGGCCCCAGGGGCTCTGAACTTTGGAGCGTGGGTTGACGACCACGGGGCCCTTAGCTGAGTCCTGGCATTGCTTCCACTTACTTGTGCCAGGCTCCTCACTTTCATCCAACCTGTCCGACCGTGTTCTTTTCCGACCCCGACGCTATTAGGTTTGCGAGGGCTAGGGAGTCTTTTTTTTTTTCACGCCCTTCGTGGCCCTTGTCTTCCTTTGGCCGATATCTTCATTTTTCGAAGTGTCGGATCCCTTCCATTTTTTCCCTCTGATTAGTGTTATGTAGAGGATGATTGCCTAATTGTACTTCCTCTTAAAATAATAATCACCACCACCATATCTACCGCGTACACCTGTTTTATCTCTCAGTGTAAGTTTCCTTCACCGCTACCGGCTACGCGCTCGCTGTCGTGTCTACTAAGCTCGCTCTCATCGCCTTTTTCAGAAGGTTTGTAATACTTTCACAACTGCGTATTTCTTCGTAACGAACTACTTCCCAGATATGCTGCTTGCACGGTCTGTATTTTTCTTTTAAAGATGACTGCCCTAGTATTCGTTACAACTACTTCCAGATACACCATCTACAAATAAAAGTACCAGCTGTTGGACATCTCAATGATTGACCTCATGATGGGGCCTAGAGGACCCATTACGCTTCATTTTGCCCAGTTCTGCCGACAGTTTGGCCTAGATAAGACCCTAATAAAGGAAGTTTGCAGTCATCACTCTGAAGGGTTCCATACCAAGTAGCGAGTTTAAGATACAGTTTATATTCAATTCATGCATTTCCTAGTCCGCATGGACAAAGGAAGAACAGATTATCCAGCAAGTTGGCCGTGCGGTTAGAATCGCATAGCTGTGAGCTTGTATTCGGGAGATGGGATTCGTATCCCACCTTAACTAAGGCCACAGCCACTTCCTTCCCAGTCTTAGTCCTTTTCCATCCGTCCGTCGCCGAAAACATTCGGGGTATTAGTGCCACGTTACCGCTGGCAAAAAGACAGAGAGAAGAAAAAATGAAGTAAAAGAAGCACTGTGACGCCTTGACTCAGAGACGCCCGTGTGGAAGTCAGGGATGCGGACCACTGGACCAGCATGCGGCCACTGGATCAGCAGTGTTGCGGATGCTTGCACGCAAATTGGCAACAAGTACGTAGGCTGTTAAATTGAAAGGACCATTTTCTCGTTAAATACGAAACAAAGGCACAACGCTTGATCACGAATCTGTTTATTTTTTATGTAGATCAACCTCCGAAAGTTCGAAAGAAACCGATAAACCTATAACTGTGGCTTCTCTTTATGAGTATGGGATTACGTTTTTCAGAACATTTCTTCTCAAGGAGCAGTCTTCATGTCAGGTTGAGCGCGCTCTGATCATAGCTTCTCCCCTCCTCTCTTTCATTATTTTTTCCTCCGCCCTCCACACGGTCGTTATCGACATTGCCCTGTCGCGAGCCATCCGTCTAGCGAGGAGCGCTAATGCTTTGTTCCCCGCATTCCCGATACGGTCACTACGGGGGAAGCTAGCACCTTTAACACTGCATCCTTCAATAACCGAGAAGCTCCTGTGACGTGTTTCTTACATTTCATTAGTTATATTTTAACTATAAATGGCATACGTTTTATTATTCGACCTTACTCACGCCTTTTTAGAGGAATTTTCACTTGTCCCTAGTATCAACTACCAAGGGATTAAGCTTGGACATTGTGGTGTTATTAATATGTCGTAACTGTTTACATTGTGTTTATAATATTATTACTCTTACTATATTACTATACTAGCATGTGCCCGCGGCTTCGCCCGCGTCTATTAATTCAGCCTTTAAAAGTAACCGTGTATTTAAAAGCAAAATAAAAACCATTATTTTTAACACGCATCGTTTTTACATACATTGCATGAATTACATTGTTATTTTTAATTATGTTGTTACTTTTAATGCTTAAGATACCGGGTTGGTGAATGGTACAAATAATATTAAAACAATATAAAAGGTCATATAATATAAGTAAAAAAACCTGTTGTTTCCTTATAGAGCTTCCGAATAAACTATATTAAGTGTCCCTCCATTTGGAGCTAAGTTGTGTAGTGCCCTTCCAACTCTTGGAACAACCCACATACAGTTAACTATGGGAGTAGCACAGTGTCCGAAGATCTAGTCCTACAACTTAAGGCGATTGTCCTCGTGCCTTGTTGATGCTCATAGCGAAATTCAAACGAGCGGAGAACTGCAGGCGTCTGATTCGAAACGGTATATCCGAATGGATGATTTGAATCCGAGAAATGGGAACTACTTCGCCCGCCTCATGTTCAGTCATGATGGTGGCTTCAATAATATTAGGCATCAGTTTCTTGACTGAGGGTCGTGTTCCGTTGCAGAGGGAAGGAGGATTCATATTCCTGAAATATAAAGTTGAGCTAATTGAAAAAAAAAAAATATTGTTCACGTTTTATTGCTGGTGTGACGAAATCCTCGTATTCCCTAAAGTTTTAAGTGAATGAAATGAATATTGGGTAAACATGAAACAAAAAGTTTTTAACTAAAACAATTAAAAGTAATAATGAAAGCAGGTCTTTACCTGTATAAAGATTCATCCAAGAATTCACCTATGTGTCGTAGATATGGTCGGGCATCACACACATACACAAACAGTTCCTCTTGTCGGGAATCGAAAATGGCTCCCTAGGCCATGGACTTAAAATGGCTCCTTGACTTGTATTACCTATCTTACGTACGTTGCCTAGCGACAGTGAATCTATGCATTTAATCCCGGTGACAGAACGATAGAGTGTCATATCCCAACACACGTTTTCAGCCGTGTTTCGTTCATAACTTACCAAAAAAGCTATAATTAAAAATCCGGCTTCGAGCTGGATTTGGACTCCCATCCATCTACCTATGTTAAAAATTTCAGATCTCTGCATGTCGTAGATTTGGCTGGGCATCGTGCACAGACTGAGTGACTGACTGACTGATAGGAAGGAGGAAAGATAGAAACTTCCTTTTTTAAATTATTATTATTATTATTATTATAAGATTACTCTAATAGACAATTACTTTCTCTGAAAATGTTTTAAATGCACAAATAGACAAACGAAAGACACAAATAGACTTGTATTTCACACTCTGAAGTTATACTTAACAATGGTTCATGATATGACAGCGGTCGAGTTTAAGCATACGGCTGTTGATAAACGCTATCCGTATGTTGCTTTCAACCAAGTAGGTCTTGCGAAAAAACGTATTCTGCGTTAATGATAATAGCGTGTGGGCTCCGAAGAAGTCTGGTGCAGGTCTTTCGAGTTGACGCCGTATAGGCGACCTGCGCGTCTATGTGGGTGGGGCCCTACCTAAAATGAATTCTAGTGCTGAATACCGCACACATACACACAGCCCCCGAGCCATTGGAATCAACCAATGAAGGTTAAAATCCCCGACCCGACCGGGAATCGAACCTGGGACCCTCTGGACCAAACGCCAGCACACTAAACATTTAGCCGTGGAGCCGGGCTATTCTACGTTAATATTTACAGCTACTTACCATAGGAACTACAAATTACGAATATTGCTTTTTCTCTAAGGATTCAACGCCAGTGACAATTTGTTGCTCACATGTATAGAAGAGATGACGACGATGATGATAATAATGTTTGTATTAAATCCACCTAACCATTGTATTTGTTTTCTGAGACGCCGAGGTACCGGAATTGTGCCTTGCAGAAGCTCTTTTACGTGACAGTAAATCTACCGACATGAGGCTGGCGTATTTGTGATGACCTTCAAATACAGCCGGACTGAGCTCGGATCGAACCCGCCAATTCGGGCTCAGAAGGCCAGTGCCACTCGGTCTGGCTAAAGAGTTAACGCACCTGACTTTCTTGTAGGTGACGGCCTTAGTAATTCAGACGGTAGAACACGAGCTCTCTGAGCCCGAGTTAGCGGGTTCGATCTCGACTCACTCCCGTCGCAGTCCTGTTCGAATGTGTTCAAATACTCCACACTCGTGTCGGTAAATTTTCCAGCACGTAAAGAAATGCCTGCAGGACAACATTTCCGGCACTTCGGCGTCTCCGAAAACCGTGAAGTACAGTAGTTAGTGGGACATAAAGCCAGTAACATTGTTCATTACTTCTAGGTTATATTTCGGATCTTGAATGAGCCTAGCATTTACGTCTCGATGAATTTGGTACTGCCAGCCCCGTAGCATAGGGGTAGCGTGTCTGCCTCTTATCTGGAGACCCTGGGGTCGATTCCCGACCTGTCCCAAGAATTTTCATTCGAGACTGAGGGCTGGAAGTGGGGATTCACTCCCTCTCGTGAGACCAGATGCGAGGAGCTGGCTGATACGAGAGGCAGCGGCCCGGTCACGGAAGCCAAGCTATGCAGCTGAAAATATCTGACCGCGTGAGACTTCAGCATCTGCAAGCCATCTGACTGGGCATCAGCCGTCTTGGCAGGTTAAGGCTCTTAAGGGCTGTTTGGCACGAGTTATTTCAGTTTGAACTTCGTCGCATAATAATAATAATTTCGTGTGGCTATTTGTAGCAGAGTGCAGCCCTTGTAAGGCAGACCCCTCCGATGAGGGTGGGCGGCATCTGCCATGTGTAGGTAACTGCGCGTTATTGTGGTGGAGGATAGTGTTGTGTGTGGTGTGTGAGTTGCAGGAATGTTGGGGACAGCACAAACACCCAGCCCCCGAGCCAGTGGAATTAACCAATGGAGGTTAAAATCCCCGACCCGGCCGGGAATTGAACCCGGGACCCTCTGGACCAAAGGCCAGTACGCTAACCACTTAGCCACGGAGCCGGACCGTCACATAGTGATATTACGCTAATTAATCTTTTCCATCAGACTTCTTGGATGCTTTGTCCTTTATAACATTCGCCATTAATCGTCAAGCATTTCGTACAAAGGTTCCTTTTCAGAACATAATAAAGACCTTTCTCCAGTATTTATCAGTTTCCTATATAAGTTATTAAATACAAAGGAAACCCGTGTCACTTGCCGAAAACTGCCGTTAAGAACTTCAGCTGATAAGAATAAGATAATCTCTGGCAGGTTTTATAGTGCATCCTGCTGGCTGTGTAAAGTTTCGGGAAGGTATCCTTTTTGGGATATAGATATCTTTCATGGGAAAGACTCATGCCATTAGATTACTGACTCGGTAAAGAATCTCTCTCAGAACGAAGTGCCGCCTCTCCGGTGTCTACAATCTGTTGTTAGATATATTTAGCACATGCAGTTTCTTAATTTTTTATTTACTATCGTTGTGTTGTTGGCAGAAAGGTATTCGAAGTTAAACTCCTCAAGTTGGTAAGAAAACAAGTTGGTAAGAAAACAATCTTCATTATAGACTATTACGCCTTTCAGCGTTCAGTCTGAAGCCTCCATAATCGTCTGTTTGCAGCCACTCCTGTGGCCTCGTTTAATTCCACACTTCTCATCATTATGTAATTGAAAATTGAATCTAACCATTGCCACCTTAGTCTCTCTCTACTTCTTACCATCCATGGTCGAGACCACTATTCCCCTAGGTAATATATCCACCAATTGCCTCACATGGCCCACCACCGAAGCCAGTTTATTCGTACAGCTTTATTTTTTAAGGCCGGCTCCGCGGTGAGGGGTAGCGTGTCTGCCTCTTACCCGAAGGCCCCGGGTTCGATTCCCGGCCAGGTCAGGGATTTTTACCTGGACCTGAGGGCTGGTTCGAGATCCACTCAGCCTACTTATTTTATTTCATTTTAGTTTATAATCTGGTTTGAATGAGAACATGTATTTGGGCGGAAGCCTGTTTTGTTCAGCAATAATACAATTCCGTACAATTCCACTCAGCCTACGCGATTAGAATTGAGGAGCTATCTGACGGTGAGATAGCGGCCCCGGTCTAGAAAGCCAAGAATAACGGCCGAGAGGATTCGTCGTGCTGACCACATGACACCTCGTAATCTGCAGGCCTTCGGGCTGAGCAAAGTTCGTTCCTAACTTGATTTCCTCATTCAGAGTACCCTCTGCCATTGTTCCCAGCTGTTTGTACCAGCAACCCTTCTCGCTACTTTCATGCATGTTAGTTCTAACAGATAAGATATCCTGTGCCCACTCAGCTTACACTCCCGGACAGCAAAGTCTGAAAAGTTAGTTGCGTGGATAATAAAATATTATAACACTTTTATTTAGAATGCATGTTTGTATTTCACTGTTATAAAAAGCGTATTCTACAAATGATGTTTTCATGAAAACAGTTTCTTAATTTTTTATTTACTATCGTTGTGTTGTTGGCAGAAAGGTATTCGAAGTTAAACTCCTCAAGTTGGTAAGAAAACAAGTTCTTAGGCACGTCTGTTCTAATGACAATCAGTTTGATATAGCCATAACCTCATTGTGCTAATTATGTTTTTTAGAACGTTTTCTTCAATTTTACAACCGGCAGACATTGTAGTCTAACCTTCTTTCCTTGTTCAGGAGTGTTTTCTCCCCTCTATATCGCATTGTAGTGTGTCGCTGACTACTGCGCCCTGCTCTTCACACAGGGAGCCATATATCTGCTCTCCATGTATATTTATAACTCCGGGTCTATGCTAACTGTGCCGTGCTTTTAAAACCCGCCATCATGTCCCCGTGTTTTTTTATTTCTGAGTGCTCTCTTGCTTTTTATTTTCGCATCTATTTGGCAGTGCAGGCCATGTCAAGCATTTGCCGTGCGATATATTACAGTGGTGTTGGCCGGACCCAACATCTGGTCGTTATCTGCCCAGCCATGAATATGCAGAGAGCATAATGTCCATATTGCTCCCTTCCTTCTTACTTCTCCACCTACCTTTTATATCTGCATGCCGCTGACCAGTAGGAACGTGGGTTCAGTAACACTTTCCTCTCAGTAGTTTTATGTTAGCATCATGAGACTAATTTCCAGCTGCACTTGCTTGCATCGCAGTTGAATGGAGAAGGCTTGAACAGTGCATACAAAATTGATGATTAGCAGTTATCCACACGGATGTTCTGTATCACAAATACTGTGATCAGAGTATCTGTGATCTTAATAGTATCGACTACGGTAACTTATGTTTGCAAACTAAGATGCTTATAAGGCAAAAATTGACTGCTCCAAACTTGAGAAGATTAGAAATATGAAAGCCAGATTTCTGAAACGAGTTCATGTTACAAAATATACAGTAAACCGATTCACATATGCAATGGCTAATGAACAATTTTTCTTGGAGGACATTAAGTCTATATTATAGACTCCCGGGTACTGTTGCATCGATCGAGGTACTAGAAGAAAGACGATAAAAAGCACAACAAATACCAGCTGAGTTCTTCAATACGGAAGTAGCAAAGACTAATGTCTGGAGAGGGCCTAACTACAAATTACGCCACATATACACGCGCTTTGGCATCCAAGGGTTCCGTGGGAAGATATGTTTGACGAATGGATTTCAAACCCCAAGTGATGACTTTGTGACATGCCTTGTTCTCGTTATCACTTGGTAACAATCTCAGTGCATTTGCTAAAGACTGGTGAAAGAATTGTGAATAATGTACATGATTCGCTACATATCTATGGATATTACATTAAGTATGTAATGCTTGTGTAGATTTCACATTATACATGCACATTGTGCGTAATAAATATTAAATACATTATTTGTCTGTAGATCAAAAAACTGCAGGGTCATTTGAAAGTGAACAATTGGCGTGTCGTAATCCTTTTTAGTTTTTTCCTTCTTCTTCCGCCGTTTTAGCGACGCCCTGTTGGGATAGGGTGTGTGTGTGTGTGTGTGTGTGTGTGTGTGTGTGTGTGTGTGTGTGTGTGTGTGTGTGTGTGTGTGTGCGCGCGCGCGCGCGCGCGTCATCAGCTGTCATAAATAGCTTAGGCGTCACTGAAGACACGGACCGGGGAAATGAGTGAAGTACAGTAGTTGTTAGTATTTAAGAATTTCATTATAATAGTTGCGGTGAACTTCTGATGTTGAGTATTAAAATATCAATTTTGTTCTTATTGATTGATGAAAGGTCATGAAGACAATGATCATGGTGATTGTATTTTCTTTTTCCTGGTTCTGGCAGGCTTGAATATGGTATAATGTGTAATGATAAGAGATATAAATCTTTTGTTTGATCATCTGGGGAATGTGTACGCGCAGACGTCATTTTAGAACTGAACTGAGAGAGTCATGTTTTCGGGAACTGGGTTAGTTAAAAAAGGATGTCGTCAAGCTGTGAAACTCCAAAGCTGAGTAGCCCTAGCTTCAGCTGCGGTAATGAATTGGGAAATCGGGAACATTTTTGCTGGTTCTAGCGTGTGCTGTCGTGCCGTGCGGCCTCGCGTGCGGACAGCATTGACGCGCGATGACAGCTGCTCGGCGACACGATGTCATGATGACCGTAATCATCTCTTCTGACATGCTTCGCTAAACACGTTACGTGGGCCTGCTGCGTGATTTTCGCAACTCTTTCTTCTGACTATACGTGGAAGTGATATAAAATAAGTATATCCTCTTGTCGTGAAGTGGTCATCAGTTTCCAGTTATTTCAACATGCGAAGTGAAAAGACTGAAGGCGTGTGCGGAAGGGGAAATACCTAAATACAAGCCTGATAAACTCCCGCCTGGTAACCATGATTGTTATGGCTTCAAGTCTATATGGTCTGCTACCGGTGATTAGCCGGTTCGAGTCCCGTTGGAGGAAGGAGAATGTTGCCCGACAGGGTAGGAGAGGTGGTGGTATACAATTCCACATCACTAGATCAAGGCTTTCCGTAGTGTTCATTTGGCACTATTGATAGCGATTCCTCCGTCGGATGGAGACGTTACGCCCGAACAGATCCCTTGGTGTTATTCGGTTCTAGGACATTTCGTACCACTTGACCGACTGATTACCTGCGAAGTGTCAGTTAATGACTTTAAAATATTTAGGAGATGACATTCCGTACCACTTGAAAGAGTGGGAAATATTCCGAAGTAAAAACGATATCCTACTGCATGTATTCATTTGTATATCCATTGTCCACTACTAGTGCAGAAGCCTCCGCACGGTGTGACCACTACTGATGTTAACTTTCCGTCGGGAACAACTGATCTCATTGGCACACGTGTTAATTCTTATATCGTATTCGTCATTCGCAGGGACCTAGCTACTTCCAACTTTCAGTAGTTTCCTGTTTCCGCGTGACCTTCAAGCACATATCGGCCAGTTCATCAGAATCTTATTTTACTTACTTGATAATGAAATGATGCGGTAGTTTATAAATATTCACAATAACTTACTAGTAATATTATCCATTCTTGTGCTCGCCAGGCACATTGCGCCCAAAACACGATGTGTATCTCTATTGTATTGTTTTGTTTCAGGATTTGTACTTCAAAAAACCGACTTTCCTATGATAATAATTACGTAAACGTAAGTGATAAGTATAGTTTAAAGGGCAATTAGTAAAATAATATACAGTAGAAGTTTCCTTCAACAAATGATGTAATTTTTTTGTTTGTGATTTCTAAAATTTGTCTGTCAGGCTCATAATACCCGCTGGCATGGAAATTAAATTCCAATTTGACATCAAGTGGTACGGATTGCCCTGGTTTAAATATATGAGGATTACTGGAAAACCGTTCGCAGATAGATAACGACCTAGGTGGTACGAAATGTCCTCAAAAATCAAGTGGTACGGAATGTCCGTGGTACGAAATGTCCGGACACCGTGTTATTCTACAGTAGTAGACTATGTGCCGACATAGGGTTTCACCCTTTCCCTACCTCATAATCATCAATCATCATCCAGACGCGCAGGTCGTCCATGGGCGTCAAATATAATAGTCTAAATTTGCCCCTGTCATTAATTTCTCTGTGCGGGATACCGATTTCCCTCGCATTCTTTTCGCTTTCCTTGAACCACCTCGGCCTTGTGTAAGCTAGAATGAAATTCCATATTCTTGTTTACCGGTCATCGGTTATCCTGAAGATGTCAGTAGAATAGCAATCTCTCCTTAATCTATGCTGTGATTGGTTCTATCTTTGTTTACAGCACTTCTTTGATCTCATCAACCCACCTGTTTCTCAGAATCTTCCTTACTATCTTACGCTCTTTTTTCTAGTCTGTCGGTCTGTCCTTAATTGTACATTTTATTGTTATATGCTTGGCACAGGCCAGAGTAAAGTGTAGCTTCCACCGAAGTCCCAGTCAACATCCATGGCTGTGACAGTATGGAAGCTGCTGGGGTATGGGTAGTGCTGAGTACTCTCATTCAGAGCACAGCTAGTGCATCTGAGTGTTGTGAAAGGTGTTGCTCATAGGATCAGTCGTGCTGCAATAGTACTTTCTGGCCCAGTGAGGAAAGCAATGGCAAACTACCTCACTCCCTCATCTTGCCTAGTACGCCTCATTTTGGCGCTACCATTGGTTTTTGCGGTTTCCTTATAACCGCATAATCCTTGGTGGTGCAATTTGAGGATCTAACCAGCCACTGGGCCGATGACCTAACAAACAGACAGACAGATGCTTTCATTATTTACTGTTATTAAAGCCAATTGTATGAGCATTCTATTTGTAAATAATTCGGCTGGTACAGTGACACGGCTACAACTCAAAATTTGTCGATTTGTTCTTAATGATGCAGGCGAAACAGGCAGATCGGTCTCCTTATTCCGGTAAAGCGACATATCTGAACCTCCAGTAATTCCCGGCAAGTGGCAGTAGTGTCACATCTGAGCAGCGCGAAATAGCGGTGTCCTTCGTCAGCTGAACCTACACTTTTTTGAATGCACCAGTAGTGCGCGAGAAGTCGCAGAGGAATGGTGCGTAGAAGTGTGTTATCTTGAGTTGTGTCACTTTCTGCGTACTATTTCGGAATTGTTATGTAAATTGTCTCTCACAGATGTTGGCGAAATGTCATTTATTTATTTATTAAAACGATTATATATTAAATTCAATTGCAATGGATATGGTTTAGGATTGAATGCAGTTGTAGGAATGTTTTCCATTTTTACTTGTGACAGTTCTGAAGCCGCAAGCGAGAACCGTTAATTCTTTCATTTTCCATTTGTGCAGTTTGAACAAGGAACTGTGTGGTCTGTCAGGATAGTGTGCTCAATGAATTTTTTTCACTTGTACTTACCCTGCCCATCTTTGCTTATAATATGTAGGCCTATGTCTTATCCGTTAGTCCCATTTCCTGACAAGGGTTCGGGAATCTTGCGTATCACATAATATAATACTTACAATATATATTTGTTTATAATGTAATATATTTCATGATGACACTGTATTCTCGAGGAAGATGTCTTCTCTCCATTCACATGGCGTGTAAAATGATGTAGGGTACCCATTAGTTATCAAGAAATCATACTGTCTGGGATGTCCGACTCGTTAGCTGAATGGCCAGCGTACTGTCCTTTGGTTCAGAGGGTCCCGGGTTCGATTCCCGGCCGGGTCGGGGAGTTTAACCTTCATAGGTTAATTCCAGTGGCCCGGGGGCTGGCTGTTAGTGTTGCCCCCAACATCCCTGCAACTCTCACACCACACATAACACTATCCTCCACCACAATAACACGCAGTTACCTACACTTGGCAGATGCCGCCCACCCTCATCGGAGGGTCTTCCTTACAAGGGCTGCACTCAGCTAGAAATAGCCACACGAAATTATACTGTCTGGAATAGATCAGATGAGTGGTGGTGCATGATTTAGCTGAGATTTTTTGAATGGAAATACTTCTTTTAAGATACTCTGTTTAAATCTCGGCAGGTATTTTTTTCTCGATCGCCCGTGGTACAGGTTAAATTTCATTTTAAAAAAAAAACACCTTCATTCCAACTGTGAAGGAGGCCATTGGGCCACTGCCTGCGTCAGATGACTTGACTCCCTGTGGGTGGGGGATGCAGATGAAGAATACACCTACGGTATCCCCTGCCTGTCGTAAGAGGCCACTGAAAGAGACCCCAAGGGCTCTCAACTTGGGAGCGTGGGTTGGCGATCACGGGGCCCTTAGCTGAGTCCTGACATTGCTTCCACTTACTTGTGCCAGGCTCCTCACTTTAATCTCTCCTATCCGACCCGACCCCTCCCCCCTGGTCAACTGTTGTTCTTTTCCGACCCCGACGGTTTTAAGAGCATCCGACGCCTAGGGAGTCTTTAATTTTCATGCCCTTCGTGGCTCTTGCTTTTCTTCATCCGTGACTTCATTTTTCGAAGTGATGGATCCCTTCTTTTTCTTCTTGTTTTATATCTCTACACCCTGTGGGTGGAAGACGCAGACGAAGAATACACCAACGATATACCCTGCCTGTCATAAGAGGTGACTAAAAGGGGTGACCAGGGGATGATTGAATTAGAACCACGAAACTACATATGATTAGTGCCATCACGCGGGGAAAGCCATGGGTCGCCTTTTCTTGCGCGTAGTACCACTATGTTAGGTACACAATAGGTTTGTGATTAGTACCTCTATATGCGGAACATCACGGGTTTACGCTGCCTGTGATTTGTACCGTTAAGTGAGACACACCACGACTCTGGGCGTTGCCTGTGATTAGTACCACTATATGAGCGACACTGTTGGTCTGCATTGTCTGTGATTTTTACCCACTATGTGAGGAGCACCACGGGATAGTACGAGTCTCTGTGATTAGTACACCTATGTGAGATCCACCATGGGTTTGCGTTGCCTATGAATGGCGCCATTATGTTGCGTTACCTGTACGACGTACAATACTTATGAGTAGTACCATAATGTTTGGAACACCGTGAGTTTACGCTACCTTTGATTAGTACCGCAACTTGAGGAACACCATGGTTCTACTTTACTAGCGATAAGTGCCATTATGAGGGACCGTTGACCTGTATATTGAACCCCTTTAGACAACAAGCATCATCGATTCAGGCTTGTGCTTTGGAAGCAGTCCCTTGGTTAGTAATACAGTTTTTGGGAAGGTGAGGCATTGCAGGTCGGATCCACTGATTGTTTTAAATTCATATTCATCCATTCATTCATTCATTCATCATCATGTCTTGAATTCTGGTCAGTGGATGAATTTTGTGCTTTTAAATTGGCATTGCATTTCCTCTCATCTCGTACAGTTAGGGACCGATGACCTAGATGTTAGGCCCCTTTAAACAACAAACATAATAATAATCATCATCATCATCAGGTGACTTGAACCACACGCACTGTAGTACTGTAATTTGGTTCGGTTCGTAACTGCACGGATAGCTCAAGGGTTTGCTATCACCTGGCGTTAAGCATTGTTTTTAGAGAGTTGTCTAAAGTAGTTTCGAATAATATCCCCTGTAACGGTTCGTTAAGTGCTAAATAACATACTCCTAACTTTATTGATCAGAAATACCGAGATCAGTCACATAAGTCCGATTTTCCAGGGCTTACATTTCAGAAAAATCATTATTTAGCGGGAAGTGAAGTATTTTGGTGAATATTGGAAGGTTGAAAGAAGAGTCTGACGTACTTTCAAAATGGTGACACATTGCTCCTCTACCTCTCCCTTGCAGCGTGGTTCAGGTTATCTAAAGTTGGGATTTTTGAATGAAAATATTATTGTAGAGTTTGAGGGATGTTCCACCAGTCAACACTTGTAAAATATATTAAATTTATTGGGCAAAGACCGGTTTCGACTCCCTTGGAGTCAACATCAGTTATTGTTGAATATCAAATCAAGGGGAATCTGATAACAATCATTAGGGTTGCCTACATACAACTCGATTGGTTGACATAAGACGTCATTATAAAAATTATACACATAATGGCGATTGCCTAAAAACACATCAATGGATTGCAAAACATACACCTTGAATTGTAACGTACGCATGGTATACAATACTTAGAACTTAAAAAGTTCTTATTTCTGGTTTAAACTGTGGTCATGGCATGTGTTTCATGTCAATGTATAAATTTTCACGTCAGTGTGTCAACTAGTGCATTTGTTTCCAATAGATTGAAACAAGACCAACAAGTCTCCGTGTTCCACGAACACACGACATTTTTTTTTAAAACCAGAACCAAGAACTTTTTAAGTGCCAAGTAGTTTATGTCTTTGTGTGCATTTCATTTCAATGTGTATATACAGCATTTCATCCAGTTTAATTAGATTGAAACAAGACAAACAAGTCCAAGAACATTTTTAAAGCGCCGTATGTTTCATATCATTATGTGTATTTGTATATATTTTCAACCAGTGTTCCGTGTTCCATGAACCCTAATGATTGTGATTTGATTCCCCTTGATTTGATATTCAACAAGAACTGATGATGACTCCAAGGGAGTCGAACCGGTCTTCGCCCAATAAATTTAATGCATTTTACAATGTGTTGAATGGTGGAACATCCCTCAAACTCTACTATATTAGTTATACGTTAACACGGAAATGAAAATCATAACCTACGATGAAAATTATTGTTCATTGTGTGACAGATCAGTACCGTGTATAGCCACATCAGACCCTAATGCATGGGTAAACACGACGAGATATACTTAGCACCAGAGAATCCTATTTGTTTTGGAACAGAGTATCCCATTATTGGATAACAGCTTCAGTCAGTTGCTTAATGTTAGCAGGAGGATTAGGACGGTAGGCAGTCGCCCTCTTCAGTTCGTTCCATTCATGTTAAACACATTACATGTTTGCAGAATATAACGGGCCCACCATTCGCAGTATGCCATGCGTCTCAAGGAACTGATTGACCACTGTAGATGGGCACGAGCATTATCATCTATTAGCTTAAAGCCCTCGCTCATACTGGCAGAAAATCGTGTAACTACGGATTGGACGATGTCGTCTCTGTATATCAGACCACTCATGTTACACTGGATAGGAATTAGAGACGTATGTCGACTAACATGATCTCGCCCCAGATCATGACGGAACCCCTTACTGCTGACGGCGCTCTAGGACGAAGGGCTCGTTCCATCTCTCACCGGATCCCCTCTGAACTTTAATGCTCCTGTTGTGTGGGTTCAAGCTTATAGCGTTCGCTTCCACTGTTTCTGATGCCATGGGCAATGAGTTGTTGCTCATCTCACATGAGCTGTCCGATTGTGTGCTTAAAGAGGATCTTAACGGCACAAGCCGCCTTGATAACAGTCCGGCTTGGGCGCAGTCGATTTTGCACGGTCTGATCTGACACATTCACTCCGGTGGCTCTCCGAAGATCCTGGCGGAACGAAGTGGCAATAGCAGCGAGCTCTACGAAGTGCTGAAAGCCACAAATACCGATGCTCCTTGTAAGTTTTGCGTAGGCGTCCCGTCCGTTGTATCTCCCTGAATTGTTTCCAATATCTTGAGGGAAACGGGAAGTGTTAAACGATAGAAAAATGTAACTTCCGATGTTTAGTTACATATCTCAGTAACTAAAATAGGTAATGACTTGAATGTTCTTTTGATATATTCAGAATACATTCATCATGATATGAGTAAAATATGAAGCTTCTATGTTTAATCTTTTGTATCAGAGAGAATATTACAAAACTAATATTTTTAAAATTGTTAACAATTCCCTTATCGGATGTACCTTTTTCTGAAAAAAATACTTAAACCAGACCCAAGAAACTGTACATGCATAATATTTTAACCTTTTTTGAGGTGCTAAAGTAAAATTATTGTCCTACTGTTCACAGGAATTGAGAAATTATTTTTATTTCCTAGTTGAAAACTGAAATTTTCTGTAAAATTTTCAGTGCTCTTCAAGCTGGCCTTCATGAACTAATCATGATATCTGATTAAACGTACTTCCCCAAGCAGATCTGTATAGTGTCTAAGAGACTACCCAGTTTCAAATACATTGAAAGTTTCTGAGAAAAAGGTACACATTTTTTTAAAATATTACTTAACAGAAAATTCAAAAAGAATGTTTGGCTGGTAGCTGGCTTCTAATGATATTCAGCGTGCAAGAGTTGCATTTAAACCTAATTTTATTGCCTCAATTCTAACTTCAGCACAGTAATTGATACGCCAAATTCTTCAGGAAAGATTGGAGAATTGTTAAGGTAAAAAAACAAAAATTGATATTTTTGAGCCTATCACACTTTCCTGTTCCCTTAACGTCACTCTGACTCGCTCCAGTGCATAATGTAAACATGTTGGAGGTACCGTGACACATGCCGTGTAAAATCGTAATATGCAAAATGTTTTTGAGGACTGTATTTTACTCCTAGTAAAATTGACCCAATTAGTCTGTCATCTATTGTGACAGATTACAACTTGTAAAATAGTCCTACGTTTTAATATGTATCAACGGTGACGCGCGCGCGCGCGCGTGTGTGTGTGTGTAGGGGGAGGGGGCTTGCTGTGGACCAGGATTAACACTTTTAAGCATGAACATTTGGTACTAGGAACCACAAATCACAACTCTTGTGTATATACATGCGTGTATTTCCGTATGTATTTCATACTGAGTTATTAGCGTTGACAATGAATTTGAGGCAACCTTTCAACTATTAATACCTTATTATAAATACACCCATATGACCAAAAATGAAATAGTATTTTTTATCATTGTTACATTTAAAAAGTAACACTTATCTTTTCAATAAAACAAATTCAATGCAAATACAATACGACACACACGCCCTGAGTTATAAATTTAACGTTGAGAGTTGTACTGAACTGTATAAAAAGGTACTGAAGACAGCAGCGGGCTGTTAATATTACTCGGTATCAACCGTTAAATAAATTACAATTACAGAACCTGAACAGTGTTGCCGACACAATGATTTTTACGTTGGCGGAACTCGTGAAATCTATTTCCGTATACTGGTATAAAATTAAAATTAAGTCATGGGCAGCAAATCGAATTCGGGACATTCCGTGCGTCCCGAAATACTTTCATGCGGGATGCAGAAACTTTTGCTGAGATTAGGTAATGTCCTGGAGAAATTCGGAGCGGGTGGCAACCTTGCTGTGGACGGACCAGTAGCTACAACCAAGAATGTAGCCTACGAACTGATACTGGCTTTGATGAAGTCCAACGCGTATGTAGTGCGGTATAGTCATGCAGCAGAGTTTATTACGACATAGAGGTCTATGAATGGTAAAAACGAATAGGCCTGAGCCTTACAGGCGACAGTTTATCATGAAGACAAGAATGCTGGCTGGTAAAATGTTCCCATCTCTATGGCACAGTCGGTTAGTGGTTGTCCTTCTCTTCCAAAGCCTCATGTGTTCGATCCCATCTAAGATAGGTCACACTTGAGTGGTTAACACTTTGTGTCCTGGTGGTACTTCGAAATACCATCTCAAATTTATCCTATATAAAATTACAGAATGTAGGAACGTAGAGTCATGGGCGGTACTCTGCAGTATCAAAGGCATTGAAAAAACTTTAGGTGGTCTAATTCATGAATGTGATACTACAGAACAGCACTTCTGATGAGCTACCCAAACATGCATCAGCCACAAAATCATAACTGTCGTTGGTACTTATGTGTTAATTTATATTAAAATGTTCTATAGACACATACCTTGCTTTATGTCGGTTAACTGTGACCATTACGAGTGTTTTGCGCTGCGTTCTGCAGTGACTGATGGTAGCCTACTTCATATCACAATTCGGATTCTTGAATTTTAACAAGGTATATTTTGTGTCTTATTTGAATAGCATTAAAACATGAAAAAAGCTCATTGATATTATTTCAGTTCCTCAATTCTTGGATTTCAAACACTACATCTCCGTGGCATTGGCTTCTGGAAAGGTAAAGAACTCCTGCGGGATCAAAGTATGTCCCTGTACGTATGTAAAGACCGTTTGCAGATAGAACGGACATGAAATAACTTTCTTATGATATAGAATTTACATTTTTTACCATGAATGTAATACGCATTTATTTTATCATTCGTGCATTTTATCATACATGGTACGGTTTTATAAATGCAGCTTATAGGAAGTTTGTGGGTTCGACGCCTGTGTTGAGCGGTGATGATTTACGTGTCGCGCCGGCCGCTATCGGACACATCACCATTATCGCGCGCCTGACAATTGAGCCATCAATCAGCCCGTCATGTGCTCCGCGCGCTGCCCGAGTTGTTTGTTGTCAACAGCCCCCGCCCAAGTAATACTGCGGCCTTATGAGAGTATTGTACAAAGGAAAGAACTCAAGCAAATAAAAGTATCAGACAAGGAGTGGATGTACTCCACTACGACGAATATTGTCTGCGGAAAGTATTACAGGGAAAAAGAATTTGAAATATTCCCGTCGTGCTGAGTGGCTTCTGGCCTTTTGGCCCCAACATGGCAGGTTCGATCCTGGCTCAGTCCGGTGGTATTTGAAGGTGCTCAAATACGTCAGCCTCGTGTCGGTAGATTTACTGGCACGTACAAGAACTGTGGGACAAAATTCCAGCACCTCGGCGTCTCTGAAGACCGAAAAAGTAGTTAGTGGGACGTAAAGCCAATTATATTCCCTACGTCCTATAAGTGACCACGAAAAGACAACGGTAACTTTTATCACTGCTTGAGGCATTTATTTAGTGCTCTTGAGAACAGGAAGTGGAACTTCCTTTGGGATACCTGAGATAGTGTCCTTATTCTTTCGCCAGTGGCGTCCGAAGGAGTTCGTATCACGACTGCTTCTTTCCAACCAGTGCCCCCCTTTTTTCGAGTGTTTGTTTTTACGAGCTACCCTCTTTTATAGGCACTGTATCTAGACCTTGAGACTTTTCCTCGTGTGGGGAGGGGGCGGTAGAATACGTCCACGGTATCCCTTGCGTTTCATAAGAAGCGGCTGAAAAGGGATCCCTGGGGCTTTCAACTTGGGAGCGCGGTTTGGTGACCACCGGACCCCTAGATGAGACAGATTGCTTCCAAATACTTGTTTCAGGCTCTTCATTTTCCTATTTGACCTTTCTTAGTTAACTCTTTGTTCTCTTCCGACCCTGATATTATTAGGATTGCGAAGCCGAGGTAGTCTTTCACTTCTTCTCTCTCTTTTTTTTTTGGCCCTTCTCTTCCTTTTGCCGAATTTGTCTTCATTTTTCGCTTCTTTAGTGAAGATCGGGCGAGTTGGCCGTGCTGTTAGGGGCGCGCAGCTGTGAGCTTGTATCCTGGAGATACGGGTTCGAACCTCTCTGTCGGCAGACCTGAAGATGGTTTTCCGTGGTTTCCTATTTTCATACCAGACAAAATGCTGCGGCTGTACGTTAAGGCCACGGCCGCTTGCTTCCTTCCTACTCCTACGTCTTTCCTATCCCATCGTCTCCATAAGACCTATCTGTGTCGATGCGGCGTAAAGCAAATTAAAAATATATATAGAAGCCGGTAGAGGGCTGGTCTTGGAGTCCCAGTTGGTGAGTTGACGGGCTCCATCTCAGCTCAGTCCGAAGATATTTGAAGATACTCAGATACGCCAGACTCGTGACAGTAAATTTACCAGCATGTAAAAGATCCTGCGGAGAAAAAATTCCGGCACCTCAGCGTCTCCGAAAACCGTAAAAGTAGCACGAATTTACATGCTCTAACGTGGAGTTACTCCGTTTAGACTTCATACATACTCGTACGTTAATCAGATCAAAAATTAGATGTATGGCTTTTCAGGCGTTTGCTCTATTAACCAGCATTTCGTCTTAGGTCTGACAGTAGACACTAGACTCGTACGTTGTCATAAGTGTAACTTACACGCCAAGTTTTACAAGTAGCATTTGCTAGTTTCCGAGAGATTAAGTGAAGGTTTTTCAACAGCTGTCCAAGGTGGCATTTCAGCTTACGTATGTTTGTTTTTTCTTCTATACTCCATGCATTCACTCATTTAGACTAGATAAAACGAAGTCGTCCACCCAAGTTACACAAATGGATGAGAGTGGTACAGTGTTGCCCAAACGCTCGTTTTTCGTCTGTTCTATAAATATAAACATTACTTCGTTCATTGTTTAAGTAATGCATTTAACCCATAATAATTTATACTGCCAGCTTCGATGTTACCATGAGACTTACAGTGGAAGCATCGTGAAACTTGTGGCTTTTTGGTAGATAGTTACCTGACAAAGTCCAATCTTTGAAAGGCATTGATGTCAACGACCGTGTAAATTATGAAGATATAATTGAACATTTTGATACCCCTCGAAGTTAGAGGGGTGGGGCCCTTCGTTCCTTCAAATGACCAGGTTCTGGAGGTGAAAATCGGGTATGATTGTGTACTGTAGTAGGGGTCGATTCCTGACCGGGTCTGGAATTTTAAGCGCGTCTGGTTAATTTCTCTGGTTCGGGTGTTTGTCTTGATACACATTTATTGCCCTACTTCAGAATTGTTTCACGTACAGATTTGTGGATAAAATTCAAATACAGGTATAATTACTTTCATTCTTTACCTTCTAAGAAATTTGACCTGGAATTTGTGTGTATCAATAAGTCGACTTACCTTCTTCATTAATTAATTTATAGGAATATATTTTTCTGTGGACTAAGCTAGATTTCTGTATGTGGCATATCTAAAGTAGACTTCCTGATACAGGCGACGTCTGAGAGTACAAGCACGACGGAAAGAAAGGAGCACATTCTCTTGTAGATTAGTTGGCTAGTAAATACACATAAGTTAGTCTACACTTTGCCAATAAAACTGTGCTGGTCTTCGTCTTCAGGAAGTTTTAAGAATGAATTGCTCTACATTCTGCATGTTACTTTCGTAAACACAATCACACAAGTTTACTGTCAAAAGTGTTTATTGGACAGACGCACATTAAAGATGCCTGTTATACACCATAAAATTTTTCTTTCAGTTCAGTACTTCACAAGAAAAATTTGTCAAATTTTGTCATAGATTGTTAAACATTGCTGAATGTTTAACAAGATTTGGAAAGATTTGGCAAGGTTTGAAGGCATTTTGTTTTAACATGGAGGAAAAGCAAACAGCAGTTGTGGTTCTTGGACTAGCAGTGGGATACATTCTTAAAAAGAAGAGACACCCGCAATAAACCATAATTGGCATGCGAAAAATATCAATGTCGTTATGTTCAACATATTTTTTGCAATGTATTTAAACTACCATAACATGATTTGCATAGGTTACTGTATGTTACATAGCATTTACGCACATTAATTGAATTAAAATGATAGCAATGCTACGGAAGTTCATATCTTATTACATGAAAACATATTAGGAATTCCATCATAATAATATGAGAAGATAGCCATAAATCGAACATTGCCGATAGCGTTTATTTATAGGTTACCGTACGGTAATACACATAACCTTGAGATATTTATCTTGTAATTTCTTCGTGCGCTGCCATTTTACTCATTTTGTTGTGGTATTCTGCAGAGTCCACTGAATATAAGTAGGGATGTGCCTCATACTTAACAATTAGATACACAACATCCCTCGGTCATGAAGACAAAGCCACTTTTTGTTGTTTTGATTCTCAACAATCCCAGCATTCCTGGCGGCCTAGCGTGCAACGTTAACTCATACAATATGTTTTACGTCGCACCGACACAGATAGGTCTTATGGCGACGATGGGACAGGAAAGGACTAGGAATGGGAAAGAAGCGGTCGTGGCCTTAATCAAGGTACAGCCCGCAGCATTTGCGTGGTGTGAAAACGGGAAACCACGAAAAACCATCATCAGGGCTGTCGACAGTTGGGGTTCGAACCCACTTATCTCCCGAATACAAGCTCACAAATTCTTTGATCGATTAGAACATGTTCTAATTCACTTTCAAGGCTTCTCAAGTATTGCAAGCGATTTGCTGAATTTGAAAAGATTTTTCAAGGTTTGATAGCAATTTGTTTTAACATGGAGGAAACGCAAACAACAGTTGTGGTTCTTGAACTAGGTCTTAAAAAAGAAGAGATACGCGCAATAAACCATAATTTACATGAGGAAAATATTAATGCGGTTATCTTCAACATAATTTTTGCAATGTGTTTACTACCATAACATGGTTTGTAGAGGTCATGTTTAAGCTGGGAAGACTTGGGAGAAAGAAGAGAGCTGCTCGACTAAGTGGTATGTTCCGAGCTGTCATCGGAGGGATGGCGTGGAATTACATTAGTAGACGAATAAGGTTTTTTTTTTGACATCGCACCGACACAGATAGGTCTTATGGCGACGATGGGACGGGAAAGGCCTAGGAGTTGGAAGGAAGCGGCCGTGGCCTTAATTAAGGTACAGCCCCAGCATTTGTCTGGTGTGAAAATGGGAAACCACGGAAAATCATCTTCAGGGCTGCCGACAGTGGGGCTCAAACCCACAATCTCCCGGATGCAAGCTCACGAATAAGTTTGAGAGGTGCTTTTCAAAGTAGGAAAGATCACAATATGAAGATAAAGTTGGAATTCAAGAGGACAAATTGGGGCAAATATTAGATTATAGGAAAGGGAGTTAGGGATTGAAATATCTTACCAAGGGCGAAATTTCCAATTTCTTTAAAATCATTTAAGAAAAGGCTAGGAAAACAACAGATAGGGAATCTGTAACCTGGGCGATTGACTTAAATGCAGATCAGGATTGATTGATTGATTGATTGATTGATTGATTGATTGATTGATTGATTGATTGATTGATTGATTGATTGATTGATTGATTTGACAAGTAAGCTTGTGAAGTATTGAAAATTCTTGTGAAGTCTTATATTTGACTAAAATTTGATCGTGTACAACAGGCTTAAGACAAGAAATGCCTTACTGCAAAAGTCCACAGCACGGGTGTACCATTTTCACGCTGATTCTTCCGTACAAGAGGTCCGGCTCAGTTTTTATATCGGAATCTCGAAGTGTTCGTTATTACGCAAATTTACAAATGTTTAACTATGGCGTAAGGTGTTGTATTATGCTATACAGTCACATCTGTTTAAACCTGGACCACCCAGACCTTTTCACATGCAAGGCCAGTACGTAAATTGAGCTATTGATCGCGGGTCACATGTGCAGTATAGCTAACAAATTTATATAAAATATGGTATTTCATGGAATGTCGAAATGCCAAGGGATTTTAGCTAATGCTTTTACTTTAATTTGTATGGTGTATTAACCAGGTTTGCAAAGCGTGGTGCTGTAGGTGCAAAAGCGCATAAAAAAAAATCTCTCTTCTAATGAAAAGTGTGGAACTTAATAAGGTTCTGATGTATGGTGACGCAATTTACCACGCAAAAGTAGGGTGGATAGATCGTGGTTCAACATTGACTAGATTTTTTGTTCTACGAGAGGGGTATTACGCAAATTTATAAAAAGAAGTTCACACTTGTGAATTGTTAGGAGATCCCGACTGGTTGTTCTGTCTAGTATTTTTGGTTGGTATGACCAAATATTTGAATGATTTGAACGTGGTATTGCAAGGGAAAGATAAACTTATTAATGACACATGCAGTGCGGTTAATCTATTTCAGTTGCCGTGCGGTTAGGGGCACGCAGCTGTGAGCTTGCATCCGGGAGATAGTGGGTTCGAACCTCACTGTCGGCAGCCCTGAAGATGGTTTTCCGTGGTTTCCCATTTTCATACCAGGCAAATGCTGGGGCTGTACCTTAATAAAGGCCACGGCCGCTTCTTTTCCATTCCTAGGCCTTTCTTGTTCCATCGTCGCCATAAGACCTATCTGTGTCGGTGCGACGTAAAGCACAAAAAAAAAAAAAAAAATCTATTGCAGTTGAAATTGTTCATTATAACCACTGAAAACTAAACCCAAACACGTATTATAATTACTGAACTACAGTTTAGGCGGGCTGGATGTGGTCACCAGGCCCAGTTTGGAGGGCTCTGGTTTAAACTCTCGGCAGTATTCATAAATATATTAAACTATGAGACGATTAATATTATGTATTTATCGCGGCTAATTTATATTCGTTATACTGTCTTGTTTGAGGCATATGGAGATCCTTAAATACTATCCCCCTTTCGCTTTGTTCAGCACAAAATATCTCATGCTTTCATGGGGATTTGAAGCGATACATGACGGTGAAGGACCGCCGACTAACTGGCTAAATCACAGAGCAGCTGTAGAATCCATAGCTATGTTACCAAACGCAAGTACTGTATTAACAATGAACACAATCACCTGCTATAAGCTGGTCTTGCTCGCTGCCCCATAAAGGGACAATCTCACGTGAGAATAGTCCGGCTCCATGGCTAAATGGTTAGCATCCTGGCCTTTGGTCCAAGGGGTCCCTGGTTTGATTCCCGATCGCGTCGGGGATTTTAACCATCGTTGGTTAATTCCGATGGTTCAGGGGCTGGGTGTATGCACGGCCATCAACATTAGTATTCATCGTAGGTAGGGCCTCATTCTCACAGACGAGCAGGTTACCTATCGGCGTCAACTCGAAAGGCCTGCACCAGGCCTCTCCGGAGACTACACGCCATTAGGCTATTACTTCACAGTAGTAATTGTCTATGTTCTAGAGTACTTGAAACTGTTCATGATGTTGATGATGGAACATCATCTGTGCCAAGAGAAGGGGAAGTGCTAGCAATACTGTAGTGCCTTGTTCCGCCGCTTACAGTGCTTACATTATTATTCTGTTGCTTATCTGTCCGCATTCCATTGCTCATGTTCCTCCGGAAACTGTTGGTCTCCTCTTACTCCCACCAAAGTATTGTCATAAACCATATATACTCCAACCAAAATACAGTTCTATATTTGCTTTAGTCTCTAGATCGCGAGGTTTTAACGTTTTGAAGAGGGTAGATCTGTTCCGTTCGTAATTAATAACTGTTTGCATTCGGGAGATAGTGGGTTCGAACCCCACTGTCGACAGCCCTGAGAATGGTTTCCCATTTTCACACGAGTCAAATGCTGGGGTCGTACCCTAATTAAGGCCACGGCCGCTTCTTTCTCGCTTCTAGCCCTTTCCTGCCCCATCGTCGCCGTAAGACCTATCTGTGTCGGTGCGACGTAAAGCCAATTGAAAAAAGTACAGTTGAGGTATTCAGTTCAGAGTACCCTCGGTTCGATTCCAGGTCGGGTTGGGGATTTTAATTGAGTCTGGTTAATTCCTCTGACTCGGGGACTGGGTATTTGTGTTTGTCCCAACACACTCTTCTTCATATTCGTATAATAGTCACACTACCAACTATCTCTAAAGCACACAATAGTGAGAATATATCCCCCAAGATAGGGTTAGCGTCAGCAAGGGTTTCGGCTGTAAAGGAGGGCCAGATCCATATGTGCGATCCACGACCCCGCAAGGGAATTGTTCTCATATCCTCCTTTAAGTTCCATGATGCTAGTTTGATCCTCCTCATTAATTTTCACAGTGGAAAGTGAAAGTATTATAATTTTGATGACGATGTTAATACTGAAGGAAGCATTCTGACATTTCTTAGAGGGAGGTCCGTTTACTGCCTGCCTGGGTGGGAGTAAGGGAGTAGGGAGTATAGTTGCCGTGGAAACGTGGGTGGGTCCGCTGCCGTTGCCTTGGAGATAAGCCTGCTGGCCGGCTCGTGTTACTTAGATTTGCCAAACATCTTACTTCTAAGTTGTGTACAACAGAAGAGAGTGGTCTGAACGAACGAACGAGTTAGTCGGATGCGAGGAGAAGAAGAAAGGAATGCAGGAATGTGGCAACACCATGTAATGGCACGTGCAATGTTCCTCCCTCCAGCTCTCTTCCAGATTACTTTCAATATTATGGGTACACCTTCAGCCAAGAGTGCTTTTCAAAAAAATATTATTGTTATTATTATCAGTCAAATTATTCAAAGGAAAACCATAATTAGCCAAACCCTCAACATTTAATCTGGGAATTACCCGCTTATCGATTACTGTCCTTTTGCGAAATTGATGGAAGTTCCACTGCAGTTTGACATTTTTGCAGTGAAAGACCGTTCACATAAAGGAAAAAGGAATGGTCTTCTAGCCGAAAATGGATGAGACGTCTTGAAATTTCGATAGTAAATGGTGGAAACATTTTTGATTCGAGATTTCCATAGCTTAGTCCTCAGTAGTTTTCTTCAAAAAGTCAGAATATTAATATGCAGTATGAAAAGTTCAATGCCAGACTCGAGAAAGGAACATTTCGCTGCTCCACCCTTCGAATCTTACGTGAACTGTAGAATGCAGTGTGTGAGGGTTGCCGAAATGAAACAGACTTTAGTGCGAGCGTTGATATTCGAAGAACATTGCGCATGCGACGGCGGGTGGCTTCGTATGTCAGGAAGAGTTCTGCTGTCGTCGGAAAGTGTTTATGTGCTGTTTGTATGTGTGGTAGCAAAGTGACTAGGTACGGTTTTGACATGAATTTGTTCAGAATTGCTTATCCAAATCAAAAATCGTCCGCGACCCATTTAGGGTCCTATGTCTCACGGCGATGGAGGGAAAATGTATTTATTCAACTGGCTGTTAATTTGCAGTGTGATAATATCGTATTGACATCGACGACTAGTTTTTGTCCTAACTTCTGGTGTTAAGTGGAAGGGAAGGAGGTGCGACTTGAATGTGGAGACTGAGATGTGGTTGTGACTAAGGGACAGGTCAGGGACTGTGTGTAGTCTTGGGAAGAAAGAAAATAAAAGAATAAAAAACAATCAAGGGATGCTGGTTCGTAGGCAATGGTGGGTCCGAGGCGCCATTGAATAATTGTTCCACTGCCAACCGGGGACGTTCGTTGGGGGTATCAGTCATCAAGTGGACCGCTGGGACACTGCTTGAACTAACATGCGTCTTTATTTAGGCAGATATATCATCCGTCACTCTTTAATTCTCGTATGTTCACGTATTCCAAACAATGAACCATCACATAACCCAACAAAAGTACGTTACATTTGAGCAACCATTATAGGTACGTACCTGAGTGACCGTCAAACTACAAAGAAATGCAAGTGAGGTTGTTGATCTAGTTGTTTTGTCCCATAAAACAAACACTACCATGCAAGTGGATGTTACCTGATGACACTAAATGTAGGTGGGAGTGAGAGGCGTCGGATTTGTCAGTTATATGCTAATATAAATAAGCAATATTATTATCACTACATTTTTCTCCAAGTTTGCAACAGCGTTGAAATTGCTGGAATTTGTAGAAATCGTATGATTATTCAGTTGAAAGAGCATTATCATTCCCATACAACCTCAGAAAGAACGACAACGATTTTCCGTGGTGGAAGCCTTTGAAAGTCCCGCGATACCTTCCTCCATTCTAGACTCAGACAATAATGCAAATACGTACCGGCAAGTAAGAATTCATTTTCCCCACTTACACTGTTGTTGGTGTACTGTTATTACATCGTTTGTTGGGAAGTAAGTCTGGTTTACCGTCAGTTTTGGGAAATAAATAAGTTTAACACAGTGTCAGTAGTTTCATAGCGGCAAACATAAACGACGCAAACTCGACGTATTAACCAAATCGAATGTATTTATTTTTAAATCAAACGTTGATGTAGAATACGTCCTTCGTATCGTTCGTGTGCTG
Source organism: Anabrus simplex (assembly GCF_040414725.1). Taxonomy (NCBI): domain Eukaryota; kingdom Metazoa; phylum Arthropoda; class Insecta; order Orthoptera; family Tettigoniidae; genus Anabrus; species Anabrus simplex. The sequence continues at coordinate 333,284,309 of NC_090267.1, read as the reverse complement.
TGCCTGGTACACATTGTTTGAAAATCTCACGAACGATACAAATAAATGTTTAACTACTTCCATATGTCACTAGTCACAACACAGGCCTGGCTTGGACCAGAGTAATCAAAATTTCAGAATCAACATCAGCCATTTCACAAAATTCAACAATTAATTCAACAACCAAAGCAATGCACTGAGCATTTTACGAACAAAACAAAACGCTACAATATTTATAGGCCACGCTGGAATAACGATGAACGACATAGTAGACCAACTAGCGAAAGAAGCCACAACATGTGAATTCCGCCTTTACAAACAGTTACCAAATTCTATTTTCCTACCCACAATCAAACAACAGGTCTACAGTGTATGGTCTGAGTACTAGGAAACGTCACAGCTTACAAGAGAAAAGCACTTTGCTAAAATTCATCCCACCATACCAACGCAAATCTGGTTCAAGAAATTGAAACTAACTCGCAGACACCTTTCATCTTTAATAAGAATGTCTCTGGATCATGGATGCTATCCAAGTCATCTACACAGGATCAAGGTCTTAGACACCTCTCACTGCCCAGAAGACCCTGGAGGGCCGGACTGAGTGGCTGAGACGGTTGAGGCGCTGGCCTTCTGACCCCAACTTGGCAGGTTCGATCCTGGCTCAGTCCGGTGGTATTTGAAGGTGCTCAAATACGCCAGCCTCGTGTCAGTAGATTTACTGGCACGTAAAAGAACTCCTGCGGGACTAAATTCCGGCACCTCGGCGTCTCCAAAACCTGTAAAAGAGTAGTTAGTGAGACGTAAAGCAAATAGCATTATTATTAGACCCTGGAGGAACAGACGACTTGAACCACATCATACTGTCATGTAAGAAGTACTCCCAACAGCAGACCTGTTAGTGAGGTTAAATAACCCACTGCCAACTTCAATTGCCATCCTGTTATGAAACCTAACTCCACAATTACGCGCCGTAATTTGTCAATATTTATGAGACTTTCGTATTAATTTATAAGTTACGCCTTTTTTTTTTTCATTCGCGAAATGTATGTACCGCTACCGTACATGTATACTCTCTCACTCTGTAAATGCTGGCCGCATGGTTTTCCGAGGCCTAACGCCATTAATAGTATTATAAATGAAAAAATGAAATGGCATATGGCTTTTAGTGCCGGGAGTGTCCGAGGACACGTTCGGCTCGCCAGCTGCAGGTCTTTTTTTACTTAACTCCCGTAAGCAACCTGCGCGTCGTGAGGGGATGGATAATGATGATGAAGACGACACATACACCCAGACCCCGTGCCAGCGAAATTAACCAATGGTGGTTAAAATTCCCGACCCTGCCGGGAATCGAACCCGGGGCCCCTGTGTCCAAAGGCCACTACGCTAATCATTTAGCCATGGATCCGGACAGTATTATAAAAATGTAAGCCTACAAACTAAACTAAACACAAGTATCTCTCGCGTGTAACCTCCTCTTATGGCTGGCATACGTTTTAAAAAACCGTTCGTTGTGAAAAGCATGCGTTTAGTTACTAGCGCCACCGACTTAACGGCAGCCGTCAATTCCAGTGGCTATGAACTTCTACGCCACGGCACGGCAACGGCACCGTGCCGTGACCGTGTAATGTGAACGGTGTAATGCTCTTCTTCACGCCACTGAAAGAATGTGGCCGTACACTTTTTGTCGTACGGCGAAAACCGTGTAGTGTGAAAGGAGTCTCACGACCCGCGCTAGCCGACGGCAACCCCTGTCATCAACGTGTCGTACACCATTGGCGGTGTTTTTTCCCGAGTCCACGTACTCACAGTACACTTTTCATACGGTGGCCCTTGAAAGCCCATTGCCTGCACGACTTCAGAGATAGTGGCCCGTATTTCTGGCCATCACAGTCTCGTGCCTTACCCATCATGTAGTTGACTACTCGTGCAGCCCGTGCGAGATCTGACGTCCTCGCTGTTACTTGCCACGCCTTCCTATTATATTCACCAGGCCGAGCAGAGCGCCATTTCCCCAATGCGGTAGCTATCTCTAATTCAGGTTCTCATGAGCGTATATGATAGGCTATGATACAAGGACTTAAAAAACCCCTAACATGCCGGGCGATGTACAGTAAGTACACCACTCCGAGTTTGTCTTTGAAGATGTAACTACTGCTGCACTCGCCTCGCGAAAGGGTTATTAAATAAATATTGTCGTTACATATAACTCGGTCTAGTATGCCATAAACCTGCGGCCATGCCTCCGACTCAGTCAGCCTGTTTTTATTACGTAGAATGTGTGCAGTGGGAAAATATGTGCAATTCGTGACGAAAAAGGAATTGATCAGTCTCGAATTCAGTTGTTGCCAGCCTTCTCTATCACTCGGCTGCAAAACTGAATACCTGCCGGTAAAAACGTTGTTAACCTCAAAATGAAACTTTGTCTATTGATACAACGTTTCTGCACCCACACGATCCGTGGCGAAATTTAAAAAAAGGAAAAAGGTGCTTAACGTTCAAGTTTGCCAACATAGCTTCCTACATGCCTCGCTCTGACCGCATACATCGTTTATGCATGGAAACCCATCATTCTAGAAAAGTGAGAGTTACAACGTTTTTGCCGGCAGGTATTCAATTATCCTCGACTGGTCACTACTTCTTAATGACAAATGACTATATCCAATAGTTCTCACACAATGATGTACCTCGGACAAAGCTTATGTAGCCTCAAACACACAGTAGTGTTGAGGTAGGAAAATACATCTTGACCAAGGGGGCTCGGACAGTAAAAAGAAGGGTCCTGGCACAAGTAGGTTAAAGTAATCCCAGACTCTTCTGAGTTTCCATAATAGCCAAGAACCTGTGTGGGTTATCATTTTTCAAGTGGGTTCTCACATTTTTGTCATGCCATGGTTACTTAATAATTTGCAGTTCGAAAGACCCCCCCCCCCGAATCTACTGCATTTGGGAGATCTGATGTCATAATATTTAGGAGAAACATCCCTTCTCAGTGTTATGTTTTTGACTATATCCGGCCCATGTGCATGTGCGCAGTTGTAGTGTTTATTGATTAGCTGCAGGTAATATCGGCAGGTGCAGGGCTCGGCTTGAAAAATGCTCTCCACTCCAGTGAGCCGGTGATTAAACATTGGCCAGTATTAGCCTGAGTTATTCCTGTAATCCTACTGTCAAGGTAAGCCCCTGGGTGATGGAAGCCAAATACGAGCCAGTCTTCGCACACACTAATAGCAAATAAGCCGACAAAGAGGCGAAGAAAAGCCTATCCCATTCTGGTAACGCACTATTTCAGTAAACATTGGCAATATGAACTTAGGCGTAATATTCAAATAATACAGCTCGGAAATAAATATAAAATCTGAAGGAAGTGGACAAAATGTTACCTCTAACAACCAAACATTCGTAGCCAAGTACGCTACTATCCATTATTTAATAATATCCTTGTTCGAAAAATGTTTTTTATATTAAAAGCAGTATTTCCGTTTCAGGAGAAAAGATCCAAGTAATCGCTACTTTCAGCTAGTGAATGGAAACTCATATTGAACACAAAGGAACCACTAGCCAGTGGTTCTTTTGCATGAACTACGTTTATTCATTTGATTTCAGTAGAAAGGAGCAAAACAGGAATATAAAAATGGTTGAAATATTGCAAAGGTTGCCTGTAGACTCATCTCACTTTGAAAACCATCAATATGAAATATGCGATTCCCGAACACAGTTTTTCGACCAACGATGTCAGTGATAAAGAATGGCATTGCAAAACATGCAAAGACTTCACCTACCCTATGACTACGTTCAAGTTGAAATGTGCTAGAAAGACGAAGCCATTTGTTGCAACCGAGATGTAAACCGGATAATTTTTGACGTCACAGAAGCTAGAAAAACTCATCTTCTGTAGGAGAATTAAGAAAAGTAGAATATTAACTGACAGAAAATTCTAGATATCAGGTTAGGAGCCTTTCAAATTATATTTTCAAACTGATTTTAAATCACAGTATGCAGTAGTTAACCTTGAAAGAAATCCAATAAAAGGAAGATAACAACCGAGCGAGTTGGCTGTGCGGTTAGGGTTGCACAGCTGTGAACTTGCATTCGGAAGATGGTTCGAACACCACCGTCAGCACCCCTGAAGAGGATTTCCCATTTTCTCACCGGGAAAATGCTGGGGCTGTACGTTAATGAAGGCCACGGCCGCTTCCTTTCCACTCCTAGCCCTTTCCTATCCCATCGTCGCTATCTGTGTCGGTGAGACGTAAAGAAGATTGCAGAGGAAAGGAAGCTAGCAGAAAAATATGTTTCAGAAACTCTCTTCAGTTAATATGGGAAATGTGAAAACATTGCAGCTCCTAAATTAAAATATTGGATGTCTTTATTATTACATGTGATTCCCAATTATGCCAAGGAATTATGCAATGGAATATAATATTAATAGTTTTTGTGTTTCCCCGAATTTTGAACTTTAAAATGAGTCGACAGGTTCAGTTTGGTTTGTACCATGTGATCCTGCTTCTTGCCCTGTTAAAAAGAACTTCTTTCTATTGAAGAATAAAATAATAACCTTGTATGGTGTTTTTATTTCTCTATAATTCCTTCAGTATGTTAACAGTAATTCAGAGGAAAGAATTAAATCACCAGTTCCTTTCAACACTTACAGCCCTTCGATTACCTATAAAGCAGAAAAGAGCCAAGCCTAAAAAATGTCAATGGCGAAATAAATGCATTAAATAAAACAGTAAAAATAATTCCAAAAATTATGAAAGGATGTGCATAGATCTAGTCTATTCCAGGTACTTGCATATTTATAAAATTGGTTTAACTTTGACTTCAGTTTTTTCGAAATTACTTCATGATGTTTGGCCACCCCAGTCAGACGACAAAACCAGCATTTACGTAGTGACGGAGCACCGACCTTGTAAATGTACTGTTGGTCAAAAAATGAATAAGCGTATTGTATAGTGTAAGATGTAAGTTCCCCGCAGGTAGGGTCTACACTTTTCTCAGGAAGAAGTGAACCTATAGATGCAATGTTTGTTGACCACGGGTTTTTTTTATCTAAAGTCTGATGATATATTGAACGAGAGGAACATTCAATGCCATGCGCTCATTCTATTTGTGAACGAACTATACAAGCTGTCAGAAAAGTTAAATGCACAATCTCGCTGCATAACTCAAGATCTAACGTTTCAGTTACTATCCTGTTTTTCGGAAATCACTTATACCTTGCAGCAGGCAAGTCCGGTCTAGAAATACGGGGTGGTGCATTTTATTTTATTTTTACAATATGCTTTACGTTGCATCGACACAGGTAGGTCTCATAGCGACGATGGGATAGGAAAGGGCTGCTGGGAGTGGGAAGGAAGCTACCGTGGCCTTAATTAAGGTACAGCCCCAGCATTCGCCTTTCCCATCCTTGCGTCGCCGAAAACCTTCGATATGTTAGTGCGACGTTAAACTAATAGGGACCGAGCTTGATAGCTGCAGTCGCTTAAGTGCGGCCAGTATCCAGTAGGCCTATTCGGGAGATAGTAGGTTCGAACCCCACTGTCGGCAGCCCTGAAAATTGTTTTCCGTGGTTTCCAATTTTCACACCAGGCAAATGCTGGGGTTGTACCTTAATTAAGGCCACGGCCGCTTCCTTCCCACTCCTGGCCCTTTCCTGTCCCATCGTCGCCGTAAGACCTATCTGTGTCGGTGCGACGTAAAACAACTAGCAAAAAAGAAATAGGGAAAAAATAAACATGCCAAGTTAAACTCAGAAAGCTGTGTGAGCCACTCTGCCTGGCTCAAGAAACTGTTCATGATTCTTCCTGAAGTTATTTCGATAAGACATCCTACACATAGTACTTTCGTGAAACTCAAATATTGCGGTTCTATTTATTGTCATTTCAACTATTTTTATTATTTTATAAAAAATAGTAGTCGCTAAATTTGTCATCAAGACTTTTTAAAATTAGCTTTAGAAAAAGTCGCTGTACACTTCTTAAATCTTAGAGCTAGCGATTCATCGTAAAGCCCAAAGTTAAAACCAAATAAAACAAAACATTAAATAAACAAACATTTGTCAACAATCTTAAATAAAGAGTTCCATATACACTATAAGCATTATATAATCCTATCAAAAACTTTCGTGCTTCATACACCTAGACATACAAAAAGGTAAGCTAAATATAAGCTAATGGGTTCATACTGGACAGCATACCGAATTGGCGCCATTCCAGCGAACGCGCAAGTAGTGCCTTGTCGTTCCAACCCGCTATAGATGTATCTTGTATGATGTAATTGGAAGTGTTGAGCAAGGGTTTTAAAGATGTGGCATTATGGCAGTGGGTATAAGTTCAGACGCGTTTGAAATAATTTGTGCAACACGTAATGGCAAACTGGGCACTTCTACGTTTGTTTGTTTTTTTAGTGGCACAGGCGCTGTTGTTCTTTCATGACTAAAATCAGCTGTCGTTCTCAAGAAGTGTTTCATTCATACGAAGCGCCTCCTTCTCCGTGTATTAGTTTTTTTTTCCTTTCCATCCTATACAATAATAGCTACACAAGCTGCTTCGGACATATCCACATCACATTAGAAGTCGAGCCACTAATATTTGCGCAAATCTGTTGCAACGTGTGTGTGGCCATACGTGTTGTACAACAGCAGTTTGTACAATATTTTAGACCGTGCCACTTGACGCGGGGCGAAATGTTAGCGGACCAATAAGATCGCCAGCTAGAACATAATAATCACAGACCATTGGTACTAAATTTGCACCTACCTACACTTGTGTGATTCGCTTTACTCGACATGTATACTGGAAGTGGACCGAGAGAAATTGTAGTGAACACCAGCACTAGTAGCTGTATGACTTACTTTAAGATGAATCTTACAAGTTACTTAAGATTTGACTACATACGCCAGTTCTGTAACTCGTGTAATCGACAGTCTCCATTACTCTTATTAGCAATAAATCTATTTCTACTTGTGCAATGTGTATAGTGTTACATTAGAATTTTAGGCTTTCGGCAACTCTTCTTAATGTGATTCTCCCAGTTTGTGACTATTTTAAATAGAAGAAATGATAGGAAAGTTCCACGTATGAACTCCAAACCAATTAAATATTATGCTGGTACGTGCGACGTCCTTTGTCCATCACATAAAGATATGTTTCTGAAGAAAGAAGCGGAACATGCTTCGTTCTGAATAATCTATACATATAAAATAACAGTTTTGTCTGTACATTGCTCAAAATTGTAAAAGAATGGAATTTCTGTATCGATTGTGTCTATGGTCAGAAGGAAATGCAGTTTTTAATTTTTCGTCATGTAGGCTATGTATGTACGCGTATCGCGAGAGAATGGATGAACAGAATTTAATGAAAATCGGTATACAAAGTTGGAGAATAAGGTACTACAACTTAGGCTATAGATAATGTTATTCACACTGGGTGAAATTGTTGTTTAAAAGGAAAGGCTTAAAATGTAATACTCAAATATCTGTTATTATTGATCCTGTCGATAAACACTGCGTAATAAAAGTTATAGATAATACAATTTACGATCGATTAGGTTGTAGGCCTATACACTTCCATCGTACGGGCTATGATAACAGAGATATTCATGAATTTAAATTTTTGTTGCTTAGCCCGTATCGACGCCGAGCCGCGAGAAAATGGCTGAACAGAAATGAATGATAATTGATATATAAAGTCGAGGAATAAGGCAATACAGTCTATAGGATGTAAATGATTGTATTCACGTTGGGTGAAATGGTAGTTAACGGGAAGATCTAAAATATAGTTCCCAAATATCGACGTTTTTAATGGTCGTGTCGATATTTGCTACATAACAAAAGTTGTAGATAATACAATTTTTCGATCATTTATGTCTTATATAGTTTTACCGTACCAGCTATGATAACAGAGATATTCATAATTTAGGCTTTCCTTGCTTAGTCCATATCAACGCCTCTGACAGCGACAGGCATGCCCACTTATGCACCTCATAATTTGGGGAACAGTATGAGCGTTGGGAAAAGATATAATCATGCACATACAAAGTAATTGTCCCATCCACGACGGGTACTACAGCTAGTCTGCTGTAAGATACTATACGGTCTCCGTTTGAAGTTCCGACTCCTCCTCCCCAATCAAATCTTTACTTAACCTTCTATTTCGAATTGTTGCATTGTAAGGAGTTGTAATATCAAAAGCACCTTTATGGCTAGGCGTGTTAATCTCCGTACCTTGAAAAGACTTGGAGGAATTGAGTTCGGGATTCGAATTCTGACAATTATAGCAGATTTTTTGAAAAGAACAAGAGTTGACCAAGATAGGTCAAATAGGATAGATGAAAGTGAGGAGCCTGACAAAAGTAAGTGGAAGCAATGCCAGGACTCGGCTAAGGGCCCCGTGGTTGCTAACCCACGCCCCAAAGTTCAGAGCTCCTGGGGCCCCTTTTAGTCGCCTCTTACGACAGGCAGGGGATACCGTGGGTGTTATTCTACCGCCCCCACCCACAGGGGGATACTCGCCTTAGTATGTGATATCTATTTAAGTCACGGACAGTATTTTTGGTCACTTTAATTTTTATTAGCAGTACGGTATATTAGTTCGTACACCCTAATTCCTCAATTAGAATGCACAACTCTCTCTCCCTCCCTCTCTCTCTCTCTAGCTCTCTCTCTCTCTCTCTCTCTCTCTCTCTCTCTCTCTCTCTCTCTCTCTCTCTCTCTCTCTCTCTCTCTCTCTCTCTCTCTCTCTGTAAACGTACGGGACTGATAAAATCGATATCCGCAAAAATATTGATATATTACTTGTAAAATGTGTCTGAGAAATGACCCGGTGTCTTTCCATGTGCCACGATCCCGTGCCTATCTCTGCGTTTATTAATGGTGCTGTGTTAGGTTGCCAATAAAGTGTATCCGTTGTGGCACGCGATTTGTCAAATTACAAATTGTCAGCCCGATAAAAGTTTGGTTGTAAAAGATCGTTCCCATAGCCCACTTCCTGTGTGTGTTTAATGCGAGTTCCGTATGGCAATTGTTACTGCCGTTGCCCTGGTTCCAATTGTTGCCGCGCTCTCCCCCCTAGCGCTGCCCCCAGAGCCCCATTTCTCATGCTAGGAAATTGGAATCTGAAGGTTGTTGACAGGTACATAATATATTTTATTAGGCTTGCTGCTGTACAGTGGCGCCGCTAGTGGTGGCGGCCTGCGATAACGAGGATTAAAAACAAAACTACGATTGCTATTCTGCGCCGCTAATATTCATGGGCTAAATCTGTTTTTGAGGGAAGGGGAGTGTTTGGGGAGGGCTGTGGATAGCAAGCCAGGGCTCGCAGAACCAAGCTTGAGCAATTATTTGGTTGCGGAAGTTTGCCAAAATCAGTACCTGAAAGCTATGAAAGATGTGTCATAATTCTTAGACTTCACTCACAACAAGGCCTAGCTGGAATAGTAGGCCTATCAGTGTCGTGTCTACTGATCGAAGCAGTTTGGCCCATTCGGTTTGGTTTTCACGTTGAAAATAGAAGGCTCGCTCGGGACTCGAACTTGTCTGGCGGGTGGCCTCATTAGGAAGACTATTCCGAGCGAACCATCACCTGGAAATATAATAGGTTACGTATATGATAAATCATACAGCAATTACACTAGAAGAATACTAAATGGTCTATTCATTCAACACTTCCTTGCCTAATTCTAATTTATCTAGTTTTTATGTTCTCCGTTACGGTCAAGGGGTAAAAATGGTAACTTCCTACTCTGGTTGGCCCGGGTTCGATTCTTGACACTTTCTGGAATTTGTGATAGGTTTGAATGACTGGGTTAACTCAATCCTAGGTAGGTAACAGTTGAGTAGAGATTATGGTGGCGATTTAGGGGAAATGCACCGTGATAATCTGTTTTAGTTGAGTAGGGACCGAGCGAGTTGTCCGTGCGGTTGGGGTCGCGCAGCTGTGAATTTGCATTCTGGTGATAGTGGATTCGAACTCCACTATCGGCAACCCAGAAGATGGTTTTTCGTTGTTTCCCATTTTCACACCAGTCTAATACTGGGGCTGTACCTTAAGGCCACGGCTGCTTCCTTCCCACTCTTAAACCTTTTCTATTCCATCGTCGCCGTAAGACCTATCTGTGTCGGTGCGACATTGAAGAAAAAAATGAGTAGGGAAGTGAGTTAAGATTTCACTTGTTAACAGTGCTTCTCCTGGTGAATTCCGAGATGGTACCTAATATACTAGCAGCCCGCGCAGCAAATGTTGAACATAAATAAATAAATAAATAAATAAATAAATAAATAAATAAATAAATAGTAATAATATTTCCAAGGTACGTGGACAAACTGCAGTCGGTCTTTGTGATGTAGGTGTTGACGTTGGAACATTCCAGGCTGTGCAGGATCGGCCGCGTTTGTGAAGACGTCCCGTAGCAGAAATGGCAGTATATTCAGTAGCGGTGATTAGGAATTAGAGGTAGGGGTGAGGCGAAAATCTATAGACAACAAAAAGTACCCGGTTTTGTGGAATATGGGGGTTGGTGGCATATAAATAATAATAATAATAATAATAATAATAATAATAATAATAATAATAATAATAATAAAGGCTAAAAATTGGTAATTTGTTTGATGCGCTCTACCAAAGGAATAATATTACACATGTATTACAATTAAATGGAAGTACGGCGTGATTATCCAATTAAAAATTGTTTAGCATTTAACTACACACTAAGAAACTAACACACACTAAAGTGACTGCCAGACTGACAAAAGCGCGCAGCAAGTGGGCGAATAATCATACCTGTGTCCATGACCTTCGGAAAAGAAAAAAAGAAAAAAAATCCCTACCCTTCCTCACAACATATCAAAGTCTCCACTACTTGCTGTGGCGCTATACAGATCGGTTAGCCGCGACGAACGACATTTTGTGCTTATTTCCGCTAATAATTTTTGTTAATAATTAAATTAAATAAAGGAAAGAATTAGTTGATCAGACAACAGGGCTTGTACAATATTTCGTTCAATAATTCCTAGTTTCAACCGGCTAAAATGGAATAAAAATGTAATGTTTTCTCCACTAAGTGTGGGGGGGGGGGGGGGCACCCGCCTCGTCCCTCCTAATCGCGCTGCTGAGTATATTGATCTGTGTACTAATAATAATAATTATAATAATAATATTAATAATAATAATAATAATAATAATAATAATCGTATGGCCTCAGCTACAGTGTGCAGACATTTCAATTTGACGCCATCTGGCTGTCTGCTCGTCTATTTCGTCGTACGATGTCGGCATGTAAAAGATCTCTGGTGACACATTTGGTGTTTACCCGACAAAATTAATCTCAGCCATAGACGCCCAAGAGAGTTTCGGTTTACTCGGTTTGCCATCTAGTGGGCCTAGAGTAAAACTGATCTGTGTACTTAATGCTATGTAGGGAAGCTAACTCTATAAGTTCATAAGAACAAATATTTAAGCCACCATTCGCATCAACGTCACACTAGCGTCTTAACAACATGCTAACACGCTACTGCTTGAATGTTGACCAGAGAGGGCGTCACCCACTAGATGGCGCGCCCCACTCCTTCAGGGTGGGGAATTAAAACATTGACATGAATGCCTGAAACCGGCATTCTCCCGCATAGCGCTAATAGCGATAATACTAGCCGATACTAGCTGCCGTGCATAGCGGAGGGCCTTGGAACTAAATCTGCTGCTACACGGTATATACGTAGCGGATGGCCTTGAAATTACAACTACCACACGATACCTAGCCGCCCTAGTTGCGAACCATGGTAACTAGTGGAAGATCTTTGTACTAGTTAAAGCAAAATTAATTACGTAGGAAAATCAGTAATTCTATAAAAACAGCTGGTTTTTCCGATGACCTTCAGATTGTTCGCTTTAAAATATAGAGTTGCTCATTGAAATCTGTTCAGCCGTTTTCTCATAATTTCCATTATCGGAAATGGCTTATTACATTTAGTTAGATATGCATGACCAGCTTCCTTTCCCATTACTGGTCATAATAACTACTAACTTAGAGATACCGCATGTTTATTATATGGATAGGTTTCGCACGCGCTTCTGCTCTCTGTCGTATGTAAAGGCAACCCAAGACTAAGACATTACGTAATAATACAGTTTATCCAAATCAGTACCGCGGTATAATGAGAAACGAAAATCCACGGTCTGTTTCCAGTCATTCAACCGGATTAAGAATGGAATGAATGAAGCCCCCATCTAGCGACGAGGATAGGAATTGTGCCGGCTGCTGCACGGCCGACTGGATCCTTCGCTGCGCACCTTCAAGTCGGCCGTGGCTGCTGAAGCCTGTCGCTCAAGGAAATGCCCCCTATGGAAATGCCTCAGTATGATACTCTAATTTTACGCCTCAGTTCTGTTCATAACTTTGGTCTTCCACCGCTAGATTCCGCGATGCACGGTCAAAAGAAATTTCTGTTTGAGCCACTGCGCTAACAAAATCGATGTTACTTTAGTTAAACTCTAAGAACAGACACAGTTGGCTAAACGATACGGGTCGTGTAGCTGTGGCGTTGCTGTCGGGTGCATTCAGGAGACAGCCAACTCGAGCTATTTCTCGTACTCTGTGTATTTTCTTTCAGTGGATTATTCTCTTCAACTCTCTCAGAAGTTTTACTGATAGTAGGTGTATGTCCTTCTGATATTAGAATTGCGTATACATATTGGATAAATCACGTGTACTCATAGTAGATCCCAAAGCAGGTGGAAGGAATAATTTGAAAATATTATCAAAGTAAAAGGAAATCTTTCTGTTGACGTCGCAAACAACCGAGCTCGTGGGGAGGTGCGTGGTGAAATTACGCATGAAGAAATGAAACGAATGTTCATATGGATTTGGCTCAGTTTTCCAACCGGATGCCCTTCTTGATGCCTACCCTGTGTGGTAGGAGGTATTCACCATTGCTTTTTTTTTTTCTTCTATGGTACCGAGCTCGATAGCTGCAGTCGCTTAAGTGCGGCCAGTATCCAGTATTCGGGAGATAGTAGGTTCGAACCCCACTATCGGCAGCCCTGAAAATGGTTTTCCGTGGTTTCCCATTTTCAGACCGGGCAAATGCTGGGGCTGTACCTTAATTAAGGCCTCGGCCGCTTCCTTCCCACTCCTAGCTATTTTCTGTCCCATCGTCGCCATAAGACCTATCTGTGTCGGTGCGACGTAAAGCAACTCACAAAAAAAAAAAAAAAAAAATCTGTGGTAATTAGTAGTGTGGTGCTTTGTGTGTATATGAAGAGGACTGCATAGGGCAAACACAAATACAGTCCTCGAGTCTGAGGCATTAACCTGACGCGATTCAGTTCCCCGACCCGGCCGAGAATTGCACCTGGCACCTTCTGAATATTCAGCCAAGAAGCCAGACTCCGAATTTAGGAAGTATTATTTTATATCCTTTCAGAATATCATTTTATACAAAGCCTAGTACAGTGGAACCTCGATATATCGAATCAACTCGGGAGCTAATTTTATTTCGAGTTATCGAAATTTCGAGATATAGAGAATACCGTTTTTGAGGAGCATTTATAGCACATAATTGAATCATATGTATATATATATATATTTTTTTTTTTTTTTTGCTAGTTGCTTTACGTCGCACCGACACAGATAGGTCTTATGGCGACGATGGGACAGGGAAGGGCTAGGAGTGGGAAGGAAGCGGCCGTGGCCTTAATTAAGGTACAGCCCCAGCATTTGCCTGGTGTGAAAATGGGAAACCACGAAAAAACCATTTTCAGGGCTGCCGACAGTGGGTTTCGAACCTACTATCTCCCGAATACTGGACACTGGCCGCACTTAAGCAACTGCAGCTATCGAGCTCGGTACGGATTTATACTGAATATAATTATAACAGTACCGGTATTTAAAATATACAGACTATTTTATGGCATCACTTTAATTATAACTAGAGCCCGGATTTCCATGCAAATGCCTGTTCGTAAATAAACTGGTTACACTTCTGAAACTTCGCAAATATTCGTTTTATGACTAATCAATTCCAAACAACCATACTTTTCCCGTGCATGTTTGCATGTTTTGGTCTTTTGGGGAGAAAATTCATGCATAATGCATATTTTGAAAATTTTGGATTTAATGGTGAATAATTGGACATTTAACTTATATGATTTTTTCGCATTTGACGCATATACTATGTTAACTTGCATGATAGTGCCTTTTTTGAACATGAGTTCGCAGAATTTGGGACCGTATGTACACGTTATTTGTCTATTATTGAGAGAGAAAGAAAATGTATTCCTGGTATACTACTTGACAACCAAAGTTAGATGCAAAGGGGTCCTATAATACAGTTAGCCAAGCACTCTCTTATCCGTTGCTTGAGTAAACATTGACATAAGCGGGAAGACTCCACGTCAGCTGCTCTAATCCTTAGAAATAAGGTGTCACAGTGAAACTGAACCCTAAATTTTGCATACTAAATGCTATTTCTTTTTTCTTCTATGTTAGACGAAGAAATTAAAACTTGAATCACATTACTGTTACGCCGCGTTACTGAGATGGCAGCTTACAAACCTTGGTTTTGCACTGAATTTTGTTTTGTTTTACTGGAATTTCCTACCCTGAACTCTAACTGTTTACGCCTCTGAGGACAAAATAATTGAGAAAAGAAGGTAGTTAGAAAGCAGCACGCTTACATGCTTCAAATTGTAATTTATTGTTGGACTGTGCTGTGAACTGTTGGTGTCATGCCACCTGTTAAAATTCTACGAAGAGACCACGTGTCTAAATGGAGTGAGGAAAGGAATTGCAAAGTCAATTTTTGAAAAGAGATAACTCTAAGTATACTTCGTCCTAAATGCAATCATTTTAGTATGAACCTGTCACTTCTTGTGACGTAGAAAGATCATTTTCTGTGTTCAGGAATGTTCTGTCAGATAAACGAATGAACTTAAATGAAGACAATGTGGAGAAATTAGTTGTTGTACAATGTTTCAAAACGAAGTGAAAATATAACAAAGTTGAACGGAATTTTGATAGTGCATATTTTCCACTTTATTGTGCATGTTTCGTCATTTGATAGTGCATGAATGCATGCATATTTTTAGATTTGATAGTGCATGGAAATCCGGGCTCTAATTATAACCCTTATTATAGTAACTTTTTAGAAGACATGATACAGTACATACAGAAGTGAAACAAGAAACATACCTCGGTTAAGACCTTTGGAAAAAATCCGTTAGTCTCTTCTGTTTGTTACTGTTAAGCTTTACTCCCTTCACTTTGAAACTTTTCGTCAATACCACGCAGCCGAGATTCGTAAATGGAGCTTGTCATCCGCGACGTCGGGGGTTGCTTTCGTACGTGACCGATAATTAATTCACACCCGAGAAACATCGAGGCTTCGCCGATTTTCCGATCATTAGAAGGTTTAGTTTTTCGGTTCCCGTCATATTAGCTCACAGCATCATTGTAAACCTTTCCTTACTTCTTACCTGTTCCTCACAAACCACAAATGCCGTATTTGCACAGTTAATGTTGCACAAAATTCGAGTTACAGAGTATTTTTTACTTCAAGGGAGGAAATGTTTGCTTCGAAAAATCGAGAATTTCGAGTAATAGAGAAATAAATACCCGTGAAGAATAGGACAAACGGCCAGGAAATTTAAATTACTTTGAGATACTGAAGATTCGAGTAATGAAATGAAATGTCGTAGGGCTTTTAGTGCCGGGAAATCCCAGGACGGGTTCGTCTCGCCAGGTGCAGGTCTTTATATTTGACTCCCGTAGGCGACCTGCGCGTCGTGATGAGGATGAAATGATGAAGACAACACATACACCCAGCCCCCGTGCCATTGGATTAACCAATCAAGGTTAAAATCCCCGGCCCGGCCGGGAATCGAACCCGGGACCCTCTGAACCGAAGGCCAGTACGCTGACCGTTCAGCCAACGAGTCGGACATTTGAGTAATGGAGTTTCGAGATATCGAGGTTCGACTGTATTTTCATTCACAAAACATACTTCGTAGTTATGAGAAGATGTAGTAGTTATGCGCGTGATAGTATGGAAATCATAGTATTTCGTTTCACGCTCCGTACACCTGGAAGTCCTTTATATCTTGTCTGAGCATTGAAAGCATTATTCAAGTATTATTTCGTTCCTAATCTTTCCTCGAAAAACGATAAATACTGGGGTTATGGAAGACCCTAGCCCTTTCCTGAGTGTGTGTGACAGTTTGTGATCTAAATGTGAAAGACGATGACAAAGCTTGTTTATTCCACGAAGTTTTTTTGTGGCCCTGTCTGTGGTGTAGGTCGTGGACCTTAGTCTCCTGTGACGTCATCGCTTCCGCGGGATGATTGATTGAGAGTTTGATATATACTACATTGGGCCAGGTCTGGAATAGCGGTGACGTAATTCCTTTGAAGCCTCGCGAGTGTAAATAATACAGAGGAGGAGAGTAAATGTTACGGTACTTTCCTCTTTATCACATTAGATTACGGGAAACTTGGAAGGCACAGTGATTATATTACATACATTTATCTCTTTAGTGCGAAGCTGGTCTATGTGATATTTGTTACCAGCAAATTGATAACATTGAGGCGTGGAGGGTATTGTCTCCCTGTTCAAGCTGCTGGTAAATATTGAACGTACACTCCATCCCTACCAAATGGTGCTACAACCTTGATGGATAGACCTTGGTCTACCTACCAAGCGAGCGCTGTTCATCATCCCGAAGTCTTCCCGTAGGTTACTAGGTGTGGTCAGCGCGACGAATCCTCTCGGCCGTTATTCTTGGCTTTGTAGACAGGGGCCGCTATCTCATCGTCAGATAGCTTCTCAGTTGTTCTCACGTAGGCTGAAAGGACTTTGAACCAGCCCTGGGATGCAGGTAAAAATTCCTAACCTGGCCAGGAATCGGACAGTCACGCTACCGCCAGAGCATGGAGCCGACTAAAACCAAGTGCCTTATCCAAACTTGGACATTGGCGACCCATTCATTATCCCTAGAGAAGCCCGAGGCCACTGATCAGGCATCGTGAGGCGCAGAGTGGCCAGTTCCTTTCCTCCTCTAACCGCGTGGATTGCCCATCCAGATGGTAACCACGCCAAATGTTGCTTACCTTCGGGAGATCGTATAGGATCTGGTGTTTCAACATGGCTACGCCGTTAGCGTTGGCGTTGCTTTAGATGCATGGATATATCTGTGTAGTCTTGATTTCATGATCGGTGTAATTAGTATAATTTTACTTCAGCAGCTCGATAGTAAATTAATAATAATCAGCTAAAATACGAAATAATCTGAAATATAATCTACATTGAATTTATCACCTTCATAGCCATGCTCATTACTTCATGCGCCTTGATATAGGCCTGACTGGGAGGTGTCACCTTCCGGGGACGGTGAGCTCGAACCGTGGAGCCCTCTTTTCTGGTGTTAATTTCACGTTGATGAAGGTGAAGAAGTAAATTAGTTCAGTCTAAAACGAACCTGTTTAAAATGCCAATGGCGTGTCTGTATGATACACTTGTATGAATCATAGAAAATCTTAATTGTGCATGGAAATTCTGATGAATTCTCCCCACGATACGCTTGAATTCTCCTTGGAATTTAACTTCATTAGCTAGCATTATTCTCGAAGAGGACTTTGCACTAGTAAACTTGGAAATCTTCACGAATGCTGAATATTGTAAGGCGTATCAGTGATGGTAAGTGTGACAAGGCTTGTAATTCTTGCATCACTGGAAAGAAAGTTTCTGTTTGTTCGAAGCTCCAGTTTGTGGCTTAGAAGAGCTAATTAGATGTCGCAGTGACGTAAGATGCGACCGTCTGAGTGCTTGTGCATTATTGAGGACCACTTTCTTCGTGGCGGAATACATGGACTTACTCTCTCAGACAAGAAGATACGGAACATAGCCTCATTATGTACATCTTATCTGATTCGCGTAAAAACTTGCTTTATATATGAACCTTGTGTGAGGGTATATTGTCAATCACTCAATCAATCACTATTGATATGCATTTAGGGCAGTCTCCTAGGTGGCAGATTCCGTATCTGTTGTTTTCTTAGCCTTTTCTCAAATGATTTCAAAGAAATTGGAAATTTATTGAACATCTCCCTTGGTAAGTTATCCTAATCCCTAACTATTAAAGAATATTTGCCCCAATTTTTCATTTTGAATTGCAACTTTATCTTCATATTATGATCTTTCCTACTTTTAAAGACACCACTCAAACTTATTCGTCTACTAATGTCATTCCACGCCATCTCTGCACTGGCAGCTCGGAACATAACCACTTAATCTAGCAGCTCGTCTTATTTCTCCCCAGTCTTTCCAGTCCAAACTTTGCAACATTTTTGTAGCGCTACTCTTTTGTCGGAAATCACCCAGTTGGGGTCCTACCAGAGACTTATATGCCCTCTCCTTTACATCCTTATTACCACCCCTAAACACCCTCATAACAATGTGCAGAGATCTGTACCTTTTATTTACAATCCTATGTATGTGATTACCTTATATTAACAGCTAGGTACTTACAGTGACCCCCATACGGTACGTTCACCCCATCAACGCAGTAATTAAAACTGAGGTGACTTTTCCTATTTGCGAAACTCACAACATGACTTTTAACCCCGTTTATCATCATACCATTGCCTGCTGTCCATCTCACAACATTATCGAGGTCATTTTGCAATTGCTCACAATCTTGTAACTTGTTTATTACTCTATACAGAATAATAACATCCGCAAAAAGCATTACCTCTGATTTCACTTCTTTACTCATATATATCATTTATATATATGACTCTGTTGATGGTGGTTTGTCCGTTCGATGGGGACTTCAAGCCTTGAGCAGACACCTTGGTGTTATTCGACAGGAGTGGGCTATGTGCTGACACCGAGTTTTACTCTGCCTCATTATCGTCACCAGCACACACACAGACACACGAAGCACTTCATTGACATTCTTTAAATCAAATGTTTGAAATATTCATCCCCTGCCTGAATAGAGATGTCAGTTCGTCGTCATATCGACTTGTGAATAAGCGTCGACATTTCGCATGTAGTTCGTATTGTTCACAATTCGCTTACGGAGCGATGACGTAGCATCGTTCAGTTCAGCCAAAACAGTTACTTACTTAATCAACGTCTGATTTAATTCCTGAAAATGAACTATTACTTACACTAAGATCATACTAGACAGTGCAGAAATGCATTTCCGGGCCCATGTGGATACGATCTAGTTCTTTCCGGATGTGAGGAATCTCTTTCTGAAATGTTGCCGCATATCCTTTATTATACAGGGTTATTCACGTAAGTTGTTACACGGACATAACTGCGTACAAGTTGAAACATCTAAGTATTTTAAAAATCGGACCGTTACTTTTTGAGATATCAATAAGAACGCATTTGGGTTTTTGCTTGCCGCTTCAGACAGCGTACGGTCGGCCAAGGACGTGTTGGCACGCAAGCTGTTTTCTAGCATTGATTCCAGCCACAGAACGGATACCAAGCATGTACTGTAAACTATCGTACACATAATGTGATGTACCGTAACCTACCCTGGGTGTGTAACGATATTGTATGACTGGCGAACACACCACGGGGAAGGGACATTATTCATTTTTTTTCCTAGAAGGAGCTCTTCCGGTGTCCTGTATTAGGCTTATTTATCAATCCATATAGTAGTATGTACTGTACACTCAAACTAGTCACAACTATAGCTTTCGTTATGTTCCTTTGAAATAAAAGTAATTAGTTTATTCCTTTCAAAACATCACACCTCCCTCTCCTGTCATGAGTTCGCCTGTCATACACACTTCGGAAACCCATCACATGTGTACGATATGCTTACATTCCTGGTATCCATTCTGTGGCTGGAATCGCACCCAAGAACCTGCTTGCGCGTCAATATGTCCTTGGCTGACTTCACGCTGCCTGATGCGGCATGCAAATCAGCGCATTCTGTTTTTATTAATATCTCAAAATCTAACTGTCCGATTTTGAAAATACTTACATATTTGAACTTGTACCTAGTTAAACTTTTAGACTAGCTGTATGAATTTATGCCGTTCTGTTTAAATCTCGGCTATTAATCATCCCATGAGAATACGTAGCACATTATTTTAAAAGCTCCTGGGTACCATTTACGAATATGAAAACAGAATGCCGATATATTTAATGGTTTAGAAGTTATTTCCGTGTAACATCTTAGGTGAATAACCCTGTATAGTTTCTTTCTGTCTAGTAAAGACGAGGAAGATTTGACTGCGAGTTTGTATGTATGTATGTATGTATGTATGTATGTATGTATGTATGTATGTATGTATGTATGTATGTATGTATGTATGTTGGGTATTCAGCCCGAAGGCTGGTTTGACCCTCCACAGTTCCGCCAACATTTAAAAATTATCCGTTCAGCAGTTCGTCACACAGTACTGCTCTCTGACAGTCATTCTGACACCGAGCGAGTTGGTTACGCGATTCGAGATATGGTTTCCCGTGGTTTCTCTTTCTTCCCCGTTGAGGGGGCTTTACTTTAATGAAGGCTAGGAGACTCTTGGTGATTGATGAGTTACAAGCATCTTTCATATGAGCTTTCTCGAAATTCTACAGCCTGGTATTGAAGTTGTAAAAATATCCGTATAGAATTCCGTATCCGGCCATTTTCTTGAGTATGATGTGCATCGTCCTACTATATTCAGAACAATGCATTCCGTGAGGTCTTGAAGAGATGCCGCTAACATCAAGAATCTTAGGCAATGGGTCTAAGAGCTCTCCAACTGTGAAGATAGGACGCAATTACTGCTGTTCGTCCTCAACAATGAAGCGCGCCAATGCGGGGACAATTGCAGACACCCTCTAAACTTCCAAAACATAGCTGTTAGATGACAGCGTCGTGCACAGATGTTCTCGAGAAGTGTTTATTCGCTGTAGTTCCTGGGATTTTACATTCAAAGTTTATGATCTTTACAAGATTGTTAGGAGACTTATGATGTAGAAAGAAGATATGAATTTTGGCTGGTTGAACGACAGCATAAGACACTTACTGCCTTTGAAAATAGTAATCTTCATTTCTACTTTTTTTTTTAACCAGGGATGTGAATCAACCACGAAAGATCAGGAAATTCTGTATTTTATTTTACACCCACAGCTGTGTCAAAATTCAGTACTCCAGCTTCTAGGGGTTATAGAAGAGACTGAGATATACGTTTTTTGATTGATATCCATGAGTCTGAAGCAATTATTGACTGACAAAATCAGAAACTGTACTCTTAAGGGTACAAATTAATTATGTCGTTCATCGAAAACATTAGTGTGTATGAGACTCCAGTTGAACAGCTGCGAACTCTATACAACACATGCGTACAGGCAATGACACGTTGTTGCAGAGCGTGTATTGAAACAGGAGAACGCAGTTTTGAACGATTTTTATAAAAGAAAGT
Source organism: Anabrus simplex (assembly GCF_040414725.1). Taxonomy (NCBI): domain Eukaryota; kingdom Metazoa; phylum Arthropoda; class Insecta; order Orthoptera; family Tettigoniidae; genus Anabrus; species Anabrus simplex. The sequence goes on along the minus strand of NC_090267.1, from coordinate 333,262,907 downwards.
TACTATTAATCACTGGTGTTTTCTGTTTTCCTGTACGGTTGTTGAGACCTGGACTGTGAAGGCTAGTGACAAGAACTGAATATATGCCTTTGAGATGTGGTGTTGGCGGAGAATGCTCCTTATACCATGGACAGAGAGAAGAACAAATGCCTCCATTATAGAAGAACTGAGCATCACAAAACTTTTATCTTCCCGCGTTAGTGAAAGTTACCTCCAGTTCCTGGGACACATTTTGAGGAGAGGAGACAATTTAGGAAAGACCATTCTGCAAGGTAAAATTGAAGGCACCAGACCAAGAGGCAGAACAACAAGTAGATGGTTAGACCAAGCAAAACAAAATCACCGGTCTACCTCTTCACAATATCTTAAGAAGAGCTGAAGATCGCTCACGATGGAAAAATCTCGTTAAGGATGCAGTTACTAATGATGTGAAGACATGAGGTCACGACACTCAGCAATGAGTAAACCGACTGATGATGATGACTACTAATTTGACGTATAATAGTCTTATATTCACCCACCTCAAACTATACTTCAGCCAGTGAGTTCTACCATTGGTTGATAAAACTTATCTGCTTTTGTCCCTTTTATCATCCCTAGAAGTTTGAGTATTGACTTTTAATACGCCGTTTATATCCAGGGTGTATCTAAACATTTGTAGCAAACGTTGGGGTTATTCCTCGGATAAAAACAAGACAGAATGTCCCTCTGTACACATGCCCTGCAATGCCTTGGTATTAAAGTACAGGCTTTGTACATGGCCACTACCATACTGACGTTTTTGTCGTCCATAATACATTTTGCTCACCGACAAGGCCACACATGGAAGAGATGAAGTCATAAACTTGTGTAAGACACACACGTGGGCAGTTGAAAATCCCTGTAGTACGCTTGTCGCTAATCATAAACAGCGCTTTCGACGCAATGCTTGATGTGGCAGTATCCATGATCAGGTGATCCGCCCATACGTGTGCTACCCTGACGACTGAATGGACCTGCGTACCTGACCTTATTTGAAGGACACATTCGCTGTACTACTGGAACATGTGCCCCTAGCAATTCGCCGTGCCTTGCGGCTTATGCATGATGAGGCTCCAGCGCACTTGTTTGCATGTACGCCTGTATTTGGACAAAACCGTCCCATGACTGCCGGGCGTCGAGGTCTTGTGCATGTCCTACCCGATCACCTGGCATTAATCCACTGGACTTACATCTGTAAGGACACGTGAATAGTGTGGTATTCTCTACCCCGGCTAACGATTTCAACAGCGCACAATAACGCCTGTGCAGATATTCGACAGGGCCCAGGTATCTTCGAGCGCCTTCACCAGTCCATGTTGAGGGTCCTCATGATGGATATTTTGAGCATCTCCTCTGATGTTCATCCTGTAGCTCCGACCCGTGTAACTCGGTAATAACATATTGTAGATCATGTGTTCATAGGGGCACTTTTTCTTGTTTTTGTCCCAGGAATCACCCCCGACGTTGTGATAAATGTTTATATACACTCTGTGTAGTCTACGAACGCTTAACATCTTACTAGTATTGTTCAAGATGGACGTAACGCCATTCAATTAATTTATATTAGAATATGGGAAGGAGGCAGCTGTACCCTGTTCGTTGGATACTATCCCTCAGTTCACTTGGAGTTGAACTGGAGAAACAACGGAAAACCACTTGTTTGATAGTCGCGAGGAAGATTTCTACTTACTTCTCTTCGCCTCAGTAGGCCTGCTCCCGAGACTGCATGCACTCCATTTCAGATCCTAAGATAATTTTTCAATCCATAATATACCCAGGCGAACCGGGCGGTTACTTATTATGCCAATACCAGTACCACAGCGGTGGCTAACTTAATTTGAAAAAGAGAAGTTCGGTGCGCTCTTTTTAATCCTTTCTCTAGTAGTGATCAAAGAGGGCCGGATGAGCAAAGATGCAGCCATCCTTGCATTCACTTTGAGGTGAACCGGAGAATCAACGGAAAACCACTTCTTTGGTGGTCGTGAGGAATAAACTTCAGCTACAGAATACTGTCGTCTGAAATTCTTGGAGAGGGATGAATGTGTTGGTAGATACAAGCTAGCTCGGAGTAAGAATCCTATCCGGTGTATGCTCCAAAAAATTAAGACCTACCAAATACATAATTGACAAATACTGGTAACTAGGAATAGCAAGAAATTTCAACTGCGTTTGGATGGAATGTATCAGTACATCACTCTTTGCGTTTGTATCGTTAGAAGCTTGGCGCACGCAGAGGCAGTTCCTCCCGCCCTCTATTTAACTGAGCCCGGTAATCACCATATTCGACAGCTCGCCCAACCTCCTTCCCCCCCTCTCTCTCTCTCTCTCTCTCTCTCTTTTCTTGTTGATGTACACTCGCGTTCCGTCAGTAACCACTTTTCCTCGTAGTCCAAGATCGAAGCTCGCTTTGTTCAGTGTATGAGCATTGATCTCCTCGTCACTAGGTCGTTACTTCGTTCTTATTTCATGTATGGGGCAGTCACCACAGCCAGTGGGCCCGAGGAGCAATTAAATTAGAGATAACTGTCATTTTGGTTAAATGGCGCTGTGGTACGCCCGACAAATGTAATAGTTCGGCGTGGTATATGACTGTGACGTCTTCAGATCTCTTAACTAGCCCTGTAGGTAATAGGTGTGCACAGGATGGGTAAGACACGAGATCTCGGCGCGTTAGATCGCGGCCAGATTGTTGGTGCCATACGTATGGGCTATTCCGTGTCGAGAGTATACTACGAGCATGAGGATTCGGACAAAACCACCATCGCCAGGGTCACCTGCCGTGGAGTACAACGTGTGGATCACAGGGGTCATTGTCGACTAACTTGGGTTGTAATAGCTGGTTACAGTGCAACAGATTACTCGGGAATTCATTCCTGGATAACAACGAAGTGTGCACATCCAGGACTATCTCCTCGCAATGAGGTACAGAAGCCACCGTCCCGTTTGAGTACCACTGCTCACCGCACGTCACAATGCACAACGAATGACATTTACACAGGGACACTACCATTGAACTCTCACAGCATAAAGCTATATTGTCTGGACGAATGAGTCGCGGTACCAGTTGTACACGCCGATGGCAGGGTACGACTGCGTCTCCAAGCCCTCGAGGCAATGGATTCGTCTTTTCAGTATGGTATAGTTCAGGCCGGAAGTAGTTGTATCATCGTAAAGGGACTGTTCGCGTGGGATGAATAGGGCCCCTGATACATCTGAAAACGTCCCTCACCGACGGTCGATAGAAGAACCTGCTGTCAGATCATGTCCATCCATTTGTTCACTCCCAGTACATTGTAGAAGACCTGTCTGTACAGTAAGACTGCACCGTCCAGTCGTTCCCGAATTGTGACCGATTAGTTTGAAAAACAGTCCACGGGCATGATGATGGTCCAACTGAACACGTCCAAAATGCTGTCGAGAGAGAGGCACACGACGTTGACCCTGCTCCGAACAATATCTGTGCATTACGGGAGGCTGTGCAGTGGTCATGGACCAGTATAACTTCCCATGCTTCCAGTATCTTGTAGAGTCCCTGTCACGCCGCATTGCCAGCCGCATCAGGGTGAAAGGTGGTGCCACATGCAGTTAGCAAAGTATCTCAAATTTAATTATTCATCAGTGTACAGGGTGATCACAAAGTCGCATTACTCCCTATGTGTTACGTAGATGGTAATGAATTGTTGTGGGATCATGGCAGAGGACACCTTTTTGAGGTATTGTGACTACTCGTTATTATTTATTCCAGGGTGTCTCTATGTACACCATCGTTTTCATAACAGAGTATGATTCTCCCCCATGTACGATGTGATATTCTCCTCAACATTGCTGGCGTGATGGTAGTAAATGCACGTCGAACAGCATCCTTAAGTTCGTCAACTGTCTCGTAACGTGTGGCAGCAACCTCCTGTTTAATGAACCCCCATAATGCATTATCACAGGTTGAGAGATCAGTACTTCGGGGTGGCCACTCCAAAAGCGCAGGCAAATGGACAGAAGCACATCCAATCCACTTATCAGGCAATACCTCATTGAGATATTCTCTAACGGCAATAGCATATTGGGCTGGTGCTCTATCTGAAACCTTATAGTGAAATCATGCTGAATATCTCTCATTGGCTTTCCTGTATGCCCACGTGCTCATTACGACCCGTTCCTCCATGGTGTAAGTGGACTCATCCGCCATGATTTAGATGTATATGAACACCTACAACAATAAGAAAGTACAATTCATTAACATCAATGTAATACATAGGTAACACGATCTATATAATACATAGTGGTTAATGGGACTTCGTGATCACCCTGTACGTTACTACGAGTAAGGCCGGCCGTACACGTTGCGGTGTACCGGAGAGGTTTACCTGTACAGTTGACCTGCACAGGCGACGACTTCATACACGGTACGGTTTGTCCATCAGTTGACCTCTCGGATTCCTTCAACTTTGTCAATAATTTTGTATAAGCGGCATCTCTCAGTGAACGATTGTGATACTCCTTGCTCTTCACACGCCACAGACAAGGTTCAGATTTGTACAACTCGATAAACTCCTCTAAAACTTGAGTTCGCTTACGGTTTGACATGTTTCGTATAGTATTCTATCAAAACAAAAAATCACCGGTAACCAAAAAGAAATTGCAAAACAAAACAAACCGAGTGGTTTTGTAAAAACAAATAAACAGAACTCAAGACCCTCTTCCTGCGCTTGTCCTGCTTCAACTGAGCTGAAACCTGTGCAGGTCTTGGGTGAATCACACAGACGTGCAGTTATGTTCAACTGCGCAGGTAACGGAATTTTTTTTCAATTCTTCCTGGCTCGCCTGTACAGGTCTGGCGACCTGTGCAGGTTCATCGAACGTAGGTGCCACCCACGCTCCGGTTTACCTGCGCAGGTCAACTGTACAGGTAAACCTCTCCGGTACACCGCAACGTGTATGGCTGGTCTTAGTCGCGTGGTTCGGGTTACGTAGCCGTGAGCTTGCATTCGAAAGATGGCGGGTTGGCAGCCTTGGAAATGTTTTTTTCGGTATTTTCCTATTTTCGCACCAGGTTGTTCCCTAACTAAGGTAACAGCTGAAAAGCGAGGATTCGCATATTTGAGATGTTTACGACTACATGAAACACGTTCGCCCTTGTAACGTACAATATTTTGCTTTGTATTGTGTTAAATTTATTTTTAGGTCAATAATATTAAGAACACATTATGCTCAGTTCAGGGCCCACGATTCAAACTTTCGGCGCCATCCATGACAATCGATACCGTTCGAGGATCTGTCGATAGATGCATCAACTCCCCACATGCCGCAGTGTAGCAGTCTAGAAGCAGACCTACCTAAATAACCGTTTTACATGCAGTGAAAAAAGGTACGTTTTTGTTATGCCTGTTGCTCACGGTAAAATTTTCTGTCAAATTTATTGTACAATAATTTAATTTTATAAAATTTCTGTTGCTCACGATTAAATTCAAGTTTTATAAAACCTTTGATGAAACTTTTCATAAAATAGGACATCTATTTCGTAAAATTAATTTTACGAAACGAACCAATCAGCGAAGCTGACATCACGATGATGCTGGCGCTACGTCGTAAGTAGATTGTGAAGCTCGATTGTAAAGAAACTTCTTTGTAAAATGGCAGGACCCGGGTGGACTAAGGAAGCTGTTAGTGTTTTACTGACGAATACCAGAAATATCCATATTTGTACGAGGTTAAAACGCCACTTTACCACAATAGAAATGCAAGAAGAGAGGCAGAAAACACAATCGCCAAATTCCTATATGAATGCTGGTCTTCTAACCTCTACTAATTTTCGACCAACGACAGCAATCCTCTACCTTCTTCTCTTCTTTTGATCCAATCCCGAGTCCAGCATTTCCTGGCATTTCTTTTCTTCGATTTTACCACCGTACAACATACAATTGCAGCTAAAGCAGCAAGTTTTGCTTTGTTGGAGCCATACTCTCTAACACACTGTACGTTGAACAGCTGATTTTTGGTTTATAAGTTTATCGATAGATGGCAGCACATACACATTTTAGTTCAGAAGTGATTCATAGATGGCCATCCTGATGTTTCCACGGATTTTATAAAATAATTTTACCGTGAGCAACACAACTTGTTTTCACCAAATTTTTATAAAATTAATTGTACAACGAATTTTACGAAACATTTTACCGTGAGCAATGGGCATTAGTTGAAGTTGAGTGCAATAACTGCAGTAGTCTATCGTGAAGTTCCACTTTCCATTTTGGAGAACGTAACGATATAAAATGCCACATAGTGTGGAACTAATGAAGTTGATAATACAGTATTCTTACGTACTGGGATGATAGCAGCCGTGGCCTTAATTAAGGAACAGCCAGGTGCGAAAATAGGAAACCACGGAAGATTAAATCATGAGATGACTTGTAGTTGAGCAGGAGGCAGCCGCGTGGTCTGTATGTTGGGCAGCTGTTCAAACATGGCTGCGATTTTGTCACGTTGATTTTTGTTTTTACAAGTTGTTTTACGTCTTAGTCCGACTCGTTGGCTGAATAGTCAGCGTACTGGCCTTCGGTTCGGAGGGTCCCGGGTTCGATTCCAGGCCGTTTCGTGGATTTTTAATCGCTTCCGATTAATTCCTCTGGCTCGGGGACTGGGATTTGTGCCCGTCCCAACACTCTCCTCTTCATATTCACACAACACACTACCGTACCCTACCAAGCACCACAGAAACACACAATAGTTATTACATCCCTCCATATAGTGTTGGCGTCGGGAAGGGCCTCCGGCTTTAAAACAGGGCCAAATCCATATGTACGACGCAGTTCGCACCCGCGATCCCACAGGTGTGGAAAAAGCGGTAGGAAAAGAAGTTGCTTTACGTCTTACCGGCACAGATAGGTCTTATGGTGACGATGGGACAGGAAAGGGCTAGGAGGGGTAAGGAAGAGACCGTGGCTCCAGCACTTGCCTGGTGTGAAAATGGTAAACCACAGAAAACGATCTTCAAGGCTGCCGATTGTGGGTTCGAACCCACGATTTCTCGAATACAAGCTACGTGACTCAAAGCGCGCGACCACTTGCTCGGTAACTTTGATTCCAGCCCAGACAAGTACTGAACAATCACTGCACCATGCTCGTAGGAACAAATGGTTTCAACTGAGGAGCCGACACTGCGGGAACGCGTTGCGACAAGGGCACCCAGCCTTGAACCCCAGGCTAAATCCTAATCTGAGCTTATGTGTTCCGCCTTTACTACACAGACGTGGAAAGGTGGTATTAAAAAAAGTGAAAGATACGACCCACTCAGGGGATGTAAACTCTGCCGCAACAGATGTTAATTACAATTGGGGAGGGCTGGGCTGAGTGGCTCAGACGGTTGAGCACAGGTGGGCAGGTTCGATCCTAGATCAGGCCGGTTGTATTTGAAGGTGCTCAAATAGCGTACTTCTGCCTCGTGTCGGTAGATTAAGTGGCATGTAAACTCTGTGAGACAGTATTCCAGCACCTTGACGTCTCCTAAAACCATAAAAGTAGTTAGTGGGACCGAAAACCAGTAAGATTATTCTTTAGCGCTGGGAAACGGAAACCTAAAATAAATATTGATCACTTCTGCTTCATAAGAGTAATAATAACAGCGTATAGTCTCCGAAGAGGCCTGGTGCAGGTATTTCGAGTTGACACCCTATAGGCGCGTGTATAAGGACGGGGCTCTCTACCTGTGATGAGTTCTAATGCTGGAGATGGCACACACTTCCAGCCCCCGAGCCATTGGAATTCGAAGATTAAAATCTTCGACCCGGCCAGAAATCGAACCCGGCACCCTCGGGACCAAAGGCCAGCACGCTAACCGTTTAGCCATGGAGCTGGACATTGTATGTGTATATATATATATATATATATATATATATCGCACCGATTCAGATAGGTTTTATGGCGACGATGGGACAGGAAAAGGCTAGGAGTGGGAAGGAATCGATTGTGGCCTCGATTAAGATGCATCCCCAGCAATTGCTGGGTGTGAAAATGAGACACTGTCTGCGGAGGGTGGGGTTCGAACCCACTATCTCTCGAATGCAAGCAGACAACTGCGTGACCCAAACCGCGCAGCTACTCGCCGTGTGGCTGTTGCTAATCTGCTGCAGCCTTTTTAAGGCAGGCCCTTCGAGGAGGATTTCATTCTCTATTCGTATTGTCAATAAGGTTTTGTTCTGATATTTTCCTAAAATTCACCTAACTACCATTTTGTTAAATGCCGTATCTATATTCTTTCTTAATCCGTTTACCCTCCAGGGTTGGTTTTTCCTTTCGGGACTCGGCGAGGGATCCCACCTCTACCGCCTCAAGGGCAGTGTCCTGGATTGTAAGACTTTGAGTAGTACGGATACAACTGGGGAGGAAGGAACCAGTGACTCGCCTGATATGCTGATGAGAGGCCTTCTGGGGAGGGGGAGGGGGAGGGGGAGATTGGAGGAAGGGATAGACAAGGAAGAGGGACGAAAGCGGCCGTGGCCATAAGTTAGGTATCATCCCGGCATTTGCCTGGAGGAGAAGTGGGAAACTACCGAAAACTACTTTGAGAATGGCTTAGGTGGGAATCGAACCCATATCCACTCAGTTGACCTTCCGAGGCTGAGTGGCCCCCGTTCCAGCCCTCGTACCACTTTTCAAATTTCGTGGCTGAGCCGGCAATCGAACGTAGGCCTGCGGAGGTGGCCCTTAATCACACTCGCCACTACACCACAGAGACGGACAGTATCTATATTACTAGAATATAATGTTACGTTGGAGGGTACTTCCCTCTTTGGTGTCTTTATACCTAATAATTTAATTCGCATTTCTGAGGTTGCAAGATTTTACTTTGGTGAAAGTTGGACATTAATATGGTGTAATATGACATTGTATATTGTTTTATCAAAATTATATCGTTTTGCTGACCCACAGATATGTAATGCGCAAAAATGTCAAAAAACTATAAATTGCGTTTATAATATGACGTCTTATTGTGACCAAGTTGTCTTTCCTCTTCGTGCTTCAAAACCATTCATCATACGCAGCCCTCCGGTTCCATGGCTAAATGGTTAGCGTTCGATTCCCGGCAGTCTCGGGAATTTTAATCATCATTGGTTAATTCCGCTGGCACGAGGGCTGGGTGTTTGTGTCGTCTTCATCATCATTTCATCCTCATTACGACGCGCAGGTCGGCTACGGGTGTCAAATCAAAAGACCTGCACTAAAAGCCATATACATTTAATTTCCATCATACGCAGCTGAAATTACGCTTGGGACACGTGAGTAAACTGTACTTCTATCTACTAAGACTCATTTTCGATGTGGTGTCGATTGGGACGTTATACTTAGGTACGATAGGTTTTAGTATTTTAAAACTAATAAAAAATTTAGCAATTTAGATTTTAAGTTTAGCATTTATTATTATTATTATTATTATTATTATTATTATTATTATTATTATTATTATTATTATCATTCTGTAGCGTTTTGCAGTGGAAGGGATTTTTCGGATGTTAAAACTATCAAGGTATCAACCGTTGGATTGTCTACATTTCCGCGTCTGTGGTGTAGTGGTTAGTGTGATTAGTTGCCACCCCCGGAGGCCCGGGTTCGATTCCCGGCTCTGCTGCGAAATTGGAAAAGTGCTACGAGGGCTGGAACGGGGTCCACTCAGTCTCGGGAGATCAACTGAGTAGAAGGGGATTCGATTCCCACCTCAGCCATGGAAGTGGTTTTCCGTGGCCTCCCACTTCTCCTCCAGGTAAATGCCGGGATGGTACCTAACTTAAGGCACGGCCGCTTCCTTCCCTCTTCGTTCTCTATTCCTTCCAATCTTCCAATTTCCCGCAAGGCCCCTGTTCAGCATAGCAGGTAAGGCCGCGTGAGCGAGGTACTGGTCATCCTTCCCCGTTGTATCCCCTCGTCCCAAAGTCTGACGCTCCAGGACACTGCCCTTGAGACGGTAGAGGTGGGATCCCTCGCTGAGTCCAAGGGAAAAACCAACCTTGCGAGGTAAGTGGATTAAGAAAGAAAGAAAGAAAGAAAGAAAGAAAGAACGAGAATTTTGTACATTTTCCAGTCTAACTTTAAGGAAATATATAAAACTGAAGTGAATTTGTGTACATTAACAAACTTGTAGATACGCACAAAATATATACAGTTGAATAACTTGATTTTGGTGGGCATGTATTCCATACCAGGGCTAACGCAGAGACCAGTCTACTATTTTTTTTCTAGGTGGTTGGTAGGAATAGGGGAATAGGGAAATAGGGTAATTTGTAGTGCGGTGCTTCCTGCACGTTTGCCGGCTATCCGCGTGCGTGTGGGAGGACACTGAGTAGATTTAGAGGTAAATAATTTAGCTATGTAGTTTTAGGAGAGATGTAGTGCCTAGTGTTTGTTTGTATTTTTTGTTTTTGGGTTTCGCTCTGTCTGTCTTTATTACCTGTAAAGCCGATGGTGTATTCTAGGGTGGATAATAAAGATATGTATGATATGAATAACTTGATTTTGTCATTGAAACACCGACTGAACAATAAAGAATGTCTACATTGTATCATTTGGTCTGTCTCTGTGATAATTAAATGGTTCTTGATGAAAAATATTGCTGCATCGACGCTATTAATAGTGTATAATCAAGTTTTAATTTCGTGGCCATTTCTAGCCGGGTGCTGCCCTTGTAAGCCAGACCCTCCGATGAGGGTTGGTGGCATCTGCATTGTGTAGGTTATTGTGGTGGAGGATAGTGTTATGTGTGGTGTGTGAGTTGCAGGGATTTAGGGACAGCACAAACACCGAGTCCCCGAGCCAAGGGAATGAACTATATAGGGTTAAAATCTCCGACCCGGCCAGGAATCGAACCCGGGACCCTCTGGACCAAAGGCCAGCACGCTAACCAATTAGCCATGGAGCTGGACATTAGTAATGTGAAGGTATAACTAATTGAAAATATAATACAGACAACACACACACACTTATTATGGCTATTTTCTTCTTATACTCGAGGATGTTTAATCAAAATGTAATTTCACTCTTACTCAAACGTTTAGCATTTTATACTCAATTTTATTCTTAACCCGAATTAAAAAAAAAAACTGTCTTATGACAAGCCCGTTGTGAGGGTCAGTTTCGGCAATGGAGAATAACTATACAATAGCCACTGATATCGTGTATTATTGTGGATTGTGTTAAGTCAGCCTCCCTGTACAAAACATCTGGAATTAACTACAATAACCAAAAAAAAAAAAAAAAAAAAAAAAACGCGTTACCTCCAGGCTTCAGCTATGGAAGCTCCAGGAGGAAAGTATCTGCATATAATAGAAACAGAGAAAAATACTTAACTCCATTCTTAGAATTGGAAAGCAATTTTGTTTCCTGCAGTCGTGTAGAAATGTCGGGTGACATCATCTTAGCATAGGCTATGCTACGACTCTCATGGATAGCCTCTACCAGCGCCAGTATTACATCGTGTCTGAACAATATATTTCTATATAGTCGTATAGACTTATCACATACCTTAACAAACTTGTCTATGAATGTGCGAGTGAAATAGTGGATTTCGAAAGTTTTACGGCCGAGCTGAGTGGCTCAGACGGTTGAGGCGCTGGCCTTCTGACTCCAGCTTGGCAGGTTTGATGCTGGCTCAGTTCGGTGGTATTTGAAGGTGCTCAAATACGTCAGCCTCGTGTCGGTGGATTTACTGGCACGTAAAAGAATTCTTGCGGGACTAAATTTCGGCACCTCAGCGTCTCCGAAAATCGTAAAAGTAGTTAGTAGGACGTAAAACCAATATTATTATTATTATTATTATTACTATTATTATTATTATTATTATTATTTTACGTTCCAAGTTAAAGCTATGGAAGCAGAACAATTGCTTAAGAAATGCGTAAGGTGGGTATATGGCATCCAGGAAAGGCCTAGGAGTGGGAAGGAAGCGGCCGTGGCCTTAATTTAGGTACACCCCCAGCATTTGCCTGGTGTGAAAATGGGAAACTATGGAAAACCATCTTCAGGGCTGCCGACGGTGGGACTCGAACCCACTGTCTACCGGATGCAAGTTCACAGCTGCGCGCCCCTAACCGCACGGCCAACTCGCCCGGTCCGTTATATTTTAATGGATGTGTCTATTATTATTATTATTATTAATAATAATAATAATAATAATAATAATAATAATAATAATAATAATAATAATAATAATAATAATTGCATATGTGTAGATATTAATTGCATACAACTTGTGACATGATAGATATCTGTGTTTAAGTAGCAAGTTTCTTTTCCTTCGTTCGTTAGTTAGGTGAATCACTGTTCCAAATCGTCTCGTTTAACGCGGATGCGTTTCTGTAGGCGAATGATCACGACTTCCATCGAGGGAAGGTTGCCGTCGCACTGTTATATTATAGGAATGCACGTGAATCGGTTTTTGTTGTGATCATGAAGACACTATACTGAGCGAGTTAGAATAATTAATAATTGGCGGTTGCGTGTTGCGCACAAGGTCCCGCACCTGTTCCGCTCCCCGAGAGGCGGTCTCATTGGAGCCCCGCCCTCAGCTCAAGCTCCACCCCTGGCCGCCCACAGTTTCTTCGCCTGACAGATTTATACGCAACCGGCCGGGCTTTTGGGTTAGATACACTGCATCCATTTTGACTTCTCCCTGCAGTGCTGGGTTCTGTTCTCATTCGTTTTGTTACCTTATTTACCGACTGTCAGATTAAAACCGTGCATGTTTCAAACACGAATCTTTTAAAAATTGTTTCCTTCATTTGTGCTTCTCGACACACCTATAGCAAGAAAGCTATTCTGGCTGCTAGCTTGAATCTCTTGTTGCTCTACTGCGGAGTAGACGTCGGACATGTATGCACGTGAGATGCGTTAATCTAGCCGTTTCATCATGTGTGCCTTCGTTTCGAGATATGTCGGATGTGGTATTTATTACACCCCACTCTTCTAAGAATTGATTTTGAGCATACGTTTTCCACGATTGATGTTTCTTTTGGTATTTGAGATACTGAAATAAATATTACAGCGGACTGAAATGGTTACCGCCGGACTGATTAGCTCAGACGATTGAGGCGCTGGCCTTCTGACCCTGGCTCAGTCCGGTGGTATTTGAAGGTGCTCAAATACGTCAGCCTCGTGTCGGTAGATTTACTGGCACGTAAAAGAGCTCCTGCGGGACTAAATTCCGGCACCTCGGCATCTCCAAAAACCGTACAAGAGTAGTTAGTGGGACGTAAAGCAGATATTATTATTATTATTATTATTATTATTATTATTATTATTATTATTATTATTAAAATGGTTACCTCTCTCTCCTTTAGCATCACACTTTTTTTCGAATGAATTTTCTATATACGTCGTATACCTACTGTGCGAGAACAATTTCGAAGCATAGCAGCAAAATGCTTTAGAATGGTAATAACAAAGTTGCTCTGCAAAATGGTTTGAAACTCCTAGGTTTCTGTATTTTCAACGAAGAATTTTGTAATAGTACCCCACGAACCAAAAAGAGACCTATCCGTTTGATGTTATGAGACTGTTTACCTGTCTAAAAATTATAGGCCTCCATTACAATTATTTTTACCTTATCTGCCATTGACAGTGAACTCGAAATTTTGAATCAAATAATGAAGTCAATTATTTCCACGTCAAGTTCCGTTCGATTGAGTGCACTAATGTCTTCTTGTGGTGGCGGTGGTGTATGTCCTCGGTATCCTCTGCCTGTCGTATGAAGCAACTGAAAGGGGAACCTCCAGGGGCTGTCATCTTGCAAGAACGATTTGGCGACCCCAGTGGCCCTAGCTGAGTTTGGCACTATTTCCACTTCGTTATGCCGGGCTCCCCACTTCATCCTTCCTATAGACCGCCCTTAGTTCTGATCCCGACAATAGTCGGTTAGGTTTGCGAGACTTTGAGTGTCTCATTTTCAGGCCTTTCGTGTGCCTTCTCTTTATTTTCCCGATGCCTTAATTCTTCGAAGAGTCATACCTATTCCTTTTTTCTTTCTGTTTACAGGACGAGTTGGCCGTGTGGTTAGGGCCGCGCTGCTGTGAGCTTGCATCCGATAGATAGTGAGTTCGAACCCCACTGTCGGCAGCCCTGAAGATGGTTTTCCGTGGTTTCCCATTTTCACACCAGGCAAATGCTGGGGCTGTACCTTCGTTAAGGTCATGGCCGCTTCCTTCCCATTCCTAGGCCTTTCCTATCCCATCGTCACCATAAGACTCATCTGTGTCAGTGCGACGTAAAACAAATAGCGAATATATATTCTTTCTGTGTAGTTGTAATAGAGGTTTTGCGTAGTTGTACTTTCCTTTGACACAATAATCAGCACCACAGTCCCGTAGGTCGAAGAACAAAGGACAATATCTCGCGTAGAGTAAGGTTTGATTTTCAGTAACTCGCCCGTAGGAAAAACTCCCAGAACTTGGGAATGAATAGGGTCTATACTCACTGCAGCAGTGTATGTTGGTGGGTTGTACCAGAGGAGCAATCCACGAGAAGACAATGTTGTGATGCGACCATCGCTGCCATCATCAGTATGGCCCCTCCATTCGATGTAGGCCTTAAAAATCCTATTCGGTAATTCCTTCTCTAATGGAATGTTGGAATGCACGTTGCGATATAGAAATAACGCATCTAATGCACCCGTTGCTGCACTTGTTCTTCTGTTCCTTCTTGGACCGGTTGCGTAGGAAATTCATATAGGCTACAGTCGATTTGTCTGTCTCTGAGAGCTTGAGACTCCAACATAAACATAATCCAACCTCGTGCGTAGAGGAGGAGGTAGGAATATGAGCTATTGTAGCAATATGAGATTGCAAGGTTTACGTCTCTGTACGGTACTTATTTCGAAAGAGTTGTAAACTGTGTTTTCTAGCATCGCTAGTGTATTTTTTCAACAGCCGGTCACTTTAATCTCAACTGTAGTCCGAGGTGGATGTTTCTTGGTAGTAGTCTGTGGAAATGTTTTGTACCTTTTCACTGAAGTGTGGTTTACGTCAATAAGTTCTTTCGCGTATTAATTAAAGTTCTAGAAAATCAGTGAGGATTTTTTTTATAAATATTCAGATGTTTTGCGTTAGAAAATAACAAAATATAAAATGGTGGTATGACTATTGAGAGACTTGATTGGTAATATCATGAGCTTGTCTCCTGTTGCTACCACTTTTTGAACATATGCGGTTTATAATGCTGTAATCAATTTTAATACTACCGAACAGGTTAACCCAGTGCATTTTCGCACGGCCAGGTATAGCTCTGTACTCGGGTGACATGTAGGTTCGAATCCCCCGTCGGCCATCCTCGAAATGGTTTTCTGTTTCAACTCCAGGAAAATGCTGAGATGGTACCTTTCTATAGGTCACGACCGCTTCCTTCCCATTTCTAGTCTGTACCATAAATCCGACACCCACAGACAACACTCTCACACGGTGTGGTACCTGCAGCTCACCCCACCCAATTGAGTGTACCGGGAAAGCAGCTGTAGAACTTCCCAGCATATCAGCAGACTCTCCGGCACTAAAAGCCATACGCTTAAAACAAAAACAAAATAATTCTTATTTATGATGCTACGAAATACGTTAGAAAAGGAAGAATTAGAACGTGTCAGTTGGTGCATACAATCCGTCTGTCTGGATGTAAGCAAAGATCTTAATAAAATGATTTAAACACTTCATCAGTTTTGACTAACCTTCAGAAGAACCTTAGACTGTTCGAAAGATGATAGGTTAGAATCCCACCGTCGGCATCCCTGAAGGAGGTTTTCGTTGGTTCCCCATTTTCACTGAGGCTGTACCTCAGGCGACGGCCGCTTCCTTTCCAATCCTATCCCTTTCTCATTATTGCGTTGCCGAAATCCGTCAAGTGTGTTAGTGCGACGTTACCACTACAATAATAATAATAATAATAATAATAATAATAATAATAATAATTGTTACGGTGATACCGTGGTTTACAGAGGTGAAAGAAAGTGCGGGCATGAAAGGGCGGATATAAGACAGTCAGAAGTTTAATTTAAAACTTTAAAATTAGAGTTATATTGCTTTCCCTTCTTTTTTTCTTCTATTTTCAAATTTTGAACACTTACACCTTACTGAGCAAGTGACAATAGATCAGGTACAATTCTAACTCAAGAGCTTGCGTAACAAAATTAACAGAAAACAGCAATTTACAACATGAGCACAACTGCTCCCTTAACAAACAGTCAGGGGACGGGTCTCCCAATTTCTTTTACATCAAGAGGAAGGGCGTTATTGCCCTATCAATTTACACTTAGATATCTGTTTTCAAAATTTTCCAGGCCTATCAAAGGCACAACCTACATTTTACAAAATTAAACAGTATTCACGGTCTTAAATGCTCAACAGTCTGATATCTTTACCATGAAAAGAATGAAATAGAGATTGACAGGGGTAGCAAGTACCCATTCTACAAGGCCTTTCGTAAAAACAAAAGGTTAAAGTTACTGGCCCCAAAAATCAAAATGGTGATGAGGCGGACACTTGCACTCTTTAAAATTTACATTAGATGCATAAAACTCTATTTGAGCTTGAGGTCCGACGTTACAGAGGTTAAGGCCATACTACGGAGGTAACTAGATGGAGAAAAATATTTAAGTTGTAGAAATTACAAGATAGAAATTGACCGGGCGAGTTGGCCTTGCGGTCAAGGGCACGCAGCTGTGAGCTTGCATCCGGGTTCGAATCCCACTGTCGGCAGCTCTGAAGATGGTTTTCCGTGTCTTCCTATTTTCACACCAGGCAAATGCTGGGGCTGTACCTTAATTAAGGCCACGGCCGCTTCCTTCCTACTCCTAGGCCTTTCCTATCCCATCGTCGCTATAAGACCTATCTGTGTCGGTGCGACTTAAAGCAACTAGCAAAAAATATATATATATATATATATATATATATATATATATATATATATATATATATATGGAACATGTTACAAAGTCATAGTCACCTCAAAATCAAGTTGAGAAGAAATAAGAGAGGCTACCTCACTCTCTATTCCCTGATTTCGGATAAGTACTTTCGACTAGTTTGAAATTACATTAGGAGTTTGAAATTTGAATTTTAGAAAATAAAGTTACATCACTAAAGACTTGAAACCTTCCCCTCGAGCTAGCTTTGAAAGACTATCAGATTTTAATCAGGATCTGCCATTACCTTGAGCTGGTGGACCTCTCGGAGATGGACGAGGCGCCTCCGCCTCCTTTATAAATACACACTAGGCTGGGGCGATCACTAAGGCATCCTGGTCCGAAAATGGGCCCGCTTTTATAGTAGAGGGGAAAGTTCCAGAAAACTCTGGGCTAAGGCCCGACACACACCCCATTTTCATTGGATAATCAGATAAATACCAGAAGATTTTGATTTTTAGAAACATAAATGTACAAAAATTTTCATTGACCAACATCTTACGTTAGCGGGAAGAGAGAGAAGTGTTGTAAACTTTTGAAAATATAAAAACAAACGCTCAGCATTCCAGTTTAGGAAACCTTTGCATACAAAATTACTCTAGAATTTTAATTATTCATCTTCACACTAGAGAGCACAACATGAGTTTATAGTAGCGACCTCTGTTGAGAAATGTTCAAATTTCTTGCACTAGTTGTTGCAAGTTTTATATTTTAGATGGCATTCTCCAAGGCGCTTAATTTAAATGCGCGGGGTGGGTGCACCTCCGGTACTATAATAATAATAATAATAATAATAATAATAATAATAATAATAATAATAATAATAATAACAAGAAGAAGAAGAAGAAGCAGAAGAAGAAGCCTACTTTAGCCTATCAATTGGGGGTGTAAAGCAGCAGGCTCTACAGTAATAAATTAATCGCCGTACAAAAGTGACTTGGTTAGCAATACTCCGCAAAGTATTAAGGACAAGAAAAACTATTCCAAAGAGAAAAAATGACAGAAACAGATGACTCATCAAGTGACACATTTCGATTAGATAATGAAGGTTTTAACGAATCTGGACGGTACCAACCAGGATCAGAAGATGCAATCTGCTTATTTTGGGACTTTAGGGGTGAATTGTGGATTCAATACATCTTGTGCAAAATGTGGGCTTGTACAGGTGCAGCGAGTGCAGTCTACGTTTGTGAATTATTGTAAAACTAAATTAAGATGTAGTTTTTACTACAAATTGCTATAATTAGTTAATACATCATCTTTACTAGGCCTTTAACCATTTAATACTATGTATGTTCATTGTAAGTTTAAGTCAGCAAAACTCCTTGTCTAACACTCGGTAGGAATTTCATAATTTTGTTTAATGAAACTCAGTACTGCCTCATATATAATTTGAAATTCTGTGAAATTGAGTTTATTTAGAAAAGAATTCGAAAATTCGAAATACAATAAGCTCTACAAAATTCACATTCGTGCATCACATTTTATGTAGGCTAACAATATTATTAATCAGTTTCCTTTTAGGCCTGTTTGTTTATTTATTTCTTTTGAAGGTTCAAACGAAATTGGTGAGACTTGCTCTATGGCGCTGTTAACGTTTGCGGAAACATTCGTTGCCTCACCCACACTACACTACTATGTGCTAGATTTTACTGAAGCACAGTTTACAAGATTTCATTGAAAAAAAATACCCCTCCCCCTCAGTGGTGCTACGGCCCTTGGCTTACCAAGTGACTGCTGATCAGATTACGAGTTGACGCGTAGTCGCAGCGATGAATCGTCGCGGTTTTTATTCGTAGCTTTTTAGACCGGGTCCGCTATCTCACGGTCAGATACCTCGTCATTTGTAATCACACAGGCTGAGTGAACCTCGAACCAGCCATAAGTTAACTTTTAATTGTTACTAGTTTCATGTAGAATCAAATAACAGGGAATCGATTGAGCCACTCACGAGGATACGTTCGACTAGGACTCGTTAACAGCGCCCACGTCTTCATTTGCATCTTCACTGTAGCGGATTTCATTCATGGGCACGAATTTGTTTAAATAAATATAACACGAAAAGTTAAGTGTAGGTAGTGCGCTTCTTCGTGTCCCTTTCCTTGTAGGAAATGAAAGGTGTTTTAATGAAATACAATACGATAAACATGCAGTTATTTGAATTAAGTGAAGCATTAGAATATAATAGAATACTCCCCTCTCTGAGTCTCGGGTCACCTGAAGCTTGGGACATGCATATACAACATTAAACGTTTACAATTAAACTTATTCACTATTTCAATCTATTTCTAGATTGTATTCTGTTATTTCTTTTCGGATTATTTGGTTAATTTTATCCTACACGTAAGGTGAAGGATTAACGTCATAGTAGACGTTCGAAAGTGGATCATGAAGTAATAATAATTTCGTCTGGCTATGTCTAGCCAAGTGCAGCCCTTGTAAGGCAGACTCTCTGATGAGGGTGGGCGGCACCTGCCATGTGTAGGTAACTGCGTGTAATTGTGGTGGAGGTTAGTGTTATGTGTGGTGTGCGAGTTGCAGCGATGTTGGGGACAGCACAAATAGCTAGTCCCCGAGCCAAGGGAAGATTAAAATCTCCGACCCGGGCGGGAATCGAACCCGGAACCCTCTCGGCCAAAGGCCAGCACGCTAACCATCATTAAATGATAATACTATTAATAATTCCTTCGATTGCTACTGAGGTTTGGATATACCAGTGTGTCAAAATATTTCCCAATAGGATTAGTTTGATATACTGTAATCCAAGAAGCCAACAACAAAGAATTGTCTGATTTAAATACTTTCGAGTGGTACAGACCTCAACTGGGATCGAATTCGCTTTGTTAACAGAGGTTGAATAACCGACTGAGGCACAGAAGTCCTCATCTCAACGTGACATCTTTACTAGGTGGATGTTCAGGTGATATACTAGCAGGAAATACGATCGCTGAGGAAGAGCTGTATGGAAGTGTCCTTGGTGCGGTCAGTTCGCTTCCGTTAACCATCGGTGTCTACTTTACGTTTCTTTCCCTTACCGAGCGAATTGGTTGCATGAAATGGACCGTGTAGCTGACAACTTGAATTGGGGAGATGGTAGGTTCGTACCCGTCTTCTGCACCTCTTAAGATTATTTTCAGCGATTTTTCATTTTTTTAGTTTATCAATTTGGAGATGGTCGGTTTTACAATTAATATTTTATTTCACGTTCTAAATACGCGTAGCTCTCCACATATTCTAACTTCCCATTTACTTTATCTCCAATTTCAGCTTCCAGTAGTAGTGTATACCCCCCTGACCACAAGATCGCGGGAATCCGGCAGAGGTAGTCTGAAATTTGAAGGGCGAAAAAAAAAAGTCCTTTCGGGCACTCCCGTGTCTTGCGGTGTCGGCGTATTTTAAAAAAATCTGTGGTGACATATTCGGTGTTTACCGGACAAGATTTATTAAAACTGAACCATAGATCGCCCAACAAAGATCCGATTTACTTAGCTATCTGGTAGAGTAAAACGGAGCGTCGAAACTGACGCAGAGACAGCTTAAATGGCGTCAAATTAAAAAGCATGCACACAGACTTTACCCCCTTATCTGGGAATTCAGCCCAGTTTTACCGCCGGATGCCTTTGCTAACGCCAACGCTATGTCAAGGGATGTATTCATCATTGAATGCTTTTGTGCTGTCTTATAGTGTGAATCGTGGGGTAGGGGTAGCGTGGCTGCCTCGTACCCAGAGGCCCCGGGTTCGAGGTCCACTCAGCCTACGTGATTAGAATTGAGGAGGTATCTGACGGCGAGATAGCGGCCCCGGTCTAGAAAGCCAAGAATAACGGCCGAGAGGATTCGTCGTGCTGACCACACGACACCTCGTAATCTGCAGGCTTTCGGGCTGAGCAGCGATCGCTTGGTAGGCCAAGGCCCTTCAAGGGCTGTAGTGCCAGGGGTTTTTATTTTTAGTAGTAGTAGTCCTAGTAGTAGTTCCGGGCAAGTTGGCCGTGCGATTAGGGCCGTGCGGTTAGGGCCGCGCGGATGTGACCTTGCATCCGGGAGATAGTGGGTTTGAACCCCACTGTCGGCAGCCCTGAAGATGGTTTTTCGTGGTTTCCCATTTTCACACCAGGCAAATGCTGGGGCTGTACGTTAATTAAGGCCACGACCCGCTTCTTTCTCACTCCTAGGCCTTTCCTTTCCCATCGTAGTAGTAGTAGTAGTAGTAGTAGTATATCCAGTTTCTACTGTTCATCTCTCTATCCTACCTTATTTCCGGTGTAGGGCAATCTTCCTAATTCTAGCTGTGAGATTGCATTCGGGAGATGGTGGGTTCGATCTCACCGTCGGCAGTCCTGAAGATGGTTTTCCGTGGTTACCCATTTTCACACCAGGCAAATGCTGGGGCTGTAACGTGAGGCCGCTATCTTGCCAAATGAATGGAGAGTTGTTACAGTAGCCCTAGTATAGAAAGGAAGGTGTGCTAAATACAAAGCGGATAATTACAAGTCGGTCAACATTACATGTGTTGCTTGTAAGCTTTGAGATATCATTCGTTCTAATTATATTAGTCTCGTTTGCGAAATTATTTACCGGTTTAATGGAAGGCAGTTCAGGTTTGTATGTACAGGGTATGTTCAGTCCCGCAGCGATTCCGCTGGTGGGATCTTCGACAGCTCTGCCATCAGCTGTCATAGATGGCCTAGGCATCACTGAAGAGGCGTACTAGGGAAATGAGGAGTGAGGTAGTTTCCCGTTGCTTTCCTCACCAAGCCAGAGTTGCTATTACATATCAATCTGCCAAGCCCACTGAAATACATACACCAACCGACCCTATGAGCAACATTTTCACACCATTCATAGCAGGGACTGGCTGCATAAGGATTGGCATTACTAGCATCGCTCATTCCTCAGTCACTTTCATATTGTCAAAGCCAAGGATAAGACAGAGACAGATCTATGAAAGTAACAAAATTACTCTAGTCTATACCAGAAGACATAGTGCACTGTAAACGCTAGGTCCTGCCAGCAGAGGCATAGTTCAGGTTTAGGAAAGGTTATTTCAGTGAGGTAGGGGCTGCCTGGCCGAGGCGGAAAAGGAGTGCTCGGTTCGCCCGGAAGGACGTGGGTTCGAATCCCCGTCAGGAAGTCGTAAAATTTAAGAAAATAGATTTCCACTTCCGGAGGTGCATATGGCCCTGAGGTTCACTCTGCCTACACCAACAGTGAGTACCAGGTTAATTCCTGGGAGCAAAGGCGGCCGGGCGTAGAGCTAACCTGTCTACCCCATCACGTGCCGAGGTTAACAATGGTGGAAGTCTTTACCTTGCACTCCTCCAAGGGCCTAGGCCTGTACGGAGGTGACTTTGCTTTGCTATTCCAGCGAGGTAGGATTCCAGGAAGATATAGCGGATATTTTAGTTTTAGAAGGTCAAATGTAGTGCATCGTTATTGACCTATCCAATGCTTTTGATAGGGTGGCTCATGGAACATTGCTGACGAAAATGAGGGCTATGGGCTGGTTGAACAGGTGGCCAAATTTATAGCCAGCAATCACAGCAATACAGTGCTTTCTAGACCGCGAAATGGGATGGGTTCCTTTTGGAGATGGGTGCTTCATATATATACATATGCTCGGAATTCTACTTTTCTGTTTAGCCATTTGTTGATGAATTACTCAGATATGGCAGGGTTTCTAAATCAGTGCTGGGAAAAACAGGTACAAAAGAGTCCAACATATTTAATTTTCCTGGAACTACACACGTATGTGCTAGCGGGTTTCTTTCGTTTTTTTTTTTTTTTCTTTTTTTTTTTTTTTCAGTACTGTGAAGAAAACGGTGTTATTTCATATTTGATTTATACAGTCTGGTTACCAAGAATAAGTGTGTTACTTGAAGTGTGTGTGAATATTTGGCACTCGAATGCTGAGAATTTTAAATTGATTATATTTGTGGTTATTTTATGATACTGGTACGTTGTAACTTTGCTGAGAAGCAGTCTATGGGTGGAAAACTGTAGGGCACGAACAATATAAAGTGCCCATATTTTGCTAATAAAATTTGATGTAACATTTTCTTTTCAATTTGTGCCTAGGATTCGCTGTGTGCAAACTATCTTGTCCGCGAGACATCCGAAATGGTTAGGCTTAACACTTCATGATCGTTTCTACTAGCGGAGACTCTTAATGCTTTGTTTCTTTGTTGCAGGTAAGAACCAGTTCTTCCGCTTCTCAGTTCGTGAGCACTTTGCGTGGCACCCTGATCTGTGAGTATATCATGTGTACAGAGACCAACTCTAACCTGAATTTGTTAACTTATATCTGGAGTAATAACTTACAGTGCATGTTACGATTTCTAGAACTCCGTCGAAACAAATTTGGGATAAATAAATTTAGAAAATACCTGAAAAAGGAAAAAGTACCAAATTATTCTTGAAAACGATAGTTACCTAGAAAAAGTTTGCTATTTGCTTTACGTCGCACCGACACAGATAGGTCTTATGGCGACGATAGGATAGGAACGGTCTAGGAATGGTAAGGAAGCGGCCGTGGCCTTAATTAAGGTACAGCCCCAGCATTTGCCTGGTGTGAATATGGGAAACCACGGAAAACCATCTTCAGGGCTGGCGACAGTGGGGTTCGAACCCACTATCTCCCGAATGCAAGCTCATAGCCGCGCGCCCCTAACTGCACGGCCAACTCGCCCGGTACCTAGAAAAAATGACTGATTTAGTTTTCGAAAGAACATGGCCAGATTCTATCAAAACACACTTTTTTTTTCTTCGTTAGGGTCTATATACTATGTACCACGTTAAGTATCATTCATTTCATTTCTTCTCCTTCTTTCGATCAGCCTAGTATTTCTTCATTCTTTCGGAACGGGCTTCTTTACGTTCTTGCGACCTGGTGTTGGCGGTTCGTTCCCTATTCGTGTGATCTTGGTTGATCGTTTCATCTCGGAATCCCGTAACTTTGTTGATTTGCCTTCCTGTAATAATGTCTGTTACATACAGCATCTCGTGGTATGTTCTTTTCGTCCACGTCTTCCTTTATTATTATTATTATTATTATTATTATTATTATTATTATTATTATTATTATTATTATTATTATCAACCTGTTATTATGAACTGATTAATATTAATCAACTTTCTTCAGGTTATCCCAGTTATTTCTGGGGTCGCTTGACCCACCCAGGCTTACTTTGGTTTAGGCCGCGGTTGTAAGACCGGATGCCTTTCCTGACACTACATGATTCTTGAAATGAAAATCTCGACTTGGAATCGACCGAGATTCGAACCTCAAACTTCCGGGTGGGAAGCCAACAGAATCCACTGAGCTAATCACGCCGCCTCCCCCCCCCCCCCCTCATAGTAATACTATTCATCAATTCATAAGAATAGGTAATAATTTAAAATAATAATAATTAAAAGCGTGATTTGATAGAATCGAATGATAATACTTCAAAAAAGAAACATGCCATTCTTATAACTAATGGGATCGGTTATTAAATGTTTTCTTTTTCGGGTATTTCCAAATTTATCTAACCTGAAATAGTTTCCACATATGAAGTACCTCACAGTTATAGATTAACTTGGTAAAAACTGGAAATAACTACTGCAAATGATACGATTTCGTCACGACACCGAAACAGGTGAATATCGTCCTCCGTAACAAATTGTTCTCTGATACGGTTGGGCTAAACATAACAGGAAACATCAAGGGCAGAGTGTTCCAATAATACTTCAGGAAGTATACTTGACTGAGTGAACCTTCAGAATAAGGTTAGTAGGACAAAGTCTTGCAAATATATTTTGGAAAACTATTGGGTGTATGGACGTAAGTGTGCTGTATATCGGTACGCTGGTCCTTTTCTCCAGGCCAAGCCTAGTGGCTCGGACGTGAGAGTGCTGGTTTTTTGAGCCCAACTTATTGGGTTCAATTCCTGTGGTGATATTTGAAAGTCCTACAATACTCCAGCCTCATGTCTATAGATAGCGTGTACTTGACGTGATATTATGATAGCTCTACTATAGCTATTGGACGAATGTGGCACTCGTATTTTTAATTAATGCATTAATGGTACCCCAGGGTCCCAAGGACCCTGTGTTTTACTAACTTACCTGGGTGTGCAGAAGAAATTGACCACGTCCACATCTCAGAGCTGCTTCTCATCAACTAAAATGAATTTACATGGAACAACAATGAACTACCGTTACAGACGAAAGAGTAACGTAAATTCAAAAGTTGCGCGGGGTCCTCAGGACCCAGCCGTATCAGTTAAGGGTTAAATATCTGTTGCAGTGTGTGGTGCATATGGCTCAGCTTATGAAGCGAACATGAATATTTCATTAGACAGCTCGAGGAAGGAGCTATTCCCTGACTGGAATCTTAATTGCTGCCACGCTCATCATCTCCTGCATGATTGTGTGACTAAAACCCAAGTTTGATGCTTGATATGTTGAAGAAATTTCCCTTCCAGAGGTTTCTGGTGCGACAGCTGTGATCTCTTTATTAAAAAAACAGCGACATGGAATCTGGAAGTGATTCATTCGAATATTAATTGATCTTTGTAACTTTTCCTTAAAATTATCCATAGCCAGAAGGTTTATAATATTTTTGAGAATCTTTATGACCCCCTGTGGGTGGGAGACGCAGACGAAGAATACACCCACGGTATCCCCTGCCTGTCTTAAGAAGCGACTAAAAGAGACGACCAAGGGATGATTGTATTAGAACCATGAAACTACTTGTGATTAGTACCACCACGCGAGGAACACCATAGGTCGATTTTACTTGCGCGTAGGTCTGTATTGCATGTGCGAATTTCATTACCTGTGAGTAGTACCATAATGTGTGGAATACCGCGAGTCTACGCTAATTTTGATTAGTACCGCAACATGACAAATACCATGGTTCTACTTTCCTAGCGATAAGTACCATTATGAGGGGCCGATGACTTGGATTTTGGTGTGCACGTGTCTGTTCAGCTAGCCGTTAGTAGTTTGCGGAGGCTGTCGCACGGGCTAGTAAAGCACTAGTGGCGAGCGAGTCAGAGGCTAGTGAGGTTGGTCATGACCACCTTCACTAACCGCGAGTAAAGCACTTGTCGGCGAGCACTAGCCCTCGAATTTTTGGGTGTCAAACTAAGCTAGTAACCAGCGAATACTCTTCGCTAATCACTAGCTGATAGTAAACTAGCCTAGTGTGACGCAGCCTGTACGGGAAAAACTCCATATTGGCACAGGAGGTCTCGGGATCAAGTGGCAGTACGTAAACTGTAATATGAATTAATGTTATCGTTTTAATCCTATACGTCTTCCTTCCCCATGGCACTACAGCCCTTGAAGGGCCTTGGCCTACCAAGCGACCGCTGCTCAGCCCGGAGGCCTGCAGATTACGAGGTGTCGTGTGGTCAGCACGACGAATCCTCTCGGTCGTTATTCTTGGCTTTCTAGACCGGGGCCGCTATCTCACCGTCAGATAGCTCCTCAATTCTAATCACGTAGGCTGAGTGGACCTGGAACCAGCCCTCAGGTCCAGGTAAAAATCCCTGACCTGCCCGGAAATCGAACCCGGGGCCTCCGGGTGAGAGGCAGGCACGCTACCCCTACACCACGGGGCCGTGAAACATATTAATTAAATAAACTGTGATGTAAAAACACAAACCTTAATCAGCATTTTTCAACATTTTTTTTTTTCTTCAATGTTTGGTATTATATTTTGGGCTGAATGTATTCTGAGAGTGCATTAGAGATTCAGATCTGATACATTACTTCCGTTGGCAGATTTACATACGTTCATGCGCGAGAAGAGCTAAACACTCTTCATATTTATATTGATCTTAATTCTTACTGCGATAAATGGTACATTGGCTTGTTAGGTTGAATCTTTTCAACTGGTTCAAGGTTTTGAAATATATATTAAACATTTTTTCAATCCTTCAGCATCAATAAATAGAGACAGAACTTCCCATCCATTTCGAAATGACTAGTAAATCTAGGACCTTCGTTTTGAATCACTTACAGCATACTGGTGATAACTTGTCAGCCAAACAACTTCAGATTCTAAAAAGTGGCATTTTAGGTACCAAAATAGTTCTTACACATCTCTATATACGTGCTATGAAATGTGAAATGGCACTAAAAATTTGCTAAATAATGGCACTAATACAGAATGTCCACAAAAAAAAAAAGAAACACCGACAATGCTTAGTACGTTGTGCGGGATGGCGGACTGATCGGTTTTCAAGAAGGATCCCTTGTCCGGAAATGCATGGTTAGGGCGCTAGAGAGCGTCGAAGTCTGAGAACAGTTTGTTCCGATTTGGTGTCTTAATACGGAAGGGGTGCCACTCTTTAGCCATCTGTGTACTGCGAATGGACGATCTCAGCCTAATAACATTCTTGCGCATGAGCTACATTCCTCCACACAGTCACTGATGCGCATCCTACTGCCTTACTTGTGTACTATAGTCTGCCAGTATAGGAACGTTGTTAACAGCAGTGCGACATGTACCAGTACACAGCTACGGAAACGACCGGCATGGTGCTTGCATACGGCAAAGCGGATTACAATGGTATAGCGGCTGCAAGATTGTATGCGGAACGTTTTCCAAGCAGACGTACTCCACATCATTCCACGTTTGCGGCCCTCGGGAGACGACTAAGAAGCCGGACGGTTCCATGTAGGTACTTTCTGCCTGAGGTGTGTCCATTGTACAGTAAAGAACTAGAAATTCGTGCTTCTTACTTGCGATTACGTACTATCCCCATTCTAATGTTTGTCGTATGTTAGGTGCCAAAACGTGACGCGGGTCGTCCACGCTCGGCTCGAACACTACATTTTGAGGAGGTCGTGCTGACAATGTTCGAAGAGGACCCATCCACCAGCATTCGGAAGTGGCACAGGCCTGCACAAAGGTAAAAGTGCCTTGTTGTCTATGATCAGCAGCTCCATGCATACCATTTGCAGAAAGTCCAGGCATTACGGGAGGAGGACTACCCACGGCGAGTACAGTTTACAACAATGCATACTCTGGCACAATTCCTGAACTTGGTGCTATTCGCCGATGAATGCACTTTTTACTAGAAACGGCGTATTAAACTTGCACAACATGCATGTTTCGGCGGACGAAATTCCGCGTGCGCAGGTGATTCGAAATCACCAACACGGGTTCGGTATTAACATCAGGGCTGGGATAATTGGTGTCCATTTCTACAATTCTGCCAAAGAGATTGACAAGACAGATCTACCTCACATTTAGGCCTATTAGAGATGTTCTGCCTACGCTATTGAATGAAGTGCCACTAAATGTTCGGCAGATGATGTGGCTGCGATACGACGGAGCTCCAGCACACTTTGATGTGCGGAATCACTTCGACGTCACATATCGAAATCGCCTGATTTGACACCTCTCGACTACTTTCTGTGGGGTAGTGTGAAGAGTATAGTGCATGACACTCCTGTAACGTCAGCGAAGGACCTTATTGCTAGAGTCCACGGAGCGATTGACATTCTTCAAAGACAACCGCACGTATTGGGTCATGTGCGTGATGCTCAGCACCACCGATGTAGGCTCTGCAATGGCCTAGGAGGTACACATTTCGAACCCCCGTTTGTAATGAGCCCGATGTGCTACTCATGTTGGTTTTATTGACGACATGTGCAACGCACACCCATCTCACATTTCGATGGGCTACAGCGTCCCAGCCGTGCGTTTCTGGATATGGGTTTCTTTTTGAAACCTGATTAGCTTGATTTCCCGCACAACATACTACGCGTTGTCGGTGTTTTTTGGGACACCCTATGTAACGAGGTACGACATTTCATGAATATTAAAAGGAAACTAACACACTTTTCACGCTTTGAACGCCTCCGTGCACAAATTGAATACTTTGTTTTGTTTACAGTTATTTTATACATCACTCTTTCTGTAGTTTCCCTCACAGTAGATGACAAGCAATTTTTCTGGGTTTACATTGAAAAGTTATAGTGTTTAATTCAGAATTAACTGAAGGCAAAAAACGTGCGTTTTACATCGACTGAAAAAACTGGGCACTATTTTAGATTTGGAAAATACGTACGAACTGATAATTTGGTTCCATCTTCATTGTTCGTTCCCATTAAAACGCTAGGGGCAAAGTTTCATATCTTTGTCCAGTGTTTTTCTGCAGCATCATGCCCAACCTTTTTCAGCTGATTTTGATGAGTTTATATTAGGCATTACGCAGTTACTTACGCACGCAGGCAATTCTGAATACTTGCTAGTCAAAGGACGAACTAGTTTCTGGTGGAAAAGATGTGCCGTTGCTGTTTTTGTAGAAGGTAGAATTTTGGAACGGAATGGGAAGGGTCGAGCTTTAGGTAAATTCCTATTATATCGATGGCTGGGAAGGGGAGTTATCAGTACTGGCTGTTAAGAGAAATAGATGACAGCTGCGAAAATACGACTAGATTCGACAAAAATAGGCTCCAACATCAAAATGAGCACTTTAGAATCACTTTTAATTAGGCCTAATTGTGCATGACTAGGACTCTGAAGTTGAGGTTGAGGAAAAGTCCCCTTGTTTTGGTTTTTTCCTCGAGTGTCCGAAGACGAGACCCATTCTGGGTCATTGTAGGCCAGAATAGGGCGGGTTTTATTTGTCCATTTTTGCCTTTTTCATTGCTTCTTGGCTTATAGCTCATTTTTAGCCCTTTTTTTATAGGTCTTGCCGGCTTTATTTTTTTGCAACTCCACCTTCTTTTGACCAAATTTCTACAGCTCATTCTCAGTTCGAAACATCGTTAGTTCATCTGAAATGAAATGGCGTAAGGCTATTAGTGCTGGGAGTGTCCGAGGATATGTTCGGCTCGCCAGGTGCAGGTCTTTTGACTTGACGCCCGTAGGTGACCTGCGCGTCGTGATGAGGATGAAATTATGATGAAGATGACACATAAGCTACACCCAGGCTCCGTGCCAGCGAAAGTAACCAATTATGGTTAAAATTCCCGACCCTGCCAGGAATCGAACCCGGGACCCCTGTGATCAAAGGCTAACACGCTAACCATTTAGCCATGGAGCCGGACACCTCTTAAACGTATTTTCCGTAGTAAGACAGAAAAAGAAATGAAAATGAAATGAAACATTGAAAATTTTTTTTAATATGAGTGTTTTTCAAGAGGAAGATCTCGCTTGCTTAAAGTATGGACCCTTAGCTTCCGTTGATGATGTGGAGAGACGTTTCTCGATGTTTTGCAACGTGCTGTCTGAAAACCGACGATCCTTTACACCTAGGAACCTGGACATGACTATTGTGATACACTGCAGAGCCAACTGAGATACGGTTTACGAGTTCCAATTTCTGTAACCGTAGTGTGGTTAAGCCAGATATGATTTCTTTCTCCAGGATGTCCATTGCGGGTTCGCTTTTTTAACAAATACGGAATTCCATTCTTTTAAATCATGTTAATCTAAAAATATATGCCTGAAGGAAGTATTATTTCACTCATATATTTATCCACTGTGTGTTGCATACCACCAGAATGTTGCATAATAAAAGATATTCCTTCGTTAAATATGTAATTAAAACTAAGATTATGTAGCGCATACGTATCTACCGAAATGTCACTGTAATATTTGTCCCAAATGGAATATAATAATTCCTTTTACACAAATGAAGTGAAAAATCTGCAGTAAATTAAGAAATACCGTCGTTACTAGAGAAATATGTATACGTACTTACGGGCTGTAGACAGGACTCCCTTATGTTGTATTACGCTGCTCGTGCCGTCTTTTGTTTCTTTCTTGAGGTCCAGGGCTAGCACCGACGAATGGGAGTGCTGTCTCTGTGAATTCTCATTATCTTTGTCCATATGACTAGCGCCGGCAATTCAAACAGCAAAATAGCATGATCCCTGGACCAATAAATATATCATTTAATGAATGAGTTAGGGCACAAAACGAATGAGCGACATGAAGAAAACGTCACCTAATTAATTCAAACAACTTCAGTGAGCAAAGACATCACACACGAAAGTGTTAGACAAACAAAACACATACGGAAGCGCTGCGACGTAACAGAAAAAAAAAAGTTTTAAGGTAATAAAGTATGTATCCATATCATTCTCTGCAAGTGAAATATTTCGTACTATTTTTTAATTTACCGCAGATTTTCGGCTTTATTTATGTAAAAGGAATTATGTTCCATTTGGGACAAATATTACAGTGACATTTCGTAGATACATAAGCGCTACGTAACCAAAACTAAAATTACGAATGAATTTGGATCGCATTTTTACGTCCTTTTTTCCAGTTTTTAAGGCTTTTCTTTATATATTTTTAGGTCTTTTTATAGGTCTTTTTAATACAATTTATAAATCTTCAACTTCCGAGCCTTATTCATAATCTCAAGCGTGTACAATATGTTTCCAAAAAAATAGGTTTTTGCCTAAATTCCGTCTTCTGAAGGTAACGCTGCTGGAGAGTGACGTTTCAAACTTCTGTCAATGCAGTGTGCTGCTGCCAATAAGCAGCATCCTCACGGCTCTGCTGTAGAGGTTTGGCTTATAGAGTGGAAGCAGAATTCTGTAAGATGGACTTGTATGGAAGGAAATTCTGCTGTTTCAGGTGATACGCTGAACTGGCACCTCTGTCCTGGGAGTGCATCGCGCTTGATAAAAAGGAATGACTGAGCCAGTCTGCACTGTGCTTCGTCTTCCTGTTCTCTTGAGTAATCGCCGAGGGATAATTTAATGCTTCAGCCCGATGGGCTCTCGACGTACAGTGTTCACCCATGTTCAGTTTCTTTTAGTAGAAGGATATGAAGATGATTCTTTATCTTCCTTTTTAATGGTACCGTTATTTAAAAATTGAAACGTATTCTAGCAGTGGGAAAAAGGAGGTTTCTCTCGATAAGATCCATGCTATTGTATGTGAAATGCTGCGTCATTTCACCATGCATAGGGAAGCAGTGTGTGCTGTAGGTAATCTCAAAATTTCATTATGCATTAGATTCTGCTGTTAAAAAATGTAGGCCTAATTTGATTTCTGTCCCGTAGGAGTTCTTTTATGTGCCAGTAAATCTACGTGCACGAGACTGTCGTATTTGAGCACCTTCAAATACTGTACCACCGGACTGAGGCAGGATTGAACCTGCAAAGTTAGGCTCAGAAGGTCAGCGCTCAACCGCCTCAGCTACTCATCCCGGCAATTTAATTTCTGTACGATATGATGTTTACCTGCTCAGCTTCACTGAGGTATCGAAATTATCGAGAACCCATCTCTAATTTTAACCCTCACCGGGCAAGTTGGCCGTGCGGTTAGGGGCGTGCAGCTGTGAGCTTGCATCCGGGCCACGGCCGCTTCCTTCCAACTCCTAGCGATTTCCTGTCCCATCGTCGCCATAAGACCTATCTGTGCGGCGCGATGTAAAGCCACAAAAAAAGATGATAATAATAATAATAATTTATTATTATTTTAACCCAACAATGGGGTGTGTTAAGTGTGGTGGCTTAACTGCTGGCTTTCCGTCCAGATGCCTGAGGTTCTAATCCCGGTCGACCTTGGGTTGGAGTTTTCATTTGAAAAATCACCTGATATCAGGAATGGCATCCGAGCTGAAGAAAGTTTCATAGTTTCTTTGGGTTCTGCCAGGTCACTTCGTCGGTTATTCCTTGTACATACACGCAATGCTTGCACTATTATTTGCCCCAGTGCTGAGTTCCTTACTCAGATGTTGTCAAAGGCCATGAACTTGACGGGAAATGGAAAACCTTATTTCTGTTTGATACATATTGGCCGTCTAGTCTAATAGAGGGAGGGACATGTTGGCTGGCATAGTATTTAATTTGATCCCATTTCTACCTGCTTGACTCGTACATCATAAACGAATTTCAAAGTATATCACTGGGAGACCACTATGCCACGTTCGCGACAGCGAAGCTAGGCTATTTATGTATTAAAAATGTACGCTAATTTAATAGTAATCTATAAGTTGAGCTTGGAACGATGGTATTTATTATTATTATTATTATTATTATTATTATTATTATTATTATTATTATTATTATGATTATTATTATTATTGCCGGACTGAGTGACTCAGATAAAGGAAGCGCTGGCTTTCTGAGCCCAAGTTGGTGGATTCGATCCTGGCTCGGTGCGGTGGTATTTGCAAGTGCGAACTGTGTAGCACATGTGGATTTAACCTTGTTTCATGGCCGGGTGCTTTACATGATGCCAACCCTATATAGAAGGATGTATGTATTCATTATAGTATGTTTCTGTGGTGGTTGGCAGTACGATATGTAATGGGAATATGAAGAGGAGTGTGTTGGGACAGACACAAACGTCCAGTTCTCGAGCCACAGGAATTAACAGGTGCGTGTTGGTAGATTCAAAAGCACATAAGAGAACACCTGCGAAACAAAATTCCTGTACCTTGGGCTTGTCCGAAAACGAGAGGACAGCTATCGGGACGTAAACCTAGTAATAGTAGTAGGTTTTTTGCTAGTGGCTTTACGTCGCACGGACACAGGTAGGTTTTATGGCGACGATGGGATAGGAAAGGGCTAGGGGTTGAAAGGAAGCGGCCTTGGCCTTAATTAGGGTACAGCCCCAGCATTTGCACGGTGAAGATGGGAAACCACTGAAAACTATCTTCAGGGCTGCCGACAGTGGGATTCGAACCCACTATCTCCCGGATGCAAGCTCACAGCTGCGCGCCCCTACCCGCACGGCCAACTCGCCCGGTGGTAGTAGTAATAATAGTCTGAATAGTCGGCATTGAAGCCGTCGGTTCAATGAATCTCGGGTTTGATTCCCGACCAGGTTAATTTCTGTGACTCGAAAACTGGATGTTTGTGTTTGTCCCAAACACTCCGCTTCATATTCCCACTACATACCATACTACCATCCAGCACAGAAACATGCTATAATGAATATATCCGTGGAGCATCCGGCCGTAAAACAAGATTAAATCCACGTGTGCTACACAGTTCGCACCCTAGAACATAGCATCACGATTCCTATTGGCTGTAACACCAAAAATATCATGAAAACTGGAAGATTCTAGATCGTTACACGTCAAAATTAAGATTGTCGTACATTTTGTTTAACACATCATCACCATTCTCCTTTTAAAAAAGAAATGTATTGCTGCCAAATATGAGACGCAGAAAGAAACGGTAGTGAAAGCCTGTTTACGGATAGGGTGTTCATGAAGTGTTCATTCGTTCAGATGCCTGCAGACGTGCACACTGAATGTATACAACTCCATACAGAAAAAATATGTGGCTTATTGAGCCCGCCTGGTGGTCATGATCATTAAGGCGTCTTGAGTCCCGTTGGTGAAAACGAAATCCACCATTAGAATGTTGGCTGGCAGGGTTAGGAGAGGGGGTGGGGGTATATAATTCATCATTACTAGATTGCGTACGAGAAACATGGTTTGATTCGTCCATCGGATGGAAACCTTCATCCTTTAGCAGACCCCTTGGTCTTGTTCGACAAGAGTAGGCTATGTAGCGACACCGGGTTCACTCTCTCCCTATGGGAGAAGCAGAATAGATCTAGTTGGTCGCAGTGCAAGGTCATGCAGTGATCCACACCCTCAACCCCTTGTAATTTGTATCTTATTGTAATAATACTCATTTTTAATTGAAGTTACTGCTTATGTCTAAATGAAAATGTTGCTACATTGGGTAGATTCAGATAATCGGTTTTGTATTTGAAGGGTGTTGTCATAGTGTTGACAAAATTGAAGAAACACGGGCGAGAGTATAAAAAAGTGACAAACTTAAAAAAGTCATTATTTCAGATGTAAGAACTAGATTTGGATACCGAGAAGATTTGATATTTTTTTACGAGGCAGATTTGTAGGATTCCAAACCGAGTGAATTGGCCGTGCTGTTAGGATCCATAGCTGTGAGCTTGCATTCGGGAGATAGTGGGTTCAGACCCCGCTATCGAGAGCCCTGAAGATGGTTTTCCGTGGTTTCCCATTTTCACACCAGGCAACTGTTTGGGGCTGTACCTTAAGGCTACGGTCGCTTCCTTCCGACTCATAGCCCTTACCCATCCCTTCATCGCTATAAGACCTATCTGCGTCGGTGAGACGTAAAGTGAAATTGTAAAAATAAATAAATTTTAAAAATTCAGAGTAGAATGGGAGCGGATTTATAAAACCCATCAGTATCATACTTCTTCCTGCCCTTCGTTGTGGTGGGTCTCTATCTTCGTATCAACATTTCGACACATTTAAATTGACTGGTGCTGATGCATCAATTTAGCGGAGTCGAACTCGCACCCATGCTTCCTGGCACGCGGCACACGACACGACCTAACCTCTCGCAGTTCTCTGCTTTATACGAGCTCGTTTATTGCGGCCATAAAATCCGGTTTTACATTGTCGTAAAATTAATAGGAAAATTGTCCTGCCGCGCTGGTTTACGAGCAGCGGCCTCTCCAGGGCGCATTAGCCTCTCCCCACCACCTCACTAGCTTTTAACGAACAAAAAACATGACAAACATTCCATCGGCGTAATGCACATTACCTTACTGAAGTCTTCCAGAGAGAAGGCTCAAGCTGCCCTACCTCATTACGCGCTGACTTAGTACTGTTGCTTTGTGTTGCATGGTTGAGCAAAACGATCTGGTCAGATTTGAAAGAGGGACTTAAAAACAGATTTTGAAGACCTTCCTCTCATTCTCGTCTGGCGTACATTCTGAACAGTGACGGGTATATTCGCAGCGTGCTGGGGTTCTTCTCTTGACTTAAGGTGATTTTTGCTGATCATGGTCAGTACTGTATACATGGTTCGTATGCATAGTGGCTAATGCCCACCTGGTGTCTGTGATCAAGTCTATATGGTCTGACACCGTGGTTATTCGGTTCGAGTCCCGTTGATCGAAAAACTAATTACTATCAGAATGTTGGCCGGCAGGGTAAAAGAGGTGGTGGTATAAAATTTGTCACTAGATTGCGTGCCAAAAGTCTGGATTCAGTTCCAAACCTTTCCACAGTGTTCTTATGGAGTGAGGGCATATTATGATGCTGTTGATGGTGATTCGACCGTTGGATGGGGACGTTAATCCGTGAGCATGTCCCTTAGCGCTATTCACCTGGAGTAGGCCATATGCCGGCAGCGGGTTTCACAGTCTTCGTTCTTGCTACCATATATCACGCCATTCATTTCACCTCTTTAACTCCTGTGATAAGGTTGACGTCAGGAACGGCAATCAGTCGTAAAAACTCACTACGAAAATTCATCTCGCTTTATGTCCGACCCCGCCGATAAACGCGACAAGGGTTGGACCCACACATATAGTGGTGACGTGTTTTAAGGAGTCTGTATGTTACGGATGTGTCGGGCTCCTTGGCTGAATGGTCAATGTAGCGACCTTCGGTTCATAAGGTCCCGGGTTCGATTCATGGCCAGGCCGCGTTTGATTCATTCCTGTAACTCGGGGACTGAATGTTTGTAATCGTCTTAATGCATATCATCATTTACATACAACTTATCACACTATTAATCACTACATTGGGTTAGCGTCAAGATGGGCACCCGGTCGTAAAGTTAGGCTTAATTCACATTAGTGCCAACTCTAGATAAGATTCCTAAAACGTTTGTTTACGGAACTGAGAATATCTTGCACATAGGGTGAGGGAAATGTTTGATATATGTATTAGAACGACATATTTTTCGAGCGCTTTTAAGATGGATACATATAGGCGAGTTTTCTTTCTTGTCATTTTGTTTTATTAAACAAAACAAAACGAGTCAGGGACACAACAGCCATGTATAGTATTGGCCAGCCAGATGACTTGCAGATACTGGTGTGTCACATGGTCAGCATGACTATATTTTCAGCGGGTTTCTTGACCGGGTCTGCCGCCTCTTGTATCCGACAGTTCCTTAGTCTCACAAAGAAAGTTGATAAACTCATTTCCAGACCTTTTATTTACAGTACGGTGTTTTAGACTCCTCCGAGAAAATAATAATGAAATTGTGGGCATTTTGGTTAGTAATAATAATATATGAACTGGAGAACCACAAGCAGCAGCCATTAAAACTAATTTCTGTTTTACTAATAAATATATCGAAATAGAAAAAGGAAGCAAGCGTTTAGTTTTACGTGACTGTTGATATCGTGGTTATAGTCGCTGTCCTTCAGGTTTTACATGCAATCCGAACTTTTCATTTCAAAAATGGCACACGCATTGGCCAGGATTCGAACTGCGGCCGCCTTGGGGAGAAACCAGTGACTATGCCACTCGACTATAACGCCACTACAATCTCTCCCTCTTTCTCTCCCCACCGAAATTGAATTAGTCTGTATTTACCGTTAGAAAGTGCTCGGTGAAGACGAATAGCATCTTATCGCCCCATTGCCTCTCAGACCTATCGTTGTGATTGTTGTTTCGTCACCTTGTTCTTGTATTCAAACTGTTTTCTTGCCGCCTTTCTTTTAACGCAGAACATGTTTTTTTGGTCAAAAGCGATGCAGGGACAGTGTTATTAACTGCCGTATAACGCATACTATGGTCATAGTTACCGTAACTTCCGAGTGTGATAAATAAACCTGTTTATACAGCATATAACGTGTTTTATTTATCTATTGCTGCATTTTAAACATTGTTAGGGCAAATAATAAGGTAATGTTTGAACAAAGTAGTAATAATTATACACACATTGTGGCTAGTAAAAGTACCGGATAGAGAGATGCCAGACATAGAACATGAAGTTCAGAAAAACGTATTTAATACCGAGCAAAGTTATTGCAAGGAGCAGAAATTTGGGGAATATATGATGGAATTATAGCATTACATGTAGTCGTAAATAAATGTAACACACCGAGCGAGTTGGCCGTTTGGTTAAGTGCGCGCAGCTGTGCGCTTGCATTCGTGAGACGTGGGCTCGAGTCCCACTTTTGGCAGCCCTGAAGATGGTTTTCCGTGGTTTCCCATTCCACACCAGGTAAATACTAGGGTTGTGCCTTAATAAAGGCCACGGCCTTTTTCTTCCTACTCTAGCACTTTCCGGTCCTATCGTTCCTGTAAGACCTTTCTGTATCTGTGCGACGTAAAGCCAATAGAAAAAAAAATAGTGATGGGATTGATTGAGACTAAAAACGGGGTCTGGAAGTGAACGGCTAGACGTAGCGAATCGGCACCAAATGAAACATCAAAACGAGGGCTATTGGGTGAACGGGGTGAAGAAGATACTAGACGATATAGGAATGAATTGATCAATAGATGACAGGAAATTGTGTAAGCAGGTTGTCCAGAGTGTGAAAGACTCAGAAAGGGAAACCACAAGGACTGAATATAACAAGAGAACACTAGTAGAATTGTGTAAAATAAGTGAAAACATGTATAAGGAGGCAATTGTTAACAAAAAAGGAAGTGAGTGGGATAATTTGGTGGTTGATGGGAGTATACAAGAATAAACCAGTAAGAGAGGAAAAAGAAACTAATTTGATGATTGATGGGAGTATGCAAGAATAAAGCCGTAAGAGAAAAAGAAAACTAAAACCAATACATCTTACGCAATGAACATCTGGAAGTGGTGCATTTGTTATACACTTGTAAAGAAACAAGAAAAATCAGGTAAATATACAAGTGGAAAAGATATAGGTATAGGCTATTGAAAATGAACCTGAGCTTGACACTCTTCCTAAAGAAAATGAATATGGAAAAAGGAATCTAAAGAAGGCAAAAACACAGAAAATACATTTAGTTAATATGGATGTACATAAGAAGGTATCCTTGACTGTTTAACTAAGTCAAGAAAATACCTCAGAAGGATAAAATTGTCCAACTACGTCCAGGTAATATTTATGGGATATGTATTGGTATGATATATAGGCCTACTAGCAAATGTACGCGTGTTTCGCTGCGTTATTCTACATTGTATACGGATTTCTACGTAAATTACTGTACACGTAGTGAGCAAGATTTAATAATAATAATGTTATTGACTTTACATCCCACTAACTATTTTTACGGTTTTCGGAGACGCCGAGGTGCCGGAATTTAGTCCCACAGGAGTTCTTTTACATGCCAGTAAATGTACAGACACGAGGCTTACGTATTTGAGCAACTTCAAATACCATCGAACTGAACCAGGATCGAACCTGTGAAGTTGAGGTCATAAGGCCAACGCCTCAACTCAGCCCGGCGACTAAGATTTTATTACCCGGGCTGAGTGGCTCAGACGGTTAAGGCGTTGGCCTTCTAACCCCAACTTGGCAGGTTCTATCCTTTTCTAGCTCGTCTGGCAAATTGTGTCCGCCATCTTAATTTGGGGGGAGAGGTAAAAATTAGGACTTTCAGGAAGCTGTTAAGCCCATGAATACTATAGGTCTTCGCTTTGGAAAAATACACCCCTTCTTATGCTTAGTCCCAAATTTCAAATCCGGAAATGTGTTTGATCCTGCCTCAGTTCGATGGTAAGTTGTGAAGAGGCGTCGCTCGTGGGAAACTGGAAATCTGCAAAGCTAGTGTCGGCAGATCTACCTGTAGGCTACATAAATGAAGTCCTGCGGCACAAAATGTCCGTCTCTTCTCTGCCTTCGGAAACCTTGGGACGTAAAGCAACACTATTAAAAGCAGCCTCAGGCGCACTATATTTTCAGTGACGTTCAGTCTTCGAGCTGAACCCGACCTGCCATCAGCATCGTTCCCCAAATGTCTTCCTAAATCTGAGAACATTCAAACGGGCCTCCGATCAGAAGCATTCTCAGACGCCCTAGACGTGGACTGGTGATTTTAGGCTTTGAACAAACATTTTCCACTGGCAGCTCGGTTTTTAGATGTCATAGACAGAGGCACCAACTCCCAAAAGTGTCACAACCTACCTACTCACTGTAAATAAGCTCCAATTAACGGTACATCATGCGACTTGCTCGGCGAAATCCTAGACTAAGAAGGAAAAAATGCACGAAAGAAATAGTGCATAGTATCACTCAAAGGAAAGAGTCATGGTTTCGGGATTAGCATTCGCATACATGCGGAGAATTTAAGGAAGTAATTCCGTTAAGAAAGTTGTCATTAATTGAAAATAGAATAATAACTGAGGATAATAACTGCAAAAACCGTGTGAACGTATTGGAAAAAGGAAATGACCCTCACTAAATTCTGATGATATGAGTTACGGATTTAAGAATTGGTAACAGAGGAGAAATTTAGGGGCAGGGATTCGTAGGTATTCTGATAATATGACTTATGGGGTTCTTAATTAAGCCTAAAGTGGCAAGGCAGAGACAAGAAATTAAAGCAGGAAACTGAAGTAGAAGAGAAACATAATGCAAATTATAGCAAATGCAAGAAAATACCTTACGGTGTGAAATAATGGGCTACACTCCACGGCATTGAAATATTAACAGCCACGCTTAGTACTATTCGAAGACGATTGTAAATTCTAACGGTATTCTGCATATATCCCGCAGAATGGTGGCTTGACGTCTCTCTTGCCTTCTACCCAACGAACGACCGCGTGTTTACAGGAATGATGAAGAAAATTGCACCAGGTCACCTTCCTGCTGGCAAGCAGCCAGAGAGACGTTGCCATGGTAACCGGTAGAATCGTTGTCAACCTGCGAGGACGTCCGGAGCATGAAACCCGTAGAAAATTGTGATTTTCGCCGTCATTTAAAGATACGTGAATTTATGTAGATGACAAAATATGGTAAGGGACGTTTCACATGTAGTGTACAGATTTTACGGAAAATTAACAGTGTGTGAGAAATCAAAAAACCCGCCGAAGCAAAAGTCTGCTATTGTCTCGTAATTCCACTACTACCGAAACTATTCTGCTACAAACCCCCCAATCTGTCCCTTGATTTTTAAATCATATAACTTACATATCAAAGTCTGCTCCTGGATGAGTACACTGTAAATATGAAGTTTGGTTTAGATGTGTCCAGCTTTTTCGCCGTGATGGTTTCGGGATTAGCATTCGCATACATGCGGAGAATTTAAGGAAGAAAGTAATTCCGTTAAGAAAGTTGACATTAATTGAAAATGGAATAATTCTATTCTTCTAACACGTTGTTAATCGGAATATCTTTGATAATTGGAATATCTTTGATATTTTTAATACTAACAAAAGCTAAAAACCACTGAACGGTCTTGAGTTGATCTAAAATGGGCAAATATCTGAAAAATTGGCAAAATATACGAAATAACGGCGGACCCTCTACAACTTTATTTACATAAATAGTACACCTTTTTTACAACTGGTTTTATGTCGCACCGACACAGGTAGGTCGTATGGCGACGATGGGACGGGAAAGGGCTAAGAGTAAGAAGGAAGAGGGCGTGGCCTTAATTAAGGTAAGCCCAGCATTTGTCTGGTGTGAAAATGGAGAACCATATTCAGGTCTGCCGAGAGTGGGATTCGTACCCGCTATCTCCCGAATTCAAGCTCACAGCTGCGCGCCCCTAACTGCACGGCCAACTCGCTCAGTAATTACTATTCTTCTAACACGTTGTTAATTGGAATATCTTTGATATTGTTTAATACTAACAAAAGCGAACCGCATGTAATTGTTACGATTACAATAAACGAATGTTCTCTCCGTTTGGTGGTCATCCGTGGTTTGAAGAGAAAGTATCCTGTTCATTCATTCTACACACATTGTAAATAGTTACGTATGATAATAAAATAATAACCTAAAAATTAGTACAGCCGGAAAATAAAATACCATTTTTCATTGACACGTTGTCCGACTCGTTGGCTGAACGGTCAGCGTACTGACCTTCGGTTCAGAGGGTCCCGGGTTCGATTCCCGGCCGGGTCGGGGATTTTAACCTTAATTGGTTAATTCCAATGGCACGGGGGCTGGGTGTATGTGTTGTCTTCATCATCATTTCATCCTCATCACGACGCGCAGGTCGCTTACGGGTGTCAAATAGAAAGACCTGCACCTGGCGAGCCGAACACGTCCTGGGATATCCCGGCGCTAAAAGCCATACGACATTTCATTTCAGTGACACGTTTGTGTTGTTTCATTGTTATAAAATAACTCATGATATTGTCATAAAAACGTTTAAAAATACTAAAATAGTAGGTCTATGGTTCTAAACTGATACTAGTGAACTTTCTCAGTTGTTGAGGAAATATCCATTAGTGTATATAGTTAGGAGCATGAAGTCTCGGGTGATCGATCCGAGACCAGCGTGCCAAGCTCCCTAGGGAGGGAGTGCTCTCTAGGAATCCCAACTATCCATTCTCATTTGGCATTGGCCATACGGGTCACTCCCCAGACAGCGTTCTTTTTGTCTTCCTTCTTCATCTCTTCACACAGGGGCTGCGAGCTATTATGTTGCACTTCTTGACCGAAGTGGCCCCGGTATTAGTCCTACATTACTTTATATGGCATGAACAATTTATTAATATGGCAAATGCTATAGACGGTATTAATGTAATACACCAAGCTGTGTGCGTATCAGCGTTGCCAACCCGCCGAAGCAAAAGTCTGCTATTGTCTCCTAATTCCGCTATTCATATCGAAGATATAATCGTCGATTAAACATTTTGTTCAATTTCTCTTTTCTTTACATTCTCGAGAGTAAACGTTCCTTTTAGTGTGAATCGACATTTCACAACAATTCAGTTTTAAAGGGAGGATTCGGTCCTCCACAATGTTAGTGAATTATATCTCGAGCTCATTTGATAGTTATTAATTTGTTTTGTTTTGTGAGTAAACTGTATTTTTATCCCTAAACGACACGAATGGAAGAAAAAGCGAACGGAGGAACTACTGCAAATCTTGCATGTACGTTTCTCTATTCAGTGAATACATTTTATTATTCTACTCCGTATATGAACTAAATTTAAGCAAATATGCATACAAGTAGCATTCTTTATATCTTGCATAAATTGTTGTGTACATTTTCAATCAACTAATAAGAAGTATCTTCTAGAATGAAAATACCAGACACCTTGTGACTCCTGTTTGAGTATTTAATTCAAGCGCTGAATTGATTAGGAATGAGTCCCAACTAGAATCTAATGTAACTCATTTAAAACATGTTTGATTGATAGACTAGGCCTCATTTATTACGTTGCACCTCAGATACTAAAATAATAGAAGGAATGTCTCGGTGCGACGTACTCAAACTGTAAACCATGTTTCCTTGGTATGTTCGTAGAAGGCGTCGAGTACATTTCAGCCACTATCCGCCAGTGAAATTAATAACCATTCGTCACTCGTGCTATGACGTAGTCATTTACTCTCCAACTTCAATGCCTTAAGTTGAT
Organism: Anabrus simplex; assembly: GCF_040414725.1. NCBI lineage: Eukaryota > Metazoa > Arthropoda > Insecta > Orthoptera > Tettigoniidae > Anabrus > Anabrus simplex. Next base: position 333,219,733 of record NC_090267.1, on the reverse strand, counting down.
CATTTTAGGGTGTTAACACGTAGTATTCTATATTTCATCAAATGGTTGTACTTTGTAGTGGTACACAGTGGAGCCTTGAATGAAAATATTTTGACGCCAAAAAGTGCTTTCCTTTATACCGCCTGCTGGGGAATGTTGAATAAAGTGACTGCTCTACTGTTGGTATGAGGTTTACCTTGGTTTTCCTTGCTCCTACTGGCAGAGGAAAAGAGAGTCCCTGGACGCTCGTTAGGGCGGCGCGGCCACATTTTTGCAGCTCGTCACGATGATGGCGAGCGGGCATGCATGGCGGCTCTCGGCCCCAGAGAGCGGTAGTGCTCCCTGCTTGCTTGCTCGCTCGAACGTGAAATGGTGTGCCTGCCAATTAAAGCCGCGGTGCGTTAAGTACAGTGATTGGTCTTGGTCTTCTCTGCTCTTCCTTCTTCATCAGTTTCTCTCACTTTCATTCGTTCTTTGATCCAAACACCAAAAGCTCCGTTATTTTCAATATAAGTGATTTGCCGGTTGTAAATTGCGCCTGGCCGATTTAAGTGCATTAACAACGGAAAATCTCAGAATGAAAACGCTTGGGCAATATTAACACTTTTCAAAAAATTTCAAATATTTTGCCGTTTTCGTACAACGTAATATTGCACGTCATATTAATCTAAATTATCGTATGCAACCATAATTATCTTAGAAGTTGGCATCCCTCGGACAGTACCACACAGTATTTCATAGACTGTTTTTGAAAGCACTGTTTTTTTTTTGTATGGCATTTGGATTAAGATCTGGGTATTAAAAGATAGTGATTTAACGTCGCTATAACACGTAGAAGGTTTTCGGCGACGCAAGGATGGGAAAGTAGCGACCGTGCCCTTAATTAAGGCACAGCCCCAGCATGTGACTGGTGTAAAATGGGAAACCACGGAAAACCATTTTAAGGCTACGGACGGTGAGATTCTAACCCACCTCCTCGCGAATGCAAGTTCACATCTACGCGGCCCTAACTCGCTCAGGGGTCTGGATGGTGTTGGTGGTAGTAGTGGTATTAGTAGTTGGTGTTTTAAGAGAAAAATAGCGAGATCATTAGCTCCATTTGGCCAGTATGTTGTATCTAGCAGTTTGTGTCCAGCGATGGTTGGTCGAGATACGGTGGCGAGGGCTGTACGGCAGATGCAGATGCGTATGGTATGCATAGGTATTCTATTGTCAACATGTGCCATTAAGAAACTTCAACCTGTGTACTGTATGTAGCTTCAACGCTACTGTTTCTCATACTTGGAGCCCTCGAGTCTGTTGGTGAGCAGCCGCCGCTACTTGTCATTTCCGTCAACCGTCTCTGGTCCGTATGATGCCTGTACACTGGTGCCCGACTATTAGTCAGTCCTAGCTATGAGAGTAGTTGTCCTTATACAAGGTATTTCAGTAAAAGCCTGCAAAAATTAAACAGGAAATGAATGGCTGACGTCAACCCTACATGGCGGGATGTAATCACCGTAGCGTGTTTCTGTTGTGGTTGGTAGTGTGATTGTTGTATGAATATGAAGAGGAGAGTGTTAGGACAAACACCCAGTCCTAGATCAGAAGAATTAATCAGACGCGATTAAAATCCCCGACTCGGCCGGGAATCGAACCCGGGACCCTCTGAACCGAAGTCCTTAAATCTTACCAATCATCCAAGGAATCGGTCTGTGAGTAATGTAAAAAATAAATATAGACTAAAAAATACGCGTAAAAATTGGCTGTAAACATAGTAAAACAGCTGTAGGCTACATATTGCAAAAACTAAATCTAAATGTATACTTGCATATACGAGGTTTGTCCGGAGAATACGTATAAATCCGTCGGGGTGACGTATCACGTATCGTGGAGGCGCCGCCAGGTGGCACTGCTGTTGTCGCCAATCTTCTCAACGCTCAGTTCGAGTCGGAGAGCTCTGCGTGTCAGTAGCAGTGTGCGGCTGCTTGTTGAAAGTTACCCGTTTTCACCTGCCGTCGGTATGGAGCTCTCTCTGATTGAGGAACAGCGCGTCAACATCAAGTCTCAGAGCTCGTGTGGCTCGAGTTCGACCGGATTTGGCACAAGGGGGCAGGTGGATCCTTCACCACGACAATGCGGCCGCTCACACGTCGCTCGTTGTGCGTGAGTTTTTGGCCCGAAGCTCAATCACAGTGACAGACCACCCGCCTTATTCACCCGATTTAGCCCCTTGTGACTTCTTCCTGTTCCCGAAATGCAAAATGGTGCTTCGGGGGCGGCACTTGGGTGATGTGGAAGCCATCAAGGGGAGAAAAGACACGGCAACTGAACAGCATCACAACTGAAGACTTTCAACAATGTTATCAACAGTGGAAACGGCGTTGGCAGAAGTGCATCTTGTCTCAGGGAGAGTACTTTGAAGGAGACCATATTGTAATACTTGAATAATTGTCAAATAAAGTTATTATTCAACTTTTATACGTATTTTCCGGACAAACCTCGTACACTAGTGTCCAAAAGTTAAGCATAAGTTACGAGTAAGCAGGGCAACAGGAAATGGACCGCAAATCTCACGATATATGTATCTACCAACCTTACGTGTTCGCTCTGTATAGGAAAGGAGTGTTCCCTGCTTTGACTAGCGACGTAACCGCAAGGTAAACACAGCCAGTTCCCTCAGTCGTCTTTGCCCTGTTATACTCTGCGGAGTGTAGCCTCGTGGCGAACGTGACAACATAATGGCACTCGACGCCATTTGGACCCCATTTTGCAGGGTAGAATAATCGGCCGCCTGCAAGCAGGCAGACACAGACCGAAGTCGCCATACCCTTGAATGTGTCACAAACTGTCATTTCCAGGCTTTGGGGACGATTTCGAGACACAGGAGATGTTAGTCGTAGGCCTGTAACAGGTCGACCAAGGGTAACCACCCCACAGCAGGACCAATATCTGGCCTTAACCGCCCGACGGAATCGAAGTGCACCTGCAAGACGATTGTCGGCGGAGGTTACAGCCCTGGCATTAATTTAGGTATAGCCCCAGTATTTACCTGGTGTGAAAATGGGAAACCACGGAAAATCATCTGCAGGGTTGCCGACTGTGGGGTTCGAACCCACTATCTCCCGAATGCAAGCTGAGAGCTATATGCTCCAAATCGCACTGACACTTGTTCGGTCTCAATAAAGTAATTTTGCGTAGTCCTCCATTGCTAGGCTATTTACTGCTTTTTTTTTTTCCAGTGGCTTTACGTCGCACAGACACAGATATGTCTTATGGCGACGATGGGATAGGAAAGGCGTAGGAGTTGGAAGGAAGCGGCCGTGGCCTTAATTAAGGTACAACCCCAGCATTTGCCTGGTGTGAAAATGGGAAACCACGGAAAACCACCTTCAATGCTGCCGACAGTGGGATTGGAACCCACTATCTCCCGGGTGCAAGCTCACAGCCGCACGGCCAACTCGCCCGGTATTTACTGCTTTTAGGATATACGGCATTTACATTATTTTTTTAGCGTAGGGTAAAAACCTTAAATTTTGGGCCATAGAATAGATTGTCTTAAAACTGACTGAACAGGATCGGGTACTGCGTCAATTTAATATCCTGCTGGCAATGATTATTTTAAGTCATTTGAAGTGGTTCAAAGCTTTCTCAGCTAATTTGACTGTCGTTTTCAGTTTCCTGTCATATCTATGTAAATGACGTATTTTCTTTCCTAAGTGCATACCTCTTTGTTGCAACTTCTTTCACCATCTCAAGGAAATAAAATCATAACACGGAATGTTTATATTTACTGTACTTTGAACGTCGTAAATTGATAGACAGCAAATTGGTTCACATTGGTGAGGTTTTATATCTTATGACGTACTCGTTGAATGGCTATGATAGTTTGCTCATATGGTGACTGGCACAAAACTCGGCTTCAGCAAGCGCATGCATTATAGTACGTTATAGTACGTTAGCTAAGCTTCAAAGCTCATTTCTTAAATATTGCGCTCCATACGCTACATCTTTAAAGCAGTTAGTAGATCTACTTTTGCTATGTGTAACAAAATGTCAATTTACCTAATTGAATGATAGGCATTCCGTCACCGAACGAGTGCCCGGCTCCGTGGCTAAATGGTTAGCGTGCTGGCCTTTGGTCACAGGGGTCCCGGGTTCGATTCTCGGCAGGGCCGGGAATTTTAACCATCATTGGTTAATTTCTCTGGCACGGGGGCTCAGTGTATGTGTCTCCTTCATCATTCGTTCTCATCACGACGCGCAGGTCGCCTGCGGGAGTCAAATCAAAAGACCTGCAGCTGGCGAGCAGAACATGTCTTCGGACACTCCCGGCATTCAAAGCCATACGCCATTTCATTTTTTTTTTTTTTTCACCGAACGAGTGACTGCGCGGTTTGGTTCTCGTAGCTGTCAGCTTGTATTCAGGAATTAGTGGGTTCGAATTCCACTGTCGGCAGCCCTGAAGATGGTTTTCCGTGGTTTCTTATATTCACACCTTAGTCAAGGCCACGGTCGATTCCTTCCCACTCCTAGTCATTTCCTGTCCCATGCTGACCTATCTGTCCTCCGGCGCCTTAAAAAAAAAGAAACCATTCCATCGAGAAAATAACCCAAACATGCGAAGAATGGCCGAATCATATCTCTATCGTGGAAATTCTGTTCGTAGAACGAAGCATCCACAAACAAAATGTGTTAATTTCTCTCCCCAATCTGAGCGGTAAAGAGTTTTTGTTTTGTTTTTTTAGAAATTGCTTTACGTCGCACCGACACAGAAAGGTTTTATGGCGACGTGGTAAAGAGTTCTATCTCGTGTTTATAGATAGTAGTTATTACTATCATTGCATAGGCCAGACTGGTGGAGATGATCCATTTACTTCACTGAAAGAAGGTGTTCAGTTAACAGTTCAGAGATGATGGGTGGTCATCATTGTATTGTTTTTGTAATCTATATGATGTTCCAATTTCAACCTTCCAAACGGTCTCGTTTTCTCAGTTGATGCGAAGGGCGACAGAACTCACGGATTGGGCGTAGTTCGACGTCATACCAATAGGTGAAAATATGCGCGTCAACATGGGGAACGTGGCAGTCAATTCACTCAAAGGAACCTTTAAAAAGTACAAAATTCTTGGTTTTATGTTTCTTATAAGGGGGAGATATCATATATCTGGTGCTAATTAGGATATTGAAACGTTCTTGTTTTCTCAATATCACCGTGAAAGGCAGACGGAATAGAAATCTTATAGGGTAGGGGGCCCTATACCCGGACGATTCCGATGTTTTTGGATATAGCACATAGCAGTGAATATTTCTACCACTGAATTATATACAGTTTTATATCATATGCCTTAATGATACTAGTGGGATTAATAACATTTAAATAATATTACATAGTTACATAAAACAATATTTTAAATATTCATGAGGTATATTTTTGGGCTTATGCCGTGTAATTAATTATAAAAACACACTCAACGCGTTTCGAAGGGAACCTTGCCTTTCTTCATCAGGAGACACAGAGAAAATGAAACGACGCATAACAGGTTGCTAGGAGAAAGCAACAAGGAACTTCAAATGGTGCCCTAAGATGTAAACGGGACGCCATTTTAACCCCAGATAGAGACAACGAATGGCAACAGTAAAGCCTTACTCTCTAATGGTTCTGATAATAGGTAGCCATGATTCGCTAAGGTTGTAGCCTGTATCGCGGTTGAAATTATCTGGGTGTTTACGTATTTCAACCGCCTCCCTGATAATTCTTGGGCGATATTGCTTTATACGGGCAAGAACATCCACTTCTTGGAACAAAACATCATGACCGGGTGTTAAGGCATGATCAGCAACAGCTGATTTATCAGGTTGGTTGAGTCTGATACATCTGGTATGTTCTTTGATGCGAGTACATACCGTTCTTGAAGTCTGCCCAATATAAACCTTGCCACAAGTACAGGGAACTCTGTAGATACCAGGTTGTTGCAATTTAGGCAAACTATCCTTAGTTGGTCGCAGGAGTTGCCTAATCTTAATTGATGTTCCAAAAATAGTTCGTACATGGTACCTACGTAAGATTTTAGCAATACGATCCGTCGTGTTATGTATGTAAGGTAGGTAAGCAGTTCCTTTTACATCTTTTTTCTTAACAGACGTCCGATTATGTGTCGATTTAAGAGCCGTTTAGATCAAAGCTCTGCTGTAACCGTTGCTCTCAAAGGTGGTTCTCAAGGTGTTAATTTCCTCTCGTAGAGCTGACACTTCACAAATCCTCCTGGCCCCGGTCAGATGGGCAGATGCCCAGAAACATGGTATCCTTAAAACTCTGACTACGACGGTTTCGTTCCCCACTATTCAACTTAACACATGCACAGTAAATTACTATTTACATTTCATACGGTTTTATAACACATTTTCCACACACAAAATCACGCTTTCATGCTGTTCCTACACATACTTCCTGAAACCATATCTGGCACAGAACGCACTGAGTCCATGATCCCATTCGTGCAGAAACGTCACTGAAATAGTCAATACCACAAAAGCACATATGCCCTTATAATTTTTTTATTTTTCAGGACGGGGTTGAGGTAGAGCCCCATTTTCCCCTCTCTTGGACACCCCACTATAACCGAAGCTGGTCAGCCCTGAGGGTCATATCAAGTCTGTCGTGTTAAGTGTTAAATTGCCTGATAAGGGTACCTGATAAGGGTTCATTCGTCAGGTACGCAATGCACAATGGGCTTAAAGAAATAGGTTTTGAGGGAGCGTTTTCCCTGTAACTGTATCTCTCATTCCACCTGGCATTAGAATAAGAAGCAAGTGAGAGAAGTCGTGTGGTTGCTGGGTAAGGGGTGCGAGAGGTATGCATTGCTGCCACGCATATGCCTATCTCAAGTCTCATAGCCTGTCAATAAACACCTGCTCCGACCGTGGTGACTCTTGGAAATTGAGGTGTTGTTTTCAAAGTTTTAAAGTGGTAGTACAATTGTGCCTTAGTCACACATTTACTATAATTATAAGTATTCGGTAAAGAACAGCTTAATAATGAACATGGATCTGATTTTTCTGTAGCGACTAATGTTTGTAATGAGTACAGCATCTGTTACTCGTGCCGTACCTACAAGCTTATCGTCAGACGCAGATAGTATCTTGCGTTTATTGTGTAATTTCATCATATCAGAATATCTAAAGCGCTACTATACTGATATGTGAAAAAAAAAAGGTCAGACCTCTTTTTCTTGGACACCCCTTTAAGTTGAATTGATTGTTCGAGAACCAGAGTTATCAAACCTATAAGGGCAGTTATATTTAATAATAGTATTTTTATATGTCGATGGTCTCTTTAACCTGTACAATTAACCAGCATATATCACTGATATGTATTGGTATCTGTAATTGGGAACAATCGAGCGTCCGGAAAAGGAACAAGTCCGTCCATCATTCAAATTTCGCCCCATGATCACACGTGCCGTGACTTACATCACGGCCGACTTCATGCGGTGCTCTAGCTACGTATACTTGGACCCGCGAGAGTTGAAGTCTGACGTTTAGCGCCACCGGCGAGAAAAAGTTGACTAACGCTGCTCGAAAATGGTCTGTTGCTATGGCAACGATAACAGAGATGCCACTTTTTTTTTTTTTTTTGCTAGGGGCTTTACGTCGCACCGACACAGATAGGTCTTATGGCGACGAGATGCCACATTTAAGAACACCATCGCCACGTGGGTTGGCTTGCTCTCAGTCGCTTTTATGATACTATTCTGAGTAGTACTGTGTTAATTGTTGCTGGTTTATGTAATAATTTAAGTGTTTGTTTCCTGAATATTATTTCGTTGTTGGTTTATTTTTGGTAAGTTAATCAGTGGGTAGTTGTAGAGTTTTATTCTCTATTTGACATGTGCATTTTTTGAGGTTATTCTCAGTTTAGTGAATATGAAATCTCATATTTGTCGGCAATAACGTGTGCTGTCTTAAATGCAGGAATTATTAGCACGAGCTTAGGAACGGATCAAAGTTTATTGAATTGCATTAGGGCAACACAGTGTATTAAATATTCAACCTGTATGAAAGAGTGATATGCCGCAGATTGAGGTAACTATGACAACGCAGCATACTTCGTAGTTACTGTTTTCGCCGCTCAAATGTCAGACTTCAACTCTCGTGGGCCCAACTATAGGAGCGCAGCGAGGGATCCAGTCGGCCGTGCTTACATATTACCACTCACACCTTGCCTGTTTATACCTTTCATCTTCAATACTACAAATTTTCTTACTTTCAGGTTGTACATTTTCTCAGTTTAAGTGGAACGAAAGATCAGAATAAATATACAGTCAAGGAAAAGTATAGGTCTATTTTGATGTTGTCTGGAGCAAGAACCGCCCGAGCCCTGCCATTCACTACTATTTCACTCTACTGCCAGAGGGTGCTGTCATCTAGTTAACTGTGTCGAAAACACATCTGACGCTTATTTCAAATGTAAACCACATAGATGTTACGAGTGTCCGGAAATAGGAGCTGTCCGGGTAATGCCCCCCCCCCTACCCTATATAGATATTTTCCAATGACTGAAATTACACCTGTGATTTCTATAAATAAGAACTAGGCTAGCGTGTCTTTATATGGCGCATTTCGTTTCAAAGGTGCCATTATAAAGTCCTTCACCGAGCGAGTTGCTGTGCGGTTCGGTCCATCGAGAGAATGTGTTTTCGAAACCCACTATACGTACCCTGAAGATGGTTTTCCGTGGTTGCGAATTTTCACAGTAGGCAAATTTTGGCTGGGGCTGTACCTCAGTTAAGTCCACGGTCATTTCCTTCCCAGTCCTAGCCGAAACCTATCCCATCGTCGCTATAAGACCTGAGTCCGTGTGACGTAGAACCTTTAACAGAAGTCCTTCGAAAATGTACCGCTTCTTGATTATTCTAAGTCTATTCTAATACTAAGTCATTGTGTGGGATATTTCGTGGATGCAGTTTTCAGCGATAGAGAACAGCAAAGTACGGATGTGGCAAGTTGCTTCTGTCGCTATGCATTTACAATGGGAATAGAGCTTTGTCTTTTGTTAACACAAGTTTTGATATGTGATGAAATACTGTTATTGCTTGTCGAGTGTATTAAGTTGGTGCGAGGTGTTTACTTTCACTGCCGCGTGATCAGGATGGCGCCAGCTGTAATTGTTGGAGGGGCTTGTCCCCAGGGGCCCATTGCACGGAGATAATCCCACCACCGGGGCCCACCCCCAAAGAACATAAATTTCACAATTCTTCCACGCGGCGCCGAAAACTCTGGATGGCATTGAGTGGAGAGGGTGGAGGTGGGGTGCTTGTACGTGCGAGACGGCGACTACGAGCTGTGACAGCGGAGAAGGGGAGATGGCAGAGCTTTGAATACAGCTCGCTGCTGCCTGCCTGGCATACCGCCAGCTGTACATCGCACTTGAGATCCTTTCATGCTCTGACAATAAGTAGCAGGTACTTGCCCGAGGGCCAATCAGCGGGACATACTAGCAGGACAGCCAGTTAATGTAATGTTGTCTCCATTGAAGGCTACAGGTCAGGTATTTCATATCTGCAGACTAGCTGGAGTGCACCATATTCTGCTAGTCTCGAGCAATTCGACATGTCGCTTGCGTTAAGCTGATAAATAACTATTATGCCTAGTAACCGCACAGCAGCAAATCAAGGAGAAAACATCCTTGACGTCGTCATTGGTGTATATTCTTTTTCCTTCCGGCGCACATTATTTGTTGCCTGGAACAAAGCGTGAAAAATATACCATGGTCCAATACGGTCAAGTATCTTGGCCTGAAGCTTGATCGCACGCTCACGTGGCAATGAAATATTGACCAGGCTTTAAAGAGAGCTGGCGCTCGAGTTGCAGTACTGCGCCCTCTGCTGTGCAACAGAAATCTGAGCGATATCAAACGGACGCTGTACCTCACATGCGTCGGTCCGATATTACTCTACGGCCATGAAGCCTGGCATTATATTCCGATATCGTCACTGCGTCGCCTTCAGGTCTTTCAGAACAAGGTTCTACGGCGCATGACCTATTCTCCATGGTACAAATCAAATTTGCTATCCATCGGGATCTCAATATCCCAACACTAAAACAGCAAATTCAGAAACTTGTTCTTCGGACGAAATCTCGAACTTCACAAACCCAGTCAACATATGAGGGCATCGCCCTGCTCAAACGTGTCCTTAGGACCAAGAAGCCGAGTAATCGCTTCAAGTACAGAGGCCCTTGGCTCCTATACAGTCCAAATTAATCTTTCCGGCCATCTCTACCATATGATCAAAATTCTGTTTCTTTGAAAAGGTCTAACCCACTTACTTGGAACTAATGACCCAGCGATTAGGGGATTTCAGTTCTGATCTACGGCAGTAGGACAGAGTGATTTCTCCCCCACCAGTGTAATAATCTAGCGTTTTTTCTGTTCATCAAACACTCCCCGAATACTGATGAGTAAGAGGGTATTTTTCGCCCTGGGGCTCCCATCTGTTCGATACCATAGAAAGAACCATTTCCACAAGTACTTCTCCTGTTCCTTTTGCCACACCATGGTTGGATTGTGGGTGCGATCTATGTCACACGTGTGGACCTCACCCAGTTTTACGACCAGATGCCCTTCGTAGCGGTTTAAAATCGTTGGCCTGGTCGGAAAATATCCGGCACCCTCTGAAACGAAGGCCTGTGTTGTCTGTTCAGCCAAGGAGCCGGGATGACACTTTCAGTCAAGAAAATTAACTGCCTACAGTTAAAATTCCATGGTCTGGCCGGGAGTGGAACTCGGGACCCCGAGGCCCGAAGGCGAAGACTTCTGACAAGTCAGCCACTGGTCAAGCAATGCCTAGAACTGAAACACCCACTATATATCCCAAGTCGATACCAGCCGATCTTGTTTCAGTCACTACCACCACCACGAACACCACCGCTACTTTTTCGTTCTCTATTGCAAGCGGTATACCCGCTGAAAATAATTTCATGTGGGAGGCAAATTATGAATGTACTCGTAAATATAGTTCATCTCATAGTGACTGGCTTCTTTATTATGGCATGAAACACCTTAAGAAAACTGAAAAGTATGATGGCATTAACGTGTCTAGAACACATTTAACAAACATATTTCAGAATCGGAAGGCGATGGTTAATCTTTCCAAAAAAGTATCTTGCACAGTGTCTGAATCGTTATACTACCGGAAGAGCCGAACAGTTCCTTAAAGTAGGAAAATATCATTCATGAAGCGATGTTGAATTATTGAAGCTGCAACCGGTAACTCGTTGTGCACAAATGGATCGACACACAACCAGAGCTTCCAAAAAATGTTCGCCGCTTCTAGCCGCCGTGATTACACTCATATGTATATGTAGCCAACTTTTGTAACAAACGTAACTTGAAGTTGCACCGCTTCGGAATGGATTACATACATACTAGCATGCTATTGTAACGATGTAGATTTCGTTTATATATGTTATAGGAATGCGGTTTGTCGAAGTAATGTATTGTGCATCGTCTAGTACCAAAGGCCAATGTCCAGTGTTGCCAACTTATATTTTCAAGATCCGCTAAATACTACTAAAAATCCGCTAAAATTCCGCGAAGAAATCCTATCTCAAATAATGAGCAATAATAATAATAATAATAATAATAATAATAATAATAATAATAATAATAAAATGGCGTATGGATTTTAGTGCCGGGAGTGTCCCAGGACATGTTCGGCTCGCCAGGTGCAGGTTTTTATTTGACTCCCGTAGGCGACCTGCGCGTCGTGATGAAGATGAAATGATGATGAAGACGTCACATACACCCAGCCACCGTGTCAGCGAAATTAACCAATGATGGTTAATTCCCGACCATGCCGGGAATTGAACCCGGGACCCCTGTGACCAAAGGCCAGCACGCTAACCATTTAGCCATGGAGCCGGAAATAATAATAATAATAATAATAATAATAATAATAATAATAATAATAATAATAAAAGTAAATGTCTGCACTCACCTGATCTGTGAGTTTCACTGGGATTAACCCCCTGCCTGCGAGCCGGCGAGCTAAAACTTGTAGAAGTTTTACTGCCGGATGCAAACTAGGTGAATCCCCTACGTCAAGGGCCACACACAGAGAACAGGCCAGTTCATTAAACGGTCTTCCATCATAGCATAAATATAAATGCTACTCTCTCAGTCTCATTATCTGTCGTCATTCGCTAACTAAGAGATAAGTAACCTTTCCCCACGCATTACAAATTTATGATACCATGACCTCATAACATCAAATCCAAATAACATGTTTTCCTCATGTGACTGCTAGCTCCTGACAAGAAATACGGAATAGCTCGGAGACAGACTGGAGTACTAATTAAAAAAAACGTAAAATGGATAAAACATTAAATTCCGCTATTATAAATCTAGAATTCCGCCAAAAAATCTGCTCTCCGCTAAATGATATATTTCTCCGCCGACAGTCTTCTAATTCCGCCAAATTTAGCGAAAAATCCGCTAAGTTGGCAACACTGCTAATGTCAAGGAGGTTTTCCACACGTGCCATTACCTCCAAACTAGATTTCCCTTCTGTAATAAAAAAAAAATATTTTTCGGTTATATTTCCTAACCCCTCCCCCACTGTACCCCCGTACTTGATAGGGCTGATGATCTCTACATTTAATAGTTAAAATGAGCATCCAGTCATCCAATTAACTCGGAACGGAGTACGTTTATATACCTCACAATTATTGTCACAGGTTTGTGTTTCAAACCTACAGTCACTCTTATATACATGTAAGTAAATTAGTCACTCTTATATACATGTAAGTAAATTAATTATCCTCAGCTCTTTTGATAAGGGCATTCTGTGTGAGGAGGTCGATGATCGTAACATGTGTTTTAGCGAGTATGGTGGTGGATTGCGTGCAGACCTTCTCTGTACCTGGTACTGTTCCGTGCTGCTCGCCAGGGATGATCAAATTATTGTGTCTAAAACATTCCCATCTACAACAATAATTGAAGACATGGATGGAAGAAGGGCGTAACTCAAAAAACACTCTTTTGAGATAAATGAGTTTAAAGAATTACAACATCAAACACTTTTCTCAGAAATACAAAATTGTGGTATATTATACTTAACTACATTCTTGATTATTTCATAATATGTACATCAAAAATATTTATACAATTTTTGGTTTGTTGTCAATTTTGTATTTTGGAGTTACGCCCTTATTCCATTTTCAAGAAACATTTTCATTGCAAATTAATGTTTTTTACATTGTTGGAAGCATGTAGACAAGTTTTACAGGTTAGAACATTTGATAGGGCACAACATATTATTAGGGGAGTCACTATATCGAGAATTTCCTACTCCCACAGGTTCAGCTCCCCGGAAAATATTTTCAAACCATGCACGTGCATCTGCGCATAGAAAGCTTACTAAATCTTTAACAACTTTTAATTTTCTGGATTCAATACCTACACGAGGGACTGGAAAGCTATCCAAATTATCTTACAGACCATATATCCATCAATAACTGAAACTTGTCATGAAACGTAATATTATAATTCTGGCTTCCTGATACAGTTCCTTCAGGAGAGTGACATAATATGACATACTTTGTTTGTGGTGTTGCAAATGACAGTGGGCTGAGAACGGCAGATCATTCTGATAGTAAGGATTTAGTATCCGAATCATCTGAGGTTTCATTTGGTAAATATTCACTGTCATCTGCTGAAATATCAGATGTTTCTCCTCCTGACATTACTCCTGCGTCAGCTGTTTCGAGTCTGATGACTGATGATTGCTGGCTCGCCCTAAGTCAGCCTTGGAGCGTATTTTAAGTCGGACATGAGTAATATTTGGAAGAACGGCGCAACTCAATATAGCACATCACACGCCATCTATTGACACTACCGATAAGCCATTTAGGTAGTATCTAGAAGAGCCTCCAAGGAACGTATATATACAATTTACCGAATAACGCCACAACCTGACTTAAGCCCTTCTTCCATCCATGTCTTCAATTGCATATATTGGATATGTCGACATAAGCACACACATTTATTCCCTCTCTAACATTCCCATATTCACACAAGGCATATGCTACCTTAATTAAGTTCACGGCCACTTCCCACTCCTAGCCCTTTCCTGTCCCAGCGTCGCCATAAGACCTATCTGTGCGACGTAAAGCAACTTATGTATATATACAACATTCCAATTTATTTAAGCAAACTAAAAATGAAACTGTAATATGCAGAATTCTTGGAGGGACGAACGAGCTTTTCTTACTTATATCCTTGGCTTGGACAACGTGAAAGAGACCGAGGTATGAGCGATTCTAGTAGTACCGTTCCTTATGCAGCCAGTCCCTGTTATGAATGGTGTGAAAATATCGCTCGTAGTGTCGGTTGGTGCATGCATTTCACTGGGCTTCGCAGGTTGATATGTAATAGCAACTTCTGGCTCAGTGAGGAAAGCAACGGGAAACCACAGCACTCATTTCCCTAGTATACCTCTTCAGTGACACCTAGGCTATCTATGACAGCTGTTGGTGGAGCTGTAGAGGATCAAACCAGCCTTCGGGCTGAATACCCGGCATACATACATACATACATACATACATACATACATACATACATACATACATACATACATACATACATAAACTGGGGAGAATGCGTTGAGTGAAAATTCATTCGAGATGTTTGAGCGGCTTGTCAGAATTTGAAGTCGAAAACGACCTATGCTAGCGTCAGAAGACTTGTCCGTGCGTCGTGAAGCGAGTTCGGCTGATACTGGAGCCCCAGCGGAGCGCATCTACTGGGCCAGTGGTGGATGATTTCGAACTCATGGACTTTGTCTTGATGAGTACATTTGTTTAGAATCACAATGAAATGTCAAACTCTGCTATCTAAATACTTTATTTCGACAGTACCTATCACTTGGTACCTATTCTACGTCAAACTTGCTGCCGTAATCCCGACATAGCCCCGTTAAAAAAAAACCCACTTTTCTCTCCACTTAATTTTCAGTCGAGGTTGAGGACACCCTATTCTACTGATCGGACGGGAAGGTACTGTGTTAACCCCTAAACCAGGGGTTCTTAGGCCCCTAATTAGGCCTGTTGTGATTTCGACTGCCCGTTTAATATAACATACATTTTGCTGTCCAACAATGCAAGCTAAGTAAATACTAAGTTTTGGCATTGCATTAGAAGATTTTTTTTTTCCTCCTACAATATCTTTCTCGCGGAATGTGGAATGCAGGAGCGCACAAAATATAGTGTTGCTACAGCACTGGCTGATGATGATGATAATCATCGTCATCATGATTATTATTATTATTATTATTATTATTATTATTATTATTATTATTATTACGCCTCTTTTTACGTCTACGAAACGTCCCTCCCCATAAGAACTGATGCAGATAGAGGTTTTATTTATTTATTTATTTATTTATTTATTTATTTATTTATTTATTTATTTATTCACGAAGCACAAGATACAGCTACACTGAGCAAATTTCACTTGCACTGTCAACAGACTATTTAACAAACGTAAACTTTCATAATAAAATATAACAAACATAACAAAATATAACAAGATCAAGTACACATCCTACTAATAACTGTCCAAATCGAAAACCATGAGAATGTCCATGTTCATAGCCAAGTCGTCGTGGGTCAAGATGGCGGTGTAATCCCTTCACATCAACTTATCTTTAAGATACTATTTACACACCTCTCGAATACACTTTTATTTGATGCTATATCAAGCTCTTGTCTCCTATTAATATTGTTAAAGAGTGTTGGGAGGCGGATTAGGAAAGATCGTTGAAGTATTGAGTGCTGAGTGTGGGGAATGTGGAGAAGGTCTTTGGTTCTGGTGGAGCGGGAAGGAACGCGGAGAGAGAAGAGAGAAACAAGATGTTCCGAGCGGTAATGTCCATTTAAGATCTCGTGGAGGAAACTCAGGTCAGCTACCTATCGCCTGATGTGCAGCGGTGACACATTCATTGCCATTAATACCTGCTGCGTAGACAGATTTCTGAGCTTGGGGTTTCTGTTCCTTACAATTGCAGAAAAGAAGGACACTGCTCTGTCTAACTGCTTAGTATTGGAGGGGGAGGCTGTTGTCCAAATCGGAGAGCAGTAGTTTAAGAGAGGTTGAACGATCGTGAGGAAGAAGTGACGAAGAGCAATGGGGTCAGAAATTTCTGTTTGTACGAACACAGCGAAACAAGTCATTGTAGAGTCGAAGAAATAGTCATGGGAACATTCCTGTAATAACCTAGAAAGGCTTGGTCAGGCTGCAGGGAAACCTTTCTGGAGAGCAATAAAGAATCGTATAAAGGGAAGGAAAAGGGGAACGAACAGTTTTAGGGAAATCAGGTGAACTCACAGGAGGTCCTGGCGAATCACTGGAAAGTTGAAATGAGTATTTTTTAAAATATTCTTTCTATTGAAGTGGTGAGCTGCTGAGTTCGTGGAGAGGCCAACAATAATGACAGTGAAATTACGTCTGAGGAAATGAAAAAGATGGTAAACATTGTCACAAAACAGCAGTAATAGATTAAGTATGAAATGGTTAAATATGAGAAGGCTTCATGGAGTAATACGCTTAGTATGGAACGTTAGTAAGATACCTTCTGATGCGACGAAAGCGGTAATTGCACCTTCGTATGAACAAGGGAACAGAAAGGATTACGATCGGTGGTTGAGAGTTGAATGAAAACCAGTGTGGTTTCGGACCACAGAGGGGCTGTCAGGACCAGATTTTCAGTATGCGCCAAGTAATTTAAAAATGCTACACAGGAGGAATAGACGATTGCATTTATGTTTTGTATATCTAGAAAAGATCCAGAGAAAATATGTTAGCTGTATTAAGAGATTATGGGAAAAATAATAGATTATTACAAGCAATCAACTACATTTATGTTGACAGTTGGACTGCAGTGAGAGTTTATGGTAGAATGAGTTCATGTTTCATAGCGCTTACAGGGATTAGGCAAGGCTGCAATATTTGAGCTTTTGTTTCAGAGATTACGCGGATCATTTACTGAAAGGTATAAAATGGTAAGAAACGATTCAGCTAGGTGGAAATTTAGTAAGCAGTTTGGCTTCTACTGATGACTTGTTATTAATAGCAGTCTAATATCCTGGAGCTTGTTAATAGGTGCAGTGAGTATGATATGAAAATTAGCATTTCCGAGACTAAAGTTAGCAGGAGGGAAGAAACCTAAGAGGAGTGAATGTTAGTTCGGGGTTACAAAACTGAAACAGGTAGATCATTTCAAGTATTTAGGATGTGCATTCTCTCAGGATGGTGGGATAGTGAGTGAAATTGAACCAAGGTACAGCAAAGCAAATGCAGTGAACTCACAGTTGCGATCAACGGTATACTGTAAGAAAAGGATCAGCAACTCCCGGACGAAACTGTCCTTACACAGGTCTGTTTTAAAGTCAGTCTTTAAAAGAGGACGAGGGAGTAGGTAAATGATTGTCTTGCCGCCTTACTACTTGTCTTTTCATCAGATATTTTTTTGCGTGCTCATTTAAATGTCTTGGACACTGATATAGCTCTGACGTCTTGCTGCGGATTGTTCCATTCACGAATTGCAGCGACTGCGAAGGAGTGCCATATACTGCGGAATTTTGATTAGGTATAGTAAGAATATGGATGTTCTGTGCTCTTGTGGGTTTTTTCGCGGCTTAGAGGGAGATTTTAGAAGCGTTCTTTATGGAGAATGGATATTTAAAATTCGTTTCAGTATGGTTAGGCAGTGAAGATTACGTCTGTCTTGTAGACGGAGCCAGCCGATTTTGGTGTAAGACGATGACCATGATCTGTGTATTTTAAAGTCACAGATGAACCTTACCATGCATTTCGCGTGCGTTGTAACATCTCTAGTTATTCATCAATGCCATCGTTCAAACTAATCGCAGTAATTAACACAACTAGCTTTTCAGTTAACATTTTCTTGATATTAAATGTGTATGTTCAGTCTTCAGCCCTAAGGCTGGTTGGATCCTCAACAGCACTGCCATCAGCTGTCATAGATGGCCTAGGTGTCATTGAAGAGGCGTACTAGGGAAATGAGGAGTGAGGTAGTTTCCCGTTGCTTTCTTCACCGAGCCAGAAGTTGCTATTACATATCAGTCTACCAAGCCCACTGAAATGCATGCACCAACCGACCCTATGAGCAACATTTTCACACCATTCATAGCAGGGACTGGCTGCATAAGGATTGGCATTACAAGCATCGCTCATACCTCAGTCACTTTCATATTGTCAAAGCCAAGGATAAGACAGAGACAGATCTATGAAAGTAACAAAATTGCTCTAGCCCATACCAGAAGACATAGTGCACTGTAAACACTAGGTCCTGCCAGCAAAGGCATTCTTGATATTAAAGGGAAATATAAATTTGAACTTTATTATTATTATTATTATTATTATTATTATTATTATTATTATTATTATTATTATTTCTCCGTTAGAGTCTTCTAGGGACCACGTCACAATTTAATTGCTTCATCATTTGTTGTTCCTTCTCCTTCCTCCAATATTCCTTCACCTGCTTACTATGCCTCCTTTTCCGTTCCTCGGACCGTTTTGAGCCTGTTTTCTTTCCCTCCCGACCTTGGAATCCTTCCATTTTTAACACTAAGCCCTATCTTTCTAAAAATCTCTCTCTCTCTCTCTCTCTCTCTCTCTCTCTCTCTCTACCCTTCAAATTCCCCTTCATCGTACCACTAAATTTAACAAACCTTTTGTTTGCACTGCATCCCGTATCTTCAATGTCTTTAACCTTCACCGTTTCGCAAATGACAGGAACTGCACCCAACTAAAGCAGTCCTTAACATCTATCTTCCTGGAGGAGTACGCAAGGGGCTGAGATCAGGTATTCTTGTGTCCAATAATAAGAAATATGTATATTTCTAAGAAAATTGTTTCTGTTTTTTATATTCCTGAGATTCTTGTAGCCTAAAATATTAAAAAATCGAATGATATGCTTTTCTACTTCTTATATGATTTATGTTTTAACTTTATTGGAATTGGTATCTGTATTTTAATTTTAAGTTTAATTTTAAGTTTAATGTTTAATTTGATATTTTAATATTCTAAAATGTAGTTAGTATATTCATAAACTTGTATTGTGTTATAAGTAGACGCTACATAAAGGGGCTTTTCAGCCTCAGTGGCATGTATATCATCATTATCAATAAATTCAATTCAAATTCAATTCTCTCGCTCTCTCTGTTCCAAAGATATTTGAAGAACTGTTTGGTTAATCTGTTGTCATCCATTCTGTATAAATGTCCAAAAAAAAATATCAGTCACCTCTTCCGGATTGTTTCTGTTATGTTTTTGTATTCCTGTATAGTTCATCATTACTTCTTGATTTCCAGATTTCTGTAGTTGTTAGGGGACCGAGTATTTTCCGTATAATTTTTATTTCCACTACTTCTAATTTAGGGGCTACCTGGCCGAGGTGGTAAAGGCGTGCTCGGTTCGCCCGGAAGGACGTGGGTTCGAATCCCCGTCAGGAAGTCGTAAAATTTAAGAAACGAGATTTCCACTTCCGGAGGTGCATATGGCCATGAGATTCACTCAGCCTACACCAAAAAATGAGTACCTGGTTAATTCCCCATCACGTGCCGAGGTTAACAATGGTGGAAGTCTTTACCTTCCACTCCTCCAAGGGCCTTCATGGCCTGTACGGAGGTGACTTTGCTTTTTACTTCTAATTTAGTCGGTTTGTAATCCAGAACTAGGCATTCACTCGTGTATAGGCATTCCGGTTTGACATCTGTGTTGTAGTGTATTTTGAGGTTTTTAGATAAAACATTTTTTTGTTGTAGATATTCCTAGTTATACCGTATGATCTTTCCATCTTGTGTATCCTTTCTTCTACAGCGGACTTCTCCATATCGTTTTCTTGAATTGTTTCGCCCAAATATCTGAATTTCTGTTATTAGAAGTTCTGGAGAATTCTTTATATGTGCTTGTCATAAATTTTTTTTTCTACATAAATTCTTAAACCTGTTCTGTTGGCTCTTTCTTCCAAGAGATTGACTTGTATTGCTGCACGTTTCAGGTTTTCTGAAAGTATGGCAAAATCATTATTTTGCAAATGCTAGACAGTTTATTTCAACACACCTGCTTTTTTTTTTCCAGTGTGATTGGTGATAGCTTGTGTTCTTTCAGTGTTTCATTCCAGATTCTTACTATTCTAGGACGCAGTTGAATAGGAGTGGAGATAAACCATCACCTTACCTTACACCTGTATTTTGAATGGTTTAGATATTTCACCCATAAATTTTACTTTTGAAATGGTGTCGATGAGGGTATTATTATTATTATTATTATTATTATTATTATTATTATTATTATTATTATTATTATTTTGCTATGGGCTTTACGTCGCACCGACACAGATAGGTCTTATGGCAACGATGGGACAGGAAAGGCCTAGGAGTTGGAAGGAAGCGGCCGTGGCCTTAATTAAGGTACAGCCCCAGCATTTGCCTGGTGTGAAAATGGGAAACCACGGAAAACCATTTTCAGGGCTGCCGATAGTGGGATTCGAACCCACTATCTCCCGTATGCATTATTATTATTATTATTATTATTATTATTATTATTATTATTATTATTATTATTATTATTATTGTTGTTGTGGTGGGATGGTTTCTTTTCGGCCGTGCTGTGTTTATGAATATTCATGTGGCCGCTGACCGCGTTTCCGCAGCCAGACGGTGTTCATGGACCGGAGGAGGTGAAACTAATGGCAGGAAAGGCTCTAGCGCTTGCTCGTGAAAGTGTTTTGAATAGGGAGCCAGCGAGTTATCGATCGCCAGTGCTGCCGGAACACTACATTTTATGTGCTCGTACATTCCACATTAGGCTGCATGCCGGTACGTGGGCTTTCCGGTAAGAACTAATCCATGATAGGTCGTTAATAGAGGAGACATATTTCAGATTGGTCGAAACCTTTTTATATGGAGGGCAAGTTCCTCGCGTTAATGTATTTAAATTATTTTATAATCGTATTTTCAATAAATGTTACGAGGAAATTAAAGTTACTACCGACGTTGTTTTTTTTTTTTAATTTAGCCGATAAACTAACAGACATAGTTGAGGAACAACGTGATATTCCCCTTATGGATGCGGGCGGTTTAATACAGTACATCCACGGTATCCCCTGTCCGTTATCGGATACGCTGAGGGGGAACCCCCAGAGGCTTCTAATTCTGGGAGCGTGGGTTGGCGATCACGACGTTGCTTCCGCTTACTTGCGCCAGAATCCTCATTTTCTCCTTTGCTTGGTCAACTTTTGTTGTCTTCCGACCCCGGCAGTATTAAGTTTGTGAGGCCTAGACAGTGCTTCATCTTCTCTTCCATCTGACCTTACCCTTTACCGATACCCTCATTCTTCGAAGGATCGAGCTTCATCCATTTTCATTTTTGATTAGTGTTAATAGAGAAGGTTGCCCAGTTGTACTTCCTCTTAAAACAACCGTCGCCACCGACGAACAAAATGTTAGGTGCGCGCGACTTCAAAATTCTCAGTGCTTTTCTTATAGTATAATTCGCGTGACGAAACTACCTTCTGTACACATTTGTATTACACAGTTAATGGATGAAACATTCACGATAAACCTGTTTTAAAATAGCATACATTATAATTATATATCAAATAAGAGAGAGAGAGAGAGAGAGAGAGAGAGAGAGAGAGAGAGAGAGAGAGAGAGAGAGAGAGAGAGCGTGTCGTTTCTCTGCGGTGTTCGGTATGAAATGAGATGAATCTTCCTAGCGAGTTTTTACGATCGAATGCCCTTCTTGACGTTAACCTCGTCAGAGGAGTTATTGATATCAAGGGAAGATGTGGAACCCGGTGTCGGCACATTGCCTACTCCTGTCGAATACACCAAGGGATCTGCTCAGTGCGTAATGTCGCCGAGGAACGAGTCGCCATCAACAGCGTCATATGCTCTCACTCTGTATGAACTTTGCGGAGATGTTCGGCTTTTGGCATGCCATCTAGTGATAAGAAATCTTACACCGCCGCCTCTCCTACCCTGCCGGCCAACGTTCTGACGCTTGTTTTCCGACCAACGGGAGTCGAATCGGCTAAGCGCAGTGTCAGACCATATAGACTTGACGCCGCGCCGGTAACTATCATAGCCCTCAGGAGGCGATTATACCATAAATAAATGTTTATACAAAACAGACCTTTACAGCAGAAGTAATCATGCTAAGTAATGGTCGATGAAGGCATATTTTCAGGCTTTAGATGATGAAGACCGAGCTCGATGGCTGCAGTCGCTTAAGTGCGGCCAGTATCCAGTAATCGGGAGATAGTGGGTTCGAGCCCCACTGTCGGCAGCCCTGAAGATGGTTTTCCGTGGTTTCCCATTTTCACACCAGGCAAATGCCGGGGCTCACCTGTGTCGGTGCAACGTAAAACAAAATAGCAAAAAAAAGTTGATGAAGATGAAACAGTCCATTGACGACTAATCATGATAAATGTGTGAATTTAGACGTATTTTGACGTATTATTTTAACTTTTGAAATGTCTTCTTGGTTAGGGGTGTTAAAGTTGCCGAAACTTTGTTCCCTTTATATAGTAATCAACTATAATTTTGTGCATATATCAAACATTTAGTACAGACGTCGTATTATGTACGTGCGATTCGACCAAACATTCCACTTAGGCGAAGGAATCTGCGGCAGTCTCACTCGACGCCATGTGTCAGCTGGAATAATGAAGATCTCAGAGTATTGAGACAGACGTCCACGTCAAGCTTTAAAAAGTGCTCTCAAGTAATTAGCATCCGAAATGAACGACTGTGTTGGGGCCCGGAGATCTTCTTTGGCAGCGCTAATGCGCGTGTCACAGCCAATTGCTCGTCTCCGAGCGGGCACGAGCCTCCTGTCCTCAATCTTTTTTCCCCTTGTTTAGTGATTCTCGAACTGTGGCAAGTTATATTTTCGATCACGGATAAAATCTAAACTTCAACTTTTGAAACACTGAATAAGACATTTAACCTTTTCAGACACGATTTTTTGTGTGGTATTTCAGTAAGCTGAGACGGGGTAAGTGTATACCTGAGTTCATTATTTATTTATTGCGTGAACTTTGTTTGACGTTTAATCTTCTTCTTTTGCTTCTTCCTGGCTTTCTTTCCAGTATATTGGCGTCGGCACGTGATTGAGATTTAGCCCACTTTTACGGCCAGATGCCTTTTCAGACGCCAAACTAATGTGGAGAGATGTATTCACTATTGTGTGTTTCAGTTGGTAATGTGATACGTGCTGTGTAGGTATGAAGAGAAGTGTATTAAGATGGCTGGGCTGAGTGGCTCAGACAGTTGAGGCGCTGGCCTTCTGACCCCAACTTGGCAGGTTAGATCCTGGGTCAGTCCGGTGGTATTTGAAGATGCTCAAGTAAGTCAGCCTCGTGTCGGTAGATTTACTGGCACGTAAAAGAACTCTGCTGGCATTAAATACAGCCATCTAGTCGTGAGTTTGACAAAAGCTCTCTATAGCAAATATCCATAAATTCACAAATGTCGATGTGTTTTGAGATTCGGATTGTATGGATGGAAACATAGTTGAAAAGTTCCACCACAATTACCTCGATAACAACAGATAAGATGTCCGCAGCAGTTGAAACATAATGTCTTTTCACACTCCCATGGTTTATTTCCACAAAAAAAGGTGTTTAAGTTGACGCCACAAAATGCTACACAGTTTTTGACATTTATTTTAAGATACGTGAGCGCTGAAATGTATAAATTCGGTATTGTTTCTGACCTCTTATGTACGGAATCTATATTAATTAGCATAGTTGTTATCCCTTCATTTCATCAAAATATTGGACAACTTCAAGGAATACTTTGACTGCCTTGATTTCCACCATCAGTTGTTAGTCTGTAAAACAGAGTTCTTGTCAAGTCCGAGGTGCAAACTGTTACGGAACGAGAAGAAATAATGTGTTTGATTATTGTTGTGGCTTCTGTTCGTGCAATACATTGTTTCTTTTTTTTGCAATGAGAGAATCGGAATACATAACCGAACATAACTTCGTCGCAATGAAGTGACTTGAATGAGTGGTAGTGTGTACAGTTGTGAATGCCGTTGTCAGCTCAGCAACAGCAATTAGTGTTTCCTCTCTTGTATCCGGTTTTACAAAAAAAAAAAAAAAAAAAAAAAAAAAAAAAAAAAAAAAAAAAAAAAAAAAAAAAAAAACACTCGTGAGCTTTGAACTCGAGGCCTCTCGCTGAGTATTTGTTTTGTGTTTTTTTAACCTGAAAGTGATGAGTAACCTCAGATTTCCCACCGTGCTCAATTGAAAAATAACAGGAACAAAGTTTGCAGAATGCTTCCCCATCCGCCTACCTACCTCTCTTCTTTAAAGGTCATATTTTATGTACTCATTATTGAAACAGCACTTACGTGTCGGTTGTGGCATCACTAACACGACACACTAGCAGCTGGCAAGATCAACTTCCACACATTAACGCATATAGCAACGCTACAAAAATGGTCAACTGTTCTTGAAATTAAAGTTTCGCCAAACAACCACCAATTTATATTGAAAAAAAAAAAAAAAGGAGGAAAGAAATCGGGACATTTAACGTTTCGATTTAGCCCTCTTGGGACACCGGACACAGAGTACAAACAGGATACTTCCGATTAATCGGGATGCATTTTGCACATGGAACATAGAAATTGGCTAGGCGTACTGAAGATAAGTAATTTAATGTTATTTGCTTTACGTCCCACTAACTACTTTTACGGTCTTCGGAGACGCCGAGGTGCCGGAATTTAGTCCCGCAGGAGTTCTTTTACGTGCCAGTAAATCTACCGACACGAGGCTGTCGTATTTGAGCACCTTCAAATACCACCGGACTGAGCCAGGATCGAACCTGCCAAGTGGGGGTTAGAAGGCCAGCGCCTTAACCGTGTGAGCCACTCAGCCCGGCACTGAAGATAAGGAAGACAATTCAGAAAAAAGTATAGTGTCTTGGGATCACGTTGAAAAAATACAAATGACCGTTGCAATTTCGTCAAGTATACGTCTGTAACTGAAAACTGTCCTTCAAGCGAGCTATGAGTGAGTAAATCTACGTTTAAGATGTAAAATGATTAAGCATAACAACAAAATTGCATAACTTCATAAATACGAAACTTCCTTGTCTAATGGTTTCTAAAGCACAAATATAATTGTATCCGTGATTTTAAACGATATGTTCGGCTATGTAATCGCATGGAAACACCGTATCTCTCGTTAGAGTTCGGAAGTTAAGCAGTCCTGGAGGACGTCAACCCCTTGGTAGAGCACTGAATCAGTGGATGGGAAACATTGGGGATGACGTGCAGTTTGTAGATCTCGAGCTCGAGGATGTCCATGACCGAGCCCCGTAGAAGAGCTGTAGCAGAACAGCGGACCCCGTGCTACGGGACAAACTCTTAAGAAAAGAATTTAAAAAAAACTGGTCACCCATTCAATAAATACTGTTATCGCAGATAGGCCTACTATAAATACAAGAAAAATCAAGCAACTGTGTTAACTTGAATTAACAGTCCACTCCTAACATTTCTCTGACACTTGGTGCGTACAGTTATTACTTTCGTCCAATCGAAAGGATCTTACCCAAATTCCATTCTAATTAAATTGCTCTATGAAGCCATTTTATCCCACCTTGCCACTACTGTATATTGTACTACAAAACAGCATCCCTATGTGTCACCAGTTATCTTTCGGTAGCTTGGATCTGCTTACTCTTAAGGAACTTTTCACTAATCTCACTAATCCTGTCCGTATGCAGCTTATTTCATCGTGTCGATACTTCTTCACACTTATTCGTCTGGAGATCAGATATTAGTCTACATCGTTGAAATATATTGTTAATTCTGGTGGGTGCCGTATTGAAGTCTCTTCTGTCTTAAGTGTAGCGGTGCTCATCCTTCTTCAAGAATTAGCAAGTATAGTTCATTTAAACAAAGCTAAAAAATTATTAAATTCTGGTGGATGGCATTTTAAAAATCTGTTTTGAAATAAAAAATCCTTCGTTCGGTTAGTTAATACACGTTGTTCTCAGGATCTTAAGCATTCCGATCCGCGTGTATGGAGGCTACGTTCTTGTAGGATTTCAACTATGGGCGTTAATGATTCATCAATAGTTCTCAGCTCTTCGGAAGTCTCCAAATGAGTAGGGAAACTGTGTCCCCATTAAGCCCCGTGCACTGTGATTGAGCACGGAGGCTGGCAGGCTCGCGTCGCGGGGCGCTAACGAGACGCTGTCGGGCGTCGCGACATGGCGGGGGCGCCGTCGTAAATTAGCGCCGTTAGCGCCCGGCACGGACCGGACGTCTTGCAATTAGCATGTTACTGCTCCTCTTTGGTGTTGGGTCACATCCAGGGTCTGATCCTGTACCGTCACCTGCTGCCTGATTTACCCCTCTTCCAGTTTGTGGTTGGTTCGTGCGGTAGTTACTTGGCCGGACTAGCCACACAGCATTCTCTTCCTTTCTCTTCTACTCATCGTGAATACATTGAGCAGCCTCCTCCCACACATTCACCACTGGGTTCCTTAAATTCCTTCAATGTAAAAATGCAATGGTGTTTTGTAACTATTATGATGTTTTTAAAGTAAATTTGTTCTGTTTTAAGTTTTCCAGTCTATCGAAAACTTAAAGGTTTTCTTCTTAGCCTATTATTATTATTATTATTATTATTATTATTATTATTATTATTATTATTATTATTATTATATAATTCGCTGGGGCCATCAAGGACCACGTTAAGTCTTGTTGCATTTGACACTAAACTTGGCCTTCTTTAGAGCTCAAATTTCCCTCATTCTTTGTGAGTGGGCCTGCTTACGCTCCTCTGTCCAAGGGGCACCGTGTCATCTCTTCGGTTGCTCATCTCGGTTTACCCCGTTCGTCAGTATTTTCTTGCGGAAGCGATATCTGTTAAGGGCGTCTTCAGCTGAGATATGCAGCATTTGCAGGTCTTCTTTAGTATTTCTAAACCAGGAATTGTGGTTTTGCGGTTTGAATAAAAAAAGTGAAATATCTCTTTAGTTAACTTTCTTCCGTCCATTCTTTTCAGATGACCGTAAAATCGTGCCCGTCTTTTTCGGATTGTATCGGTAATTTTCTGTATTTTACTGTAGACTTCTTCGTTGGATCTCTTTTGATGTATTGCATTTCTGTACTTGACCCCAAGATTCCTCTCACAATTTTGCGCTCTTGTTTCTCCAGTTCTTCAAGGAGTCCTTTGTTGGCATTTAGAGACAGGGTTTCGGCTGCATATAGAACTACTGGCTTCAGAACAGTTTCATAGTGACGTATCTTGGTTATTTTTGGAAAGGCATTTTTTGTTGTAGATTGTGCGGGATGTTTGGTAGGCTATTTCCAGTTTGCGTACTCGCTCCTGAAGCGCTTCTTTGTCCAGTCCATTTTTCATGATGATCTCACCCAGGTATTTGCATTTGTCTACTCGGGTGATGTCCCCGTATTTTGTATGGATTTTTGGTGGGGCCTCATTGATGTTAGTCATTACTTCTGTTTTCTCAAACGATATCTGTAGATCAGTTTGTTCGGCAATTTCCTTTAACAACTTGAGCTCTAGTGGTTTCTACGTCGTTTGAGAGAATGGCAATATCATCGGCAAATGTTAAACAGTCTGTTGCTATCCCTTGGATTTGGTTCCTATTCTTAGTGGACTGTAGTTGGTTTCTTGTAATCTCACCCGCCAGGTTCTGATGATCTTTTCAAGAACGCAGTTGAAGAGTATCGGGGATAGCCCATCACCTTGTCGGACTCCTGTTTTGATGTCAAAGGCATGCGAGACACATCCGTGGAACTTCACCTTGGATGTTGTATGGGTCAGGGTGGCTCTAATTAATGCCAACAGTTTCAAATCAACTCCAAATTCATTTAAGATGTTTAGCAGGACTTCCCGGTCAGTGGAGTCGTACGCTTTCTTGAAGTCCACAAAGACAAATGCATACTGCTTGGACCTTAGTGTACAATATCTGACGATCGTTTTGAGATTTTGGATCTGTTTGGCGTTTGAGCGACTTTTTCTGAACCCTCCTTGGTATTCACCTATTTAATGTTCGACTTGTGCTTCCAAACGCTCCAGGATGGCAAGTGATAGAATTTTGTTAGTAACGGGTAGCAAAGATATTCCTCTGTAGTTGTTGATGTTCTTCATGCTGCCTTTTTTGTGTAATGGATGGATCAAATCTATTTTCTAATCTTCGGGTAGGGTCTCCTTGCTCCAAATTTCTTCTCTTTCCTTTTGCAAGATATCAAGTGATTCCTCTGGGGCATATTTCAATAGTTCTACTACTACTACTACTACTACTACTACTACTACTACTACTACTACTACTGAGTCTTTCCCTGGTGCTTTATTTTTGAGACGGGCAATGTGGCGCTTGATTTCATCTCTGTCGGGTGGTCTGGAATGTGGGTACCTGAGTAAGGGTTCCTTGGTCTCAATGGGGCTTTGCGGTTTAGAGCAATTAAGTAAATTCTTGAAGTAGTCTGCCAGATTGCTGCAGTTTTCTTCATTTGACGTCGCCAGTGTGCCGTCCTTTCGCTGAGAGCATAGAGATGGTGGTTTATAGCCAGCGAGTTTGCATTTGAAGGCTCTGTAGTACTCTCTGCTTTGATTCTTCCTAATGTTTTGTTCTATCTCTTCAATGAGAGATTTTTCGTATTTACGTTTCTCAGTTCTGAACACCCTAGCTGCTTGGGCACGTTGGGTTTTGTAAGTTTCCCAATTATTATTATTATTATTATTATTATTATTATTATTATTATTATTATTATTATTATTATTATTCATATGGCCATATGGCAGTTTTGGACAATTGCACTGCAGATACCCAGTCATGGAATCGCTGACCTTCAGTAATACGGTATTCCCGGTTTTTGCTCTTGTTTACTATATGCTGTACCGGGCAAGTTGGCCGTGCGGTTAGGGCGCGCGGCTGTAAGCTTGCATCTGGGAGATAGTGGGTTCGAATCTCACTGTCGGCAGCCCTGAAGATGATTTTCCGTTGTTTCCCATTTTCACACCAGGCAAATGCTGGGGCTGTAGCTTATTTAGGGCCACGGCCGCTTCCTTCCCACTCCTAGGCCTTTTCTATCTCATCGTCGCCATAAGACCCATCTGTGTCGGTGCGACATAAAGCCACTAGCAAAAAACTATATGTTGTATTGAGCTGTTTGCTTCTCGACACCAGTCACATTTTGATGAGGGTATTTTCCCCACTTATACAGGGCATCTGCGCACCTTCCATGAGAAATGAGATCTGCACATTTTAATATCTTCATTCAGAGTTTTGTGAGGTTAAGAATTAATTTCTACCTTTGTGGTTCTTCTTTTTTGAAGTAAATGTTCAATATTTACCATACTAAATATAACTTACACAGTTGTATACAGCCATCTACAGTAGATTATGAATGAAGGTCTAATCTTCTGCGCTTGCTGTCTGTCATAAAATAACAAACATCTCCACGTTACGCTCAGTTTCTGCACTCTGTTACTGTACCTTTTCTTCTTCTTCTGCATGTGCCATGACCTCGCAGAACGTTGGCGATCAGTAACGTGATCTGCTGTATGTTGATAGCTCTTCTGAATAGAGTAACCTTCGTTACCCCGAACCACTGGCTCAAGTTGCCGAGCTACGATGTTTTACTTTGTCCCATGACAACGTTTACCATTAATTTTTCCTTTGAGTGTTACTTGTAGTAGAACGTGCTATTTACTGTTCCGCATTATATGACCAAAATATTCTAGCTTCCTTCTCTTGATGGCAGTGAGAATTTCGTTCATACGGTGTAAAATTTATATATTGATCAATGTATGTTGAAGTACGAGTATATGCTTCTCAGCACCAGGCATATTTTGATGAAGTATTCCTCCTTTCCCTCTTTCCCGCCTACAGTTATGGAAGGCGTCTGCACATCTTTCATGGCCTGTCCGGATTCCTACTTTTAAGTCTCTTCCTGATTACACGTTCCTACTTTTATACCCTGTAGGCTTATCCACGCCCTAGGTTTGCAGAGCTAGCGAGTGCAACCCAAGCGTTCAATGCATCTCTTCTTGTGAAAAACACAATTTCCATCTGAGTCATAAAATAACACAAGTGCTCATAACATGCCGTCTGATCTCAGTCAACTACAATATTTAAGTCGATTCTAAGACGAACAATAATCTAATTATAATGTTTAATGAAATATGCACATATTAATCGTAAATAATAGCAGCTAAGTTTCATAAATTTATGGGTTAAAATATGAACATGTTACAATGTAAATAATTGATCATCTTATTCTTATTCTTCTGCCTGGCTTTTTACCAATTTATTGTGATCGGTACATCATGGGGATTTTGGTCCAGTTTTACGGTCAGATGCCCTTCCTGAACCAGCCTTATGGGGAGGAAATATGAACCATGAATACATTTACATATATTGTGTGTGTAGATCTGTGAAAACGATGTTCTTTGAACGAAGTCTATATTTTGACAACCTAAAATTTCTAAGGCAGTGACTTGGTGGGAATGTGGTCCTGTGAGATCTCGGTAAAGCAGCGTCTCATATATTGAGTTCTGGCTAAGAAATCAGGAGTAACTTCAGTAGCTTCTTTGAAGGCTTGAATAACTGTTACCCTCACCCCTCGATTTCATCTCACGTTGATTCATCACGGTGTGATAATAGGTGCATTAGACTTTGCGTTACTGTTTTCCTGCATAAATTGTAGCAGGTATTTGAGAATTGCATCGGAGAAGCAGACGGTGTAGTGACATACGTTCTTCTATTGGTCCACATAGGAAGTGGAAAGGGGCCCTCCTGGGATTGATGCGGATGGTACGTTTGGATATGGTTCCTACCAAGAATGGCGGTACCAACTTTGAGATGGTATCCAATATCGTTGAGTGCCGCCCTCAGGGAGGATCTAGCGGGCTCTTAATCTAATCGGCTACACTTAGCGAGATTGGAACGGCACTGAATTATTTGCAGCGACCGTGCAGTCAATAATGGAGCAGTCCCGCTCTACCTTTGAGTTGCTCCAACCCACTCTCCCAACAGCCTGAATCTCATGTACCTATTTACGGTTAATTGACTTCTGTTTGAAGTCTTATCCCGTTAATGAAAATATCCTTCTGGCGGTTGTTGATTGTTGCATCTTTTTTAATCCCTACCCCTGAACATTTGACTTATTTATTTATTTAATTTATTTATTTATTTATTTATTTAGTTATTTATTTATTTATTCGGGTCAGCAACAGCATAACGTCGAATTACAAACATCCGAAGTTTGTACAATAAATTGAAATATAAGACAATATATAAGGCATGTTATTAATGGATCTCTTGGTTAAATAATTTCTCATAGCTAAAATAACACCTGCGACAAGAAATAATAATATAATAATACGTCAGCATTACAAACACACATGTCTTAAGAATGCTGAAAATATAAAAATGAATTATTGTAGAAGTTCTTTGAAATATGTCTTAACTCTTTGCTTTACGTCATGTTCCCTTCATCACCCGAGTTAGTTTCATTATTTCAAACAGTTTTTAAAAATGCGCATATTAAATGATGTCTCACATCTAGTAGTACTAGTAACAGAAGTAGGAGGAATAGTTTTCTTATAGCTCATCAGCTTTCAAGCTGATGAATCCTCAAATAGCACCACCGAAGGTTATGAGATTGTAGGAAACCTGCAAAAACCTATGGTGGCGTCAAAATGGGGAAAGATAAGCGAGCATGTTTGCCATTCCTTTCCTCAGTGGACTAGAAAGTGTTATAGTAATACAACTGACCCTGTGAGTGACATCTTTCATAACAAAATGATTGGCAAAATACTGCATCATCAAGAAATAGCAACAGGTGAGGTGTAGGTAACAGTAGCAAAGTGCCGATAAATTGCATTTAAATAACCCGTCTTAGAAATGAGCCCTCCCCCAACCTTGACGAAATTCTCCGAATGTTACTGCAGGTGTGTGTGTGTGTGTGTGTGTGTGTGTGTGTGTGTGTGTGCGCTTGTTTGTTGAGTAGTCACTCCGACGGCTGGTCAGATCCTCAACAGCTCCGCCATCGGCAGTCACAGGTAGCCTAGGCGGCACTGAAGAGGCATACAAAGGAAATGAGTGATGTAATTTCCCGTTGCTTTCCTCACCGAGCTAGAAGTTGCTATCACATAGTTCTGCCAAGCCCACTGAAACGTATGCACCATCCGACCCTGTGAATGACATTTTCACACCATTCATAACAGGGACTGGCTGGATAAGAAATGACACTACTGGCAACGTTCATACCTGTCAAAAGCCAAGGATGAGAAAGACAGATGAACAGGAAAATGAAAGGAACATTTTTTTCCAGCCCATACCGGAGATATAGTGCACTGTAAACTCCAGCTCACGCCAGCAAAGGCATGCTACTTCTCGAGCGGATGTAAAAATATCCTCTGTTTTCCTTTGATTATTCCTTTCAAAGAATATTAACATTAAGGCAATAAATTGGATGATAAGGAGAAAAAAGAAAGGAAGAACGAAAAGCAAGAGGCTTGTAGTTTTACGTGATTGTTGTTATCGTAATCACAGCCATGGAACCTCAGTTTTATTTGGAATCCAAACCACAGGGGCGTAACTTTTCATTTCAGAAAACTCTCATATACTGACCGGGATTCTAACCGCGAACTCATTGGTGAGAAAGTGGCAATAGTGTCACTCGGCTACCGCGCCCTAGACAGAAAGAAATTATTTCATAAAGAAATAGGAAAGGCAATGGAGGCAAGATGAATTAAACAGTTCCTAGAGCACACAAGCCATTGGAAATTGAAATGAACAAGAATTGAGTAAGAGAGGTGAGTTGGAAAATATGATGGAAGGGGTCTGGCACAAATATTAGCAAGTACAGTAATGCCAAATTCTGCCATTCCTTTCTCCTTGGTGACGAAAACCATAGTTGATGGATGGATATCATGCTTTATATCCAAGTATAAGTAAATTTGTAATGAGAGTTCCATGTAAGAAAAGAATAAATGATATTAGCTGCTGATAAATAAAATTGAAATGAGCTATTGCAACTTACATAGTCAATCACTGATGTGCTTATTCTCTGCCAGAATTTATGCTAGTGTTCATGCAGTGTGATGAGTTGTATGGAAACTCTAGCCATTAGTAGAACGTTGGGGAATCTGGATATAGCCTGTTCACTAATTACTATGGAATAAAACAGTATATTTCTTCAAGAGAACCTCCGTGGTTCAGACGGCAGCGCGTCGGCCTCTCACCGCTGGATACCGTGGTTCCAATCCCGGTCACTACATGTGAGATTTGTGCTGGACAAAGCGGAGGTGGGACAGGGTTTTATCCGGGTACTCCGATTTTCACTGTCATCTTTAATTCCAGCAACACCCTCCATTTTCATTTCATAGCATCTATCAGTCATTACTAAAATCACTTTGGGAGTGGCAACCCCGTCGTACTAATAGCCTATGTATGATTCATTCATTACATCCCTGACCCGATCAATGACTGGAAAACATGTTGTAGGTTTTCATTTTTTCATTTCTTCAAGAAACATCCAATAAGAATCCGACGGTATTTAATACTGAGGTCTGCCATTCGGTGCAGTTCTACAAATATACTATTTTTGGAATCTCTAGAACTGCTGTAGGTCTAAGTTGTGGTGTTAAGGCCACAAATAGATGGGTAACGTCTTCATTCATAACGAAGTTAGAGCTCAAAGCCCTCTCTTACATTTAACCATAACTTTAAAATTATACAGTTATGTAATAGAAATAGTAAAAATTCCAACAAACCATAAGAAAATTAAATATAATAGTACTGCAGTAGGCCTAATAGCAAAAATAGGTGTCGTGATAGTAGTGGAAATATTCATATATAAACTGTACAACATGACAGTATAAATGAAGATAACAATAGTAATAATAACAAAGACGAAATTGCACTAGCAAATCGTATGTTTACTCTTTCGTCTCGTTTCCTAACAGGGGGTTGAGGATGAGATTAGCTGAAATTATGTGGCATGTTTTAACGGCCGGATGCCCTTCCTGACGCCAGCCTCGGTAGAGGAACTATATGTAGATGAAATTAATGATAGTGGATGAAATTGAGTAAGGAAGGGGCCATGGCCTATGAATAGGAACTTTCCTGGCATTTGCGTGGAAGTGAAAATGGGAAGCTCTCGCACCCGAATGCAGAGCTACAAGAAACATCCATAGGCGTAGCGCGTTAAGACGCCCGGCCAGTCCGCGCAACGTCATGTAACTAGCAGACAACTTCTATTTTTTCCGGGCGAGTTGGCCGTGCGCTTACGGGCGTGCAGCTATGAGCTTGAATCCGGGAGATTGTGGGTTCGAGCCCCACTGTCGGCAACCCTGAAGATGGCTCTCCTTGGTTTTTCATTTTTACAGCAGGCAAATGCTGGGGTTGTACCTTAAGGCCACGAGCGATTTCTTCCCACTCATAGGCCTTTCCTATACCATCGTCGCCATAAGACCTATCTGTGTCGGTGCGACGTAAAGCAAAATAGCAAAATATTTTTCTTGTTGCGTTCCCCACAAAGTCGGAAGACGGTATTATGAATCAGTTTGCCAAGCCTCATAATACGACTGACTACGTAAAGATGATGTCACTAGCTGCGGTCACTTTCATATTGTCAAAGCCAAGGATGAGAGTGGGGTAAGTCAGTGAAAGTAACACATTTGTTCTAGCCCATACCACAAGAACTACATATATAGAATCAATATTGGCTGTTGCTGACGTGGCCCAAATCCATTTCTTTGCAGTCAAGGAACGATGATTTCAGACCAAGTCGTAATAGATAATTAGCATATAGTAAATGCAGGGGACTAACCACCTAGCCCGAACTGCATTTGTTGCATAGTTACTAACCCTCTAGAAAAGGCAGAGTTTTATTCCGGGTGTTTAAAATGTCACTCAGTGCTGCACGTAGTAGAGTTTGTGGTGGATTACTTGACAGTAGAAAAGCTGTACACACGTAATCAGCGTTCGTTTTGATCAAGAAGTCTCATAAGTGCTTTACTTTCGTATTCCTTCTGACAAGAACCGAAGCTAACGAATTTGTTCAAACATCATTTTATGTGATGTCGTCTTTATTGACTTGGCGCGTGCTTCTGAGCTATTACCGGACGTGGTTTAGCGTGCACCTCTCTTTTGTTAGCTCTGCGTAGGGCGATTAACTTCTTTATGGCATAGATCTTTACTCTCAAAGTTTCTACACTTAGTCTTCTCGGTGTTGGCAGAAATCGTTACACCCTGTTGGTCTTATATCAAGTTATCTTGCACACATAGTACAGTACATACAATCCACGTGTTATGTTTTGATAGGTGCAGTAATTGTTCATCTGGCTCTTGGTACATGCCAGAGCAAGATATAGCTCCTACCGAAGCCCCAGTCTCGTCCATGACTATGGAAGCTGCTGAATTAGGCTGTATGTGATGCTGAATAATGATATTCAGAGCACTAGTGCGTCTGGATGTTAAGTAAGGTGCTACTCATAGGACCGGTCGTCCTGCAGTAGCACTTTTTAGCCTAGCGAGGAAAGCAGTGGCAAACTACCTCACTCCTCATCGTGCCTTTTATGCCTCATTATGGCGCTGCCATCGGTGTTTGCGATTTTTCTATCCTTTAACCCCATAAGTTGGGTGGTGGTAGCCTTCGGGCTGAAATCTTAACAGACTGACAATACATACTAACATTCTTTCTTACTAGAAATTTAAACTGATGTATCCAATTAAAGAGTTTCAATATCATGAACCTCTCTTTAAACTTCAGTTGAGTACTGTATACGTTTACACATCTCTACCTGCCTACCTTCTTTTCGCTTGCCCTGTTTTATATAGGCTCCCCAAGGCAGGCACTGGGTTAAGAGGCCCGTCTGCTGGCATTTGGCTCTTGAAATTTACGGCTGCCATCTCGAAATTAAACCCGTTTGTCATTTGTTTGTGGCGTCGGGACGCCCAGCAGCGCTGCCACCTGGGGGGTGCTCGGCGGGGGCTGAGGGATTGAGACGTCGCCCGCGGAGTCGCCAGGCCCGAGCTGGATTAGCTGACAAGTGGCTCACTACATCCAGCTGGGTACCTGAGCCTGGTACTGATTATGACAAGTTCAGTTCTTCTTGACAGTGATCGAAAATTACTATTCATCGTGTAAATTACCTTGACATATAAGCGTTAGTGTCTGTATTAGTTAATTTGTTATAATACATACTGGGTCTTGAACCCGTCGTTGCCATCTGGCGGAGATGAGTGGCAGCCGAAGAGAAAGCACATTTTAATTGACGACAGACTATTGTTGGTGATTACTGTTTTAAGAGGAAGAACAACTGGGCGACCATTCTTTCTTAACAGAAGGAAAAAGGAAGAGCTCTGGCACTTTGAAGAATTAAGGTATCGGTAAAAGAAATGGAGGGGTCTCAAAGGTCGTGAAAATGAAAGACTCCCTAGGCCTCGCAAACCTAATACCGTCGGGGTCGGGAAAGAATTGACCAAGGGAGGTCGGGTGGAATAGATGAAAGTGAGAAGCCTGACACAAGTAAGTAGAAGCAGTGTCTGACTCGGCAAGGAAGACTGTGCGCGTCAACCAACGCTCCCAAGTTGAAAGACCCTGATCACTCGTTTAGTCGCCTCTACGACTGGGAGGGGATACCATGGATTTATTCTACCGCCCCCACCCGCAGGAGAACGGAGATACAGTTAGAGTAATGCTATTGTTGGTCGATTTTATGGGCTTACAACATTGTTGGCCACCGCGTTTCATTTTCTTCCGTCTCGGTGATGTTACAGCATCAGAGCTCATGGG
This sequence comes from Anabrus simplex, assembly GCF_040414725.1. Taxonomy (NCBI): domain Eukaryota; kingdom Metazoa; phylum Arthropoda; class Insecta; order Orthoptera; family Tettigoniidae; genus Anabrus; species Anabrus simplex. The sequence continues at coordinate 333,182,888 of NC_090267.1, read as the reverse complement.
CGTGATTCATTGCCACCTTCCTTTATGGTTCCCTTTTTTCGTGTTATTTTCTTCACGTCTTCCTTTTCATTTCGATGGTTATCTTAATTATTTTTCTGATCAATATTTATTTATTTATTTATTTATTTATTTATTTATTTATTTATTTATTAAATGTGCCACCAACAGAGACGCATTCCAATTATAGGTGGCTTTTACAAGCTATTTGACATAAATAACACATAAATACCAAAAAGAAGAAAATACGAAAATGCTATGTAAATGAGATGATAATGCTCTGTATGAAATGGGTGAAACCGTATCTCATATAAAGAAGTCTGTTACTACATTTAAGAAAAATGTAACCAAATCATGTAAATATTATAATATAAACAAATCACTTCGACGACCTCAATTCTTTATATTTACATGTGTGTCATATTCATTAGCAAAGTCAAGATCTATATGATATTGTTATTGTATGTTTCACACTTATTGATAAACGGAGAATTCTTAAAAATACAGTTCTGTAGACTGGAGTTATAAACAATTGCCGAAATCTTAAATTTCCTTTTCTAACATTAAAGCATAACTCTTGAAGCAAACTATTATCGTCAGTTAATGCATTAACAACTTTATACAGATAAATTTGTTGAGCTATTACACACTTACTGGCTAGCGATACATATTTAAATTCATTCAACAAAAATTCACATGCAACATAATTTCTAAAAGGGAACATCTTTTATTTTTTAAATAATAAATATATCTTAAAAAGCATTTCTGCACTCCTTCAACTTGATTTCGATAAGATTTATAACATGGAGACCAAATTATACATGAATACTCAAGTTTTTATCGGACAATACTATTGAACAATAAGGTGAGTGCATACGTGTTAGAAAAATCTCTTACATTTCTAATTAAAAAACCTAATTTCTTGTAGGAATCATTAACCATTGTATTAATATGCTGATTGTATTAATATGGACTGATGGTCGCGTGTTTTGTCTCTTACCCTTTCCTTCAGTTTTTATATAGAACATGAAATAAAGGAAATCAGACAGGAATTTGGAAGTAATCACAATCCAAGTAGAGGAAATCAAAACTCTTGAGTTTTGCCGATATTATTTTATCTGACTGCAGAATATCTGGATAAATTGCTGAATGTATGAACAGAGTGTTGGAGGAGGAATACAAGATGAAAATAAATAAATTCCAAATTAAAGTAATGGAACTCCAGTCGGATAAAGTCAGGTGATGCAGAAAATGAAGTCTTAAAGGAAGTGGTTGAACACTGCTACTTGGGTAGTAGAATTACTAATGATGCCAGAAGTAAGGAGGACATAAAATGCAGACTATTACAAGGAAGGAATGTTTTTCTTAAGAAAACAAATTTGCTCACTTCAAACATTGATATAGGAATTAGAAAGCCGTTTTTGAAGACTTTCGTATGGAGCGTAACATTCTATGGAAGTGAAACATGGACAATAACTAGCTCAGAAAGAAAGAGAATAGAAGATTTTGAAATGTGGTGTTACAGACGAATTCTGAAGGTGAGATGGATAGATACAGTCATGGATGAAGAGATACTGGTGAGAGATCGATTTGGTGAAATTTGACTAGAAGAAGGTATAGAATGATGGGACACATCTTAAGACGACACCCAGGACTTGTTCATTTAGTTTTTGAAGGAAGTGTAGGTGGTAAAAACGACAGGAAAGACCATGGTATGAATATGACTAACAGATGAGTAGATGTAGGATGTAGTAGTTACTTAGAAATGAATGAGGTTAGCGCAGGATAGGGTGGCATGGAGAGCTGCATCAAACCAGTATATGGATTGATGACCCAAACAACAACAACAACAACAACAACAATAATCCGAGATAAAAACAAAGAGTGAGGCAAAAATTTGACGTATAGTGATAACATCGTAATTTTATTTAGCGTCTCGCGAACTGAAACCTTATTGTTTCCACTGACTGCAATATTCTTATTTTCTGAAATGGTAATTTACTGTGGGGATGAACCATTTAGTTTCTCTTTCAGCTCATTACGTAATGCTTTGCAGCCTGTCTGTAATACACATGTAGGGCCCCTTAGGAAGCTTTTAATATGTTGCAGAAAGTGGTGTTTTCAGTTACGGTGGCGGTGTTTTGTTTTGGACAACCTTTGGTTACTAGTCCTTCGTATTCTTAGGGGAGTTCAGTAGTATGTGAAATATTTAGTTTTGGGTTAATGTGTCAGAATTTTCTTGAGAATCTGATGTGTTCACTTCGGAGACATTCATGATGGCCTTTGTTTCCGTCCTCTTCTCCACATCGACGTCCCACTTTCTTTCTTTCTAAGATCATGTTTAGGCTGTATTTGTCATTTCGGAAGATGACACGTTTACAGGCAACTTACCTGACTTTTTCCAGGGTTAACCTTTCACATGATTTCCCGGCACGGTGATGTGCTCTACCCTTCGGATCTTGAAATTTTGCAGTATATCCACATTCCTAAGACCTATAGTCGGTTCATGGACTAAACCTTTTCTGTCCATCCTTCGACAATGTAAATGAAGTGGCGTATGGCTTTTAGTGCCGGGAGTGTCCGAGGACATGTTCGGCTCTCCAGGTGCAGGTCTTTTGATTTGACTCTCCTAGGCGACCTGCACGTCGTGATGAGGATGAAATGATGATTATGAAGACAACACATACACCCAGCCCCCGTGCCAGCGAAATTAACCAATGATGGGTAAAATTGCCGACCCTGCCGGGAATCGAACCCGGAACCCCTGTGACCAAAGACCATCACGATAAAAATTTAGCCATGGAGCCGGACTTCGACACCGTAAAGCATTTCTCGACACGCCACTGCGTTTCGAATCGGAGGCTACAGTTGCACACAAGATGTTTTAATTTCAGAATGCCGATTCTGGTTTTGGTTTTTACATACGGATGCCATTCTAGTGTTAGATGGGCCTGCTTGAAATGTGCTATCCTTTCGACAGTGTTTCCGTCCAGGATGATAATTGGTGATGTACAGTAACATGGATATGTTTTTTGGCTGGGAGTTTATCTGGGATTAGCGTAAGCAATTTAGCGTCGAGAGTTTTACATCGACAAAAAAAAAAAAAAAAAAAACCGACATCGTAATCAGGCAATCATTATACGTTATATGGATGGAAAAACGACGTCATTTTGGGGGATGGAAAGGCATGCTTTTGGAAGATGTTTTTGTTGGACGTTTTAGACCAGTGTTGACAGGTCTCCGGAAATTTACGATCTTCCGATTTTTTTTTGCTACACAGCAGAAAACCGGAAAAAACAAAAAAATCTCCCGAAATCTCTTCTAATCCATATTTAAGGAAAATGAATTATAATGATTAAAGGTGCATAATATATTTGTGCAGAGAAACTGTTTCCTCGTCTCACTGCGTGACGTTTTATCGGTAACATCACTCGTTAGGTACTTCCCCGCATTCATTTTAGGCTCGAATGACGTAATCTCTCTCCTCGTATTGAACTCAAAACTCACGTTTGACTGCATTATTCGAAGGGAAATCCCCGACCCGCATATAGAATTCAAAATCTGCATCCTGTTACGACTTCAAAACTGGCGCACAATTTCTACGCCTTATGAATAACTGCATCTACAGAAAAGGTGGGAAGAAAGAGAAAAGAAGCAGCATAGAGTTGCCAGTGAGTACAGGTGAGTGAGATTGTGTATTTTCCTCATAACTTCAAATGAATAATAAAAAAAAAAAAAAAAAAAAAAAAAAGCGAAGTCACCTCCGTACAGGCCATGAAGGCCCTTGGAGGAGTGGAAGGTAAAGGCTTCCACCATTGTTAACCTCGGCACGTAATGGGGTAGAGGGGTTAGCTCTACGCCCGGCCGCCTTTGCCCCCAGGAATTAACCTGATACTCATTTTTGGTGTAGGCTGAGTGAACCTCAGGGCCATAGAGCACCTTCGGAAGTGGAAATCTCGTTTCTTAAATTTTACGATTTCCTGACGGGGATTCGAACCCACGTCCTTCCGGGCGGACCGATCACGCCTTTACCGCCTCGGCCAGGCAGCCCCTGACTAAATTCTTTAATTTAGTTATATTATACATTTCATTGCTCGAGAAACTACCGAAATTTTCATTAAAACTCCCGAAATATTTACGTACAATCTACCGATTTTTTATTTGTAGACCTGGCAACACTGCTTTCGACGTATAAAGAGAGGCTGTAAACAAAGCAACGGTAAAACATTAATTAAAATTCTGAACGCTGCGGAAAAAAGAAAAAAATATTTATTTCCTTCGATTTATCGGAACTTCCGTGTGGGTGAGTGAAAGGATGCACTGTACCCCCTGCATGTCGTAAGAACAACCAAAGAACAACCAAAGAATCTGTACTCGCTCTCTCGACGCCCCAAAACATATGCATGATTCTGTGTTTTTCCGTCTAGGGGAGAAACTTACATATCTCTTTTTTGTATACTCGCGATCTACCTTCAGTGGATAGATGCATTGGACATATTCCTTGCCTGTCATAAAAGGTGACGTGGGTTATTTTGTACTGCACATGGGAGCGTGGGTACCATAGCTCAATCTGTTGTTGCTTCCGCTTACTCGTGCCAGTCTCCTTTTTGGCATCTTTCCCATCTGACCGCCTTTGGTTCAAGTTTTATTCTCTTCCGACCCCAATAGTATTAGGGTTGTGAAGCATAACAGGTCTTTATTTCTCACTCAGTTCGGAACCCTTGCCTTTCTTTTGACGATTTCTTCATTCTTCGAAGGATCGGAATTCTTCCTTTTATTTTTCTTCTATAATAATAATAATAGTAATAATAATAATAATAATAATAATAATAATAATAATAATAATTCCTCCCTCATTTTGGCTATTTCTAGCCGAGTTTTACTTCAAGTTATTGACATGAAAATATGTTATTTGTGAAATGATTTGCAAACTAATCGCTTAATAGCTTAAAATCAGATGTCTTTCTTACTCGTTTAGTAACGCCTAAACTACAGTATCAGTTGAGGTAAAATTCGGTGTCCTTATATACATTCTGGTCAAAGTCAAACCTATTCTGACTTTTTCCATTATTAACAGTTTCGGAATGGCGGCCGTTAATAGGCTTATGTATTTACTTAACTCGTGAATCTTATTCACAACAATAATAATAAATTATTATAATAATATTAATAATAAAAAATGGACTTAAATGCACTTAAAAATAAGTTTTCATATGCACTTTCGTGTAACCAATCAATCACTACTGATCTGCATTTAGGGCGGTCGCCCAGGTGGCAGATCCCCTATCTGTTGTTTTTCTAGCCTTTTCTTAAATGATTGTAAAGAAATTGGAAATTTATTGAACATCTCCCTTGGTAAGTTATTCCAATCCCTAACTCCCCTTCCTATAAACGAATATTTGCCCCAATTTGTCCTCTTGAATTCCAACTTGATCTTCATATTGTGATCTTTCCTACTTTTAAGGACACCATCCAAACTTATTCGTCTACTGATGTCCTCCCACGCCATCTCTCCACTGACAGCTCGGAACATACCACTTAGTCGAGCAGCTTGTCTCCTTTCTCCCAAGTCTTCCCAGCCCAAACTTTGCAACATTTTTGTAACGCTACTCTTTTGTCGGAAATCGCCAAGAACAAATCGAGCTGCTTTTCTTTGGATTTTTTCCAGTTTCTGAATCAAGTAATCTTGGTGAGGGTCCCATACACTGGAACCATACTCTAGTTGGGGTCTCACCAGAGACAAATATGCTCTCTCCTTTACATCCTTACTACAACCCCTAAATACTCTCATAACCATGTGCAAAGATCTGTACCCTTTATTTACAATTATATTTATGTGATTACCCAATGAAGATATTTCTTTATATTAATACCTAGATATTTACGATGATCCCCAAAGGGAACTTTCACCCCCATCAACGCAGTAATTAAAACTGAGAGGACTTTTCCTATTTGTGAAACTCACAACCTGACTTTTATCCCCGTTTATCATCATACCATTGCTTCAAATGATTTTCCTGTAAATTACGTAGTTACCCGTTAGGCACACGTTCCAGAGCATCTAAAACTAATCAACAATGATATTGCACTGACTGTTGTTGGTTGAAGTACGTATTGTGTCTACTGCTGCCTCTTATCCCCACTAGATAACAGTTTTATAAAACTTCAACGACGGGTCGAGCAGCTAGTTGATATACAAAAATGATCGTGACTGTGGCCTCGGGGGGAGTGTACCAGTATGAGTGGTGGCGACTGTCCCTCGAGCAGACCGTGGTATGAACAGCGCTCGCCGGCCCTTGCCGGTTCTTGCGAGGTTTGTCCCGTCCCGTCCCGGCCCCGGCACCAAGTGAGGCGAGGCGAGGCGGCTCAGATCAATACGGAGACGAACAATGCTGGCCACACGTTCTGCAACACACGAAGCTGATGGCCTTCAAGTTCTCGTACTACAAGTTCACCAGATTCTGGACTAATAGAGAGTGATGGGAAGGCTGCTGCATAAATTGTTCTTTTGTCTTTCTTTATGTGAGAGTTACTGGCGGTAGCATAGAACGTGCCTTCATACTGGATGTGACACAGAAAAACGTGCACTGTTTCCTGCGCCACAGCCTGTCTTCGAGATAGATTGAAGTTTACAGTCCCACGACTGATCAGTTGCCATAAAACTTTTCCATATCATCCTGCTATTTTGTGGCTTCCTTCACTGACACATGATTATGTATCTGAATGCCATTTACATTTGTTTAAGGGAGCCACTGTATTTCTTGGTCTTTCCCCGTGGTTATTTTCCTTCAATGAAGCCTTCTGCCCTGCTACAGTTCTCATCAAATTGGAGTGGTACAATGTGTGACCCCCCACCATGCAAGGTGTCGGTTCTGGATTGTGTGAAGGATTAATCTCCGTTGGTTCATGGTGTTTAGAATCCTGGTGTTTGACATGTCCCTCCACTTCACATTCAGAATACGACCACATTTCGACGGCTTCAAGGCGGCATGCAGCATTCTCAGTCGTAGAGAGAGACCGTTGTTGACTGGCCCATAGTTTTATATAATAGTTGTTTTGGCAATACGGCATTTAACTTCAGTGGTGCACCTTTCATCCACTGTACTCTATTATACATCGTATTTTAAAAATATAATCGTAAGAAAGCTATCAAGCTTGTAGTGTTGCGTGATTGTTGATGTCGTGATCATTGCCACGAGATTCCAGTTTTATGCAGAATGGTAACTACGGGTACTTGATTTTTCATTTCAAAAACCTCAATGCATTTGCCAGGATTATAAAACCGCGCCCACCTTGAAAAATCAGAGACGATGCCACTCGACTATAACGATCCCAGTCTAATGGACTTTACTCATTGAGTCCCATGAGTTTTTCATTTAAAGGAATGCTTTTCACAGACTCATTGTAAATTAAGGATAGCCTGTGATAATCTGGAGATAGAAATACAATTTGTATAAAACCTTATAACTATCCAAGTGATGGCACATTGCGATACATAGTAATATTTGGTACTTCGAAGACATTGAATTTCACTTCTATTTCACTGAAATTCTCCAGGGAAAATATATAAACAAACAGGACTATCAACGTAAACGTACTCTTTGTTGTAAATGTCTGGGACTACGTATGATTTGTAACTGTTAGCCTACGGTAAGTAAATCCATTGAGTCACCTCGCTGAAAGGTAATTTTAGACTACCTACCAATAAGTAATTGGACACCTGTCCAGAATGTTTGTTCGGTGCTTGTCATCTCGTTAGAACCTCGTAGTGCCACCTCTTGCGGCTATAACAGCATCTACCCTCGACGAGTGTGTGCAGGATATCCACTATGATTCATCGCCATTCCGAGAGTTCGAAAATTCATTTTGACCGCTCCTCCGGAGACTTCGCCCGGCGGTCCAATTCGTCCACACCACCACCACCACCACCACCACCGAATCTCCTAATTGGCATAAGCCGGTTCCTTGGTAGACGCCACACTAGTGTTCCCGTCCGTCCCATTTTTGATAGAATATTCAGACTTTTTTTATATATCCCGCTTTTTTCTTTCGTAAATATCCTTTCTAAAAGAAGTGCATTAGGCTGATGGACTTTATTCCATTTTGAATATGCAGCACTCCTGGTGGCGAATTAATGATATTTTGATGATGTATATCAAGTTGGTAATTCTAATAACGATGCTCGTTTTTTTCTCTCCATGTTTCTGTTGGCAATGTTACATACACTTCATCAAAGGATTAGTAGACGACAGCGTGGAAAGTACATTTTGCATTTGACATGGAGGTCGTTCAGATGTAGTCAACCACATGGGAACGAAAAACATAAATTTGCTGTTCAAGCTTCCAACAGCAGCATAAGGAACTATGTGATAGCGAAAACTGAAAGTGAAGTGGAAAATCAGTTATCCTTGGCAGTACAGGAAGCAACCTTCGCTTATCATACTGCTGTGTACAATCACAGCTACAAGTCCATCGTGAGAAAACTTTTCAACGGTAAATTCAAGTGTTCTCAAACGAAGTGCAAGGTAACAATCACAGGTGTTGTTGCTCCATTTGCAGCAAATTAGATCAATGAGGAGCTAAAAGATGCTTCATATCGGTGTTAATTGACTCGTCCAACCATTTGTAAAAAAAAAGTGTCTGTTGTAGTGAGATATTAACATCCGGAAATAGATGTGAGAATGAGGGTGTTGGAGTTAGTAAGAGTAGGCGGTGAAACTTCAGTAGTTCTGTTTTCTTACTTTGTTGAGGTGTTACTAAAGTTAAATCTTCTTGAAAAGGTTAAAGCTTTATCAGCATACATTACAAATGCGAACTTTGCTGGAAAGAAGAGAAAGGAAAATAATAATTTGTATTCTAATATGCAAGCAAAAACGGCGAATAATTTTACATTTGTTGCCCTGCACATATGATCCATAATGCTGTGCAGAATGCTGCGGACTGCTTACCTTTCGATGTTCAGTTTATAATTAACAAAATCCATCAGCATTTCCACGTTTTTTATGTTAAAGTTGAAGAACTTAAATCCTCTTGTGAATTCACCAATATAGAACACTAGTGGTTGATCCCGCGGTTATTTCCATCTAACCTATCCGACCTCACTTGGTCGACTCTTATTCTTGTTATTTTCTTTCTTTGGCCGTTACCTTCACTTTTCGAAGTGTCAGATTTCTTCAGTTTTCCCTCTGATTAGTTAATAGGGGATGGTTGGTTAGTTGTAACTCTTCTTAAAACAATAATTATCACCACCACCACCACTATCATCTCTCACCCCCATGCCGTTGGAGCTGAAATTGGACTTAAAACAACATCTGAAGTGCATTTATTCATCTCAGCGACCCCGAAAACTATGGATTCTACAATAATATTTCACCCCCTTTCAACCCCACACCTAGGGGTGCTATTCGGGATGAACTTGACTTAAACAGCATTTTGAGTGTCATAGTTCATAGAAGATAAAGAAGATAAAATCAGAAATAAGTTTCAAGGAACACATTATAAATTTTCACATATTGTTGGGTAGGCAACCTGCTGATCGGGCTTGTCTTGCGGTTTGCTTATCTTCCCCTATTTTATTTTTCACCCCTTAGTGCCGAACTACCAATCAGATTTTGTTCAAACCACTTCATAATCCCTCTCAGATGTAATAAGAACAAATTGTGAAAATTTCAGCGAAATCGGTCCAGTAGTTTTTGAGTCTATTAGCTTCAAACATACCAACATCCAATTTCATATATATAGATAAGACTGATTTGGGCAACAACAAGACAAGGTGTCTGCCTCTTTGTCCTGCAGTCCAGAGACTTATGGACATTTTCCCATATTTTCTTTCCATCGACACATGTCAGCCTCAAAACTTTCTTTGAAAATCCTCTTTCCTGCATTTCCTTGCCAGCCAATTGAAAACCTTTTCTGATACTATCAAATGTGTTGAAAAGCAAGTAGAGACAATTATAGAAGCGAAGAATGTATACACATTGATAGAAAAGTTACATTGCAAAGAGTCAGAAAAAGTCCTTACCACTGCTCAGGAAAATCAGTTACAAGAACTCGAAAGCGAAGGACACATAACAGTTGAAGAGTTTCAAAGCTGTGCAGAAGATTTCTATGATACCAGCAGCGAATATATTCAAGAGTATTGTACGCCATTTCTCACACCTCCTCAGGCTATGAATTGGATCTACTTGAAGGGAAAGGAGTCTTTGGTGTGGAAAAACGTACAAGATAGCTACATATTCATGAAAACTTTGTCACCAAATATCAGTGTTATGAAGAGAACTTCTACGATGAGTTTGTATGTGTGAAAAACATATTATGAAAAGAAGTTTCAAGTGTGGAGTGAGCCGAAGGATCAAAGTGTCTGTGACGAAAGGAGTGAAATATTTGCTCATTTTACTAGAAACAGGATATAAATACTAACAATATGAAATACCTGGTATGTTTCCGTTTGGCTCTGCCAGGATTCAATGTAGCTGTCGAACGTATTTTTTAAAAGAAATGCATTGTGGAAAAATGAGAAAAATAGACGATTCAAACAGTGAAAGCTTTAGTAATCATTGTAAAGACGCATTTTAAGCATTTGTCTTGTGTTGATTTCTGTGATCAGATATCTAAATAACAAACTTCTTGATCAGATTCTTAAATCTTATATATATTCTAATATATCATAAACATTGTGGCTACTCCGACCACTACTCTTATACTTTCATATCTTCCACATAATATAAATAACATTTGTTTGAGCGCCAGTTGCTTTTTTAAGAAAAACAACAAAATTCGGTAGAGCATACCTCTTATATCAATTATCTCAAGGCGTGAGGTGATAAACTCACATATCTGGCAATATACAGGGATATGGATCAGGACAATATTAAATTACTGTTGCATTTCCACAATTGAGGATTGTACATGGAACTGGAATCACTTATTATAATTAAAATAAAACTGAGTTTATGACTATAATTTACGTCACAATGAACAATCATTGACGTCTTTTAATTTAACTAAAGAAATATATTGTGAGATTTGCGGTACAAAGAAAAGGAAAATTTAATCTAAACAAAAAAAGCTATTGGCATGAACTTGAAGTGCGATGTGATATCGCCGCTGATTACACTCTTCTTCATGTTATGAATGCATAACATGTCTGATGCTTTAGTTACCTGTTGTCTGCATACACCGCTGTTGAACTTGAAATTCTTGGGAAAACCTGTGAGCTGAAGTCGGGAGCCGTCTGCTGTAATCTTCTTATGTCACAAGGAGTTGGCCTACATACCATGTACGCGTGTAGGGAGCTCCAATGTAATTACGTCCACTCAATATATTATAAGAAATTGTAAAATATTCTTGAAGCACCTTGTGAAGTCCATCCTCACAAGAAGATGATGTTTCTTTATCAGCATAGTACCCGTCTCTGCTCGGATACAACCACCACTTGTAGACCTCCTCGATTATTACTTCTTCAAACACAACTCTTAGCTCTGACCATCACACTAAGACCACTTCTTCCATTTGATACATCTGACTGTTACATATGATCTGCACGATATGAACTGCTTATGAACTGAGTACTATGAACTGAGTACTGTGAACTGAGTGATATCATCTGAACTGAGTACCTCTCCCTACCGTAGCATCACCTTATATCACCTCGCGATGACGACTCATCTCCCCACTCACTGTTCATCCCTTCCACTTCCACATACAGTAGCTGGCGAATACTGACACTTGGTCGCAATCACGTGTCCACGCACTGATGTCATCAGTCATGTGTCGTCTAAGCGTACCCAAGCGGACCAAGAATGACTATACCGAATGCGTCACCGGGAAATCTCCTTGCACAGCTAAACATAGCCTCGATTGCAAAATACTATGCCAGCTCATCTAGCCAAAGTTACAAGCCACAGCATGACAATATGAAACCAACAAATCTCACTTACTACAATACAGAATAATTACAAATAAATTTCACTTAACCTATGATTAAATACAATAATATCCGTGATACCTAATTATTACAGTCTAAATGATGAGAAACAGAATATATAAAATCTAATGAATCAGGTTAATAATAATAATAATAATAATAATAATAATAATAATAATAAATACAGAATGGAGTCTGTAACCCTGTTGTACGGTTACAGAACGCCTCCCTCATGAAATAATCGATTAAATGAATCGATTGATTCATGAAATATCTACACAATCACCTGAAATCGAGTACACCATAGATACATGTATAAAAATGCCCTTTACAAATTTGGTACATAGTATCATCCATCTGGATGTTCGTTGTTACACATATAAAACATTTATCAATTATCATTTTCACTTTGATTATACAGTATTATTTACATACAGATTACATTTCTTTCTCACTTCTGTCGTTTCAAACGTTCATTGAGTGTTCAAAAGTAATTCTCGAAGACATTTCATTATATACACTGTCTCCAAGCACTGGAGTTTATTGCACTGCCGTGCTCACTTAATATCACAACACACGCTAATTTCACTGAAGTCCTGTTCGCAATGCCAGCTTCATAAAACATGGTGAATTAACATAATAATGAAAATTAATCAACAAACTCACATGATAGATTTCTTATATTGTATGTGCCTACGATATTTCCTTCCTTGTCTTCTAATGAATAAGCACATTTCCCAATCCGTTTCACTACGGTGAAGTATCCCTGATATAACAAGAAAAACTTAGAAAATTGACCAGCTTCTGCTGATGACGGGAGTGGCACTCTGAGTAAAACCTTGTCACCAAGCTCAAATTCATCCAATATAATCCTACAAAAGTTATCATGCACAATCTTACCGTGTTATCCTTCTTAGGTATAGTAACAAGTGGATTCAAATTACGACTACATGATGGTTCAATTATATTATAATCTAGCATAATGTCAATCTGCTCTTCAACAGTGCTAGCGTATTTTAACGGAATAGGATATTTCGGTCCTACAAAAGTTGAGTTATCAATAACATTAAATTTGTGTTCGTAAAGATGTGTTCTACCAGGCCGATCGCTAAAAACATCACTATGTGATATCAATAATTCACACAATTCGTCCTTCTGACTTTCCGCTAAATTACATTTCTCCACTGTCTCATACAATTCATCTCTAGAATCTCTCTGTATGGACACATGGCAGACATCAATATTTTTCCTAATATTAGGAATTTCACAAGATCCTTCCGTACTAGAACACACTTTATTCGCACTAATTTCTGACAAAACATCATATGGTAAACTGACTTCCCTGCTACTCTTTCCCCAAATAAGATTGACATTACACAGATCAAAATTTAATTTAGCCTTGTGACACGTTAACCAGTCGGTACCTAAAATAACGGCATAAACTAAATTAGGCACAACTAAGCATGGTTGGAAAATACATTCTCCACTTATGCTAATGGGGACAGCTATTTGTTTATTCACTCTTTGAGACTTGTTTCCAACAGCTGTTACGATGAACGTATTCCTCACTGGAATTTCCGCTACCTCATACTTCTCTCTTAAAACTTCCTCATACAGCTTGGAATTTACACATGACTTCTCACTACCAGAGTCCAACAAAATCTTAACTTTTCTGCCCCATATCAGCAGTTCAATCGTCGGTGTAACAGTAACACTACTTAAATTATCCTCATTACATAATATAAGATCACTTAACAAATCTTGCCTTATATCTAAATTTAAATTACACTTATAAAATTTATTGTCTACGATTAAGTCGTCACTTAAAACATTTGAATTATTGCTACTTAGGTCACAATCATGTTCACTTACAACTATAGGCTGGTCGACATTAACATGCTTATCTACCTTATACGTGAACTCACCATTTACGGACTGTCTCAGTGACCTGTTTATACAGTCCGTTGCGCGTTTAAAGTACTTGGTTCGGTTACAACTTGTTGGTTACACACCTCAGTCGGCCTCCCCTGTTGCCTATTTCCTCTAGCGTCATTATTATTATTATTATGGCCTGTATTCTCCCGCCTCCCAGCTTCTGGTTGATTACCATAATCACGCCTCCCAGTCCTGAAATTTTCCGAACTATTCTGATAATTTCTCTCCCTGTGGAAATTATTATTAGGTCTCTCCTGATATTCTCTTCTGTAGTTACGATTATTCATAGTCCTGTCCTGATTATTAGATTGGTTACCCCTTCCTTCTACATTCCTATTTAGTGTCCTATTATTATTCAAGCTACTACCTAAAGCATCAAAACTTTCCAACAAAATCTCCATTTCCTTAATAGTCTCCACTCTTTGCATACAAACCGCTTCTCTTATTCTATCGGGATAGTGCTTAGCCATAAGTCTAACTATATCAGCCTCAGGTCCAATACATTCTAAATTTCTCCACACCAAAACATGAGCCAAAAAGTATTCAGTCATTCTAACACCCTCGTTAGAATTATACCTGCCAAACATTACTCTCTCTCTCTCTCTACTCTGAACACCTTCACTCCAAAATTTAGCCACGAATTTCTCCTTAAATTCAGTTAGACTAGACATCGAGCTTTTATATACTTGAAACCAAGACTTAGTCTCTCCTACGAAAGCATTAGATAAGATCTCCAATACAGTTTCCCAGCTAATAATATTGTCTCTTAATTGAACAGAAAATTTCTTCTCTACTACTCTCATAAATTCCATCGGGTTAAATTCTTTCCCAGAAAACTTAGGTAAATCATGATCTCTAGTGATTAAACCATTATTTACAATTATTTCACGTACATTTCTACTATCACGCACTTCTTTCTGGAGTACTCTCCGGCAACTCAGAAATTTTTCTTCCAATGTTTCCTCAGCCTTTTCTTCAATTTTTCTTAGCTTCTCCTGTAATTTTTCTTCCGATTCTCTCACCTGTGATAATGATTTTTGTTCACTCTCTAGATCACCTACTTCTCCAAGTTTTCTTTCCACATGTTCTACCCTACTAATATATTTCCTAGTTTCTTGCCCCACTGTATTGGTTATCTTTTCAAACCTTTCTTCTACTAACTCATTGATTTCTCCTTTATTAGACTCGATCTTGGCACTTAATTCATCAATCTTATGCCCTTGTTTGATGCATGTCTCACTAACTTGCTCTATTTCCGTATGGAGATTGCTCCGACCCAATTCCATCTCAGCTCTGATGTCACTACACTCCCTATTTACCTTACTTTCTAAATTATTAATTTGCTTACTTATTTCTAACACCTTATGATCTATCTTATTACTAACATCATCGATCTTCTTATTAATACTAATACCCTGAGCTTCAATTTTCTCACTAATGACCGCTTCAATTTTCTCACTCATAATATTATTTTGAGATTCAATTTTCTCACTAATAACCGTTTCAATTTTCTCACTCATAATATTATTCTGAGATTCAATTTTCTCACTAATAACCGTTTCAATTTTCTCACACATAATATTATTCTGAGATTCAATTTTCTCACTAATAACCGTTTCAATTTTCTCACTCATAATATTATTCTGAGATTCAATTTTCTCACTAATAATATTATTCTGCTCAACCATTTTGGACATCAGCAAATTAAATAAACCAAGGTCAATCACCCCTTTACTTTGATCTTGCGTGACAGCGTTTTCCTCAGTTTCTACTATTTTCTGACTTTCAGCAGGTCCCATCTTAGTCACCAACTTCCTATTTATGTTACCACCTTGGATTTCCTTGGACACAATAACCTCAGCCTCATCACCTGACTGCATATTGCTATCCTTGTCCATCTTCGGTTTCCTACTAATTTTTCGCGATCTCAAAGCTATTTCCCCTTGCAATTCCTCTGACATTACCCCTTAAATACAAACTTCAACAAAATAACCTTCCTAACATTACTCGGTGAATTTAACATGTGCGTACTCATTAAAAGAACTGATCCATGTATATTGCCATTCAGAAACACTTTTTCTGAACCTTTCGAGTCCCACGTTGCTGGCGACACGTTGTGGCTACTCCGACCACTACTCTTATACTTTCATATCTTCCACATAATATAAATAACATTTGTTTGAGCGCCAGTTGCTTTTTTAAGAAAAACAACAAAATTCGGTAGAGCATACCTCTTATATCAATTATCTCAAGGCGTGAGGTGATAAACTCACATATCTGGCAATATACAGGGATATGGATCAGGACAATATTAAATTACTGTTGCATTTCCACAATTGAGGATTGTACATGGAACTGGAATCACTTATTATAATTAAAATAAAACTGAGTTTATGACTATAATTTACGTCACAATGAACAATCATTGACGTCTTTTAATTTAACTAAAGAAATATATTGTGAGATTTGCGGTACAAAGAAAAGGAAAATTTAATCTAAACAAAAAAAGCTATTGGCATGAACTTGAAGTGCGATGTGATATCGCCGCTGATTACACTCTTCTTCATGTTATGAATGCATAACATGTCTGATGCTTTAGTTACCTGTTGTCTGCATACACCGCTGTTGAACTTGAAATTCTTGGGAAAACCTGTGAGCTGAAGTCGGGAGCCGTCTGCTGTAATCTTCTTATGTCACAAGGAGTTGGCCTACATACCATGTACGCGTGTAGGGAGCTCCAATGTAATTACGTCCACTCAATATATTATAAGAAATTGTAAAATATTCTTGAAGCACCTTGTGAAGTCCATCCTCACAAGAAGATGATGTTTCTTTATCAGCATAGTACCCGTCTCTGCTCGGATACAACCACCACTTGTAGACCTCCTCGATTATTACTTCTTCAAACACAACTCTTAGCTCTGACCATCACACTAAGACCACTTCTTCCATTTGATACATCTGACTGTTACATATGATCTGCACGATATGAACTGCTTATGAACTGAGTACTATGAACTGAGTACTGTGAACTGAGTGATATCATCTGAACTGAGTACCTCTCCCTACCGTAGCATCACCTTATATCACCTCGCGATGACGACTCATCTCCCCACTCACTGTTCATCCCTTCCACTTCCACATACAGTAGCTGGCGAATACTGACACTTGGTCGCAATCACGTGTCCACGCACTGATGTCATCAGTCATGTGTCGTCTAAGCGTACCCAAGCGGACCAAGAATGACTATACCGAATGCGTCACCGGGAAATCTCCTTGCACAGCTAAACATAGCCTCGATTGCAAAATACTATGCCAGCTCATCTAGCCAAAGTTACAAGCCACAGCATGACAATATGAAACCAACAAATCTCACTTACTACAATACAGAATAATTACAAATAAATTTCACTTAACCTATGATTAAATACAATAATATCCGTGATACCTAATTATTACAGTCTAAATGATGAGAAACAGAATATATAAAATCTAATGAATCAGGTTAATAATAATAATAATAATAATAATAATAATAATAATAATAATAAATACAGAATGGAGTCTGTAACCCTGTTGTACGGTTACAACATGAACATTGATCAGGTCTATTTTGAAATTCTGATCTTCTAATCGTAAGTGCGATTGTGATTTATAGTACCAGTATAGCCTACACATGGTAAATTTAATTCTGTTTTTTTCTAATTTCCAACGTGTGTCGCATTTTGATAAAATATCCCAGTTTCTCAAGTGAAACATAGAAATGTCTCGAATTTTTTATTCAGAAATAAATTATGGAAATCCTACCGGACACCCATACTCGTCGGACCGAAATAATGTGAATCTCGAATCACCACCCCACAAAACAAATTTCGCCGGGCTGAGTGGCTCAGACGGTTAAGGCGCTGGCCTTCTAACCCCAACTTGGCAGGTTCGATCCTGGCTCAGTCCGGTGGTATTTGAAGGTGCTCAAATACGACAGCCCCGTGTCGGTAGATTTACTGGCACGTAAAAGAACTCCTGCGGGACTAAATTCCGGCACCTCGACGTCTCCGAAGACCTTAAAAAGTAGTTAGTTGGACGTAAAACAAATATTATTATTTATTATTATTATTAAAACAAATTTCCATTGTTTCAGTGTCCAAATGTTTCGTCAAATAGGCCTTAGGTTGCGCTATTCCGTAATATCCGAGTAGATGGGCCCCTGCACGTAATATTTCGACGGAAACAGATACTTCTGTTGCTGAATAGACATCGGTTGTACCTCCCCCCCCCCACTTTTTTGACAGTTTAACGTTTTATGGTTCTGCGTTTTCTGTTGGTGAAAATTTGTGGTCGTCCAGAACGTGTACCGTTGGCATGATCCCCATCCACCTTCCACTTACGCAGGAAGAATGCTGCTGTTGATTTGGGCCTGTTTACCTTCACTGAAATCGCCTGCTGGACAGACCACTGAGGTGGCAGCTCACAACCATGCCCTTATCGAAGTCCCATAGTTCTGTACCTCGTGCCATCTCCTTGTAAATTGGTTCTGGTACGTTCTGAAGCATATGTTAGCCAGACAAGTCAGTTGACGTATTAAATTATCAACCATCATGGGTGCCCCTTTTTTTTTAGATAGTGTAGTGCAGGGTAGGTAGAATTCGTTTAAATAAATGGAATGAAATGGCCAGTCTTCGGATTTGGAACAAAGAAAGTAGTCGGAATTATTCACAATACATATTTAAAAGAAAACTGGAATCGTACACAATTTATAATAGTATACAATGGGCAGGAGTCGTAGGCTATTTTATGTAATAGCCATCTAATGAGTAACCTACTGGAGTGCGAGGTCGCAGGTGCACTGTCTAGTTACGACCATTCGAAAATTTCACTAGCAACAATGGTGAAAACAAAATACACAGTTCAAAAGAATCAGGGGAGCGTGTTTTGTAACGTTTGGTACGTGAAAGTTAATTTCGTAGATGGGGGTTCCTATGGTTGTACAGCATACCTTGAAACCTTAGCTATTCAGGGTATATCAAATCGAAGTTATACTCCATCTGTAGGCTTAGCCATTCATTAAACTGTCAGGTGACCCATCAAAACAAAGTGAATAGCGGTGCGTCCGTTTGTCGTTGTGAGGTACCCAGACTACTACGGTCATTTGAGCACGTTGTACGAAAACCAGCACATCCCATGAGACATCTTAACGAGGTTCAAGTCGCAAGGGCCGTCACTTTGATCTAGGAAGGATGGACTTTTTGTCGTGTTGCTGTGGATCTCAATGTCTCTCCGTCAGTTATTCGACGCTTGTGGAATCACTACAGTGAGACAGGCCAGTTCACAAGGAGGGTTGGACAAGGTCGTGGACGCATAACAACTCAACAGGATGACCGATATCTGACCATCTGTGGGTTGCGGCGTCGTTCAGCAACTTGCAGAGAATTGCAACAAGACCTCAGGAGGCTCACTGCAGTCTGACCAGACAGTAAGGAACCGGTTAAGAGAAGTGTCCTTAAGACCCAGATGTCCTGTTCGAGTGTCCTGTTTAACGCAGCAACATCGCGCAGCTCGCTTTCTGTTTGCCCGTACTCACGCCAACTGGCAACTTCGCCAATGGAGACCTGTGTTGATCACAGACGAGTCGAAATTTCCCCTGACACAGCGTGATGGACGTGACCGTGTATGGAGACGCCGTGGTGAGCAGTACATGCCAAATGTTCAGGATGGCGACCGATTCGAACAAGGTTCTGTGATGATGTGGGATGGCATCGTTATTGATGTCCGTAAGGATCTTGTCGTCGTCTGTGGTAATCTTACCGCTGCAGTGTACATCGAGCAGATACTGCTACAGCATGTGTTGGTTGCTGGATACGGTGATGACCCTGAATTCGTACTCATGCACGACAATGCCAAGGCTCATGTAGCGCACAACACCAGAGCTGTCTTACGTGAACTGGACATTCAAGAGATGGAATGGCCGGCAGTGATTCCCGACCTTAATCCCATCGAGCATGTGCGGGATAGGCTTGACAGAAGTGTTCGTGGGCGTCCTGTTCCACCACAGACTCTCCAAGACCTTGAACAGGCTCTCATTGAAGAATGGGACCTGATACCGCAACGTGACCTACGTCGACTTACATGCAGCCTGCCACTTAGGTGCCAAGCTGTGATAAATGCTCGTGGAGGATATACACCGTACTGAAGCTCTCCAACTGTGATAAAAAATCCATCCTGGAGGACTGTTATCACTTTTTCACCCCTATTTGGACATTTCCGTTTGTGTTCTGAAAATGAACGCGAATCCACCGATGTTCTTTTGTATCCTTCAACGGTAAAGAATAAAGGTTTGGTTGGTAATATACCTGGATGTGGGGTATTGTTTTGTGGGGCATGGCGTACGTTCTGAAACATTTTTTGAACTGTCTAGTAGCTGCCAATGACTCACCATGTGCGTAGGAGAACGAAATAAAATTAATGTACGGGGAATTTATTTGGTGCACTTAACAAAATGGGCATCACGGGCGTTCACAAAATGTTCGGAGTAAAACGTCAGCTTGCTCCAGGAATAGGCAGTCCGGAGTAAAACGTCAGCTTGCTCCAGAAACAGGCAGTTCGGAGTAAAACGTCAGCTTGCTCCAGGAACAGGCAGTTCGGAGTAAAACGTCAGCTTGCTCCAGGAACAGGCAGTCCGGAGTAAAACGTCAGCTTGCTCCAGGAACAGGCAGTCCGGAGTAAAATGTCAGCTTGCTCCAGGAACAGGCAGTCCGGAGTAAAGCGTCAGCTTGCTCCAGGAACAGGCAGTCCGGAGTAAAACGTCAGCTTGCTCCAGGAACAGGCAGTCCGCAGTAAAACGTCAGCTTGCTCCAGGAACAGGCAGTCCGGAGTAAAGCGTCAGCTTGCTCCAGGAACAGGCAGTCCGGAGTAAAACGTCAGCTTGCTCCAGGAACAGGCAGTTGAAAAATGCTGCGCCATAGTGATCATAAAATTTTCGCGCTACAGCAAAGTGGGAGTTGTAAAGCGTTCAGGAAGATCAGCTAGGTATCTACGCCATAATGCATAATCATATAGACAGTGGCGTGCGGTGAACATATTCATCACCCCAGCTGCAAAAAAGTTTTTTTTTAATATATAAACAATCGTAGCCCCACTACACTCTCTAAAGTCAACATTACCATTTTATAAGGCTGCATTTTTCGTGGAAAGGTCTACCTAGGTAAGATCTTTCAAGAATATTTTCAACCACACGCTCGCACATACTTCCAAATTGATATCCACGGCAGTGACGACACCATCATAACATAATGTGTAGCAGATTTTAAACAATGTACTTACAGTTTCAGCCGGTGACGCTTCGTACAGTCATGGTTTTCACAAAAATACACTAGGACTATTTGTTTTTTTTTACTTAAAAAGCCTATTTAATCTGATCATCAGAATTTAACGGGTATTTTACCGTCGATGAAGTTTTATAGTTTCACTCGCAAACTGAGTGTACGTGCATCAACGACAAACGAGGGAAAATACTTGTCACGGCGTATAACACACGTTATATTCATGAAGAATGTCACAGAACTCGCGAAACCTTCATCTATAATCCAAGAGGAACACTACAGAAATTCACTATATCCCACAATCACAGACAGCCAAATACAAACCCAAGACTAAAACATATTCTTCTATAATACGATTGATTTCATATACTGGCTCTATTTTTATTAGCAAGACGATGTGCAAGTGTCTTGGACCGCTAGGAAAATCATATACGTAATTGTAAACTGTTATTTGATTCTTCTTTCCTGTCATGATCTGAACGTTTCGCTAGACATCCGTATAAAGGTAGGCATTTTTCACATTTTCGTCGAATCGAATATTTGGATCTCTAGTACCGTTCTCATTATAAAATAGGTACACTCCTGCTCTTCGTTTAGATATACCTCTTATCTTTAAATCATTAGTAACAGAGTCTAACCATCGTCGTCGTAGTCTCCCTCTGCTTTTCTTACCACTCATAACAGAATCCATTGTTCTCCTAGGTAATCTATCCTCTCTTCCATACGCCTCATATGACCCCACCGCCGAAGTACGGGTACAGCTTCATCCACAGAGTTCATTCCTAACTTACCCTTTATCTCCTCATGCCGCCGAGTACCCTCCAGCCATTGTTCCCATCTGTTTGTACCAGATATCGTTCTCGCTACTCTCATGTATGTTACTTCTAACTTATGAATAAGATATCCGGAGTTCACCCAGTTGTCACTCCCGTAACACAAAGTTGGTCTAAAACAGACCGGTGTAGAGATAGTTTCGTTCTAGAGCTGACTTCCTTCCTACAGAATACTGTTGAATGCAACAGCAAGCTCACTGCTGTACCTTGATTCATTCTCACTATACTACCATCCTGGGAGAATTCACATCCTAAATACTTGCAATTATCTACCTCCAACCTGGCATTCAATTCTCTTAGATTTAAAGTAATAATATTGAATATTTGCATTTGTTTTTTCTTAAGGCGCCTTCTCCTAGCGCAGGTTGGCGGTCCACGTGATGTTTACGTAAGGAAAACAAGAATACATTTTATTCTTCATTATGCCGATATTTTAATATGAGTGGGGCAAGGCAACGACAAGCTCATCTTAACACATTATTAATCAATAGTTGGAAACTTTATTGCTTCACTGATTCAGTCATTGGCTTCGTGTGTCTGATATGGTGTTCGATGAGGCAAATAGGGCCTACAGGTGGATAGGTTACATACGAGAATAATGAACTCGACCACAGAGGTTACTATTAGCATTGGGAGACAAAGACAACGATATTCAGACTCGATTTTAATTATTTAAAAAGATGTGTAGAACTAAACGAAGCCACAGAGCTTGTTGCAAATAGAGGACTTTAGAGTAACATAGTTAATTCACAGAGGCTTGCAGACTGAACAATAAGTCATATGTCTATAATGAAAATGAATGAATGAATGAATGAATGAATGAATGAATGAATGAATGAATTGGTTGGAAAATGCTACTTTCCTTTCCAGCCGTTCAAAGTGCGTAATTCCCTGCGTCTGTTAAGGACATTTAGAGGTCCCAACTTCCTACTTTCACCCTTAGACCTTGACTGATCTGAGAAGTGTGGATGCGCCCGAACGTGGCAGCCGGCGAGGCGAGATTAAAAGTTTGATTTATATAGCGAGAGAGCGCTGGGGAGGGCGGTGTAATTAAATGGTGTTTATCGTGGTCGCAGGTAGTGGCGGTAGCTGATCGCTCTCTTCATCATCCATGCTGCGGGACCTTATCGTAGCTTCTTCACTGATTGTCATGTGTCAAGTACTGTATTCCATGAGTATCAAGATTCATCTGTACAATGTTTCATAGGATTCCTTGGCTTGTCAGAACGAAGTGGGACACAGTCACTCCCGTAGGTCTGATGTTTGCCATCGTTAAAAATCGAATTAAAAATATATATAATTAGGCCTCCTGATAGACGCCAAATAAAGGGCCATTTTCAAGGAAAACTGTTCTTTCACATTTACGGTATATGCCTTACATCTCGTTCAAATACAAATTGGCCTGAAAGGTGACATTGCCTAATTTTAACCTTTTATACGTAACTAATACTTGTACAGAAGGTGCTATATTCAAGATGAATAGCATGTTTGCTCTTAACATTCAGTAACTTTTATGAAATGAAAACCTACTACCTGTTTTCCAGTCTTTGACCGGGTCAGGCATGTAATGAATGAACCATGTATAGGCTGTTAGTACGATGGGGTCGCCACTCCCAAGGTGATTTATTAATGACTGATAAATGTTATGAAATGATAATAGAGAGTGTTGCTGGAATGAAAGATGACAGGGAAAACCGGAGTTCCCAGAGAAAAACCTGCCCCACCTCCGCTTTGCCCAGCACAAATCTCACATGGAGTGACCGGGATTTGAACCACGGTATCCAGCGGTGAGAGGCCGACGCGCTGCCGTCTGAGCTACGGAGGCTCTCTCAGTAACCGTTATATATTCATAAAATTGAAAAGATAAGATATTGCAACATTAGGTCTACCTGGTGCATTTTCTGGCATACTTGCAACGTGTTGTTAATGTATTCTCCTACCTTTCCCCTTGTTCTGATAGCATAGTGTTACCGAAGGTTTAAGAAGAGATGTTATAAATTTCTACGAGACATTTCGAAAGTTGTAAACTTGAACGTAGCATTGGAGAAAAACCGGGATACGCTGCATGGGAGAGATAGCCGCAAGTTCTATGCATGCATACGTCTCTCGGGATAGAATGTTAAATGTAATGTATAAGAATGAAGAAATATACTCACGTTCAGTATTTAAGTATCATTTTTTTAATAATAGGTTGATGATATTGAGTGATCTGTGAAATTGTACTCCAGAATCTAATTGTATCTTGAACACTAGCTTGGAGTACATCTGTATACTCGTCCAGACGTCCACATCCATTGCCTCCAGTGCAGATGCGGTGGAAGTGCTGGAGTCATATTCAGACGTAGTCGACTCAGTGCGCCGCGTTGAGTTTCTCTCGCTCTTTGTACACGCATGCACAGAAATGGTGTCCCGATGTAAACAGAGCATGGCGTCCCCCCCACCTCTTTCGCTCAACGCATTGCTGTAGGTAGACAGCCCGTTACAACACTTTGCTGTGATTGAAATGGTCACAATGGTAGATGTACAGTAATACACACACTCTGTGCCTTCAGCACTACCCCTTCATTCCCTCCTCTCCTTTTCAGTACTGGAGTGGGACAGTGTTGGATTGTTTATGTCGGGACACCATTTTTGTGCATGCCTGTACCTTCTAAACCTCTCGGCTTCCGTAAGTTTCAGCTTGTTCTCTTCGTCTCGATGGGCACTGTCGTTCGCTATTCGTTCCTTAAATTCTCTTCCTCATTTGCCCTGCATATGCCTTGAATTTTATCTCAACTTTTGTCATGTTTTTTTTTTCTCTCCTCAATTTACCCTTGTCGATTGCTGATTATAGTTTGGTTCGATACGAATCGTCAGACATCACTGCAGACTTCTGTCCTTCGCATTCTCGAGTTATACTGTCTCGAATGCCGCGCAACCTGTCAAATCGTGCTTCGAATTCCCTCCTCCCACGTCGCTGGATGACGTTACCTACTCCAACTCAAGGTCACACTGAATACATTGATCCTTCATCTATCGATCATTGGAAAATGTCTTGTAGTTTAGAAATAATCATAGGTGTGACAACTCACCTAAAAATGTGTCGAACGCTTTCTGGGTTGGCTCCCAAGTACTGAACCGAAATTACAGATGTATTCACTTAAAAAAATCAAAGCTGCATACATTATAATAGACACCCTGTCTGAACAGGTTAGAGTGCGCTAGGTAAATTTCTGTGAAGTAGGGCGTTTCCACTCTTAACGGGTTAGGGACCACTGATGGATTGTATTGCCCTAGCCGCCTGAGCACAAGGACCACGGCTCAGAATATGTCCGACATGCCCACTCCTATTCCGTAGCAACTTGTATCCCGATTGCCAGGACCACTTACTAGGCTACTCAGCCGTTGCCCATGGTTCATGAACTAGATAGGACAATTTCGAGTGGTCACGAGCATGACAGTCAGAAGGTAGGCTAGAGAGTTAAATTAATTGTCGAATGTCAACTAAGTTATAATACTGATTCAGTAAACTAATAAATAGAAGAACCTAATAGCCTACCTGTTTACTAGCTAGTTACTTTGGAATTATGTTTTGACTACCTTTTTAACACTGCAAATGAATCCATATATTATTTAAACCTCCCTGTAAGAAGAGGCCTGTGAATGAAAATGGGTAAGGGTGTTAAGGTCTGTACACACCAACGCGGGATGCGGGAAGGGGGAGCGGGAGCGAAACCTACAATCCCGCGGTCGCTGCGAAGTTCGGCCTTGTCTTCACACCGGAGCGGGAAACAGTAGTTGAAATGGATTCATCTCATGAGGAAGTGCTTCTGCTCCTGAAAGCTAGTTGAGGCGTAGGAAAGCAGTTCATAGAATGAAGACCAGATGGCAGCAGCAAGCTTTGAATGATGATGTTGCCGTCTTATCAGTAGACACTACACAGATGTAATAGAAATGGTGACTCTAATGTGCCGTGAATTGGATCACTGTATCGACTCAGTAACGTGAACGGAATCAAATGAATCGAATATCCCATCACTGTCCTGGTCATGTCCTACGCGTGTGTCAAAAATGGATCGAATCGGTCACCCATGCGCCAAAGCCTCTCCTTGTTAGATGTATGGACGGATTTCTCTAAAAACGTTAAGCATGTGATGATGTCTTCGGTCTCTAAGAAAAGAATAGTTACTTAACATAATTCTATAGGGGCCGATGACCTAGATGTTTGTCCCATTTAAACAAGCATCAACACCATCATGAAATAAATCTATAAAATAATTCTAAGTATTAGAATTAAACAGTGTATGAATGTAAAATCTTTTGATATCGGTATTTGTATGTGTAATTAAGACTAGGATTGGAAAAGAAGTGTCCATGTGTAAACAGCTACCCACTATCTCCCAGGTGCAAGCTCACAGCTACGCGCTCCTAACTGCACGGCCAACTAGCCCGGTGGACGGAAAAGATTACGATCTTGGTACAGTTGCAAAGGTCTATTAATTACAATATTAATGTTTTAAAAAAGTATTCTACAATGGTTCTTCTGCCCTCATGGCGTAAATTTTCCTTAAGCTAATAAACAAGAGACAAAAGGGATAGAGTTTCAGCACACAGTAATAATTTGCATGAAGAAAGGATTTCAGTTCGAAAAATGTATCTTGATGGGGTTTACCATAGTTTTTCACTCAATTCGAAAGAACATAAGGTATATCAAGGTTGCAATTATGGGACTATTGTTAGCCTAGTGCAGCCCTTGTTAGGCAGACCCTCCAACGATGCTGGGCAACATCTGCCGTGTATAGGGAACTGCTTGTTATTGTAGTGGAGGATAGTGTTGTGTGTGATGTATGAGTTGCAGAGATGTTGGGGACATTACAAACACTCAGTCCGCGACATAGGGAAATAACCACTTCAAGGTTAAAATTTCCGACCCGGTCGGGAATCGAACCCGAGACCATCTGATCCGAAGGCGACTACGCTTTAACTCAGCCAAGGAGCTGGGCATGGTAGTAGTAGTTTTATGGTGCGTAACATTTGTTTCAAGTCAGAAATACCGCGAGTTACAAAAGGCAACGAAGCCACACCCTTTCCTTGCTAATTAAACAATCGATGAAGCACGCAAATAACAGACTGGACTTCACTTTCAACAAGCTCTCCTCTGTGCATCAGTGGTAGAATGGCAGCCACCTAATCTCGAAATCGCAGATTCAAACACGGTAGAGGTAATCCGAGTTTTGAAGGTAAGAACACTTCCTCTTGGAACTCCGCGTCATACGATGTCTTCATGCAAAAAATATCATGGGACGCATTTGGTGTTTACCCGACGAAATTAATTCAAACTCAGCCATACATCGCCTAACAGAAAACCGCTTCTGTGCCATCTGGTAGAGCAAAATGGCATGTGAAAATTGACACACAGGCTGCCTAGATGGCAACATGTTAAGACATCTGCACACGGTAGCTGAGACATTATTATTATTAGCAACGAAAAGCTTGAACACGATCACTTGCATATTATGTACGGATATTACTTCCCTTGCTTCTGATTACTTTCATCACAGCTGCATTGTCAGCACGTGGAATGAGAAAACGAGGAAGCCCAAGTGGACCGCTATTTTCATTGCTAACATTTATTGAGTGGTTTTTCCTTTTTTAATTTTTTTAATCCCAGGTTTGCTTGTACCCTCGGCATTCTGGAATGATCTTTTGTCTGAAATAATGCGCACCTCTCTCTAGCCGTTTCAATACTTACGCAACAATACTCATTCAAACATCAAATTAATAGAACAGTTTACTAGAGTGTCCTTTCCTGTAAATTCGGGATCATTAACGGAATCGTCTCACAGTGTGTGAGCTTTGCTTGTCAGTCTATTAGAGATGGCTGCGCGTTTCAGGTTGTGTAGCTGTGAAGTATGTCCCCCTGCCTCTCAAGCCACTTTAATAGATTCCGCCATCACCGCCGCTATAGCCTGACTTTGCTCCATTCTGGTAACAGAGGAGGATTGGGGCACCTTACCTTGAGTGAAGTTGTTGAGAAAGATCTGCTGCCGGATGCAGTGGTGGGTCCGGGGCAGGGCGGCAGTGTGTACCGATCTTTACCGATGCATGTATTCAGTCATCCATCACGCAGCCGTGTTCACCCTCACCTCAAAACACGGTGTGTATACACTTTAATGCTGACAGATTTCAGTGACGTCGGCCAAACAAATAATGAGAAAGTTGTAATACTCAACGTAACTTTGGGATAATTGTACCCGTCGTTGATGGGTTAGTAGATGAGTGCGAGCAGAAGACACACTCGACTAAAAATAATAGTCGGTCAGTGTAATGTTATTGTTGATAAATTGTAGGAGATTAGTACATTGCTATTGCATTTTGGTTTCTTCCTGCTCAGAGATATTAGACTTTCTTTTCTCTCCATCCCTCCCCACCCCTCATCCTCCTTCCCTCCTTATGATTCCCTTTTGCTTTACGTTTTTCTTCTCATTTTTATCACTCAATCTTTATCATCTTCCTGATGAATAGGGGTATAAGACCCCGGAGTTTTGCAGCTCATAAGAACAATCACAGCCAACACCCGGAATGCGCGTTCCCATGACGACAGAAACAATATTTCCATGTCAGCGATGCTTGCCGTTGACGGTCATAGTAATAAAAATTATAAATTCGCAGAAATAACCATTACTGTACCTTGAACGGTAAAAATGTATCGGATAAAATTGATTGGAAATTAGATTTTCTATTATTATTATTATTATTATTATTATTATTATTATTATTATTATTATTATTAAGAAGGAAATATCGTGGATCACAGAGGTGTAAGAAGGGTGAGGGTTGAATGGGTGGACAAGGAATTAACTAGAGCGTAACTTAACACAACAAATTTTGAAATTTTATTTCTTTCCTTTTTTTAAAAAAATTTAAAACTGGTAAATAGAAAATGTCAATGAATAGCAGAAATATTGATGAGCTCGTCAGCTCTAGCAGTAACAAGGACTTCAAAGTCTGAATATCGGGTACAAAACTTGAGAAAATTACAAATTCTAATTTGCACAGAAAAGAGCTGGATTGCTATTGGTAGATACAAAATTTACGAGAGCACGATTTGCTCCAATTCTTTACACTACAGGGGAGTCTGCGCTCCAGTTATATCATAGTCCAGCCTAGTAGAGCCATCAATTTTCTTATGGTGCACTTATAATCTATCGATTGTCATTAAGTATTTAAAGTATTTACTCACCGTTGCTCTGGTGTGGGATTATCTATTGCTCAACAGTTTGTAAAACACTATTCCTAAAAAGAACTCCAAAAAAACTTTACTCAAATCAATAAATTTACAGAGGAATAATTGCCCATACTAATTGGCCTTAGTGTAAAAGGAAAAAGGTTGTACATGACTGGCCATAATAAAAGGCTAGGAGGCGAAACTCTTGCCCTCCGTATAGAAATAGATAATACCGTAAGTGGGCTTATGGCCCAATGATACAGAGGCTAAGCCTGTTCTACACCGGGATGACTGAGAAACATTAAATACCAAATAAGTGTTAAGAATTTTAGAGGATTAGAAACTTTAGTCACCCCTTGTGAAGTTGAATGGGAATCAACAGAGGGTAATCACTCCTTGTTCCCTTACATTACATATTTCCCAGTAGGGAATAGAGCAGATTCCTCAGACTTGCCGAAAATTCTAAATTTAAACCACCAACCTGAGATTTACATGGAATAAAAGAGTATGAAACCTTCCCCTCAAGCTATCTGCGGGAGTTATCACATGTTTATGAAAATTGTCATTGCCTTGAGTTGCTGGGTCTTCCGAACGCCGCCCGCGGCCCCTGCCTCCCTTAGGACACGCCGCACTCAAATAACTGGAGCAATGAAGACCATACGGCCCTAAAGCGCCCTGCTTTTATAGCATTTTTGAGGAGAACTTTACTGATAGGCTGGATTCCTGTATACACCCCCAATTTTAATCGGTTAGAGAAAATATTTACAAAATTCTGATAGTTTGATTGCTATTGAAGGAGGAACTAGCAGAAGTGTTGACAACTTTGATACATGAACAAAGCAATTTTCGAAACCTAAGGTTTGCTAACTGTAAAAATGAACTTTCCTTTAAGAATTAATTATCGTTGATCCCGCCAGAGGAGGCACTTAAGCCGATGATAGAGACATCTAGCAGTTGAAAACCAAAGTATCTTCTAATACATTAGTTCACGTTAGATTACATAGATGGCCTTATAGAAGGCGCGCAGTTTAACTGGCCGGAGAATGTGTACACCCGGTATTATTATTATTATTATTATTATTATTATTATTATTATTATTATTATTATTATTAGACATTTTAGATAGATTAATATCTCCGAAGATATTTGAAAGTTTGATCGCGAGTATCTCCGTTAGTATTCCTTTCACGGCAAAAGCGCATGAAACATAAAAGATGCGCGACTTTTTATTGTGCACGCGTACAGCTATTCCATGCAGCTAATATCCTTACGATTTCTACGCCTCTGTATACTAATTAAATATATTATTGTATAGCTCAATCCGGCTATCTTTGAACTTAATTATAAAGTTTAGAAAATTCTCTTCACTCATTATCCCACGATATCAACACAAAAACAAACAAACAGAAGAGCACAAATTGAACTGAACCTGTTTTCGAATTTAGTATACCTAATCCGAGCTAAAAGCGAGGGATGAGGCAAAAATGTTCAGATGTGCGGACAAAATTATAATTTTATTTGTTTAGGTAGACTGTGTAGTAGCGTCATCAAAGAGAAGTTTTGCCGGGCTGAGTGGCTCAGATGATTGAGGCGCTGGCCTTCTGACTCCAACTTGGTAGGTTCGATCCTGGCTCAGTTCGGTAGTATTTGAAGGTGCTCAAATACCTTAGCCTCGTGTCGGTAGATTTACCGGCACGTAAGAGAACTCCTGCAGAACAAATTACTGGCACGTCGGCGTCTCCGAAAACAACAACAAATAGTGTGACGTTAAAACAATAACATTGTAGTGATTTATTTTCTTCAGCTTTCCACTAAGTCTTGAAGAGTGTCGGAATGGTTGTCTAATATTTAAATCACGGCAGATTGACTATGATTGTTAGCCCTAACTAATTAACTAGTACCGACATCAAAACCGCGTAGACCGAGCTCGATAGCTGCAGTCGCTTAAGTGCGGCCAGTATCCAGTAATCGGGAGATAGTGGGTTCGAGCCCCACTGTCGGCAGCCCTGAAGATGGTTTTCCGTGGTTTCCCATTTTCACACCAGGCAAATGCCGGGGCTGTACCTTAATTAAGGCCACGGCCGCTTCCTTCCAATTCCTAGACCTTTCCGCTCCCATCGTCGCCATAAGACCTATCTATGTCGGTGCGACGTAAAGCAAGTAGCAATAATAAAAACCGCGTAGATTTTACACTCCTGTGCAGCAGTACTGGTGTCAGATATTCCATGGCTAATGTGATGACAGGCTCAGATGAAGGATCAGAGGGAAAAGGCAGGTAAGACAACTTTTGTCAGTAACCGAGTTATATTGTGCATCGGACCAAGCTTAACTTGTTTACAACATTTCGAACTTCAGTTATTCAAAGTATAATGATTTCGTAACTTTTTATTTGTTTATCTAGTAGCGTTTTGAAATTAAAATTTTGCTTTTCTGAGTTCTGAAGGAAGTTGAATTCCGATTCCCCCCCCCCCCCCCGATGACGTAATAAATGCATATGTACTGTAGAATTATACCGATAGTTCTATCTTAAAATTACTCGAACGGATTTTCATGCTCTAGTAACCTGTTTTACCATCACATATAGTAAATGGATATAACAGCGTAATATTAGGTTTTTAATATTTCCGTATCGTATGTAATAGGAGGTAAAATAGTAAAGTATGAACTCTTGGTCGTCTGTGTATAAACGCGCATGCTCTTACTATAATCTTTTATTATTCAACGGCGGTTTTCTATTCAGAATTGCTCATTTCGTCGTGCTCTGGACAGTCTGTGTAACGATAGCTGAACAGGTATATTTCGATGTCTTCATTGATCATTAACCTGGTACTTACTTTTGTTGCAGGCTATACACCGTTCTAAAAGTGGAAGTCTCGTTTCTAAACTTCTTGACTTCGAACCCACGTCGTTCCGTGTGAACAGAGCCCGCCTTTAGCGTCTTCACTAGGCAGTCCCCCGAGTAGTGCTGTACTAATATTAATTTCTGTAAACACGATAAGTTTTGGGTTGCTAGTTGGAGAGAAAGAAGATTGTTATGGCGAAGATCACCAAGCGATGAACTCTGGACAGTATTGACAACTGTTTGGTACAGGAACCTATCATTACTTACTCGTTATGCTCCCCACCTCAACCACAGCAACTGATCTCTGTCATTAAGCCTCAGCCGTTTGAGATGTGTATGATTATTGTGTAAGAAGGCGTGAAACGAATATGAATGCTTTGGTGAAGTCGTTAAACTGTTGATGATAGCTTAGCTCGGCTCTCCTGCACCAGGCAGGTGTGAAAGATTCAAGACTCTCCCCATCCTCATGTATTGAATTCTCACATCATTCAGGGGATTTCTGATCCAATTTTCAGTTGTTATTTTCGACATGTACGATTCGTTCACGTATCTTACGTAAACTACAGATTAAAGATTAAGTGTAAATGCTTTTAGCACGAATATGAAGTTATGGTGGTTGACTGTTAATACTTTTATAGATGAATGCTCAAAGTTCGTTTGTAGATTGAAGGAAATGTTGTTGCCGGTTTCCTTGCTTTACAGAGGACTCCGAACGAAGAAGAGGGGAGGTAACTTTTTTACGTCACACCGACACGGACATGTCTTATGCAGACCATGAGATAGGCACAAGGTACGACTGGGAAGGAAGTAATTCCCTGACGGGAAAATACCATGGAAAATCATCTTCAGGGCTGCCAACAGTGGAGTTCGAACCCACCATTTCTGAATGCTTGTTCACAGCTACGGGACCCAAACTGTGTGGCCAACTTGCTCGGTTAGTGAGATAATTAAACTGCCGCTCAGATTAATTCATTGAGATCTGAAATAGCCCTTGAATCAGTCTTTCTCTGCCCCCCACCCCCACCTTCTCGTCTCTCCCTCTGGATTTATACAGCGATATTCATAACACAGCACCACTGTAACGTATACAGTAAATTGTGTACATAAGAGCAAATCGCTCTAAACCAGGCACTGTCAGCTTGGCCTGTACTTCTGTTGTGTGCAGGGCGTCGACGGCTGAGCAGCGGCGTTTCGTGCATGCG
The DNA here is from genome assembly GCF_040414725.1 of Anabrus simplex. NCBI lineage: Eukaryota > Metazoa > Arthropoda > Insecta > Orthoptera > Tettigoniidae > Anabrus > Anabrus simplex. Next base: position 333,149,629 of record NC_090267.1, on the reverse strand, counting down.
GGCGAAGACAGCTCATTCACTGCAGTGTTCAATAGCGGATTAATTGACAAATCATTTTATCATTTGTTGCTACATTTTAATAAACTAAAATTAGACCTTGTGATATCGAGGAAAATTTTTTCCGTTGCAGCAAAATATTAAGTTGTGTTACTTGGACAGCAATTAGTTATGACTTATGGCTAATGTCAGCTTATTCATATTTGCTAGTTTTGCAATTTTTGTCTGCTTTTTAATACAATATTTAATTTGCTGCTGTTGAAAGGACTACTTTTCTGTGTTATATAAGTATCAAGGTGAAGAATAAATGTTGGTATAGTTTCAGGTACAAAGTATGTCATTAATGATACACCGTAATTTATTATGAGACGTATTAAACACAAGAATAATATGACACAAACATACTTTTGGGTTCGAGTATTTAAAATATAATCCCACAGAAAAGATCAGTGTTTTGATCTTCACAGTTACCGTACTTCGAAACAATAACATCTATTTCGTTCCAAACTAATTTATTAAGAGTAGGCCTAAGTCTTATGATTCCTGTCCCAAAATGAAAATGTGTATTTCCTTTGAAATACAACATTTGCTTCAATGTAACTATTATAAGTACGATAGCCGTTCAGTGGTTGACTGCCTGACAAGGCGTCACTGTTTCTCCTGATGCATCCCTCCTTACTCTGCTGCACATAGACCACGTGAGGGGCAGGCCCGTGCTGACGGGTAACTCCAATCTACGCCATAGTGTAGTTCACTGAGTTGATTGCTCCTTCTCTAAACAAAGGGTTTTGCTTTCGATATACATCCCCCCCCCCCCTTCCTCGTAAATGATGAGTGTCCTTATTCCCTCCAAGGCATAAAAATGGGAGCCTCAGCTAAATCCTCAATGTTAATGCAATTTTGGAAGTATGAAACTTCTTAAGAATAATTATTTAATTTAATTTCGCACAATGTGCATAATTTTAAGAATAATTATCGAGAATATAACTGTAGTTTTGGTAGGTGTAATGGAATGCGTTTGACCCAGTCTCGTGAGGATGGTTCAAAAGCTCCCTAACAATAACAGTAGTCTATCGTCTGAAATCGGGAGGAAGCAAAATGTTTAACTACCGAGCTCGATAGCTGCAGTCGCTTTAGTGCGACCAGTATCCAGTATTCGGGAGATAGTAGCTTCGAAACCCACTGTCGGCAGCCCTGAAGATGGTTTTCCGTGGTTTCCCATATTCACACCAGGCAAATGCTGGGGCTGTACGTTAAGTAAGGCCACGGCCGCTTCCTTCCCACTCCTAGCCCTTCCCTGTCCCATCGTCGCCATAAGACCTATCTGTGTCGGTGCGACGTAAAGCAAAAAAAACATGTTTTACAGTGGAGGGTTCCATTGCACCGATCACATGTGTCTATAGTCTGTAGGCCATGCACGAGACGGTAGCCATCTCGAAGATAAAACGTCGTGAAGGCCTAACCATCAATTGAAATAAAATTGTGTGTAGCTCAATGCTGTGCTCTTATTAATATCAGAAAATTATTGGAAATATTATACATGCACGTTCCATTAGTTTTTACAGTTGTGTTGATTATAGTATCTGTCAAATGGAAAGAGTTTTGGCCTCAAAAGGCTACTTATTCATTATTGTCCAACTAAGCGACTGCTTTGTTGTTGAGAACCTACCATCTCAATGCGTTGCTCTCCACTGAAAATCGTTAAATATCATTTGCGCCAAGCCAAAGTATGTTTACATTAAAATGATCACAACGGAAACAGCTTCCCATTTGACACAGAACGACACGGTCGCTGAGAGTAAATTGCAGTAATCTGCTGCTCCAAGAACGGTTTCTCTCGTCCAAGCAAATAGACTGGAGTTTCTATACTAAATTTGCAATGATATGTAATTAAGTAATTTACGAGTGCGGTAATTTTGTATTCTGGTCTTTTTGTTTAAGTAGTGAACTTCGGACTTCATATTCAATATATATATATATATAGAGTTCTGACTCTCTCGTGCATATACTTCTTTACTATGATTTTCTGGGGATACGTGTTGGAGGAATACCTATGCTTAGTAATATGAAAACTTCGATTAAAATTAGACACGCCAGTTTGAGGATTTTGTTGTAGCGCCTGTTAGGGTCCAGTTTGTCAGCGAAGTCGCTGCGGTAATTATAAAACAGGCTGTAAACGGGCATCCCGTGATGAGCCCGGCTGAATACAGACCGCCACCGCACCACGTGCTCCCGGAGACCGCACTGCCATGTAATTTATGTGGCGCTCATATTTCGGGCGCGCGTGACAAACGACACACATCCGGCCGGGGCAATAGAACCGCGCGCGCGATGATAATTTCCCGATACAGCCAGAGGTGGCGCCACAGGCCGCTTGACAAGTGACGAACGGCGCTCGTCATCCGCCAACCGCTGTTGTGTTGCGTACACTCACCGCAATTAGAGAGTATACTTGAGCATTGGTCTACAGTGGCACTGTTGAATTCCTGTTGAAATTTGAAGATGCTTCCTTCTTGGTATTCGTTCCTATTTCAGTTTGGTCATCAAGAGCTGTAATCCACTGAGAATAATTTTGTTCTTCGAAACTGCCATTTACTGACATAGTATTCGCAGTTTTCTCTTTAACGACCGGCGACTCAATACGATCCGCCGGCAGTGACCAGATATACGGCTGTCTGGGGTCCACTCGACTGACGACCACTAGCAGATGGATCTTGGCCAATAGCCTTGCCTGGCAAGTGACAGACTCCACTATGGACTTACGAAGCGTGCCGGTCGTTAACGACGATATTGCGAGAACTAGTATATATTGCAGTACCTCACTGTAGTCTGGTATCCTTTGTTATCAGAAGAGAATTTTCATTGTACTATTTAAGTGATGAGTTAAGTGAAAGTTTATTCTCGATGAGTCTTCAGTGACCGTAAACGAAATCCTGACTTCGATGCATGCATTTATACCGAGCTGAGTGACTCAGACAGTTGAAGCGCTGGCCGTCTGACCCCAACTTGGTAGGTTCGATCGTGGCTCAGTCCGATGGTATTTGAAGGTGCTCACATACTTCAGCCTCGTGTCGGTACATTTACTGGCACGTAGAAGAACTCCAGGGGTACAAAATTCCGGCACCTCTGTGTCCCTGAAAACCATCAAAAGTAGTTAGTGGGACGTGGAACGATTATTATTATTATTATTATTATTATTATTATTATTATTATTATTATTATTATTATTATTATTGTACCGGGCGGTACACCTCTACTCTGTTTATTTAAAAGTTGCGCCAGTTGAAACTCCTCTTCTGGAGGAAGGTTGAACTTTATCTATTCTATTAATTCTCTACTTTCTCAGAAGATGTCACCACGTGGAAAATTTTGAGTTTTTGAACTGTGTCACTTTTGATGTGTTTTTGTTTCGCTTGAAGTAAGAAGTGTGAACTTTCTCTTCTAGAGGACACTACTGAAGAATTACAATAGTGCAACCTAGTGCGAAATCAAAGAACTATTTTGTTGGAGAAATTTTTATTTCAAAAGTTTGTTTCTTGTTAAATTTCTTTCTGTTATTGTTTAAGTTGGCTGTATACCCCTCTTTTTCCCCTTAGTTTGGATCTAGCCAATCCCGAATTTCTTTAATTAATTTTCCACCAATAATGTGTTTCTTTTTCCTCTATGTAGGGGTTTCTTTTCCCGAACCAATAAAGATTTTGTGGGAGGGTGTTTTATTTCCCCTAACGCCTAGAATTTTCCGCGAGAGGATATAAACTGCTGATTTTGGGGTCTCCGGGCCACTTCTGTTCCATCTTTCAGTGTATTAAGTACATTGCAGGAGGCGGGAAGCGCCTCTTTCCTCGGCAGCGATCTACTACCAGGTAATGGCCTATTAATATCTTCTTTTCTTGCTAGGTCGGCAGTTTAACTCTCGCGGCGGGTTCGAAGCGTTTTCCATCATGTAACCTTTTCCTAAAATGTAACTACTCTTTTCTTCTTTTCTTGTAAAGTTACATATTGGGATAGAGAGTGCTAACCCTCTCGAGCTCCCACTCACATTTGTTTTGAGGTGAACTTATTTTCTCAAACTTTTCTTCGTTTATGTAATGTAAAGTGTTCTTCTCTAAGTCACCTCTGTAGTATGGGATTAGCCCTTGCGTTAGTGGCCCAGAGCCAGATTAGGTTTTAAAAGCAAAGTGTATTAGGAGTGCAAGTTCGCCTCCTCTCAAGTTGTATTTTAGAGGTCATGTATTAATCTTTTCTCACCTAATAGACCTCAGTAGGTTGGGTATTTTACCCCTGTGTATATGTCCTTTGAGGACGACTTGAAAGTTGAGTTTGGTGTGGCCTGGGAGAGGCTTAACTTTAAGAGCGAGTGGCTCTTTTCTAAAACTGAGAGTTGTATGCCTCGAGGAGGCTTTGCTGTGTAATTTGGAGCAAGGGCTCCAGGGTTTGAGTGGGGTCTTCTGCCCCTTTTGTTGAAATTGGTATATCGTAAAGTTGAGCTAGTTGCTCAAGAATTGTATTTTCAGGGCTCGAAGCCCAAATTCTTTAATCCCTGTAATTGTACATTTCAAGTTGTATTTCGGCTACTAAGTACCTGTTCTATTTGTTGTTACCTAATTTTGAAAAGAAAATATAACCTTGTTAAATTTTAAAATTTAATTTCTCTTTAGTAGCTTGAGACCTATTCACCACCCAGCACCTTCTTTCATGCTTAACTACCACTTGTTACCGAGTTTTTGTGGTAGTTAAGCATGAAAGAAGGTGCTGGGTGGTGAATAGGTCTCAAGCTACTAAAGAGAAATTAAATTTTAAAATTTAACAAGGTTATATTTTCTTTTCAAAATTAGGTAACAACAAATAGAACAGGTACTTAGTAGCCGAAATACAACTTGAAATGTACAATTACAGGGATTAAAGAATTTGGGCTTCGAGCCCTGAAAATACAATTCTTGAGCAACTAGCTCAACTTTACGATATACCAATTTCAACAAAAGGGGCAGAAGACCCCACTCAAACCCTGGAGCCCTTGCTCCAAATTACACAGCAAAGCCTCCTCGAGGCATACAACTCTCAGTTTTAGAAAAGAGCCACTCGCTCTTAAAGTTAAGCCTCTCCCAGGCCACACCAAACTCAACTTTCAAGTCGTCCTCAAAGGACATATACACAGGGGTAAAATACCCAACCTACTGAGGTCTATTAGGTGAGAAAAGATTAATACATGACCTCTAAAATACAACTTGAGAGGAGGCGAACTTGCACTCCTAATACACTTTGCTTTTAAAACCTAATCTGGCTCTGGGCCACTAACGCAAGGGCTAATCCCATACTACAGAGGTGACTTAGAGAAGAACACTTTACATTACATAAACGAAGAAAAGTTTGAGAAAATAAGTTCACCTCAAAACAAATGTGAGTGGGAGCTCGAGAGGGTTAGCACTCTCTATCCCAATATGTAACTTTACAAGAAAAGAAGAAAAGAGTAGTTACATTTTAGGAAAAGGTTACATGATGGAAAACGCTTCGAACCCGCCGCGAGAGTTAAACTGCCGACCTAGCAAGAAAAGAAGATATTAATAGGCCATTACCTGGTAGTAGATCGCTGCCGAGGAAAGAGGCGCTTCCCGCCTCCTGCAATGTACTTAATACACTGAAAGATGGAACAGAAGTGGCCCGGAGACCCCAAAATCAGCAGTTTATATCCTCTCGCGGAAAATTCTAGGCGTTAGGGGAAATAAAACACCCTCCCACAAAATCTTTATTGGTTCGGGAAAAGAAACCCCTACATAGAGGAAAAAGAAACACATTATTGGTGGAAAATTAATTAAAGAAATTCGGGATTGGCTAGATCCAAACTAAGGGGAAAAAGAGGGGTATACAGCCAACTTAAACAATAACAGAAAGAAATTTAACAAGAAACAAACTTTTGAAATAAAAATTTCTCCAACAAAATAGTTCTTTGATTTCGCACTAGGTTGCACTATTGTAATTCTTCAGTAGTGTCCTCTAGAAGAGAAAGTTCACACTTCTTACTTCAAGCGAAACAAAAACACATCAAAAGTGACACAGTTCAAAAACTCAAAATTTTCCACGTGGTGACATCTTCTGAGAAAGTAGAGAATTAATAGAATAGATAAAGTTCAACCTTCCTCCAGAAGAGGAGTTTCAACTGGCGCAACTTTTAAATAAACAGAGTAGAGGTGTACCGCCCGGTACAATTATTATTATTATTATTATTATTATTATTATTATTATTGCACGCATTTACTCCGGCGTCTTTCAGATATGTTCGAATTTTCCGGTACTCTGCCTGCCAGAGCAGGATACAACTCGAACAACTTCTTGAACAGTAAAAACATAGATATTTGGTGTGTGTATTACATACTGGCCTGTTAACTTTTGCCGGGTACAGAGTCGTGGAGCACGCGAAATGGAATGTGTGCTGTACCAGCTGGATGTGAACCACTCCGTTTTTTTATTTGTTTTTCCACACGGCTAACGGTATTGTGGTACTTAACTTAGTGATTTGATTTCCCCCTTGTATTGCAAATCTTAATAATAAGAAAAGTGTCAGTCAGTGAGAGAACCTTTGGCCAAACCAGAAAGACGAGAACAAATTAAAGACTGTAGTCATGTCCTTCTGAAATCACTGCAAGCGTAGCGGCTATGCTGCAAGTCGCGGATACGTGATCTGGAATATCTCTTGAGATCTCTGCACAGAACAAGTTGAAATGAAATGGAATGGCGTATGGCTTTTAGTGCCGTGAGTGTCCGAGGACAAGTTCGGCTCGCCAGATGCAGATCTTTTGATTTGACACCCGTAGGCGACCTGCGCGTCCTGATGAGGATAAAATGATGATGAGAAAGACGACACATACACCCAGCCCCCGTGCCAGCGAAATTAACCAATTATGGTTAAAATTCTCGACCCAGCCGGGAATCGAACCTGGTACCTCTGTGACCAAAGGCCAGCACGCTAACCATTTAGCCATGCAGCCGGACTGGAACAAGTTGTTCTCTTGGAAAGTGCAGTCCATAAGCGAGAATATCACGTTCGAGGCAGACCAAAAGCGCCAAAACACCATGCCTAATGCGCAGCAATTTTAAGAATAACACAGAGTCAGTAAACCCGAAAAAATAAGATTATAACATAACATGGTGGTACTCACCTTATTGTTAAATCTGGTAACATCCACACCTCGCCTAGTTTAATATGAGTGTTTTACACATAGTTAAATTCATGTTTGAAGAACATCATCACTAAAAGTTTCACAACACAGCTTGTGAAATAGACTAAGACAAGCTACAAAAACAAAGACTGAAGTTCAGCTGAGTATGTTCCCTACTGGAGTACGCTAGTATAATGTACGCATTGTTGCCACATTTCCGCCTGACATCACTTGGGATGTCGCTACTTAGGACATTAAATTATAATGCCTGTTACACAAGCACACAAACGCGGAATTTTTTCGCATTTATGATTGTCACTATTTTCTGGTGTTTCGCGCTTCTATCCTGTTCCGCTGTTGAGGCCCTTGAGTCAGTTCGTATATTTTTTCCACCAACGACTAGCGTTATATTGAGTTATATAGGAATTTCTGAGCATTTAATGTGAGGGATATAGATTTTATACCTTTTTAAGAAAGACCTTAATTAATCGAAATATACCGTTACCTATTTTTTTTCCATGAATTTAGTTCACTTTGTGGGCAATTTTGTATTCCTATATTACTGGAAAAGTTTGGCGAAGAAGTCCACGTTGTTGTTGACAGCTTTGACGTCGCAGAATGGAGGAACTCGGGGAGGTTAAAGCAAGTTCGGTCTGTTAGCGCCGTTTAGATCAGGTTTAGAATGTGATAAGATAATCCCATACAATCTCGTGCAAGATTCTGCCAGTGAACGATTCGTTAGGCCTCGCGTTGTCTTGGTGGAACATAATTTCTTATTTGTTTAGTACATCTAGCGTGTCCTCTTGAATGTGTTTTTTTTTGTGTGTGTGTGATTTCTGGAACTACTTTGGCACACATCCGAGTCGATAGTCTAGTTGACGGGAACTGCGGTCTTATGATGATGAGAATGAAGATTGCTCATGCTGAACCAAAAATTTAATGGACTACAAGTAAATGCCGTCTATAGTGTGCGATTGTAATACTACGGAATGACCTCTTAACTCCTAACGGTGAAATCGTGAGCTCGCACATTCTTACATGAAACTGAAATGAAAATGAAAAAATACTAGATGTATATGATGACTGGGTGCCCGTGTGCTAAAATAATTTCGGTACTCCATCCATACTGGTAGCGAATTGTCACACATTTGAACACTTTCATGTCTACATGAAGATAAAATTTGCTATTTTATAATCTAACTGAAATTTGCAGTTGTGCTACTATAATTACGTCTGCCACTTCTTGGTGCTGTCTTTCGCTGTTACGTAGCGTTATACAGGGTCTTTGTTTATGCTTGGCAAGGACTTTCTCGCTCGACCTTGGTCGCCGATGACAGGCCGCTACCGGCCGCTGGCGCGCGCGGTTTCCGGCACTTCTTGCAGTTGCTGAGAGCTGAGCTCCGAGATAGTAGGGCGTTCAATGAAGCTACTGCGTACTGTATGTCGTATTGTATAGTGTTTTATTGTGATTGTGTATAGAGCTGTAATGTTTGTGAAATATTCGTTACGTGAACGTGTAGGCTACATCTGCACAATACTTCATTAAGTGCAGAAAATCGTGCGCTAGGACAAGACAAAAATATCGAGTGAAATTTCTAGGAGACCCATTCCTATCAATCGGACAACAAAACAACTGGCCAAGAGATTCAAACGTACAGGTTCAGTAAACAATAGACGTAGAGGTCGTTATCTCCTTACTGAAGTGTCTTTGGTACGAGGTTCATAAGAAAAAATCTGTGGCCCCCTCGTAGCCAAGATTTAACGGCATGTGAGTTTTATTTGTGGGAAATGTTAAAAAATGTAGTTTTGGGAACAACCCTCACACACTAGATGAACTTAAAGACAATATACAAGTTGCAATTGCATCCATCAGTGCTGAAGAACTTTGTAGAGTAACCGAAAACTTCCTTAGGAGATACCGATTATGTTTGGCAGCGCATGGGGAAGATTTTCACCATATACTGTAAAAATGGTGAGTAAAATGTATGATAATGCATGATAATGATTTTGAGCATAAACTGTAAACATGGTGAATGAATTGCATGATAATGATTTTGAGCACCGCATTCTGCAGTACATAGGCTACGCACGCGTGGTAGCCGGCAACTGAACCGTCACTGGCGGCCGAGGTCGGGCTAGAAAGTCCTTGCCAAGCATAAATAAAGGCCCTGTAGTAGGCCTACTGTATAATGTAGAACTACATAAATATTTGTCTTGCATATTTTCGTACGCTCCTATTAAGAGGGATCATTTTGTCCAGCCTGTTGAAACCTTGTAAATCAAGCCGTGCGCAATTAGCCTAAATAACAACTAATTTTTAAATAATTCTAGTTTGATTTCCGAAGATAGTGAAAGGCTGTATGACGTGGAGAAGTCAGTCGTTTGAGATTGACATTGTGATCTGCTGCGCATCCGAACACGTGGTTCCTCTCTCCCGCTTGCTCTGGCAGCTGGAAATGGGCTCACATTTACGGGGCTGTATTTCACTTTTACGGTACATTTGCCATATTTTTCTCTCCTTACTTGTGATGCTCTAGATTTTTATGATATTGCGTCTTCTTCATTGCGAGGACGTTAACAAAATGCCGGTCATAAAGCGAGCCGGGCTGTGACCACCACCGCCCCTGTTTGACCCGCCCCGCCCTGCCCTGCCCTGGCCTGTCCGTGATTACTGACGTAGTAAAACTCGAGGAAAGTCGAGATGGCCTTAGAGGCTAACTTCAGTCTGAATCCAACTTTCTGTTGGTTACCGATTGTCCGAAGACGTCTTTGCATCTTTGCATTCCCAGGTATCGAATTGTGAATTAACACCCCGTTGACGAGAGTCCTGCATGAGCATGACCGACTATGAAGGTCTTCATTAAAATTAATGGAATAGCCTAATGTCCGGCTACATCGACAAATCATCAAACGTTTCTGAGTAGTATTGTATATTATGGCAGAGTATGAAAGGTCCGGTGAAGTCTGTTTATGTTTGTTCCACCGAGCGAATTGGCTACGCAGTTAACGTCTCGTAGGTGTAGTTTGCATTCTGGTGATAGTGGACTTGAACTCCACTGTCGGCAGCCTTCAAATTGGTTTTCCGTTTTGTCCCCCATTTTCACACCAGGTGAGCTACATTCCGTCCTTTGTGTCTGTGACGACCTTTTAGTGTGACTGCAAAGGAAATGACGGAGAAAAACACACACCGAGCTCGATAGCTTAAGTGCGGCCAGTATCCAGTAATCGGGAGATGGTGGGTTCGAACCCCACTGTCGGCAGCCCTGAAGATGGTTTTTCGTGGTTTCCCATTTTCACACCAGGCAAATGTCGGGGCTGTACCTTAAGGCCACGGCCGCTTCCTTCCAATTCCTAGGCCTTTCCTATCCCATCGTTGTTGTTCTTCCTTTTTTAATAGCTATTGTACGAGAAAAATTGTTGGAATTATTATACACTATATATTATTTTATTAACATAACGAGAATCCAGTGAGGATACAGAAAATACATTATCCGAATCATTTAGGTCAAGAATAATACTCACGGTTAAAACAATCTTTCAGTTTTTAGTTACGAATTGCATATGCCTGTAGATACAACCTATATGTCGTTTAAGAACAATATCACGCAAGAACAAAATGAAAATTTTACACCAGAAAGAAAACATTTAAAACGTTAAAAAACTTAATTTTTTGTATATTGTCTCATGTAATGAAATGTTCAAGTAATTATAAGTAAGAGAATAAAATGCTTGATTGTATACGTTATTTGTCCATATTAGTTACGTTATTGAACCGCCGCATTTGGCTGTGTTCTGTTCGCTGCCCGGTCCAGTTTCCCTTTGGGAAAAATGTTCATATAATGTCGGTCATGGCCATCCATCAACGGTTGGTAATTTTAAATACTACCTGTCATAAGACAGCCTGCACGGCTGCTAGGTAACATTGTCTGGTTATTCATCCATCCATAGCTTACATTAGAGCTTGCACGGTTGCTAGGTTACACTTCCGTCACATATTTTGTTACACGACACTATTTCGTTTCGTTTCGGATGACCCCCTAGTATCAGTGCCCCTCAGGGTGCAGGCACCAGTGCATTGCACGGTGCACGGTACAAAAGAAGACTTCGCTTGGTTGGCCAGAGTGCAGACTCCCCACTCCTCGATTTGGAGCAATAGCGCTGTCTCTCTGTTTCCCCACGCCTGTCTCGCTCGCTCTGCCTGTCTCCCTCTTCCTCACTTGCTCCGTAACGCCCCAAATTAGCCGAACCGAGCGGGACCGATGCACTGTGCACAGAACCTCTGCGCCTCAGTTTGCACGCGTGAGATTTTGGGCGTTTTAGAGGCCCTGCGCCTAGCTGTAAGACATCTTTGTCAACACTTTATTGTACTTCGCGCATCCACAGTCCAGTGGCCTGACTTAACTACACTAACTTCAACAATAGTTCTTTTATCGAAGAATCATAGTATGTTATATACTGGTGGAATGATCGTCAGTTATTGTTCGTTAAGTCTCCACAGGTGAATGAGATCGGTACACGTATTGTATGCTTCTGAAACCTAGACAGAAATCGACCGTCTGAAAGCATTTGAAAAGGGGTGTTTTTTTTAGGATGATAAAGATACCTTGAAAGGATGTGATCATGAATTCCAATGTCTTTGAGATGGTAAGCCGGAGGAGATTTTTAGTACAATTCTTACGCAAGCGTTGTTTGTTCTGGTGGGGACATGCAATGCGCCATTCGGAATTAATACACACGGTAGCAGAAGGTTTCATGGAGGACGACCGAGATACAGAGGAACGGACAGCTATGCGGTAATGAAGACTACTCCGAAGGCCTACCGAACTTGAAGGAACTTCATGGCAACTGACCAGTCCTAGGACTGATTACTTATGCTGTTGATGGTGGTGGTGAGTTTGGGGAACACGCGAAACTGAACGAGCCGTGGGAACAATTGTTTAGATTCTTGTCTCTTGTGCGCGAAGTTCCAAACACAGGTCCTTTTTTAGTCCATCGGCATTAAGAGTGGTTAATGACTGTCATCTAGAGAAGAGAAGGAGAGTGGTTGATATCTGTCCATGCTACCACTACATCTTAACTGGCCCCTTTCCTTTAAGATCATTTAATTATAGAACGTCTCTTGTTCTTCTCTATATCACTACGTGATGAAAATAATCTGCTCACTGATGTAGGATCCAATGGCAAACATCCTGATCCTCAGAAAACAAGTCAGTTTGTGAATGAATGGGACACACGATACAGCATGTCTGGCGTAAAAAAAAAAGGGCTACCGTGAAACTCTGATGTGTGGGTTGTTCGGAATCGTGGCCACTCGAGAACAAGCCCTTGGCAGAAATAATCCTGTTCCATCTTAGAGTTGTCACCTGATGATCATTTGTCAATATTGACCAATATGCTGTTGATCTTCGGCCGAAGATGTCATCAGAGCTTAGGGATGTTAACCAGATATGCGCCTACGTCCAAGCATGAAACAGGCTCACCCAGGATAAATAGATCTATTTGAACATTGTTACAGCAAAAAAAAAATGACATCGCTAAATTATCAAAGTGGATGCGGTTCGAATTCCAGTCCAAACATTAAAAAAATGTATTTCGTGGGCGTACTTCGATATATTTTTCCGATATCAACCTTAGATTCAGAACTCTTCCTCTGCTCCCCTTTATTCAATCAAGAGACCGAACTGGATGGTGATGGTGCATCTGTGGTCATCGAACTCGTTACTGTCGAGTCTCTGTTTAGGTGACGGAAAGTAAACTCGTGTCCTCACATTGCTTGAAGTGGCGCAGTATTTAGGCTGCTCATATTCTCATATTAATCCTTGAGGTATAGTCCTCTCCGTGTAAGGACGTACCCTAAGGGTGCAACCTTACCCTTTCTCCCCTGTAATGTTAAGGTATCGATTTATAGTTACTTTTCTTGCTGTTGGGTATTTTTCAGGTCTTTTTCAGTGTCGGTAACCATACAGTTTAGGGACCCTACTTGCCGATACGACGTCTTACATTAACCGTTAATCTGGCACGTTGGCAACGTTCAATCACTGTTCTAGCATGAATTGCGTGTTGCCACCGCATCGCCGTTAAAGTCACTAGTGATACATTTGCGAGAATATTTAAAGCATATTTTCTTTTTCTGTGGGATTGCAAATCTATTTGGCTAATACCAAGTAAGTAGAATTGTGGCATGTTCGGATAATGCATTTATTAACATTGTTTGCGTGAAATGATTACAGTGCTCAAGTACGTCAGTCTCATGTCTAGATCTACCGGTACACGAAATAACTCTTGCGGGACGAAATTTTGGCAGTAGAACTTATAACATTATTATTTTCAAATCCGCAGTGAACTTGAAACCTGACCTAATTTCCGTTCACGGAGCTTGGCACATTAGTATTCCTATATGTTTCCTGATAAGCTTGAAGCTATAACCAGCCTGCAGGCTGAAAATATGCCCAATAATTTCTCTCCTTACTGGTTACCGGTGTTGAAGAGAGAAGGAAATGTTCGCGCAAAAGAAAGGGAAGTCATTGGATGTCTGGAACTTTCTAAAATCACACTGCAAAGACTTATTAAATAAATTGCATCGTTTAACACGCCCCTCTTGTCAAGAATATGGTTATAGTACGCCTAGTGTATATCAAAATAAAGACGGATAATTTGAGTGAGAAAGTGTGTTTATTTCCTTAATTCCTCATTGAGCGTGGAAATCGACGAGATATTCATAATTATCTTGATTTATTTGATCTTATCTTTTATCATTTACTAGGGTAGGGAAACATTGATTATCGGTGTTTCCTACATTGAGGTTAGTTTGTTATGGTTATGTCTGGTGATTTTAATATGTAACCAGGCAGGTTGGCAGCAGTGATCAGCCATTACAAAAAAGAGAAAAGAAGAGCATCGGGTGGCGATATTTACTTTCTGGGGTATTTCCTTACGTGGAAATTACTATAGTGTAGCTATTTTCAGGCAGTGAGCTAAAACAAGGAACCGAGTGAGCTGACCGTGCGGTTAGGGTCGCGTAGTTATGAGTTTGCATTCGGGAGATGTTGGATTCTAATCCCACCATCGGCAGCCCTGAAGATGGTTTTCCGTGGTTTCCCATTTTCACACCAGGCAATGCTGTGGCTACGGCCGCTATCTTCCCAATGCTAGCCCTTTCCCGTCCTTGCGTCGCCGAAAACCTTCGATGTGTTAGTGCGACGTTAAACTACTAGGGGGGAAAATGCTAAAAGCAAGAATAAATGTGCGGTTTTCTATGTTTCTCGCATTTAATATTGTATCAAACTTCATTTTAATGATTTAACGAAATATAACTTGCCTCCCTTGTAGATACAAACCATGTAGATACCCACAACAAACATAGATTTTCTGAGAAAAGTACTGCAGCTCTTGTTCCAATCTCATATGTCTGGCAGTATCGGCAATCGAACCAAGGCCTCCTAAGACGACAGCTAATAAGCGCCAACCGTTGCGCTGTGGAAGTGAAAGAATTCGAAACTATGTTGGGTATTCGCCCTAGACCATGACATGTGGTAGGTTGTTTTAGAATCAAAGAGAAACACTCTTAAAGAATTACCGTCGTCGTTGCCAGAATTGTAACTCGAACCTATGGATGATCCTCAAGACACTGACGTCGTTGAGGGGGTTTGTGTGCTTGTTGATCCAGAGGGCTGTGTCGGCTCGGGTTACCCATGCTGGATTGGCCTCGGTGTAGGGCCAGACTAAGAGGGTGTCCTCCGAGTTACCTGAGAGGTGTCTGTGCTCTTTATTCTTCATTTCTATTTCCTTTCTTCCTATCCTAACCTCCTGAATTTTCAATTCTCTTAGTGTCTCTCCAACCTCTGTGCCTGGTGTTCCTTGTCTTTCTTTGGCCGGTGCCTTCGTTTTTCTGGGTGTTGGACCCCTTTCGCTTTTCCCCTCTGATTAATGTTAATAGGGGATGGTTGCCCAGTTGTACTTCACCACCACCACCACCACCACCACCACCACCATGATCCACTTCAAGTATATTCTGCTATATGTCATGGTTAAACAGTAATAGATTGCGCATCCCGGAAAAAAAGTAGGGAATGCCTTGTAGTAACTAAGTAATAAAGGAATGAAATGATATTTTGCATTTGTATACTATGGAGTGTCGTCCTTCAGCGGTTTTTCCGCAAGTCACGTGCACTTCCTCGCGGAAAGGGAGTACCCTATGAAAATTTTTGGGCTATATATTTTAATTGCGGACTTCAGTATTGTTTAAAATTAGTCATTCTTGTGGAAAATGGCAATTTGAGCGAACCTAGGATAAGGCGAATTTCCAGAGAGGGTTGCATTATATGGGGTATTTTATTGTAGGAAGCTTATTTTTTGTTGCGGTTGTGTAATTTGTCAAGCATGATTAGTGCATGGGCACGGTCTCGCCGTATCGCGCTGTACTCACGTCAGCCTCGCTATTTGCCCACCATCAATCCCTCCCCCCCCCCCCCCCCCCCTGTCTCTTCCGAGCCTGCATTTGCTTATGTCATTGGATGGCAATGCGATTGCGATTTCAAAGACACTACAGTTTACCAATACGAACAGGCACACAGTGTGGCGAATTCTACTCGGTAAAACTGCCTACAATAACCACCTAACCCCGAAAGCATGAAATAGAGATATTGACGGTTTAAGTTTTTGGACACAAAAATATTTTATATAGAGGTATGCTATAACTCTCAAAAATATTATTTTTCCTTCTGACATTTACCAAACTACTTGAGGCCGATGCTGTACGTGGCTAAGCCCAGTTTTACGGCCAGATGCCTTTCGTAACACCAACCCTATGTTGAGGGATGCATTCACTATATGTGGTGGTTCGTAGTGTGGTGCGTTTTCTGTTGTTTGCTAGTGGTTTAACGTCGCAAGGTTTTCGGCTCCCTCCCGTTGGTACAGCTTCAAACAGAACCCTGTCAAGCATAACTACCACACCTTCAAGCTCTTCGTACCAACAAAGCTACCGGTGTCGACACTATAGGTCCTCTTTTCCTAAAAAATACTGCCAGCACTCTTTGCGTCCCTCTCTCTAAATTATTTAACAGATGTTTTGCCGCGGGCTATTTTCCTATTACCTGGAAACAGGCAAATATTGTTCCACTTCTCAAATCAGGCAACAAATTAAATGTTTCATCTTACCGACCAATTTCTATTCTCCCCACACTATATCTTTATCTCCTCGCATTCACTTTGCCGTATATCTTAACCAAGCAGCATGGTTTTCTACCAGGTGGCTCTTGTCTAACAAACCTGGCCACTCTGCATAGCTTTGCATCACACGCCATTGCAGCTAAATCACAGCTGGATATCTGCTACGTAGACATTTCGAAAGCTTTCGATTCTTTAGACCGTACTCTGTTGCTCCATAAACTCTCCGAACGATTTAATATACATGGCAGTCTTCTGACCCTTCTTGCTGGACCGTTGGCAGAGAGTGGTAATATCAGGCACTTCATCCTCATGGTTACCAGTCACCTCCGGTGTCCCACAAGGCAGTACTCTTGGCTTCTTGCTGTTTTCTTTGTTTATGGCTGATCTGCCGTCCGAACTCAACGAAACAGCCAATACCCTACTCTTTGCTGACGACTGCAGTCCTCACTTAATGCCCTCTCGAACTGGTGCCGTACTTAGAAACTTATCCCCAATCCACAAAAATGCAGCCACATGACCATAGCACTACGTAAATCTCCTCTACCGACATCATATTACCTACTCGACAAGCCCATCACCGTAGTTACGCAACAGCGTGACCTAGGTGTAATATTTAATACAAAATTACAATTTAAGACCCACATAGAAACATATACAACCAAGGCTATGAAATTACTAGGCATCCTCTATCGCTTCACAGAAATTTCTGACCCCATTGCTCTTCGTCACTTCTTCCTCACGATCATTCAACCTCTCTTAAACTACAGCTCTCCTATTTGGACAACAGCCTCCCCCTCCAATACTAAGCAGTTAGACAGAGCAGTGTCCTTCTTTGCTGCAATTGTAAGGAACAGAAACCCCAAGCTCAGATTTCTGTCTACGCAGCAGGTATTAATGCCAATTAATATGTCACCGCTGCACATCAGGCGACAGGTAGCTGACCTGAGTTTCTTCCACGGGATCTTGAATGGGCATTACCGCTCGGAACATCTCGTCTCACTCTTCTCTCTCCGTGTTCCTTCCCGCTCCACCAGAACCAAAGACCTTCTCTACATTCCCTACACTCAGCACTCAATACTTCAACGATCTTTCCTAATCCGCCTCCCAATACTCTTTAACAATATTAATAGGAGACAGAGCTTGATATAGCATCAAATAAAAGTGTATTCGAGAGGTGTGTAAATAGTCTCTTAAAGATAAGTTGATGTGAAGAGATTATACCGCCATCTTGACCCACGACGATTTGGCTATGAACATGAACATTCTCATGGTTTTCGATTTGGACAGTTGTTATTAGTAGGCTGTGTACCTGATCTTGTTATATTTTGTTAGGTTTGTTATATTTTATTATGAAAGTTTACATTTGTTAAATTGTCTGTTGACAGTGCAAGTGAAATTTGCTCAGTGTAGCTGTATCTTGTGCTTCGTGAATAAATAAGGGAGTGAAAGGGCTGGGATTGGGAAGTAGCGAACGTGGCCTTAATTAAAATACAGCCTGTAAATTTGCCTGGGGTGAAAATGGGAAACAACTGAAAACCATCTGCAGGGCTGCCGACAGTGGGATTAAAACATACCATCTCCCGAATGCAAGCTCACAGCTACGCGACCTTAACCGCACGTCCAACTTGTTCGGTTGTGATGTATATAAAGATGAAAAATAACCAGACGTGGTTAAAACACCCGACCACCCGGGAATCGAACTCGGAGCCCTCTGAACCGAAGACTACTACGCTGGCCATTTATTCAAGGAGCCGAACATAACTCAAATTAGTAACGAACCTTAAAACAAGTTACAGTGATGATGATGATAATGATACGAATTCATTGTTATTTTCTCTTTTCATTTCTAAAAGTATCTAATGAGTTAAGATCCGCTTTACTCCGTATTGTTTCCCCGGAATGTTTCTAAAGCATACCCCTCTTAAAATATAACATTGAAAATGTAGGAAGCGTGCATTTCTATAGATCAGCATACAAAAATTAATACTTTGTTCTCGCAAATGGACGACGAATCAGATGACTGGGAGAGCCACACAGCGTGAACTCTCCTGGGAGTATGCAAGAACATTATCTTGCTGGATGAGGGCTCTTAAGCACTCAATTAGGAAAGGCAGGGCACGTTTGTTATTGGCTTCTCAACAACACGGGCACTATACGAATCCCGGCCAAAGCAATTAGATTTTTCTCACTTTCCCGTGGTTCGGATTCCTTGTCAATTTGGATCAACTGTCACGTCAATCTACAAACTTACTTTTGTAGGACATTTGATCGCAGTATTTTTTCAGTGTACGGCTGTGCGGTCTATGCGATCTTTCTTGTCACTGCGAGTGGCGGTTGATGATCATACGTTGCTTAACGGGGTATTCTTAGAACTCCATCGAATTTCCTATCTATGTTTCAGTGAAGTTTTCCAGGATGGTTTTTGTTTTCAGTGACTACGTTAATTTTGATATTTCCGTGCGTGGTCGATAAGTATTTTAGTGATGTTTACGTATACTAGCCCGCAGTACGTGTTTTCTACCACGATAATCTTCGATTGTGATGTGCTGCGGGTCAGCATTATAATACATCACTTGTTGGTCGAAAGAAATATTTCAGGCTAGTTGTTCCCAAACGTGCGTACGTACACGGAGAGTAGAAATAAGTCTCATAGGGAGACAACGGAAGAGCATAAAAGCGTTTTCTACCAATTATCGGACATTCTTGAACAAATGTAAAGTCAGTGATGTCGAGCGTTGAAGGAGTCACGTGTTTCTCTAAGACAAATTCCGTTGACATTTATGTGTAGAAATGAATCCCCCTACGTTCTCTGCATGATATTAACATGATGACATGACGGGGGTTAATAAGTCTTGCTGTTGGGTGTCGTACATGAGGTGCTGCAAAGGTATAGGCCTAACTTACCAGCTCTTCTATTTTACAAAAATACGTGAGAGTCTGTGCGTTTCCGAGTGCATGGGAGTTACCACAGGAACAGTAACAAGAGAATGACAGCAGCGATTGCTGCGGGTCCTATAGAAACCATTTGCATTTACATACTATGATCCTTGAAATGGATGAACAATCGTTTTCATTGGTCAGCTTTGAAATACGCCCTTTCCACGTCGTGGGCGTGAATTTATTCGCTGTTGACGATTAAGATGCCAGATACCATACCACCTGGACTACATTTACGAAATAAAAAACATACGCCTCAACCCAAGATCGACCCCTCAACCTCCTGCATGCTAACCCAAAACTCTATCCACTGCACCAACTGGACAGCGCGACCAATATGTGATGATAGAGGTAGTTGCCTTACATGTGGTTACAGTGTTGCCAGATTGCCACTATTCAACGGCCTTTTTCTGCTGGATATACTCGCAGGACGGAACTTTTGTGAGAGGCCTTTTTTTATTGCTGGCATGTGAGGAGTCGCGCTGAGACGCCCCGTGTGCGTGAATTTCGGTTCATCCTGTATATATATTGTAACGTAATAGAAGATCTTGTTGGAGAAAAACCTCTGTTGGGGCTCCTAATCTGTTCATTAGAGATATCCAGTCTTTGAAAATTTAGAGATATGTAGAAAACGTAAAACATGATTTCGTTGTACGTTTCTTGAATATTTTTATGGGAAAACGTGCATAACATTTGTATTTCTTTTTACTTGAGTTCGCCTTATGAAATAATTTCAGTTTTGCCTTAGAACATGTATTTCTTCAGATCGCCCTTTGTAATCACACCACCTCATGTATGTACCACAAATTGAGAGCTACTGGTTGAGGCCAGTGAAAATAAATGTAAACTGTTATTATTAAATGTTATTTTTGATTTAATATTGTTTCTTTTATATTTCAGGTGAGTCAGGGGGCTTTTATTTCCGGTCTACAGACTGTAAGTATTTGTTTCACAATAAGTTGACACCATGAAGTCTCTTCTTAAGTATAGAAAAATATTTGGTAATGTATTGGAGCTGAAATATGAGAGCTTGTTCATGAGACTTGAGATCTTTAAAAAAACGTAAAACTTCTTGAGGTTTGTTGCGAGCTCAAAATATACCACAGGGATTTATATGGCAATTGAGAAACCCTAAAATATCCCTGGCAACGCTATAATGAGACTAAGTGTGAGGTACTTTGTCCGCGTTTTCCTCCCTGACCTGAAAAGTCCCATTGCAGTGCCACTGATCTTGTAACACAGGGGTTTCCAAACTATGGCAATTTTGATTGGCCCTCAAAACGAATCCAAAATTACAGTTACTAGCCTATATTCAATATTTGACCTAAAAGTAAAGAAACACACGGAAGTAATTTGGTAATTACTTTTAAATATTGCCCCTAATACAAAACAGTACATTATCTAAACTAGATGACGCTCAACACTGTTGTATCGTGGAGTTCTGAAATCAGCCACTAGAGGTAGTCTATCTATCTTAATCTGTTTACCCTCCAGGGTTGGCTTTTCCCTCGGACTCGGCGAGGGATCCCACCTCTACCGCCTCAAGGGCAGTGTCCTGGAGTTTCAGACTTTGGGTCGAGGATACAGCTGGGGAGAATGACCAGTACCTCGTCCAGGCGGCCTCACCTGCTATGCTGAACAGGAGCCTTGTGGAGGGATGGGAAGATTGGAAGGGATAGACAAGGAAGAGGGAAGGAAGCGGCCGTGGCCTTAAGTGAGGTACCATCCCGGCATTTGCCTGGAGGAGAAGTGGGAAACCACGGAAAACCACTTCCAGGATGGCTGAGGTGGGAATCGAACCCACCTCTACTCAGTTGACCTCCCGAGGCTGAGTGGACCCCGTTCCAGCCCTCGTACCACTTTTCAAATTTCGTGGCAGAGCCGGGAATCGAACCCGGACCTCCGAAGGTGGCAGCTAATCACGCTAACCACTACACCACAGAGGCGGACCACTAGAGGTAGTTTGGTATCTTTTTTTGTTCAGAACACAGTCTGCTGGATCGTTGGCGGTGAACAGAATCACAGTATAATATTTTTACTTTTGCTCGTCGAACTGAAGATATTGGGAATGGTATTCGTAGACAGTTAAATAATTGTTGCTTGTTGTTTAAAGGGGCCTAACATCTAGGTCATCGGCCCGCCAGTTAAATGACAATGGTAGAGGTCTACAATAACTTTCAATTGCTGTGGGCGAATCAACCGTTATCACGGATTCAGATTAACTGCTTGTATTTATTCGTTAAGTACAAATAATTTTGAAATTGTCGAGAAATTGAGTGCAGTTCATAGCATAGGAAGTATTACCCCTCCTGGGGAAGATTTTTCCAAAATTTGGACTGAAGTGGAAAAGTCGTAAATGTGTTAGTACTGATTGCGGATGCATCCTATGTGGAACGAAGACTGGCTTGGTAGTAAACATCTGTAAGCAGTTGAGAAGTTGGGGCACAGTTGACCGTGACTGCGTAATTCATCAGCAGAATCTATGTGGTCAGTCTTCGCAATTGTCTGATGTGATGAATATTATTGTAAGTACTGTGCATTTCATCCAGTCGAATGCATCCAGGAACTTCATTTCTGAAAGTAAAAGTAAATACCAGGAGATTCCTCTCATTGTCTGGTTCGGTACCTTAGTAGAGACAGTCCTGAAACGATTTTTCGAGCTTCACAAAGAAATTAACAAATTCTTGAACGAGAGAAAATGCCCAGTGACTCTCCTTTCAGATCATCATCGTAGTGGCATGTGGTCTCCGGAGAGTCCTGGTGCAGGTCCTTCGAGTTGATGCCTGATAGTCTACCTGCGCGTCTGTGAGAGTGGGGTCCTACCTGTGATGAACATTCTAATACTGAAGACGGCAGATACACCCGGCCGTAAATCAAACCTAGGACCCCTTGGACCAAAGGCCAGCATGGAGCCGGATTTCTTTCCGATGATTTGTGTTTGTGGAAATTAACTTTCGTTGTAATACTGACAGAGAAAATTAATTTTCTAAATGCAAAACTTAAAAGGAGTGAACTCTCTTATTACTGATATTTATGCACATGTGAAAGGATTAAAACAAAACTCGTTTTCAAGAAACAGACTTCTACTTAATGCTTCTCTCATTTTCCTCTAAGTGTTCAGTATACAAATGAAGCTGTCACATATTTCCGACTTGTTTTGCTTTATAAGTTTTTTGTGATCTAAAGGGGCAATTCCAGAAAAGGATTTATGATTTTGATGTATCAAGAAACTTAACATTGTTTCAAAATCCATTCAGTTGTGAAGTTTACCTCCTGAATTTTATTTGAAAGTCATATATCTTTCTCCGAATGAAATGCGTAAAGACGTATTCAGTGAAGGAAATCGCTTGAACTTCTGCAAGGCACTGGCTAATGAAAACTTCATAAACTGGAAGAATTTCTCTCGTGCCATGTTTTCTGTATTTGGATCTATACATGTGAGAAAACAATTCCGAAAATGAGATATGTACAATCTGCATATCGCCTTCATTTTATTGATTGGAAAAACTGCATTTGAACCAAATATGACATTATATTCAATAAAGTCAGGTGTGTGCAAGTCCGTGAATATTTGACTGACTTGAACGAACTATTCTGTACTACATTTTCTTTGCTAATACAACCAGGAAAAATACTGTATTACTTTGGAGTTGATCTTCTTTAATGAGGCCCTCACCCTCTTCTTGCTTAGCCAATACGACCTACTGACGAAAGATCACTTGCTGAAATTAATTCGCAAACGTTTTCACTGTTTCTGGGCAAATTGGTGTAAACTGCCTCCTGTTCACTTGAGGTATTGTGTTGTACATAAGTTGCGTCTTCTTTGCCTAAGGTACGAATCTTCAAATCCGTCGAAATGACGTCTTGACCTCCTTAACCCACTTCGTGCTCGCCTTTATTCCTAGAGAACCCAGTATATTCAAAATTATTTTTGGCCAGTCGGCTTTCGTCCATTCATACTAGATGTGCATGAAATTTTAATCGCATTATGCCCGTGATATTTTCGGTGTACTTACACGTGTCCTCAGTTTGTTTTCTTCCATACCCCATCTGAAGTCCTTTGTGGTCCTAAAATTTTCCTCAGCATTTTCCCTTTCTTTCTCCTCGAGCTCTTGCATCTCCCCCTTTTTTATTCACTGTAATGTTGTAAGATACTCCGCGCCGTACTGCTCCTGTGGTTGTACTATGGCACCTTAGTGTTTAATTTTGGCCTCATGCGTTATTGTCCTTATTTTTCCAGAACTAGAACCGTTTATTGTACCTGTCCTGTGTCCACATGTAGGCCAGCTCCATTTTTCCTGCTCTTTGTATACCTGTATTATTGCCTGGAGACCCCGGGTTCGATTCCCGGCCAGGTCAGGGATTTTTACCTGGACCTGAGGGCTGGTTCGAGGTCCACTCAGCCTACGTGATTAGAATTGAGGAGCTATCTGACGGTGAGATAGCGGCCCCGGTCTCGAAAGCCAAGAATAACGACCGAGAGGATTCGTCGTGCTGACCACACGACACCTCGTAATCTGCAGGGCTTCGGGCTGAGCAGCGGTCGCTTGGTAGGCCAAGGCCCTTCGAGGGCTGTAGTGCCATGGGGTTTGGTACTATTATTATTGTTATTATTATTATTAGTAGTAGTAGTAGTAGTAGTAGTAGTAGTAGTAGTATTGGAATTTGATAAGATAATAATGCAGTGGATTCTCGGTTCCCTGTGATGATTTGACTCTTTTCTCCCGCCAAAGCGCGTCATGTTGCGGACGGTATGAGGGAGTGAAGAGGCTGGCTGCTTGCTCTTTACGGCACTTTTATGATGTTTAGACTTGTGTAACTTTATAGCTCGTAAAGATTGCTCGCGCGCTCTTCCTCTCTTGCACTCGCTCTCGCCAATTGAATTCCTCTCACCTCGTTGTGTTGTTACCAACCTTTATGTCGGAGGGTACCACCTCTCCACCTTGCAAATGGCGCGTGGAAATAGCGGGAATGTCTTCGGAAGCTACTATTGAGTAAGGTACTCCTTAGTGACGGCTTTTAATGTTTTTGAAATCGCGGCAGCTAGAACATAAATTATCACTCAGTTTTTTCGACGTTTCTTATGGCCGTTGCTGTTACATTGACAATAGATAGATAGAATAGATGTATTTATCATCTATCGGATATTATACCAATTGAAGTAGATACAGTAAAACTCTGAACAACAATCCTGACTATATTAACTTTTTTGCTATTGGCTTTACGTCGCACCGACACAGATAGGTCTTATGGCGACGATGGGACAGGAAAGGGCTAGGACTGGGAAGGAAGCGACCGTGGCCTTAATTAAGGTACAGCCCCAGCATTTGCCTGGTGTGAAAATGGGAATCGACGGAAAACCATCTTCAGAGCTGCCGATAGTGGGGTTCGAACCTACTGTCTCCCGAATACTGGATACTGGCCGCACTTAAGCGATTGCAGCTATCGAGCTCGGTGACTATATTAACTAAAAGCCATGCCGTTCTGAGTAGCTCAGACGGTAGAGCGCTGGCCTTTTGGCTCCCAAGTTGGTAGGTTCGATCCTGGCTCAGTCCGGTGGTATTTCAAGGTACTCGAATACGCCAGCCTCGTGTCGGTAAATTCACGGGCACGTTGAAGAACCTCTGTTGGGGGGGGGGGGGGGGAATTCCGGTACCTCGACGTTTCCGAAAACCGTAGAAAAGTAGTTGGTGGGACGTAAAATCAATAACATTATAATTTATTAACTAAATGCCATGATGGTGATGGTTGTTGTTGTTTTTGTTGTTGTTTAATCCGCGATCGCTCGCGCATCGGCAAGTCACGCGATCACTCGCGTTGTTAGGTGGAAACTAACATCAGTATTTCTCTTATAAAATCATTAATTTCGTATGTTTCTTTTCGCTTTTATTTTATTTTAATGTTTTTATTGCATACTGATAATTTTAACATCTTTTATGATTTTTATTGAATGCGGCATACAGTCAAACTTAAACATGGGGCCGATGACCTCGATGTTAGGCCCTTAAAACAACAGCATCATCATCATCATCATCAAACTTAAACTTTTTTTTTTCAAATAAAATAGCACCAACTGATAAAAGTAGCCTATAAACGTATCGGATTACTTACTAAATCACAAATGCAATTTGAAATATTTATGAAGTCTACAGTATATTAGTTTTCGGTCTAAAAGACAGGTTACTTCATCCTATGGCGTTCATGTTATTTTCAGCATCTTCACACAAGCAACACATAATTATTCCCAGAAAAACTGATGTGATCAACGTAATTTTCATCTAACAACCAGCTAATAATTTGCTGTCTTTGACTCATATTGCCGGTTATAATAATAAAAATAAATCAAATTGTAGAAAATCACACACACGTGATCACTCTCGCTGTTAGGTCTCTCCTAACGCTACTCACTGGTTTCACACACACACACACACACACGACCGATTGCGCTGTGAAATAGCAACTATGTCACAGCTACTACGCAAATACATCATGGCGTGCTCGAAGGAACGAATGAGGCATTTTCAAATGGACATCGATTCAACGCTAAGGATAAAGGAATTGTTGCAAAATTTGTAAAAATGTTAGATTGAACCTCATAGCGCGAGTGATCGCGGCTTAAGGGGGGCGAAGTTTGGACGCCTGGTTCTCTCGTACACTCATATTTACAACACTTATCTGCAGATACATTAACCTATAATCTAATTTTACTTTCCACTAACTCCTTTTTCGGTTCTCGGAGACGTGAGGTGCCTACATTTTATCCCTCAGGTGTTCTTCTACGTGTCAGTAAATCTACCGAGATGAGACTGGCGTATTTCAGCACCTTCAAAATAAAGCACTGCCATCGAACTGAGAGGGAAATGGGATAGGATCGAACCCGCCAACTTGCTCATGAGACCAGTGGATTACTGAATTTTGGGTTCTGATGGCGAGGAGTGTGGTTACTATAAATTCTCTGAACCTGGAATGCCCATTTACCGTAGATCATATTTATGATGTGAACTGTCACATGGTATGAATCTATAATTGTTTCTTAAAGGAGTCGTGGCAAACATTTGTGTGTTCTTCGTCTTGGCCTTTTCCCAGTTTCTTGGGGCCGGCACGTGTGACTGGGCCCAGTTTTACGAACGGATGCACGCGAGATGCATATAATTATTACTTTTCTGCTTCTTCAGTGACATGATTTTTAAAGCGAATCATGGATAACAGTCCATTTCTAAACGGTACCTTTGTTAGATCTTTTAAAGGATTGAATCCGTTCTAAGTACAGTTTGTATTATATTTTTATTCGCTAATGGGTTAATGTCACACTAAGGCATAGAAGTTTGCGGCGACGATGGGATGGGAGAGGGCTACAACTAGAAAGATAATTTCGTAGCCTTAATCGTGGCCTGACTTGAAAATGGGTAAAACATGGAAAGTAGATATCGAACCCACTATCTTCCATATGTAGACGAACCGTAGCCAACTCGATTGGCAGACCATTTGTTCTTCTCCATCAGGCTAATGCCCTATATTTTTTAAAGCAGTCGAGTCTGTAGCGGGACATCAGACTCGATTCGATTGAGTGAAGAATATTTGGTCACCCGGCTTTCAGGAGACTGTTAAGTACTAGATCGAGTAGAGAACAAGTCATCTCTAGTGGGGCACGGAAGATCGTATGTAGACGTTCTACGTCGTGTACACTTAGCAACCATTTCAGGAGAGTATATAACACGTTTCCATTGTAGTTTCAGTGACGTATTCTAGTAGAAAGTCGCGTATTCGCATGTTGCACTCAATTCTACGCACAGAACATTAAGGACACTGGGCACTCTTGCGATGACACAGTCGTATTTTTTATTTTGACCCTTTACAGTTGTTTTGTTCTCTGAATCCAAATAGGTTCTGGGAGTTTTGCTGCCTGTAAGTTAATTTAAATCGTCATTAAGAAATGGCGCCTCATGGTCCACGGCCACATTGAATGTCATCGGTGCTCTGCTGGCTAAACATATACCTAACGCAAAATATTTCATGGATTTGAGCCTTCGTGAGTGATGCAGATATGTTAAAGAAGTGTTTGCAGGGTGAATTAAATATTCCAATAAGAGTTGCAATTACTGCCTTAGGGAAAGAATATAAAGGCATGTTTTTGTTGGTCTAGATGCTGACAAGACGTGTGTTTCACTTGTGTGCAAAAAATCGGATGGCATTTGGATGAAAAATAATTGAGATTGCTTGAATGAAGCCGAGTATTTTTTTCTCTAAAAAGAGTTCGTGTTATTCTTACAAATTGTAGTAATATTCTACGGCCATCAGTCAACTCAGAATAAGCATTCTTTTATATATTACAAGGTTCTCAGCCATAGCTTTAACACAGAAAGAGGAATTGTAATTATGTCTGCTAATGTGTGTAATTCGCATACTCAGGAGTACCAAGTTTCCGTAAGACATTTAGTACTTGTAAGTATATCTATTTGGAAAGTTACCTAAATGTATATTGGGACTGCAAAAAAGAGGTCCGACTTACATTAAAGATACAAATTTCCGAAAATGATGTGTTTTGCTGTGTTATAAACTCCTAACTTGACATGAAAAAAATAATTCAATTATCGTAAGGTGGTACGTGTTTCCTTTGTTTTTGTATGGAGTTGAGTCCTGGACATTAAACAAGGCGTCTGAGCAGAAGATCGAAGCCTTTGAAATGTGGGTTTATAGACGGCTATTTAGAATGTCATGGGTTGACCACGTGACTAACATAGACGGATTGAGTGGAATGAATAAGAAGAGCTACTAAACAGAGGAGGCTGGAGACGTTCGGGAATATCATCAGGAATGAAGAAAATTACCCAATACTCTTGTCATGCAAGGGAAGATGTTCGGGAAGAGAGGTTGAGGACGAAGTTAAAATCGAACTTATATATTAAAAAGTTATATCGCCTCACCCTGTTCATGAATTACGAATTCGTATCCTTTGAGAAAAATCATTTCTCTCTTGCTCTTGCTAAACTTACGGGGCTTACATTATTTTCAAAGTTACACACCCTTCCTTTCTTTGAAGAAATAAATATAAATTTCGTTACATCCCATTCAGTCGTCAAGTCATTTTGGTTTAAATACCATCGCTTCCAGTGCAATTCGGTTCACTCAATGCTAGTGATAGCTTATTGTACTCATTGTTCTATGTGAAGCGTATTTGTTCGCCTTTATCCTGGTTGGAAAATATGGAGCCGACTAAGGATAGCGAGGGATATTCATCTTAGGCTTGTCTTTAGTTTTATCAGTTTTGCCATAAACCTTGGTACATACTGCTTTTAGTTTTTTTGAAACCAAGCTGGTTCCTAGAATACATCGCCCCATAGAAGCTGATAAGCCGAGTTACGTGTTCGATACAGCAGCGGCTCATTTAAAACGCATTTTCTCACAGAAACAGTTCTTAATGTAGCTCATTAGAGGGGAGGGGTTTGAGGAGGGGCGTGCTAATGACCTGGTCGTTAGGGGCGGACCAACATGCTTCTATATTCATAAACTGTCTAATTACAAATAACAGTATCTGCTGCCATTTCTGACGTATTATCTTATAAAAGAAGATATAGTTAGCCCTCTGAAAGTTTGTCCACTGGAATCTACAACGCAAACATCGCCTGCAAATGTGAATATTTCACAGTGTTTAGGGGGCATAAATAATCGTGAGTTCGTTATGATGGAGCTCGTGCACCTCGCTTCATAGCTTTCTCAAATTTGTCTCACTGTACGTCGACTAATTATCCCCCTTCTCGGGCTGCAGTAATAGCAGTGTTTTCTGATAAGGGACCTGCCTAGCGGAGGCAGTAAAAGCGTGTTTATTCCACCGGTAAGGACGTGGATTCGACTCCTTGTTAGGAAATCGAGAAATATGACTTCTGTACTGGAGTCCACTCAGTTTTCTGTAAGACTGGGTTCCACCCATTTGTATGTAGTGGTAGGGCAAAAATAACTTTGATAGAGGTAATCACTCGCTGTCACTTGTCGAAATTTCTAGTAATAGGGTACGCTTTAAACTTCGGCGGCTCCAGGGACTTTACTGATAAGGACTGTGCTTTCACCGATGCTTTTCTCCTTGCGTTGTGTGTATTTTCTAATATAGGTTAATTTTTTGCCAAATACGTAGTGTAATATGTAGTCCTGCTACTTGGTTGAATGTTCAGCGTAGCGGCCTTCGATACACATGAGGACGGCTTCGATTTTCAGCCGGGTCTTGGATTTTAACTGCATATGGTTAATTCATCTGGGTGATATGTTAGTCTTCAGTTACATACAACACACCACACTATAAACCACTACTGAAACACGCAATAGTGAATACATCTCTCGACATAGTGTTGGCGTCAGGAAGAGCATCCGACTCTAAAACTGGGCTAAATCCATATTATGAGCTGACCCGAAGAAGAATACAATTTGATACACTGGAGACGGAAAATGAAATATCTCGCTATCTAAAAGAAAACAATAGAATGCCCAGTTCCTCTAACCATGCATCTTCTGTTTGTGTGGCAGCATGTTAGTGGCTTGGATTATTCTCTTGTTTCACTGTCAGGAAACGTACCTACATCCTGCCATTGTAGCAGATAGAAGTCGCAACTCTAGTAAGAGATGTAAAAAAATCGAATGATTGCCGGCAGCATTGCTATAGATGTACTGATGTAGAAAGCATGTGGTGTCAGTCCAACAATTCCGATGGGCGTGTGGTCAAGGAATTGTGAATACGAAGCTCGGAGTGGTCATTCATTGATCATCAGTATCGGATGTGTGGGCCCTATGCTCTTTCCTTGCGTTATGGTTAGGTTCGATAGCCGTGTATGTACAAACGTCTGCTTCCATAACGAGGTCTCTAGGAGTACACACTTTTCCTTAAGATTATTTCTAATGGGAAGGGTCATATATATTTTGGACCGCCGTCTTACCCAGAGACCCCAAGTGCGATTCCTGGTCAGTCATTGATTTTAATTCTTGACAGGCTAGAACGGTGTTCACTCAGCCTCGTGAGACGAATTGAGGAGCTGCCTGATACGGTCGTGCCACTCTTAGTATCAGCACGCCATATGGTTGGGCGCCATCTGTTTTTATTTTGTTTATATTTTCTGACGATACTTCATGTCATTCAAATGGCTTTTGGAAATTCAGATCAGTGCTGAAATGACTTTGAAAACTAAATTGTCTCAAACTGCTGTTATATACAGTATAATGTTCATACAATATAAATTATGGTTCATACAGTTCATTTGGAATTATGTCCATATAAATACAGGTCCATAGTAAACAAATGTTATTGTTATTATGTTCACTTCCAAAATGTCCGTTTTACACGGTATCCACAGTTTTCAATGTCCATTATGTGTAAAATACTTTTAATTGAGCCTATTACTTGTATGATGTAAGTACCAAATTGTTTTTGACATCCAATAAAAGAGGTGTCTTTAAAAATTGAGCAAATTGTTCGTGATTGTGATTCCCATTGAGAAAGGTGAAACGTAGACACACGTGTGAGAG
This sequence comes from Anabrus simplex, assembly GCF_040414725.1. Classification (NCBI taxonomy): domain Eukaryota; kingdom Metazoa; phylum Arthropoda; class Insecta; order Orthoptera; family Tettigoniidae; genus Anabrus; species Anabrus simplex. The sequence continues at coordinate 333,118,865 of NC_090267.1, read as the reverse complement.
AGGCTTGTCTTACCGGCTGAACTGACTTGTTTCCTATCCGGCTTCCCTTGGTCATTTCTTGTATTCTCCCGACCTAGATGGTAATTAGGTTTTCGAGACGTAGGACGTCTTATTGTCATGCCTTTCGTGGCCCTTCCCTTTCTGTTGTCGATGCTGTCATACTTAGAAGGGTCGGTCTCTTCTATATTTCCCCCCTCTGATTAACGTTCGGAGGGGATGATTACCTAGGTTTAGCTCCTTTTAAAACAATAATCTCTACCACAACCGTCTTATGCCATCAATCGGCAGTTGAAAGTTTTATGTTATGACGCGGTCAATGTACAGTATTAGTTGTGCATTTTTGGCTTTGTTTCTTTCTGTCAATGCATTTGCCACAAGACAGAGTACCAGAGACGAAAGAATAATAACTGTATAATACAAGAATGCTATAATGAACATTAAGTATTGATGAACGGAAAAAAAAGAACAATAATAAACATTACACTATAGTTCTCTCTAAATTGTGTACATTTACTTAAGTCTACTCTTAGACCATACAGATGGCTTTTCAAGATATGTATGGGTCCCTTCAAAGCAAGAATTGAAGAAAATTGAGGAATTATTTTGAGATTGTTGCAGGGCTGCCAATTATTAGTCCGTTAATTGTAACGTGCTGCAAGAACAATTTCCTCTTAAAAGTAGACCTATTCCACTGTAAGTTCGCAGATATCTTTCTTTTCTTGGTCGACCAGCTGAGCTGTTCTTAACCAACTTCAGAGCGTACTATGTAATTGGGCCAGATAGTGGGTTCGAACCCCACTGTCGGCAGCCCTGAAGATGGTTTTCCGTGGTTTCCCGTTTTCACGCAAGGCACTGTGCCTTAATTAAAGTCAAGGTCGCTTCCTTCCCACTCCTAGTCCTGTCCTGTTCCATCATCGCCATAATAAAACCTATCTGTGTCGGTGCGACGTAAAGCAACTTGTAAATAAAATATAGTTAGGCCAGTGATGAAGCCTGATTTGTTCTTATCAGTTGGAAGAATGTCAACTCGTCTTGTACTCCCGTTGTCGGAGATGCAGTTAACTTCCTCCAAGACTTCAAAATTCTTTTCAGCAATTGAAGCCGCTGTCTTGCTCTTAATTCTGTGGTAGCGGCCATTCCGTAGTTCTCCATTGTGGACATTGTTTCCACCGCAGATGGGATGTCGCACTGCATGCCAACAGAGCTGAATGTACAACTTCGTCACATTGGGCTTTAGTGATGAAGGCAGGTAATGAATGGAAATGACCTCATGCTTCCATTCTATTCGTGTTCTCCATTTCCCACCTTACGACGAAATCAATTCACTTCAGTATACGTAAAGTATTTCATGATCATGAATGGTACCTATCGTTCTAAACGGTTCTGCGATGCTTAGTCCGTATGGAAATAACAGTATTTCACTTTGTGTTGCGTTTCGTATGTTTACGTTCTTCGAAATAATGTGAAAAGTGGAGCTTCATGATTCTGTAGTTACTTGGCGCGCTCAAGTTCTATCCACATAAAAAGAAACCACCTGAAACCTTTTTTAATGCATGTAAAACAGTTACAGTAGAACTCCAATTATGTGAAGTAATTCGGATTTGGCATGATCCGGATATGTAAAAATACTGATAATTGGGTCACAGCTACACATACCATGTAATTGTGTTATGAAATTGCAGTAGGTTTCTACATGTGGTAAACTTTCAAATATCTGAACGCAGAAATAATTATGACCAGGCAAGTTGGCCGTGCGGTTAGAAACGCGAAGCTGTGAGTTTGCATCCGGAAGATAGTGGGTTCGAAACCCACTGTCGGCAGCCCCGAAGATGGTTTTCCGTGGTTTCCCATTTTCACACCAGGTAACTGCTGGGGCTGTACTTTAATTAAGGCCATAGGCGCTTCCTTCCCACTCGTAGCCTTTTCGTATTCCATCGTCGCCATAAGACGACTTGTCTTGATGCAGTCGAAGTCCACCAATCCTGATACTCGTCTGCTGGGAATTGTTTCTTTTGTTCCAGTTGATTATGACTTCTAAGGTTCCAAGTTTTTGTATTTGTACATATTTTAATAGACATTCACTTTCTGGTAGCTCAGAGTTTACGGTTTTGTAATTAAGTCTTAAATTCTAACTCTTTTCTAGTAATTCTCGTACATGCATGTACAACCACTAAAGCGACTTTCTGCAAAGACTTCGTTGGAGGTACTGATGACCATCAGTTCATGTTGAGCATCTCGAACTGTAACATTGAACACAAAATCAGCGTCCTGTCGTTTATAACTAGAAGTATAGATTTATAATAAGATGTGCGTGAGGGTGGTACCATACATCCATGGTATCCCCTGAATGTCGTAAAAAGGGACGTACTAAAGGGCTGTCAACTTGGGAGAGTGGGTTGGCGACCACTGGGTCTCTAGCTGAGACTGCTTCCAGTTGTGTCAGGAGCCTCGCTATCATCCCTCCTATCCAACCTCTCTTTGTCAACTCTTGTTCTCTACTGACCCCGATAGAATTAGGCTTGCTAGGTTTAAGGTGTCTTTCATTTTCACGCCCTTCGTGGCCCTTCCCGCTCTTTTACGAATATCATCAGTATGAATGGTCGGAACTCTTTCTTTTCTGATTTAGTGAAAAGGGAATGCTTGCCTACTTTTACTTTATTTACCTTAAAACAGTGGTTGCTAAACTAAGGGGGACCAGTGATTTTTTAGGGAGGCGGTGGGGGCTCAGACGACTTATTCAGAAGGAAAAAATGGAACATGTGACCGGGTAATTAATATACCCCTGGCATTAAGATTTGTGAGAATTGTTGTTTTATGACCATTGACCTTCACGTCTAATATATCTCTTCCGTGAAAGCACATATTGTAGAGTTTGTTTCCGTACGTTTCTTCTGTCCATTCATCCAACACGTCTCTTCCGGTTTTATGTCTATATGATGAAGCTCAGGTTCAGAAGGTAGATTGTTTTGAAAAATGTTCAGGTAAATTGTTAGTGAAATTACATGATAATTGAGTTACATGTTTACTTTAACTTCTCTTCGGGGCAAAACTCTGGATTTGAAGTTGCAATTTGATATTGGAACTTATTTGAGGAGTGATAATGTTTACATATTTCAGTATACATTCTTATTTTAACCATACATTCTAGTCACTGTTGTGAATTTTGAAGTACTCTAATTTATTCCACATTACTCTCAAATGTAAGTACAGTAGTGTCCCGATAATCCGGAAAGTCAGTTAATCCGAACTAAATTATTTTATTTCATGTATGAAATCAATATAAAATGATATTGCTTTCTGCACTGCGATAGTATTTCGAGGCCGAAATCGAATTCAAATAATATAACAAAGTTTCATATTGTTTGGTTAGACAAAAAAAAAAAAAAAAAAAAACGCTCTACAAATATCGGTCGCTAACCATTTCGCTTTACAAGTCGGTTATGTCTCTTTCGTTATTACACGCCAATCATTGTAGTTGCGGTGCAGTGCTGAATTACAGAAGTAGATTCTGATAATGGACTGTGGCCTATGAATAGGAGCTGTCCCAGCATTTGTCTGGAAGTGAAAATGGGAAACCATAGAAAACCATTCTCAGGACAGCCGACGGTGAGGTTCGAACCCTCTCATCTCCCGAACGCAGTGCTTGGCTACATAATTGTAACACGTAAACACGCGCGGCCACTCCGTTCGGTAAATCTCCAGTGTAAGTGCTTCTGATAAAAATATTTGTATTAACTCTGTTGAATAGGAGAGGGGTTCAAGGGATTTGCTGAGCTTATATAGGTGGAAAGGTGGGGGGGGGGGGGGGGAAGGTTCGCCACGTGGAAAAGTTTGGCAACGACCGCGTTGAAAATAATCACTACCACCACCATCACCTCTCGTACTCCGAGCGACTTGCCACTTTGGGTTTGAGTCGAAAGAAGTTACTCTTTCAGCCTCATAAAAGTCCATGTGGCTGAATCCCCCGGTGCTGTCAGTAGTATGATGGGTTGCCGCATGTAAGGTCAACTTTGAATTGTGCACGAGACGGAGTATGCCATTTGAGAAATGGACTGGTAACTCAGTGTGTAGCGAGAGGGTGGCAGCGTCTTTAATTACCCGCCGCCGGAAATTAAAGCGCGACGCGACTCGTCCTTCGTGTGCTGATAGCCGGTGATAGCTCGTAGGAGGGGTGGGGGAAGGGGGATTGGCGGCGTTAGGGAACTGAAACACTCATTACTTCACAAATAGACAAGCCTCTTCGTGCTATTACGTTGGTTTTTTCTTCGAATTCCATATAAGATAACGCCCTTTATTGTGGAGAATGTTTCTTCGCTGGTGTAACAAAGCACATTTTGTTTGGGAAGGATTAATTTCTGCTTTGTTATGTTTCTCACCAGCTCCGTTGTGTAGGACTAGCGTGCGTGTCTCTTACTCGGAGACGCTAGGTTTAATTCCCCGCTCCTTCGGCGATTTCAAACGCGGATTCGGACCTGGAACGGAGTTCACTCGTTACGCTGACCTCGTGACACACCAGTATCTGTAGATCATTTGACTTGGTGACCCCGTCTGGTGGCTATGACACCGGCAGAGGATGTCGTTACGCTGACCGCGTGACACTCCAGTGTCTGTAGATAATTTGACTGAGTGAGTCCGCCTGGTGGCTATGATCGTTAGGGCCTGACACCGTGGTTACCTGGCTCGAGTAGTCCCGTTGGAGGAAACATATTTTACCATCAGAATGTTGGGCGACATGGTAGGAGAGGTGGTGGTATGAAACTTCTAATACCTAGATTGCGTGTCTAAAAGCCTGGATTAAATTCCAAACTATCGGGCGAGTTGGCCGTGTAGTTAGGGGCGCGCAGCTGCAAGCTGCATCTGGGAGATAGTGGGTTCGAACCCCATTGTCGGCAGTTTTGAAGATGGTTTTCCGTGGTTTCCCATTGTCACACCAGGAAAATGCTGGGGCTGTACCATAATTAAGCCCACGGGCGCTTCCTTTTCACTCTTAGCCCATTCCTATTCCATCGTCCCCATAAGACCTATCTGTATCGGTGCGATGTAAAGCAAAATTGTAAAATAAATATATAAATAAATTCCAAACTGCTCCACACTTGCCGGACCTAGTGGCTCAGACGGTTAAGGCGCTGGCCTTCTGACCGCAACATGGCAGGTTCGATCCTGGCTCAGTCAGGTGGTATTTGAAGTTGCTCAAATACGTCGTCCTCGTGTCGGTAAATTTACTGGCACGTAAAAGAACTGCGGGACTAAATTCCGGCACCTCGGCGTCTCCGAAAACCGTAAAAGAGTAGTTAGTGGGACGTAAAACAAATATTATCAATTGCTCCACAGCGGTGTTCATGTGGTATGAGGGCATATGACACTGCTGACGGTTATTCGTTTATTGGATGGGGCCTTGAGCAGACTCCTTAGTGCTAATCGATCGCGGTAGGCTATGTGCCGACACTGGGTTTCACCCTCTCCTACCTCATCATCACCACCACCACGCACTCAGACGCGCAGGTAACCATAAGCGTCAGATAGAATAATCTTCACCAGGCCTCGTAATCAATCGATCGATCATTTCACTACTTAGCAGTCGTTTCGGCAGGTTAAAGCCTTAATGGGCTGTAAGTGCCACATAGGAAGGTAAGTCTTGCGTTATACTGTATTATCCATGTAGCCTGCCCATGGTAAGGGCGAGCAAATAAACTTGCTCGTCTTGATTCGTACAGAAATTCTTCTCAGTATTTATTGGGACTAAGTGAACCTAACAGATGTTGTTTATTTGAATGTAGTAGCTTGGATGATGATCCACATTTGCTGCTTTTCGCGATTGGCCAGTCAAAATGTTTGGGAACGGAGGCCTTTTTACAACTTTAACGGAAGACTCTAATTTTAACAGACTTTAACTGCGAACATGATAAGGAAAAAATTCTACTGTATGGGTGTCCGGATATTGAATTTGTTTTATGGTGATGATTATGATAATGGGTAATTCGTTTCTTGCTGGCTTAATAATGCAGCCTGAAGTGCTACCTGCAACGAAATGGCAAAACCACTGTGTATTGTCTGTGCAGTAAGCAATCAGAGAGCTATTTTGTTTCTGAAATCTTGAAAACTCAACCCTTTCTTCTACGAAACACCTCATTCAATCGTTGAATTTCAAGTGCATGTACTAATCCGAATCTAAAAAGTTACTTGCATTGTTGAAACTTACCAGAAAAATTCACACTAATGCATCAGGCTATTGATAAAGTGCTTCTAGCCCCTATCTAAAAGTGCTTACACAAACGATGACCATAAGCTTTGAGATTAATGTTTTATAATTTCGGTTATGTAGTGTAAAACATTCCGCAGTCATTGACGCATGGAGTAGGTGACTTGCGATTCACCGTGTAGCGTCCTGTTCCGTTCCGTCCCGTCCCGTCCCGTCCCGACGCTGAGCGAGCAATCGGCCAGAACCCGCGTCGACTGAATACAGAGTGGAGTGTGTGTGGGCTTGAATAAGAGCGGGTTCGCTGCTGTACAAGGAAACTGCACCACACAAACGTCGGACGAGATATGAGTTTATCACTAATGAAAAACTTTCACACCAGGGAGAGATATATACTAGGTGTTTGGGAGATAATAACCTAACGGAAAGTAGCGATGAATGTCCGGAGTTATATATATAATTTAGCGAATGGTTTGTCCTTTGTCTTAGGGAAGAGCTTGAAGTAGAGTGCGATGTTTGTGAGGTGGGTAGTAGCTTCGTTTGCCCCTCCGCTTATACCACCCGCCGTACCATGCTTCAGGCAATATGCATGAGTGATATGCAAGAGGCAGTTTTAAGTACCGCAGCCGTACACTTCACTTCACTGCGGTTTCAGGACGTATGCATGTGTAATGTGCAAGAAACAACTCTATGTACATCACTGCATTGCAGCTTCAGGTAGTATGCATGCGTAAGTTGTGTTTAAACATTCTACGTACAAGAAGCGAACGTTTTCACACTGGAAAATATTGTAATGTATGTCAGCAGAGCCCTTAAGTCTTTAATCATTAAATATTACCTGAGCTACTACCATCTCATTTTCAACTTCATTTCTTTAATTTTTGAAATAGGAATGGTTGGTTACTGTAGTTACGTCCTAGTTTGTGAACCATGGGCATTTGGCCTAGTAAGTGGTCCTGAGAGTCGGTAATCGAGTTGTTATGGAATGGGTGTGACCATCTCGGACATACTCTGAATTCATGGCCCTCCTTGTGCTCAAGCGGCTAAGACTGTACAATGCACCGGTGGTCCCTAACCCGTTAGAGGAGAGATCCTCACTGGGACTGTGCAAGTAAGGGGAGACAGATTTTCACCGAGCACGCTCAGAACGTTTTAAGCAGGTCTTGGACGACCTATGGGAGTAACGCAGTCCCACTCCCATTTCACAGACGACGGACTCCTTGGAAACAACTTGGCGAATGAAATGGAAATCAATGGGGAGCTATCAATATTAATGGGGCTTATGGAAGAAACAAAGTAGAACTGACTGAGTCAGCAAAGCGAATTCATCTGTATGTGTTAAGAGTTAATGATATTCGGGTAAGGGGAGATAACGAGGAAGAGATAGATTATAAAGTGTGCGTGACAGGTGTTAAAAAGGGAAGGGCAGAGTGTGGGGTAGGACTGTTAATCAGAAGTACTATTGCACACAACATCGTATCTGTTAGGCATGAAAATGAGCGAATGATGTGGGTAGGTTTGGCAGGTGGAGTAATTAGGACGAGAATTGTCTCAGTGTATATTCATCAGGTGAGAGTGCAGATGAGGATGTTGACAAGTTTTATGAAGCATCTATCGACATTTTAATCCGCATCAACAGTAAGGATAGCGTTAAATGGGGGATTTTAATGTGAGAGTTGGGAATAGAACTGAAGGCTACGAAAGGGTGATTGGTACATGTGGGGAAGATATGGAAGCTAATAGGAATGGGAAGCGTTTACTGAACTTCTGTGCTAGTATGGCATTAGCAGTTACGAATATATTCAAGCATAAGGCTGTTGATCGCTACACATGCGAGGGTAGGGACACCAGATGCATAATAGATAATATCTTAACTGACTTTGAATTCAGGCAATCTGTTAGGAACGTGCGGGTTTTCCGGGGATTTTTGATAATACGAACCACTATCTGACCTGTGGTGAACTGTTTATAGGCCTAAGATAGAGAAAGTGAAATCTGTCTGTAGACGGATAAGGGTAGAAAATCTCCTGGACGAGGAAATTAGACTGAAGTACATGGTTATGATTAGTGAAAAGTTCCAAATAATGAAAAATAAGCAGGTTCAGGATATAGAAAGGGAATGGGTGGCATACAGGGCTGCTGTAGTAGAAACAGAAAGGGAATGCCTAGAAAAAACTGTAAAACTGGGAAAAAGTGTACATCTTGGTGCAATAATGAAGTGAGAGAAGCTTGTAAACGTAAAAAGAAGGCGTATCAGAAATGACTCCAAACAAGGACTCATGCAGACAGGGAATTGTACATAGATGAAAAAAACACAGCGAAACAAATAGTTGTCGAATCCAAGAAGAAGTTGTCGAAAGATTTTGGTAATAACCTGGAAAGTCTAGGTCAAATATTAGGCAAACCTTTCTTGGACAATTGTAATGAATCTTGGAGAGGAAAAAGGAAATGAATAGTGATTTGGCTATATCAGATGAACTCGTAATAGAGCCCAGGAATATTTTGTAAATCTTAACTTAAAAGGTGGCGTCTGAGAGTCACGAACAACCGAGCTCATGGGGAGGAGGACAATGATGGTGAAATTATGCTTAAGGAAGTGGAATGGATGCTACATAAATTCCATTGTCATCATAAATCAACGGGAATATATCTAATTATACCTGAAGTTGTGAAATATAGAGGGAAGGCAAGAACGAAATGGCTTCACTGTGTAATAAGATTACCATTGGGTGTTAGTAAGATACCTTCTGATTGGACAAAAGCAGTAATTGTACCTATCTGTAAGCAAGGAAATAGGAGGGATTGCAACAACTATCGAGGTATTTCATTGATGAGTATTCCAGGTAAGGTGTTCACTGGGATTTTGGAAAGAAGGGTGCGATCGGTGGTTGGGAGTAAGTTCGATGAAAACCAATAGGGTTTCAGACCACAGAAGGGCTGTCAGAATCAGATTTTCAGTATGCGCCAGGTAGGTCTAATTGAAAAATGCTGCGAGAGGAATAGACAGTTATGTTTCGTAGATATGGAGAAGGCATATGACAGATTACCCATGGAAAAGATGTTCGCCGTACTGGGGGACTATGGAACAAAATCACTCAAAGGCATTTATGTTGACAATTGGGCTACAGTGAAATAGTTGGCTAGATGGCAGAATGAGTTATTGGTTCAAGGCACTTAAAGGGGTTAGACAAGGCTGTAATCTTTCACATTTGGTTGTTCATGGTTTGAATGAATCATCTGCTGAAAGATATTAATTGGCAGGGAGGGATTCAGTTAGGTGTAAATGTAGTAAGCAGTTTGACCTATGCTGACGACTTGGTCTTAGTGGCAGATTGTTCTAAAAGCTTGCAGTCTCATATTATCTTGGAACTTAAAAAAATAAGTGCAATGAGTGTGGCATGAAAATTAGCCTTTCCAAGACTAAATTGATGTCAGTAGGTAAGAAATCCAAGAGAGTGGAATGAAAGATCGGGGATAGAAAGCTTGAACAGGTAGATAATTGCAAGTATTTATTTAGGATGTGTGTTTTCCCAGGATGGTAGTATCGTAAGTGAAATTGAATCGAGGTGCAGCAAAGCTGATGCAATGAGCTCGCAGTTGCTATCAGTAGTGTTCTGTAAGAAGGAAGTCAGCTCCCGGACAAAACTATCTTTACATCGATTTGTTTTCAGACCGATTTTGCTTTACGGGAGTGAAAGCTGGGTGGACTCAGGATATCTTATTCATAAGTTAGAAGTAAGAAATGAAAGTTGCGAGAATGATTGCTGGTACAGACATGTGGGAACAGTTATTTCAGGAGGGTACGCGGAATGAGGAGATACAGGGTAAGTTAGGAATGAACTCTGTGGATGAAGCTGTACGCATAATTCGGCTTCGCTGGTCGGATCATGTTAGGCGAATGGATGAGAATTGATTACGTAGGGAAAAAAATGGTCTCTGTTATGGAAGGTAAGAGAAGGAGAGGGAGACCAAGACGACGACGGTTAGACTTAGTTTCTAATGATTGGAAGGATAAGAGGTAAAGAACTAAACGAGGCCAGAGAACTAGTTGCAAATAGAGGATAATGGTGGTGGTTAGTAAATTCACAGAGGCTTGCAGACTGAACGTTGAAAGGCATAACGCCGGGCTGAGTAACTCATATGGTTGAGGCGCTGCCCTTCTGAACGCAACTTGGCAGGTTCGATCCTGGATCAGTCCGGTGGTATTTGAAGGTGATCAGATACGTCAGCCTCGTGTCGGGAGATTTACTGGCACGTGAAAGAACTCCTGCGGGACTAAATTCCGGCACCTCGGCGTCTTCGTTAGTGGGACGTAAAGCCAATAACATTATTATTAAGGCATAACAGTCTAATAAATGTGTAATGTATGTTTGTTGCCACGAACCTACTACGCTGGCGTAGCAGGGGGAGAGGTGATACTCCCACGTGGCGCGTCCCAGGTGGTGGATAGGGGGGTCCTAACCGGCTTGCCGGCGGACTTGAGGGAAATAAAATACCTCTCGCGGACCATACACTCTACCCCTTGCGGGTGGGGGACGCACGGTATCCCCTGCCTGTCGTAAGAGGCGACTCTAAGGGGCGACCAAGGGACGCTGGTATTAGAACCATGAAACTATTATTATTATTATTATTATTATTATTATTATTATTATTATTATTATTATTATTATTATTATTATTTCTCGTACAGGTGTTTTGAATGTGAGAAACCAACGAAGAGATTCAGGTAAGAAAGTAGAAGTTCAGGTGTTGGGGGGTGGGTTGGGGAGTGTAGTGTGTTAAATTTGATAACCTTCACCTAAGGTCAAGCGGCCTGTTAACGGTCACGATCCATCTCTTAGCTGGACTTCCAGTAGAATGATTTCCTGTTGGTTGGTATCGTAAGATGTGTTTGGGATTCTCTCCCTTCCCATTCTATTGGCATGACTCTTCCAGTTTTTCTGGGGCATTTTAACACATTCTGCTTTCAGTTCATCCATCACTTACCACTTCGTTTGGTCCCATCGTGTGTATCCTAGTACATTTCATGAACGTCATCTCAGTACCGGTGATTCTGGTTTCGTCTCTATTCCTGATTGGCCTTGCGTCACTGCCGTACAAGAGAACTGGTCTTTAAATATGCCCTCGTGTGTTTCTCTAGTCTTAACATATATACGGACGCCAGTACATGCACCTCTGCCATGCGAGTTATCGTCACAGACTTTATACATACCAAGCCCACGGACTGTTGACTGCGATGACCAAGCATATGAACAATGGAACTACATTTCATCTCAATACGGGGATGATAGATCCTGGATTCGAGTTGCATATTTATTGAGTTTGGTAAATGAGGACAGGAAGAGCATTTCTATCATCTGTTTAAATCTAGGACGAGAATGGAGAGAGAATAAGTGGGTGTTTGAAATTTTATTTAGACGATCCCTCTATGTTGCAGTTGGCATGCTACGGATGTACTCCGGCATAAGCCCCTCAGCAGCCGATGTAGTGCGGGTGGACCGACTGGACAGCGTGAGGGGAATTTTTAACGGCTGTTGTTGTCCTATGTTGGCGTGAATTAAAACTCGTGTAGGAGTAGTCTTGTGGTCGTGTACAGGAAGATGGAATCTATTATTTTTGAGTGCGTGGTTTGGAATGTGTTATCTTTTCGGAACGACAAACTTCGTTGTATTATTTTCTCCTTATTAGGTGTAGCCTAACTTGAAAGCTTTAAGTGGTGATGGTTACTTCTGAAACAAAATGATCAACTTCTTCTCTCTTTTACAAAATGACTTGGTGCATTGCAGTTATATATGAAGTTAAAATGAATTTGTAACTTTCATTTGTTTGATTGAAATGTGTAATTATGCATCAATTTTGCATTTGTGCAATTTATTTTACTCATATTTAAGAATTTACACTCGATTTTTCATTCTCTCTATACTTCAGCGAATTTTTATTTTATTTATTCATTTATTTGTTTATTTATTTATCCATGTACGGTATTTTTATTTATTTATTTAGTTAGTTAGTTAGTTGTTTTGCTAGCGGTTTAACGTCGTATAAACACTTATGTTTTCGGTGACAAAAGGATGGAAGTGGTCTAGGATTGGAAAGGTAGCGGCCTTGGTATTAATTCATGTACATCCTCAGGATTTACGTGATGTAAAAATGGCAAACCACTGAAAATTAGGGCTGCCGATGGAATGTATGGTCCGCATTGAACTGCGAATTTCTATCCACCTTTATTTAACTCCATATATGTTAATCCTCCTCGCGTAACATCCATCGTCCTTCAAGATTCTAGAAACAGAAGAGCTTTCTTCTAGCATCTTACTTCGCATCGACATTTATTTCAAGTTTATAAACATCTTGAGAAGACAATGTTACGGTACTGTAATTTCAATTGATCTCTGAATGAACAGCAGCATCGCTTGAAAACCAACCTTTTTCGATTTCCATGACCAACAACTTAAGTATTACTTTTACAACTTGTTACTTTTATACGGCGCACGGGACCTTTTTATGGATCTCTATTTTTTAACATAATATAGCGCATCTCTGGATTCCTAAGCCTCCACGCGCAACAATTACCTTCCTTCAAGTTCCAAAAAACTGAAGAGCCTTTCCAGCATCCATGAGTTTTTACGTCTGTGAATATCTTAAAAAACGACGTAACTTCATCTCAATTGTTCTTCGAATATACAGCAGCAAATTTAAGAAGCCAGCATATGTTGAATTCCTTGACCAACAACTGAAAAATTTCCATCCCTATCAACTTTATAATCCTACACGGCGCACTGGTCCTTAATCGTAAATAAACGACCTGACTTCGGCTCAGTGGTTCTTCAATTGGATACCAGTATCTTAAAGGAGCCAGCATATTCTAATCTCCTTATCGAGCAACTCAAGAATTATTTTTAACATCTTTTTAGTGCGCACTGGACTTTTTAATGCTATACGGCGCACTGGACTTTATTCATAAATAAACGACGTAACTTCGGCTCAGTGGTTCAATTGGATACCTGCATCTTAAAGGAGCCAGCATATTCCAGCAACTCAAGGATTCCTTTCTATAACATCTTTTTAATATGCACTGGACTTATTATGAATCTCTTTCAGAGTTATTTTTTAACATAGTGCTGCACAATATCTCACATGGATGTACTTTTACGAAACCGTACTTGTCTTTACATTGTTTAATTTCTTCGATATTTTGTGTTTTAATTTTGCTTTCGGCTGACGATGACCTGGTACTAGGTCGAAACTAGTCCCTAATCATTTATGTAATTTGAACGTTTTACATTTTGTATTGAAAAGATGGACCCAAATAATACATTAATTTACTCTATTGTAATCACAGTTCAATACGGATCTATCATTATGAAACTTATTTCATTTAATTTGTCGTAGTATTCTGGATCCTCGTGGTCACATGTAATTTCAGGCAGATTAATAATAAGAAAAGTTTACTTCATATTTATCTGAGAAATGTAATAATAACCATTTGTTTGGGTTTATGCAGCCCTCCATGCCACCCTTTCCTGTACTAATCTTTTCATTTCTACATAACTACTACATCCTGCATCTACTCTAATCTGTTATGTTCATACCTTGGTCCACCCCTCCCGTTTTTTACCGTCTACCCTTCCCTCAAAAACTAATTGAACAAGACATGGGTATCTAAAGATGTACTCTTATCATTCCCTTCTTCTAGTCAAATTTCGCCAAATCATTCTCGTCACCAATTCGATTCAGTATCGCTTCATTTGTGATTCGATCTTCAGCTTTCTTGTGTAACACCGCATTTCCAAAGTTTCAGATCTGTTTCTTACTGAGCTCGTTATCATCCATGTTTCACTTCCATACAGTGTCACGCTCCAGACGAAAGTCTTAAGAATGACCTTCCTTGCTTGTGCTAGTCGGCATTTTATGTCCTCCTTACTTCTGCCATTCCTTATTCTACTACCAAGTAACAATATTCATCTACTTCCTCTAAGACTTAATTTCCTAATCTAATATTTTCTGCATCCAAAACCAACCAAACCCTATGGAGCAACAGGCCTGAAGTGCCTTGGCCTACCAAGCGACTGATACTCAGCCCGAAGGCCTGCAGATTATGAGGTGTCGTGTGGTCAGCACGACGAATCCTCTCGGTCGTTGTTCTTGGCTTTCTAGACCGGGGCCGCCATCTCACCGTCAGATAGCTCCTGAATTATAACCACGTAGGCTGAGTGGACCTCGAACCAGCCCTCATCCAGGTAAAAATCCTTGACCTGGTTGAAAATCGAACCCGGGGCCTCCGAACAAGAGGCAGGCATGCTACACCTTGTATTCATTCCTTCACCAATGTGTGTCCATATTAAGCAATCTTCACATCTTCTGCAGACTCATATAGAATAACAATGTCATCGGCAAATCTCGGGAGTTTTGATTTCCTCTCCTTGGATTGTGATTCCTTTTCCATATTCCTCTTTGATTGCCTTTATCACTTTTTCTATGTAAACATTGAAAAAGAGAGGGGACAGACTGCAGCCTTGCCTCACTCCTTTCTGGATTGCTGTTGCTGTTTCATAGCCTTCGATTCTTATCACCGCAGATTGATTTTTGTACAGATCGTAGATAGTTCTTCTCGGTAACTAATCCCGATCACCTTCAGAATCTCCAATAGCTTGGTCCAGTCAGCAATATTGAATGCCTTTTCTAAATCTACCAATGTCATGTACATAGGCCTTATCTTTCTTAGGTCGATCCTCTAAGATCAGACGTTCCTACATTTCTCCTGAAGCCAAACAGATCTCCCGGCTTCAACTTGTCTTTCCATTCTTCTGTAAATAATACGTGTTAAAATTTTGCAAGCGTGAGATACTAAGCTAATCGTGAGGTAGTTTTCAATAATAATAATAATAATAATAATAATAATAATAATAATAGCAGCATTGTTCTCTCTCTCTCACACACACACACACACACTCTCTCTCTCTCTCTCTCTCTCTCTCTCTCTCTCTCTCTCTCTCTCTCTCGCTCATGTATCTCTTCTGGAAACATTTCTATGCAACATCAGGTGCAGGCTCGTATCGTCTGATTTATACCTTTACCTCTGAGCGGAGGCGGGGCCACCATTTACTTTAGTGGGCGGTGCAACTCGGGTGTGGCGAGTCCATTCATAAATTCAGTCTACACTGCGTACGTCGACTGCGTTGCATGCAATTGCTTACTGAGGGAACACGTAAAATGTAGTGCTAATTTTCGTTAGTCATTTCCGACTAAAGTGGCCGTTGAAGACAGGAATACGAATTGACAGCGTGAAATAAAGATTGCCCTCGTTTGGCGGAAATTTTAATTCAGCACAGTGCGGGTCTGAGAACCTGCAGTCAGGTGCTGTGTACAAGTATGTATTCCTATCTCTCTACTTCTTATTAGTAATGTGATTTTTAACGTTTTAAAATCACAAATGTAGCATTTTGTAGAGTTTGTTTATTTGTAATTTAGTGATTTATAACCTAGTGAAGAAAGACATAAGAGTTTGAGGTAATTCTGATGAATATGTATTTTTATAATATTAATATAAAATTAATCCGGTCTAGAAAACCAAGAACAACGACTTAGAGGATTCGTCGGACTGACCACACGTCACTTCATAATCTGCTTTTGAGCAGAGCAGCGGTCGCTTGTTAGGCCAAGGCCCATCAGGGCTATAGCGGAATAGGTTGTTTTTGTAACAACCGCATTTGCATAGAGCTAACAGTAAAATAACAGTGCATAAAGTATAATCAAATCGAACATATAATAATAATAATAATAATAATAATAATAATAATAATAATAATAATAATGTCAGACTCGTTGGCTGAATGGTCAGCGTACTGGTCGTCGGTTCAGAGGGTCCCGGGTTCGATTCCCGACTGGGTCGGGGATTTTAACCTTCATTGGTTGATTCCATTGGCCCGGGGGCTGGGTGTTTGTGCTGTCCCCAACATTCCTGCAACTCACACACCACACATAACACTATCCTCCACAACAATAACACGCAGTTACCTACACATGGCAGATGCCGCCCACCCTCATCGGAGGGTCTGCCTTACAAGGGCTGCACTCGGCTAGAAATAGCCACACGAAATTAAAAATAATAATAATAATAATAACCGCATGACCTCAGCTACCGTGTGCAAACATTTTAATTTGACTCCCTGAACATTTTAAATTGATATAGGCTCCAGCATAACAAAAGAGAGACAAATTTATACTGATCCAATATTAGAATAATAGAAACAAAATATTCTTGATTCAATGACACTGCTGACGGAAATCGTAGAACATACCTGAACATTTTGTTCCGTCTTTCGTGTTACGTTTGTGTTGTACTTACTGATGTGTCTAACACCGAATGAGTGACTATGCGGTTTGGGTCCCGTAGCTTTCAGCTTGCATTCTGGAGCTAGTTGGTTCGAACCTCGCTGTCGGCATCCCTGAATATAGTTTCCCGCTTTTTTTAACACCAGGCAAATGTTGGGGATGTAACATAATGAAGATATCAGTCGCTTTTTCCTATTCCATCGTTGCCACAAGACCTATCCATGTCAGTGCGACGTAAAACAAATAGTAGTAGTAATAGTAGTGAAATGCCTCGCAGCATCTACAATCTTGGTAGGACCCCAAATATATTAGGCCTACAAGGTTGCTGGGGCAAACTTTGGGTATCTGAGCTTGACAGGCAACAGCATTTGCAGGCAATCCAAGAGGCACACACTCCTCGGTTTTAACTTTCCAGAAGAATAAAAAGCATAAATTAAGTTGCCCTGCATTTTTGCATTTTTTGAAAAACTTTAAAACTGGTTTACAGGTCGAGGAAAATGAAAATTCAGAAGTACAAGCCTTTATAAGCCTTTATAAGCGTTATATCGCTATAGCGAAAAATCAGCACACCTGATCATTAGCGTAGCAATACCCATTTTATTCCGAACTCCCTACCTTCTTCTAATATTGCCACTGGTGATGTAATCTGTATGGAGAAAATAATTTGGTACTCATCGCGTTCCTGTAGCTTAAGACCCTGTACGTGTTAAGCCAATACTCGTGTACTTGAACATTTGTGGTATCGGCTAATAATGGTTGCAGCAGTGGTCTCTAACTTGAGAGGAACGTTCTTCATCTTTACTGGCGGATCGGCCTGTGTAGTTCAGACGGTAAAAACGCTGGTCTTCTGAGCCCAAGTTGGCGGGTTCGATTCAGACTCGTTCGGTGGTATTTGAAGGTGTACGTAAAAGAGCTGCGGGACAGAATTCCCGCACTTCGGTGTCTCCGAATAGCATACAGTTACTTGGTAGGACGTTAACCCAATTACATGATAGAACGGTACTGGCGAGGAGGAATTTCACCTTATTTGAAACCAGACCTGTGCAGTTCAGGTGTCTTCTACTGTACCTTACAAGAAAAAATCGTCATATACCAGTAAAATTGAACTCTTATTTGCTTCTATGAGTTCCCAGGGTATGTAGAGTATACCACAGAAGTGTTAGTTGTGATGCTGTGCTCTTCAGTCCGTAAGCGCACCTGCCTGTACTCGCTCGCCAGAGCTCAGCAATATCGATAAATTCTCATTCTGGGTGTGCTCGCTGTAAACAGAGCTAGAGTACAGCATTGGCCCAGAGCATTGCAACGTTCTGCTGTGTGACCTGTCTTTAAAGAAAATCGCACGCGCACATCCGTCTCGTCTCATGGATCATATACTCGTGATGACGGGGCCCTAACTGCCTGTCATGTTGCGTTATGTTATTCGTATTAGGTTCCTCGTCTCTGTCCGATCTCCGTTAGTCACTTTTTTCTTTCCCTGTCCCATCATTGGTTAATTTCGCTGGCATGGGGGCTGGGTGTATATGTTGTCTTCATCTTAATTTCATTCGCGCAGGTCGCCTACGGGTGTCAGATCGAAAGTCCTGCACCTGGCGAGCCGAACATGTCCTCGAACACTCCCGACACTAAAACCCGTACGCCATTCCATTTCATTTCATTTTCGCTGTCCGGCGAGACTTAGGTAGATCTTATTTTGTCCGATATTCCCATTGTTCCAAAGGTCTTTTGTTCCTCTTCCTTATTCAATGATGAACGCAAAACTATCTTCTAATGCCTCATAATTTGAATAGTCAATCCCTAAATTAAATCCATCAAAACCGCTTTCAGCTGTTGGTCGTTAACGCACGTCTCCTCCTTCTTTGCTGCTCCTGTAAGTCATATTTTATTCCCAAACTAGCTGATGTATCCGTGCTCCGCCACGGAATACTCAGAAAGACTGTCTTTTGCCAACTGAAGTCAACGTACTGTACGTCAGGGCCTCTCAGGGTGCATGCGCCTGGTGCTGCACTGTGCACGGTGCAAGAGACGACTTCGCTTGGTTGACCCGAGTGCAGACCCCCACTCCTCGATTTGGAGCAATAGCGCTGCCTCTCTCTTCCCCACGCCTGTCTCGCTCGCTCCCTCCCCCTGTCTCCCTCTCTCCCTCTTCCTCACTTGCTCCGTAGCGCTCCAAATCCGAGCCGAGTTGAGCCGAGCTTAGCCGAGTAGCCCAGAAACGAAGCGTTGGTCCGAGCCGAGCGGGATCGATGTAGTCTACTGTGCACAGGAACCTTGCGCCGCTGTTTGCACGCGTGAGATTTTGGGCCTTTGAGAGGCCCTGCTGTAGGTCATGACAATGACGTCAGTAGGAATGTAGCAATTAAAAGCAATGTTATATAAAATATTCGATCAAATGAAAAACCGCATATTTTTTCACTTTTAACGAACAGTACTACGTTGCCGGTCTAACAGTCCAAAGTTCCAGTGCTGGAATGACCAGGCCGCAGACGGCTGCGAATACTCCTCTACCATTATTCCGTTCAGTCTGCACACTGCTCATTCCAATCAGTGCCTCAGAGTAGGGACTGAATATCAGGAATGCTATGATGAACCAGTGTGTTACGTACTAGTAGTATTAAAAAATTTATGAACCAGACGAATGGCATGCTAAAGAATATAGAGATCTTACTCCCAGCTACTTCCCGCCAATATTCAGGCAGGTTGTTATACTCGGCACGCAGCAGTAATCCCATCTATCGGAGATGAATGGCCACAGAAGACACAAAGCACATCACAACAAACAATGGTCAATTAATGTTATTGTTGATCAATTTTATGAGCTTTCTATATTGTAGGCCTTCACATTTAGTTTTCTTCCGACTCTGTGATATTAGGGCATCTTATAAAATTATTTATTGCGTAGCCTATAATGTTCCTTATTCCCCGACGTTACATACTGATTTTCATTCAATTCTGTTTACCCGTTTTCTCGTCAGTCGGCGCTGATATGGACTTAGCAACAAAAATCCATATTCATGAATATCTCTGTTATCATATCCGGTACCGTAAAACTGTATAAGATATAGTTGATCGGAAATATAATACTATATAACTTTTGTAGTATTTATCGATGGAACCGCTAATAACATAAATATTTGAGAATTACATTTTAGGCCTTCCCCTAAACTACCATTTCACTCAGTGTGAATTAAATTATTTAGAGCCTAGATTGTAGCGACTTACTCCCCGACCTTACATACCGATTTTCATTAAATTCTCTTCAGCCGTTTTCTGGTGATGCGCGTACATACATACATACATACATACATACAGATAGAGCTCACGGAAAATTTAAAGAGTGCATTTTCATGGTGCTGTGGATACGACCGATACAGAAATACCATTACTTTTACATTCTGAGCAATGTACAGAAAACACTCTTATTTTGTATATAGAAATTATACATTATTGTTATGCTGTTGAGGCTGTCTGTAAACATGACACTGACAGGTTTGGAGGAGCGGATGTCCTGTGACTTATCCCGTTCGCTGTATAAAAATACTACAGTCTATACATACTCCGTGAAGAGAGCAGTTTGGCTTTCTCATGCCATGCCATGTTCCTCATTTTCATCTTCCCTGTCCGACCTTCTTTGTTCAACTATTGTTATCTTTAGACCCGATGATATCTAGGAGATATCTAAATAATTTTTCGTTTCCACGCTCTTCACGGCCCTTCTTTCTGTTGCCGATAACCTCATTCTTCGAAGGGTCCATTTTTTCCTCTGATTAGTGTTGAGAGCGGGTTATCCTGTTGTACTTCCGCTTAAAATGAATTTGTTCTAGCCCATACGAGAAGGCGTGGTGTAGTGAAAACACTGTGTCTCACCAGAGATGGATCTGAATATTTCGTAGTTCTTGTTTAGGTACGATTCAAACTAGAGATTAATTTCTCAGTAGTTGACACATATACTTTTCCTTGGGAGTGCTCCCTCCCCCATACACTTGACGCAGTGTAAGACCGAGGCCAATGCTTCTATTTCTAACCTTCAGTAGATGACGAAATATTGAACCAGCAACACGAACCTTCTTCAAGATTGTTCATAATAAGATGGCAATGGGATGTAATCTGCAGCGAGGGTTGTTCGCTGGTGTGTGTCGGTTTCTAAGATGTATGGTACCTCAAGAAGTGTCAGTGGATACGTATCCACAGTTCGCTGCATTTCTGTGCACTCTTGATGGAGCTGTACCCGAGACTGGGGGTGAAGTGGAATTCGATCCTGTGCTGGCTTCGTTTTCCCTCTTTTTTCATTACTCCCCCCTGCCGTCCATTGTTTGGATTGCTTTTTTTCTTTCGCCCGCCCTTCCGCCAGACCATACAGCGAGTATTTTTTTCAAAAGAGACTTTACGTTCCATGTCATTACCGACGTTTTCCAATAGATGGTAACTGTACGAGCGCACTGGTTCTAATTTGATAACCCTTCGGCCCTCGCCTTCTCGACTTGACTGACGTGTCTCGGATAACCGTCCACCTCCACCCTAGCGGATAGGAGCTGCAAGAGAGAGAGAGAGAGAGAGAGAGAGAGAGAGAGAGAGAGAGAGATCAGAATGATCATGTTTTGTTTACTGAAGGGTTGTCTGTACATAGCCGCAGTTTTGTAATAAAATATGAAAAAGTACATCTACTGATTGATGGACATATTTCTATGAACTACATATTTGGGTCATCAGTCCGTAGACTGGTTGGACGCAGCGCTCCTTTTCATCCTATCCTGTACTATCTCATTTCTACGTAATTACTCCATACTACATAAACTCCAGTCTGCTTGTGATATTCATGCCGTTTTCTCCCCTCACCGTTCTCACCCCCCTCCCCCTACAATTCCCGCTGAAACTAACAGAACAAGTACTGGTGTCCCAAGATGTGTCCTATCAGTCTGTCACTTCTGCTCAAATTTCATCAAATCGTTCTCTCACAAACTCTATTCAGTAGTTCGCATCTGCGATCCAGTTTACCCTCTCATCTTCACCATTCTTCTGTAACTTCAGTTCTCTTTCTGTCACTGAATTGGCTACGTGCCACGGAGCTTTAAACTTGCATTTGGGAGATAATGGGTTCGAATACTTGGTTGTACACTAATTAAGACCACGGCCGCTTGCATTCTTTTTCCTACCCCGTCGTCAGAAACCTATCTCAGTACGACGTTAAACCACTAGGAAAAAAATCAAGGTCGTTTTTAGAATCTATAAACTTGGTGCAGTCAACATTATCCGGTGCCCTTTTAGGTCTACAAATGCTATGCACGTTGACTTGTCTTTCCATTCCTCTGTAAATACTACGTGTTCACGTTTTGAAAGCGCGTCGTACCCAACTGATGATGTACGACATTTTCATACCATAATATTATTTTTAAAATCGGAAAGCACCGGTATGTATGGGTTGATCTTGACACTATTGTGTAATACTGCGTACTCGAAGAAAGGAGGGTGTGCTTACTTATCTGAAATGGCAGACAAAATGCAAAGCAAACTCATCTCCATGCCGGCCATGGTGGCTCTTGGAAGGGTGGAAGGTAAAGGCTTCCACTGTCCGTAACCTCGGCACTTGATGGGGTTGAGTGGTTAGCTCTACGCCCGGCCGCCTTTGCACCCAGGAATTAACCTGGTACTCATTTTAATAATAATAATAATAATAATAATAATAATAATAATAATAATAATAATAATAATTGTTACGGGGATACCCGTGGAATGCAGAGGTGAAAGAAGGTGCGGGCTGGAATGGGTCAAACTACAAAGCCGAGAAATGAATTAAAATTTAATTAAAGGTTACATTTTCAAAACAGCCAAACTTAACAGTTTTGACATAGAATTTCCAACTTTAACCATTAACAACAAGTAATAAGGTACCAGTAACAAAATTTAAGTCTAGGAACGACAAGATTTGGTGGTATAACAGAACTTGGGCTTCAAGCCTTCACTTTACATTTTCTGAACTCTCAGCTCCCAAACACATATTTACCACAGAGCAGAAAACCCCTAATAACATGGAGCACTTGCTCCCACCTTCGAATATCAAGCCTCTCTGAGGCACTTTTACCACAAATAAAAGAGCTAACCCGCTCTCAATTTTTCAAGCTTATAAAGGTAATACCAGACTTTTACACATGATTGCCATCAAGGTAAAACTTACAGTGAAACAGGGGTATCTTGTACCCAACCTATTGGGCCTTCGTTGAAAAAGAATAGGTTAAGTAATTGGCCCAAAATGCAAAACAATGGAGGCGTAAATTTGCACTCCTACACGAAACTTCTTAAAACCTAAGAGGCACTAGGCCGATGAAGCAGGGGCTATTCCCAAACTATGGAGGTGACTCGTATACGGAATAAATTTAATACATTACGGAAGAGTGGAAGAACGGTTACGAAAACGTCACCTCGAATTCAAAATGAAGGGGAGCTCGAGAGGGTAAAGCACTCTCTATCCCCGATTTTCAGTTAAAGTTATATGAAGATTTACAAAATTTTACATGTTTAAGAGATAGGTTACATAATAAAAAGGTTTCGGACCTTCCCCGAGGGTTAAACTGCTGAGCTAGCAAGAAAATCAAGATGTTATACGGCCATTACCTTTGTGAAGTGCTGCTGCCCGAAGGAAGAGGCGCTACCCGCCCCCTGCTACACTTCCATACACTAGGCTAGATGTAGTTCGAGTGGCCCAGAGACAGGAAAATCAGCAGTTTTTATACTCTCGGGGAAGATTCGAGACCTTTCATGAATAATTAAGACACACCCACAGGCGTTTATTGGGTAGCTTATACTTACACATCCAAATCGAAGAAGAAACACGATTGGTCAAAAATTAATTACAGAAATTCTGGATTGGCTCAATTCAAAACTGGCGGGAAGAAAAGATTAATATTGCCAACCCACAAATGAAAGAACGAAATTTATTAAAGAACAAACTTATGAATACAAAATTTCTTCAAATAAAGTTCGTCCACTTCGCACCAGGGTGCATGGTCATAGTTTTTTTGTAGAGACATCTATCAGAGAATGTCCACACTTCTAGATTAATAGAAAACAAAACACGTTGAACTCCACACAGTACTGACAACTTCGTAATCACAAAATTTACGGTAGTGACATCTTCTGAGAAAACTTATGTGTTGATCCAGTTTTTAAAGTTCAGAGTTTCTCCTGTAGAGGAGTACTTATTGGCGGAAGATTTAAAATTGCGGCGTAAAGGTGTACCAACCGGTATAATAATAATAATAATAATAATAATTTTACGGTTTTTCGGAGACTCTGAGGTGCCGGAATTTCGTCCTGCAGAAGTTCTTTTACGTGACAGACACGAAGCTGACGTATTCGAGCATCTTCAAATACCACCGGAGTGAGCCAGGATCGAACCTGCCAAGTGAACCTCAGGACCATGTGCACCTCTGGAAGTGGATGAAATGATAGACACGTTAGTTTACCAACCCGGTACTGCTTTTGACTGAGCAAGAGAATTTGGATATTATGGATTTTGAGTGCTAGCGCTTAAATAGAATTGTCGAAGTGCATTTTTTGTAATATCTGGCTAGCTCAGAAAAGACGTGTCACGTACTAAGGCTTTGTAGAGAAAGTGCTGAAAGCATCAAAGAATCAATAGGTTGAAATCAAAGTACAAGCTGTCATAATTAAACAGATATCGGGGTAAGCGAATAAAAGCGGACAAAGAAGAATTTTGGTTTTATACGAAAAAACACAAACTTCATTCATTCATTCTTTCCTTCTTTCTTTCTTTCTTTCTTTCTTTCTTGCTGTTGATATAATTCGAAGCACCTGACCCAGAGCTACTTCGGACACATTCCCGCTTCGATGTTGTGAAGCTTCAAAGGTTATGTGGTGGTGGTGGTATTTTTCTTCTTCTTCTTCTCCACGGCTGTTTCCCAGTGCCTTGGGGTTGACACTGTGTGTTGGTTAAGCCCAGTTTTACGGCAAGATATCTTTCCTGACGCCAAACCTTTATGGAGGGAAGTATTCACTATCATGTTGGTTGGTAGTGCGGTGTGTTTTGTGTACTTGAAGATATGTATTAAGACAACACAAACACCTAGCCCTCGAGCTAGAGGAATTAACCATACGCGCTTAAAATTGGTGGTTCGGCCGGGAATCGAACGGGGAGTCCTCTGAACCGAAAGCCAGTACACTGACCATTCAGCACAGTAGTTGGACGTATTACACGTGGTTCTATGTGAAATACTCGAAACTCTGAGTAACAAACGGTTTGCAAAACTGTTTTGCACCCAAGACTAAAATTTTCCACTACTCATAGTAAATTTCATTTTTTTTCCAATGAAATGTAACCTAAGCTAGAACTTGCATGAAATAACTTTGCACGAGCTTGAAAGCCATTTCCTCAAGAACGAACTTTACGTAGCCTACAACCTTGTACGTAACTCTTGTTCCATGTCTAGGAATAATTGTAGTGAGATCGACCGTGTTCTGATGAAGATAGGCACTTTCAACGTCGTACATATTGATACCCATAAGTGCTTGTGTTCCCAAGTTCAGCTTGGAAATAAGAATCAAAATGACCATAACAAGCAATAATTTTTAGTTTTGTACTCAAGTTTGTTACTGGAAGTAAAAGAAACAATTGGTTTAGAACACCGATAGTTTACGATATCTAAACGAAAACTAAAGATATAAACAGCAAAATCAATAATTTGGGTGCAGAACTGTTTTAAACGGATTTCCATTGGTTTTGAAAATTCTTCAAGTTTGTAAGAAGTCGCCGGAAATTACTCACTGATGTGTGTTAATCTGTTCACTTGTTAACCTTTCCCCATTGTATATCAACACTCTATTTTCTTCGATTTGGGTTCGGATCCGTTGATTGTATGGTAGTTCCACATTTCAGCCTTCCGGCAGTCTGGTCCCATTCGATGACTGGCTGTCACGACCAACGAGCTAGAATGTATTATATCTCGACGCCACTTGGTTACCAAGAGCCACAAGTCATATGCAATGTCGCGTGTCAAATCGTCATGAGTGCTCTCTGCCTTGCCGAATGACGGGAGCGTAGAACATCCGTTGGGTCTACAAAGAACAAGAGTTGGGTTTGGCGGCTATTTTACACAATCAGTTGACTATGTTACTGTCTTTGTGGAGTTATGCTATGAACTCACGGGTCAGCAAGCTCAGTAAACAACCACCTAAGATTAGTTCATAATTTGACACCGCCACAGTGAAATGCAGAAACAAATCGCTATCGATCGGTTTGAGTCCTGTTGGTCGAAAAAGTATTCATCAGAGTGTTAGCCGGCGGGGTAGGAGAGGTAGTGATACACTTTTTTAATTTTTTAATCACTAATTTGCGTGCCAAAAGCCTCGATTCAATTCCAAACATCCCCGCAGTGCTCGTATGGAGTGAGGCCATATGACGCTGTTGACAGTAATTCGTCGTCGGATGGAGACTTCAAGCCTTGAACAGACCCCTAGGTGCTATTCGACAGGAGAAGGCTATGTGCCGTCACCGGGTTTCACGCTCTCTCTCCTTACTATCATATATTACGTCATTCATTTCATCTCATCTCCAGTGATGAGGTTGACGTCAGGAAGGGCATTCTGTCGTAAAATTCCCTACGAAGATTAATCTTCATACCCGACCCCGTAGAGAATGGGTTAAGGTTTGGGCATACTTACTTACTTACTTACTTACTTACTCTATCCTTGAAATATATTTCCTAATGTCAGTGCACCTTGCCAAGGCAGTAATTTTGTGCGAAGAAAGATCTTCTCGTAGATGCACTGTTTAGCAGACAGAAATGACTTACGGAAACACAAAATCTGCGACATTAATGTACGGAAATCCCGTTCAAAGCTTTGAAGCATATTTGTTGCAGTATGGAAAGTTCGAGGCATCGCAGCATCGATATTCTAATTTTTTACGAAGTTTTCGAAACTTCGCTATATCAACAGCCTTACGTTACTTATTACCGGGATAAAGTGATGAATAAATGAATAATCCTTCAGCCACCAGTAGTACTAACCTTGAGGAACGGTACTATAGTCCTCGTAATGGATGGTGATGCACTCTGGCGGCAAACATAGAGTTCCTAATCGGGAGAGCAGTACATACTTGCTCTATTCTAGCATGGGATTTGTATTGATATTACCTTCTATCTTCTGTAATATGACGTCCAAAACTGATTGTGGTTCCACTGTTTCTAACAACAATTAATACTTGTTCCGGGAGTTGGGTGTAATTTTACGTACAGCAACTCTCCTCCTGGAACTAAATCTTTTTCATATTTCCGAACGACAAACAAAATGTGATCAGAAGGAAAGCGTGGACTCAGTCTTTGAAACGAATCACGAAGGATGAATAACCGACGACACCTACGAACAGTTCCAGTATTTACATCAGTCATTTTATAAAATGAATGCTTTGAGGAGATCCTGACAGCCCTGTGTATGTAGGCCTACTTAGATTATATCCGACATCAAATTCAAACAGAAAATTGGAATTACTAGGGAAAAAATCATTGCCGAGTGTTACAAAAGACGAAAATGACATAGACAACACAGCCGAAACTTTCACAAGTATTAATGCCTGATTATTGACACAAATGCACGGGTTTGTAAGATAATTTTAATAACCATCTTTTGCTCATTAGAATGCAGTACCAATTAACAATGAGATAATTACGGACAATTGATTGACAGTGGGCGAAAATATCATAAAAGGTTTCTATAACTTCTGTATTTCTTCACCTTTCACATCACTTTGTTCCCGAGCACGCATTGGTTCTCACCACTGTTGCAAGCACGTAGTTTTGGAACTCTCTTTCTCATTATTTACAAATAAACACATGGCAGCAATGAGCTTGCGCCTTTCTGACAAGCCTGCCTTACATAGTTCTCAGATACCAGACATCTATCAGAGTTAGCCTGAAGAATATTTGTATACAGAAAATGTCTTCGAAGAGTACTGTGTTTTGAAATTAGTGTTAATATTTCTGCTTTTAAACTTACAACGTAGTTGCTGTAAATTAATAAATGGAAATATGCAACAAAAACTGATTTTTTTAAATCTTCACAAGACACGGTGATTTATTAATATTTGTCTCCCGTGAACACAGGCTGGATATTTCTTCCGTTCTTTCTTCTACGTGAAAAATATCGGGATTGTCATTCAACTGCTCTCCTTTGCTTAATGCAGAATCCTCGAAATAAGCCGGGTTTCGTTTCACAATCTCATCGAAATACTCCCCAGACTAATGATTGTCTACTACGTGGTTCGCTACTCTCCCGTCTAGGTTCACCTGTCATTGCCGCTAGGGGCGCCACGAGTACCAGACAGCTTCATTCGCACGCGGCTTATAGCTCATTCCGTGTTGAGAAAACAGTACAGCTCTTATGGATCTACAAGGAGTGAACACACCCCCTCTTAGACCCTCGTAATTCCTCGTGGTTAAGGAATATTATAATATAATATATGTTGTATTATGAAAGAAAGGCCAGAGGAA
Source organism: Anabrus simplex (assembly GCF_040414725.1). Taxonomy (NCBI): domain Eukaryota; kingdom Metazoa; phylum Arthropoda; class Insecta; order Orthoptera; family Tettigoniidae; genus Anabrus; species Anabrus simplex. The sequence goes on along the minus strand of NC_090267.1, from coordinate 333,090,836 downwards.
AGTGCAGCTTCCACTGAAGTCCCAGTCTCATCCATGGCTGTGACAATATGGAAGCTGCTGGGGTATGGGTGGTGCTAAGTAATGACATTTGGGGCACAACCAGTGTCTGAGTGTTATGAAAGGTGTTGCTCATAGGGTCAGTTGTGCTGCAGTGGCACCTTCTGGTCCAGTGAGGAAAGCAATGGCAAACTACCTCACTCCTCATCTTGCCTAGAACGCCTCATTTGGGCTCTGCCATTGGTTTGTGCAGATTCCCTATAACTGCATAGCCTTTGGTGGTGCTATTTGAGGATCCAACCAGCCTCTGGGCTGATGACCTAACAGACAGACATGAAAGAAAGAAAATGGGTGAGGCTTTTTTTTTTTTTTTTTGCCAGTGAGTTATTAAAATAATTACTTAACATTCTCTACTTAATAAATACATTCGCAGGGAGGAAGCACAATAGCGGGAACAGCCATCGTTTTGTTGCCTGCCTTCATTTTTTCTGAGTTGCTCTGGTACATATTACGCGCAATCCGTTACGCTGTGATTCGCCGTCAGCTTATCACTGTTGAAGAGAAGTAATCTATTTATTTGTGTGTTCTAATATTCTTGTACTGTACAGCAGTTGTTACTGAAGATTTTGATGCTGTGGTGTGCAGCGATACATCACGGCATGACTTGTACTGATACAGAAATCCGCTATGATGTTTATCTGTGCTTGGGTTTGTTATTTAGTTGTTTTTAATTAAGCGCATTTTATTTTTGCCACATTTTATCACTTTTTTTACAGACGCATTTAATTGTTGCCATTCCTTTATTGGGACGATATGACGGCACAGTAGTACCCGGCGTTGCTTGGAAAAATTTATTAAATGCAATTAACTGCATCCCCCACCCCGAGTCTATGAAAATTATCTGTTGCCTATTTTCTCCCAGTTTGCCTTGAACTTCAGTACTAAGGCTTTACTGTATATGTGCAGTCGTTTATCTGTGTTGCTGTAAAAACCGAAATAAGCTCTCCTCCCGCCCTATAACCCCTGTACCCTAGATTTTAAAAAAATGCAGCTTACTTTCTTTCTCCCTTTTATTTTGAACTTAAGGTACTGAGTTTCACCAATATATATGCCACGGTTTTCCCGTAATGCTGTTGAGCAGAGCCGTTCGATATGGCAATCTTGTTGTCTTAACAGCAATACTGTTTTCTTAACTTGGAATGAGCTATAGAATTCTCTACTTATTGGAGTAAAACATGCATAAAAATGAAGTTACTCAGCTCTAGAACGTGTTACTTTAGGAGAGGTTTGGCGAAATGCCGCGCATGTCGGTGGCGTTGATGGAAAGCAGCGTTGTACAAAGGCTAGGGCCTACCGAGCAGCCCTCTGAGAAACCGTAGCGATTTATGATTGATTAGCCGAGTGGGTACTTTCTAAGCGTTGTACACAATTGTCTTACTTTGTTACATTTATTCGCCTGTTAGGTGGCCCAAGAAAATAATAATAATAATAATAATAATAATAATAATAATAATAATAATAATAATAATAAGCCTCATCAAGATGTAAGCTCGCTCGAGGTGATTCTGCTGAACTGTTCGAATTCTAGTCAGAGGGCAACACTACTAGAGTTTGTAAAATGTCATTTGTCCTGTCAGTTACTTTGTCATAATGGTCAGGCCCCTCGCACTACGAATTTCCTTGTGTGGTGCTCACTTATGCTACCTTACTGTACTCATACGTGTGTATTACAGCGGTATGGAAGCATAGGGACAAAGTGTATGCTCAATTTTCCCCTCCTCCTGTACTGTCCCCTCTAGCATGAGCTCGCTTTAAAGCTTTAAATTTCAACCCAAAATGGGCTCTAAATCCCTAGTCTGGCAGTGGGCGGGTGGAAGCAGATCCTGGCATTAGGCGGCCTTCAAAACAACGTGAAGGATTTGACTAAATAAAGCCTAGATTAGCGCTGCCTGCAGGACACCGTGATAAGGCTGGAATACAGTTATCTCCCAGCAGTGTCCGGTAGAGTGGCCGTCTCATTCACATTGATTTCGCAGAGAGAGACCTTCAGTGGAAGACTTCGCTTACTTCGCTTATATTTTCTGCACTGATCAACAATTTAAGAATTGTATAGAATTAATTACTTCACTGTTCAAATAGGTTTATATTTTTAAAGTTTAGTTCTGGGAGCCAAATTCTGGCACCCAAATATTATTTAAGACTGGCGGTAGTTGAAGATCATTTCTGCTTGTTTATTTACGCTGATAACTTCGCCCTGGCCACCCGGAATGCAACGGTTGACAATGTGAAAGTGGACTTTGGCAGTCCACTAGAACAATTCGGAGTATATTATAAGGCTAATCGCCTGAAACCAAATATATTGAAAACACAACTTTGTGCTTTTTATCGCAAAAAGGGTGATATCGAAGAAGCTTTTCTGGAATAGTACCCCTCTTGAACATTGCTTCACTCCAGAATATATCGGAGTCCATTGGACTCTTCTCTTATCTTCAAAATACACTGCTGTAACACCAAGCAGAAGGTTAATAGAAATGCCTAATGTAGCCAAAAGTCTCCGGGCAGACCACTGTTAGGCACACTCTGCGACGTCTTGCTATCCATCCGAGGGCATATAAGTGCAGGCACAGTGCTTCAACATCATAGACGTGTTTTTTTGCCAGAACAGTCAACGTAGAGAATTGAGCGGATTCGAACGGAACATGCTTTAGGGGCCCACATGTTCGGACATTCCGTCAGAGAGATTTCACGGGAGTTACGTGTGTCCAGGTCCAATGCTAGCTATGTTATTTTAAAGTGGAAAAGTCAGAAAAGCACTGAGCCCAATCATCACATTGGTAGATCTAAGAAATTAAGTGGTGGGGACCGCCGAACTCCAAAGCGTACCGTATGAACCTATCCCCAGACATCCTGATTTACTACTGCAGAGGGCAACCGTTGCAGGTCAGGGACAGAACGGTCCGTCGAGAGGCGATAGGACTCGGTTTTCAGGGTCGTGCTGCCGCCCGGAAGCCACTGATAGCATGCACGAATGCACGACATGGTGCAAACACCTCCGTTATTGGTCCGAGCAGTGGAAGAAGTTTCTGTGGAGTCGCTCATGAGTTACGGTATATGCTGTGGCACTCAGATGGGCATGTGTGGACCTAGCGGATGCCTAGCGAACGGTATGTGCCTGAGTGTGCTATGGTGAAAGTGAAATTCGGTGAAGGTGGTGTGATAGTATGGGGAATATTTTTCTGGTTTGGGCTCGGACCATTAGTTCTGGTTGATGGTACAATGAACGCAGATATCTGTGAAAGCATTTTAGACGGTAGCAAGCTTCCACACCGGAGCAACAGTTTGGAATCGGATATTTCTGAACCCCATCGAACATCTTCGGGATGAACTAGAGCGTCGGTTGCGTGCCAGACCAATTCGTCCAAAATCCCGATAACAACTATTCACCAAATTTCAGGAAGAATGGAAATATTCCACGTTCAGTGGATCAAAACTTAGTGGAAAGCCTTCCGCGAAAAATAACGCTGTAATAGTAGCAAAAGGAGGTCCTACACGCTATTAGTTCCATGGCTGGTGTCTTTAGAACAAACAGTAAGGGGTGTCCTTAGACTTCCGGCCAGATAATGTAATATCCTACGGAAACTTAAGAGGTACAAACTGGAATGTAAAGCCCCCACAGCCTTAGCTATCTGCTCTTATGCTGCAGAATATGCCTGCCGCGTATGGTATACAGCACGTCGCATCATGCCAGATGTGTGGATCCAGCTTTGAACGAGGCATGCAGGGTGATCATAAGCTTTCTAAAACCGACTGCTGTGGATATGTTACACTGCCTTGCTGGCATTGCACTTCCGATCATTCGCCGGAAAGTTACTGTGGGCCCTGAACGACTTAAGACTAGCTTCCTCTTTGCCTACCAGCTGCCTCATTCGAGTCTAAAATCCCAGAAAGTGTTCTCCATTCATCAAAGGCCTTGGAAGGACCTCCAGACTTCTTCCGAGGGCGTCAAAAGTTCAAGACAGGGCGCAACTGTGTGGACTGCGTCCAGCTCGCCACAGCAGGGACTTGACTGTGTGGAGATTTGATCGAGAGCTCGTGTCGGTAGATGCAGATCTGCTCTCTGGCAATGGATTTTCAAGTCAGAAGACACCAAGTGCATTCATGGTGAAGAACAGACTGTTCCGCTTTTGTGTTAGTGACCTTTATGTCCATTGTCATGTTCGAAACAAAACTGAATGCTTGTCAATAATAATGCCAGAGGTATAGCACAGTTTTGGACAAATAAATAAATATCTGATTCCAGTGTTGTATTGTATACATAGGCTATATGCACTGACATGCCAAAGTCGTGCGGTATGGGTCTAGTACCGTGTAGGCCCTCTAGCTCGGCTAAGTGCAGCATCTGCCCGTGGCATCGATTCCACAAGTGGAAGAAACACCTGTAGAGAGATTCAGACCCATGGCATTTGGATAGCTGTTCACAACTTCCTGAAGGGTCTTGGGTGTGAATGGACCTTATTACCACCTTCCATAAATGCTCGACAGTGTTCAGATCAGACGAACAAAGTGGCTACAGCAGTTGTTGAGACTCTCGTTAACGCTCCTCGAACCAGTTCTGGACAACTTAGGCCCGATGACACGGTCCATTATTCTGCTGGAATATCTCATCGTTGTAGGGATACGTGAGGTCTATGAAGGGTTACAAGTGGTCACCAAGCAGTTCAACGTAGCAGTCACTTGTTAGTGACCTGCTCAGATGGATCAGTGGATCCAGCCCATGGCACGTGAACACACACACACACACCATCATTATGGAGCTACCACCAGCCTGTATGGTGCCTTGTTGAGAGCTGGAATCAGCCGGGCTGAGTGGCACAGGTGATTAAGGCGCTGGCCTTCTGATTCCAACTTGGCATGTTCGATCTTGGCTCAGTCCGGTGGTATTTGAAGGTGCTCAAATACGTCAGCCTCGTGTCGGTAGATTTACTGGCAGTTAAAAGAACTCTTGCGGAACTAATTTCCGGTTCCTCGACGTCTCTGAAAACCGTAAAAGTAGTAACTGGGACCAATAACCTTAAATTATTACAACTAGGGCCCATGGTTTCATGCGGTATGCGCCATATCCGAACCCTATAATCAGCTCGAAACAGGTGAAACAGCGACTCATCGGACCGAGTTACATGTTGTCATTCCTCCGGGGTCAAATCAGCTACTTCACGCGCCCAGGTGAGCTGCTGTGCCCGATATTGTGGTGTTAACAAGGTTACTCTGGTAGGTAATCTGCTCTCATATCCCACTAACATTAAAGAACGCTGCACTGACTTGCTTGTATATGCGTCTGGTGCCTCCTGTATTGAGTGGGGATATGATTTGAGTCAGTGTGGCTTGTCTATTACCGCTTAGAATTCTAGCCAAACGCCGACAATCCGCTGGTCTCTGTGGGTGGTAACGCCTTCCGTTAGGTATTCCCGATACACACGTGACGCCGTCGATCGAGGAATGTGAAGTGTCCGCACAATTTCGACAGTAGAATATTCTATACATCTGGCCCTCACTATCATTCCCCTTTCAAAGGGCGATAATTCACGTCGCCTTGAATCGACCATCTCGGACGGTGTTTGCATTCGCTTTTGAGGTGTCAGATCACACCGGATAGAGGTCTGGGCACTGCGAGGACGTCACGGTACGGTGGCGCGTGCGATTATTACCTTTAAATACTGTTTTTTTTTTTTTTTTTTTTTTTTTTTTGCTAGTTGTTTTACGTCGCTCTGACACAGATAGGTCTTATGGCGACGATGGGACAGGAAAGGGCCAGGAGTGGGAAGGAAGCGGCCGTGGCCTTAATTAAGGTACAGCCCCAGCATTTGCCTGGTGTGAAAATGGGAAACCACGGAAAAACATCTTCAGGGCTGCCGACAGTGGGGTTCGAACCTACTATCTCCCGAATACTGGATACTGGCCGCACTTAAGCGACTGCAGCTATCGAGCTCGGTTTAAATACTGTTATCCCATGACTTGTGGTATATCAGTGTATGAATGGAGCAGTGCGAACTACTTCTGGCTGGCCACCACGAGGATTGGACCGTTTAAAGAGCTGGTGTCGGCAGACATAAAAGTACATACATACAGAGAGGGTGGGGGAGAGAGGGAGATAGGCGGCAGGCACTGCTCGTCGAAATTTATAAATACGTCATAATACTCGGTTCAAAGTTTCCGGAATTCATTGATAACACCGAACAATATACATGATGTCTCAAATCTTTTGGGTCGAATTGAAACTGGTAATAGTGGGTCCACAACCAATTGTATTGAGATACGGAACCAATGGTCGGAGATGCATATTTATTGTGTTATGGACATACACAGCGTACACTGCATAACAACGTTTTATTCATAGTAATTGTTTTAAGTGACGACCGCCAGTCTGAGTCCATGCATGGCAATGGCGTATGATGTTCTGCCGGACTTTCTCCAAGATCCCTGGTGTCTGTTGTACCAGTAGGCAGGCAGCTTGGACCTCTAGCAAGCAGATCTTCATCCGTTTCTACGGGGGTTTCATATACCAACGACTTGACGTAACCCCAGAGAAAAATGTCCAGAGGTTTGAGATCCAGCGACCGCGCTGGCCAAGGGACAGGACCTCCCCTTTCAATCCAATGAAGAAGGTGCGTGTTGTTCAGGTGGTCGTGAGCATTAACATCGAAGTGGGCTGGTGCACCGTCGTGTTGAAACCACATCTTTTCGCGGACAACAAAGGGTACAGTCTCCAGGAATTGTGGCAGCACATCTCGCGGCAACACCAGGTAACTTGGACCAGTCAAACGGGGAGGCAGCAAATAAGGTCCTTGGACAATGACCGCTCATACGTTGACGGAGAATTGTTGCTGGTGGCCACCGATCCGGGTGGCGTGGGGACTGTCCTCACTTCGGACATGGCTGTTGTGGCTGTTGAAAACACCATGACGGGTGAATAAGGCCTCATCCGTGAACAATAGAAACTGTACAGAGTTCGGCACTACAGCACTGCGTCGGATAATCCATTGGCAGAAGAGAACGCCGGTCTCAAAATCCGTTGGTCACAGTGCTTGCACACGTTCTTTTTTTTTAATGTCGTGTGGCTATTTCTAGCCGAGTGCAGCCCTTGTAAGGCAGACCCTCCGATGAGGGTGGGCAGCATCTGCCATTTGTAGGTAACTGCGTGTTATTGTGGTGGAGGATAGTGTTATGTGGGGTGTGTGAGTTGCAGGGATGTTGGGGACAGCACAAACACTCAGCCCCCGGGCCATTGAAATTAACCAATTAAGGTTAAAATCCCCGACCCGGCCGGGAATCGAACCCGGGACCCTCTGAACCGAAGGCCAGCACGCTGACCATTCAGCCAACGAGTCGGACACACGTTCTTTATGATAGGGGTGTAATATCCGTTCCGCCAGTACTCTCCACACTGTATCCTTCGAAGTGTACGTTTCATGGGCACGTTGAAGGGTGCTTATTGCTGAGTGGTCGGCCACACGATCCAACACCATCTCCTCAAAGTTTGATATTAAGTCATATCTTTGGCGGGAAACTTGGCCGGCTCTCTGTGGCGTGAACAATCCCACCTCTCGTAAGTTGATATCCACGAAGATAAACGTCTTCCAATTAGGATGGCGCCTGTTGGGAAAGCGTTCTCTGTCCATTTGTGCTTCTTTACGGGCACTATATCCTGCCGCACCATACGTTAAATGCATGTCTGCCAACTCTCGTGACGAGTAACGTTCTTTTTTTTTTTTTTTTATGCTACGGGCTTTACGTCGCACCGACACAGATAGGTCTTATGGCGACGATGAGTAACGTTCTATCTTTGACTACGCGACATGCACTGTACACAGTAACACACCTCACCATGGATGCATCACAAGCTGCCTGATGCAGTGGACAACTGACACCAGGGATAGTGGTGTGGTTGCAGCACAGACTAATGCGCCGCTGCGATGCATGTGGTCGTCACATGACTCACATGCTATGAGCTAATTTGTGTGCAGTAAGTCTTTTGGATCGTCAGGGGTGTACGCTGTTTATCACATGCTGCCTGTTCAGTGTACGACAGACATCCGGGATCTTTGCAAGAGTGCGGAAGAGCTGCTTGCGCCGTTGCATACATGTATTGAGACTGGCGGTCGCTACTTTGAACAATTACTATGAGCTTTGCGGAGTACACTGTGTATGTCCATAACACGAAAAATACGCATTTCCGACCATTGGTTCCCTATCTCAATATAATCGGTTGTGGACCCACTATCACCTGTTTCAATTTGACCCAGAGGTTTGAGACACCCTGTACATACAAACACTATTGCACAGCATACCCTTCAAAAATTGTTCCCTTCTGCAACTAGGCTATATACTTTTGCCAATGTATGTAAAGTTCCTGGAAGCTATTTTGTTAAACCAGTTTCAGTGCTCTTATCGCGTTGACAGTAATCTCGTCAGCATCCATGAATTTCCGTCCCTTCAGATGTTTTCTCAGGCATGGGAGCAGAAAGTAATCAGGTCGTGGGAGATCAGGGATTAAGGTAGGTGCTCTAAAGCAGTTCTACTGTGTCTGGCAAAGAACTCTTTTACGATAACTGCTCAATGTGCACGTGCATTGTCATGCAAAAAGAACTAGTTGTTTTGCTCCCATTTTTCAAGACGACTCCTCACTGCGTCCCTGAGGCGATGAAGGATATCTACGTACAGTTCTTTCTTTACAGTAAGGCCGTTTGTAATGAACTCATAATTGAAGAAACCCTGATAGTGAAAGAAAACTTCCAACGTAACTTTGCCTTTGGCAGTATCCCCAAGAAAACTTTGTTTCCGAGGAGGTGATTTCTTCGACTTCCACTCACGTGACTGTCGTTTAGGCACCGGCTCGTACAAATAACACACCTTTCGGGAAACGTGATGCATATTTAGATGTTTGTGAAGAATTACGTGGAGACTTGGTACTGAAATTCCGACATCTGCTGCTATCTGTCCTATACTTTTCTGTCCGTCATTCCTCACAGCATTACACACACACACACACACACACACACACACACACACACACACTGAACTTTCTCTTCATTTGTTGCATTTGACGGATGGCCACTGCGTGGGTCATCTTTGACGCTAGCACGCCCATCAGAAAAACGTTTGTACCACAAGTAAACCTGAGTCTTTTTCGTTACTTCTTCGCCTTGAGTTTCTTCAAGCAATCTTACTGTCTCTACAGGAGATTTTTATAACAAAACACAAAACTTGAACAAACATTCGCAAAGAACACACGGCTGTTATGCAACAACAACAACAACAATCGCTATGATCGCGGGGACTTAATTGCACCAATGTCATTATTATTGACAGCAATACTATTCTTTGGTATTTATAAATGCGTACGTATTGCGGTACCATTCCGGGAACTTTTTGAACCTAGTAATAGTTACACTTCGACATAACGACACTAGGCATGACATATTCATTCATAAAAGGATGAATGGGAAGGTTGTGTATTGTGAATTAGGTTGATGATGAAAGTGATGCAGTGGATAAGAATGTGGAAAACTCGTTATGGAAGAAAGCTGTTGTTGATTGTTATCTACGTTTTGGCCGGCGCTGGTGGTCTTCTAGTTAGCACGCTAATGTCTTGTAACCGGGATTGTGGGTTAGATCTTGGCCGTGATCGGGAATTTTTGAAGTTCATGTCATCATGTTAAAAATCTTAGTTGATGTAAAGTGCTTGCTGTATACAACGGCAGTGGCGCAGTCTGTCGGTGAGAACGGAACATCGAAATTAATACTCAAGCCGCCTTCCCGCCTGCAACTTTCATGTTCAGCATCAGAGATTATTCTAATAATAATAATAATAATAATAATAATAATAATAATAATGTACCTCTTACAGTTCTGGTATCGTTTGAATGATTCGCATTTCGTAAAGAGCATTGGTCTCCGAAACGCATCCAGAAGACCTGCAGGCATTGAAGTCTCGTGGTCAGCGTAAAGACATCCTCAGTTGTAATGTCTCTGATTTCAGACAGCTTCTCAGTTAGGTTTCACGATTCTGATAAGGAAATTGTTTGGGTTGGAGCAGACAGACTGCAGCGAAACGTTACCAGTACCGCATGTCTGCCGTTGTTACTCGTACATAGACTTTTCGTAGCATGAGAAAATTGAGTTATTCTGAACAGAAAAGTGGCAGTTTCGTCGGTGCTGTTAATATAGTATAATCATAACCTGCATGTTCATGTAGGTCAATAGATGACCAGGATTTCATACTGCGTAATATTGTAGCTTCCATTGTAGACGATACTGAAGTATAAAACCCTACTAATTTGATATATTCATATACGGTACGTGTTAGTAAAATAGGTTTGTAGAGCATGAAATTATGTTTGTTGTCAAAATCTCATTTTCGGTACAAAGTATTTTATTCAACGAGGGGCAGACCGAGAATAAAATGCCGAGTTTTTTTAATCTCGCTCAAAAAAATTCCTGCCCGAAACGTTGCGTGATAATTATTTTCCGTACTCGGAGGCTATGAGATACTTGATGTCCTCTTGTAAGCCGCACGTATTCCCGGTACACTATAAAGTGGTTTTAAGCCTGTATATTGTAACTTGTCACCATTACATCTTAGAACATACTAGGTATTATACAACTGCCACTCTTAACTAGGGATCCCAGTTTTTTCATGACTGTGTAAGAATTTATAACTATAGGGTCATGATGTTAAATTGGCGTCTCTCGCCAGTTTCAAAACTAATGACTTATTTTTTCTACGAACTCATTTGATAGAATAATAATTTTGAGTCGTCTTCCGAACACACGATTCTTGATAACCTGAAGGCTGGTCTGGCTTTGTTGTTTTTTTCTGACCATATGCTATGAACTTTATTAAATATCTGCATGCAGAGCATCTGTAGGAGCACAGGAATTTCGGCGATTGCTTCTTTAAGGGCCTGTTGTGTTGAGCTAATTGCAGAGGGGCGGGCGCGTTACAGACGGCTATGAATTATTCAGCCGGCGGTGGCGAGGGGCGGCGCCATGTAGATGAGCAGAGAGAGGCAGCGTCTGACAGCGCGGCCGAGAAGCGAACAATTTAATATTGCAGAGGGCATTCAAGTGTAACTGAGACGGGTACAGACTGTTCCACAATAACGGCGAGTACAGGCGGCCATGCAATATGTGCTCCACATAGTTCCTTGATCTGAGATTCAGTTACTTGATTTAACGTATCCAGCAATATAACGGCATTTGGTAGCCTGCCTGGTGGTCATGGTTGTTAAGACGTCCAGTCTGTATATTCTGACACCGTGGGTAACCGTTTCCAGTCTTTATCGGAATGTTGGCCGGCAGGGTAGAAGAGGTGGTGGTATTCTATACAATTTCTAAGCACCAAATTGAGTGCCAGAAGCCTGGATTTAATTCCGAATCTCTCCGCAGTGTTCATATAGGCATATGACGCTGTTGCTCGTGATTCGTCCGTCTGCCTTGAGGAGACCCATTGGTGTTATTCGACTGGAGTATGCTATGTGCCGACACAGGGTTTCACCTCCTCCCCACCTCATTATTACCACCACAAAACCAGACGCGTCGGTCGCACATGGACGGCAACAGACCTGCATCAGGCGAGGCGAACATGTCCTCAGACACTCCTGGTACTAAAAGCCATACGCTAAATAAAACTATATTTGATGATTATGACTTATTATGTAATTCTAGCGTATTGACCATAATTTTACAACCTGACTAATCTAGCATACTCGCGCTTTCACTCGTTTTTTATTTATTTTTTACGGAGATGCCATCTATTTGCTATAAAATTACTTGCTGGATAGATCTAACATTCGCACGTCCTTCATTGTGATTTTCATTGGTATCAAGTTATTTGCAAGTTTGTTGTGTGTTTCACTTCTTTCTTTCTTTAAAAAAAAATATTGCAGTGACCTTTGTCCAGGAGACATTTGCTTGTAATCTGTGTACAAAGTATAGGCCTATAAACGAACCCATACACTCGTTTTAAAAATATTTATTATAATCGAGTATTTGAAGAAATACATTTGTCGTTGTCCACGATTTAGGAGCCCAGGTGCCGTTCATAATCCATCTTAGGAATAGGCCTACACATTAAAAAGCGTAGTTGCTAAAATAACGAAACTGCCTTTATATATGATCCTGCCATAGGGAAATCCAACAACTTAAGAAGTCTCTTTGAGTTTATAAAGCATTTTCGGTACAGGTGCCATGTTAGGAGAGCTAGCTGACTGAGCGAGTTGGCCGTGCGGTTAGGGCTGCGCAGCTGTGAGCTTGTATTCGGGACATTGTGGGTTTGAATCCCACTGTCGGCAGACTTGAAGATGGTTTTCCGTGCTTTCCCATTTTCACACCAGGCAAATGCTGGGGCTGTACTTTGATTAAGGCCACAGCGGCTTCCTTCCCACTCCTACATCCCGTTCCTGTCCCATCTTCTCCGTAAGACCTATCCGTGTCTGTGCGGCATAAAGCCAATTGTAAACAAAACAAAAAATAGAGCTAGCTGAAAACTAATGTAGCATTACTGTCCAAGAAGAAGTCGTGGAAAGTATAGTAGGTTGTTGAGAAGGCGATAAGAGTTGCTTCTCGTGTAGCCCTCCATTGCTCATCGTAGCAAATCTGAATGACTAAAGGAGAAATATTTTTTGAAGCAGAGAAACACAAATATGTTGCCCCTACCTGGTCCTGAAGCGTCCTTGTGTGGAGATGACTGATTGGCTAGTTGTACTTTTTTCCAGGTTTTTAAAATCTTTATTAGAATTCTTCAACACTGGTGCTCGAGTTGTAGAAATTGACTAAACGAATAAAAGTAACACACGAACTGTTGTGAGTGGTTCTGAGTTAGTATTGAAGGATTCATGAAAGTTACAGTTGGACATTTATCGACAATAGCGTGTTATTTACGTTTATGTCCGGCTCCATGGCTGAAGCACCACCCTTGTTAAACACTTGTAGCGTGGCACCAACTTTTGAATGCCTGTGTCATATGAGTTTGCCGCCCAAGACCCAAACCACATATAACAGCCATCTCAAGAACAGCGTTGTTGTTAAAACGTTGTCCTGTCAGAAATATCTGCAATTGGGCGTGGTCGGGGTAGTATGGACGGTGGTCAGATATGTCCCACACGAATTGCTGCAGAAGAGTCGGCGTGTCCCTCGTTGTATGGGACCGTGCGGCTCTTTCGGAACTTACAGTTGAACAAAATATTGTACCGAGGTACCTGTGTTTTTTTGCTGTTAGAGAAGCTGAATATGATTAGTTAGTTTAAAATCTCACTTCGGATTTTAGGTAGACCTGTTAGACCTTTGACAGGTGTTTGCCATGATAAGTGTTGAATCAAGACCAACTACAATGTCTCAGACCTTAACCGACCTATCGAAACTGTCCATAATGGCGGCAGCTGGAGTGCTAGCATGCGTTTGTTTTGATTTGTGTATGCCGTGTTGTTACCAAATATTTACGGAAATTTGAATATTATTAATCGTACATTATATTTATTTTTAGTCTTAAGAAGGTTATAGATACTCTTTCATTGCCGTAATAAGTTGTTTGTTCTTAAAGAGCTGATTTATTCTATCAATATCGCTGGTGATTAGGTTAATGTTGATTCTCGTGTTCTTCTCTGAAAGTTTTTTCTTCATTTTTAGTTTCGTATGCAATATGTTTATAGTTTAATGTGCTGTGTGCCTGGATGTAAGTAAGAACTTCAGTGTTCCCGCTTCCAGAAGACCTAGTATTACGGCAAAATTGGGTTAAGAGCATTCGTAAGGAAAACTTCGATCCGAATCATAGGACTAATAATGTTGTGTACATTAATCATTTTATCATTTTTGAAATCAAATGTATTGTCAGGGAAGATATTATTTATTTACCCATAGAAGGTGGTGATCTCATTCGAGTGCCGCGCAAACTTCCGACGTTAAAACTAATGATGCCTATCCTAGCATTTGCCTTATCAGCCAACGTACGGTATCTTAATACAGAGAAAATTAAATCAGTCCCAGAAAGATCCGGAAAATCATGACTAAGATTTTTGATTTAGAGACTAAATTAATCTTAAACGTTGGTGCAAGAATGATGTAATTAATTTTCAACGTTTTACAATGAAAATGCGTAAACTAAACGTAACCCCATATCCCGTGAGTGAACGTGAGGATTACGTTTTTTATATAAAATACAATTATGCCATCAATTCTGGTGAGTTTTAAGTTGACGAGTGTTTCAGATGGTCATGTGTATCATACAAATATCGCTTGTACCTACTTAACAATACAGGTGGATTCTGGGGGGTTGAAATTTTATTGGAGAAATTTGTTTGCGTGTTTTACATAATGGGCTGTGGTTAATGGTAGTGTTACATAGTATTTCATGTAAGGTTAATAATGTTCTTTGTTGAGATCTATATCTCTTATTTGCTGACCGGAGATTCATATGTGAAATATTTTTATACTCTGTGCCTGTTTCAACCTGACGTTGATACAATTATTTCCCCACCCCCTGAAATTACATTTAGACTTACAATACGCGATAACGCTACTTTTGGTGTTTAATTATTCATATTTTGAGTTAGTGAGTTGCATTTCATGACGTTTGACTTGTGATATTTTCTTTAGGTGACTCGAAATAAACATGCATAACCTTCCCCTCAACCTCTCATATCGCACACCGATGTCCGCCATGTTTCTTCTGGATTACGGTCTGATGTAATTGTAGTTGGTCTTGGTTGAATGTTGAATCGTATTGATGGTGAAATTGAAGAATAAGAGATCCTCTTGCTGGCATAATTGATTTATACCCTCTATAAACACTACTTTTCGTCTATCTTGACTAATTGTGAGAAGAATTTCCTCACTAGAAAGAAAGATCACTGGTGTTTTAAAACTTTGCGGGTGGTTGCATCGGCCTATTCATTGTGATTGGTTAATTGTTCATCTTATCTCGCATTATGATATTGATATCCCTAAAAGAACTTTCTCGCTTGTAGTAAATTTTCACCGAGCTCGATAGCTGCAGTCGCTTAAGTGCGGCCAGTATCCAGTAATCGGGAGATAGTGGGTTCGAGCCGCACTGTCGGCAGCCCTGAAGATGGTTTTCCGTGGTTTCGCATTTTCTCAGCAGGCAAATGCCGGGGCTGTACCTTAATTAAGGCCACGGCCACTTCCTTCCAATTCCTAGGCCTTTCCTCTCCCATCGTCGCCGTAACACATATATGTGTCGGTGCGACGTAAAGCAAAAAAAAAAAAAAAAAAAAAGAAAAAAAAAAAAAAAAAGTAAATTTTCAAAGAATTCAGAATGGAGTTAAATCTGATCGGGATGTGGCAAAGCGTCGATAGCCAATACTAGACACAGGACAGGGTCAGGCATATCTTCCTGTGACGTTATGCATGTTCCTCTTTTCGCCCTTTCTGCGTTAATTTCCCTTTGTCAACTATTATTCTCCAATTCACACTTCTTGTTTTAAAAAATCACTATGAGTCTTGTCCCGCCGTGGACGCGATTCATCTTTCACTAGAAACCAGCATATCAAGTACTGGGTGTGATGAAGAGGCAAATGTATTTTTAGTGAGAAGAGACGTTGTTGTTGTTGTTGTTGTTGTTGTTGTTGAGTATTTATCCCGAAGGGTGGTTTTGATTCTCGAAATCTCCGCGATCAGCTGCCATTGATGGCCTAAACGTCACTGAAGAGGCGTACTAGGGAAGTGAGGAGTGCAGTAGTTTCCCGTTGCTTTCCTCTCTGAGCAAGAAGTTGGTGTTACTTATCAGTCTACCAAGCCCACTGAAATGCATTCACCAACCGACTATATGAGAGACATTTTCACACCATTTATAGCAGGGACTGACATTACTAGCATCGCTCTTACCTGTCACTTTCATATTCTCAAAGCCAAGGACGAAACTGAGACAAGTCATTGAAAGTAACAAATTTGTTCTAGCCCATAACAGAATACACTGTAAAATCGAAGTCTCACGAGAAAAAGCTGAAAGACACATTATTATTAACCCTCTCGGTTGTTTCCCCTATGGCTGAAGATCTTCCTTGATATTTTTTGTGAGGTTTCTCTATGTTCTCCTCCTGAAGTTTTATGAATACGCTAACAACTGTAGGTCAAATTATACTTTTGATTTTAAGAGACCATCGTAGCCACACACTCCCACATGATTTTGTACAGGGTATCTTGCCCAATATCACCAGTTGGATGGAGTCCTTTACTTGCACTGTGGCCAAATAATAGAAGTTGTCGTTGGAGACAGAAAGTGAACAACTTCCCAATTTTCGGTTCGTTTTAAAAATTGAGTCTTGGCCGTGCGCGTGGAGGCGCGCGGCTGTGAGCTTGCATCCGGGAGACAGTAGGTTCGTATCCCACTGTCGGCAGCCCTGAAGATGGTTTTCCGTGGTTTCCCATTTTCACACCAGGCAAATGCTGGGGCTGTACCTTAATTAAGGCCACGGCCGCTTCCTTCCAACTCCTAGGTCTTTCCTATCCCATTGTCGCTATAAGACCTATCTGTGTCGGTGCGACGTAAAGCCCCTAGCAAAAAAAGAATTGAGTCGTTGGTTTTATGTTCTGTCCAAGAAATCCGGAGTATTCTTCTCATTATTTTCATTTTCTCTCGGTTGATCTCAGATCCAAGTCGACTTTCATCTTAAACTTTCTTGAGTAGAAAATTCTTCCTCGTCTGCTTTGATGAGGGTAGTATCATCAGCGAACCTCAAATGTGAAATCTTCCTATCACCAACTGTTACTCCTCCATTACGTCCTTCAAGTGCAGATGCACCTCTTATTACATATTCTCCACATACAGTACATTAAAGAGAAGAAGGAATTGGATACAACCTTGCGGAACTTCTTCTTCTGCCGCATTTCCAACACCTGTGGGGTCGCGGGTGCGAACTGCGTCGCACATGTGGATTTGACCCTGTTTTACGACCGGATGCCTTTCCTTACACCACTTCTATACGGAGGGATGTAATCACTATTGTGTGTTTTTGTGGTGGTTGGTAGTGTACGTGTTGTCTGAATATGAAAAGGAAAGTCCCCGAGCCAGAATAATTGATCAGACGCGATTAAAATGCCCGGCCCGGTCCAGCCCGAAATCGAACCCGGGTCTCTCTGAACCGAAGGCCTCCGCGCTGACCATTGAGCCAAGGAGTCGGATCTTGTGGAACTCGTTTGTGCACTTTGAAATATTCAGAACATTTCTTGTTTGTTTACCCGAACATTAGCGGCGTTTGCCTCATAACAGATTTTTTTATAACCCACGCTGGATGTTTTGAGTTTCCATTTCTCCAAGGGCTGCCCACAGATTTTGCCATTTGAAGGAATCGAAGGCCCTTGGTTAGTCTAGAAAGCATGCCATCATGAGGATGTCGAATTCTGTTTTTCTCAGTCAGTTACTTGTCTTATTTGGAATCTGTTCTCTGGTACCTTTTCCTTTCACAAAATCCCATCGTTAAGAGGGAATTTGCCATTGTACGAAGTGAGTCAATCTTTCTTTCAGAATATACATTATAATCTTTTACTTGCATGGAAAATTAAGGTCATTATGCTTTAGTTAATAATAATAATAATAATAGATCTGACCAGTTCACAAATGCATTGTCCTCATTCTGAGTTCAAGAGAGGGGAGTGTCATGCACGATTGTAATTCACAATCCTTGTAGATAAGAGTGTAACGACTTATTTTCACTAATTTGTAAGGCATCTAGGCATATAGACTATAGTTATGTAGACTGTATGAGTCGTTGGTAGGTAATTTCATCACCACAGATATCCGACCTGCTTCTTTGAGCATAAGAGCAGGTAAAATGTATGGGATACGGGTAATCCATCCATTTTTTAGGGGTCCTGATATTTTCTTACTCACGATAAATTCGAGATTCGAAGAATCTTCAATAATGATGACCATGTTGTTTTCTGTCGATCATCTCTGTCTTAAGAGAGCAACAATGTGACGTATCTCTTAGACTGCCCTGATTTGTTGCGCGACTGTGGGTGTATTTGTAGTAAGAGACGAGCGCGTGCTCTGTTTGTTTACCTAGCGCAGGCCGGCGCGCTGCTCGGAGATCCATAAGCACCCATTACCCACAAGAGCTTCATCCCTTGTGTTTTACCGACCCTAAAACCTTCTCTGGGTTTACAGCTTCCAGAATTGGTCATAACCTTGACAGAGCCGGGACGGGCGGTTTAACGACACAATTGCTTTATGAATCCGGCTGGCGCGACACTTCTTACGACAGTGACAAATGACTGACAGCTGGCGTCAGGCTGGCTGAGGGAAGCGGTAGCCGGCCCATGTGGACCACTGGAGCAAAATTTGACTTCCTATCATATAATGGTTAGTCCTGCTATCGAAAATATACCAAAATACGAACTACTTGCAACACGCAGTATGTTCAGATATGTGTAAGTTCTTTTGAAAATATTCTGTGTTACACATGTTTGGGATACGGGAGATGTGTGCATGGTGGACGTAGGGTAGGATCTGATGCCATGCATGACAAATGTGACAGGAAATAGATCAAAGCTGAAACTATTTCACCGGAAGGATTTGAGAAACAATGGTGATGGGACGAGCGTCTCGACGGTGATGGATGTCAGCGCCTCTTCCTTTCCCTCGTACAGGCTGTCCGGATCCCCTCCAATCCTTTTATTAGCACATACATGAAACGTGAGATTATGTATTATGTACATACATTTAATATTCTTCGGTCATGAGTACTAGGCAATCAACTGCGCTGGAGGAACAGTTTGTAAGGAATAATAATAATAATAATAATAATAATAATAATAATAATAATAATAATAATAATAGTATTTGCTTTAGGTCCCACTAACTACTTTTACGGTCTTCGGAGACGCCGAGGTGCCGGAATTTAGTCCCGCAGGAGTTCTTTTACGTGCCAGTAAATCTACCGACACGGGACTGTCGTATTTGAGCACCTTCAAATACCACCGGACTGAGCCAGGATCGAACCTGCCAAGTTGGGGTTAGAACGCCAGCGCCTTAACCGTCTGAGCCACTCAGCCCGGCTTTTTAATTATTATCAAAGTATAGTCCACCTCTCACGTAAATACAAACCATGTGGATACCCAGAATAAACATATCTATTGGTTCAGTTGTGTCTGAGAAAAGTCTGCTTACGAGAACCTCATACCTCAGATACGACTACTTTCGTTGAGAATATCGTTGATCATAACTGGGAACTCACTGCATTCTCTTTCTTTTTTTGTGACAGTAAGTTATTTTATCACCTTTCAAAATGTTCAGAACTTGTTAGTTGATGACGTTAACTTATTCCGTTACTTTCGGAAAAGGAATAATATTCCCATTACGATGTGATGTAAACCCAAACAAATATTTTGAAATCTGGTTTTGTGAAATCTCAGCAACACCATTTTGGCCTAGTTCTCCATTGTTGAGTTGTAGAACCCATTTACCATAGTTGGGATCTCCAGCAATTCCACTATTTTTAGGTTTAAGATCTTAAGCTTGCGCCATATGGTAGACTGAATACGGGTCGGAAACAGCGAGGATATAAAATCCTGCTGGCACTGACATTTGAAGTCGTTTGAAAAGGTTCAAAACATCTGCAGCTAATTTGATTGTCGTTTTCGATTTCCTGTCGTTTATGTAAATTTCGGATTTGCTTTCCTCCTTTTTGTTGCAACTCCTTTCAACATCTCATTGAACTCAAGTCAAAATACAGAATTCTTGTATTTGCTTTAAAGTTGTAAATTGATCAATAATAGAGAGCAAACCGTTATATTTTTGGTCCAGCAATATGGCGGCCATGCGTGTCCTTTTGCTTCGTCCCTGGCAGCTCATTGGTAATATGTTCTATCTTATTCTGTTCCCGTTGGTTGGTACCGATGGTATTGCCGTATTGCTGATATGGTGACAGACACAAAACTCGGCTTCAGCGAGAGAATTCATTGTATTATGTGTCGCCATTTCTCTTTGTCCTCTTGAATGAAGTCCCACGAGCACCACAGAGAAGGCCACTTATATCCCATGTAAAATCAACTGTGGATGGATGCAGTGTGACTTTATGCCAACCGGTGAAGATGTGCGCGTCAACATTGCGAATATGGCACAATCACTTCGCTCAAAGAAACGTCTCTTTAAAAAGTACAACATTCGTGGTTGTAAGAGTTTCATTGTATTTTTCTTGTAAAGGAGAGATAACAACCGGTGTTGCTGAAACGTTGTCATTTTCTCATTATCGCTGCGAATGACGGACATAGGAATTTTATATGTATAGGTACAATATAGATAGTTCTGCCATTAATCGTATGGAGTAGGGTAAAATAAAAACGCGAGTTTGCTGTGTTAATTGATAATATTATTGTCGTGTTCCCAATTGCTGTAGTTACTCCATTTTAAGACATCGTAGGCTACAGTTTATTGATAGAATCGTGGTGTTCAGTTATTTGTGGAGATTTGATCGTGTGCTGTAGTGGAGAAGGCCATATGGTAGGTCGGCTTCAGGTCTATTCAGAACCCACTTATCACAAGAGCACTAGCTTCTAAGCCAGAAACCGACACTCGACAGTGTCACTTTCAGCTCTCTGATGTTGATTAACTGTCTGTTGAGGTGATAGTGGGAAGATTTTTTGTATGTATTTGAAAATACCACTTGATAGAGATTTGTCTTACGTCAGCTTATACGGAGTGTAGGAAGAATTGCCGTCCAATAACCACTAGCCATGGTTAAATGGGCAGGGCAATTAAAACGAGTATGAGAAGCAACCCTCTTACTCGTAATTGTCATCTTGAGTCAACTGGAGGATGTAAGGTAATGTATCATCTTTACCTATAAGTGGCATCATCAGTATCATTCCTTGCTTGAAGCTCACTACCGGTAATCTTATCAGAAACGTGCTGAGGAATATATGTTTCTAGATCTCCGCTAAGGATTCAAAGAGAAAAGGACATAAGATAAACGATGGGCTTCCGCAAGGATCTGAGTTAGCTCCTGTTCTCTTCAATTTCTGTACATATGACTTACCAGAAACCAAGTCAAGGAAATTAATTTATTCTGGTGATATTCCCTGAGCAAGTCAAGATCAAAGTTTCTCTGAAGCAGAAACAATACTTAAGTCAGAACTGAAGAAGTTATTTCCAACGATCCTGTCTCCAACTTGAGCCTAAAAAAACCCAGTTGTATCTACGTTCCACCTCCACAATTGATATGGAGGTTTTAAGCCAGCCGTCACATCCACAGGACAAACAATTCAACACTGCATCACAGCCAAATACCTAGGAGTAACCTTAGGCGGATCATTGACATACAAGACCCACATTTCAGATGTTTCTACCAAAAATAAAAAAAGGAATAACACACTCCAGAAACTAAGAGGGACTTAATGGGGAGCTAATGTTTCCGTACTCCGATCCACTGCTCTGAATCTTTGTTACTGAATACTGCTCCTCAATCTGGCTAAATAGTGTTCGTATCAAAATAATGGATACCGAACTAAAAATCAGACATACTGGTTGCATTCGTCCTACCAACACACACTGGCTACCTGTCCTAAGCAACATACTACCACCACCGTCACTGAGGAGAGTAGAATCTCTACTCAAGACACGAAAGAAAATTGCAAATATCCACATTTACCAATCCAAGCAGCTACAAAGAACTACAGTACAAGGTAAGCGACTGAAAGCTAGGCAACCATCATTGCACACGGCAAACAACTTTCCCCGGAGCTCTTTCACAACCTCAGATGCCTGGAAACATCAGAATATTCTTCTGTTTTACCACGAAATCGTTCAAAATGTACGTGTTTAGCCAGCTGGGTTCTACCTTCCCAGACTTAATTGGAGAATACTCAGTCGAATAAGGTTTGATCAAGGCAGCTGTGGCGAGCAGTTCTAGACAGTTCAACATGTTGCATTCGAGCTTTCCATGTTGTATCTTTCGTCTGTTATGTAGGCCTACATAACTTGTAAATACCTCTGTATGCTAAATTAAATAAATAAATACATAACCTGTTTCGTTTTCAGATTTCTCTTAGGATTTCACTCTTCATGTTTGTATTAGATGGGGGTTCTTTTGGACCTCGCTGAGGTTACCTGGGAATATGAGAGGGAGTGAACTAGTTACGCATGAGTATTCGTTACGCTGTTGACGTGACACTCCCAATATCTGCAGTCTTCTTGGATGGATAAATGCACTTCAAAACTTACCATTTTCACTTTTCTATTTCTTATTTTTAATTTCGTTTCTTTTCCTTAGATCTCATAAAATCCATATCAGTACTAATAGTTTCATATTCTAAGAGTTTCTTTTATATATAACATACTATCCACCTTTTGAAGTACTAAAACAAAATCATATCATTTGTTACCTAGCAACAAATTTTATTCTTTGAATAACAACAATTGTGAATTATACTGCATCATTTTTTTAACCTCAAGATCTACAGCAAGAGTGCTAAGATATCTACAAAAAATTATCTGCACTAAAAAGTGCTACATGAACTTCTATTTTTAAATCTTCAAGAAAAGTGTCATAAGTGTTACAATTGTGTTGACTTCTTGCCATTTTTTTGTATCGGCTGATGATGACATGGACATATGTCGAAACCGATCCCATAACATATTAAACATGTTGCTACATTAATGTGTGCAACAATATTATTGTATTGAATAGGTGGAACATCTTTCTCTTTTTAGCATTTTGCTCCTTTTCCCTAAAACCATGTTAGCTTATAGTCACCAATATTCAGCAAATAACCTCTCGACGTTGGCATCTTACAACGGGAAGCTGGAGCTATGGGGATCACCGATTTCTTTCAGACTTGATTTCGTCGAAAATATACATACTTGTCTTTGAGTATGTGTCTTTGGCCCTTACTAAACGAGAAAATGGCCCTGTAAGTTTAACAGCCTGTTAGCAGTTCGGGTTATAGTATATGTAGTACTGCTACCGCCTTATTATTATTATTATTATTATTATTATTATTATTATTATTATTATCCGTACGGCCATGCTGCCAACTCTGTACATTTAGAAAACAGGAAGGTCAAAGAGCAACATCTTTGCAGCATGGGACCTTTCATGGCATTATGATTAATTGGTGATAGAAAGCCACGGCACAAGAACTTGTGTTGGATGAGAACAGTTTAATTACAGACTATAGAACAAACGTATCACAATGTTCAATTGGCTTCACTTAAAAATTTGGCTATTGCTTGATATATACGGATGTCATAGCTGCTTAACGACGGAACGGAAGTGGGAAGTGGAACTTTGAGGTGTATAAGCGTTTGATATAAATTGGTTACTTGTGGTTTGTATCTAGTGCATCCTAAAATTGTATGGTTGAGGTCCGCTTCTTGATTGGGGTCAGAGGGACAATTTTGGGGCTCGATAACTTTGACTGGGATAAGATGCATGTCCAAGTCTCATTCTGATAATTGATGTGATATGGCGGCGAGTTAGAGATTTGGATTGAACCATGGTTTCTGTGGGATGTGTCTCTGGATGCTTGCCTTTGATGAGTTGAGTTGCTCTTTTGTAAGCCGTTCCTTGATGTGGCTTTGGAAGTCCGTGTATGGTAGGGGTAGTGCTTGGAACTGGCCTTCTGTGATGCTCTGCTTTACCAGTTGGTCTACTGTCTCATTGTGTATAATTCCAGTGTGGCCTTTGATCCACATAAGATGAATTTCTTTTCCGTTCTTCCTTAGCTTGTTATATACTACTTAGGATGTATTTATTCGAACGCGTGTACCTGCATGGTTGTTCTAGTTTTTGAATTGCACTCTTGGAGTCCGTGAGAATTAATATTCTGCTGAAGTGCTGGATGCCGTACGTGATAGGTGAGTTAATGGCAAGTATTTAAGCTGTGAATATTGAGGCTTCGTTGGGAAGAGAGAATTTCTTTTCCTTTGTTATTAGTCGTGGGAAATACGCACATTAATTATAACCTGTATCATAAACTCGTTTATTATCGTCCTGTCTTGCCACCCGAAACTTGACAAATCTTGGCTTTTTCTGTTATTTTTAATTCTACTCTTATAACCACTGAAGAGATGGAGAGAGTGAAATTGTTTACGTTTTACAACAAAAAAATCCAGGATAATAGTAAAATGCTGGTGTTTAATCTGCGCATTTCGTGAAAAAAGTAAAAGTAAACATGATCCGGTAGCGCGCCGCGAACCCGAGACAGATAAGCAGGATGTTAAATTTAGAGACTAGTTTCCTCGTTAAATAGTGGCCAATGACAAAAACCTCTGGACACGTATCAGTTTATATTTGACGTAGATAAACCTCTGGAAGTTTGAACGAAAGCGGTGACCCCATAACTGTGACCTCCCCGTGTTAGATTGTATCCTGGACCGACTAGCTTTGAATGTGGGTGAAAGACTGTCGAGGACCTGCGGTTCCCTGCAAGTTTTATGCTGGCTGATAGCCTCGTATAGCTCTTTTATATGATAATGTTAAGAGTGTTCCTGTGAGGGACGGCCCATAACTCTCAGCTCTTGGCAACTGATCGGGGACACACAAGAGCTGGTGATAATTGTTCACTCGCAACATGAGTTGCCCCAGCCTCTTTGGGCTGATGGCCAAAACTCTTGTCCCTTCCCTTCGTGTATTGCTTTACTAGTGTCGTGACTACCTCGAATAACTGTTTTACTTGGTTTCAAACAAAAACACTTTAAAACAGAAGCGCCTCTCCTTTGTTTTGAGCCGATCTCGTGTGCTGGACAGCGAACAACTTTGTGTTAGGAGTCTTCCCGCTTGTACTGTCATAATGTCTAAGCTTCACGTGAAAGATTGTTTTATTGTGAAGGTTTGTTTTGTTGATTACACTTTCAGTCGTACGAATTTTTATCAGTGCTTGAATAGCTTATGTTGAAGTGCATGTTCGTATTATGAAGTTAAAAACATGACTTCGTACTTATAGCAGATATTTCTATGGGATAGTAGGAGGTGATTAAAGAGTGCGTTATCATAGGGTTGCTAGCTCCCTCTGCGGATGAGTGGTAGAATATCCGCTTCCGGGGATACATGGATCGCGCATTCAAACCTGGTTCAGGTAGATGGGTTTTTGATAGGCGCGACAAAGTTCATTCAGCACTCTATGTACGATGTCGGCATGATCAAGATCTCTGGTCACGTATTTGTTGTATATCCAACAACATTAACCCATAACTGGATCGCCTGTGTCCTGGGAATTTTGTTTCTCTCTCCCCTGGGCAAAAGTTTGACCAGTTGACTTGAAATTCTCAGTAGTGTCCTAACGTCCAGTGAATTAGTAGCTGTAGCGTGAGTCATTGGTTTTGTTGCGTACAGTTGTTAGTTTCTCATCGTTAACATCCAAGTTCAGCGGACACTTGTGATTCGTTAGTGCTTGTATTTCGAGGTTTTTGTTTGTTGCTGGTCATAATGGGCTGATATTCTTACTGGTTTACTGAAAAGCGATGACAGAGATCAGTGATCAGTGATGAGCTGTGTGTGAACGTAGTGACCATGATACAAAGTCGAACGAAAATGCTGCTGATGATAGCAGTGTACAGCCAGTTGGGAAGTGCTTTTATGATATGACCAACATAATACAGATGGTCCAAAACTCCAACTGTTCGTGATAGGGCATGTTAGATTGATATAATTCGCCAATACATTTTCCAGGACCCAGGAGCGATGCAAAACATCTAACTGGGAAAACGCCTATATTTTGTTTCGATCGCCGTGTCGTTTTTCTTAGGTTGTTTTAGTAGGTACCAGAATGGTTTAATAAAAAATGCATTCAAGAAATTATATCTGGAAGGAAAAATGGTGGTAGGCACTAGAATTGTTTAATTAAAAAGTAAACTAAGAAACAAGTTACACCTGAAAGAAAAAATGTCTTCTGAACTCATTATTTAAACTTTGTAGTTCTCACTTTGCAAAAGTAAAAATTAAATGCACAGTTGCGTTGTGCATGTTTTGTGAAGTGTACAAAATGATCAAATTTTCTTTTTCGTCCTATCTCTAGCTGTTTGAAACTAAATATTAATAAAGTATGTTCATAACAAAAGGGATAAAATATAGTTAATAAACCATAGTTATTCATTTTCAACTTAACATTTATTGTAAAGTAACTAATTCAGATGATGCATCCCATGGAATCAACTGATCCCTAAACATAACATGGTTTAGTCGATCCAGTTACAGGTGAATTAAAAACTCTGCCATAGATCGCCCGACATAGTTCCGGTTTCTCTGCCATCTGTTAAAGTAAAATGGTATGTTAAAATTGTCACAGAGGTAGCCTAAATGGCTTCGGATCAGAACTCCTGTAGGTCATAAGGTAGCTGAGACCATGCCTTACTACTATTATTATTATTATTATTATTATTATCGAGTTGATTATTTCCTTGTTTCAGCAGTTTGTTATTGAAAGAGGTGTTTGTTATTGAGTAGAGCATGACAAATGAAACACTCCGTAAATTGAAATTCAATCACTACCTGACCCTGGGTGTCATCAACATACTGACCACGATGCTTCTCATAATGATTCCGCTGAGCTAGCTGTTAGGCCTTTTAAAAACAATTACAACAACAATAACATCAATCGTCATCTGCTTATGATCTAATCAGTATTTTTCTGAGTGGGTAATATGAGTATAGATGCAATTCCTTGGAGTAAGATGTTGGAAGAGAATATTCGAGCTACGTCAAGTATGTACATCGCGCCGAACAAGGCGTTCTAAATAATTAGTTGAAAATTATATCGCTCATACCTCTTCTCTTGATGTCTCTTCATGAGAGTTCCATATTAATTTAATATAACAACTTAAAACATTTCCACCAGACGAATATGTGCTCTTAATTGTTACAGCTGCAGGTTATTCCTGGTTCTTTCTCTCTGTATTTACCTTGCCTCTCTGTTGTTTCAGTCCTGAGTTTGAGGAACACACAGGAAGAGGAACCGCCAGATCCACAGCTCATGAGGCTGGACAATATGCTCATAGCAGAGGGAGTGGCAGGTCCTGAGAAGGGTGGCGGTGCAGGGGCGGCAGCGAGTGCTTCTGCGGCGGCGAGTGGTGGACCAGGACAACCAGACAATGCCATCGAACACTCGGATTACCGAGCCAAACTGGGTCAGATCCGTCAGATCTACCATCAAGAGCTGGAGAAGTATGAACAGGTTAGTCACACTTCAGAATCAGTGTCACCTTTTACTCTCTCTCTCTCTCTCTCTCTCTCTCTCTCTCTCTCTCTCTCTCTCTCTCTCTCTCTGGTCGCATTCTGCGTATGCTAAATTTTTTTTTTAATGTTATCTTCTTCTTCTTCCCACATCCGTGGGATCTTTGGTGCGAACTGTGTCGCATATGAGAATTTGGCCCTGTTTCACGGCCGGGTGCTCTTCCTGACGTCAACCCTATATGGAGGGATGTAATCACTATTGCGCGTGTCTGTTGGTGGTTGGTTGTGTGGTGTGTTGTCTGAATATGAAGAGGAGAGTGTTGGGACATACACAAACACCCAGACCCCGAGCCAGAAGAATTAATCAGAAGCGATTAGAATCCCCGACCCAGCCGGGAATCGAACGCAGGAACCTTTGAACCGAAGAAAAGTACGCTGACCATTCAGCCAGCGAGCCGGACATAGGGCTGACTACATCTCAGAGGTGGAATAAGATGACACTTGTACCACATGCCTATTCAACTTGCATCAGTCAGCTACCCTTCGGCAGTATGTAGCCTACTACGTATATACAGAATGTAACAATAAGACAGGCCAAACATTCAGGAGACATTCTTCACACGACTAATGTTCTTTTGGAACTCTGTCACTGGTTACACACGTGAATCACGTTGTTTTTTTTTTTTTTTTTTTTTTTACAATTTAGGCTACCTTACGTCGCACCGACACGAAGGAAAAGAAAATGTTATATAGACTTGGTTCCGAAAACTCTTTATTTCCATGTTAACTCATTTTCTACAACTCTGCACAGCGAAACACACAAGAAAAGAACGTACCAGCATACCACTTGAAATGTTCAAAATGCCCTCCGTCAGCACTGATACATGCGCCAACCCGCCGTCGCATTGAATTGCGGAAAGTGCATGAAATGAATAACATCGTTGGCCTCGCAAATCTAATACCGTTGGGACGGAAGGGAACTAGAGTTGAGCCAATGTAGTCATATAGAAAGAGGAAAGTCTGACGCAAGTTAGTGGATGTAATATTACTGATCTAGGGGCGTCGTAGTTGGCAGCCCCTGAGAACCATTTCCATCTCTATATTCCTTACAATGCCAAAAAAACTTCTAAGTAACTTTTTGTTGTCAAATATTTATGAAATCCAAACAGTTTGGATGTTTGAAATTACACTTCTTATTGGTTTTTATTGGCTCTCTATTGTTTCTCTTTAAGCATTGAGTATCAGCTAAGGAAAACGGTGTTCCCACGCATATTACTGTGATAGAACTGTCTTTGCTGTGGCTGGTGAATTGTCGATATATTGATTGCGGAAGCTTGCGATTTCGATTGAAGTTTTGCTCCCAGTCCCAAAATAGAGGACATGTGCCAACATTTCCAAAAACTTGCCGATTTTTTGCGATAAAAGAGGACATATCCGGGAACATATCGTTTGATGAGATATTGCTGTAGCTGTTTCATTTTAGAAATATGGTACATCGTGGCCAACTGTCCGTATACATGCTATGTGTGTGATTTTTAACACATATTCTGTACGGTTACCTCTGGGGGCTACATAACAAAGGAAATCCATCTTGTAGATACGAGTGTGGTGAATATTAATAGCTGGAAATAGATTCCTAAAGCGCCGTAATTTGCTACAATCATGTTATGAAATAACTGCGTATATTTTGAAGAACGGAGTAATCAGTAACCTTGAAGTGAGCTTCTAAGTTTTACTAAAGCTTCTTATGTGCTGTTACTAAATGGCGGAAGTTCGCCCATCTACGATTGAATACTATTTATGATGACTGTTGGCATCCCATCATCAAGGTCAAGTGGAAGAAGTACTATTTTTTAATGCTATTTGTTCGGGGCGTCGACCCATGTGGATCTTTTGCCCCTACTGGGACCATATTGTATGAACCTGCGTGTAATTGGAATGATGGTAGTGTGGAATGTTGTCAGGAATATTAATCATTACAATTAAAATCCCCTGACCCGGCCTGGAATCGAACCCGGGGCCGCCGGGTGACAGACGGACGCGTTGCCCCCTACACCGCGGGGCCGGACAAGAAGTACTATAGTCAAACTGTAAGTCAGACTACTATTCTTTTGGAAATCTTTAGCAATGGCTACACATGCGAATCACGAAATTATTGTGTTTCATTTATATATACTGTATATGTATTACAATTAGCTTTACGTCGCACCGACATAGATTGGTCTTACGGCGACCATGGGACAGGAAAGGAAGCGGCCGTGGCCGTAATTGAGGTACAGCCCCAGCATTTGCCTGGTGTGAAAATGGGAAATCATGGAAAACCATCTTCAGGGCTGCCAACAGTGGGGTTCGCACCCACTGTCTTCCGAATGCTGGATGTTGGCCGCACTTAAGCGGCTGCAGCTATAGAGCTCGGTAGAGCTTGGAGAATACCGGAACATTATCTTAATTCAAATTCAGTTCAGTTTTAGTACATATTTTGGTATTAATAGTTATAAAACTTGAATTAGTCAAGTCGCACTACATAGTAGTCTATATTTTGTATGGATTTGTCGTAACACATTTCAGTTCTTACGTAAATACTTTACTCGATCCACGAAAGTACGTTTTCGGGTATGAGTAGGACCTACCATCACATTTGAATTCACGAATCACTATACTCGACCCGTGATATATCCTATTTCATTCCACAACTAGCACTAGATTCCTTTCCGAAGTCTGTCTTCCCGGCGCTTAAGTGTTACTTCAATTTTTAAGGTCACAGTATGATTCTAAATCAATAATTAATATTCGACGTTCACTCCAATTATTATTATTATTATTATTATTATTATTATTATTATTATTATTATTATTAATAATATTGAGGTTTATTCCCAGTAAATGTAGTCAATAAAGGGGCATCGATAACATCTATGGCTGATTTGACGTATAACTGTGTTAAATTTTAAAAAACAAAACCAGTTAGCATGGCCGGAAGTACTGCTTGGCTATGTGCTCTCTGCGAATAATTGACGAAGATTAATGTTGTTCCAGTCAGTGAAAACTATTTACCTACAGCAAGAAAATATGGTAATAGACTTCAAGGAATTCCAGGTGCCCGATGTGAAGACAAGTAAGTGTTAACCAGAAAGAATAATTCATTGTTGCTGTGGAGGTAAAATATTCCGATTGTTTCCAAAGATTTGCAATACGGTTTTCCTATTCATTCATTTTTCATAGTTACATTTGACGCTGGTCCGCCTCTGTGGTGTAGTGGTTAGTGTGATTAGCTGCCACCGCGGGAGGCCCGGGTTCGATTCCCGGTTCTGCCACGAAATTTGAAAAGTGGTACGAGGGCTGAAACGGGGTCCGCTCAGCTTCGGTGAGGTCAAATGAGTAGAGGAGGGTTCGATTCCCACCTAAGCTATCCTGGAAGTGGTTTTCCGTTGTTTCCCACTTCTCTTCCAGGCAAATGCCGGGATGGTACCTAACTTAAGGCCACGGCCACTTCCTTCCCTCTTCCTTGTATATCCCTTCTAATCTTCCTATCCCCTCACAAGGCCCCTCTTCAGCATAGCAGGTGAGGCCGAATGGGCGAAGTACTGGTCATTCTCCACAGTTGTATCCCCGACCCAATTTCTCACGCTCCAGGACACTGCCCTTGAGGCGTTAGAGATGGGATCCCTCGCTGAGTCCGAGGGAAAAAACACCCTGGAGAGTAAACAGGTTAAGAAAGAAAGAAAGAAAGAAAGAAAGAAAGAAAGAAAGAAAGAAAGAAAGAAAGAAAGAACATATGACGCTAGGGCCATCTTTTTTACCTCGAGATTGCCGGAAAGTTCAATATTTCAGAAACATTTTAGACCTAACTCGTACAGACTTTTTAATGCAGAGCTTCAGGAACTCTTGAGTTTCAGAAGAGACTGATATTTTAGGAATGTAATTTGGGTCATATATTTTCATTGTTTAACAGCTTGTTTATTATATCACGAATCAGAAACGTGGGACCGAGAAAGTAAATTACCTGCGCATTTCGGGTCATGCACTCGGAAGAAAGCGGGTTCGAACTTTGGTGTCGGCAACTCTGATGGGTTTTTCCGTCGTTTTCCATTTTTACAGCATGCTTATGCTGTTAATAATAATTTCGTGTGGCTATTTCTAGCCGGGTGCAGCCCTTTTAAGGCAGACTCTCCGATGAGGGTGGGCGACATCTGCCATGTGTAGGTAGCTGCGTGTTATTGTGGTAGATAGTGTTATGAGTTGCAGGGATGTTGGGGACAGCACAAATACCCAGTCCCCGAGCCAAAGGAATTAACCATTTAAGGTTAAAATCTCCGACCCGGCTAGGAATCGAACCCGGGACCCTCTGGACCAAAGGCCAGCACGCTAACCATTTAGCCATTGAGTGTGCTGGTGATATGCCTTAATAAAGACCATGGTCGCTTCCTTTCCAGTCGTAGCTCTCCTATCGCAACGTCGCCTTAAAAACCTGTATTAGTCAGTGCGACGTAAAACCAATAGTAAAAAGAACAACGAAAAAATTGTGGGAACGATCTTCTTGTGGCCGGAGCGGGGAGGGGGGGGGGGGGGAGTCCTACACCATGGTCGCAGAAAATTCAGTAGACTAAGCCTGTTTCTTCGGGTTTAGGTAGCGTGGTTGTTAGTGAAGAGGACCTAACATTTCTACCCATTTTTATCAGTTGTTTGTGTGGTTTCACCTCCAGTGTGCGTGCCAATCAGGGTCGGTAATGACACGGTGCGAGTCCCTACTCAAATTACAGTAATCTTGTGACCCAAGTGGGCAATTTAAGCTGCACGCAGGTTCCTCGTGTCTACAATGTCATTGCTAATGGATAACTTACTTAGCGGCTTCGCGCACGCCACAGGGCTGACCAGTATTCTAAAGGAAAATATTTTATTACTGCCATCATGTCAGTGAAATGGACGGCTGTCTTACTATCCAGTCTAGCTATGCGAAACATTTTATTTAGCGCAACCCCGGACCTTTGCTCTTCCTTCTTTGGCACTGAAACTAGATAATAGGACTTTCTGCAGTACTAATAATAATAATAATAATACTGATTATAATGTTAGCTCACGGACGAAACTATGTTTACATCGGTCTGTTTTCAGACCAACTTTGCTTTTCGGGAGCGAAAGCTGGGTGGACTCAGGATATCATATTCATAAGTTAGAAGTAACAGACATGAATGTAGCTATAATTATTTCTGGTACAAACGGGTGGGAACAATTGTAGGAGAGTACTCGGAATGAGGCGATAGGGGCCAAGTTAGGAATGAACTCGGTGGATGAAGCTATGCATAAACCGGCTTCGGTGGTGCGGTCATTTGAGGCGAATGGAGGAGGATAGGTTACCTAGGAGAATAATGGACTCTGTTATGGAGAGTAAGAGAAGTAGACGGAGACCAAGGTGACGTAGGTTAGACTCAGTTTCTAACGATTTGAAGACAAGAAGTGTAGAACTAAATGAGGCCACATCACTAGTTGCAAATAGAGGATTGTGGTGACGTTTAGTAAATTCAGAGGCTTGAAGACTGAACGCTGAATGGCATAACGGTCTATAATGATGATGTATGTATGCTAATAATGGTACGGAAGAAAACAGAGTTCCAATAATACTGCCTTGCGGTATCCGAAATTATGCTGCTTTTAATTACCCGAATTCTATTATTTTTTTAGAAGTTTAGCCTCGTATTCAGCCACTCTTTTGCCTAGCCCAGTAGCCCTAATTTTCTTCAGCAGTCTCCATGATCTACCCTATAAAAATCTTTGGATAGGTCAATAGTGATACAGTCGATTTGACCTCTTGAATCTAAATTGCTATTTCTTTCTGGAATCCTGAAAGATGAGCCGCACTGGAATAATCTTTCCGAAATCCTTACTGCTTTCTATAAAACCAGTTAGTACTTTCGCAAACGCGCGTAATGTAATCAGACAAAACGCTTTCTCAGAGCTTACAATTTTTTTTACATTATTTAAGAAAGTACTGGTTAAAAAACTGATAGGGAATCTGCCAGCTTGGCGACTGCCTTAAATGCAGGTCACTGGTGATAGGATTGATAGATCCAACACATGTCAAGCTGACTGGCCTGCAATCATCCGCTGTACGTTTATCACAGTAATCAAAGTCCGCCTCCGTAGCGTAACGGTTAGTGTTATTAGCTGCCGTCCTCGGCGGCCCGGCTTCGATTCCCGGTACTGCCAGAAATTTAAGAATGGCAGGAGGGCTGGTATGTGGTTGAAATGGTATTTGCAGCTCACCTCCAATGGGGGTGTGCCTCAAAAGAGCTGTACCACCTCGGGATGAGGACACGAGTTTACTTCACAGTAATCAAATACATATTTCAGATATGGCACTATATCCCAACTATCCCAACCCATTGCTTTTCTTATATCCCCAGAAATGTTATCGAAACCAGCTGCTTTCCTAGCTTCAATTTTTGTATCTTTTTGTAAATGTCTTCATTATCATAGGTAAATTTCAGCACTTCGCCAGCATTAATCACATCCTCTGCCTGGAGATATCCAACTATCTTTACGTACTGTTATCTGAATACTTCTGCCTTCTGAAAGTCTTCACATACATACTTCCCTTGTTCCGTAATGATCCTTGGAATGTCCTTCCTGGAATTTGCTTTTGCCTTAAAGTACTTTTACATACTTTCATTTTCATCTTTTCACACTCTTCAGCAATTGCTTTAAACCCATCCCATACATAGACTGTTAAAATTATTATTTACAATTTCCCACTGATTATAATTGCTTTGTTCAGACTTCCTCACTTTCCTTTTATGAGTCATACGGTGTTGCCTAATAGTCCTACTTTTACATCCATCCTATCGCATTTTTTAAACTACGATAAAAACAGCCTGTGATCACTTAAACCATCTGTCACTTCAGTTTTTCTGTAGAACTCGTCTGGTTTTATCAGCACTTCTAGAACAGTTTCTCCTACTAGTTGATTCCATGACGTCCTGATTCAGCTGTCTTTCCCGAATTAACTTATTCAACATTTGTTGGTCACGCGTTCTGTCATTCGGATTTCCTTCCCAATTAACATTTAGTAAATTGAGAGCATCCGCTACAGTAACTGTGCCGGTCTCCTTATAGCTGATTATCTTATCAAATAATTACGCGTCAGCGTAACCCGTTCCACGTCTTTACATCCCAAAAGACATCAAGTTGCCTGTAACCTTTAGAAGTGAGCCTTACACATAGAATTTCATATTTCTTATCCTAGACTTTTTCGTAGCTTACAAATTATTATTTCCCTAGTATTAATACTCATCCTTCCTACCGTTCCTAAACTGTCTATACGATGAACACTCCAGGTACCATTCCTATCCCGTCTCTTCCATAAATACTCCAGTTCCGTGAGAAAATTTCCGTGTAATAAGTCTCCTCTGCCAAGCCGTCAGCTAATCATTAGCTAATCTCCCCCCCCCCCCCGTTTAAATCCCGCCCTGCACCAAGACGTTCAAGTCCTCATTTAGCCCTCATCAGTAACCCCCCACCCCCTCAGCACCAACACCCACTCTGACTTCCCCAACTTACCTCCCAACAATTATGCACAATTCTACAACTAATAGTTAAGACAGCAACATCGGGCGTGGTCACCTAATGAATGGGTGACCCTCCACCTGATTTTGCTTCTCCCCCTCTCCGTTGGCCTCTGGCATCAGAGAACCAACGTCCCTCCCCCCCCCCCCCCAACATTCGCCCTACTAAGGGCAATATCCGCCCCGTAAGGGGCGAAGGCCATATTCTTGTCAGTTCGATCCCTTACAAAGTATCCACCTTTCACCACATCCTCTATGTTTCCAACAACTTAGACTTCTGAAATAGCACTCAAGGCCGAATAGGTCGACGGGCTATAATTACTCACTGGTCCCTAGGGACCTCTGAGTTTGGTGGTCGAAAATTTCCGTATCCATAGCCATGATTCTACTCCTATTACAATATCTGGTAAATATACAGGCCTATCTATCTCATTGCTTCATTCTGTTCTTTTCTGTTCAAATATTGTACAGTTTAAAACTAACAACTTACTTGACTTCCAGCTCCCTGAAGTGTCATCACTGCTCCCTAATCCGCCCCGTTTCCCCTTAACGTACCTGCGTATAACTCTTCTAAACAAACCCCCTAACTTGTACGTACCATTGCTGTTCATGTGAAGGCCATCTGAAAGTAGATTCTTCTCTCCTACCCACCCATTACAGTCTGCAAATTTCACTTCTAAGTTCCCATGTACCCACTCCATAGTCTCATTTAAATGCCTTATCACCCTCCACTCAGTATCCCTCTTACAGACTATCCCACTGATAACAATCACCGCTCTCATGATTAAACTCTGCTTATGAAATTGCACGTATAAATCGGCTTTGGTGGTAGGGTCATGTGAGGCGACTGGAGTAGAAGAAGTTACCTAGGAGAATGATGGACTCTGCCATGGAAGGTAGGGAAGGTGACGATGGTCGGATTGAACTAAACGAGGTCATAGAGCTAGTTATAAATAGAGGATTGTGCGGGCGCTTTGTTAATTCAGAGACTTACACGACTGAACACTGTAATGTAATGTATGTAAGAGTATATTAGCATCCCATGATGGAACAGGAGTGAGCGCTGAAATTCTATACTTCCAGAAAACTGTTCTTACTCATGTGCATTCATAATAGGTATCAGCAGCAATACAAGTCTACTAGCCAAGCATTCGCTTGCAGAATATGGTTCCTCTCATTTCAGTCGCTGTTGTACGAGTCATTAGCCCTTGAATGTTTGATGGGCTCCTGCCCGCTCTACTCGCCTCAATAATTCACAGCCCCTTTGTTTGCGGTCGGACGGGACCGCTCGCTCTAATATATTGGATTTTTGGGACATAAAAGCCGCGCTGCGTTTAGGTATTAATAGTGCATGACGCGAGGAGCCGGGTCCGCTCTACCTGCAGGAAATGGAGAGGAAAATAATTTATTGTGATGTGCGCGGCCACCACGAACTGCCCAACGATAACAAGTGACACTAAGCCACAGACAACTTCAGAACGGCCAACACAACTCTCTCAGTAATCCTCTATCAATCAAAAGGAACTCGGATTATTTACGAGTTATTTACAACACTTGGCTAGCAGTGCAAGCAATGGCAAGTTTTTACTCATGGCAGCTAACAGCTTGTCGCTCTTTTCTGGGTGAGATAACTTTTCCTCACAGAAATGAAACACGAGGTTATTCGCTTGTCAGCGAGTACGATAGCAGTAGTTGATCTGTCCTCCTTGAGCATGCTCAGTGATGTTTCCCGACCGGTATTGGGCCTTAACATCAATTCTACCGGGCCGCGCGAAACATTCTCCTGGATCAGATCGTCTCTAAAATCTAACTAAATAAATATGTGTAGCAACTATCCGTGACTAAGACACTTACTTTTAAGTGATTAGGGACTTTTCAGATATAGACATTTTTCAACATGGGGAAAGGGAATACCGCTGTTTATTATTATTATTATTATTATTATTATTATTATTATTATTATTATTATTATTATTATTATTATTATTATTATTATTATTATTATTATTATTATTATTATTATTAGCACCCCCTGTGGGTGGGGGAGGCAGACGAAGAATTCACCCACGGCATCCCCTGCCTGTCGTAGGAGGCGACTAAAGGGGGCGACCAAGGGATGATCCAATTAGAACCATGAAACTACTTGTAATTAGTACCATCACGCAGGGAACACCATGGGTTGCATTTACTTGCGCGTAGTACCACTACGTTACGTATGCAATAGGTTTGTGATTAGTAGCGACAGTGTGTGAATCAGGTGGTGGGTCCTACAGTAGGCCTACCTGTTATTCGTACACCTATATGAGCGACACCATGGTTCTGCCTTACCTATGATTTTTTCTCATTATGTGAGGAATTCCACGTGATAGTACGAGTCCCTTGGTTAGTCCACTTATGTGAGGAACGCCATAGGTTTGCGTTGCCTACAAATAGCGCCTCAATGTGTGAAACACAGGTCTGTGTTACATGTGCGCATTACACTACCTGTGGATAGTACCATAATGTGTGGAATACCGCGAGTCTCCGCTACTTTTGATTAGTACCACAACATTACACATAGCATGGTTCTACTTTCCTAGCGATAAATAACATTATGAGGGGCTGATGACCTAGATTTTGGACCCTTCTCGACTAATAGGCATAATCGATTCAGCATCGTGCTATAGATGCAGTCCCTTGGTCAGTAATACTGTTGTTCTACGCCAGCTTCTGTGCATGTGAGGCACTGTGGGTCGGTTCAACTGATTGTTTTAAATTCACATCCATCCATCCATCCATCCATCCATCCATCCATCCATCCATCCATCCATCCATCCATCCATCCATCCATCCATCCATCCATCCATCACGTTTTGAATTGTGGTCGGTGGAGGATTTTGTGTTTTTAATTTGTCGTTTCATTTCGTCTCATTTCGTACCATTAGGGGCCGATGACCTCGATGTTAGGCCCCTTTAAACAACAAGCATCATAATCATATTATTATTATTATTATTATTATTATTATTATTATTATTGCTTTATTTACATGGCGTGACTCCGGCAGTACAGCCTGCTATCCTGCCAAACCATGTCGTAATAATGTGCATACAGTTCAACATATATTACACACACACACACACACACACACACACACACACACACACACACACACACACACACCATGTAATACTAAAGTTTACAGATAGTTATAAAAATACATTATGACCGGTGATAAAATTTCCTGCAAGCCAATTATAACAATTGGCGGCGAATCCACTGTTCTCGAAATTGTCTATTTTGCAGAGGTCGGCAATCTGTTAACTGGAAAGTAGAAATAAATAAGTAAATTAATAAATAAATAAACAAAAAATACTCGCATTGAAGATTAAGGTTGTCTGCATCCGATTCTCAATAGTAAATACCGTCTCTTCGCAAGTTCGCACTGAATAGTGTGACCAGATGTCACAAAAAGGAAAGAGGACATCGTGCACCAAAATGTAGGACATTCAAAGAAATGTAGGACATTACAGAATAAAAATTATTTCATAATTTCATTTCATATAATGTTTAATTTCGTGTTAATTAAAAAACAATTATTTATAAGCAATTAACAAGTGATTTAGTGGGTACACCCATTACGTGTCTAACTGTATATTTCTGATGAGCTTATCTTCTTTAAAACCCTTTGTTGATTAGAATATAGTTATAGAAGTTCCTGATATTCCACTTAATGTCTAAATACAAAATCGCTTTGAAAGCAAGTCGCCAAAATATGGCAGTTGAAATTACTATTAACACAAATGGAAGACACTTTGGAATTACTGAAAATTCCTGGAGGAGGCCGAACAGAAGTGTACAATGTAGGACATGTGAAGGAAAAGGAGGACGTATGGTCACCCTGGTTTTCCAATATGTATGTAGCCTATGTATTTGCTTGTTTCAAAACCCGAGAGTCGTGATTATTTTTAAGTAACAAGCGTATCGATGTAAATCTATATATTAAAAAGAAAATGAAAACTAAAGTCAGTCAGTCCGGCCATTCTATCCGGTGGATTTCCTTAATTTTTTAAAACTGAAAGGTATTCATGCACAGATTTGTCATCAGGTACAGTACTATAAATCACTTAACTTCCACCTTCCTCAAATTATTTGAATTTTCAATTTTTTGTCTCTTTGAAGCAATCATATCTTTGGTTCTAATTGAGGTACGGCGTTCGTTTTGGCCTAAGAACACTCAGTAAATCAAGCTTTTTCATTTCAGCTCTTAACTATTCAAATTGGTTGATTCTGAGGAAAGTTGCGAGTGCACATTCAATTTGACGTCTCATTTCTTCAACATTTTTTCTCATTGAAGCAATCGTATTGTTTGTTCTAATTGAGGTACGCAGTTCGTTTTGCTCTAAAAACCCTCAGTGGATCAAGCGCTTTCTTTTGAGGTAATAACTACTTGAATTGGTAGATTCTGAGAAAAGTTATGAGTACATTTGTCTCCATGACGAAGATCTTTGAGGGACTTTTTAACAGTTCGGCGCGTAGTGTTGTTCCAAGGAACGTTTAATTGAATTTCTTTGTGTGTTGTATTTTCAAGTGTTTTGTTGACATAATATTACATTCTATTACCATAGCAGATCATGTGCTTTATTTCATTAACTGGAAAACTTTGCAAATACATCCGTGAGGATACACCACCATACTTTGCACATTGCGGGCGGAGCCAGCGGGAAACTGCTAGTATTAATATGAATAAAAGATGAGGGATTTTGGTCATAAGATATGTATTTCTGGGGTTATTTTTGACGCAACGACTAGTGATTCTTCCACCTGAAGTCTACAAAACTATTCATCCACCTCAAGTCCACAGAGCGATTTTCAGCATGAGCAAAGAGAGAAGAAAACTACCCATACACTGAAGAAAGTTGCGTTTACTTCTAAGTACATGGAGAACTACCTATACTTTGGTTTCGTACAGTACTCGGACACTGATCAATTGCCACGACCATAGTATGTCGTTTGTGCTACAGTTTGGGAAATGAAGGTATGAAGCCATCGCGACGTTCTCTGCATCTCAATACAAAACACTCCAATTTAGTTTCCAAGATTCTTAATGTGTAATAGAGATGCACTTAAAATAGAAAACTAAATTATTTCCCGAGTTACAACCACTGACCCTTCACTTTAATATCATTAAAGGCAGCCAAATTTAAAAACAGTACTATTCCATTGGCGAAGAATTCGTTAAGCCTCGTTTGAAAGCTGCTTGTAATGAAGTTTAGGCCAGGCGATGGCAAGTAAAATTATGTTCCATTGTCGAATGATACACTTCAAACGCGGGTGTCTGATATGACAAGATACACAGAAACGCAGCTGAAAACAATTAAGCAGTTTTTTAACTAGATGAATCTACCGAGCGGAGTGACTGCGCGCTACGCTATGGAGCCGGCCTCTGCATTCGGAAGACGCGTGGGTTCGAGTCCCACCAACGGCTGTTCTGAGAATGATTTTCTGTGGTTTCCCATTTCCACTTCCAGGCAAATGCTGGGACTGTTCCTATTCATAGGCCACAGCCGATGTCTTCCTCCTCAACTGAGGTTGGCGTCGGGAAGGGCATCCTACCGTAAAACATGCAATGTCATCCTCGACCGCGTATCAAGAATTGGGACTAAGCGGTAGACATACACGACTAGATGAACCTACAGACGTCCAGAAGAACAGTATTTTACTTACGTACGTGAACGATATTGACCGTGGTCAAAATGGCTGGAAGGAAGACATTTTAACTCTTTCTGAATTACCTACTTACACTACTACCAATGAAGTTTTGAAAGTCACCGTTTCTTTCAAGTGTGAGGTATCAAATAGAAACATTGCGTTGGAGATTTTACTGACAGCGCTCACTTAATGGTAGAAATTCAGGTTTAGTTACTAAAATTAAGAATATAGCGGGCAATAACTTGTCGATAGTGCATTGCTTCATTAATAGGCAAAACCTTGCCTCCAAAGTAAAGGGCACCAGAGGTTTTTAAAATCAGTCCAAATTTTCTGTACACAGCCTAAATACTTTCTGTCAGTACACTTCAAATTCGTGCCTCATACTTCGTTTTTATTACGGGTTAGATAGCCTACATACGAAAGTCGAAAGTGGATCCGGTTCAGGTTTTTCCTGTTTGTTTGTTTGTTTGTTTGTTTGTGTGAACATCACGGAATAAGGGCTTGACAAAATTTCTTGAAACTCGGTATTTAAGTTCTCGGTTATCTGGAGAGTGCTCTGGTATGTATTTGATTAGTACACAGTGGCCCAGCATAGCATAGCACAGCACAGCACAGGACCAAACAAGGAAATGTCAAATTTCTCCGTTAATATTAGCTCTATCGAAATTCAGTACTTTATAAAATATAATTTCCGATTTTGTAAATGCTTGTTTTATAATAACAAGGGAGATATTCGCAATTTTTACATTTTTCGCAAGCTTCCAAATATCTTCAGAAATATTGGTTCCATCTAAAACTTGTACATAAAAAAAGGCGTGATCATCAGCCCAATATTGATCAGGAAGATAATTACGAAAACCATCGAAATAAAGGAAAATCGAAGAAAATAATACGAGACAGCAAGTCATGAAGTGAAGCGGAAATAGGACACCCTTGACCTTGGATGCCCTGATAACGTCGAGCTACTGCGGCGGCCTGCAACGTCGTAGGAGCAGATCAACTATAACATTACACTCACAATATCACACTGCCTGTTGTTAATATCGAGATGTTTTCTCGCTCTATCTCTTTCTCTCTCTTCGGCTGCCACTCATCTCCGCTAGATGGCGTTACCACTGCAATTGTATAGACGGCTCAGTAGGTAGGTAGGTAGGTAGATAGGTAGGTTGGTAGGTATTTATATAATAACAGCGCTAGAAATAAAAGATGGTTAAACGCGTTGGACTACGACCATCAAAATCTTTCTTTACATTCGGGAGTTCGTTGGCTGTCCCGCGGTGAAGTTCTGAAGAAGTTGTAGGCCTACGAACTCTGAAAGGGAGATGAGCTGTTTCTAATTGATAACAAAAGTGACCTCTCGCCTTACTTCTTAGATACGAAATGGGTAGCCAGCTTAGCATATCTCGGTGATACTTTCTTACATAAACGAGTTGAATTTAAAATTCCAAGGACCAGAAACAATATTTCATGCGCGGAACAAAATCGAATAATTCAAA
The DNA here is from genome assembly GCF_040414725.1 of Anabrus simplex. Taxonomy (NCBI): domain Eukaryota; kingdom Metazoa; phylum Arthropoda; class Insecta; order Orthoptera; family Tettigoniidae; genus Anabrus; species Anabrus simplex. Next base: position 333,048,916 of record NC_090267.1, on the reverse strand, counting down.
AATAAACTAAAGTTCTGGCAGAGTGTAATCTTAGAGGAAACGGTAACAAGTTTCAGTCGTACTTTGATTAAATTATAGAAACAGACAATTTAATTTCACAGGATTGAGTCTCTGATATTATTGTAGTGCTCTTGAAGATGATGATACAGTTTGAAGAGTGCTATCCTGAACACGAGGATCCCCGGAGGCAAAACAATGTGGACTGTGAACCCTTTTGTTGAATTCGGACACCCCTCTCCCATCAGCAGGGCACAGACACTAGCAGTCTCGACGAAAACTATATGTTAATCAACGTGATTATTTACCACTGAGTGTGCGCTGGCTGGAAATGCCAGCAACTTTTTTTTTTTGCTAGTTGCTTTACGTCGCACCGACACAGATAGGTCTTATGGCGATGATGGGACAAGGAAGGGCTAGGAATGGGAAGGAAGCGGCCGTGGCCTTAATTAAGGTACAGCCCCAGCATTTGCCTGGTGTGAAAATGGGAAACCACGGAAAACCATTTTCAGGGCTGTCGACAGTGGGATTCGAACCTACTATCTCCCGAATACTGGACACTGGCCGCACTTAAGGGACTGCAGCTATCAAGCTCGGTCAGCAACCTTAGTTGGGTGATTTTTATAATATAGCTTGATAGCTGCAGTCGCGTAAGTACGGCTAGTATCCAGTATTTGGGAGATATTGAGTTCGATCCCCGCTGTCGGCAGCCCTGAAGATGGTTTTCCGTAGTTGCCCATTTTCACACCAGGTGAAGGCTGGGGCTATCCGTTCATTAATGCCACGGCCGCTTCCTTCCCTCTCATAGCCCTTTCCTGTCCCATCGTCGCCACAAGACCATCTGTGTCGGTCCAGCGTCAAACAATGCGTAAGATTTTTATAATCACTTAGCTATTTAGTCATTAGTGCGCGCTTGGAATAAGGAAGGGATCACTATTAGCTGTATTTTTTACTTCACCCCGGTTTGGTTTAAACGCGTGACTATCGTAGTAGGAAGTGTAAATGAATACGAGAAAGGCGTTTAGTTTACCATAACTGCTGGATATTAATATACAACTTGGTCATTCAAATGGATGGTATCTATACGATCACGACCTTTGTGCTTTCCGAAGTGATGTTTATAACTGGATTTATTTTTCACTTCAGACGAATCCTAAGAGGGTTCTTATTTGAAATACCGAAAAAAAGAAAAGAAAAAAACCCTAACATGATTGATGTCAGTCGTGTACAGAGTAATTGTATTTAAATAAATTAATAGGAATCGTTAGTCGAAATCCGGACGTGGTTAAATTTCTTAACATTTTGTGTGTGTGCAGGGGTAGGGAGCCTGCCTCTTGCCGGGAGGCCCAGGTTTCGATTTCCGACCAGATCAGGGATTTTCACATGGATCAAGGGCTGATTCGAGGTCCGCTCAGCCTACATGAGAGCACTTGAGGAGCTATCTGACTGTGAAATAGCGACCTGCGGTCTAGAAAACTAAGAATAAGGGCTGAAAGGACGACGAGTTCCCCCGTAATCTGAGCAGTGGTCGTTTGCTAGGCCAAGACCCATCAGGCTGTAGCGCCATGGAGTTGGTTTGTTCGTATCCGGGCAGTAACAACGGCCATCTTAAGAGTTGATTTGTCCTTGGTTGTTTTCACCTTCTCTCCAGAAAAGATCTAGGTTAATAACTTGTTTAGTATCCTAGGCCAAATTTGGAAACTTCTGAAGTCCAAATAATTACCATTTCAAAGTGCACAGTGAGCCAGGTTAAGTCAGCGTCTGCAAGAGAGCACTGATGACTTCGGACCGGGGTGAGCTGCTCAAACGGCAGAAAACTCTCCTTCTGAGCTCAAGTTGGTAGTTCGATCTCGGCTAAGTCCAATGGTATTCGAAAGTGCTCATATACGTTGGCCTCATGTCGGGTGATATACTGGCTCGTGAAACAACTCCTGCGGGACAAAATTCCGGCACCTTAGCGTCTCCATAAACCCGTAAAAGCAGTTAATGGGATGTAAAGCCAATAACATTATTCGTGATAACTTTGGATATCTTGTCAGCAACAACCATCTTTATAAGTTCTTCGGCGCTATAGATATAGTTTATAACCATGGGATTCAGTCATCAGAGGCGAAAGTTTCTTGGTAGGAATCAAATATTTGGACAGAGGCACGCTCCACGGCGTAATCCAATAATTCTGAAAGTGCAATATAGCCTATGAGTCCTGTCACCATTTCGTCCTGCTTGGATCATAGTGTGCAAGGAACGCTCGGGCGGGCTTGTGTTGTGGGTGAGGTTGGGGTGGGGAATGCGGATTGCCAGCTGAATTATGCCGGGCTACGGATGACGGGGTTTTGTTCGCCGGCTGCAATATGCGGTACAGCGCGCCTTCCGCCGGGCTGCGGTACGCTGCGGGTACAGTGCTGTGCAAGAGAACAGTTCTAGTATTTCAATCCCTTTACTTACTTTCTCGTGTTTATTTTCTGAAATACAGTAATAGCATGAGCTGGCATTTTAAATATTATTGTTTGATGCAGGCAGTGCAAAATAGCAATTCCATTGTGTGTGGGTGAAAAACATTTGCCAACTGTCCGGTTTTCTACCGAGCGATCTTCAGGTTTAAGTTAGAATGTCCGGGCAAGTATGTCAATTGGACGGGAAATATCTGGTTTTCTCAGCTTTCATCAATAATAAATAACATAATTCCGTGAATATTAGTGCACCGGGTGAGATGACCGTGCGGTTAGGGGCGCGCAGTTGTGAGCTTGCATCCGGGAGATAGTGGGTTCGAACCCCACTGTCGGCAGCCCTGAAGATGGTTTTCCGTGGTTTCCCATTTTCACATCAGGCAGATGCTGGGGCTCTCCCTTAAGTAAGGCCACGCCGCTTCCTTCCCACTCCTAGCCCTTTCCTATCCCATTGTCGCCATAAGACCTCTCTGTGTCGGTGCGACGTAAAACAAATATTAAAAAAAAAAAAGTGCGTGACCTAGTGGAAATCTAGCTGTTCAGAAATTATATTTGCTCCCACTCTTAACTCACCGGTTTTAAATACTGCTACGACGAACGATTGTGTAAAGTACGTGCGCTGCGTCGTTGTTGAAAAACTGGCGTGCATGATTGGAAATGTGGAATGCTGAATAATAATAATAATAATAATAATAATAATAATAATAATAATAATAATAGTATGGCCTCAGCTACCGTGTGCAGACATTTCAATTTGACGCCATCTGGCTGTCTGCTCGTCAATTTCGACGTTCCGTTTTACTCTAGGCCCACTAGATAGCAGACCAAGCAAACCGAAACTCTCTTGGGCGTCTATGGCTGAGATTTAATGAATTTTGTCGGGTAAACACCAAATGTGCCACCAGAGATCTTTAACATGCCGACATCGTACGACATGGAGGTCGAATGGACTTTTTTCCGCCCTTCAAAAATCCGACTACCTCTGCCGGGTTTGAACCCGCTATCTTGGGATCCGGAGGCCGACACTCTACCACTGATCCACAGAGGGAGCTTAGAGGGACCTAATAGGCTCGAAATTCAGGAATTGGTTTTTCAAGGGAGACGATAAAATCGGGCTCTCTAAAGTGTATCGAGTAAGTTTTATGATCAAATACGATTCTGTGAAAGTGGTGAAATATCACGCTATTTGAATATTGAATTTCCGCGACCGCATTGTAATCGAAATCAATTTTCAACCTATTAGGTCGTGTTATGTACTTACAGTATGTGTTGAAGAGATGTTAAGTACAGAACAAAAATGGCCAACCGGACACCAGTCGAATCCGAACCCACAACAATTTTTGTTCTGTACTTAACATCTCTTCAATGCGTACTATAAGTACGTAACCCGACCTAATAGGTTGAAAGTTCTTTCGATTACAATGCGGTCGTAAAAATTCAATATTCATTGACTTGGCCCACAAAGGGCGGCTTGCACGCACTCTGCAGGGTGATGGCAGTAGTGCTAGCGCAGTAGCTTAGATCCTTTCCAACAGAACAAATATGATCTTAGATCAATTGGTAGAGCAACGGGCGCGAAATCCGGAGGTTTTGGGTACTGATCCCGCTGGTCTCCGGATGGCCTTTTTTGTTCTCTCCTTAACATCTCTTCAACACGTACTATATGTACGTAACACGACCTAATACCTTGAACGTTGGTTTCGATCACGCTATTTCATGAACTTATGTTTAAAATAAATGTGCGATAAGAATTCTACAGTTTTAAAATATTTCGTGCCATCTGGAACGTGTGACAAATTAGAGCAGCAGAACGTATATTTACGTACTATGGAGTAAATATAATTTTAACTGCAGACTTCGCTCCATTCCTCAAATCCAACAGTGGAGAACTTCTAAAAGCTGCTTAAATACAGCTTAAAATGGAGGACCTTCATGTGGATTTGAGTCTGCCATCCAGGCGCAATCTAAACCAACAAGTAAGTCGCCTAGCATAGGCCATATAATTTGAGTATGTGTGGTTTATCTTCAAATAAGCTATACAGTGTCAATAATAATAATGATAATGAGAAGAAGAAGAAGAAGAAGAAGAAGAAGAAGAAGAAGAAGAAGAACCTCCGTGGCTCAGGCGGCAGCGCGCCGGCCTCTCACCGCTGGATACCGTGGTTCAAATCCCGGTCACTCCATGTGAGACTTGTGCTGGACAAAACGGAGGCGGGACAGGTTTTTCTCCGGGTACTCCGGTTTTCCCTGTCATCTTTCATTCCAGCAACACTCTCCACTATAATTTCATTTCATCTGTCAGTCATTAATCATTGCCCCAGAGGAGTGCGAAAGGCCTCGGCAGCCGGCACAATTCTTATCCTCGCCGCAAGATGGCGGCTTCATTCATCCCATCCCTGACCCGGTCATTGACTGGAAAACAGGTTGTAGGTTTTCAATAATAATAATAACAATAATAAAAGAAGGAGAAGGTGGTGGAGGTTTATGAAGATGTCAGTGTCTGGCTCTAAAACCAATTGACAACGCTAGGATGAAAATTAGTAGGAAAAGGACCTATCAGTACCATCCCTATGTTCGTAGATACAAACTCTCCACTGTCTTGCTAAATGGAAGGAAGAGAGAACAACGTTGAAGGGAACTTCCACAGATAATTCTCAACTCATTCAGTAACGGAGAGAAGTCGTATAATAAGTGAACTGTACGATTCAAACTTCTTCTCATGTTTAGATGGCTACTAAGTTCACCACATCTAGGTTTCGGAGATGTTGCATCAATGTAAATAATTTTAATGGCGAGATTAAGAAAGTACCGCCTCTGTGGTGTAGCGGTTAGTGTGATTAGCTGCCACCCCCGAAGGCCCGGGTTCGGTTCCCGGCTCTGCCACGAAATTTGAAAAGTGGTACGAGGGCTGGAACGGGGTCGACTCAGCCTCGGGAGGTCAGTTGAGTAGAGGGGTACTATAAGTACCTTAACTATCCTCGAAGTGATTTTCCTTCCCACCTAACTTAAGGCCACGGCCGCTTCCTTCCCTCTTCCTTGCCTATCCCTTCCAATCTTCCCATCCCCCACAAGGCCCCTGTTCAGCATAGCAGGTGAGCGAGGCACTGGTCCTCCTCACCAGTTCCATCCTAGACCCTAAGTCTCACGCTCCAAAACACTGCCCTTGAGGCGGTAGAGGTGGAATCCCTCGCTGAGTCGGAAGGGAAAAGCCAATTCTGGAGGTAAACGGATTAAGAAAGAAAGAGATTAATAAAGTTGCCACAGAACTTGGTTTAAAAAAACAAACAAACCCCATGGCACTACAGCCCTTGAAGAGCCTTGGCCTACCAAGCGACCGCTGCTCAGCCCGAAGGCCTGCAGATTACGAGGTGTCGTGTGGTCAGTACGACGAATCCTCTCGGCCGTTATGTTTGGCTTTCTAGACCGGGGCCGCTATCTCACCGTAAGATAGCTCCTCATTTCCAACCATGTAGGCTGAGTGGACCTCGAACCAGCCCTCAGGTCAAGGTAAAAATCCCTGACCTGGCCGGGAATCGAACCCGAGCCCTCCGGGTAAGAGGCAGGCTCGCTACCCCTACACCACGGGGCTGGCAGAAAGGGAATTGAGCCAACGGCACGTGGTGTTCCTAAGCAGTCACCCATCCAAGTACTGACCACGCCCAATGTTGCTTAACCACGGTGATCGTACGAGAACCGGTGTATTCAACATGGTATGGCCGTTGGCAACTTGGTGTTAAGCTACCTTGAATTCCATGTTTACTACTACTACTACTACTACTGGCCGGGCTGAGTGGCTCAGACGGTTAAGGCGCTGGCCTTCTAACCCCAACTTGGCAGGTTCGATCCTGGCTCAGTCCGGTGGTATTTGAAGGTGCTCAAATACGGCAGCCCCGTGTCGGTAGATTTACTGGCACGTAAAAGAACTCCTATGTGACTAAATTCCGGCACCTCGGCGTCTCCGAAGACCTTAAAAAAGTAGTTAGTGGGACGTAAAGCAAATAACATTATTATTATTATTATTATTATTATTATTATTATTATTATTATTATTATTATTATTATTATTATTATTATTATTATTATTACTCTCCAGACACGACAGTATAACTTCCAAAACAGTGCGTTCACCGAGCTAAGTAACTCGAGACTGTAGAGCGCTAGCCTTCTAAGCTCAAGTTGGGGTGTTCGATACTGGCTCACTCCAGTGGTGTTTGAATATATTCAAATACGCCAGCCTCGGGTCGGTAGACTTACCGGCATATCAAAAAACTTCAGAACGAAATTCCGGCACCGCGACGTCTCTGAAAAAAGTAACCGTAGTTAGTGGGACGTAAACCAATAACATGATTATGGCCACTGTAAAACTGTGCGTGAGGTACAACTGGCTCTTAAAGATATCGTTGAGAGGCACTTACAACAACGCTAAACTTGACTGCATAAATGGACTCGCCTCTTCAGCTGTTGCCTTGGACGAGTGTGATAAAAAGACTTCAGGAATATTGCATTCGTGTCTCTAATTTTGGACTTTCCAGCTATCCAGGCTAACACCTGCCTTTGTAGCATGATATTTAATGCTTTTTGTAGTATTTTTATGTATTGTAAAGGGCTCGTGTTTCTAATTTTGTAAAAACAAATGCCAGATATGAGATTAACTTCGACTAAGGGTGATAGGGCATGCAACCCACCTCTTCCTCCGTTGCGGAAAATTCCTGAGCACGCTGTTACTTAATAGTTGTGATATGAAACTCTGATCACGATTTTAAACCATATTATTTTAACGTGATGTTAGAGACTAATGCCGTAGGGCCTTCACTGCCAGAAGAGTTGCATCTGGCTATTGATTAGAGACTTCGTTTGGCTAAAGACTAATGCCGTAGGGCCTTCACTGCCAGAAGAGTTGCATCTGGCTATTGATTAGAGACTTCGTTTGGCTAAAGACTAATGCCGTAGGGCTTTCACTGCCAGAAGAGTTGCATGTGGCTATTGATTAGAGACTTCGTTTGGCTAAAGACTAATGCCGTAGGGCTTTCACTGCCAGAAGAGTTGCATGTGGCTATTGATTAGAGACTTCGTTTGGCTAAAGACTAATGCCGTAGGCCTTTCACTGCCAGAAGAGTTGCATCTGGCTATTGATTAGAGACTTCGTTTGGCTAAAGACTAATGCCGTAGGGCTTTCACTGCCAGAAGAGTTGCATCTGGCTATTGATTAGAGACTTCGTTTGGCTAAAGACTAATGCCGTAGGGCTTTCACTGCCAGAAGAGTTGCATCTGGCTATTGATTAGAGACTTCGTTTGGCTAAAGACTAATGCCGTAGGGCTTTCACTGCCAGAAGAGTTGCATCTGGCTATTGATTAGAGACTTCTTTTGTCTCTGATCTAGGTGCATCACTGTTTCAATTTCCTGGAATGATAAATGTTGAAAATATGTTCCCCCTTGTCTTTCGGAAAAAATTGTTGCGATAGTTACCGTTCAAGATCATACCAGAAGTTGTGTATGGCAGTGAGTGTTAGCTGTTCGGTAGATTAACCGACTCACTGCAGGGTCTATTAGGGTAACTTGAATACCGCTATCGTGAGAAATGTGGTCTTTCATAACGTTCATGACTGGGTGTCAGTTTGGTTAGAACGTTATCCTTCAAACATTTGATAACTATGGGAAAGAACATGGGGCTCTAATGCTTCAACTCGTCGCTCTTCGGTTATTGGCCTATTTCTATCTAAAGCTGAATTCTATGCCCCCGTGTGGTTAAACAGCCCTTACATCAGGAAGATTGGTGTTGAAATCAAAACAATGAGATTGATCTCCGATCCATTTAAGTGCACCCCTACTCATTGGGTTCCAGTTCTGAACTACATTCCTCCTCCTTATTTCCGCAGGTGTAATGTTTTGGTCAAAAGTACCAGAAGATGTTCCAAAATCAGGATCTTCCTATTCATGCTGACATACCTGACGGTTGTCTTAACCAGACTTCGTTCAAGGCAGCCTCCTATGAAAACAGCTGCGAGACTAATCAGCGAGAACTTTGACATAGTTTGAAAGTGGTCCCTTGATTGGAAGATTTTCGCTCCTCGGGAGTTTCAAGATATGCCATCAGTCATATCTGTCTAAAGTTCCTGGATTTGATTTATCTTGCGGGATATGGTCAAGACGAAACCGGATCATTACCAACTCTGGAGATCATGTGGGCTCTATTCAAGTGGAACAAGCTACCACCAAAGTGCGATTGTGCAGCCGATAGACAAACAGTGAAGCATGCCATGCAGGATTGTTCCATAAGAGCCTAAGGAGGAGGACCTCAAGGATTTTAGCTTCCTGACTTCTGCATCAGTAGACTAAATTTGGAAATGAGATTTTAGATTGTGATAAACTTTGTTGTCCTTTTCTGCTTTTTCTACAAAATGTAATTGTGTACCCTACGATTGTTATTTATTATTAATAATAAACTTTTAAACATCGATCAGTTTAAATGGAAAATTCAGATATATTATTCTTACGCATATTTATGTAGGAAGGTAGTATTTTACATTTGTTGTATGCTGATGAGAGGCGTGCTCGATTCGCCCGGAAGGACGAGGGTTCGAATCCTCGTCAGGAAGTCGTAAAATTTAAGAAACGAGTTTTCCACTTCAGGAGGTGCATATGGCCCTGAGGTTCGCTCAGCCTACACCAAAAATGAGTACCAGGTTAAATCCTGGGGGCAACGGCGGCCGGACGCAGAGCTAACCAATATACCCCCATCACATGCCGAGGTTAACAATGGTGGAAGCCTTTACCTTCCACTCCTCCAAGGGCCTTCGTGACCTGTACGGAGGTGACTTTGCTTTGTATGCTGATGATGTGATGGCATGCGAGTCACCGTCCACGCTCCAGCGGTTAGTTTAGGATTGGAAAACAGTCCTGTTGAATACTGTTTACGGCTGAACATAAAACCTGGTGAGGAATAGGAGAGGGAATGTCCCTTTTGTTTCTCGTGACAGCGTCTTGTGACAAGTCTGGCTTAGTTGATAATGAGAAACAAGTGTCGTCTTAGCGGGCAATTGTCATGTCAGTAAATAAATACATAAATAGGAAACATAAAAACAGACTAACTGATTATTATCTTTGCGGCTGCTATGTTATTGATATTATTTACTACCTGATCTACCCGTGCTCCGCTACGGGATTCTCAGAAAGACTGGCTTTGTGGTTTTCCTAACTGAAGTCAACATAAGTCATTAAAAAACGTCAGTAGGAATGTAGCGATTGAAAGCAACGTTGTCATATAAAATATTCGATCAAATGAAAACCCGCACATTTTCTCACTTTTAACGAACAGTACTACGGTGCCGATCTAACAAGTTAAAGTGCCAGTGCTGGAATGACCAGGCAGCAGACAGCCGTGAACACTTCTCTGCCATTATTCCGTTAAATATGCACACTGCTCATTCCAAACAGTGCCTCAGAGTAAGGATTGAATAGCCCGAATCCTGTGATGAACCAGTGTGTTACGTACCAGTAGTATCAGAACATGTATGCACTAGATGAATGGCATGCCAAAGAAGAATGTTATCCAACTCCCCAGCTAATTCCCGCCAATATTCAGGCTGTTATACTCGGTACGACCGGCGAGTTGGCCGTGCGGTTAGAGGCGCGCAGCTGTGAGCTTGAATCCAGGAGATAGTGGGTTCGAACCCCACTATCGGCAGCCCTGATGATGGTTTTCCGTGGCTTCCCATTTTCGCAGCAGGGAATCGCTGGGGCTGTACCTTAATTAAGGTCACGCTTCCTTCCCACTCCTACCCATTTCCTATCCCATCGTCGTCATAAGACCTATCTGTGTCGGTCCGACGTAAAGCAAATTTAAAAAATACTCGGTACGCAGCAGTAATACCATCTATCGGAGATGAGTGACAACAGAAGACACAAAGCTAATCACAACAAACAATTGTCAATGCCCTGTTATTGTTGATCAATTTTATGACCTTTCTATATTGTAGGCCTTCACATTTAGTTTTCTTTCGACTCCGTGATATTAGGGCGGTCCGCCTGTGTGGTATAGTGGTTAGCGTGATTAGCTGCCACCCCCGGAGGCCCGGGTTCGATTCCCGGCTCTGCCACGAAATTGGAAAAGTGGTACGAGGGCTGGAACGGGGTCCACTCAGCCTCGGGAGGTCAACTGAGTAGAGGTGGGTTCGATTCCCATCTCAGCCATCCTGGAAGTGGTTTTCCGTGGTTTCCCACTTCTCCTCCAGGCTAATGCCGGGATGGTACCTAACTTAAGGCCACGGCCGATTCCTTCCCTCTTCCTTGCCTATCCCTTCCAATCTTCCAATCCCTCCACAAGGCCCCTGTTCAGCATAGCAGGTGAGGCCGCCTGGGCGAGGTACTGGTCATTCTCCCCAGTTGTATCCCCCGACCAAGAGTCTGAAGCTCCAGGACACTGCCCTTGAGGCGGTAGAGGTGGGATCCCTCGCTGAGTCCGAGGGAAAAACCGAACTTGGAGGGTAAACAGATGATGATGATGATGATGATGATGATGATGATGATGATGATGATATTAGGGCGTCTTATAAAATTATTTATAGCGTAGACTGTAGTTCCTTATTCCCCGACTTTACATACCGATTTTCATTAAATTCTGTTTACCCTTTTTCTCGTGACTTGGCACTGATATGGACTTGGCAACAAAAATCCAAATTCATGAATATCTCTGTTATCGTAGCCGGTACGGTAAAAATGTATAATACATTAATGATAGAAAATGTAATACTATATAACTTTAGTTATGTAGTATTTATCGATAGGACCACTAATAACATAAATATTTGAGAACTAAGCTTACATTTTAGGCCTTCCCCTAAACTACCGTTTCTCTCGGCGTGAATGCCATTATTTATGGTTTAGATTGTAGCTGCTTATTCCCTGACTTTGCATACCGATTTTAAGTAAGATAGGTCTACCGGTACTAATAACACACACATTTGGAATTTAAATTTCAGGCCTTCCCCTAAACTACCTTTTCTCTCAGCGTGAATAAAGTTATTTATGGCCTAGATTGTAGCGACTTATTCCCCGACTTTGCATATTGATTTTCATTAAATTCTCTTCAGTCGTTTTCTCGTGATGCGCGTACATACATACATACATACATACATACATACATACATACATACATACATACATACATACATACATACATACATACATACATACATACATACCGACTGAAAAACAGAAATTACGGAAAATTAAATAGTGCACTTCCTTGTTGCTGTGGGCACGACCGACACAGAAATACCATCCCTTTTAATTTCTGAGCAATGTACAGACAAAACTCTTATTTATAGATTGCGAACTGACTTATAGATTGCGAACTGACTTATCAGGCTGGTCTCCTGTCGATGCGGATGCATAATTATATAGCTCGAGCATAGTTTGGTAATTTTCAACATTTCATACACCATTATAACTGTCACCCTAATTATATTTTCTTAAGTCTACCGAATGGTAACGTTATGTCGGGCGTAAGATTCTCTATTCTCTGATACGCACATGGGTCGGAATTTACATTCAGCAGTCAATATGAAGCAACTTAAGAAATTCTCACATTTGCTACCCCGATTAATTTTGTCCCCTAAGGGTTGTAGGAGAACCTTTCTGGTACCATAATCTCGGACAAGATATTTCTAACGGTACCGCACTTGAAGGATCGGAATTGATATTTAAATGGTCAAATTGCTGATTTTTCAGCAATTTTGTTGCACATTTTCATTTTACATAGTCGCTTATTCAAAACCTGTACTTGTATTCGCGGCTGTTGCTTGTATCATCAGTGCATAGACTGCCCTCTGTGTCGCCCTGTCCTGTGCTGACCTTTTAATTTCTATATAACTACTACATATTACAACTAGTTCATGTCTTGGTTTCCTTCCCCCTGTGGGTGGGGGCAGTAGAATAACACCCACGGTATCCCCTGCCTGTCGTAAGAGGCGACTAAAAGGGGGACTCAGGGGCTCTGAACTTTGGAGCGTGGGTTGGCGACCACGGAGCCCTCAGCTGAGTCCTGGCATGTCTTCCACTTACTAGTGCCAGGCTCCTCACTTTCATCTATCCTATCCGACCTCCCTTGGTCAACTCTTTTTTTTTCTGACCCCGACGCTGTTAGGTTTGCGAGGGCTTTCATTTTTCGAAGTGTCAGATCCCTTCCATTTTTCCCTCTGATTAGTGTTATATAGAGGATGGTTCCCTAGTTGTAGTTCTTAAAACAATAATCACCACCACCATCACCTCTTGGTCTCCTCCTACCAAGTCCTGGGTATCTTGACATGTGTCCTATCATTCTATCTCTTGTGGTCAGATTTTGCCAGATGGTTCTCCTCTCACCTTTAGAATTCTTCGGTAACACCATATTTCAAAAGCTATATTCTCTTCCTTTCTGAGTTTTTGTCCATGTTTCACTTCCGGACGATAGTCTTTAAAACATATGTCTAATTCCTGGACTTGTGTTCTAAGTGAGAAAATTTATTTTCTTCAGCAAGGCCTTCCTTGCTTGTGCTAGTCTGCATTTTATATCTCCTTACTTTTGTCAGCGTTAGTTATTACACAACCCAGGTTACAGTCATCATTGACCTACATTTAGTGCCGTCGCCCAAATGACATGATTTCTCATCATTTGTTTACCCCCTCTTTCCTTAAATAATTTCAAAGAAGTTCGAAATTTATCGAACATCTCCCTTCGTAAATTACTCCAATCCCGAATTCTTCTTCCTATAAACGGATATCTGTCCCAATTTGTTCTCTTGAATTCCCACTTTATCTTCGTATTATAATCTTTCCTACTTCTGTCATTTCACGCCATCTCTCCACTGACAGCTCGGAACATGCCGCTTTGTCGAGAAAGTCTCCAGAGTCTTCCCAGCCCAAGGTTTGCAACATTTTCGTAACACTATTATTGTTGGAAATTGTCTCGAAGGAACCCTGCTGCTTTCATTTGTATCTTTCCCAGTTCTCGAATCTAGTAATCCTGGTGAGGGTCCCATACACTGGAACCATACTCTAATTGGGATCTTACCAATGACGTATACGCCATCACATCATTATTACAATTTCTAAATGGCCTCCATAAATATATGAAGATATATGTAACCTTTATTTACAATCTCGGTGATGTGAGAATCCCTTTGAAGATCTTTTCTTATATTAACATTTACTGTAGGTACTTACTGTGGTCCCTATTAGGCACTTTGTTGCATCATCGCGATAAATTTATTGTTCTGGCGTGTAGCTAAAGCCTTAAATTACCTAGATATATCAGAATATGGCATCACATATAGTTTGCCAGAAAAAAGCTTCTACACGCTGATTTTCGTAAGGTTAGCGTTCCGTGCATGCAGACCTGCGGAGTGAGAAGCTATTATGTCATAAGACAGAATATCTTGAGTGTGGAATGCAGGCTAAAGGAACGATAAGTATTGATAGGTGTCTTCAACTACCTCGGATTCCATCTGACATACGGCTGTGACGCTTCTGTGAACTTCAGCACAGAGATAGTGTGAGGAAGCAGGTTTCTAGGGTACTGTGGTAGTAAAATGCCCGTGTACCTGTCACAGATCTGCAGGACAGGCATGTTTTATGGGACAGAATGTTGCCCCATTGCAAGAATGACGTACTGGTAAGTATCTAAACAATTATTTTGCGTCCATTGAAAAACGTTTATGGTGGTATTTTCATTTTAATGTTGGTAGGATAGGAGTGCAGTAACTAACTACAATATCGTTAAGCTCCACATTATTTTGAAGAACGTGAACGTATGAAATGACACATAGTATACAGTAAGTTACGAATTGGTTTAGTTCAAATTTAGTTTCAACACAGCTACCTTTCTGAATTTCCAACGGCACGATCTGCACACAGGCTCCAACAACGCATACATAAATTCATTTCGACAGCACTTCGATGTAATGCTAAATACTAATGTAGAGATGAGCACAAATGTCGCATTATTAGTTACTGCACGAGTCTGCTGTAGCACTCATTTGTGCTACTTGTTACAATACGTATTGCCGACTCTCATTTTGTGTTAACCCCCTGACTTCGCATACACACGACGTCATTTGTGGTTGTGTCCGCGTTATCAGTGCCCCTGCGCGAGTTACGACACGTGACAACCTGCCTACTCAGACATGCCTCTAGTAGAATAAAATTGAGCTAATTTGTTTTCTTTGAGCGAGTTTTACGCTAAAAACCTACAAGTTACTTGACACCTTAATGTGGTGTTCGTGATGAAATGAAATGGCGTATGGCTTTTAGTGCCGGGAGTGTCCGAGGACATGTTCGCCTCGCCAGGTGCAGGTCTTTTGATTTGACTCCCGTAGGCGACCTGCGCGTCATGATGAGGAATCGAACCCGGGACCCCTGTGACCAAAGGCCAGCACGCTAACCATTTAGCCATGGAGCCGGACGTGTTCGTGATGATCCACATTCAATGTACACGCTTAGTATCGGTACCGTAGGATAATTGTTAGGGTAGCCTCGTGGTAGGCAGTGAAGGTCCACAAGGTTTTGGATAGAACCTTTTGAGCTTTGGCTTAGCAGCTACCTCCACATTTGCGCCGAGGATCCCGTAGCCCAGACATAAGACGATTATCTCAAGGAGATTTAGAACCTTAATTTGAATTATGGATGACAATTTCAAATTGTCGTCAAATCACTCAAAATTGAGTCTACCATCGTCGCCTTGTCTCCGTCTGTCTCCTACCCTTTATGGCCGGGTCCTATCCTGTTCTAGGTAACACATCCTCCTCCATTCGCCTCACATGACCCACCACGGAAATCTGTTTAAGCGTACAGCTCCATCCATCGAGTTTATTCCTAACTTAGCCTTTATCTTCTTATTCAGAGTACCCTCCGGACATTATTTCCGGCTGTTTGTGCCAGCTATCATTCTCGCTACTTTCATGTCCGTTACTTCCAACTTATCAATAAAATATTGAGAGTCTTCCTAGCTTTCACTCCCGTACAGCAAAGTTGTTCTGTAAACAGACCAATGTAAGGATAGTTTCGTCCGTCAGCTGTCTTTTTTTCTTACAGAATACCGTTGATTGCAACTGCGTGCTCACTTCATTAGCTTTACTACACCTAGATTCGATTTCATTTGGTATTTTACCATCTTGGGAGAATATACATTCCAAATACTTCAAATAATCTACCTATTCCAGTCCTATATTCCTGACCTGACATTAAATTCTCTTAGTTTTCTTCCGTACTAACATCATTTAAGTCTCGGAAATACTCGTTTTTATACCATACTCACTGCACCTCTTTCAAGGTTCCAAGATGTTTGATTGAAAGCTTTCAGTAGAGTGTCATTAAAATCAAGTTGTGGGCATAAACGAAATTGCGTACTGCATTTCCACCCTGCTGAATCCCATCCTGCCATGTTATACCCTTCAGTGAGTGATCCGTGTACAGGTCTACTATGAGCAGAAACAGTGAAAGATTGCAGCCTTGTCTAGCCCCTGTAACTACTTTGGACAAAGAACTATTTTTACATTTGATGAGCATGGTAGTATAAAATCATACACCATTTACTATTAACTCTCGGGAATGATGACCTTTATATCTCTAGCCCCAAAATGAAGCATTACAGAACGTGAAATAGCTTAACTGGATGAGACAAATATCTGCACAATAAATAGATTTCATTGTAGACTGTATAGTTTCCTTTACTGTGTTACTGTATGTTAGTAAAGTAGGGTTTAGAGAGAGAAGGGTTGGAAGGGGGAGGGGGTTAGCGCGCTACGTCCAGTTAATTAACGTGGGCTGTTATTTATTGGGCAGCGGAGAACCGGCGAGCTCGCGCACCTGCTACAGCCACTCGCTCAATCAATACCCAGACTAACCTAACCTTGTTGCCAGCTTACACTATACGCCAATTTAGTCTTCTTTTGTACATACGGAGGGGCTCACAGTTGCTTGCTGGCTTAACTATGTTCGTCTCTTGACGTTTGCTGATAGTCACTTAAATACACCTACCTTTATTGTTGTATTTTCCACTTTGTATGTCGTGCTCAGGGTAAGAATCTGCTGTTACCTTTTCTGACTTTTCCACAATCTCTATTCTGTACCATATACCATATTGCTAATGCAGTATTAACCCTTTCTTGACCGTTAGGACTTTCAAATCCCACCCTTATATAACCGCTTTAGTAATATATTGACAGCACATAGGTTGCTTGCCGAAAGGACTTGCTTGTCCCATTTGTGAGGTAAAACAGAAGTCCCTGTAGTTTCAACACTTGTCAAAAGATGGCATTGAAAGTATGATATTTAGAGTGTGTGTCGTAGATGAAGATGGAAGAATATGTTGCCATTCCACGAATTGTTATCGAGTACCATAAACACGGAAAGTTATCTTTCATACAACCCAGACATCATAATTACAACAACTGTATTACATAATACTCAGATAACTAACCATGTAGTTATTATGGAGAATACAGATCATATTGCCAGATTTTTTCCCCAGTTGGTCACAAAAGAAAAATACCGGTATACAGAATTCAGATACTGGTCAGAATTTGTGCTCTTCCATTTTAGCTTATGTCAGTATCATGATATATAACAAGTCAGATTTTCTTATTACTGCAGCGCAATTTAATTTATTACTCAGTGGGACTCAAGAATGTCGTATTTTTTAATATTATGGATTCGTGTGTTTAATAAAATACCATACACTATGTCTCGATTATCTTAAACCAACATTAAATTCAAACAGAAGTTTATTTTATGCTCAGTGTCAATATTCATACCGTGAAACGTAAAAACTTCTGCGGGACTAAATTCCGGCACCTCGGCGTCTTTGAAAACCGTAAAATAGTAGTTAGTGGGACGTAAATCCAATGTTATACCGTGAAACGTTCCTCGAGGTTGTTTTAAACTATCGATTGATAATGGTTTATAAACTACAGTACATACTGTGGCTACCTCAATAGCCGCTAGGGCTAAGACCACCGAAATAGGGCTAGAACGTTGAACTGTTCATTCCTCGGGTACAGTCATCTTCAGTGTGCTTTCCTCCATGCCCTTTCAGCCCGACCACATTCTCTCTCTGCCTCTATCTCTCTCTCTCTCTCTCTCTCTCTCTCTCTCTCTCTCTCTCTCTCTCAACCATGATTCCAATTAATTATGTAAATAGAAGATATAAATGGGCTACTGAGTGAGGATTACTAGTCCTTTTCTACTTAAAAGTATACGGAGATAATTGATGTCCAGTATACAGTGTGGTCAGCTAAACATGAGGGAAGTCATTGGGGATGGACAGTGCACCCCAAAACGTCCCTTGAACATTTGTCCTACGGTCAATCGTTTACGACTTAAGGTCTTCCAAAGTTTGTATGGGAAGTATTGGTAATAGCCTTACCTCGCACATCCCATGTCGAATAGCTGTCACCGTGTTGGTGTACCAGCAGGGATACTGCTTTCTAATGCAAGAATTCCTCAAAATGTCCTGCATGCAATTGAATGCACGCGTGAACACGCCACCTCATTGCCTGTCGGACACGTTCGAACACGTGAGGCCGCCACACACAAAAAGCTAAGATAAGCTACGTTAAGCTGCGCTATGCTAAGCGATACGAAGCTATGTTGTGCTGTGTCACTAATAAAAAGTTAAGCTAAACTATGCTAGGCAGCCGTTTGAAGATGGCGGGTTAGTTGAAGAGGTGTTTTATTGGTCGCTGTAGTGGAAGTCAAAGAAATACAAAGTAACCGAAAGAGAAGATTTCTGTATACGTCAAATTGCAGGGAGAATAATTCATGGTGAATTCCATCGTTGATTAAGACATTGCATGGAAATGATTAAGAATTAAAAATAACTTTCGTCTAAATCAGGAACAGTTTCACGAACTCTCTGTTACTGAGGATATAAACAAAAATTGAATATGAAGTACCCAAATTATAGAATGTAGGGTAAAAATGTATATAAAAGCAATCAGTTTCCAGAGTTTCATTTATTTCGTGCCAACAGTAGTCTTTCATGGTTATATCTCTTTGGTTGAATATACTTGTCTGTCAAATTATTAATCTTTTATCCTTTGGTCTAACTTCCATGATAATTAACAAGCACAGTAACAGTTAAGCATTGTAATAGCTACTGTACTGAGGTAATTCACGAAAGCCACACGCATAAAAGGACTGCCGGGCAAAAAAAAAAAGTGATTGTGCGCATGCGTGAAGCCAGCGACAGCTATGAAAGTCGCCTCTTTGGCGATCTGTAAAATTTAGCTCGGTAGTTACGTAGATATGAAAAGGTTAGCACAGGATAGGGTGACATGGAGAGCTGCATCAAACCAGTCTATGGACTGATGACTCAAACAACAACATGGTTTAGGTTAGCGTAGCTTAGCATAGCAGTCTGTGTGTGCCATTCAATATAACTTCATTGGAGCGATTTTTCATTGGATTGCGTAGCATAGCTTAGCTTTCTGTGTGGTGGCCTTTATCACATGCCAACCTTGTTCCACGCGCTGGCAATGTCCATAACGGCATGCCTGATTCCAAACTTCATCCTAAATAAGAACAACCCCCCCATTCCAGTTAATTCCAAACACAGGCGTAGCTCGTATGCGATCGACCTTACGGCATATATTCATTCATAGATACTTTGTGTTGTTTTGGGGTGTACTAATCCACCGCCCGATTACTTCCCACATGTTGGGGGGCATCTTGTATAACTTGAATTCGATATAGTAGCTCCTTCTGTGGATCAGTGGTAGTCCCAACATCGCTGGTTCAAACCTGGCCGAGGTAATCGGATTTCTGAAGGGTGGAAAGCGGTCCATTTGACACTCCATGTCGTACGATGTGGGCATGTAAAATATATCTGGTGATACATTTGGTGTTTACTCGACAGAATTAATGAAAACTCAGCTGTAGGTCGGTCAGTAGAGATCCGGCTTACTCTGTCATCTGGTAGAGCAAAGCCCGGGCTGAGTAGCTCAGACGATTGAGGCGCTGGCGTTCTGACCCCAACGTGGCAGGTTTGATCCTGGCTCAGTTCGGTATTATTTGAAGGTACTCACATACGTCAGCCTCGTGTCGGTAGATTTACCGGCACATAAATACTCCTGCGGGTCTAAATTCCGGAACCTCGGCGTCTCCGTAAACCGCAACAAGTTGTATTTGGACGTAAAGCCAATAACATTAGAAGAGTAAAACAAGTAAAATTCGTTGTATAATATATAATTTAACTTCATGTGTGAGAGTTCTCTACAGGGCGAGTTGGCCGTGCAGTTAGGAGCGCGCAGCTGTGAGCTCGCATCCGGGAGATAGTGGGTTCGAATCCAAGTGTCGCACTGTCGGCAGCCCTGAAGATGGTTTTCCGTGGTTTCCCATTTTCACACCAGGCAAATGCTGGGGCTGTACCTTGAATAAGGCCACGGCCGCTTCCTTCCCATTCCTATGCCTTTCCTCTCCCATCGTCGCCATAAGACCCATCTGTGTCGGTGTGACGTAAAACAAATAGCAAAAATAAATAAATAATAAGAGTTCTCTGTAATCGTGGCGCAGAATATCTCACGACGCCGACGATGCGAGGCGTTTGATTCTCGGACATTTATGTTCCCAGATACCAGGGTTCCTCAGAAGTAACATCATTTCCTTAAAAATGTGAGGTATCTGTTAGAAATTTTAACACGGTATGTGAAAATGTCACGGGTATGGAAATCCACAGCCTTTTTCCAGTCATTCGACCGGGTCAGGAATGGAATGAATGAAGCCCCAGTCTAGCGCCGACGATAGGAAATGTGCCGCCTGCCGAAGCCTGTTCCACTCCTCTGGGGCAGTGATTAATGCATGATTAATGAAATGAAATGATATTGGAGAGTGTTGCTGGAATGAAAGATGACAGGTAAAACCGGAGTACCCGGAGAAAAACCTGTCCCGCCTCCACTTTGTCCAGCACAAACCTCACATGGAGTGACCGGGATTTGAACCACGGTATCCAGCGGTGAGAGCCGCTTGAGCCATGGAGGTTTCTCATGTCGCGGGTATATGCTATTAAAATTTTATAACAATAGTTCTTGTCATTTCATTATAACTATCTCCCAAAGTTCAGGTTTGCTCATAAAAGATAAGATACACTTTTTTTTTTTTGTTCTCGATCCCAAGACGGCTTCGATTTAGTACAAAAATTCATATTTCCATTCGATTATTAAATAAATGTAGCTTAATTTCCAAGTTTGTTTCGTGAAAATAGACCGGCTGGTCCTCCTTATATTCAGTTTCAAATTCAGGTGCGCTTACTTTTTGCGCTGACCCTTTTGTGTTGACCGTGTGACAGATCATACGAGTTCATCATTTTGCCTTTTACTCTCTCCTCTAAACTGCAAGGCCCTCTTCCTATATTCGAATCAAACTCACAGTCCCTAGTTCTCTTCTTCTTGGTAGAAATTCTGTGATGATCTAGACCTCCGAAATCAAAATTAGAAATATAGAATGTATGGTGATGTGCATGTGACGGGCCGGCCCAGGGATTTGCTCCCCACTAATTGGCACGTAGAGGAGAATCAATCTTTATTAATGGCTCTCGACTTCGGCTGTAGAATTATAAATCAGTCTGTAGGGAAAGTACAAGGCATCAAGCGTGACGCATATCCAGAGGGATGTGTCAAGTGTACATTAATTTGTCAGAAGTCTTTTTACAAGAGCCATTTCTCTAAAATGGTTGTTTAATTTTTTTTAATTTCGTGTGGCTATTTCTAGCCGAGTGCAGCCCTTGTAAGGCAGACCCTCCGATGAGGGTGGGCGGCATCTGCCATGTCTAGGTAACTGCGTGTTATTGTGGTGGAGGATGGTGTTATGTGTGGTGTGTGAGTTGCAGGGATGTTGGGGACAGAACAAACACCCAGCCCCCGGGTCACTGGAATTAACCAATGAAGGTTAAAATCCCCGACCCTGCAGGGAATCGAACCCGGGTCCCTCTGAACCGAAGGCCAGAACGCTGACCATTCAGCCAACGAGTCGGACTAAAATGGTGATGATTTACTGTTTCTAAAAGCCTCTGGTCAGGCAGCACCTTATTATTTGTTGAGTTTGGTTGTAGCTGTTGAAGGATTCGTAGAGGTGGTGACTGTCCTTTTAAGGCCCATTTTGTAGGCTTATATTTAAGAAAGAGTGTTTCAAGACTGCCATAACATCAGCGTACGTAACTATTTTGGTTCATCAAGAGGTATGAAAATGGCAGCAAAGCACATGTAAAAATTAACATATCTGACAGAACCTTATTACAATGTACACGTAAGATATTACTTTTGAGTCACCATTATTCTTATAATAAAGTTATTAACACTGGTACCTGCAATAAAGACTTGCAGTTTATCTAAAAACTATTGTAACCTATTAAAAATGTCCTTCAGAAAGAAAACATTTACCCCCTCAAAACCTGAAGGTGACCGAGTTGGAGGTGCTCAGATACGTCAGCCTCGTCCTGTGTCTCCGAAAACCCTAACAATGTAAATAGTAGAACGTAAAAAAATAACAATAACATTAATCGTTAATTTGAAGTTGGTTAGTTCCGTACTAATATTTTAGAGAAAAATATACTTTTTGCAAGTCTTTCTTGTGGCTTTTAGGCGATTAGAAAAGTGTGTTGAGTTTGATTTGCTCTAACTCTTCTATATTCCTGTCAAAAGTACTCCTAAAGATTTAATAATGTCTAATGGTAGTTGAAAGTTGAGAGGGAGTGGTAGTTAAATAGCCATTTAATTTAGTTTGTTTTAGTATTTTATTCTTTAATTTATTTTTTCAGCGGACTAAGCCGGAATTGAACCCGCAAACTTAGGCTCAGGTAGCCAGTGCTCTACTATCTGAGCTAGTCAACCCATCAAACATTGGAAACAGTGCCAGGCTGAGCTGAGGTATTATGTATTTTTGGATTCAGGAAAGCTTAGACTACTCTATTCAAAGAAATAAACCAACCAAATTATGAATTGTTGATTGGTTTCTACGTCCAAGTGGCAAATAAGAGGCAAAGCAACGAACATCTCCTAATATTAACTGAGCTCAAATTGGTTCCATCCCTTTGAGAATGAAGGTCTGTGAAGTCTCGCAAATCTAACACCATGGGAGTCAGAAAACTCTACGAGTTTAATAATAATGTTAATGGCTTTACGTCTCACTAACTACTTTTTCGGTTTTCGGAGACGCCGTGGTGCCAGAATTTAGTCACATAGGAGTTCTTTTACGTGCCAGTAAATCTACCGACACGAGGCTGACGTATTTGAACACCTTCAAATACCACCGGACTGAGTCAGGAACGAACCTGCCAAGTTAGGGTCAGAAGGCCAGCGCCTCAATCGTCTGAGCCACTCTGCCCGGCATACTACGAGTTTACCGGTAGAATTTGAACAGTAAAGAGATCAAAGATAGAAATAATAATAATAATAATAATAATAATAATAATAATAATAATAATAATAATAATAATAATAATAATAATCATTGTTTTACGTCCCACTAACTACTGAACGGTTTTTGGAGACACCGAGATGGTTTTGTCCCACGAGAGTTCTTTTACGTGTCACTAAATTTACCGATACGAGGCTGACTTATTCAAGCACGTTCAAACACCACCGGACTAAGCAGAAATCGAACCCGCAGACTCAGGTGAACAGTGCTCTATTCTCTGACCTACTCAACCCAGCAAAAATTTGATACAGTGCCAGGCTGAGCTGAGACTCTTTTCTTCTTTGTATTGACCGTTGTTGTGACATTTGGTCGTCATCCATGTACAAAGAACAGCCACAGCACACATACAAAAAAATACATTGTCAGCTCAAAGTACATATAAGAAATAAAAACCAAATAGTCCACATTCTTCAAGTACATAAAACCACACAGAATCTCTCTTCCGGGAGGTGCGGGGGAGAACAAACAAAACACTGGCAACAGTGCGATGAGCACAAAAAGTCAAATTCTTATAGCTGAGACTCTTGACAGTTCCAAATCTGTCTCGCGAACTGTGAGCCCCTGAGTAGCCTGTCGAAGGATAACAGGCTCCCCTGTCCTAGTGTAAAAATGTATGTGATGAATGAGCCATATATCTTACTGGAGACACTCCTCGAAAGAACATTGAAGAGAAATATAATGGTTCACTTTTCAGCAGAGTAAATTTTGCTAGTAGGTTAGAAAATTAACTGGGGAAACACTTTCCATCAAGAAGACACGTTAGTCTCTCCTTGTTGTCTGTATTGCGGTCGAAGGTTTCTTGTTTGATGCTTATCTTTCATATACAGTATAAACCGGAAGTGGAATTAATTTCTGCTTCTCTTTAGATACATCATACAAGAAAGTTTTTTTTTTTTTCATTAGAAATGTTTGTTGTGCGTGAAAATACTTTGTATTCCTATATCTGGTTTCAAATAACAATTCCTAGCAGGGAGCAACATACAGAAACTTACATGTTTATATTTAGTCAGTAATGTTGTTGGTTTTTTTAATAGTGTTTGAAATCATAAATTTCACGTTTTCGTGTGTACATTTAGCGTTTGTTGCGTTTATACATGTATCATTTAGCATTTTGAAGAAAAACATAGAATTAGGGTTAACTCGGATAAATAGGTCTTTGATAATATTAATGTGACATTAAAATCGCATTTGCATTGAGCTAATATTAAATTAAACCAGTGATCTCCCGATTACTAGATTCGAGCGCTGCCCACTGAGCCACGCGTTTGCCTGACACTTTGATAACGTTAAATTGCTATACGGCACTTCGGATTTGTCAAGTCTATTTTCTCGAGTGTGTCTGGATATCTGGTCCAATGGCTTTGGGACATTCGTATTCAAGGGGTCACCTTCACGTACCATAAATATGAGAAAAATCCGTGACCCGTCTACCTGAAGATCCCCTATTAGTCGGGATCGAATCCGCCGACTTTGAGGTCTGCCGTCTGAGCTACTTGCCCGGCTCTCATACAGAAGTTTGCTATTTGCTTTACGTCGCATCGACACAGATAGATCTTATGGCGACAATGGGATAGGAAAGGCCTAGGAATGGGAAGGAAGGGCCAAGGCCTTAAGTAAGGTACAGCCGCAGCATTTGCCTAGTGTGAAAATGGTAAACCATGGAAAACCATCTTCAGGACTGCTGACAGTGGGGTTCGAACCCACTACCTCCCGGATGCAAGCTCACAGCTGCGCGCCCCTAAGCGCACGGCCAACTCGCCCGGTCACACAGAAGTTGGGTCCTCCGTTATTCATGCAGGGTCAGTATCTTGTGGGCCAACCTCTCCGGGTTCATCCCCTTGATATGTCCATAGAAGCTTGTCTCCTTTTATTCGTAGTAGTACTAGTTATATAGTCTTTCAAAAACTCCTGATTTGGTCTCAAGCAGGAGGTGAGTCGCTCCTTTAGTGACTTCTTCTTTGGACCTATTTTGTTTTTCTCTAAGGGATCTTCTTTCTCTTCGTTTGTCAATGACTGAATTAGTCACTCTTGTCAGGGTTTCTGGTGCATAGAGACATTCCGTCTGACCACCGTACTTTAATTTAGTTTGAATGGAGATGAACTTGCATTTGTAAGTTCCATGGCATAGTCTGAAAGCCACCTCCATTCTCCTCAGCATCTCTTTCATTCCCATTGAAGGAGAGAATATCTTCCAGGTATTTAAATTTCTGAGTATGGTGGATTTACTCAAATTTAGTTGCAGTTGTGTTCCTGGCATTCTTTTTGTCAAAGTTTTTTTTTTTTCCTCAAGGAAATTCTTAGTTTAGTTTTAACATCCACATTTTGTAATTTTTCAACCTGCATCGTGGCCGTGGAAAGGGGTTGTTAAGATAGAAGTACGGCATCGTCCGCAAAGGCTAGACGGTCAGACATGAGCGCGCATTTTCAACAACCAGAAGTGATCCCATCGTGGGTTTCACTTATGTCATTTTCGATCTCCGGTCTCTGATGACCTCTTACAGGACGCACTAGAAATGCCTCAGACCTGTTTTATCTTAAACGGTTTGGAGAGTTCATCCGTGAATTTAACTTGTTATTGCCCCTCGAGTCTCCATGATTTCTAAGGCGTCAAATCTTTAATGGTCTGATGAAAAAAAAAATCACTAGGCCTATCAGAATGTTCGGTCTCGAAAGCCAAGAATATCGGCCGAGAGGATTCGTCGTGCTGACCACACGACACCTCGTAATCTGCAGGCCTTCGGGCTGAACAGCGGTCGCTTGGTAGGCGAAGGCCCTTCAAGGGCTGTAGTGCCATGGGGTTTGGTTTGGTTTTTATCAGAATGTTGGCCGGCAGAATATGAGAGGTGGTGGTATACAATTTCTAATCACTAAGATGGCGTATTCCATTCCGTACCTCTCCCCACTGTTCGTATGGAGTGAGGGCATATGACGTTGTTGATGGTGATTCGTCCGTCGGATGGTGACGTTAAGTCTTGAGCAGACACATTGGTGTATTCGACATTAGTAGGCTACATATGTGCCGACAACGGACACTCAGTCATGCGATAAATAAATAAGTTAACACTTATTTATATTATTATTTACATTATTATTATTATTATTATTATTATTATTATTATTATTATTATTATTATTATTATTATAAATCACCGAACGAGTTGGCCGTACGGTTAGGGTCGCGCAGCTGTGAGCTTGCATTCGGGACAGAGTGAGTTTCCATTTTTCACACTTGGTAAATACTGGAACTCTACCTTAATTAAGGCCACGGCCGCTTCCTTCTCATTCATAGCCCTTTCCTATCCCACCGTCGCCGTAAAACCTGTTATGTGTCGGTGGGACGTAAAAGCAAATTGTAAAATTGATTATAAATATGATATGAAGAGGACATAGTCTAATAGTGTAAATCTACTGTAAATTAATTTAGGTGTTTTGTTTACTTTGATTGGAACTAGCCTATATCTTTGCGAGGTCTGGCTGATGAGCACCCATTATCTGCATGCTTCTTTCGGCAGGTATGAGAAAAAGTCCACTTTGAATGTATTTCTACATGACTTGGTTTGTGAATTTTTTATTACTTCATTTTATGCCCTTAAGTGTGCGTCTGTACGATATGTAGAACGATGAATACGCCGCAGTTCCTCGCGTACTTGAAGGGAGATACCATTTTACAAATTCGTTGAGCAGTGCAAAAGGCTGTTCTTTTAGTATGACTTGTTAACTGTTTCTATGTTTTGGGTAAATTTGGTTTTGTAGAACCGTGTATTTACAGCAAAGGGGCGTGGTAGCAGAGTGGCATTGGCCGCGGTTTGATTCCCGGTCAGATGCATGTGAGGGTGGTTTTGGAATTAAAATAGTCGCCTTTTAGTGGTTCTAATTCCACGTAAAACTGGAGGTCCTGTGACTATGACCTACTTATGATCACGATATCAGTAGTCACGTGAACTACCATCTTACTTTGCTTTTACTGTGCAAACGATAATGCCTTCTAACCTGATCTCTATTCTACAGTTTATATGCTACGTCAAAGCTTGTAATACTGGAAGATAAAGTACGAGTATGTATCTGCCATTAAATGCCAACGTTGAAAATCAACTTACTGGTTTTATGCGATAACGGCATTACCTGGCCTTGCAAAAATTAACTGTTGGGTTGTCTTTCTTAAAATTTGCTTTACGTCGCACCGACACAGATAGGTTTTATGGCGACGATGGGATAGGAAAGGCCTAAGAGTGAAAGGGAAGCAGCGGTGGCCTTAATTTAGGTACAACCCCAGCATTTGTCTGTTGTGAAAATGGGAAACCACGGAAAACCATCTTCAGGGCTGCCGACAGTGGGGTTGTATTTTAAGAAATACTATACCGAGCGAGTTGGCTTGCTTAGCTGTGAGCTGGCATTCAGAAGACATGGGTACGAACCCCCTCCCTGTCGGCAGCCCTGAAGATGGTTTTCACTTGTTTACCATTTTCACACCAGGCAAATGCTGGGGCTGTACCTTAAACAAAGTCACGGTTAGTACCTTCCTACTCATAGCTCTTCCCTGTCCCATCGTCGCCATAAGACCTATATGTCTATGTACGACTTAAAGCAAATTGCAAATTGAAAAAGAAAAAAAGTACTCTTCTGACACCAGTAGAGCATATGCAATGCTATGACAAACATTCGCAGTTTCATCTGCTATATTGGCCCCGGAAAGGAGCCCGTAAACTCACAAATTAGCATTGTTAAGATGTCCTTGTGTTTGTTCCGCCACAGTATTCCATGATGCTCACACCCACACTCATTAATTGCTTTTGTCTGTGGCCATGTTTGAGACTACGTGATTTAACTTGATTAGTAGAGGATGTACTACTACTGCTAAATCAAACCCCATGTCACAAGAGACCCGAATGCCTGCAGATTACGAGGTGGCATATGGTTAGCACGACGAATTCTCCCGGCCATTGTTCTTGGCTGTCTGAATTTATCGAACATGTTCCTTAGTAAATTATTTCAGTCCTTAATTCCTCTTCCTATAAACGAATATTTGGCCCAATTTGTCCTTTTGAATTCCAACTTTATTATAATTATTATGTTCTTTCCTACGTATAATAACTCCATTCAAACTTATTCGTCTGTTAATGTCATTCCACGCCATCCGTCCACTGACGGCCTGGAACTTACCACTTAGTTGAGCAGCTCGTCTCCTTATTTCCAAGTCTTCCTAGCCCGAAGTTTGCAACATTGTCGTAACAATACTCTCATGTCGGAAATCACCCAGAATAAATCGCGCTGCTTTCCTTTCAATCTTTTCCAGTTCTAGAATTAACTAATCCCGGTGAGGGTCTCATAAACGGGAACCATACTCTAATTGGCGTCTTACGAATATACGTACTTTTCTTTGCATCCTTACTACTACCCTTAAATTTGCTCATGACCGTACGAAGAGATCTATCTGTAATCTTTATTTACAACCTAATTAATGTGATTAATGAAGATGTTTCCTTCTAGTAACACCTACAGTTGGTAGCCTATTTACTGCACAGTCATCCCTATAAGGTAGCCTACCCATCAATACAGTAATGAGAACTAAGAGGACTTGGTGAAACTTAGTCTGACGTTTCATCTCGTTTATCATCGTACTATTGTCTTATGTTCATTACACATTGTCGAGATCTTTGTGCAGTCGTTCACAATTACTACACTAGTGTCCAAAAGTTAAGCGTAAATTACGAGTAAGCAGGGTAACAGGAAAGAGACAGCAAATCGCACGACATATGCACCTGCCCACCTTACGTGTTCGCTCTGTATAGGAAAGAAGTGTTCCCTGCTTTGACTAGCGGCGTAACCGCAAGGTAAACACAGCCAGTGCCTCTGCCCCCATATTCTCTCAGTCGTGTTTGCCCTGTTATACTGTGCGAAGTGTAGCCTTGTGGTGAATGTGACAACATAATGGCACAACGACGCCATTTGAACCCCATTTTGCAGGGTAGAATACTCGGTCGCCTGGAAGCAGGCCAGACACAGACCGAAGTCGCCATACCCTTGAATGTGTCACAAACTGTCATTTTCTGGCTTTGGAGACGATTTCCAGACACAGGAGATGTTAGTCGTAGGCCAGTACCAGGTCGACCAAGGGTAACCATCTCACAGCAGGACCGATATCTGGCCTTAACCGCCCGACGAAATCGGAGTGCACCTGCGAGACAATTTTCGGCGGAGCTTGCAGCCGTCTCAGTGGTTGCCGTTTCCCGGCAAACTGTGTACCGGAGGCTCAGAACAGCAGGGCTGTTTGCCCGACATCCAGCGGTGTGCGTCCCGCTCACTCCAGCACGGAGACGGGTCCGTTTACTGTGGAGCCGTCAACATCGAAACTGGACAATGAATGAATGGAGGCATGTGCTCTTCACAGATGATTCCCGCTTCAGTTTGCAGAACGATTCCCGTCGCACATTAATCTGGAGAGAACCGGGTAGCCGATACAACCACAGGAACATCTTGGAACGGGACCAGTATGGTGGTGGTGGCGTCATGGTGTGGAGCGACGTCATGTTGAATGGCCGTACGGACCTGCACATCTTCGTGGGTGGCCCGAGGAACACTGTTAACGCTCGGAGATAGAGGGATGAGGTACTGAGACCACATGTTCGACTCTTCAAGAGGTGCGGTTGGTCCAGATTTCCTCTTAATGGACGACAATGCCCGTGCGCACCGCGCTGCTCTGGTGCATGAATTTCTGGCTGGGGAGTTCTGCGGATCTGAATCCTATAGAACATGCCTGGGATGCATTGGGGAGGCGAATTGCATCTCGTCAGCCTCCACCAAGGACCCTCCAAGACCTTCGCATTGCCCTTTCGGAGGAATGGGATCGACTGCCACAAGAGCTAATGGACCATCTGATAAAGAGCATGCCACGACGCTGCGAAGCATGTGTGGCCGTTAGAGGTAACCATACACCCTATTAACAGCATATTTTGTTGTGGAGGACATTGCCAAGTTTTGTTAGTTGTTGTCAAAGGTATACCTTAGCTATCAGAACCTTTCTGACACTGTTGTTTTTTTTTTTTTTTTTTTTTACAAGTTGTGTGGCATATGGTGTGTGATTCAGCTTCCGTTTGTGCAGCAATCCGTCTGACGTTCCTGTGGGTATGACCTCGTTTAGTGATTATGCTTAACTTTTGGATGCTAGTGTATATATGGTGCATTGTAACATTATTCACAAATAGCCTCATGTCTGCGATTCCGGTTCTTTACTCGTATTGTTTATATATGCGAGTCGGATTTTTTGACCATAAAATTGTCTTATGGCTGGAGATCATTGAAAATTTGCGTTACGAAAACTAGCGTCGCAAAATGTGTGAGGGAAGTATAACCCTAGCAACCACGCCGGCTGTAATGTAAGAGCTGGGCGGACAGACGGACGGACGGACGGACATTGTTACCTAGCAACCGTGCGGGTTATGTCTTATGGCTGGTGGTCATTTGAAATGAGCCGCCATTGATGGATGGCCATGACTGAGAGACATATTTATAATAATTTGATTTTCGCAAAGGGAAAAGTTTTTTTAGCAGTATAAGTTCAAAACTATGGAATTTGGACTCATACAGCAAATAAATTCTTTAATATGCCCTTTTTACAGTATACTGACAAAGTGGGGTTTGTCGTAGTTCAAAAATTACCCACGCACCAAATTGCGTGGTGAACGAAGTCACTGAACGCTTCAGGACTTAGTGATGTACGTCCAGCGCACATGGTCCTTATTCTGTTTGCCATTTTGGAACACCGGAAACTTTTTTATATTTAAAAAAATACCTAGTAATTTCTGTGTTCTCTATAACAAATGAGTTCAATGTTCTATAAGTTTTTAATAATTACTCTTGTAATCATATTGAAAATTTGTCCGACTGAAAATTAAGAATTATTTAAATATGAATCCAAAATATTTAGTCACTGATTTGGAGTAGAAAAGTAACAAAATATTGGCTTCGAAATTTCGTTTTAGCAGTAATGTCTTGCTTTTGTATTGTTGTCCATATTATAAAGCGATACTTCAGAAATACATTATTTTTTCACTGGACATGAAAATTTGACAAATGTTGTGTCCAAAAGCATTATGAAGGTTTGTCTATATGCTTCCAAGAGCAATTTAGTGAGAGATCAAACGCAAACCTTTAAATATATCAAAACTACAAATATGGATTTCCGTTATTTGGGAAATAAACAGCTCCTATAAGAAAACATAATACATTTCCAATAATACTGCCTTACTCACTACAGGATCGGATGATGATTCTTCAGATAATGCTTCTCTGAGTTGTGTGTTGAAGTCAGAATTATTCGATTATCGATATTATCACGACTAGATAATGGATACCAAGGTCTGCCTAGCCGAAGTAGTATAGGCGTGCTTGATTCACTGGAAGGGCGCAAGTTCGATTCCCCATCAGTAAGTTGAAACATTTAGAAACGAAATGTTTTCCACTTCTGGAAAGGCACATGGGACTGATGTTCATTCAGCCTAGTTCAAAAATGAGTACAAGGTTACTTCCTGGGTACGAAGGTGATCGGTCATAAAGTTCACTACTCTATTCTTTGTGCATCAGTGGTTGAGTGTCGGCCTCCGGTTTCAAGATCGCGAGTTCAAACCCGCCGGAAGTAGTCGTATTTTTGAAAGGTGAAAAAAAAAATCAGTACCTTCGACATTCCGTGTAAATGACCTGTCGTGACGCATTTGGTATTCACCCGACAAAATTAATTAATATTCCACCATAGATCGCCAAGCAGAGATTTGGTTTACTGTGCCATTTGGTAGAGTGAAACGGAACGTGGAAATTGACACGCTGGCAGCCTAAATACGTCTAATTAAAATACCTGGACACTGTAATCGAGGTCACATTATTATTATTATTATTATTATTATTATTATTATTATTATTATTATTATTATTATTATTATTATTATTATTATTATTATTGCCAACTGCTGCATAAGTCATGGAATACTGCAAAGCGTGCGAGTGCGAACTGCCTAATGACGGGGGCTATGTGGAGTGCAAGGGGTGCGGAAATGCATGGCACTATGATTGCTCCGCCCTGAAAGAAAATTCGTACCGTGCGATGAGCAAGGACAAGAAAACAAAATGGCGATGTGCTGAATGCAGAAAGAAAGTGGACACTAGCAGTAACGCAAAAAAAAGCGATGACTTGACGGACATCAACAAAAAATTAACATTAGTTGTGGACTTGAAAGATGCAGTGAATGAAATGAAGGAAGAACTGAGGGAAAGTGTTAAAAGTCAGAAGTTCATTTGTGAACAGTATGAGGACATTAGGACAGGAATGCAGAGCATGATTAAACAGATAAAGGAGTTGGAAAAGAAAGTGTAGTGTTTAACAGATGCATGCAAAGAAAAGGATGATATAATTCATGAACAGGAAATTAGAATACAAGAACTTGAGCAATATTCCAGAAATAGAAACCTTTTGCTACATGGTATTCCAGAGAAAGATGAGGAAGATGTTGAAGAAATAGCATGCAGAATTGCAGCAGAGCTGGATGTTCCATTGTGTAAAACTGAAATAGATGCAGCACACAGAGTTCCAACCAGGAAAGAAGGAGTACCCAAACCCATCATAATTCAGCTACCAAGGAAGAAGAGAGACCTAATGCTCGCAAGAAGGAAAAGCAAGACCATCCTTAACTCCAAAGTTATTGGACCAACTGAAGGAGGGAAGGTACTTGTCACGGAGCAACTGTCCCCTTACATGGCTAATCTTCGCTGGGAGGCATGGAGACAGGCGGACATCAAAGGATGGAAGTACGTATGGGTGAAGCAGGGAAAGCTGTTCGCTAGAAAGGAAGAGAAAACTACTCCGGTAAGAATTCTTTCAAAAAAAGACATTGAAAAAATCCAGTAACTGGCTGAAAATATCAATATTTAATTTTACTCTAGTGTATCTTAAATTTAGTTATGGATGTTAGTTACATTGATAATTGTAGTTTATTACTAGACTCAAAGGTATACAATAATTGTGATGAATGGCTACAGATGACAAAGAAACAAGAAAGTGAAATGTCCCTACTTCATATGAATATAAGATCAATTAGAAAATATTGGGATCAGATGGTTATAATATTAAGACACAGCAGGCCACTGGTAGATGTGCTAATATTTAGTGAAATAAATGTAAATAATGAAATGGAAATTGAGCAGTATGAGTTAGAAGGATATAGTATGCATTATTCAATAAGAAATGTTTCTAGGGGTGGAGGAATAGTCATTTTTGTCAAGGAAGGGTTCATATTTAAAGAAAAGAAATGTATAACAAATCAATTTGAAAATTTATCAGGGGAAGTTTGGATTAATGGAACACTATATGGGATCATTTTGGCAGTATACAGACCACCTGACTATAATCCAAAGGATTTTGTGGAGGAGTTAGATCTTCATTTACATAGTATGAATGCCAGAAACTTAATAATTATTGGGGACATGAACATAGATATTCTGAAAGACAGCAGAGTCACATCCTTGTACAATAATGTGCTAGCAGATCATCAGTTAGTTCATTGCATTAACAAGTTCACAAGGGAAGAATATGTAAATGGAAAACTAACACAATCCTGCATCGACCATGCATTGATTAGGAGTGGGAAAAATGTAAGAGATTCTTCTGTAATTCAGACTAAAGTTTCTGATCATTATATAATAACTGTACAGATATCATATGATACTAGGTGTAATAAATATGTTCCTAGTGAAAAAGTTATAGATAACATACAGGAAAGGGTGAGTAAATCCATGTTAAGAACAGAAATAGAAATTATTGCAAAAGAAATAAATGAGAACATGAGTTCAGATGATATATACATGAACATTTGCAATGCAGTTAACAAGGCAACTATTGAAACGAAGGATACAAAAAAACAGAAGAGAAGGAAAGACTCTCAACCATGGCTGACGGGTGCTATAATAGAAAAAATCAAAGAAAGGGACAGACTTTTCAAAAGATGGAAAAATGCATCAAATTTAAATCCAGAAAATAAGGAAAATTTAAGGAGGTTATATAAAAGAATGAGGAATGATATAATAGCTGATATTCAAAAAGCAAAAAGAAAGTATTACAGATTGCAGTTTGAAAGTTGTAGAGGGGACATGAAGAAAACTTGGGAAGTATTAAATGATGTGCTAAAGACTAAAAAGAAATGGACAATAGAAGAAACGGTAAGACATTATTTAGGAAGGCAAGACTCACTAGAAAATATAGTTGATAACTTTTCAAAAACATTTTCAGAACAGCTAGACAAGGTAGTACATGAATGTAGAGTACAACGAAGACCATTGCCTAATACAGAGAGACTTTCATCATTTTATCTACCACTAGCAAGTACAGCAGATATAGCACACATAATTGAAGGAATGGACATAAATAAATCACCAGGCATGGATAAATTAACAGTTAAACATCTGAAAGATAACATAGACATAATAACACCAGTAATACAGAAGCTAATCAATACAATAATAGAGACAGGTATTTTCCCAAAGGATCTGAAGACTGCCATAGTGAGACCTATTTACAAGCAAGGTTCACATTTACAGTATGGAAACTATAGACAGATATCTATTCTTCAAACTATAGGTAAAGCAGTTGAAAGATACATTGCTGATCACCTAATCTCATATTTAGAAAAATTTAAAATTATTGATGAACATCAATTTGCTTATCAAAAACACAAGGGTACAAGTAATCTTCTTGAGGAATTCTCCAATTTGATCAATGGGAAGCTAAATCAAAGTATGCACATTTTAGCTATGTTTATTGATTTCTCAAAGGCATTTGATTCAATTTCCCATGAAAAAATTATTGCAGCCTTAAGCAAAATTGGGGTAAGAGGAACACCACTAAAAGTTTTTGAAAGTTATCTGACTGACCGAACGTATAGGGTAAAAATTGATAATATATATGGAGAAATAACTTCTATTAAAAGAGGTGTTCCACAAGGAAGTATCCTAGGACCCATTTTGTATATTATTTTTGTCAATGATATAAGCTCATGTTTTAAAAAATGTAAATATTTCATGTATGCAGACGATAAACTAATTGTATCAGTACATAAAAACCCAAAAGTAGCAGAGAAGCATTTACAAATGGAGTACAACTACTTTCAAGAATGGTGCCATGATAAGGGTCTAATAATTAACACTTCAAAAACAAAAGTCTTGTACATTTCTACCCCAAAAATGCAAAGAGAAAACATTAAGATAACAGGCCATTCAGTTCAGTGCATTCACGATGGTGAACAAAAATCATGCAATTGTGACTATGTAATAGAGGAAGTTGATAACATGAAATATTTAGGTATGGTAATAGATAGATATTTTTCATGGAAGCAACATATTAATAAGTTGTGTGAAAGACTGAGGCTAAGCTTGTTCAAAATGCAAATGGTTAAGTATATAATACCTCATGATAGCTTAAAATTGGTTTATCATTCACTTGTTGAGTCACTTATATCATATGGTGTAAGTGTATGGGGATCAGCTTCTGTTACAGACATAAACATGGTACAAATGTTACAAAATCGCATTGTCAAAGCATTCTTTTGGTATGAAAACAGAGGAATATTTAGCTTAAGTGAGGATATGTTAACAGGGATGTACCAGAAAGAAAGGTTCTTGAGAGTTAAACAACTTTATATGTACAACATAATTAAAGAAAATTACTGGAAGCCACAATATAGAATTGTTAATGAACATACACATGGAACAAGACTGAGGCATATAAGTTATTTTCAGGTCATGAGGTACTACAACAAATATGGATCCAGAACACTGCAAGTTGTAGTTCCTAAATTTTTGAACAAGTTGCCCTCAGAATTGACACACTTGAAAACCAAATATCAACTAAAAAAACATGTGAAACTATGGATCATAGATAATAAAATTACAGTTTAAATATTTGTTCATGAATGAAAAATGTACCAAAGACTTATCTACTTTGAGTGATACTTTCAGGGATTAAGAAAAACTCACACCACAGGACAAAATTACAATGCTAATGTAAATATACATACCTTATTAATGTTGTAAACAGTAAGTATTGCAACAATGTATACAAATGTGAAACAACTACACCGGCAGATAAGCACATCAAGTGCTTTGCAGGTGTAAATAATTGCAAAGATAATGTATAATATCCTACTGCATATTTGCAAATGTATTTTAGATAAGTTACAAATAAAATAAAAAATAAATAAAAATTAAAAAAAATAAAAAAAATATTATTATTATTATTATTATTATTATTATTACCGGTGTTGTTATTGAGGTTGCTGATGGTGGAAGTATTTGCCTTCCACTCCTCCAAGGGCCTTCATGACGTATGTAAATATGGCTTTGCTTTGCTTAACAGACACAAATATTTAAAAAAATCAAATTTTCCATTTCGTATGTTTTCATTTATAAGTTTTGACTAGACAGTCTGTGTGTGTTCAATTTTTGAGCCCTATGAATAAAGTAAACGACACTATATATCGAGCGTGTCTCTTGTTCGTACATTCAGTGAAGTTATGTAGTCCCGACATTCACAGGTAATGCCGGAACTACGATTCTCTGCTCGAGCGGGCGTGTGTATTATTAGCGGAGGAAAGTCCACAAATGTATGGTCGTCGTGCCGTCCGCAGTAGTGGAGGGGAAACGCGTCTGATTCGTAAGCGGAATATCGTAGGTTCTATCCCCAGGCTCCACAGTGAAGGTTTATGTAGGCCTATATAATAAAGTGATACAGAAGCGTCTACTCTAAACGGTTAGAGAGCTCGCGCCATCTAGCCGTCTTAGGAACGTTGGTTCTGTACGAAATTTCTGGTGAAATGGGCGACAACCTTGTATTTCTGTTATGGCATAAAAGCCAGATGTTTCGGGTAGAATATGACCGAAATATGAAGTGTGGACTTGCGTTCCAGGAAGTCTTAAGGTAATCAAGAGTATGTATGTTGAGTTTTCAACCCGAAGGCTGGTTAGATCGCAAACAGCCTAGACGTCACTGAAGGGGCGTTCTAGGAAATTGAGAGTGAGGTACCGGTATCTTCCCGGTACTTTGCCCGGAGATGGATGTGGCCTGCATATATAATATTCTGACGTCTGGAGGGGCGAGGCAGAACTCAAATCGAGCGAGAGGTTTGTTCCATAGAAGACACGACTATTAAGTTACATAATAAGATGTGTAAATGCTACGACTGCCGCACATTGCTGCGTTTTAACGAACAGCAAGTTGTGAAACAGAACACACACCGGGTATTTTCCTATCCCAGTCTTTGTCGGTGCGACGTAAAGCAAATTGTAAAATAATAATAATAATAATAATAATAATAATAATAATAATAATAATAATAATAATAATAATCCCCAGCAATGTTACATCGCTGTGTAACCTACCTGTGGTGGGACTTGAAGACCCGCTTTTCGGTTGCGGCACTCCATGGCCATGGAAAACATTTCTGCTTAATGATTATACTTATTTGCTTAGATCGAACCACTCCCCATTTGAACGGGATGTGAACTCAGTTGTCATCCTGGACATTGAAATGTTGTCTAAAAGACGCCAACGAGTGGGTTTGTGCATAATTGTCTTTCTCTCTATATTTATTTTTTAAATTTTCGCCTCATACTTTTTTTCTTGGATCAGGCATACAGAAGTTGAAAATAGATTCTGTTGCTTTTTTTAATTTTTTTTGGTCTCACAGGGCATCAATGTAAACTGCTGGAAATAACTTTATTAAACTCAGAAGGTGAGGGAAGGATGGATTGGCTGTAATTGATTCGATTAGTGCAGAGAAGTTTGAAACGATCCTTTAAATATATCCATTATAGTATTATATGTATCGAAGAATTGTGTGAAGGAAAGAGTTCGAGATCTCTATGTGTTGTTTACGAACCTGCTTTTGTTTGTTTCAGGCGTGCAACGAGTTCACAACGCATGTGATGAACCTACTCCGTGAGCAGTCCCGCACGAGGCCCATCACGCCCAAGGAGATCGAGCGCATGGTCCAGATCATTCACAAGAAGTTCTCCTCCATCCAGATGCAGCTCAAACAGAGCACCTGTGAGGCTGTCATGATCCTACGTTCCCGCTTCCTTGACGCCAGGTGAGCTGCTTTCTTCTCCGCTGTGGAGAGCGAAATGGTTCATGTCTCTCTATTTTCGCCCTTCTTGTTCCTTACCTTTCCTTTGCCAATAATTTTTCGAAGGTTGGGTCTACCACTTGTTTCTCTTCAGTTCACTGTAACCCATTTCCCTTCATTGACGGCTATAAATGTTATCATATATTTAATTGTCCGGCTCCATGGCTAAGTGGTTAGCGTGCTGGCCTTTGGTCACAGTGGGTCTCGGGTTAGATTCCCGGCAGGGTCGGGAATTTTAAACATAATTGGTTAATTTCCCTGCCACGGGGACTGGGTGTATGTGCCGTCTTAATTATCATTTTATCGTCGTCGTCGTCGTCATCATCATCATCATCATCATCATCATCATCATCATCATCATCACGACACGCAGGTCGCCTACGGGAGTCAAATCGAAAGACCTGCACCAGGCCTCTCCGGAGGCCACACCCATTTATTTTATGTTATGTGTTTAATTCGGATATGTCGTACT
The DNA here is from genome assembly GCF_040414725.1 of Anabrus simplex. Classification (NCBI taxonomy): domain Eukaryota; kingdom Metazoa; phylum Arthropoda; class Insecta; order Orthoptera; family Tettigoniidae; genus Anabrus; species Anabrus simplex. The sequence continues at coordinate 333,010,393 of NC_090267.1, read as the reverse complement.
GTGATCGTTTATTTAGTTCAATTGAAAATGGAAATACACAGCCTGTTTCTAGTCATTCGACCAGGTCAGGAATGGAATGAATTAAGCCCTCGTCTAGCGGCGAGGATAGTAATTGTGCCGGCTGCCGAAGCCTGTCGCACTCCTCTGGAGCAATGATTAATGAATAACAGATGAAACAAAATTATATTGGAGAGTGTTGCTGGAATGAAAGATGACGGGGAAAACCGGAGTAACCGGAGAAAAACCTGTCCCGCCTCCGCTTTGTCCAGCATAAATCTCACATGGAGTGACCGAGATTTGAACCACGGAACCCAGCGGTGAGAGGCCGCCGCGCTACTGCCTGAGCCACGGAGGCTCAAAATTGTAATTAATTTTATGTTCTCAAGAATTATTGCTAGTGTATGTACGGACCCTGTTCTTATCCGAAGGCCATTTCTCTAATGTATAGGGACTACATTGCGTTTACAAAATAGGTCATTGTGTTTACTGGAAGTCCTTTTTGAATCTTCGGCCCTTAAATTGCATCAGTCATAATCATTAAAATCAATCAACACTGATCTAGTAATAAGTGTTAAGAATTGATGTGTCCGACTCCTTTACTGAATAGTCAGCGTTGAGGCTTTCGGTTCAAGGGGTTGCGAATTCGATTCCCGGCCGGGTCGGGGATTTATATCGCGTCTGATTAATTATTCTGGCTCGGGGACTGCGTGTTTGTGTTTGTCCCAGCATTCTCCTCTTCATATTCCTTCCATATAGGGTTGACTTCGGAAAGGACATCCGGTCGTAAAACAAGGCCAAACTCCCATGTGCGACATAGTCGCACCCGCGACCCTACGATTGCGGAAACAAACGGTAGAAGAACAACGTAGAACAGCTTAAAAAAAGCTATTTTAGCATATGACACACAGCATTCTTCTGAGATTGACTTGACCTACTATTTAACGGACACCCTGTACAGTAGCTGTACGGGCTTATATGAATGGTGTGGAGGCTTTTGACATTTATTTCAACAACCTCTTTGCCGACTTAGTTTGGGAACAGCAGAATCTTGCTTCAAAAGTATCTTTCGTTTCGTATGGGAAACAAACAGACCATCGGCTTCCGACTCCTTTTTAACTAAAAAGAAACGCTGAAGCGTTATCCTCCAGACGGATAACTGACAGGCAGACAGGCACCCGAATTTAACACTACTAGGATCGTCAAATTTTTAAAATCTAGTTTGTCGTAAAAAAAAAAAAACAAAAAACCCGAAATATCAAGTTTGACAATCATATGTGAAATTATCTGTATTTTTCTAACAAAATTTTAAAACTAGGCTGATTAATCACGTTCTCGGCCCACAAGTGGCCACAGCTGGTCCGTGGTCCGATAGCTCTGCACTCCGACCGGCCAACCGAGCAGAAGGGAAACCGCAAAAACTGATTACAACGCTGTAATGAGGCATAGACGGCAAGTAAGGAATAAGGTAATTTGCTTTCTTCATTGGACCAGAGAGTCCGACTCGTTGGCTGAATGGTCAGCTTACTGGTCTTCGGTTCAGAGGGTCCCGGGTTCGATTCCCGGCTGGGTCGGAGATTTTAACCTTAATTGGATAATTCCAATGGCTCGGTGGCTGGGTGTTTGTGTTGTCTCCAACATCCCTGCAACTCGCATAGCACACACAACACTATCCTCCACCACAATAACACGCAGTTACCTACACATGGCAGATGCCGCCCACCCTCATCGGAGGGTCTGCCTTGCAATGGTTGCACTCGGCTAGAAAAAGCCACACGAAATGAATGAATTAATTAATTTTAATTAATTAATTAATTAATTAAAATTGGACCAGAAAGTGCTATTGCAGCACGATAGCCCCCTTTCCTAACATCCAGATGCACTAGTGCTCCGAACGTCATTACTCATCACCGCTCATGCCTTAGTGGCTTCCATGCAGTCACTTGAGACTTCATTGGAAGCTATATTTTGTTCTGGCCTATGCCAAGAGACAGTTGCGAAAATACTATATCCATCAAGAAATAGCAACGAGCGGGTCTTGGATTCTACTGAACCGAGAAGAATAAATGTTTATCTGCATAGTGTATGTCAGCCTGCTGCTGTATAACTTGTTAGCATCTAAAATCCAGGATCTGGCTGTATCTGAAAGGTATTCAAGGGACCGAGACAGCGGTGGAAGCTGTTCTTTAGCGGATGTTAGTCCAGACGGCGAGGGTGTTGTGATTTTTCGTCCAGAACTAGTGGAAAGACACATTGTTGTTGGGCTTCCAGTTTAACGTGCTGTCGCTCCCCGACTTAATTCCCTCGAACCCATCCGTTATTCTTCCGCCGCTATTTGTATGCAAATTGGTCGTGCGCAAGCCGAGAGCAATATTAAAATTTCAGCGAAGCCTTTTACCTACATACTCAAGATTCGGGCTGTCGCAATCAGTCACCTCACTTGGGGCCAATACATCCTTGCACTGTGCTCGCACTCGCAATTTGACAAAGTACCGTACTGCATTAACAATCCGTTATTCTAAATTTTCTGGGAAGTAAGAATTGGCTTCACATTCGCTCCTTAATTCAAAGTTTGAAATTGAAAAGTTCGGTAATAATCAAAGATAAAGATGATGGTGATAATGATAATGAAAGAAATTATCGCTCATGGCATCATAGAATTCTAATAGTCTACATTCAATTAAAGTAGCTACTTTGTTCCACATAACATGATGAGATTGTAACCAAGCCTTTACTGCAGGTAGTCTAAAAGTACCTCTTGTATGCTGTTTTGGAGCACCTTTATTACTGTGAACAATTTAGTCTAGAAAAGTTTGAAATTGAAAAAGTTGGGTAATAATCAGTTATGATGTTGATAAGAAAAATCATCGCTCATGCTATCATGGAATTCCGATACGGGTACGAACATACTTCTAGTAAAAACAAAAGGAAAATATAGCTACTTTCTAGAACATAACATGATGAGACTGTAACAAAGTCTTTACTACAGGTATTCTGAAAGTACGTCTTGTATGCTGTTTTTGGCGCGCCTTTATTACGAACAATTTATTCTAGAAGTGAGTCACTCTTGTTAGTGCGTCCGAAAGTAAGCTAATACAGCCTGTAAAATAGTATTGGTGCGTGCAGTTTCTCCAGCAAATACCGTTCTTGACACTTAAGTAGTGTGGCTTGCTCTTTATAAATAGAGCATTCGTAGTATTATATTAGATTTGGGACGTATCCAATAATATGCCCACATGATGCTGAAACATGGTGATAAAAACCGCAGTAAAAAACTTGTCTTATAAGAACTTAAATGAGCTTTCATTCGATAGACGGTGAGTTCGAACCCCACCGTTGGCAGCCCTGAATATTGTTTTCCGTCGTTTCCCATTTTCACATCATCTGGGAGTGTGCCATAATTAAGGCTATGGCCGCTACCTTTCCAGTATTAGCGTTTTCCCCATCCTCGCGACGCCGAAAACTTTCGATGTGTTAGTGCGACGTTAAACCACCAGGGGGAAAAACTACTTCAGTTCAGCCTTCACTGGGAATTTGTTGAGTAATAATAATAATAATAATAATAATAATAATAATAATAATAATAATAATAATAATAATAATAATAATCTTTAGACTGTAATTCTTGCACCGGGCGAGTTGGTCGTGCGGTCAGGGACGCACAGTTGTGAGCTTGCACCCGGGAGATAGTGGGTTCGAACCCCACTGTCGGCAGCCCTGAAGATGGTTTTCCATGGTTGTGCAATTCACAGGCAAGTGCATCTAAGGAGATGGAAATCTGACAATGTCAAGCAAGGTTAACAGATGTATAGACGACTTGAACATAGAGAATGTTGGCCAGCAAAAGAAGAAAAAAAAATGGCTCTCTGAAAATGCAAAGAAAACCGTGGGAAAACCGTGGAAATAGTTACTACAAAATATGAAATGTAGAAAACAATCAGTCTAGTTCCACAATGCATCTAAAATTCTGCTGCTTATAATAAAGATGAGGAAGATTAAATTAATAGTAAGATCTCAGAGTCCCAGTTTGGCTTCGGACGGAGCTTAAGCACAAGATATGCTATTGGCTGTGTGAGAATCCTCATGGATAGAATGATATCCATGTAGGCTTACTTCTAATTTCCTCATTCTTGAGATTTTCTACCCGTATTCGTCTGCAGACAGATTTCGTTTTCTCTCTGCTAGGCGTAGAGATCCTTACTTCACTACAGATCAGATAGTAGTCCGTATCATAAAAAATCCGCGGTATACCCGCACATTCCTAACAAATTTTCAGAATTCAAAGTTCGTTTAAAATTGTCTTATGGAGTTGGTGCCCTACCCTCCCATGCGTAGCGGTGAATAGCCATGTGCTTGAAGAATTTATTCATAACTGCCAATCCCATACTAGCACTAAAGTCTGGTAAACGCTTCTCATATCTTCCCCACATTTATCCATCACCTTCTCATATGCTTAAGTTCTATTTCTAACTCTCGCATTGAAATCGCCCATTAGCACTATAACATCCTTGCTGCTGACCCTGACTACGATGTCACTTAGTGTTTCATAAAAATTTGTCAACTTCGGCCTCATCTGAACCTTCACATGGTTAATAGGTTGAGACAGTTATTTTCTTAATTCCTCCACTGTCTAAATCTACCTACATCATTCGCTCATTTATGTGTCTAACGGGAACTATGTTGCTTGTAATAGCATTCCTGATGAACAATCCTACCTGACACTCTGCCCTTCCCCTTTTAACACCTATGACGAACAAAAATCTCCTATCTCTTCCTCGTTATGTCCCCTTACCCGAATATCACTAATTCCTAACACATCCAGACGCAACCTCTTTGTTGACACAACCAGTTCTACTTTTCTCTTCCATAAGCCCCATTAATATTGATAGCTCCTCATCGAATTCCATTTCGTTCGCCAAGCTGTTCTCAAGGAATCCGCTACATTATTTTAACATTTAAAAATAAAAGAAGAAAAAATTGGAAACATGCTCGAATGGGGTCCATGCGTCTTTTCGTATGGGGGAATTTTGTGCCATTTGAGCGTTTTCAGTTTTCAACGAAAGACATTCCTAGGAACTTTATTCCTAGATCCCGTTGTATTTTTCCATGCTACTGACATAACTGCGTCTATATTATTAATGTTATTAGATACTGTATTTGTAATAATCTGAAGTAACTTAATTGCTTTATAAATGTGTGATTAGTCAGCAATCTGATCATGGAGGTCTAATTCATATTTGATCATTTTAAGTGTTGTTCCATTGTCCCATTAATGAAAAAAAGGATTTAACATAGTCCAGTGCGGACCGGCACTTACTATATTTGACGTTTGTACAGATAGAGCCCCAAGTGCTATGACTCATATGGCATACCCCACCCCCTCTACGGCGCAGCCCGCGGCTGATTGACAGCTGGGGGAAGCCACGCACGTCTTACTTGTAGCAGTCGGAGTGGTACAGTCGTCTGCTCCTCAAACTTGATCGCCCTGACACCATTTTCTGATATCGGTTTCAGTAAATTGTAGTATATCTGGTGGTATTTGATCCTGGATGTTGCACCAACATTTTCAGTTTTTATATGAAAAAGCTTACAGAAACAACAAGAACCTCTCATTAAGTAATGAACTACATTCCTATTAAAACTGAAATATCCCGGCAGTTAAACACAGAAAAGAAGAGGCTAATTATACAGTATAACTAAAGTTATTTTCACCTCACTTGAATTGAAAATTTGCCCTCCTGTTTTTCATTGATTCAAAATGTTAATATTATGGTTTGGTGTGGCGTACCCTTGTGACTTGGAAAATAAATTACCGTTGCGAGAGAAGAGAAAGCAGGAATTAATGGAATTAATCATCTCCGCAGAATGGTGGAATCTAACAGGGACATTTGGATTTCTTTTCTCTCTCGGAAGGGGTTTGCTGTTCTCGTGCAACAGCCAAGGAGCGATACTAGCGATACTACGTACAGGCTTAAGCTCGACCCTCTGAAATTACATTGCGCCGCGCTGTCCGCTAGGGAGTTGCCGTACGAAAGCAAACCCCCTGAGTTCGTTTCGAAGCCGGGCAGAGTTTATTGGTCCATTGCGAAGCATTGGTACTTAGAACGATCAAAGATGGTTGATTTTTAACATATTTAAGAATATATGTTAGGTTCATTAAAGTAGAAAATTAGAAAAGACGACAAATGAAGTGGAAAATTACTGAGAGTTGTACAAGACTGCAAAAATGCACCACCCCTGCTTAAAACGTATACGCGAGTAATACTATATCCATGTTTACTTCAAAATAAATTGTTATTCTTCTTCTATATGAGCGGTTATTGAGCGTTGCTGGAATGAAAGTAATGGTAAGCTTCAGAAATCATGCTGACCTTCACCGTCTCTAGCATAATTTCCGATGGTTTTCATTCGGAATTCAGTGGTGCAAGGACCTCGTCTAGCAGACTGAGACCTGGCAAGGTGTATGCTACTATTCTTCTCTCTAAACTTTTCCCTAATGCTATGGGATCGACACTTCGTTTGGCTTTGTTATACGGCCGGTTGCTCCTTCTTACACCAGCGCTATGTGGAGTGATGTAATCACTATTGAGCTTTTTTTGTGGTTGACGGGATAGTGTGCTGTGTGTAGATTGTGTGCATTGAGACAAGCACAAATATCCCGTCCCTGAGCCAGACAAATTAACCACACGCAGTTAATATCCCCAGCACTGGCAGAAACCGAAGGCCACTGCCTTTGACCATTCAGTCAGGGAGCTGGAATAATAATAATAATAATAATAATAATAATAATAATAATAATAATATAATAATAATAATAATAATAATAATAATAATAATATAATAATAATAATAATAATAATAATAATAATAATAATAATGTTGAGTGGGACTCAGTGTACGTAATGAGAATTAGTTTTGACAAAGAAATGTCTAGTGATGGTAGTGCACATGTCTGGACTTGAAAGAAATGTAGGCCGCCTGTTATCTGCTACATTTGCCTATAGGAAGTTACAGACGTTGATCGTGTCTGATATTGTTACGTGAAGTCATAATGAAGGGTTGGTCTTTCCAGTATTGCCTATTTCTTCTTCAGGCTTGTATGTATGTATGTATGTATGTATGTATGTATGTATGTATAGTCCTCGTCCCGAAGGCTGGTTGGATCCTCAACAGCTCCACCATTTAGCAGTCATAGATGGCCTAGGCATCACTGAAGAGGCGTACTAGGGAAATGAAGAGTGAGGTAGTTCCCGTTGCTTTCCTCACTGAATCGTAAGTTGCTGTTACCTACATATCAATCTGCCAAGCCCACTGACCCTATGAGACCCTATGAGCAACATTTTCACACCGTTCATAGCAGGGACTAGCTGCATAAGGAATGGCGTTACTAGCATAGCTCATACCTCAGTCACTTTCATATTGTCAAAGTCAAGGATAAGACTGAGACAGGTCAATGAAAATAACAAAATTGCTCTAGCCCATACCAGAAGACATAGTTCACTGTAAACACTAGGTCTCGCCAGCAAAGGCATCTTCAAGCTAATGCACGCAAATAAATGGTTAGAGGTCCACTAGATTCAGCATGAATTATAAGCTATATTTAATTTCCATGAATCGAACCAAAATTCCTCACCCGCTTGCGCAGATTGGTGTGAGTCGAAATCGTAGTCCAGAAACTTGATAATCTAAATCATTACATACACTGGTTAACAGGCATAGGCTACTGCATACTCTAAGTATACAGTGGTGTTAACCAAGGTATCCTAAACTTTTCCATCAAGTAACATCGATGATCGAATTTAGTCCTATGTAAAAAAAGTTTTTTGTATTTTTAAAATAATGAAATTAATCGGTCCCACTAGATTTAGCCCGTCCCTGTTATGAAGTACCGCTTTGTCCTCTCCAGAATATTAGTGCTAGTTGTAATGTATTTGCTAAAGGAAGTATCAATACGAATTCTGCAACCATACAGGTTATTAGACGTGTACCAAATACAGTACTTGGACTGTTAAGGTCCATTATCCAACCCCGTGACAATTTTAGCTCAGTGTCTGTTCCACGCAAAATTGCCGATGCCCGTGAAGTCGAGCGTGGCCCTATACGAAGTACGTGAAAAAAGCGACCATTGATTTAAAAACGAAATAAGTGGCCAGTGTAATGAAGACGGGAAAATTCGGAGGATCGCACAGCTAAACCCCCCCCCCCCCCCGCTCTCCTTCCACTCATTAGAACTGTCCTGCTTCTTGTAGTGTTAACTTCAAGTGAATAATACAGTAATACAGTATAATCTAGTTTTGTGTCTTGGTATGGGGGTGTTATCAACTAATACAGATAAGCCGTACGCGCACCAGATAAAGCGGCGATGTGGCGCTGCTCAAAGGAAAAACCAGAGATGACCAGGGGCCTATTCCACGAACGAACTTTGCAACTTTGCACTTTGCACTCTCTATTCAGATTTTGTTCCACCATCACTTTTCAGATTTGTCTTGCAAAGTGAAAAGTTAGAAATATTTTCATTTTTCATGTTCCTGCATCGGTACAGAAGTGCAAAGTGCAAATAAATCAAGTGAAAAGCTTTCAGATATCTTGCAAAAAGTCAATTCCCTTTTCACCTGTTAATTAACAAGCATCTACACTAGTTTATTGGCGTAGAATTTGATTTAGAGATATAATCATGTTACGACGAGAGCTTTTGTTATCAAGTGAGGCTAGTGATGAAGAATCCAGCAAGAGAATGTACAAAGACAGGATTAATTTTCATAACCTCACTTTGACGGAATTTCGTGAGTGTTTTCGTTTTACCCCAATACAAGCTGAGTATATTCTTTAAATGATTGGTCATTATTAATTGAAACCTGCAGCAAAAAGTCAATCCCTTTCGGAAAAAGAACAAATTCTTGTATGCTTACATTGATGAGGAAATGGTGCCCAGCTGCACGGTTTAGCAGCAAAGCATGCGACATCAAAATCAACTATTCGCAAAACTGTTACTAAAGTCGTAGATGCTATGTAATATTTTCTGACATAATACGTTCGCCTGATAATCCACTTAATATAACAAATTAATTTCTATTGAAGGGCGGCTTTCCTTCTGTGTGTGAATGTGTTGACCGTACGCTCGTTAATTTTTATGCCCCTATTGAACACGAAGAGGTTTATGTTGATAAACATGGGCATATTTCTCTCAATATTATTTTTAAAGTTTCCAAAAAAGGATGTCTCGTTTCTCCTTGACAACTTCTAACACTGCCAGCATCTTGTAATTATCCCTCTTTTCCATTATCAAAAATCAAAAATTTGAAACTACCGGTACCACATTTATATCATCTTCAACGTACAAAAAAGACCATTAAAATCATAGAGTATTATAAAGTAAGTATTATAAGTATTTTAAAGTTTCTCAATTATTGCAAAGTGCAAAGTCTTTCTGTTCCACCATGACCTAGGTATTATTTTTCAATTTCTTCGCAAAGTGAAAAGTCCTTGCGTAACAGTGAATCGATCAAGTGCAAAGATGAAAAGTTGCAAAGTTCGTTCGTGGAACAGACCCCAGGAACACTGAAGACATAAACGTGGTGAAATTCTGATTGCTAATGACCGAGCAAGTGGCTGTGTGGTTAGAGTCGTGCAACGGTGAGCTTGCACTCGGGAGATTGTGGGTTCGAACCCCACTGTCGGTAGCCCTAAAGATGATTTTGCGTGGTTTTCCATTTTCACACCAGGCAAATGCTGGGGCTGTACCTTAATTAAGGCCACGGCCGCTTCCTTCCCACTTCTAGCAAATTCGTACCCCATCGTCGCCATAAATGTAATTGTAAAAAAAAATCTGATTGCTTATGTCGCTTAGTGTGTAGTATGAAGCCCTGGATCCTGCCTGTATGCGAAGAAGCGAGCTCGCGAAGAAGACACGTGGGTCTCTAAAATTTAGCTCGATAGTATTGATGAAGCTATCTGGTATTTTTAATTTGTTGTTGTTGTTGTTGTTGTTGAGGGCAAGTCAACGAGAGTCCCGGGGCGAAAACTATGCCCCCCTACTCATCTGTTTAAGGGGAATACCGATGAGTCGGAAAGTCTCTGGTCTGTTACACTAGCGGGGAAAAAACAATCTGGCTGAGAGGTGGTATTTACCTCCCGTCAGAGTGAAACCGCCTCTTCGCTACGGGGAATGAAATCAAAGGCGGGGTCGGAGAGCTATGCTATTCAAATACAAGCCTTATTAACAAACGGGCCATTTCAGTGGTTTAATTTAGAGGTAAATTAGTGAGAAAATAGTGTTAATTTGGAAAAGGCCGAACCATGGATTATTTCCTGTTAAAGCAGGTCATAAGTGATCCAAGGGCCGCCGTGCTTCAGACGAGTCCGCGGCTTCTTGGCTCTCTTGACCCGCTTTATGAGTAGGTTGCCAGGGTCGGTTGTATTACTAGAGGGGATTCTAGTTTTGGCCATCTTAGCTTTTTTATTAATTTGAGTTCTAAGAGTCGGAATGCGAAGTTCAGTTCGTATCCTTCTGTCGTGTTTAAAAAGCTTTTTCAGTACTTTGAGGTACAAGTAAGCTCCTTAGCATTATGCAGATCTTTTATTTTTTGTTTATCGTTTTATTTTGATAAATATTATAATGCCCCTAGTAATTCCCATCCCAGGCTTTGGATTGGCTAAAAGACAGAAACATAACTCATTGAGGGGAGAAAAATAAATTACAAGTTTTTCAAAACAAGACACTCAGAATGATGACACGACTTATCAAAGTAGCCTTCAACAGCCCCTTATTTTACTGACCGCGTTTTTCTCGACACTGCTGTATGTACTACAGTATTTATTGAACTTGGATAAGACAGTCTCAGCAAGTGATTGCTGAGTTCATTCGATTTTTTTCTCCTCTTGTGTGAGTAATTTCAGATATTTCAAAAGAGAGTATGTAATGGGGAACGATGGACTGTTGATGGAACCATGATTGAATAACAAGGGAAATCATTATAATTTTGAAAAGAGTAATTTAATTTACCCTCAAAAAACATTGTGGGAACTAATATATAGTTACCCATCCGAATCAAGAAGCCCAAAAGACATTGTGTGCTGATGAAACAGGCAGGCAAGCGGAGGAGGGCTGAATATGCATGAAGCGCTTGCTCCCAGTTTTCATTAGCAAGTTGCCAAGGAGGAAGACGACTAAGCAGGAGTGATGCCCCGGAAAAGAGAAGAGCTCCAAACTTTGTCAGGCGCTGCCCTCCGGAATTAGTAGCTACAAGCTGCTGCTTGCTTGGAAATTTAATACACTCATAATTAGATTCGCCCTAAACACTTTGGCGGTAAACAGAAAGGGCACGCTAGGTGGAGTTTTTCATAATTTAATGCTCTTCAGATATTTCTTCTTGCATTTCCGTCAAGTCGATGGCTGACTCTCCTTCTCAGTGAATAGCAAACTTGTGTTTTTTTCATAGGCATACACATCTTAATACATCCAGCCTTACCGCAAGTATTATATTAATTTATGTAGCCTACTTAATTATACGGTAAATTTCCAAGTTCTTTGAACTCATTTAAAGAGAGAGTAGTTAGTCAATTAATAGGGAATCTGCCACCTGAGCGACAATCCTAAATGCAGATCGATGATTGATTGAGGTGATAAGGCAAGATGTATGGTCCATTTCACTACAGTTTTTCTTACAACTGTACGCTGCTGAGACAGAAATTGCGCATCCAAGCTGCAACTGATGACGCTAGAGTCACTGCCAGTATGCAGTTTAAGGGTAAGTGAGAATAGTGGGTGTGTACGAGACCTTTTCGTACTGCAGTCTGCGGGCAGACTGTTGATGCGTGCGCCTTGTGTAACAGGGTCTGCGCTTGGTCGACAAGAAACATTATCACAGTAGTTGCTCGAAGTGGCAACACAACACGTACACGTTGTTCTCCGACTGTGATAAACTGTAATTAACAAACCTAATGTAATGAACCGTATGTCTTGGCTTACTATGCCCTTTATCATCGCCTTAGTCACTTCCTTGCCTTTTGCCGTAAAGGAAAGGCTCTCCCTGTAGGGTTATATATTGGCTGGAAGATCTCGTGCGACTACCTTATTGGCAGTAATGATCGGTTGTCTGAACTCGGTGCCCATCTAGCTTGATTTAAATCATTTAAAGGGAAAGAAATCACATAGGCAAGATCTGGTGAACATGGAGAGTATGGCACAATTGTGACCTATTGCCTTGCCAATTTCTCTTGTACAAGCACAGCGTAGTGTAGAGAGGCGTTGTCATGTACAACAACAGCTAATTCTTTCTCCGTCAAAGCTCAGGGACGCTGTCAACGAACTGCATTACATTGGTCTATTTTTGGACAGGACTTGATGTTTGCCCAAAGTCTTCCTAACGAAATCGTAGATGGGTATTATAATGCAGGCTTGTTGACAATAACATCTTTAAAAAACGTGTTGGAGCATTAGGAAGTAAATTTTGAGTGTAGTACGTCATTAGGGTCGAGCGCCCAATGAAACAACTTCTAGGAGTGAAGAAATGCACATACTATATAAGCAAAGAAGAGAGCTCGAGAGGAAAATTCTTCATTTTTGCAATTATGCACAGAACGACGGTACAACTGCGAAACAGTACTACTTCATTACGAAAATGACAAACCACTTATCGTTGAAATGGAGTATGTATCAGGAGTTTTGTACAAGTTAAGGAAAAGAAACCTAAGAACCACGAACAAATTGTTCTCGGTGACGAAACAGGACCTATTTGCTTCTGATTGACAGAGGGGACTCGACGTAGTTTTTATTGATGGGAAATTCAAAAGCATCAGCACTCAGTATTCTCGCGGTGACACTCTTAAGCATCCAAGAAGTAGACCCATTTGTTTTGTCTGAGACTTGATTAGGCAAAGAAGGTAAATCCCATGTTAAATCTGGAGGAGTTTGCAAATCTCTACCAAAAAATCATTTTGCCGGGGAAAAAGAGGTGGAGTTATTTACGGTAGAATTAAGTGCTAGCGCAAAAACAGGTAATTCAGAATCCCAATGGCGTTGATCTTCAGAATGGAAGATGGACAACAAGACCTTCAAATTTCTATGATATCGTTCAACGAGGTTGGCTTGGGGGTGGTAGGGTGAAGTAAAGACCTTTTTAATACCTTTGGCAAAGCAAAAGTTATAAAAATATCGTGAAGTAAAAAAAGTAGCTTGTATCTTTTTACATCTCAACATTTCGTATTGCAATTAGGCTTACATGGTAATGAGTAAGACAATATAATATTTTGCCCATTAGATCATTTTTGTCTTCCCTTTACGCATTCAACAACTCTGTCTCCTTGCACGGGGAAACTGACTTAAGATTTCACCAAACACGTGTTTCGCGAAACCGTTTGTGATTTCATTTGCTAGAAGTGAAACGAACTGCTAGTTGTAAAACTTGCAAATTAACCTTCGAATAAACTAGAAACCTAATGCAGTATTAGCCATGGGCGTCCATATGCCAGTTTGTACGGGGGGGGGGGGGTGTAGACCTGGGTGGTATGTAGTATTTTTAATATTTTGGAAGATGAATGACGACTTGTATTCCGCGGTAGAATAACAACCACGGTATCCCCTGCCTGTTGGTGGGGAGCGGTACTATCACTTCTACATAATGTACCTCAACAGCTCTGCCATCAGCTGTCATAGATGGCCTAGACATCACTGAAGAGGCGTACTAGGGAAATGAGGAGTGAGGTAGTTTCCCGTTGCTTTCCTCACCGAGCCAGAGTTGCTATTACATATCAGTCTGACAAGCCCACTGAAATGCATACACCAACCGACCCTATGAGCGATATTTTCACACCATTCATAGCAGGGACTGGCTGCATAAGGATTGGCATTACTAGCATCGCTCATACCTTAGTCACTTTCATATTGTCAAAGCCAAGGATAAGACAGAGACAGATCTATGAAAGTAACAAAATTGCTCTAGCCTATACCAGAAGACATAGTGCACTGTAAACACTAGGTCCTGCCAGCAAAGGCGGTTCTACGTAATAGCGACTTCTAAATAATTTATTTGCTTGAAAGAAAAACACCTGACTACATTAGAATTTTTCCTTTCACTGAGAGCTAGTGGGGAGGGGGGCGCACCCCCCTCCCCCCTCCTTGCCCCCGGGCGTGGACGCCCTTGGTATTAGCGCATTATTTTATTAATAGAACTTCCCCCATGAGAAGGCTATAAGGACAAAGTATTTCAACTACACGGTATTTTGTCTTCTAAGTTTGCTAGTATGCCAGATAGAAATACCCATCAAAAGGCTCAGGAATAAGTTTAACAGTAATTCTAGAGGAAGATAGACGGGCGACTGCCCTAAATGCAGATCAGTATTGATTGATAGATTTCGGTGGCAGGACATTTCGTGTTAGAGTTGATAATGGTGGGGTTGATAAAATAATAATAATAATAATAATAATAATAATAATAATAATAATAATAATACCATATAGTGTTAATGTATTTCGAGCTGAACTCCATCGTATTTTAATTTTACGTATAATCCTCAGTGAACTGCCATAAAATTGGCTCGTCTCATGAAAGAACAACAGATACAAATTATTTAACTGTTTTCACTGAGGTAGATAATAACAGAGTTACGACACATTTGGAGCGTTTTTAAAACTGCTCCACTGGATATTAACGACCCGCCCAAACAATTGGCGTATTAACTAACCGCAAGCAGCGCGCCAAGATGGAGCTGATAAGCGGCGAGCCATTGGCGGTCTGATTTATAACGCGGCATGTGGTGTGCTGTACACAAGGTGCGAGACATTGTCCATGGTGCATTGAACAGTATTGCAAAGTATGCTGAAATTTTGACTAGCTTGAAGTACTGTATGGAAATTGGCAATGCTTCCATAGTAAAAACTTCCGCAAACACGGGTAAAACTGCACAGAGAAGACAGAGGACCTTTGAAAGTGTTAAATTTATTGTTGTATTTACGTCATATTGCAGTTTGTTAGATGCATGTATGTAATTTATTAATACATGACTAAACGTTTATTCATATACATACATTTACGATTTATTTCATTGTTGATACCACCTCATTTAATTTCAATACATTTATCATTCCTCCGAAGAACTGTTGACACTGTTGTGTTTCAAATTTTTGTCCATATCCATTATTTGACTGATATTTCTAACAAAGCAACCTCGTGTTCACTTTACTCCACAAGCTATAAAAAAGCAGCCTTAGTCTCCGACGTGAATCAGTCGAATGGGACGAGCGCGAGCTGGACTCAGACTATACCTCATGTAGCTGTTTGCTATTACGTATCATATCTGGCCCAGCTGCCCAATCCAAGAACCGTCAAATTTTAGGCAACGAACTCGCACCACAGAAGAAAACCAAAGTGAAGTCTGCCCTCTTTAAAAGAAAGAAATCCGTTAGTATTAGTAAGTTGTGGATATAAGGCATATTTCTTTCAAGGTTCAAAATATGGTGAAATAGGAGTGATTGCCGTCTCACATAGAAACTGCCCGAGATGTGGCGCATTTAGAATGAATACGGTGCTGTCCCGTAAAATTCAGGACGTTGGAAACCCTGGCGCAAACTTCAAGGAGTGTCCTTAAAGTACCTCATGTAGCTGTTTGCTATTATGCATCATATCTGGCCAAGCTACAAAATGTGGCAGGAACTTTGCATAGTCCATCGTTCATTGCGTTCACTTCTGAGATTTATTTCGATATAATGAAAGTTTAATTATTGTATCATAGCCATATTAGTTATTTGGTTTGATTTCGTAGTGCTTTTATACTTAATAACTTCGTAGTTTCTTTAACCAAAAGCTGCTTATATTCCAAAGATTGATCCAGGTGTCTTCAAGCTTAACTGACGAATAATTCAATATATTTAATCGCTTATGCCATTTTCGCATTGCACACATGTCAGTGTTTACAACCCGAAATGTTTGCTGCTCAAATTTTCTGTTTTGTATGGTTGAATTTCAGCCTCGTTGTTGCTTTGTATTAACCAGTAAAGGGGGATCTGTTTGAAGAGACATAAGATAAAAAGAAACTACAACATGATAACTCGTGTTATTTATTGTTCAAATATGTTTGAGTATCATATTCTAAACCTCCTCCCCTGCGAACCATGTGACCTTGGCGCGGTGGGGAGGCTTGCGTGTTCCAATGAAGCAGATAGTCGAGCCGCAGGTCCAACCATATCGGATGGGTATCTGTCGAGAGACCAGACTAACAAATGGTTCATCGAAAGGGGGGTAGCAGCTTTTCGGAAGTTGCAAGGGCGGCAGTCTAGATGATTGACTGATATGGCCTTGCCTTGTAATAATACTCAACATGGCCTAGCTGTGTTGATACTGGTACACGGCTGAAAGCAACGGGAAACTACAGCCGTAACTAACTCCCGAGGACATGCAGCTCTCTCTATATGAATGATGTAATGATGCCTTCCTCCCGGGTAAAATATTTCGGAGGTAAAATAGTCCCCCATTAGGATCTCCGGGTTGAGACTACACGAGATGGGGCAATCATCAGGAAGATGGATACTGGCATTCTGTGAGTTGGAGCGTGGAATGTAAGAAGTTTAAATCGTTATGGTAGGTTAGAGAATCTTAAAAGGGAGATGGATAGATTAAAGTTAGATGTAGTTGGTATAAGGAAAGTACATTGGCAGGAAGAGCAGGATTTTTGGTCTGGCGATCACATGATTATAAACACAAAGTCAAACAGGGGAAACGCAGGAGTTGTTCTAATAATAGGTAAGAAAATAGGGCAGCGGATAAGCTACTACGACCAGTATAATAAAGGATTATTGTTGTCAAGATAGACACCAAACCACTGCCCACCACAATAGTGCAGGTCTATATGACCACTAGTTCAGCAGATGATGAAGAAATCGAAAGAATATATGAAGAGAAAGAATATTTAATACAAAATTTAAAAGGTGACGAGAATTTAATTGTGATGGGATGGGGGACTGGAATGCAGTGGTAGGTGTGCCACACCTATTACCTTCATATTTTACTTTCTGATACCGCATTCTTTACGATGGCACAGATCAGTCGGTTGTGACTGGTTAATGTTCTCTAACTTGACGTGTAATTCATCCCGAATAGACAGATGGCACCTCATGTAATGAAGGATTGCCAAAGCATTTATTTCTAACTTGTCTTTGATTCGTTTGCTGTCTGATATGGGGGCAATAATGGCTTGGGTTAAAAAGATGGAGGCGCTGGGCTACGAGATGATTCTCATCTATTTCAACTGGTATTTTAAAAAGATTCATAATTTACCCAGTATGACTCTCTGTTTTGAGTCAATGTATTTGATTATTTAGAATCTATGGATTCTGTTCCTTCAAGCTTCAGGTATTTATCTTATTTTCCTTTCCTTGGCTTGCCATAGCCATGCTGGTTTAGTGTGCTGAGAGGTCCCTGTTCTGTATATTACAGTATTCTCTTATTTATTTGCTGCTGACTTTTTCAAAATGTTCTTCCTTTTCTTCATGTCTGCTTGTTATGTATTCGTTCCTACGCAGGGGCGGAAGGTAACACTGATCCATTTGATCCATGTGTGTGATTTGTTCGTGGTTTTTGATTGGAGACCTTTTATATTCTCTTCGGCTTCGACGTCTGGCTTGAGCTTATGTTCCGTAATATGGTTTAACGCTGATGTTGTACGATTCATGTTAGCCTTTATGTGCGATATGAGTATGTCATGTAGCGTGTGTGTTGTTATTTTGTTATGGTGTTGACTGGGTGAGCCTAACCTCTATTGCGGCGACCCAGATATCTGATCTGTGCTCTCATATCAAGCTCATAAGCCATCGACTGACTCTTGTCATGCGGTTACGGTTCTTACCGTAACGTGTGTTGATACAATATTATTTATTCTACCTTGCATATTTGGTCTCTGCGCGCGCGCGCGCGTGCGTGTGTGTGTGTGCGTGCGTGTGTGTGTGTGTGTGTGTGTGTGTGTGTGTGTGTGTGTGGGTGTGTAGCCGTTGTGTGATTATCGGATCTGTGTTATTTTTCAGTGCCTTATGGATGTTGCTTTCATCATTATTATTATTATCATTTATCTAACCATTGTTCGCGGCTTGCTCAGTCAATTTATTTGCCTATTTCAGGATCTTACTCTCAATTCTACTTGTTTCATTTGTCTCATGTTTATTTGCTTCCATAACTGTGGCAATTCCTTTTAACCTCCTTGTGTTCCATATTTGGGTATTCTTTCTGCCAGCTTTGCTTCACTGGCGTTTTGATTTCTGGGGGATAAAGTCTCTTTAGAGATTGTTAGGAGCCATGTTCTTTTTTAAATAATTGATTTAAGCCTTGCCTTATCTGGGGAGCTGTAATATCTTTTTTCTTGTGTGAAAGCTACTACTTTCGCCTCTTATTGACGTCTTGCCCTTGGGAAAGAAATGCTTTGCATCAAATTTTAATTGCCATTGTCTGGAAATAATTGAATATAACTGTGTCACTTTTAATGATACCTCTGTTGCGACAGTGTAAAATTTCATGTGATTGAGTTTGAGTCAAACGACTCGATAGTGATTAAGATACCCTTACGGACTATGTATGTGAGTATCAGTCTCCCTGTATCTCCCCATTTTGCTTGTTTTGTGCCCACATTTTAATTATTTTGCTAAGCTTATGTTAATAAACCGTATTCATTTTTAATTGATCTCTGCTTTGAGTACATGCCTTTTTTAATACTTTATTTCTCTAGTCTAAGAGGGTCGATTCAGCTCCTGGCAGTTTCTAGCCAGTTTCGACCGGTCCACAGTAATAGGTAGGTAGGTGGGTGGTGTACAGGCCAAGGAAGAGAAGGTAATGCAGTAAGAGAATTCGGATTGGGACAAAGGAACGAAAGATGAAGTCTGCTGGTTGAATTCTGCACCAATCACAGTTTAGTCCTTGCTGATACTTGGTTCAAATACCATAAACAACGGCTGCACACATTGACGAGACCTGGAGACACTGGAAGGTATCAAATAGATTTCGTTATGATTGTGCAGAGATTCAGAAACCAGGTGTTGGATTGCAAAACTTTCCCAGGAGCAGATGTGGACTCTGACCACAACTTGGAACCCTTGGGCATTTTACTTCTTGAGCCCAAAACGAATGACATCATCGGACGGCAGATTGGCGTAGAATCAATCAGTGAGTAGTTACGCGAATGCCGGCTTCGCTGGTATGGACACAACATAACAGCACCGTCCATAGTGTCGCAAGCACTGCCTACCATTGCGATGTGCAAGGAATCCTTGTGGGCGTCCAAAACTACGATGGCAAGACACCATCAACATGGATATGAGGGAAGTACAACTGTGGTCGCAAGATGCAACGAACAGAACCAAATGAGGTACAGAGGTCCAAAAAGTGGGCCTCGCACCGACGGGACATCATGAAAAGAAGAAGAAAAGGGAATAGAGGTGTTGTGTAGAGGCAGTTTTGTGGTATTGGTTAAAATTTGGTGACTAGTTTATAAGTATATTGGCTGTGCATTATTATGAGGCGATCTGCAGGATTACAGTGTTTGAAGGGATGCAAGCGATAAATTTGGAGACTTGATC
This sequence comes from Anabrus simplex, assembly GCF_040414725.1. NCBI lineage: Eukaryota > Metazoa > Arthropoda > Insecta > Orthoptera > Tettigoniidae > Anabrus > Anabrus simplex. The sequence continues at coordinate 332,990,841 of NC_090267.1, read as the reverse complement.
GTTTGTTGGCATTTGTACCTTTTCGGGTTGTACGTTTGCAGACTTGTTTCCTGTTGCAGTGTAGGTGATGGTCGTTTGTTGTCATCACATTGCCAACTACCACAGAAACACAGAATTGTGAATACATTCCTCTACATTGGTTTGGTGTCAGGACGTAAAACTGGAGGTAATCCACATTAGTTCCGACCTCAGAAAATTGGGGTAATGACCGGGAAGACCACTTATAACATATCAAAGTTTGGCGGCTGATCATTACGCTGTTTTGTCCTTGGAAACAATCACCTTCAACAGCATTTAACATTTTGATCTAAATAGCTTCTGCTCATTTTTGAATTTGCTATGTTTTCCTCAATTATTAGGTGAAAATATAACGTGACGATACTTGAATTTGCCATAAAAAATATCTAATTTTGAACGGTGTAGAATGTAAGATAATCTTAGGTGTAATTATAACAGAGCCCACGCTATCTGTCCCGCATGGCGCTCGCTGTTCACTTATCTCGCGGTCCCGTTCCGTCCCGTCTTTGTTTCAGCCTGCCTGTGCTCCCGCCCGCTCGGCAATGGATCAATGACGTCGCCTCGCCCCCTCCTCCTCCCTCTGCCCACCCACTCGGGGTTTTATTAGGAAATTCCAGGCGGGGTGGAATGCGCGTTTTACTGGCGGTCCGCGCGCTTGCAATGTGCCGGGAATTGATTCCTAATGGCGCCTCTTATTGCTCGGTAATCTTTATGTGCGTATCACCCATCCAGAAAACATCTCTCACTCTCATTCAACTACAAGGTTAGCGACCTTTGGCTGTTGGAGAATAAGAAGACTTTTTATTTCGTTGGATTGACTACGTATGCTAAAATGGAAAACCCGACGAGATATTTATTCCATAATGATCTGTTTCTTCTCGTTGACCGGGTGAGTTGGCCGTGCGGTTAGGGCCGCGCAGCTGTGAGCTTCCATTCGGGAGATAGTGGGTTCGAACCCCACTGTAGACAGCCCTGAAAATGGTTTTCCGCGGTTTCCCATTTTCACACCAAGCAAATGCTGGAGCTGTACCTTAAGGTTACGGCCGCTTCCTTCCCACTCCTAGGCCTTTCCTGTCCCATCATCGCCTTATCTGTGTCGGTGCGACGTAAAGTAAATTGTAAAAAAAAGTTAAAATTGTAAAAAAAAAAAGTCTTCTCATTGGGGTTATCGATTAAATACACTACATCTTTGTGGAGAATTGTGTTATCAGATGCCCTTTGCAGTTAGTCATCCGAAGGGAGAGTCACCTACGCAGTCCGGCCCCATGCCTAAACGGTTAGCGTGCTGGCCTTTGGTCACAGGGTTCGCGAGTTCGATTCCCGACAGGGTCGGGAATTTTAACGATAATTGGTAAATTTCGCTGACACGGGGGCTGGATGTATATGTCTTCATCATTTCATCCTCATCACAATGCGCAGGTCGCCTACGGGGATCAAATCAAAAGACCTGCACCTGGCGAGCCGAACTTGTCCTCGGACACTCCTGGCACTAAAAGCCATACGCCATTTCATTTCATTTCATCTGCGCAGTCATCACCCTCGACTAGTCAGAAACACCATTTAAAAGAGTGTCATAGTTTAAGTACCTACGATTCTGTGTAAAAGAAGAATTAGCATCCGGATGTGAAAATCGAAACCAGAAATGGCATTGCAAAAAGTGTGCTTCTGTAATTAAAACTTATGTCCAACTGTGACGGCTGGTTCAAACTCTCATTTGCGTTTGCTGAAATGCTGTATGTTACCAATTACAAAAAAATTAAAGGGGGTTTATAGACAGGGAATTGCAGTGCAAGAAGGTGAAATCAAAACTCTGAGATTTGCCGATGATATTGTTATGTCATCTGAAGGGGTGTGATTAGCTCGCTGTTTAAGGTGCCGCCTTCCCGCCCGGAAGGCTTAGGTGGAAGGAATCCATGCTGGGTCGAGATTACATCTCAAGAATCACGTGGTGTCAGGAAGGGCATCCGCTCTTAAACCCCCGGCCAAAAATAGCATGAGCTTGGGTGGCTCCAGCTACCCCAGAATTAACTGGGAAAAGCTGACGAAAGTTTATTGTTATTTCATCCGAGTGCAGAAAATCTGGAAAAATTGCTGAATTGTATGGATGCAGTCGGTACAAGATGAAAATAAATAAATAAATAAATACATCCAAAAACGGAAATGATGGAATGGATTCGAACGAAGTCAGGTGATGCAGGAAATACAGGGTCTTTATGCTTGGCAAGGACTTTCTCGCTCGACCTTGGCCGCCAGTGACGGTTGCTGCCGGCTACCATGCGTGCGTATGTACGGCAGAATACGGTGCTCAAAATCATTATCATGCATTTATCATGCAATTTACTCACCTTTTTAATAGTTTATGCTGAAAATGTTCCCCATGCGCTGCCAAACAAAATCGACATCTCCTAATGAAGTTTTCGGTTACTCTACCAAGTTCTTCAGCACTGATGGATGCAATTGCAGCTCTTATATTGTATTTTAGTGTGTGAGGATTGTTGCCATCAACTACATTTTTTAACATTCCCCACAAATAAAAATCACTTGCCGTTGAATCTAGGCTACGAGGGGGCCACAGATTTTTACTTACGATTCTCGTACCAAACACGCTTCAGTAAGCAGATAACGACCTTTACGTCTATTTTTATTGTTTACTGAACCTGTACGTTTGAATCTTTTGGCCAGTTGTTTTATTGTCCGATTGATAGGAATGGGTCTCCCTGGAAATTTCGCTCGAAAATTTTGTCTTGTCCTAGCGCACGATTTTCTGCACTTCATGTAAATATTGTGCAGAGATACACGTTCACGTAACGAATATTTCACATACATTACAGCACTATACACAATCACAATAAAACACTATACAACACGACATACAGTACGCAGTAGCTTCATTGAACACCCTGCTATCTCGGAGCTCAGCTCTCAGCAACTGCAGAAGTGCCGGAAACCGCGCGCACCAGCGGCCGGTAGCGGCCTGTCATTGACGGCCAAGGTCGAGCGAGAAAGTCCTTGCCAAGCATAAATAAAGACCCTGTATTAGATTAGGAAATGAAGTCTTAAAGGAAGTAGTATAACAACTACGACAGACATAAGGAAGACATCAAACAAAGACTAGCAGAAACAAGGTGGTGTCCTTTTGAAAATTGATATAGGGAGATGTTTTTTGAAGACTGGAGTGTGGCACTGTTTGGAAGTGAAACATAACTAGCTCTGAAAGATATACGTTGCTATTTGCTTTACGTCGCACCGACGCAGATATGTCTTATGGCGACGATGGCATAGGAAAGGCCTAGGAAGTGGAAGGAAGCGGCCGTGGCCTTAATTAAGGTACAGCACCGGCATTTGCCTGGTGTGAAAATGGGAAACCACGGGAAATCATCTTCAGGGCTGCCGACAGTGGGGCTCGAACCCACTATCTCCCGATTACTGGATACTGGCCGCACTTAAGCGACTGCAGCTATCGAGCTCGGTTCTGAAAGAGAATATCAACTTTCGAAATGTGGTGTTAGAGAGAAAAAGATTGCTGAAGGTGAGATAGGTAGATCGAATCACGAAGGAAGAGATACTGAGAAGAGAACGATTTGACGAAAGTTGACCAGAAGAGGAGACACAATGATAGGACACATCTTAAGACACCCAGGATTGTTCAGTTACGATTGTGTTTTTTTTAGGCAAGTGTATATGGTACGAACGGTATGGTAGATCAAGTGACGAATATGACAAACAGACTAGAGTAGATGTAGGATGCAGTAATTACGTAGACAAGAAATAGCACAAAATAGGGTAGCATGGACAGCTGCAGCCGGTGCAGTTTTATGTTGTGGAATGGACACTAAAATCTTCAACAATGAATAGACTGTCGATCTTGGAAACTTGGATGTTTCGTGGAACGTTCAACTACGAAGAGGTACTCCGTTGTGCCAGGAAGCCTTGTGAAGTCTTAACTGACGCAAGAACGTCCACAATATGACAACTCTGGTATGGGAAACATAACATAGGAATAGTGGAATTAGTTGTCAGGTACACTAATTTCATTCTCTCTCTCTCTCTCTCTTGTGGTGTGTGTGGTTTTTTTTTTTTTTACGTCGCACCGACACAGATAGGTCTTGTGGCGACGATGGGACAGAGAAGGGCTAGGAGTGGGAAGGAAGCGGCCGTGGCCTTAATTAAGGTACAGCCCCAGCATTTGCCTGGTGTGAAAATGGGAAACCACGGAAAACCATTTTCAGGGCTGCCGACAGTGGGGTTCGAACCTACTATCTCCCGAATACTGGATACTGGCGCACTTAAGCGACTGCAGCTATCAAGCTCGGTCTCTTGTGGTTTAACGTCGCATTACTACATCGAAGGTTCGGAGACGCAAGGATGTGAAAGATCGAGGATTGGGAAGGTAGCGGCCTTGGTCGTAAGGTACGGCACCAGCATTTGCCTTGTGAACGTGGGAAACCACGGAAAACCGTCTTCAGGGCTGCCGACGGTGGGATCTGAATCCACCATTTCCCGAATGCATGCTCACTGCTACGCGACCCTAACCGCACTGCCAACTCGCCCGGTGGTAGATTTACATTGTATGATGTATTTCTGCTCATTGTTCAGGGAAGAGTGGTTGTCAGACTGCTTGGATGACTGGTCAGCGTTGAGGCCTTCGGTTCAGAGGTTCCCGGGTTCGATTCCCGGCCAGGCCGGGGATTTTAATCGCGTGTGATTAATTCGTCTGGGTCTGGGATTGGTTGTTTGTGTTTGTCCCAACACTTTCATCATATTCAGACAACACACTACCAACCACCACAGAAACATGCAATAATGATTACATCCCTTCGGATAGTGTGGGCGTGAGGAAGGGCATCCTGCTGTAAATCAGGACCAAATTCACATGTGCGACACGGTTCGCACCCACGACTCCACAAGATGTGGGGAAGAAAGCGGTAGAAGCAGAAGAAGAAAGTCCAGGGAAGAGGGATGGGGTTGTAAGTATATGCAGGTTGATTCGCCAACTCTTAAAAGTCTCTGTAATTACTGAAATACCCGAAACTCGGTGTTTTATTCAGATTATTATTATTATTATTATTATTATTATTATTATTTATTGAAATATGTTGTTGGTGGAATTAGCGAACTACATTACGTTCATGTCGCTGGAATTTTATGTTTGAACTTTGTACTATTTTCAGAGCAACGTGAAATTTGGAGAGCTCAGCTGTTCGTGCGATTGGAGTAACGACCATACGAATTTGGATTATTCATTGAAGATTTCTCAAATAATATTCCTAGATATGTCTACCGCTGTTTTCAAATTTTGGTATCGCTATAAGATTTTAATTCGTTGATGATATCACTGTGGAGCGTGAGTTTGTAAGGCCAAAAGGAAGTACTCTCACGAACTTCCCGTTTACTTTGATGAGCGAAATATTGACGGACAGAGAGATAACTTGTCATTAGTTTATGCAGTTTTTACGAAATAAATGTGAACCCTGGATTGGTAATGTGTATTGGTTTTTGTGTGTCCACAGAAGAAAACGTCGCAACTTCAGTAAGCAGGCGTCTGAAATCCTGAACGAGTACTTCTACTCCCACTTGAGCAACCCATACCCGTCTGAGGAGGCTAAAGAGGACCTGGCCCGCAAGTGTGGCATCACTGTATCACAGGTAAGTTAAGATTACGGGCGGTATAAAGTCGTCATTTCAGGCAGGAAATGTGGCATCAGTTATCATGTGCCGAGCTCGAAAGCTGCAGTCTCTTAAGTGCGGCCAGTGTCCAGTATTCGGGAGAAAGTGGGTTCGAACCCCACTGTCGGCAGCCCTGAAGATGGTTTTCCGTGGTTTCCCATTTCCATACCAGGTAAATGCTGGGGCTGTGCCCTAATTAAAGCCACAGCCGCTTCCTTCCTATTCCAAGCCCTTTCTGTCCCATCGTCGCCATAAGACCTATCTGTATCGTTGCGACGTAAAGCAACTTGCAAACACAAACAACAAACAAAAGTTATCATATACAGGGTCTCCCATATAAACCAAGACCGTCCAAGCGGCGTTTTTACTCTGCGATACGTAAGCCGCAGTATTGGAAGCGCGCGCATAGTTCTTGACCTGCAAGCAGCGTGCACGTGTTCGACCTCGCAAACATCAGTCGCCAGTCTGTAAACATGGTGGGACAGTCATCATTGCAACACCGTATTTTCGTATGTAAAAGTTATTTTGAGTACGAGTCGGCTCTACGGGTACGGGATGCATTTGTTAAGCAATTTCCTGGTGAAGTGCCACCTTCACGAGCACAGATTCATGTAATTGTAAATAAATTTGAAACAACTGGCGCAGTGCTCAATAAAAAAAAAAACATGCGCGCACACGAACAGTTTTAACAGAGGAAAAGCTACATGACATCTTGAACGGTCACCGAATAAATTACTCACATAATTAGTACAACAAGTAGGGGTTTCGGTTTCTTCTGCACACGGAGCTACACAGTTATTACACATCAAACCGTACAAGTTTACTCGGGCCTGTTGTTTAAAACCTGGTGCTTGTGTTCTTTTCGGATGACCCTGGTTTCATCTTAATGGTCGTGTGAGCAGTCATAACTCTCGCTATTAGTGTGCAGAAAATACTAATGGCGTTTATGAAGTCCCTCGTTATGATGGGAAGATTGGTGTTTGGTGTGCTGTTAGTACAAGACGAATAATTGGACCTATTTTTTTTCGAGGCGGTATTAAATGCAGGGAGGTACCAAGATGACATTTTGGTGCCGTTCTTCCATCAGTTAACGGAAGAAGAAAATTCAGCCCCTGCTCATACAGCAGAAGAGTCCCTTCCTACAATCCCGGAAGTGTTTGCAGACAAAGTGATCAGTGCTGGTCCTCCTCGTTCTCCAGATCTAAGTGTGAGATTTTTGCTTATATCGAACAAATCCTCAAACATTGGAGGAACTGAAAGGAAACATTACGAATGAAATCAGAAATATTACAGTGGCAGAACTCATTCGCGTCAGCCAAAATGTGGTTATCAGATACATTACCGGTATAACGCAGGAAGGACGATACTTTCAGCTTTTTTTAATTTTTTTTTTTTATTTTTTTTTTTTTTTAGGGGCTTGACGTCGCACCGACACAGATAGGTCTTACGGCGACGATGGGCGATGGGATAGGAAAGGCTTAGGAGTTGGAAGGAAGCGGCCGTGGCCTTAATTAAGGTACAGCCCCAGCATTTGCCTGGTGTGAAAATGCGAAACCACGGAAAACCATTTTCAGGGCTGCCGATAGTGGGATTCGAACCTACTATCTCCCGGATGCAAGCTCACAGCCGCGCGCCTCTACGCGCACGGCCAACTCGCCCGGTCAGCATCTTTTATAAGGTAAGATATATGAAATCTTATGCACGCTTAAAGCAGGCCGGCCGCGCGCGACTTAAGTTCGGCTAAGGCAAATGTCGTAGTTCAGAGTACAAACACCGTGCGTTCGGTTTTAGTTTATATGGGAGACCCTGTATTAATCTTGTACAGTTTATTTGTGCTCTTCATTTAGGGAAGAGGGGTTGTTGGTCGGATATGAAGGGTGATTCAAACCACGCAGTATTGTTACGATTAAAACATAGTCTGTTTTATCGATAAAATTAATTTTAGATGACCCGGTTATTACACACACACACACACAATTATATGTGAGAGGGAATGTTAGCACCCTACGTATTGCTGTCTATTTATAAAGACACTGTCCTCCTCACAGTAGGTAGTCTGGCTTGGTAATATTACCTGAGACGGCGATAATCCGGATTGACAGCTCGTCTTTCTCTTCACTTCGCACGCTCAATCATTTCACTCTGCAGATGCACGGAGACAGATTGGAGCGCAGTCTCTTAGCAATCACGACGCACGACGACTGTTCCTTGATTCGACTCCAGATGAGTCGGGAAACTCGCACGGTCAACACAGTTCTGTTAACTTGCAGACAACACAACTGCTCCACACAGTGAACTACTTAACACTAACAACTAAACAGAAGCCACATAACAGCAACTGTGTTAACCAGCACTACAATGCTCCTTACTACAACGTAAGTTGAACCGGTCAAGCTGGCCGTGCGGTTGGGGGCGCGCGGCTGTGAGCTTGCCTCTGGGAGAGAGTGGGTTCGAATCACACTGTTGGCATCCCTGAAGATGGTTTTCTGTGGTTTCCCATTTTCACACCAGGCTGTACCTTGCCACGGCTGCTTCCTTCCAACTCCTAGGCCTTTCTTATCCCATCGTCGCCATGGGGCCTATCTGTGTCGGTGCGACGTAAAGCCACTAGCAAAAAAAACCCTGTAAGTTGACACTGCTCCAACTCTACTCACACCAACTGTTTTACATGCCGACTCCTTGCCTGTACATATACAGTACTCCAGTCAGTTCTCCAAGGCAGTGCATACACAGTACTCCGCCTAAATCTGAATTGTAAACAATATCTCAGACTATAAATTCTCTTCTGAAACTACCAGCAATCACATCATCTGCTATAGGACCTGATGAAATACCCATATTCATAATAAAATACATAATTGATACTATCTTCCTGTCATTACTCGTATATACAACACCTGTCTCACAGGTGGCCTCTTTAGCCTCATGAACGCATAGTACACGTGTAATTAACTGACTGTTTTAATAAATACTCACCTTTTGACCATTTACAGTCAGGTTTCAAGAAGCAACACAGTACAGCCACTGCCCTATTGAAGGTTACAGATGACAGGTGACACTACATGGCACTTCTTGATTTTAGCAGCTCCTTTGACACAATAAACATAGAAATAACGTTTGCTGATGATATTAATAATGGTATTGATTTTACATCCCACCAACTACTTTTACGGTTTTTGGACTATTGTTTGTTAAATTGAAATCACTTCACCTTTTCAGACAGATCTGGGATTCTTTCTTTTATTTCTTACCGAATGAAGACAATGTGTAGTTCTTCAGAATAGGTCATCTGAGTGGGTAACGAAATATTCAGGAGTGCCACTGGGCTCAGTACTAGGCCCACTTCTCTGAGTAACTACATTAATGACATATCGACATGGCTAAGACACTGTGAATACCACTTGTATGCTGACGATATACAGATCTAGTATTACTCCAAAATTTCTGACTTAATTTAAGCAATAGATTATATGAACTCTGGCTTCAATAATATCTGCATATATGCCTATTTTAATTAATCCATCCAAATCTAAATTGATTATTCTGGGGCAGGTGGAATAAATTAGTGCAGTAAAGAACAAAAACTTTCCTCCACTCACTTTATCTAGTAAAATTATTCCATATGAAAACTTGTTAACAAATCTTAACTGAGGACAAAACATTATCAGTGTCCGTAGAAAAAAGTGCATGCCTCCCTTGACCCGCTATAATATCATCAAAATATGCTGCCACTGAAAGTGAGAATTAGGCTTTAAAAATGCTATTATACTTCTTATATTTTCCTACTGCGACGTAGTACCAATTGATGCCACAAGAGAACAACTAAACCAGTTAAAACATACTATGAACTCTTGTATTTTATCTTCTCCTTATGCTATGAAGTTCAGTGTTTCTCCTTATTATCATCAAGTTTCCCTTCTAAAATTTGAACAATATAGGAAACCTCCATGTTGGCAGTAAAACTCTTTTGAATATTAAACAAGAATATTCCCCATCTACTTATCTTCAAAACTGAATTGCTTATCCTCCTTCCACCAGCATAACACATACTCCAGTAGAACCCTTGCTATTCCTCTCACAGCAGCATATAACAACAGCACGCTAACACGACAATACTCCGACACCGACTCTGGTGGGACACAGACTACACCAACACTGACGACAGCCAGCAACTCCATTCAACTTCATCTGCTACCGATTGTTCATGGCCAGATTCCTTCTCAATATCCTGATCAATGAGTACTAGAATCTTCGTAGCTCAACCAGAATGGGAAAATTCTCATTTCATGTTCCAGAAGGCACACAGGGAAAACAGACGAAAAGAACAATAGAGGGAAGTACTGTCACTATGCCCTCAGGCTAGGAGCTCCCAGCTGACTCACTAGTTCCTTCCAGGAAATGCCAAAGGAGCTAAACACGGAGAGCTGACACGTAACTGTTGTATGGGACAGCAAATGGATTATTTTTCAAGAGCGAACCTATGTCAGGAAATGCTAAGTTTTAACGCTGTAGGACAACAAAGTTTGACAACGTCTATCCCCATGTATGAGGCGTTGCCAAAATTTGATGCCCCACAGCTTTCAAACCTTGCATTTTCGGACATAGGTACCCGTTTGAAAAACAATCGGTTTGCCATATCACACAACATACCAAGTGGTGTTGGTGTTGTTTTTGAAATGTTCTGCATTATATCCAATGCGTCCTCGCATAAAGGAAGCAACTCATAAATTCAACAGGATTATTTCTCCGGCACTTGGATATTTGGTAACACTGAGAATTAAATTATGGAAATAGCACTGGACTACCTTTTGCCATTTTATTCAACTTCTAGTTTCAGATAGCACACCAGTTCTGAGAAATTTTCAATTATGTAAACGGTAATTCATTTTATTACCAGAACAAGTGTCAGCTGAACTGCCTGTGGATAGAGGATTGTTGAAGAAAATTGAACTGAGAATGTTGTTCTCCTTTGGGGTTTGAACTCACACAATGCAGTCCTCTCTAGAGCTCATGTAATGCTGTATATTACTGCACTAACTGAACACCTGACTGTGAGATTTGAAGGTTTATTGATCCCAGAGGATTTTTTTTTTTCCTTCAGTGTAACTAGGCTTGTTAGTTCCTTTAACAAGATTGTCCCATTGCTGTTCCAAATTTTTCCTTTCATATTTGAAACTTTTTTGACCCAGTTTCAATTTTTTGATATCTTGAATGAACATAATAATTTCTCTGTTCACAGGTGTCCAATTGGTTTGGTAACAAACGGATACGATACAAGAAGAATATAGGGAAAGCACAGGAGGAGGCTAACCTCTACGCAGCCAAGAAGGCGGCAGGTAAGTCATTCATTACATTTGTTTACATTTTAAGACGATCACAAATAGTCTAGGGGAGGTTTACTTCTGCTGTGATGGTCATGAAGGTAAAATTATTGATACCCTCGCCTTCTGGGTCTGAAATCACAGAAACAAATTATAGGGTATCGGCTGGTTTTTCGTGGTACCCAAAATACAGAGGAGACACCTACAACAGTAGTTACCGTCTCCTTTTAGGAGCCTCCTACGGGTATAGTTCCTAAGGGCTCCTGGATATGAAACGCATGTTTTGAGGCCCATTTTGTAGGTTCATGTATATGAAAGTGTTTGTCCCAAGACTACCTGACCTTGCTCACTTTTAAAAATCCATGCATAAATCTTCATTTTAGACTGTTATGCCTTTACGCTGAATCTGTTGTCGTCTGGGTCTCCCTCTACTTTTCTTCCCCTCTATGACCGAGTCCAGTATTGTCCTAGATAACCTATCTTCCTCTGTTCACCTCGTACGACTCAACAACTGAAACCGGTTTCTGCGTACAGCTTCGCCATTCAAATTAATTTCCAACTTTGCCTTAATCTCCTCAAAACCAAGTATTGTGTTGCCTTTGTTCCCACCTGTTTGTACCAGTGATCATTCTCGCTACTTTCATGTCTGTTGCTTTTAACTTATGAATAAGATATCCTGAGTCCACCCAGCTTTCACTCCCATAAAGCAAAGTTGGTCTAGAAACAAACCTGTGTAGAAAGAGTTTTGTCCAGGAGCTGACTTTCATCTTACATTATACTGTTGGTCGCAACTGTGAGCTCACTTCATTAGCTGTACTGCACCTTGATTCAATCTTGCTTACTTAAACAACCATCCTGGGAAAATACACATCCTAAATACTTGAAATTATCTAGATGTTCCAGCATTGTATTCCCAACCTGACATTCAGTTCTCTTAGGTTTCTTACCTACATATATCATATACTCCTTGCCCTTATTTTCAAGTTCCAAGATATTAGACTGCAGACTTTCAGCATAATTTTTACCATTAAGACCAAGTCATCAGCACAGGCCAAACTGTTTACTACATTTACACCTAATTGAGTTCCTCCCTGCCAGTTCATGCCTTTCAGTTGATGATCCATGTATACTATGAACAACAAAGGTGAGAGATTACAGCCTTGTCTAATCCCTAGAAGTACCTTGAGCCAAGAACTCATTTTACAAACAATTCTCACTCCAGCCCTATTGTCAGTATAAACGCCTTTGATTGCCTTTAATAATCTACCCTTAATCCCATAATACTCCAGTACAACTAACATCTTTTCCCTGTCTGTTCCTGTTGTAGCATTTTTCAGTTATCTGGCATATACTGAAAATCTGATTCTGTCAGCCCCTCTGTGGTCTGAAACCACACTGGTTTTCATCCAGCTTCCTCTCAACCACTGATTGATCACATTCTCCCTTCCTGAATGCTAGGAAAGATCTTGCCTGGTATACTGATCAATGAAATACCTCTATGATTGTTGCAATCTTTCCTGTTCCCTTGCTTACAGATGGGTGCAGTTACTGCTTTTGTCCAATCACAAAGTTCCTTTCTAACATTCCATGCTAATCTTATTACTTCATGAAGCCATTTTATTCCTGCCTTCCCACTATATTTCACCATTTCAGAACTAATTTCATGTACGGTACTGTATTCCTGCTACTTTATGACAGTGGAGTTCATTTACCATCCTTTCCACTTCCTTAAGAAGCATAATTTTGCGAACATTATTGTCCTTCTCCCCAAGAGTGCAGTTGTTTGCTATGTCACAGGAACAATTTCCTTTAACGTTGAGAAGATTTTCAAAACCCTCGAATTGTCCAGTGATTTCCTGGTATCTATTATGAGTTGATGTGATTCACCTAAAACACTATTAATTTCCTTTTTCCTTACCTTTCTAAGTTTCTTTCTTGATGCAGGAAGGGTTTTTCTGCCACTTGAGCTAGCCTTTCCAAGTTATTACCAAAATCTTCCCTCGACTTCTTGGATTCAACAGTTACTTGTTTCGCTCTGTACAACTCCCTGTTTGTGTCAGTCCCTGTTTGGAGCCCTCCTTTTACGTTTACAAGCTGCCCTCACTTCATCATTCTACCAAGAAGTTCACTTTTTCCTACTTTTACACACAGTTGTTATCAAGCATTCCGTTGCTGTTTCTACTACATTATTCCTGTATGCCACCCATTCTCTTTCTATATCCTGAACCTTCTTACTGTATATTGTTTGGATCTTTTCACTAATGATATCCTTGCACCTCTGTCTAATTTGCTCACCCTGGAGATTTTCTACCCTTATTCGTCTGCAGACAGATTTAATTTTCTGTATCCGAGGCTTAGAGAGGCTTAATTCACTACGGATCAGATATTGGTCAGTTTTATCAAAAAATCCCTCAGAATACCTGCACATTCCTAACATTCCTAATACTAGCAGAGAAGTCCAAAAAATGCTTCCCATTCCTACTAGCTTCCATAACTTCCCCACATGAATCCGTCACCTTTTCGTATCATTCAGTTCTATTTCCAACTCTCGCATTGAAATCGCCCATTAGCACTATCCTATCCACGCAGTTGACCCTGACTACGATGTCACTCAGTGCTTCGTAAAACTTGTCAATTTCATACTCGTCTGCACCCTCGCATGGTGAATACACTGAGACAATTCTCGTCCTAATTACTTCAACAGCCAAATCTGCTCGTATCATTCGCTCATTTACGTGCCGAACAGAAATGATGTTATAGATGTTGATTCCCAAAGGGAACCTGAAATACTTGTATTTGTATTGGTATTATGTTGGTATCAGAAATGATGTTGCGAGCAATAGTGTTCGTGATGAACATGAACATTGGCCCTTCCCTTTTTAACACCTGTTAAGACTACTTTATAACCTCCATCTCTTCCTCTTTATCTCGCCTTACCCAAATATCATTAACTCCTCACACATCCAGACGCATCCTATTTGTTGACTCAGCCAGTTCTACTTTCTTTCTTCCATAAGCTCCATTGATATTAACAGTTGTCCATCAAATTCCATTTTGTTCACCAAGTTATTTCCAAGGAGTCAATCGTCTGTCAAATGAAAGAGGGACCCAGTTACTCCCATAGGTCTGAGGCTTGTTTTGAAACGTTCTGAGTGTGCTCGGTGAAAATTGTGTGAAGCAGGATGGTACCCTACTTTCATACAGTCCCAACGTGAATCTCTCCTCTAATGTGTTAGGGATCAGTGGTGGATTGTATAGTCCTAGCTGTCTTGTTCTTGAACCTGTTATACCATGCACTGATTTTATATTGGTATGTCAAACATCGGATGTGATATTAAGTAGCCTGAAAATGAAAGATACAGTTGGTTCGTACCATTGGCTGGTTACATTCAGGTCCTAAAATCCGACGTCTTGAAATATTTTGCACAACTCTTATTGATTTCGGTTTCGCACGACCATATTTCTTGTATGAAGTGTCTAAATTCGCTCTTCGGCTTAAACGAACCCTGTCAACACAACTGCAAAATAACAATAAAAGATTATGGTAACGACAGATAAAGCTTATGAACTAACACGAAATTGAAGCTAAAATTTCTAATGAGAAAGATTCTTATACTCTAATCGGACATCATTACTCACGTTTCTTTATCTCGTGGAGCGACAGTGTACCGAGCTCGAAAGCTGCAGTCGCTTAAGTGCGGCCAATATCCAGTATTCGGAAGATAGTGGGTTCGAGCCCACTGTCGGCAGCCCTGAAGATGGTTTTCCGTGGTTTCTTTTTTTCACACCAGGAAAATGCTGGGGCTGTACCTTAAATAAAGCCACGGCCGCTTCCCTCCCACTTCTAGTCCTTTCCTGTCCCATCGTCGCCAAAAGATGTATCTGTGTCGGTGCGACGTAAAGCAACTTGCAAAAATTGAAGCGACAGTGACCCCGAACACACTTTTCCAGCTTTACGGCTCAACATTTTTTAAAAAAAATCAGAGAAAGCACCTGCTAATAATCACACGGGTAGCAATCGTTCTTCTGAACGCTAAACTATTGCTTCAGCTTAAATCACTTCGAGCGCTTGCGGTGGCAATCGCCAATTTAGCGCTAATTGTCCGTTACCGGTATTTCACGTCAGTTACTTTGAGAGTTGTACATTTTAAAACTACTAAGAATATACCTTAACCTTGGAAGCCATCTTTTAGTGACAGATTTGTTTGTTCTGATGAGAAGATTGGAATGCCTAATTCTTTCAAAACTTTCTGATAATTATGTGCAGACACATGATTTTTTCGCGTTAATTTATGTAGAATTTTGCGAAAAGCAAAAACTTCTCGCATTATTTTGTGAAATAGAACTTACCCTATCGCTTGAATTTTACCCTACTGCTTGAATTTTGCTTTCATTTTCTGAAATTATTCCTAGAAAGCTCCATTAGTGTGATTTGCGAATTATTTGTGGGAAAGATAGATATGTAAATAGCAACAGTATTGATAATCCTTCATTATTCCTTTGCAATAGTCCTGATTAAGATGAGCAGATTACATAATACATTACGTTATAGTTACAATTACGTCCTTGTAGACAATTCAAGTTTTGCTTTGAAAAAACATTGCACATTAATAATGGAACTCTCATTAGCTGTCTCCGGTCATTGAAAGTCAACTACTACCACTAAAATGTTTTCATTCCTTCCCTGAAGGGGGAGGCGAGCCTCTTAGAAGGTGACGCCGTCTCTCAGGCCGGGAGATTTGTTCGGTGAAGGAGATTTTCGAGGTGAGGGGGTTGGCGGCCTTGGCCTATACTAGGAACTGTACCGGCATTCGCCTTAGTGCAGGAGAATGGAAAAACCACGGAAAACCATTCTCGGGCCAGCCGTGAGGTCCAGCCCGGTCCCGTCTCCCGAATGCAGAGGCGTAGAGCCACGGTAAGGCCGTGGCCACCCCTCCTCTGCTCGGTTGGTCGGTCAGAGTGCAGAGCTGTTGGACCACGGACGAGCTGTGGCAATTTGAGGGCAGAGACCCACTCTGCATCTACCAGTTGACAGTCCAATTTTACTTTGACAGTAAACGTTCCTTCATCAACGGTTAAGCAGGGAACCCAAATCGATTTTAAAGCATCATTTGCAAAGTTCGGATGCATTAATTTTTCTTCTTCTTTTAGTGCCTTCTCCATTACTGGAGGTTGGCCACAATCACAGGGAAGTCAGCACGATTTTCGGCTGTCCTCATCAGTGTGCTCGAATCTAGTCCAGTCCAGTCTCGTCCTCAGCTATTGAGTGTTTCCTTCGACCGCGACCTCTACGTTCATCAGTTTTACCCTGCATGATCAACATTCGTTCTCTCATCCTGCGCCGAGTATGACAGCATTGGAGACGTACTCAGTCCACGAGATTCGTAACATCCTTCGTAAAACCCACATCTTGCTTGCAGAAACTGAATTATTTCAGCTTGTTCGCCGCGGTTTTCTTCAAGTTGTTTCAGAATTTAACCTTTTAAAAGCAAGGTATCCAGCAATAATATCACAATGTATTAACTTTTTAAAGCCAGGCAATTTTTGTGCTTTTTCATTCATAGTCAAAACATATACAGCTCGACTGAATTACGTTAGTTGGATGAAATAAGTACTGTAATTCAGGAGTTCACGTAAGATGTTGGCAACATTTGGGGACATGTGTTTTTCAATTTAGTGTACAACCGAGGCACCAACATTTTGCAAGAGGAGTGTCACTTCATTTTTAACTAATCACTTAACCCGTCAGTAATTTTACAAACTACTGTAGTTCACCAACATGTCCAGAAGCAATTATATTCATTCTTCCCTTTAGCTCTGTTATTTTTTAAACCAGAAAATGGGAATATGGATAACTACACCCTTCTAGATCCAAAACTACGTTTGCGATAAACACACATTTTTTTCAAAAACAAATGCTACTTGGGATTTTATCTGGTTTTAAAATTTGGTGTCATTCGGTTCTGTCAATCAGTTTGCCACAGGAACGGATTTTTTTGTTAATTTCGCTTACTTATCGCAAAATAAGTACATTTCGCTTCAGTTTCACCGGTCGCTTTAATTCGCAAAAATAATATGACTGTTTTCTTAACCAGAGTGATATGATTTCGTTAAGATAATTCAAAATCGCTTCAAATCTTCTTCGTCATGTTTATCGTTAGTGCGAGAAAATCATACCTCTTAGTTGTGTGTTGGTGTTCGATAGCTTGTTCTGTGGCTGTTTCATCTCGCTAGCCCATCGAGAAGTTTAGACTGTATGACGTACATTGTTCCCAGCTTTCGAATTTCTAAGCTCTTTCATACAAATATTTCCCGTACTGTTGGAGAGCAGTAATACGGAGTGCTATCAGTACCTCACTTAATGGTAATATATTGTTACGAATAAAACTCTATCTATTTCATTACTCTAATTTATTTCAGGATGGTCTAATAAATGTGCGCGCGCGCGCACGCACACACACACACACACACACACACACACACACACACACACACACACACATTTAAACACAAGCAATTCTAACCAGTTGCGAATGGCCACACTAATTACCAGTCTATTTACAAATCTCTCTGACGGCGCAGCAAGGGTCCAGCCCATTCCTTTACCTGGGATGCTAATCCTTACTTTCACTTTTCCAAAGTCCATTCACCTACAGCCGCTGTGCGTAGACAGCTGGATTTGAACACAGTGCCACTGGCTATACAACACACAACGACTGTTTGTTGGTTCGTCTCCACACAGTCCCATGCAGTGAACGACTAAACAGCTCAACAGTATTCAAAAGCAGGACGATACTCACAACAGCGAAAATTAACACAGGTCCATTTATACTCGCACTCACGATAGCGTGTTCCCTCGCTGGCTCACGGCGATTCTCAGTCCACAGAATTACACGAACACATAGTACAGCCTACCGTTCTGTCGCCTCCAGTTACACAGTCACTGGTCTCTCCGACACCACAACAACGGCACCTCGTTCAGACCTCGGTGGGACACTGGCGACCGCCAGCACCTCTGTCGCCTCAGCCCAGTCACGGAACCCCAACTCACTGAGCGTCACACTGACTCCCCCACGGAGTCCAACTCTGACTATTCTCCGGACCACCTTTTAAGCAGACTAAAGCGGAAGTGAGTGTATAGACCAGGGGATGGCGCGGGCGACAGGGGCAGCGCCTTCGGTGTTGTCACACGGTAGCTGAGGGGGCAAGAGGGGTGCGCTACTCAGATCGAGTTTTGGCAATGGTGCAGTCAATGCGGAGCTGTCATACTTACTCACTCAGTGGATGTCCTGAACACGTGTGCTTCGCTTTTACAAAAACAGTGCATGTGCGTATTGTGTGCTAATTCATAATTCTTGTAGTCTCTTGTACGTTTGTAGGTTTCTTCTTACTCGTTATTTGATATTATTGTGCGATGGATCCGAACAGAAATTCACCAGACTGTTATCAGTTGAAGAAGAAACGCAAGATTTTTACTTCCGGCGAGAGAAATATGATTCTGTCTGTTTATAAGCATTTCCGAGCGAATAGTATTGACGGCGGGATTAGTTTACCTCGTGTGCTGACCCCGGTTCTGATTCTGACTTGGGTGTGCAGCCACTCGATAGTGACACAGATTAAATACTGCGGCACTAGGTAAGCTAACGCTGAAACCTGCTGCATGATGATGATAATAATAATAATAATAATAATAATAATAATATTTTTATAAAAATATATTTGTAACAACTAATATATTGAAATTGTACTGGACAAAGCGGAGGTGGGACAGGTTTTTGCCTGGATCCCCAACTTCATCAGTCAGTTCCAAGTTAATTCCAGTACGAGTAGGCCCATACATAATCCTCACTTCTCTCCCTTTTTCATAAATCGCTCGTGAGTAGCAACTCATTTCAATCAGAAATCAGGCCATATATTTAGATAATAATAGTGAATAATAAATAATTATATATATATACTTTATATTGATAATAATAATAATAATAATAATAATAATAATAATAATAATAATAATAATAATAATAATATGTCATAATACTTTTATAGTCCGCCTCTATGGTGTAGTGGTTAGCGTGATTAGCTGCCACCCCCGGAGGTCCGGGTTCGATTCCCGGCTTTGCCACGAAATTTGAAAAATGGTACAAGGGCTGTAACGGGGTCCACCCAGCCTCGGGAGGTCAACTGAGTAGAGGTGGGCTCGATTCCCACCTCAGCCATCCTCGAAGTGGTTTTCCGTGGTTTCCCACTTCTCCTCAAGGCAAATGCCGGGATGGTACCTCACTTAAGACCACGGCCGCTTCATTCCCTCTTCCTTGTCTGTCCCATCCAATCTTCCCATCTCTCCACAAGGCCCCTGTTCAGCATAGCAGGAGAGGCCGCCTGGGCGAGGTAGTGGTCATTCTCCCCAGTTGTATCCCCGACCCAAAGTCTGAAACTCCAGAACACTGTCCTTGAGGCGGTAGAGGTGAGATCCCTAGCTGAGTCCGAGGGAAAAGCCAACCGTGGAGGGTAAACATATTAAGAAGAAAAAGAATATTTTTATAAAAATATATTTGTAATAGCTAATTTATTGAAATTGTACTGTGAAATTGTAGTTAGTACATTAAAATTGTGAAAGTCTCCGTGGCTCAGGTGGCAGCGCGTCGGCCTCTCAACGCTGGGTTCTGTGGTTCAAATCCCGGTCACTCCATGTGAGATTTGTGCTGGACAAAACGGAGGCGGGACAGGTTTTTCTCCGGGTACTCCGGTTTTCCCTGTCATCTTTCATTCCATCAACACTCTCCAGTATCATTTAATTTCATCTGTCAGTCCTTAATCATTGCCCCAGAGGAGTGAAACAGGCTTCGGCAGCCGGCTCAATTCCCGTCCTCGCCGCAAGATGGGGCTTCATTTATTCCATCCCTGACCCGGCCATTGACTGGAAAACAGTTTGTAGGTTTTCATATTTAAAATCTAATTCAGTAAATTAATTGTTTAAAGTTGTACGCCGTTAAAAAACTGTATGGGATTCTAACACGCATACGTTAATGTATTAATTATTTTAAATTCATTCGAGGTTCAATCCGCGAGCTGTGCTGTATTATAGTGGTGGAGTACAAATTTGAATCGCGCGCCGGGTCATTTGGCAACCACGGCGAGTGTGACGAGACAATGACGTCACTTCCGCTTTAGTCTGGTCAAAAGATGGTCCGGAGAATAGTAGTAGTAGTAGCAGCCGTCTCATTGGAGCAGGCTGGGCCTGCTCCGTGAGGATTGTAGCCCATCAGCCTATTGAGGCTTTGAGTGCTGTTTCTGGGATTATTGTTGTACTATACTGGACTGTTTTGGGATAATGATGGCCGAATTGAATTAGCTATTGACTGGTCCTCTAACTGCCTGTCCGTGGCTAGCCTCCCTTTTTATAGCTCGCGTGATTGGATCCAGAAAGTTCACGATGTCACTACAGACAGAACATTCCCGTTGAATCTCCAAGGAACTCTCAAGTAAGCCGGCCGCCGAGAACAATACACGGAAAGGCCGGCCCCACCCCACAGGCCGGCTGGGAGAATCCACGTCGTCTGAGTCACCAGCCCCTTCCTGGAAGTACCGAAAGGAACTGCCACGGGGCTGGCACGTAACAATATTGTTCTGTTATAGAAAACACTGTTACTGACAGTGAGAGCTGTCTGTCGGTTCGGGCCGTGTTGCTGTCGAACCCCACTATCGACACTTCTGAATATAGTTTACTGTGGTGTCCTGATTTGACACCACGAAAGTGATGGGGCTGTACCTTAATCAAGGCCATGATCTCTTCTTTCCCAGTCTTAGCCCTGCCCTGAGGACCTGTCTTAAGTTGGTTTGACATAGAACCAATAACAGCATTATTATTTTTTTTTGTTGTTGTTGTTGTTGTTCATTTTCATTTACGATTGAACTGCATATAGGTCTAAGCAAATTCACTGTTAGTCGTTTACCCAGTCGTTTCTTAAATGATTTCATAGAAGTGGGAAATACATCGAACATCACGCTTGGTAAATTATTCCAATATCTAATTCCTCTTCCTATGAAGGAATATTTACCCCAGTATGTCCGTTTGAATTACATCTTTATCTTCATGTTATGATATTTCTAAATTTTGTCCGGCTCCATGGCTAAGTGGTTAGCGGACTGGCCTTTGGTCACAGGGGTTCCGGGTTCGATTCACGGCAGGGTCGGAAATTTTAACCATCATTGGTTAATTTCTCTGGCACGGGGGCTGGGTGTATGTGACGTCTTCATCATCATTTCATCCTCATCACGACGCACAGGTCGCCTACGGGGGTCAAATCGAAAGACCTGCACCTGGCGAGCCGAACATGTCCTCGGAAACTCCCGGCACTAAAAGCAATAGGCCCTACGCCATTTCATTTCATTTCTAAATTTTAACTCCAAGCAAATCAAACCCAAAACCCATGGCGCAACAGCCCCGAAGGGCCATGGCCTACCAAGCGACCGCTGCTCAGCCCGAAGGCCTGCAGATTACGAGATGTCGTGTGGTCAGCACGACGGATCCTCTCGGCCACTATTCTTAGCTTTCTAGACCGGGACCGCCATCTCACCGTCAGATAGCTCCTCAATTGTAATCACGTAGGTTATTTTTGTTTTGCTATGGGCTTTACGTCGCACCGACACAGATAGGTCTTATGGCGACGATGGGATAGGAAAGGCCTAGTTGGAAGGAAGCGGCCGTGGCCTTAATTAAGGTACAGCCCCAGCATTTGCCTGGTGAATCATGTAGGTTAAGTGCACCTCGAACCAGCCCTCAGATGCAGGTAAAAATCCCTGACCTGGCCGGGAATCAACCCGGGACTTCCGGGTAAGAGACAGGCACGCTACCCCTATACCGAGGGGGCTGGCAAATTTTAACTCAACTCAAGCTTATCCTTCTATAAAGTAATGTAATTTCACGCTACCTCTCCGCTGACAGCTCGGAACATACTCACCGATTACAGTTGCTTTATGCGGACCTATTTACTTCAGTAACTTAGCATGTATGATGCATCTAAAACAACAGTTCGAGAGACCGCCACAGTTTCCCTTCCAGAGAGCGCCACAGTTTCCCTTCTTCATCTCTTGAATTTAGGTGGAACTAGTAATACGCCTCGCATTAGGTCTAAATTGGTGCGAGGAGTCATTACTTTGCATGTATTCTGAAAGGGAAATACCAAACGGCGCATTGAATAACACACACAGCGGGAGGGGGTGCGGGGGTTAATGGAGTCTGGTTGTATGTTTAGTTTTCGGCAGTACTGTTCTGTATTTCTTTTGCTGGCGCTGATGGGAGATATGGATCAGAACTGTCAAAAGGATGCGGGTTATATTGTTAACTGTTGACACGTGTGCAGACCGCAAGGTGCAAAGCAGCTGCTGTAGCTGACGTTAGCACATCAACAAATTAAATTTCAATATTCAAGTCTCGTCAAACGTACATCCGTATAAATACTGGAAGGAACCTTGTCCTTAGTTCGTATGTTCTCAAAGATGTTTAATCTCATAGTTTCTAACTAGTTGTTGGCGCAACCACGTTGCCTTTGTATGATTATACATTGTTGTCGACCTCTCGTGCAGGGCCGGATTTAGATGTTTGTTCGCCAATGTAGATCAACTTCTTCTCAGCGCCCCTTGCTCAGTTCAGATTCGCGCATATTTCGTAATCTTAACCTTAATACATGCACAGCTTTACAAAATATAAACCAACAGAAACAAGCATATAGTAGATATAAAGGTATTAGAATTCCAAAAAGAGTCTGTACTATGCTAATCTAATTAAAATATTTATGTTCGCCGGGCGGAGTATTTCACACGCTAAAGCGCTGTTCTGAGCCCAACTTGGCAGGTTCTATCTGGCTCAGTCCGGTGGTATTTGAAGTTGCTCAAATACGTCAGCCTGGTGCCGGTAGATTTACTGGCACGTAAAAGAACTCTTGCGGGACAAAAATCCGGCACACTGGCGTCTCCAAAGACCGTAAAAGTAATTCGCGTTTTCGTTCTAGTTCGATGTTTTGTTTTCTTTTAGCTTTTCTGAACGGGTACTCTTGGTGCACAATAGTGGACACTACTTTATTTTAATTATATTTAGACTACATAATAAATTAAAATCAGTGCTTTATTGGATCATACCTCATAGTCGAACGCAGTTCTTTCGTATCGCTACTAGTTTTTAGCAATAAAGCTAATATTTACAAACACAATTCAAATTTTGAAGTAATTCTTTTTGTCGTGCTTTTCTAGAAGCACACACTATTTAAGAAGCAATAATTTCGACAACCTGTTTGAAGGTGACTGTTTGTGATGTCATTCTCTGTGCATTATGCATGTATTCGATAGTCGCTCCTGAGTCATTGTGGAGGTGAACGAGTTTTATACGCACTTTAGGCCTGGAATGGATCTTTCACCGCTGCGGTTAGAGAGGAACATTGTTAGGGCGATCCCTATATCTGGGTAAACGCTATGGCCCGGTTGTATAAAGACATCTGACTGGAGATCAATTAAGAACTTAGTTCTGAAAATGAACTGAGATTACGACTTCATTGTGTTGTATAAAACTGAACTCGGTTTACACATATGTAGTTCAAATGTAATCGGAGTTCAAAAAAGTGGACGTGGCAACACCGCAAAACAAATGAAATACGAAATAGCTCGGCCCTTTGGATAATACATAAATGGCGGGATTGACCTGGCCGTGACTGCAAACAAATGAAATACGAAACTGCCGTGACTGTCGAAGAAGGAGAAGATCATATTGAAAACTCGCGAAGTAAACATGGAAAGAACTTCAAAGGAGCGTTCTGCGAATTTCACACCGAAATAAAAGGACGATCTGGTGGATATTGTACTATCAAGGTACAAACATATAATAGAAAATAAAAGAACCGATATGGTGACATCAAAGTTGAAAGAGAAAGCCGTTGACTTGTCAATTTAAAGAGATCTCCAACAACCATTTGAAAACTTCTTGTAGCATAAAACATACACATAGGTGACAGGGGATAATTTCTTTGAGTAGGTTTTTAATAGTGTGTCCCTTAACTTCAGTTCCAGTCGTTCCTCAATATCTTTCGAGAAACGAAATCTCGTTTTGAACATTTGATCACCCATTTCAATCATCGGATTCCGTCTGTACCGAAAGACGCGAGGAGCTCATCGTAAAATCAACTCTTCTTCATCAGACGAAAAGTCGGAATAATCTGATATCTCTGCTAAATAATATATATATATATTACACAGTTGCTTTGTTTTGTAAACTTGAAACATAATTTAAAATAATTCATTATTGAAGCAGTATCATAAAACTAAGTAACAACAACGTGTTGGTATGGCAGTAGGCTATTGTTTATATGCTATTCACATAACCTCACTTCTGAAAAATCGAGCGATCTTTAGCAATATTATTTAACTTCTAGCATTCAAGATATTTATAACTCATCTCGATATTATTAAGGTGCGGTATTCTTACGCAAATGCGATACAAGGAAACACTTCTCAAGTCTTCAGAGCTAGTTCAATGTTTAATATGAATGATAATGATCTAGGTTCAAGGAGATTAACCGACGAATATTCGCCAGTCAAAACTGAACTTAGATCGAGATGAGATGACCTTAGATTAGCGTTTATACAACGGAAAATCGAAGTTCAACTTGACTGGCAGCCATTTTTCCTCGTTAAACTCAGATCAAATGTTTTATACAACCGGGCTTATGAGAGTTATTTTCCTTTAACCAGTCAATAACGATGCATGGTGTGATGAAATTTTACATGTCCCTGAAGTTCAGGGTCATCCTCGTATGTGTCTACCAAAAGTTTGTGCTATTTAATATTTTTCGAGACGTCATTTCAGACAATTTTAGAATAAATCTCAGTGCAGTCACATGAGTCAAACGTATTGGTCCTCCACGAATCCGCAGCACTCTTGATGCTTGCTCAGTACCAAATCATTGAACATTTCTTGAAGCAAACGTTCCCATTCCTTGATGGCAGCATCTTTTAGAGTCTGCGTCGTTAGTGGTGGATTTGACGGTGGGAAATTGTTAAGAAAGGTCCACGCATGCTTTTACAGTTCATGTCCATGGAAGACTTTGGCTACTCCATTCTGCAGATCCCACGCCCCTCCAGGTATCAATTCACAGTTGCTGTACGGTGTGGACGAACGTTATCGTCCTGTAGAGTAAACCAATCTCCTACAGTCTCTGCAAAACTACTTACTGTGGGTGGGAGAATGTTGTATTCCTAAACTGCGGTCGTCATGTTTCCTTGAATGTGAACGAGTGGTGTACGGCGGCCGAACATGATACCTGCTCAGAGTAGTGCTGAACCTCCGATCTGCTGACGTTCTTCTGAGGGTGATTAATTGTACGTTCCCCTCTTGCCCTCCGTATGCACAGAGAGTGGTCATTCGCACATCAGTAAACAAGCTGGTGGACCATTGGGCCCGTGTGCAAGTCTGCTGTGCTCTAACTCATCGAAGGCGAGCCACTCTGTGATGTCGAAGTTTGAAGGGTCTTCGTGAATACAGTCCCGCATCATAGTCAGTTGTACACACTTCGGGTACTTGCAGTAATTCCTGTGACGTATCGAAGCTCATGATGCATAGTAGTAGCTGTGCGTGTAGTTTGTCTACGTGCAGGTATGGGTATATACCGGTCTTGAGCTATTGCTGTTTTGCGTGGACGGCCCGTGATATGTCGGATCTCCTACTGAATGGGTGTCTGGAAACGTTTTCTACAATCTGGGGAAAACGCTTAGATTCGTGTGAACAATGTTGGGGACGTAAAATTATTATTTTGATGCGATGTGCCGTAGACAGTGTATGAGGAGGGCGTTTAGTGCACAGTGCATACAGGAGAGGCACGCTGACAACCTTGCTTGGACGTCACCTCAGCTCTATTGTTCTGGATTTGTTTACCAGTCCTGAGTCGCTATGATTTAATAGTCATTGGTGGGTAAACTGTAAAAATGCTTCTCTTTTTGTTTGGTGAGTGTAGGCAGTGCGTTGCACATTGTTCATACCTAGCCTATAGATTAATTTCCTTAAAGTTTCCTTCAAGACCTCTTTACGTTCCAGAAATGATATAATCATTATCATAGCTCTGGCCTCTACAGTACTTTCTGTCGATGCCATGCTGAGTCATACTCGTCCATTCAGTACTGGTATTCTTCGTGTTTTCTGATTTGTGTCCTGGAATTGCTAAACATTTTAGAAATCTTTTTTGCATTATCCGTCAGATAATAGATAACGGAAAATAAGTGTTAGTTGATCAAAATGGGTAATGGTGTAGGGTCGACGATTATGTAGAATATTTGGAAGATTGAATTTGTTCAGTTACAGTTCCCAGCACTTCATCTGCCATAACACGTTTTTTCGTAGATTGTCATAGATATGAAGTATGACCACTTCACTTCGTGCATTGCAGTAGGATATACTTCGTTAAAAATTCATCAAACTCCGTAATTAATCCCAAAAAATGTATGAAGTTTGCTGAACCAGATTTTTCATCAGATCCATGCAGTGAAAATTCTCGATCTGAGTGTTCAGTCAGTTTTCTCTTCACCTTTTCTGGAGCTTTCCTCTTAGATATAAGTATAATTATGGCAGAACTATGTTC
Source organism: Anabrus simplex (assembly GCF_040414725.1). Taxonomy (NCBI): domain Eukaryota; kingdom Metazoa; phylum Arthropoda; class Insecta; order Orthoptera; family Tettigoniidae; genus Anabrus; species Anabrus simplex. Next base: position 332,964,215 of record NC_090267.1, on the reverse strand, counting down.
AGATGAGTTTTCTTGTTGATTAATACGCACATTTACATTCTCCCAATCTCTGAACCCGGAATTAGAAAATTGAATGTTGTTTTCACAGAAGAGACTACAAGGCTCTCAAAACATCGCATCCCTGCTTTCGGAATACATTAGCCGTTCCCTCGTAACCTCCTCATTAACAGGCAATTTACATCTGAAGAGAGATTTCTAAAAATATCGTACTCGATCTGCGTAATGTCTTTTTGATGTTTCATTATCCGATTCGACATTTCTACATTCACCACACCATACATTGCAACGTGATCCTTGGTAGCTTCATTGATCACCTATTCAGCAGAATCAGGAATTCATTTAAACTACTCGTCTGTGCATGTGCCTTTTTATTTCGTTATCTGTTTGTTTTGTTCTGTTAAGTAATTATTACTGCCGTTTGTCGGCAAGACATACTGTTTAAAGTGAATTATGTATTCTGGTATGATTTAGAGTAAAGTTGTTGCTGTCATCGTTCTGTCTCATCCTTCCCTTTGACAATATCGAAGGGACTGTGGTATAAAAGATGCTAATAATGCCATTCCTTACTCAGCCGGTTCATGTTATGAATGGTGTGAAAATGTTGGTCATATGGTCGGTTGGCAGACTGATATGTAATTGGCAACTTCTGACTCTGTGAGAAAAGCGACGGGAAACTACCTCAATCCTCTTTTCCCTTGTAAGCCTCTTCAGTGACGTGTGGGCCATCTTTGACAGCTGATGACAGAGCTGTTGAGGATCTGACCAGCCTTCGTGCTGAATACTCAACATATTGTACATACACATGCACGTAACTATTGGACAATTGCAATTATTGTAAAGCAGTTTTACAGTTGGAAGGAGATATTCCTGCAATCGAACGCCTCTGCCTTTCCCTCCACTAGCTTCAGATGTAACTGGAGATGAAGGAACTAAACGTCTTAGTTTTATCATTGTACAGCATTCCAGTTCTTGTTCTACCTACATGGAGGAATATATTCACTATTGCATGTTTCTGCGATGATGGGTAGTGTGGTGTATTGTCTGTAGATTAAGTGAAGTGATTTTATTTCTAATGTTTTTTTACGTCCCACTAACTACTATTTTTATGGTTTTAGTATTGAAACTAAAAAATATGCCGTCCCCGAGCAAAATAAATTAACTATACACTTTAAAAACCACGGCAATGGCGGCGAAACGAACCCGGGGTTCTGTGTACCGACGGCCAGTTCGCTGATCATCCGGATGATGATGATGATGATGATGATGATGATGATGATGATGATGATGATGATGATGATGATGATGATGATGATAATAATAATAATAATAATAATAATAATAATAATAATAATAATATCTCGCGCTGGAGAAACATTTTACTCTTCAAATGCAGCTTGCCTACTATATCAGTCTTGTAACACCAACATGATAGTTGGTTTTGTGGTGTCCTACCTGGGGAACGTTAGGGTGGAGACGTTATATAGTCAATAGTGATGGCGCCGGCAACGCTCGCCGGAAGTCAAGCCCGCGCTGCCAACTTTAACTCTTTCTTGTTCGCTCGCCTTCTTTTTAACCTTCATTTCTTGTTGGCCTTTCCGTCGCCAGAACTCTTATCTTTGTTCCCCCATTTCACTTCCGAAAAAAAAAAAGTTGATGGAAGTTTTTGAAGAAAAGTTCTTTATATGAGTTTCTGCTTCTCTGGGTCCTGCCGTTCTCACCCCCTATTCCTTCCCCCATTCTTTCCATTTTATTTTTGTCGTAGAAATCATTCGGTGTATTTTTAATCTCTGCGCTGTGGGTAGAGAGAGAGAGAATTGTCTGAAATATACATCTATCAGACTTGTACTACATCGCCACAGCTTGCAACAAAGCGTTACTTCTAAATAATTAATAATAATAACAATAATAATAATAATAACAATAATATCTACAGATTACAAGGAGAGACACTATTGGTGGTAAGATCATACATCGCGCTGTTACGATCAAATATAATTTGGTCACAATATCTTTGGAACCGTACTACCCGCGTAGGTTAGAGCTACCGTATTAGAAAACCACAGATAGATGCTATTTTGGGACAGGAGCATCTTGACTGACAGAAATAACAGACCAGATATTACTCTATGGGTCCACTGTCAAACATGTTTGGATTTTGCAAAGCCGTGTAGTTCAAATATTCGGTCAACTTAGCAGACGAAATTCCGCCTCCGTAACGTAACGGTAGGTGTTATTAGCTGCCGCTCTCGGGGGCCCGGGTTTGATTCCCGGTACTGCCAGAAATTTAAGAATAGCGAGGACTGATATGTGGTTGAAATGATACATGCTGTTCATCTCCATTGGGTGTGTGTCTGAAAAGAGGTGCAGACGAAAATACAGAAATATCATGTATTAGCACAGAATGTTAAAGCCCAGTGGCGAGTGGACCAAATATCTATAATATCAGTTCTGATTGGATCTATAGGTCTGGTGCATAATAACCTGAGGCAGTCCGTGAGGAAATTATTATTATTATTATTATTATTTTCCGTGGTTTCCCACTTCTCCTCCAGGCAAATGCCGGGATGGTACCTAACTTAAGGCCACGGCCGCTTCCTTCCCTCTTCCTTGCCTATCCCATCCAATCTTCCCATCCCCCTACAAGGCCCCTGTTCATCATAGCAGGTGAGGCCGCCTGGGCGAGGTACTGGTCATACTCCCCAGTTGTATCCCCCGACCAAGAGTCTGAAGCTCCAGGACACTGCCCTTGAGGCGGTAGAGGTGGGATCCCTCGCTGAGTCCGAGGGAAAAGCCGAACCTGGAGGGTAAACAGATGATGATGATTATTATTATTATTATTATTATTATTATTATTATTATTATTTATTATTATTATTATGAGGTTTATAGAAATTGGTTTAGATCCTAGTTATGTTTCGCTTGTTTGCAAAAGATGAAGATGATGATGACTATGTGGCCTCGGTTACCATATAACAGCAATTTTCATTTGCCGCCATTTACGCTGTCTGCGTGTCCATTTCGACGTTCCGTTTTACAGATGACAGTGAAACTGGAACTCTCTAAGACGACCTGTGGCTGATTTTTAATTAATTTTCTGGCTAAACGTAAATGTGTCACCAGAGATAGTTTACGTGCTTTCATCCTAAGATAGGTAGGCCTAAAAATGCCGATTGGACCTTTTTTCTTTTTTTGCCTTTCAAAAGTACGACTATCACTACCGCGTTTGAACCCGCGATCTTGGGATCCCGAAGCCGACACTTTCCCATTGATCCACAGAAAGAGAGAGCTGCTTGTTTGCGGTTTGTGAATTATATGGCTGAACTATATACTGTATTTCTGATCTCTTCTGAAAACCATTAGTAATATACATCGATGAACCATTGCGTTATGACCACCCCAATCTGGGATCATTTAGTGCTGCTGAAGCGGGAAGAAAAACACGTGACATGCTGGTAGCTTGCTGTCAGTAGTATCTCCGACGTCAGAATAGGAAAAGCAGCTGATCTCTCCGCGTTTGATAGAGACCCAAATTGTGATGGCATGGCGCCTTGGTACCAGCATTTCTGAAACTGCGCGACTTGTGGACTGCGCTTGTGCCGCTGTTATAAGCCCGTATCGAAAGTGGTACAACGATGAGTGTCGTGTATCGACAGCAGCTCATTGATGTCAGAGGCCAGCGGAGGCTGGGGCTAATTGTTTGGAGCGACCGCGGGGCCACAGTTCGAGAAATCGCCAACAGGTACAACGATGGTACCTTCTTCCAAACTAGGTCCCTTAATTCTGGTAGAATCCATTCACTTATCACTTATCTTTTAGCACCTTTTTGCTACTCGCCTTGCATTTGAAGCTGCCCACAATTTCAAGGTTCTTACCTCCAATATTATTATGATTCCTTAGGGTTAGGATTGCGCAGTTGTGAGTTTGCTTTCGGGAGATAGTGGGTTTTGATCCCACTGCCCGACGCCTTGAAGATGGTTTTCCGTGGTTTCCCATTTTCACGCCGGGCAAATGCTGGGGATGTACATTAATTAAGGCCACGGGCGCTACCTTCTCAATCCTAAACTTTTCCCATCCTTCCGTCGCCGAATATCTTTGATGCGTTAGAGCAACGTTAAACAGGTAGCAAGCAGGTAATAATCCTATCACCTTCTTGATATCACCATCGTCTACTCATGAAATATAAATTTATTATTACCATTATCAATTGGCTGATTACACGTAGGATATTCATGTACTGCTCAATATTCTGAAGGTTTATTCCGAAGTTTAAAATTTCTTTTCTGTTCGGCCCCATTACCTAAAGGAACTCTGCATTACTTTCCTCTACTTTGTAACTTTTACATAGGCACCATAGAATTGTCTAAACTTTCAGTATTTATGAACTTATCTCATTAGGAGAAAATATAAAACCTTCCGAGCTGTAGAGTGATCAGGTATGTTTTTCGCCGTCATGCGGTGTTTTTACTATGGCGAGTGCGCGTTTGTCGCTCCCTGTCCGTTAATTCTCTGAAAAAAGGGAGTAGGTATTCTCATAAAAACACAATCAACTGTGTTCTCAAAAATAAATCGTCCGCCACTGATGGCGCACGATATATAGATTATTGCGTCATTGAGGGGCACTTCATGTACGAAGTCAGGTTTATCCGCACTCCATAAACGATTATTTTGTGCACACGCACATAAACCATGGAGGTGGAGCCAGGTCTCGTCCGAGAATAATATTAAATGTGGATGTATTTGTCCGTTGCTTGCATTTTCCAGACAAAATGTGCGCCTTCTTTGAAGAGCTTGTGCCTCAGTTATTTTCCACAGACCCATATGAAATCCGCACTTGTGCAAGACGACAGAATGACCTTTTAGGATAATTTTCCAAACGATGATCAATGTCATCTATCCTTATGCTTGACACTTCCGGCATGCTGAAATTTAATATTATGGATTGTTTTACGATTTGGAACGTCTACACCCGGGAATCTTCTTGAACCGGTCTTTGAACGTCACGAGCTGACTGAGTTGACACACATGAATAGTATGTAAAGACACGCGATGTCGTTAAAAACGTATGACCCATAATACACTTCGTAACTAATTACAGAATTAACAGAACAACAACAACAAACACACTCGCTCACTTGGGAAAAGCTACACTACGACTGCGACATCGGACGTGTCAAAGTTCAGCCAACAGGGATGCATGCGCATGCAAACAGATGCGTTAGGAAACAAAACACACCGCGCCATCCCCTTCCTGCACGCGGCGAATGAGCGGTGAGCTCACCCATAGAAAAAGCACGGCGCGCCGGAGTAAAATATGCCTGATCACTTTGCAGAAACAGATCAGTAATGGAATTTGTGGGATCCGTACTTTCATCTCTGTGAAACCACAAGCGTAGCACGATGTGGAAGTTCTTCTGAATCATATTTTTGTTATTCGTTGCTTATAAATGTAGGGAAAGGGTGTAATCCATTTTTTCAAACTCTGTCCTGTAGGAACACCTACACGTGATAAAGTATTGTGCGCACCACACGTAAGTATTGTAAGGCATTGAATGTTCAAATGGGTAATAGATATCCTTCCAACAGAGAAATTAGAGGTAGACAACCTTCTAAATAAGAAAAGCTATTTTCCAAAATATATTTTATTCTGCGGGCGCCAAGCAAAATGACTATTTGTATATTTGAATTACCGAGCTGGACAGCTGCAGTCGGTTAAGTACGGCCATATCCAGTAATCGGGAGATAGTGGGTTCGAACCCCACTGTCGGCACCCCTGAAGATGGTTTTCCGTGGTTTCCCATTTTCACACCAGGCAAATGCTGGGACTGTACTTTAAGTAAGGCCACGGCCGCTTCCTTCCCATTCCTAGGCCCATCCCATCCCATCCCATCGTCGCCATAAGACATATCTGTGTCGGTGCGACGTAAAGCAAATAGCAATATATATATATATTTGAATTTTCATCTTAATAGTGACATTTTAGATAAATAAACAAAACACAAATTGTAATATCATTCTACAGATTTAAATATTTGACCCTCAGACTTTGAGGCATGTTACAGATTGAGCCTCTGTTAAAAGCTGAATTATGGAGGTATTAATGGAATTATTTAATAAAACCCAAATTAGCATAAATATAACAACTCAGCAATTTGCGAATATTATTGAAGTACTGATATAATTAATTTAAATCTTGGCACTGCATAGCGTCAGCCAACTTGATGTCAGGAATATGACTGGAGATCGCTGTCCGCAAATCGTTATGATGATGAAAATCAGTGAATGTTGATGTGTATTTTGATACCGAAACCAGTAGGCCTACTGTAACGAAATTGAGTTTCAAATTGTTCGGCTGATGAACACTACATAACAAAGAAATTTAATTCCCAATAATACTCGACAACCATCCTGTTATGTATTAAAATAGTTAAAATAAAAAATGTACAAAACATAAGGCGTGTGTCTAAAATCTGTGAAGAGGGACGGACCCATTATGTTCTCAGGCACCGTATCGCCGACCCCTTGTGTAGATAATTGAAGTGGTGAGATGACTGCTCCAGCTCCAGTTAAGACTTGAAAGTAATTATAAAATGGATGTGTTTGCAATTTTAGAGCTGATATGACGCATTTCGCTGAGAGCTGCTATGCCTCTGCAATATCCAGTGAGGTTGTGTTAACGAACCTTTGAATTATTGTTCCCGGTTTTCTTGATCACAATGCTATATTATGAGGGTTGCTCAAAGGAGTTACAATCGCGTAGATTATGAATCAACAGGCAGTGCTTTAATCACACCCTCTCCTAAGATCCACCCGTACGTTATAACTAGAGCCCGGATTCCCATGCACTATCAACTCTCAAAATATGCATGAATTCATGCACTATCATATGGCAAAACATGCACAATAAACGGGAAAATATGCAGTATCAAAATTCAGTTCCTTTTGAAACATGGTACAAAAACTACCCTAATTTCTCCAAATTGTCTTGATTTAAGCTCATCCGTTTATCTGTTTATTCTTAAGCACAGAAAATTACCTATTTACGTCGCAAGAAGTGATAGATGCATACTTCAACGAAGACATTTGGACAAAATGAGATTAAATTGTACGTCTTTTGCATTTTCACCACATTACGCCTTTTATAAGCTTGACGTATTCAAAATCAGGATTTTAACTAATTAATTTATTCAACTTATCTCTAGCTGCGGCAGCTGCGTCTCCATGCGATGATTGCAGACACATTTGAATGTCCTCAATAACTGGTAACGATTGCCTGCTGCGATAACAAAGACGTGTGACGAGTGAGAGTTCCGGGTAGGACATTCCAGGATAACAACGGTAGAGAGTTCAATGAAAAACCCGAGTTTGTAAGCTGCTATCCCAGTAACGCGGCGTCACAGAAGTGCGATACAAGTTTTCTTTTGTTCGTCTAACAGACGAAAAATGAGCCGTCAATTTACGGTTCAATTTATAGCAATGTACAACTGTAAAACTGGGACACCTTATTCCTAAGAATTAGAGATCGACGTGAGGCCTTCCAGAATACGTCATTATTTACTGAAGTAACAGATAAGAAAGTGTTTGGTTAGTTGGATTATAGGACTTGTACCGTATGTAGGCTACTAACTTTGATTGTCACATAGGATGCCAGGAATACATTCTCTCCGTCTCTCAGTAATAGACATACTATAACCTATAACGTGGAAAAATTGTCCCAAATTCTGCATACTATCATTCAGAAAAGGCAGTATCATGCATGTTAACAATATATATTCGCCAAAGTCAGAAGAAAAGTCCATATTATACAATATTAAATGTCCAAATATTCGCTATTAAATCCAAAACCTTCCAAATATGCATTATGCATGAATTTTCTCCTAAAATGGCCAATACATGCAAACATGCACGGAAAAAGAACGGTTATTTGGTATTGTTAAGTCGCAAAACGAATATTTGCAAAGTTTGAGAAGTGTAGCTAGCTTATTGAAAAACATGCATTTGCATGGAAATCCGGGCTCTAGTTATAACCTTCCGATTACTTTGATCGATTCTTTTCAGTTTATTCCGCGTGATTTGCTTCGTTTTTTTTGAATAGTTAAACATAATCTAATAGGCCAGCACTTTCTGTTGTAATAATTGTACACACGCATATCCATTATAGATTGTTACGCCTTTAGCATTCAGTCTTCCAACCCCTGTGAATGAGCTAAACGCCTCCACAACCCCCTGTTAACGAACATTGTGGCGTAGTCTGGTTCTAACCATCGTCGTCAAAACCTGCCTCTGCTTCTCTTACCCTCCATCGTCGAGTCCATTATTCTCTTAGGTAACCTCTCCTCACATGACTCTTCACCGGAACCTGATCTGTGCTCCCGGCTAAGCCAAAGGGAGTGCCGAATTGATATCCAGGATTTCATTTTAATGGCCTATTCCTTTCAGCTCTTCCAGTCTGCTGTCTACGGCACTCACAGCCGCGAAGACTAAACTTCTTCAGTTGAATCGAGTCCGCCTCCGTATCGTAACGGTTAACGCTATTAGCTGCCGTCTTCGAGAACCCAGGTTCGATTCCCGGTACTGCCAGAAATTTAAGAATGGCAGGAGGGCTGGTATGTGGTTAAAAATGGCACATGCAGCTCACCTCCATTGGCGTGTGCCTGAAAAGAGTTGCCACCTCCGGACGTCTTACACATGTCCTTCGCCTTCTTCTGTGGTGTGTAAAGATTAAGTTCAAGAGAACAAGTTTGACGACAGAAACAATTTGGTCTGTGTCATGGATTTAGAATGAGTGGTTGGATGTAGAGAAACGAACCCACTGCAAAAAGAAAATATTTAATTTGACAGCTGCGTTGCACATAAACCATGGCAGTTTACTTTTATGAACTTCAGTTTGGATGTTGAATTCAGTACAGCTTGGGCTGATGGCACATTGACATCTTTAGTCACAAGTTTTTAACTGTAGAACAACGCAACCCATTTAATACAGGTCTGCTAAATGTTTGCTTACAGCTCGACCTAATCGTATTGTCTGTCTCAAATCATTTTCATTTGGAACAGTTTGAGACGCAGCGTGGGTGCCCACTTTGTTGGTGTTGAGAGTGTAGTGTGTATAGCGGCTGAGAGAGAAGAGAGGCAAAGGAACGAAATGGAGTTAATATATCACAAGTCGGTAACGTTGGTCCTGACAGTCTGAATGGGCCGAGCCGGGCGGGCTGCTTGTGCCCTACTGAGCGCATTCCTCCTTGATCAACGTCTCTCTTATACACTTCACCAAGGTCGTCATATCACGGGCTGGCCACAATCTTATTCATTCTTTCAGATTGTTTTTCGCCGGCTCCGCTTCTGCCCTCACATCACAGCAAAGAATGGGCTGATCAAAGTCAGATAGAGATGTCAGACCTGCCAAATCTCTGTCCGAATGTATGGTCACTCCGCCATAACTCGCTGAGTAGAGCGTTCCTCTGAATGAGAAGCTTGTTTGGTTTTTGTGGGAGTCTTATTCGTCCTCGTGTCCTGATGAACTTCATCCGGCATCTGGGACGTGAATTGTCCCGGTTTTTCATTATTCATAATTATCGGTTTTAGATTTGCCGCGGCGCGTAACGTAAACGTGATATTTTTAAACATATGTCTTTATTCAGTCGAGATTGCATAAATCTGCTGTGAGAGCAGTACGAAGAAAGGCAGCTACAAGTATTTTAATGCAACGAAAAATGTCTTTTGTGTGGAGTGATGTACGAAATAGGTTAAAAATTGGAAACAATTAGTTCTTTAGAAATAGTGAAAACTTGTAAGGACTCGCATTGTTCTGAATTTTTGTATTTTACGAAAGATCTTCAAATAAATAAAATACTGTAATGTAAAATAAGCAGAAAATTTTCTAATACAGTAGGCCTATCTGTAAAACAAAACTTTTTATATTTGAATTTAATGTTATTTTAAAATGCATAGAGCTTCCGTGGCTTAGGTGACAGAGCGCCGGCCTCTCACCGCTAGGTTGCGTGGTTCAAATCCCGGTCGCTCAGTGTGAGATTTGTGCTGGACAAAGCGGAGTAGGAATAGGTTTTTCTCCGGGTACTCCGGTTTTCACTGTCATCTTTCATTCGAATAACACTCTCCAATATCATTTCATCTTTCAGTCATTTATCATTGCCTCGGAGGAGTGTGACGGGTTTCGGCAGCCGGCACAAATCCTGTCCTCGCCGCTAGATGGGGGCTTCATTCATCCCGTTCGTCACCCGAACGAAAGAATGGAAACATGGTGTGGATTTTCATTATTTTTAAATGCCGAACGCCACTCACCAAAAATATCCCTTTTTAATTTTTTGTAGCCACCCCTCAGTTGGAATTCTTCGCCAGTATTACTTCACCTAACCCATTTCCCTGCAATATAAATACGAAATGCGATACTGTGACTATTTCATTCAATTATGATTTTGTAAATTAATTTTACCTTCGCGCGTAGTGCTAGTGAACTATAGACCATATTGTTATCGGAAGCCTCCGTGGCTCAGACGGCAGCGCGTCGGCCTCTCCCCTCTAGATACCGTGGTTCAAATCCCGGTCACTAAATGTGAGATTTCTGCTGGACAAAGCGGAGGCAGGACAGGTTCTTCTCCGGATAGCCCGGTTTTACCTATCATCTTTCATTCCAGCAACACTCTCCGTTCTCATTTCATAGCATCTATCAGTCATTAATAAATCACTTTGGGAGTGGCAACTCCATCGTATTAATAGCTCCATCGTATTAATAGCCTTTGTATGATTCATTCATTACATCCCTGACCCGATCACTGACTGGAAAACAGATTGTATGTTTTCATTTTCATTGTTATCCGAAAGCTATTTCTCCAATGTAGGTACTGTATAGGGCCAGTGGTGGAACTCGGGGAGGAACAGGGACGAGGAGGAAGATGTTAGACCGCAATTATGTTGTAGTGTAGTAATGTTTATAATGGGTAACCGAAACAAGATTTTTAAAAGTTATCGTTCTTAAAGAGAATTAAAATAATGGTAACTTGACGAAGAAACCACACTCCCCTGAATGGTGAACAAATAAATATACAGAGAAACAATGCAGTTATTTATAAACTTTATAACGTTCACAAAACATGAACAAAATACATTCAGTTCACTTCGTGCCTAAACAGAGCTTTACTCACTTCGACTCCTATACAGCTTTCCCGCCGTTTTATTTTTGGATATGTATCGAAATTTCCGATTCGGTGACTTATCGAAATGATCGCGATTTTATGCTGTCATTATCAACTCATGTTTAATAAAAGGAACGCATCGCTAATGTGCTGCAGTATCTTTCTCACCTGGTTGAAGAAAAAATACAGGAACACCGTTCCGGCGCGTTCCGCCAGGAAGAAAGCCCTGTCTAAGGCCTCCGTTGCTTTGCATGAAGTTAGGTTATTCATAAAGAGCCCTTTTTACATCTTCAGTCTTTAACTTGTATTGCGATTTTTGTAAATAATAATCAAGAAGTGCTAGTGAGATTCTTAAATTCGTGAGAAAGAAGGAAGAATTTCCGAATTTCTTATTGATAGTAGATAAGATGGCGGCTCTGAAACACCTGATAACGCGTTGAACAAATGTGGCGATTCGGGCGAAAATTTCATAGTACTAAAACTTCAATGAAAAGGTGGTAATGAAAAGTGTAACGTGAATATCGTTAGTTGTCATACTAATTACTTAGCATATAAATACAGTAAATAACAGCATTTCTTGGCACAAACATAATCGTATGTAAAAGGGTTAAGGAAAGTGCCCATGAATAAACATTCCACTAGACAACACCTAACATACCTCATATTGAGAATCATCACTTCTGGAAACCTGCCTGAAAGAAGACCAACGCTACTGTAAGTTACACTTCGTCTCACATGTTCTGTGATATGTTGAGTCGTCTACCTGTAGGCTAGTTGGATCTTGGATCCCTAATAGTTCCCCTAGGTAGCCGGGCATCACTGAAGTGGCGATCTTGGGAAATGTGGAGTAAAGTAGTTTCCCGTTGGTCTCACAGAGCAGAGCCATCTTAAATGCTGGATTAATGATCGCACGTGGCAGCTCAATGATCAGAGGAAACAAATGGAAAAAAAAAACAAGTTTGTGCAGCCAAGGTAGATACTCTGAACTATATCGTGAAATTCAGCGTAATTGCCGCGAAGACAAAGTATGTCAGGCAGTCACCACTTTGGGGCTAGTTCAACAGCTGTCAATTGACTGATAGATGCTATAAAATGAGAATGGAGAGTGTTGCCTGGAATGAAAGATGACAGGGAAACCCGGAGTACCCGGAGAATAAGCTGTCCCGCCTCCGCTTTGTCCAGGACAAATCTCACACGGAGTGACTGGGATTTGAACCACGGTATCCAGCGCTGAGAGGCCGACGCGCTGCCGTCTGAGCCATGGGGACTCTATAAAAATTAGAAATATGTACATTAATATGTAGCTAAAATTAACAAAATATTTAGTTAAAGATGTAATAAATAAAAATATGTAACTTAATATTTAAGCTTTATTTGATGTATTCTTGTACATAGAAAAGGAAACAAAATCGAAAAAAAGTTAAAACTGCAGATGTTATTCTACCCCTAATTTGGACCTGGAGACACAATGACTAATTTTTCCAAATTTTCTGCGGTCATCGATTGCCTTCTATCTGTTAGGATAGCCTGTTGCACTCCTTCCAGCAGCTTGTTCCAAAAAAAAAGCGCAAGGTTCTTTGGGTTCCGACTGAATTGAGACTTCCTTTAAACACAGCAATTGTTCATACTACATAGAACAAGTCCAGCTTTCTCAATTCGTCAAGTCTATATTGGTCATATTGGACAATTCCCTCTGCGCCATAGTGGAACTCGCTCTCAGAACTTTCCAGAAACTTAAGATTTCACTCGAATTTAAGTGTGCAACACTAGTTCAACCGTCAACCTAAGACTTTGGCATCAAGAAATTTTAAACGACATCACAATGATTTTATTCATCTGCTAATTTTAACATATTTTGGTTATATTCAGTGTGATTTATGTATAAGGTTTTACTTGTATGTCATTCCATCACCATCCATCCTCTTGTTCATCCATATCATTTTAGATTATGTCTTTTGCTTGTAATTTTGGCTAGGCTGATGATGGTCCAAAAAAGGATCGAAACACTATCATATTGTATTGTTTTGATAAACGTTAATGATTTTAAGTATTGAGAAGGTGGAGCAATAAATCTTGTATAAATTTTAAGTCTTAACTCAATACGGAACCCAACCATGAAGTTTATTACTTTAAATGATCTGTTAGGATATTCTTGTATGTTGGGTATTCAGCCCGAAGGCTGGTTGGATCTTCAACAGGTCCACCATTAGCTGTCGTAGATGGCCTAGGTGTCATTGAAGAGGCGTACTAGTAAATGAGGAGTGGGGTAGTTTCCCGTTGCTTTCCTCACTGAGCCAGAAGTTGCTATTGCATATCAGTCTGCCAAGCCCACTGAAATGCGTGCACCAACTGACCCTATGAGCGACAATTTCACACCATCCAGAGCAGGGACTGGCTGCATAAAGAATGGCATTACTAGCATCACTCATACCTCAGCCACTTTCATATTGTCAAAGCCAAGGATAAGACTGAGACAGGTCAATGAGAGAAACAAATTTAGTCTAGCTCATACCAGAAGACACAGTGCACTGTAAACACTACATCTTGCCCGCAAAGGCCTAGGATGTTCTTATATGTAGAAAAAGACCTTTCAACTTCACATGAAGTCACTGGTGCGGATTTCAATTTGCCCGGCAAAGAAATATTCAATTGTAGACTTACTCAAGCAAGGAAGGTCCTTATAACGAGAGAATAAATTTGATCTCATCAAACACAAATATCCTTATAAGAAAAATGTTTCTGAAGACTTTTGTATGGAGTGTAGCCCTTTATGGAAGTGAAGCATGTGCAATAACGGAAAGAAAGAGAAAGGGCGCTTTTGACATATGACATTAAACCGAGGACTGGGAAAGGGATCACAAAAGAAGTCTGAGAGGAAAACAGTGTGACACAGTTTGTGCAAGGGAAGATTGATAAACACAGCTGGAGACACCCAAGACTTGCACCATCAACACAGCTGAGGGATGCTATTCTTTTACAGAATACCTCACTTTAAATTATTTTTAGATGTTAGAGACGTACAGGCTTTTTAAACTATTTCCAAGTGTTTAATTAAAAGAACTTAAATCGATGTATAATTAGTGAAAAAAGAATTGTTTACTTTCAAATATGCTACATCCTTCAAAATATTTAAAATATGTAATATTTATCAAAATATTTATTATGCATCGAAATATGTAAAAAAAAAAAAAAAATTGCAACTTTAAACTCTTGGAATAATGATCCTTTTAGTGTGATTCGCAGACATTTTAGCTTATCTTGTAGCTACACATGTGGCAACAGAATATGCTACTACTACTACTACTACTACTACTACTACTACTAAACGTTTTCATTCCTCCCCTGAAGGGAGAGGCGGGCCTCTTAGACGGTGACGCCGTCTCTCAGGCCGGAAGATTTGTTACGGTGAAGGAGATGTGCGGAGAAGGTGAGGGAGTGGGCGGCCGTGGCCTATACTACGAACTGTCCCGGCATTCGCCTTAGCGCAGGAGAATGGAAAACCACGGAAAATCATTCTCAGGACAGCCGATGGGAGGGACCAGGCGTGTAGTCCGGCACTATGCCCCAGACCCGAATGCCGAGGCGTAGAGCCACGGTAGAGCCGTGGCCAACTCTCCTCTGCTCGGTTGGCCGGTCAGAGTACAAAGCTGTTGGACCACGGGCAAGCCGTGGCCTCTTAAGGGACGAAATCCACTCTGCATCTACCGACCACGGAATATGTAATAGGCCTACTAATTACTTATAGTCCGGGCTCTAGTGATAATGTTGTGAAGAAATACTGACCCGCAGCACATGTATCATCCAAGAGCGAGAGTTCTTTGACATTCCTCGCACAATATTGTACTTTAGTTGACCTCACCGGCCTAATTTCTAAGCTGAAATATTTCACATTGTGGATTTTGCAGGCGCAACGGCGGTATAACTTTGGAAATGAACTGAATAGACGGAAAGAGTGCTGTGAAGAAGAAGAAGAAGAAGAAGAAGAAGAAGAATTAGTTTTACATCCCACTAACTACTTTTACGGTTTTCGGAGGGAAGAATAAGAGAATGAGACAGTACAGTAAATGTTGACTGAAGTAAGAAGTCTAGTTCTCTTTCAAGAAACAAAAGAGACAATCACATCGTTGCTATCATACAAAGCACCTGGTTCTGAAAACATAACAGGTGAATTATTGAAAGAAACTGGCTATATTGGTGCTCTAAAATAAGGAGAAACGGCAAATGGCCAGCTGGGTTATATTCATCTTTATCCATCCGCTTAAAAATGGTTCGACAATGAAATGCGATAATTACACGACCTTATCTCTAGTCTCGCATGCTGGCAATATCACGTTGTAATGTTCTGAAAGAGAGGCTCTAGAGTTCACAGAGTCTCCTGAAACAAGTTGGTTTCGTCAAAGTGAAAGGCGCCAGAGAACAGCTACTCAACATCCGACAGCTAATCGGAAAAAAAAAAAAAGTAGAGAATCCTGGCTTCCTGTGACCGTCTGATTTTTTAGATGATAGAAAAGCCTTTGACTGTGTTCAGTGGGAGAAGTTATGGCATGTTTTATTGGAAATGGGAGTTCCCAGGCATCTTGGCTGGTTGAAATAATCTGTCTCTCTCTTCTACACTGCAATTGTCAGGATACATGCTAAGTTGCTTGAAATTTTCAAGACACAAAAGGATGTTCTCAAGGCGGTCTGTTGTCGCTAGTGCTCTACAATATTTATGGTGAATATATCATGATAGCTGCACTGAACGAATGGACTAGAATATTTTCCACTGGTGGCAGGAAGATATCGAATCTCCGATATGCAAATGACACCGTATTCATTGCGTGGATGACGCAGACATGGCAGGAGCTTCTGTACCTAGACAGAAATTAGATCATCAATTTGGGTTTCAGATCAACATGCAAAATGTCAAAATGTTAGTTGTTAATAGGGGGGGGGGGGGGGCAAACCGACTGAAATCAACTCACCCAGGGAAATGAAAACAGTTTCAGAGATGTTGTACGTTGGTGCCATTAAACTAGCAATAACAGTTGTGAAATAGAGGTCAGGAGAAGGATTGCCATGGCCAAGAACATCATGACTCAACTATCTCATATTTGGAAGGAATGCTCCATTTCAGTCAAGCTAAAGATGACGCTGGTTTAAACTCTGGTTTCTTCCTCTGCGGCGCTGAAACATGGACCTTGCGAGCTGCAATTCTAAAGTGGATCAGCTCATTTGAGATGTGGTGCTGGAGAACGGTGTTTCGCATTTCTTGGACAGCATTTCGTACCGGTGAGTCCATCCTGAAAGGACTGAGCATCCGTATCAGGTTTTCATCAGTGTGCCAGCAAAGAAATTCCGATTTTTGGTCACATCATGCGACACAGAGAATAGGGCCTTGACAAGCACATAATTTTAGGTAACGTGCCTGTGCGTGAAATATTATTCATGTTGTCAAAATCTCATTTTTGGTATAAAATGTTATGTTTTATGAGACTTCTAAATAGAACCATCGCTATATTTCAACAGTGCCTGCGTATTGTCACCCAACTGCTCCGAATCGGCTAGCAATTTTTAGCTATTGATTATGATCTTCCCATTGATTTTATGGCAAAATTATTATTAACATTACATTTAGGATGTGTTAATTGACCATTTGCCCAAGTTTCATTGAAATCTGTCTGGTCCAACTCAAAACAGTTCCTTTGTGAGGCAAGGAACACACATATTGCTCTAGTCCATACTAGACATAGAGCAGTGTAAACACTGCTTCTTACCACAGTTCCATCTAGGCTACTAAGAGAAAAACGTCCGTCTCTTTTTTAATTTTAATAAAAACTGTGCGTTGGGAACGAAGGAGTCTCGGGCCTTGCGTATCTGTAGACTAACTGTAGGATCACATTACCCGTGAAAGTTTTTCAGTATTATTGTTAGCGCTGATTTTGTTGTAGACTACACATCCCTGTGAATTTTTAAACGAGCTTTTGGTGCTGTGCTTATAAGAATTAATTTAATTTAATATCAAAAACTGAATTTACATGGCAGGTCCTGCAGAAGCTCGATATAGTAATTCTCAAAGCACGCTAAACCGCGATCTTCTGTAGGATAAATTTAATTATTGTTACCCAGTTAAAGGGAACTCGTGTTGAGATAGGCTCACAGGGTAATCTACTGCGGCGTTTATAATAACTTGTGGCGCTAAGGGATATATTTTAATTCTTCAGCGTTATTCTGTGAGGTTGGGAGCCTCAGGGACTACTGGACATAAATTGGCTCGTAGTCTTCCATATAGATAATGAGTATATCAAGGTAGCATTAAAATTGTCAGTGTGCCGGGCTGAGTGGCTCAGACGGTTGGGGAGCTGGCCTTCTTACCCCAACTTGGCAGGTTCGATCCTGGCTCAGTCCGGTGGTATTTGAAGGTGCTCAAATACGTCAGCCTCGTGTCGGTAGATTTACTGGCACGTAAAACAACTCCTGAGGGACTAAATTCCGGCACCTCGGCGTCTCCGAAAACCGTAAAGGAGTAGTTAGTGGGACGTAAAGCAAATAGCATTATTATTAAAATTGTCAGTGTATGTTTAAAATGTGATGGATTGGTTGATCCAGCGCCAGTAAATAGAATGAGATTGTCTGTGTCGGTAATTGCTGAGGACAACGAATTTTAGAATATAATTTGAATTTGTGGTATAATGACGACCTCATAGGCGTAGTTAGGTAGGTACCGGTATTGTCTTCTGACTCAAGAAAAATTACCGAGCTCGATAGCTGCAGTCGCGTAAGTGCGGCCAGTATCCAGTACTCGGGAGATAGTAGGTTCGAACCCCACTGTCGGCAGCCCTGAAAATGGTTTTCCGTTGTTTCCCATTTTCACACCAGGCAAATGCTGGGGCTGTACCTTAATTAAGGCCACGGCCGCTTCCTTCCCACTCCTAGCCCTTTCCTGTCCCATCGTCGCCGTAAGACCTATCTGTGTCGGTGCGACGTAAAACAACTAGCAAAAATAGCAAGAAAAATTATAATCCTGATTGAGGTCGATGGCATTTTAGGGTGTTTAAATGCAAGAACTTCGTGCGGCTGACTTCCAGCATATTAAAGAACTCGTGAGAGACAGAATTTCCCTTAAAATGTATAGTAATTGAAGGAACGTTTATTATTATTATTATTATTATTATTATTATTATTATTATTATTATTATTATTATTATTATTATTATTTATGGATCGGTATTACTGTTGGCTAGATACTGGAAAGCTTACAACACGGTTTCGCCTTACATATCAAAGACGTGTTCTTTAATTCAACTTGTCTCGCATAGAGACCACCCAACCTTTCTGGTGAAATATGCGTCATTTGCAAGGAGAATCATTTTGCTGTTAGCGTAACGCTATCTACACCGAAATATTGTGTTCAACCCAGAGGCTGGTTGGATCTTCCAGTAGCACCACGAAAGGTTATGCAGTTACAGAAAAACCGCAGAAAACTATGGCAGTACCATAACTAGGCGTACTAGGCATGATGAGTGAGGTAGTTTCCCTTTGCTGTCCTCACTATACAGTAAGGATATTCATTCTTTGTTGACCATAGTTACCACTGCTATCTCGTTCTTTTACTGGAAACCTCGTTTAGTCACGCCTCATATCTACCATTGTCGTATTTGAACCATCTTTATAATGCAGTTTGCTGTCACGATCATGTTGATCTGAACAGTTGGATGGAAGTGTTTGTTCTCGTCCCTTTTATAAGAGGAAATCTCATTCATCTCCGTACAGGCCATGAAGGCCCAGGGAGGGGTGGGGGTTAAGGGCTTCCACTATCCGTAACTTCGACACTCGATGGCGTAAAGTGGTTAGCTCTACGTCCGGCTGCCTTTGTACCCCATGTATTAACCCGGTACTCGTTTTTGGTGTAAACTGAGTGAACTTCACGGCCACGTGCCAGTCCTTATATACGGGGTTTAATTCCGTAAGGAACACTAAGTGACCGGATTTTGGTATGTTGTATGATCTTAGGAGCTAGCTCATTTTTCAGGTCTTAATTCCTCGGTTCCAGTAAGTAAGTAAATGTAAAATACTGTTACGAAACAACATCACGTAGGCTTCTTTGTTGAATTTGTTTAAATATTGTCTTAACAGATTGATTTATCGCTTTATAGAAGTACGGTATGTTTAAACATTCTCAATAAATTGGGGCTGTTGCCCCAATAAGCCACTTGTATACTTGTAAATGGCATAATATATTCTGTTTATTTGCATAATATAATCAAATACCCCAGGTCTCATATGTGTTGATTACGAATATTATATGTGCATGGGACGAAGAGAGGTAAACTCTTAAAATAATTATTGGTTTGTAGTGGTGTGTATCTAAATTAAAATGAAGTTTATATTATTTGGAAAAAGAATCCGAATAATTTGCTATTATTGGCGGTCATAACTCATAGTGAAGCATGCAGGCATATCTTCAGCGTCACATGTTGTTATAAGCTGGCTGAAGAGTGATACAACGAAGAGAAAGCGAAGATAGTAGGCCTAAGTATAGAAACAATGTAAAAGCTATTGTTACAAATAAACCTCCATCTCCTTCATTACTCAAATTTATTTCAGGATGACCTCATAAACGCACACACACATATTTAAACACAAACAATTCTAATCAGTTATGAATGGCCACACTAATTACCAGTCTATTTACAGATATCTCTAACTTACGGTGCAGCAAGGGTCCAGCCCGTTCCTTTACCTGGGACACTAATCCTTACTTTCACTTCCCCCCCCCCCCCAATTCCAGTCACCACCTACAGCCACTGTGTGTAGACAGCTGTATTTGAACACAGTGCCCCAGGTTATACAACACACGACGACTGTTCCTCGGTTCGACTCCAATGGCAGTCCAGTTTTTCACACAGTCCCATGCAGTGAACGACTAAACAGCTCAACAGTATTCAACAGCAGGACGATACTCACAACGGCGAACATTAACAAAGGTCCATTTATTCTCGCACTCTCGATAGCGCGTTTCCTCGCTGGCTCACGGCAATCCTTAGTCCACAGAATTACATGAACACACAGTACAATCTTTCGTTCTGTCGTCTTCACCAACACACTGGTCTCTCAGACACCACAACAGCAGCTCCTGGTTCAGACCTCGGTGGGACACTAGCGAAAGCCAATACCTCTGTCGCCCTCAGCCCAGCCACCGAACTCCAACTCACTGAGTGTCACACTGGCTTCACGCCGGAGTCCAACACTGACTCCGAGTCCAACATTGATTGACTGTCCGCGGCTAGCCTCCCTTTTTATAGCTCGCGTGATTTGATCCAGAAATTTCACGATGTCACTACAGGCAGAACATTCCCGTTGAATCTCCAAGGAACTCACAGGTAAGCCGGTCGCCGAGAACAATACACGGAAAGGCCGGCCCCACCCCACAGACCGGCTGGGAGATTCCAGGTCGTCTGAGTCATCAGCCCCTTCTTGGAAGTATTGAAAGGAGCTACTACGGGGCTGGCACGTAACACTACCAAGGTTCTCCATATGGGCATTACTGAAACTCTTTGCACCTGGTTCTGGAAAAACCTCAGCCTCGGCCATTGTTTTCCCAGTCGGCGTCAAAAGGAGCGGAAAAGTCTTTTAAGCACAGTTTTACTCACCCTCCAACCTTGTAGATCCACCCTGTAAATGACGCAACCGAGCTTCCTCAAAAGAAGCATTGCTGCTTTCCACCTCCACTACAATTTAAGTGTATACTAGTATACAAAGCAGTGCGTAGGTGCTTTAGTTCTCTTTAGTACTTTTAGGTTTTTACGTAACTATGGTTAAGTTATAAAGTCTAAGGGAATTAAGGAAGTCGTAATTTCTTGAATGCTTCTATGAACAGATGCATTTGTGCGGAAATAAGCAGTCAGTGCCGAGGTAGGCAACAACTTCCTACTTTCAAGCTCAGGCACGCGCTCTTAATAGCTTTCAAGTGTGTTATGGGACAGAAGCAAATGTTCCGCTGCCACTCAATGGCTCCCGGTGGGGGATACAATGGCCTTGGCGACTATGCCTGAAGTTCTTCTTTCTCTTATTCGTCTGTAAGCTCTACATCGCAAAATTACCTTATCGGTTTGTGAAATGTATGTTGATACTTGTAAATCGGATATACACTAAGTCCCGAAGAGATATCCTTGTTGCGTCTTTAAGACCCAATCAACGCCGTTTCTGATTCATTTTCAGCGTTACTATTTTTGAACACATCGTCATCATCGTATGAAAGACGCCAATCTAAGCTTTCTCAGAGGCCTAGTTGGAAGGCCTAGAGAATGAGGGGGGAGGGGCCTGGAGATGTATTTTGTCAACCGTATCACTTCCCGTGCTCTCGGTATGGGTTTGATGCTATTTACTCTCCACGATTCGGACCACATTTCTTTTGAACTTACCTTATACATCGGGTGCTGATTTTTGCATATTTACTACTTAAATTATGATACTTATCTGTGATGACGATATTTGTTTTTAAGTGAAAAATTTCGGGATTAACAGCTTTCTAAATACTTTCTGAGCATTTTCATTGGAAGTTATTCCCGATATCTCTGTTCAGAACGAATTGAGGTTTTTACTGGCAATAATTGTAGAACAGCAGTAGCCTACTTCTTAATTTCATCAAGGTGATTATAAAGGGTATATCAGAATAACTGTTCTAATTTTCTGATGTGATAGAGCACATGAAATAAACATTTTCTTCTTAATAGTGTCTGGAAATGCTTTGTTTTTGAAAAACAGAGCTCATCACTCACATCTGGTTGCATTTATTTTTTATCTATTCTCGTTACTATGAAAATCTTCGGTTCAAAGGGTCCCGGGTTCGATTCCCGGCCGGGTCGGGGATTTTAACCTTCATTGGTCAATTCCAATGGCCCGGGGGCTGGGTGTTTGTGCTGTCCCCAACATCCCTGCAACTCACACACCACACATGACACTACCCTCCACCACAATAACACGCAGTTACCTACAAATGGCAGATGCCGCCCACCCTCATCGGAGGGTCTGCCTTACAAGGGATGCACTCGGCTAGAAATAGCCACACGAATTTTTTTTTAACTATGAAAATAATGAACAATTGTGCGCGGGTTAGTTTGTTGCTGTGTCACAAAATATATTCTGTGACTGAACATACACACATCTGTTAATTTAAGGCATTTAAATACATCGCTATACAAATATTGTATTAGCAGACATGCATAATGCATGCGGAGCAGTTTATAGCAATGCTAATTTGGCAAAGCGAATCTACGAGGGGCAGCACACGCAGCGCCGTATTCCTTGCCATACAAAATTTTCAAGACTGGATTAACGTCTTAGAGATTTTGGCCAATTCCAGGTAAAGAAAGTAGATGCATGAGCGAATCGAACCGTGAGAGTATTGGACTTTGAAGATGAGGTTTTTCAGAGGTTTGAAAATCATCCACCTACTAACACTCGAACTATTACCCATTCGATGGCACCAGTCAAATGTCTATATGGAGAATCTTGAGTGAGTATGAACTGCAACCATTTCATATCCAGAAAGTACAGACATTAATCCCACATTATCGTAAGAGACAACTTCCTGAATGGTATTTACGTACAGTTAACAATGAGCTTGATTTTACTATACTTACAATGGAGGATGGTTGCCCAATTGTACTTTATCTTAAAACAATAACCACCACCACCACCACCACCACCACCACCACCTTACTGGACTTATACTATGGACTGAGGAGGTGCATTATGTTTTTCAACAGATGGTTATCACAATACACACAACAGTCACATTTGGAGTAACACGAATCCTAAAGCTGTGGAGAATATCCACAATCAGTGGAAATTTTCTGTGAATATTGTATATCTGCGCGATTGAATGAACATGTTCGTAGTATTTTTTGTCTCGGAAATACTTCCGGAGCTGCTACTTGAAGATGTCCCGATTTATATTCGGAGAAACGTGATCTTTCAGCACGATGTTGCATCCGCACGTTTCAGCTTAAAATTATCGAAATTATTTAAATGCATATTTTTTGATTCGTATTTGGAGAGGTCTAGTTGCTTGGCCGGCATATTCCTCAGATGTGATTCAAGTTGACTTTTGTGTTTGGGGTGGTTATGAAACGTTCGTCGACACAGCAGAATAATTAGTTGCTAGAATTATTCTTGCTTTCGATGATCTTAACCGACCACAGTTATTTCCAAGGATTCGTCGTTCGGTCATACGGCGTTATTTACTTTGTTTGTCAACAATGGCGGTCGCAGTTTTGATCAGTTCCTGTAGTGTGTGAGTATCATTTTCTTCATATGTGGTATTAGCTAAAAATGACTGTAACTATAGAAAGCAAATAAGGTAACTTTCCAATTTCGTCATTTTTCCTTCTTATCACTGTAACTTGGAAACTAAGCATTTCCGGACATTATTTAAAAAAATGTTTATTTTCATCTCCTGTGTCACATCAGAAAATTATGTATAGTTATTATGGTACATCCTGTCTGTTGTGCATATCGCCAATGTATCACCTTGTAGGCCTATATATAATCATATACAATATACAATCCCTGTGATCTGGTATCTGTACTTCACCGAATAGAGTAATTCTTGTGTAGATGTGAGCTTCAGTTCGGGAGATAGTGGGTTCGTACCCCACTGTCGGCGGCCCTGAAGATGATTTTCCATGGTTTCCCATTTTCACACCAGACTGGGCCTCAAAGCCACGGACGCTTCCTTCCCTGTCCTAGATCTGCCAGAGTCGGTGCGACGTAAAACCGATAGAAAAAGAAAAAAGAAAAGGTAATCCTAATCGAACACGTTATAAGATGCCTGTGTTCAGTTCTATGAACACGGAAATGGTCAAGTGGGTAAGCTTTCGGAATTCCAAACTCCGTTAATGTTCCACGTAATCACAAATAAAGAATATATTTTCACATCGAGCGGAGTGGCCGCGTGTGTTGACGCCACGGCTACGCAGCCAAGTTCTTCATTCGGGAGAAGAATGGGTTCAAACCCCACCGTCGGCTGTCCTCAGAATATGTTTGTATGGTTTCCCATATTTCTTCCAGGCAAATACCGGGACAGTTCCTATTCGTAGGCCACAGGGAATTCCTTCCACCTTCTTACCCAGTTTTATCCACCGTCGTTTATTTTATTTTCATTAGCTCTTCAACTGAGTTTTGGGGTCAGGGAGGGCATCCGGCCGTAAAACATACCGAATAATTTCCGCTTTCCTCATCCCCGACCCCGTATCTGGGAAGGGAACTGAGGGGTGGAATATATTTTGTATTTCAGACGATGGCTCTTGTTGGTCAACAGATATTGTTCTGTTGTATTATTGGCCCTCCGCACGACTCCACGGCTAAATGATTAAGAGTACTGGCCTTTAGTCCAGGGGGTCCCGGGTTCGATTCCCGGCAGGGTCGGGGATTCTAATCTCCATTGGTTAATTCCGATGGCTCGGGGGCAGGGTGTGTGTACTCTCTTCATCATTAGAAATCAACAGACGTGCAGGTTACCTTGACGGCGTCAACTTGAAAGACCTGCACCCAGGCCTCTTCGGAGGCCGTACGTTTGGTAAAGTTCTTACTAAGTATGAAGACAGTGTGAACATTTCAATGCAACCCCTCTCTTCATTAAGCTGATCTAACACCAGACTGGGCATATTGCTGGATAAGTCAGAACAAATCTAGGAACCATCAAGACAGTAAAATTCACTTGCTTAACTGTATATTATTGATCAGTTCGGTTTCTTTACCTTCAGCCGTCACCACTGATTCCTTCTTACAAGTCTATATCCTTCTGAGTGAAAATACCAGTGCCGTACTGATTTAATAATAATAATAATAATAATAATAATAATAATAATAATAATACTTGCTTTACGTCCCACTATCTACTTTTACGGTTTTCGTAGACGCCGAGGTGCCGGAATTTAGTCCATCAGGAGTTCTTTTACGTGCCAGTAAATCTACCGACACGAGGCGGACGTATTTGAGCACCTTCAAATACCACCGGACTGAGCCAGGATCGAACCTGCCAAGTTGAGGTCAGAAGGCCAGCGACTCAACCGTCTGAGCCACTGATTTTGCAGGTTCAGAATCTTGTTGGCTTGGGCCATTCCTCATGAGGTGATTTATGTTGTATGCTTGCAGTGAAGATCTCGACATATATTTTAATAGATTCATATTACTAAACTCCATTTCACATGAAGTTGTTGACGTTTGCAGCAATGCTGATGAGTTTCCTGAGTTGCATTCGTAGAAACAATTTTGGCAACTAGATCATGTAGTGGTAACTTCTGTCCAATTCCTCTACATTTGTACCGCTCATCCCTCTAGTATGAATTTCAACATATTTTTCTCTTCTTTATAGGCCAGTTTTGATTTAAGTGAGTAGTCAGTAAATTCAGTTCAGTACCAAAATCTCGAAGGGCAGTTCCTGATTTTTATATGCACTTTTTCTGTCGAGTTTTTTAAAACGCCACCATATTTTTATTATTTTGTGTCTAGAGTAGAAAGAATTCCCGGAAGTATTATGTTGCCGTCAGATTGAAATTTAGCAGTGAAAAATTACACAATTTTAGGCGTCTACGCACTTTATTTCGTCGCCATGGTGACCGATGACCTGGTGTTTTTCCAGCTTTGTAGTATGGTAATTTAGGTTGGCGAATAAATTTTGAGCACATTGTTTAATTGTGATTTTGTCGAACACTACCATGTGTGTTGTTTAATCTTTATAATTTAAAAATACTGGTGTATGCCACTGAAATGCCATACTATTCTTGGTATGGTTGTTACAGGTGGTCAGATGCCATGACATTAATGTCGAAATTTCCAGTGAAAACAGTTTAATAGAAAGCATGGTTTAATAAATCATTTTCTTATCGGAAAGCCTTCTACTTTGTACACACGAGTCTAATTTGAGTATTGTGTGTTGCAGGCGCCTCTCCGTACAGCCTCGGTCCCGCCTCCCAGGGGACCCCCACCCCTATGATGTCCCCCGCGCCCCCTGGTGGCCCCCAGGACAGTATGGGCTACAGCATGAGCATGAACGGGGGGGACTATAGCTCCTCCATGCCAGGCTCTCAGGTACGTACTAACTTACAGCGCTAGATATCTGTTCCAGCTAAATATTATGTGAACAGTTTTCTTGGTTTTCCACAACTCTGGCTGGATGTGAACTTCATCAACCTCCCTTTGACCTCTCCTTTAACTTGGGACCACGTTTATGTGGGGTCACCGAAGCTCTCAGGGTGTCGGAGAGATGTCGAGACTTGATGGGAACTTAAGGGCGGATTTGTTTTTCCCCTGAAGTCACCCTTATTCGAACTCAGGTCACTTTGCTTGGGAGCAAAATGTCTAGACCACAAGTCCTATAGCTTGGAATTTATGTTAGTTGAAACTATATTAATGAATTGTTTCAAAACTTAAAGAACTAACAGTATCCAAGTCTTCAATTAATCATGGCTGGCTAAAAGTATGTTCTCTATGAGATGCTGAAAGGAACCTGCATTAAATGGGCTCCCGTTATCACGGTACCTAGCGATTCTGTCAAAAATTGCCAAATTGTAAAATAACGAATAAGAGATTAATATTAGTATAGTAGGCGTGGTTAGCTTAGTCGCGCATTTGCTGGCTTCTCACCCGGAAGGCTTGAGGTTCGAATCCCGGTCGATCCTGGGTTGAGGTTTTCATATCACAAATCACGTGGCTCCAGAAAGGGCACCTGGCCAAAACCAGAATGAGACTGAGCGGCTCCAGCGTCCCCAGAAATATCTGGGATAAACTGAAGGTAGTATTTTTAGACTAATATTTTGACGATCATGAAAGAGAGACAGGATTGCAGATTAACTCTTAAAGACGTGATTTTTAGAGGTGATCAATATTTTCTTGATAATGTGATACTGCGATGCAAAACATACTTGATGTTTATGAGGGCTGGGTTTAGAGAGAAGTCTGCTCGATGATTAAAAATATATCGTAATAGTAATAGATCATATGATGTGTTTTCTAGAGAAGTTCCTTAAGTGTCAGGTCTGCGGTCTAGGGATAGCGTGCCTGACTCTTATTTCAATGCCCCAGGTTCAATTCCCGGTCAGACCAGGGATTTTTACTGGACCTAAGTGTTTCTTCGAGGTCCATTTAGCCTGCGTGAGAACTGTTGAGGAGCTGTCTGACAATGAGATAACGGCTCCGGTCTAGAAAGCCAAGAATGACTGGCGAGAATAGAGAAAACGTAGTGCAAAGCGACTGACGACAACCGGTAGTTAAGGTTTTAATCCAATACATTGGTTACCAAACTAATAGTACTGTGTGTGTACCCGTGGAGACATAGGTTCTGTAGTATTGAAATTCACTTACCCGAATAAACTTTTTAGAATTAAACAGAATTTTTTTCTACGGTGCGCGTCTTGACACGTAATTCATGCTTTTCATAGTTCATATATTACCACCTGTTCTCGTTTATCCGATAGGTAACAGTTAAATGTTTTAAAATTATTGTATATATTTTTTTTAATATAAAGATACATGAATGTTGCACAGATTGGGATTTACGGATCATCATCCGTTAAGATTATATAACTTGGCAAATTAATGTCAAAGTCACCTCCGTACAGGCCATGAAGGTAAATGCTTCCACCATTGTTAACCTCGGCACGTGATGGCCGGCCGCCTTTGTCCCCAGGAATTAACCTGGTACTCATTTTCGGTGTAGGCTGAGTGAACCTCAGGGCCATATGCACCTCCGGAAGTGGAAATCTCGCTTCTTAAATGTTACGACTTTCTGACGGGGATTCGAACCCACGTTCTTCCGGGCGAACCGAGCACGCCTTTACCGCCTCGTCCAGCCAGCCCCTGGCATATTAATGTAGGTCTGTTAAATATAGTTCTCATCTCTGGTGGTACTCTGAAGGAAAAGTTTGGGAATAACTGGTATAGGTGACTTGTCGTTCATTGAGATTCAGTTGAAGAGGCATTGATATAAAGGTAGTGTAAGAAAGCGAAGTACAAGTATTACAATGGACAGAATTGACTCCTTCGGGTTCACAAATCTAATAATTTCGGGAGTCGGACACGTGTAAGTGTAGGATAGAAGAAAAAAACAGTGAAGAACCCATCACAAGTGGAGCCCCCGGATTGATACACACGTCTCGCAATTCTGTCTGCTCCAAGGGGCTGAGAAAGTCTCTCGAATTTGTGCAGTTGGTGGTTTCCGGAATTGCACAATACTCCTACCTATGTGTAAGGGTGGTGATTTTTAACGTTTTGAAGTCATAAATTTAGCAGTTTGATTTGCACATTTAGCATTACGTAGCATTTATAATTTAGAGTTTCAAAGTAAAACATACAGGTAGAATAAAAGTTTTTGTGATACATACTGTAGATAATGTATTTTGATAATATTTAATTAAAATGGCATATGTATAGAGCTAATAGTTTACTAAAATTGTACATTTTAGATTTTTAATTAAAAAATAGCACAGTTATGTTAATGAAAACTCAGAATAGTAAAAATAAAATAAATAAAATGAACTCAAGTCATGTTTATGAATCAGTGACACTGTTGAAGGAATTCATAGAATATACCTGAATGTTTTATTTTTGTCATTTGTATTCTTCTGTCACGTACAATTAAGTTGTGTTTATCCTACTGAAACTTTCAGCATCTACAATTGTGGTAGGACCCCAAATACATTACAGAGCTGCG
The DNA here is from genome assembly GCF_040414725.1 of Anabrus simplex. Taxonomy (NCBI): domain Eukaryota; kingdom Metazoa; phylum Arthropoda; class Insecta; order Orthoptera; family Tettigoniidae; genus Anabrus; species Anabrus simplex. The sequence continues at coordinate 332,935,373 of NC_090267.1, read as the reverse complement.
TGTGCAAATTTCCAGAGGAAGAATAAAAAATATAGTTTTTAAATCTTAGTTTTCGTATTTATATCGCATAATTTCATATTTTATCTCGTTTTCAAAACACATTTGAAAGTGGATTACAGATCGAAAAAAAATTGAAATACAAAAGTTATACTTCTCATGAGCATTGCGCATAATATCGCTATTGCAAAAAGAAAAGCTTGTGTGAACTATTTCATATTGTGAACTTGGTATACACCCCTTATCTATGAAGATTGAGAAATAACATGCCGCGTTAATAATAATAATAATAATAATAATAATAATAATAATAATAATAATAATTCATTCCATTCCTGACCCGGTCGAATGACTGGTAACAGGCTGTGGATTTTCATTTTCAATAATAATTGTACGACCTCAGCTACCACGTATAGGCATTTGTAGGCTATTTGACGCTATTTAGGCTATTTGCGTGCCATTTTCGACGTTCCATTTTACTGTACCGGATGGCAGAGAAATAGATCACTTTTTGGCGGATCTATGCCCGAGTTTTAATTAATTCTGTCGGATAAACACTAAATGTGTTGACAGAGATATTTTGCATGCCCTTTCACGTGCCAATGCCATGACATGGAGTGTCGAATTGATCTTCTTCCGTCCTTCATACCGGTGTTCAACCCGCGATCTTGGGATCCCGATGCTGACACTCTCTCACTGAACTACATACCACAGTAAAGTTGGCTTTACATTTTGGAAATTATCAGTTTCATCCTCTTCCTCCTCAACATTCTTCGCGGGTGGGCGTCATTGTTGAGGAAGTTTTATGAAGTTAAATTTGTGGTGAGTAAACTTTCTTCCTCACGTTCCTTTCCTCGCATTCAACACTCTACACTTCCTCCGTTCCAATTATACGCATGTTCATATCATATGGTGCAAGTAGGGGAAAAAGGTTTCTATAGGTCGACGCCCCGAACAAATATATTTTTTTTTTCTTAGAAACACGGATATAAAAATATTTTTACAATATTAAATAAATTGTAATAATATCAATATGACTCTTTGTTCTTCACAAACTGTTCAGCACCAGTGAGATGCCGTTCAGGATGGAGGAACGAACGATAATTTCTGAGACCTTATTCTCCATGTTCAGTTCAACTGGTAATGGAAATGAATGTTGTTTGTATTTGTCTTGTTTAGCTGTGATAAATTAGTTTTGAATACGATCGTAGTCCCTTTCTTATTGTAAATTTTAAAAGCGCCAGAGGGAGTAAATGTAGGCTTCCTTCATGTTGCCTAGTACTGTATGGGCACTTACATTCTTCCGGAAAATACCTTTGTTGTACAAATTCTTCAATAAATAGAGCTCTCTAAATGTTGATCTTAATTTCCTTTACTTTGCTGCGTCGTGTAATTGTATTTTGCTAACTTAAGTACATACATACTGTACATCTTCATTAGAGACTTATGCCTTTCGGTCTCTGAATTAACTAATCGTCTCCACACTCCTCAGTTTTGCACTTGCTCTTTGGCCTCGTTTAGTTCTACACCTGTTATCATCAAATCATTAAAAGAAACTGAGCCTAACCGTCGTCTCTTTGTCTACTTCTCTTACCCTCTACGGCCGAGTTCGGTATTGTCCTAAGTAACCTATCCTCTCCCATTCACTTCACATGACCCCACCACTGAAGCTGGTTTATATATACAAATTCATCCATCGAGTTTATTCCTAACTTAACCTTTAATCTCCTCATTTCGAGTAACCTACCACAGATCGTACTTGTTTGTACCAGCAGCCAGTCTAACTTATGAATAAGATATCCAGAATGTACCAAGCTTTCACTCTCGTACAGCAAAGTAAATGAAAACAGACCTATGATTAAATGCTTTTGCCTTCAAACCTGATTACATAATGTGTAATTCGTAAAGTGAAATTAATACACTTGGGGAGAAATCCCCGTGTTTGTGCCCTCTGTAAAATCTGATGAAAACATGAACCTATTAAAATGCATGAGCCAATTGGGTGCTACACTATCCACAGTGGTTAATGTGCAAATTAAAATATTACAGATTTTAAAATCTCTGCTCTGGACTCATATGTGTGTGTAATTGATATTTCCTCTGGGTGAGTAAACCATACAATATATTTAAAGGGAATAAACAATAATACTCTGTTTTGTAACTGTTTTGTTTGTTTGTGTTTCAGCCCCCATACACGGACGGAAGTATGGGCTATGATCCCATGCATCAGGTGAGCGACTATTCTGACTGATCTGTAGGTATAGCCCAGCTTTTTTACCTTACTCTATTGTAACTACCGCCATCACAACTGTTCTCAGCTGTGATTACGGTTCTCTAGCTTTAGTTCGAGTGAGCGACACAAATCATCACACCAGTGACTCTCAGTGTCTCATAAACAGCAACATATCACTTACCTATTCTTCAACCAACTACCAAGAAATTAAAAATCGGTGGGTTCTGTTAAAGGCTCATGCCGATAGATCCTGACAGTCTATCTCTGATTTAAATAGTAGTCTAACTTGGACTTCGGTCAGCACCACTCCGTGATAAACAGCATTTCTGCATTGCGAATGTTTCATAATCTACAGTCCGGCCTGTTGGTGTTTTGTTCAAATAAAAAAAGGTGGTTCACAATTTTAAAATATTTTATATATTTACCCGTGGATTATAAGATGGTTGAACATTTTTTGGCGTAGGGAAACAGCTAGCAGGAGAAAGAAACGAAAACGCAGTACTTGCACATTTTCTTAATGATGTGATGAAGTTGAACAAGGACAAATCTATACTAGTTATTAAATTAATACATTATTTTTGCGTCTGTCTTTTGATACACGCCAGAGCAAAATGTAGCTTCTGCGGAAGTCTTAGCCTCGTTTATGGCTGTAGCAGTGTGGAAGCCGCTGAGGTCTGAGTGGTGCTGAGCACGGCCACTAATAATAATAATAATAATAATAATAATATTTGCTTTACATCCCACTAACTACTTTTTTAAGGTCTTCGGAGACGCCGAGGTGCCGGAAGTTAGTACCGCAGGAGTTCTTTAACCTGCCAGTAAATCTACCGACACGGGGCTGTCGTATTTGAGCACCTTCAAATACCACCGGACTGAGCCAGGATCGAACCTGCCAAGTTGGGGTTAGAAGGCCAGCGCCTTAACCGTCTGAGCCACTCAGCCCGACACGGCCACTACTAATAGTGCGTCTGGATGGTACAAAAGGAGTTACTCATCAGACCGATCGTAGTAGCACTTGCTGGCCCAGTGAGGAAAGCATGGCAAACTACCTCATTCCTCACCATGCCTTGTATGCCTCATAATGACACAGCCGCTGGTTTTTGCGGTTTCCCTATAACCGCATAACCGTCGGTAGTGATTTTCGGGTATTCAACAGACTGAATACACAGTTATTAAATAGAAATTACGTTAATACGGTTAATTAGCATAGTATGCTCAGGACACACACTGGTCGAAATCAAAGATACATTACTCAGGAGTCGATCTGTCACATAAAGATGCTGTGTTCAGTTATGGTGATAAAGTTGGTACATAGTCGTATACGTTTGTCTTTTATGTCATCAGCCCAGAGGTTGGTTGAATCCTCAAATAATACCACGAAAGGTTATGTGGTTATAGAAAAACCAATGGCGGTATCAAATGGGGCTTACTAGGCAAGATGAGAAGTGCGTATGTTTGCCATTGCTTTCCTCACTGGGACTAAGTGCTTTTGCCGCACGACTGACCCTATGACCTTTCATAACAAATGTTATTACTCAGCACACCGGGCGAGTTGGCCGTGCGCGTAGAGGCGCGCGGCTGTGAGCTTGCATCCGGGAGATAGTAGGTTCGAATCCCACTATCGGCAGCCCTGAAAATGGTTTTCCGTGGTTTCCCATTTTCACACCAGGCAAATGCTGGGGCTGTACCTTAATTAAGGCCACGGCCGCTTCCTTCCAACTCCTAGGCCTTTCCTATCCCATCGTCGCCATAAGACCTATCTGTGTCGGTGCGACGTAAAGCCGCTAGCAAAAAAATAATTACTCAGCACAACCCATACCCCAACAGCTTCCATATTGTCACAGCCAGGGATGAAACTGGGACTTCGGTGGAAGTTACAATTTACTCTGGCCTGCGTAAGTACTGCGTCTATCAAGAAATGGCAATAGATGGAAGTCGTAAAATTCGTTGGTCCCAAACTTTAAATTGATGTAGATGCTGGACGATACTGCTGAAGTAGGCACGCTATTACAGATCGAATTATCGATAGTCACGCGGTGGATATTCTTTTCTGCTTATAAAATCACTTCGACTCATTGAACGCTAGGAATGCATTTCCCTCCTTTAGGGCAATACCGAAACTTACCAAGGGAGGCTGCGGGAATACGGAAATGTCGTGTAATAAAACATTTCGCTCCGAACACAGTATAGTCGATTCTGAGACTGATGAAAATGCGTGGAATTCATCCGATAATGCCGTGTTCCATGGTTAAATGCTTAGCATGCTGGCCTTTGGTCTAGCGAGTCGCGGGTTCGATTCCCGGCCGGTTCGAGGACTTGAACCTTCATTGGTTAATTGCGATGGCTCGGGGGCTGAGGGTGTGTGTGTCGTCTTTATTACAATTCATCATAGGTAGGGCTCCATCTTCAGACGCGCAGGTCACCTATGCGACGTCAACTCGAAAGACCTGCATCAGGCCTCTTCGGAGGCCACACGCCATTATTATGATTATCTGATAATAGGCCTACTTCATTAATAATACGCCAGCTAGTACAGATCTATTTTGTTGAAATTGTCGTTATAGTTTGTAATTAAATTGCGTTTAAAATGTCCTTCTGTCGAATTAGAGTCGCTTTCCTTCCTACGATTTGGACTTTCTTAGAAATTACTGTGCCAGTGCTGTGGTTTCCTGCCAAAAGTATTCGAGCTGCGTCTTTGCCCAACATTTGGTGGTGCGCTGTTGTCCATGTAGCATTATTTGCCGCTATTCTTCACAGAGATAAGTTGTTAGGTTCTTCGCCTGATACCGTAAGTCTGCCTGCGTCCTATCCTGTGAACTCACTTATTAATTTAATTGTAAGTTGTGAGCTTGTGGTGTGCTGGCGTTGTGTCGCGCCGCTTGCCCGCCCCCAGCATGCATTGCGCGTGTTGACAAAGCTTCGAGCACTCTCCACGTCAGCCATTAACACCCCATTAACATCCAGTGATGAGATGAGCGAACGTTTAGCGGCCGCCAAGGAGTTCGCCTACCTTCCCTCGTCTCATAGAAAATTAATTATCTTTATGCTATGTTTTCCGATGTTCGCGATACGCACGAGATGGTTTTTCAAATGCCGTTACTAACGATGTTCCTGTACTCAATTACGAAGTAATTTTACCGGAGTTTCTTTATAAACACTCAAATTTTTGTTTAACATAAAATACTTTTAAAATCAGACCTATAAAGCACATCATTTCATTGTATCTCACGAAGACCAGACATGCAAACAAAGCTAATCAATATTTCGTATGCAAATCAGTATTTAACTAGGGAGTCCATTTTATTTGATGAAAATGAGGACTTTGCAAAATGTTTGAAGAAAAAGGGCATTTCTAAGAAAACACAATTTTTGTCGACAAAATTGTTATGATCATTCACATTTACCTTTGTATTTTACCTTGAAATGACCCGAACGACTTCTTCTTATTCTTCTTATTCACCTGAAGTAGACGATTCTTTCTCCCCATTCTTTTCTGTTTTGTTTACTTTTCCAAGAAGTGCTGATTGTTTTAAGACTCTCATATAGTTTCGCACATGATAATTTATTGAAATCTGTCTTGACAGTGAGCAAGGCTCTGATTATTTCAGATCTCAGTCTGTTTTTATCATTTGATCGTAGACTGTTCAGTAGGGGAAAAATATGTTTCATAACAGCATTTGACCCAGGAATTGCCAAAATCCTACCATTTGAACCATGTTCTGAATTTTAGTGCTTTTACTGTTTAAGTAAGCTAACATTTTACACCACCTTTCAGAAACTAACTACAAACCAGCGTAAAATACATTGGCAAAGCGTCATTGAAAAAGTGGGACATTTGAAATAAATCGCAACAGTGGAACATTTTGCCAAAAAAAAAAAAAAAATCGGGATGATTAGACACCCTTTTAGTAAACATGCCGTTTAATTATCTGTGTTAAGTAGTAATTTTATAAATCTAATAACTTTAAATGCTGCAGAAGGCAAATACTACACTTTATCTTTCAGAAATGTGATGGTTCGTGATATATATTGGATGTAATGTGCTATAGCTTTCTTGATAATGATCACAGAACCTTTCTTCACTTGTATTAGTAATAGGCTTGCTTGGCGCCCCCTTCTATTGTATGTTTAGTGAACCTGCAGGATAGTAATAAAAACTCGAACTTTACTAAGGATTAAAGGTGGTCTATTATTGATCTATAAAATCAGCATTTGTAAGGTTCGAGTATGAAGTGAATTGTTAAAAACATGTTTTCGTAAACATTTGTATAATGTTAAATTGCTAGTCTACGTAAAGCCAGTCGTCGGAATTTTGTCACGCGGTTGTTCTTTTACCCGCCGGTACAGTTACTAACACGAGCGTGGCGTATTTAAACACCTTCAAATAGCATTAGACTTAGCCGAGATCCAACTTGTCAGTTTGGTCTCAGAAAGTCTGCGCTCTACCTTCTGAGCCACTCAGCCCGGTCTTACTAATGTTTATGTCCGTGGCTAGTATGGTAGATAATATCCTGGGTTTTGTATGAAACTGGCTTTAAAAATCATGAGAGATGCTTCTAGAATGGCCGAGAATGGGCTTCGAATCCTCTTCTCTTAGTTGTGCTCCCTAGCTGAAAGCACCTCATTCCAAACCTGATACCAAAATGTTTATTCCTCCAGGGCAGAATTGGAAATCGAATCCTAGCCACCTGATCGGGGAAAAATCTTGTCTTGTATGCAAAAGCTGTTATAGTGCACTCATTTGCAAAAACATGCATTTAAAAATGCGCACCATCAAGGATACATAAATGGGTACTGGCAAAGGACATGGTAGTATAAAAAAAACATCGGAATATGTACCACGCCGAGCATTTATTGCAGGGTGCACTTAGTATAGTGCAGCACGGAGACGGGCAGCGATACGGTTGGGCATGGTGGCCTACAGACGTCGGATATCCCCCTGAAGAAGATCCTGCCACAGATGAAGCAATTGTCCCTCCAATTCTGCCGTAGTTGTCGTTGGCCGAAGTTGCCGTCCATTATGGCCCCAAACGTTCTCTATGGACGAAGACGAAAGGTCTGGAGACCTTTCTGGTCTAGGAAGTATGTTGACATGACGAAGGCAAACCTGTGGTAACCATGCTGTATGAGGCTGGGCATTAACCCTGCTGGAAAGTGTCAAGTTGCACCAGGAGAGGAGAAACACACTCAGTGCGGCAGAATTTCATGGACGTATCGCCGCGCCGCGCCGTCAGGGTTTCTTCGATCACCAACAGTGGGGAGCGGGATTCGTAGGAAATGACACCCCAGACGATGACAACCTCTCATTGGAACGGTGTGCCGTAGTGCAATGAAGCGTGGATCACGGCGGTGGTCAGGACGTCTCCAGGCTTGTATTCAGACAGAACCGTCATTCGTTATTTAACACCTCATCTCGCCAGTCCGTAATTTTCCAAGTTGCCCGTTTCTGCTATAAGTTCTGAAGTGCTCGTAAATGCTGCGACGGCGGATCATGCTCTGATAGCCGCCTGAATCAGATACTGATGGACATGGCGTATTTCTAGCTGCTATGATATGTCCCTGGATGGTGTACTGTGACGCCCGTGGAGTGCTTACGGGCTATCGCATGATGAAACCAGCCTCAGTTAAGGCCACGGCCGCTTCCCTCCTATTCCTAGGCCATTCCTGTCCTATCGTCGCCATAAGACCTATCTGTGTTGGTGCGACGTAAAGCAATTAGCAAGAAACCAGCTTCCGTATTGATCGACCGTCGTGATCGAACCCAGCCTTCTCGGCTCGTGTGTGTACCCACACGTTCCCATAGTGTCCAACACCGAAGCACACTTTAGCCAGAACGGTTCAAGTACGCCGAAACGTCCAACCAGCCTCTCCAAGTTCGACGGTGTCCGGCTCCATGTCTAAATGGTTAGCGTGCTGACTTTTGGTCCAAAGGGTCCTAGGTTCGATTTGCAGCCGGGATGGGGATTTAAACTTCCATTGGTTAATTGTGATGGCTCGAGGGCTGGATGTGTGTGCCGTCTTCATCATTAGAATTCATCACAGGTAGGACTCCATTCTCACAGACGCGCAAGTCGCCTATACGGCGTCAGTTGGAAAGACCTGCACCAGGCCTCCTCGGCGGCCATGCGCCTCTATTATTAGTACGACGATGCGACTTCTCCCAAACTCGTCTGGCTGGTGAAAGGCTTGTCGAATGTGTAATCGGGGTATGCTGCGTGTTTACTCAAAGCTCTGTGGCTCACACTGCTACTAAGGCCTTAATCGGTGTCTTGCGTCTGTGAATGATGGAGTGACATATAAGCCCCGTAGGGCCGATTGTATAAACCGTTTGATCATAGATCAGAGACGAAATTGATCTCGGTTCACGCAAAACTCGAACATTTGTATTGTATAAACGTTAACCTGAGATCAATTCGCATTGAACTAAGATCAACTTTGACTGGAGAAATTTCTCCGATCAAACTCTTTGATCTTAGTTCAAGGAGTTGTTTTCTACTTGAGATACAAGAACAGCTGATTGTTAATAAAAATATTACCTGTGTTTTTACGATAAATGGAAAAGAACAAACAACACTAAAGTCTAACCTCATTGCTAGCTATAGTTGTCCGTATACAGGCAATATTACGCTTCTTTTACTGCAGTGTAATGTAATAATTTTGTAACATAACCTCGGTAAATTGCGTACGTTATTATCTTATCTCGTTCGTATTTTACAGATATCTGATTACTCTGATTTCTCGGATATATCTTCTTCTGATGAAAATCATGAATTTCGTCGGGCTCCCCGTGTGTTCTGTGAAACAGGAAAGCCAATGGGAGAATTAAGTGATAAGAAGTTTAAACTGAGGTATCGCTTGGGAAAAGATACAGTGGAACAGCTAGAACTCAGGTTGCGTGATAATCTAGTTAAACCTACCTTTGCTCCCAATGCACATGTTGTTACTAACTTTGAGATTCTTTGCCACGGGAAGTTTTCAGTTCGTTGTTGGTGATTTACTACATGTAGACGCAGCGACAGGCTGCAAAGCCATTCATCGCGTATCTAATCTTATTGCTGCACTGAAACACGAGTTTATCAAAATGCCTTCCGAACAAAATCACGTGAGGAAAATCATGCGTGATTTTTTTCGATGTAAAACACTTCCCTGGTGTTACAGGCGTTATAGATTGTACCCACATACCTATAATATCTCCTGGGGGTGGTAAGGCAGAAGTTTATAGGAATCGTCATGGGTGGTTTTCGTTACATGTTCAAGTTATTTGTGATGCTAGGCTCAGATCTCTAAATATCGTAGCAAGATGGCCAGGATCTGCTCACAATAGCAATATATTTTCATTAATTCACGAGTGCATGCTCAGTTTGAAACAGGCGACTTCCCAGAAGCCATACTCCTGGGAGACATTGGCTGTCAGTGTTGTCGTTACCTGCTGACTCCAGTACTTCATGCCGAAACAGCTGCTGAGCGAGCTTATAATCCAGCCCATAAAGCAGCCAGGTCAGCAATAGAAAGAACATTTGGGGTTGTGAAAAGACGGTTCCCTTTTCTCAATATGGGGCTAAGAATGAAGTTAGCTCGTTCCAGTAATCATAGTTGCAGCATTCGTCTTGCACAATATCGCTGTAAATGCAGTAGATGATGTCCCTGAAAGAGATGAGGCTGTGTTCGCTGCAAGAAGAGCATTCAAACAAATTCCAGTACCTGCTGCAAATGACGTTCATGGAGGAGAAAACTCTGCTGTAAGGGCAGCAATTATTAATGTATTTAGGTAACAATATTTACAAAAAAAATTACAGTTGGCTATTATGAAAAGTGGTTCAAACTAAATTATACAAACAGTTTATCTGCAACAAAAATAGCCAAAAAACATAATGCACTTTACAACTGTATGCGTCTAATAATGCCACTGTACTTTGCAATTAAACCCAGTTTTCCTTATTGTCCAGGCCTAACTTCCTCCTTTTCATTAAAATTTCCACTTTTTAAAGTTCATTATAAAGTTTTAAGGTCTCAGTTTCATTTTTATGCTAGGCGACCGTGACTTCGTGAGCACATCAGCTGTTTTCGAGGTCGAGGTGTGGAGATCAGCTGATTTGGAAGCAGGAGCCTGAAATAGAAGAAATAAAGAAGTGTAGGTCTATTGCTTGCCGACAAATTTAACTTACATAATACAGGATTAATGTATGATTTCTCTACTTGATTGTTCAATACAAATATTTTAGTCATTTTTTCTTTATTTCTTTCGCTCGGCACACAGAATACGAATGAAAACATTCACACTGCTCAACGCGACTCGCGACACTCGGCTGTTTTTGCGCTGTTGCCAAGCGCTCGCATATGAACTGGGATCAAAATTGAACTTCGATTAGTTGATCTTAGATCAGTGTTATACAGCACGACACCGGTCTGATCTCAGATAATTTTCTGAACTTAGATTAAAACTGATCTCCAGTCAGTGATGTTTATACAATCGGCCCTTAAGTGACACTTCTGTGCAAGTTATCAACATTTAAACGAAAATGGGATACATGACGATATTGTGTGGAAACCTCCGTTCTACTCGCGCGATTCGTTCATGGTGCGCAATTATTATTATTATTATTATTATTATTATTATTATTATTATTATTATTATTATTAACAACCGAGCGGAGTGGCCGCGCGTGCGGGTAAGTTCGGACCCTACTGTCGGTTTTCCTGCGAATGGTTTTCTGTTGTTTCTCGCTCTCACTTCCATGCAAATGCCAGGACAGTTCCTATTCGTAGGCCACTGTCGATCCCATCTACGTCCTCGCCCAATTTCATTCGCCATAATACATTTCATCTTGTCCGGCTCCGTGGCTAAATAGTTAGTGTGCTGGTCTTTGGTCGCAGGGGTTCCGAGTTCGATTCCCGGCAGGGTCGGGAATTTTAACCATAATTGGTTAATTTCGCTGGCACGGGGGCTGGGTGTATGTTTCGTCTTCTTCATCATCATTTCATCCTCATCACGACGCGCAGGTCGCCTACAGGTGTCAAATCAAAAGACCTGCATCTGGCGAGCCGAACTTGTCCTCGGACACTCCCGGCACTAAAAGCCATACGCCATTTCATTTCATTTCATTTCATTTCATTTGTTCCTCAAATGAGGTTGGTGACAGCCGTAAAAACCATACCACAGAGTAATTTCATCTTACGTCATCCCCGACCCCGTATCAGCAAACGGGACGAATGGATTGACACACACTACAGTGTTTTTTTTAAATTATTATTATTATTATTATTATTATTATTATTATTATTATTATTATTATTATTATTATTGAGCTCTGTGTGAATTAAAGTTTGGGATCTGGTGCTGCTATCCACCTAGTTTTAACATGATTTCTGAAATTAATTTACTCTCAGTAATTTGATGATTTTAAAGATTTATGTAGAAATAAATTGCATTACCAGTAGGCGCTTACTACTTTTATCAGTTTTAAGAGACGCCCACCGTGCCGGAATTTCGTCCTGAAAATGCGCCCTAAAATGTGGTCTAAAACATCTAAACACTGAGCGAGACTGCCCTAGGATTTGATCCCGTTATCTTGCATAGAATACGAGCGCCTGATCGGCGACAGAGACGTTGTTATTCCAGCCAGAGGAATTGGGCGAATAGTGGTGCAAGGAGTCATATATGCACATTCTGTATCTGTTCTATCAAGAGCCTGTGTATGATCTTGAAAGTTCTTAATTTTCCCGTGTTCAACAATGCGCCTGCTTTGTTCAATATGCTATGCAGTCGGCTATGAATGAATTTGTAAATGAGTCGCTGATAGCCTGGCGTCATTAGATTTTATAGAACCTGTTTGGAAGGCAAGACTCTCTACGAACAGCCAGAAATTAATTTTTATGTTCATTTTCCTAACACAATTGATATTAATTGGTGCTAATAGCTTGTCGCTTATGTTACACCCTGACCCGCCGTCGTGTTGAGTTACGGCCTTTTACCCTCCTATTATTACTGTCTTGATCGTGGAGAGAAATGTACCAAGAGTCCGCGTTTGACAGTTTGTACGAAGACCATCGTTCCTTTGTCGAGTGAGAAATGAGGGAGGGTTGAAAATGTACTGTTAAACAGCATATCTCACTACTCTGGGGAAAAATATCATTCAATATTCACAGCAAAAAAATTGAGTACACGTGTCCTATTTTGAGTCATTTTCGAAAGAAAGAAAGAAAGAAAGAAAGAATTTGTGAATATATAAGTTAAAAATTGTTGATAATCACTTCTGAACATTTCCTTGTAGTGATAAAAATGTATGTTTATAAATATTTTCCAAAATTTCATCATCTTAATCAGCATTTTTCATAATGTCCGGCTCCATGGCTAAATGGTTAGCGTGCTGGCCTTTGGTCACAGGGGTCCCGGGTTCGATTTCCGGCAGGGTCGGGAATTTTAACCATAATTGGTTAATTTCGCTGGCACGGGGGCTGGCTGTATGTTTCGTCTTCATCATCATTTCATCCTCATCACGACGTGCAGGTCGCCTACGGGTGTCAAATTAAAAGACCTGCATCTGGTGAGTTGAACTTGTCCTCGGACATCCTGGCACTAAAAGCCATACGCCATTTCATGTTTTCATAATATCTCATGAAAATACAGTAGCTTGTTGCCTATCCACATGCTTCCCAACGTTCCCTTATGTTTGATGGCACCCATTACTGGAGTGAGCTATTGTTGTCCTGTACCCACTTTTACATATTTCAATACTCGTACAATACCATAAGCAATTGCTCCAGATTTTTTTTTTTTTTTTTTTTTTTTTTTTTTTTTTTTTTTTCCGAGACAGTGTTTTCAGTGCGGTGTGTCTTCTGGCATGAACTGAACAATTTTGTTACTGTCATTCATAAGTCTCAGTTCCATCCTTGGTTTTGACATGAAGAAAATTACTCGCGTATGACAAGTAATGCCGTTCCTTACGCGGCCAGTTCCTGATATGAATGGTGTGAAATTGTCGCTCGTAGAGTCGGTTGGTTCGTGCATTTTGGTGGAATTGGCAGACTGATATGTAAAGTGGCTAAGTAAGGAAATCACAGGAAACTACCTCACTCCTCATTTCCCTGGAAGATTTCTTCATTTATGCCTGTGTTAACACAGCTGATAGTGCTGCTCTTGAGGATCCAACTAGCCTTTAAGATAAAGACTCAACATACAGTTTAACAGGAAGCTAACGTAAGAAATTGGGTGTGGAAATCTTAATGGCCAGTGATACCTTGTACGGCACCTCTTCATGGAGCAACGTTTTCTTCATCACTACAGCAAATGTGGGCAAACCCTGTTAATTTTCACTATAGAGGAGAAGAAATGTTTCGATATTTTAAAAATTACAGTTCTCTAGCAAGCTATAATGTTTGCTAAACAGGACACTTGTTCGCTGTCGCCGTCATCAAAAAACACCGCATGGGAGGGAGAGAAAATGTTTGGAGGCACAATATTCCGAGAATTCAAATAGCTCTTCTTTGTAATGATTTAGAACGAAATATTTCAACCTAGCAACATTTCCTGTTGGAGTGGTTAATGCCGTAATCTCCCAGAATATTGGCATTTCCTGCTAGGACACATTGTAGTTTTCTGTAGCAAAAAGTACTATATGTCACTGGTAATGTAGTCTACTTTTATTATTTCGGCTTTACAAAATAGTAAAAATATTGATCTGTGACATTGTCATTTATTGTCATTGTGTGGTATTCAAAATAAATTAAAAATACAAACAATCTGGTACCAATCAAGTCAAGAGTTTGTAAAATAATTGGGAAAGCTGCCTTCCCTTGTTATTGCAAAATAAACGAGGCCTTACAAAAGAAACAACAGAAGTCCATGGTGTTACAGCCCTGATGGGCCTTGGGCTACCGAGGGCCTGCAGATTGAGGTAACACCTGGTCAGCGCGATGAATTCTCTCGGCGGTTATTCTCGGTATGATAGACCAGGGCCGCTATCGCACCGTCAGATAGCTCCTCAGTTGTCCAAACTTTGCCTGAGTGGACCTCGAACCTCCTCTCACGTAAGGTAAATATCCATGACGTAGACAGGAATCGAATCCGGGGCCTCCGGTCTACCCCTAGATATTTTTTGTTATGTTTAACTTTATAATATTGTGTTACAATAATTGAATTACTTACAACTCCGAATGTTCTATCGGATGCCGTTTGATTAAATCCTTTACGTTATAACATGCTGGCTGCACAATATTAAGACTTAGAATAGGAGCAGTTCCATCGTTTAACTTTTTTCATATAGGCCTGCGTTTTTAATTTTGGAAGTTTCCATTATAATAATTTTGTATAGAAGGCTATTCCAGTATTCTATAGGCTCGATATCGGCGTGGACCTGACGGCACTGATAATTGCAGTAATCATTCATTCATTCATTACGTTTTGGCATGCTATAGACCCGGTATTTCTAATCTCGATCTCTGTGTACATTTCTCTCCTCATGTCTTAATGTTATTTCAAATATATGTATATAGTAAAATATATTTATATATAGTAAAAATGTCTTGGATATCTCTAGAGCACTGGAAATTAGTAGTCTAGAAATTTTCCATGATGACGGAATCTATAATTTTCCTAGGGTATCAAGTCATGTCTTATACGTCCTTTAATATTTCAGCAAGTGTTCGTATTGTATGTTTTCCTTCATGATACTGGTAAACAAATCTGCGTGTTCTCTGGTAGCGAGTGTCCTGCCTTATTGAGGCGAGGGCGATGATGGTGCAGCCTGGCAGGTCGGCGACAGTAGCTTCGGACTCTTTCGCCCGGAAATTAACTGCAAATTGAAAAACTCTCCGCCCTCCTCCCTCTACCAATCTCGGGACGAGCTGTGACTGCCGCCTCCTGCCGAGAGTCCGGTGTAAAGAAGAACAGTACCGATCATATAGACGCGGGGGGGAAGGGCAATATCGTGAGCCTTATAACTACTTAAACACTTGATTCACTAAGTCTGAGATAACATTATTTTTGTGAAGAACCAGTACAGTAACAGTGTGTGCCTGCTGACGAAGAGAAAGTACCTCAATATAAGATCTGTTTTTTCTTTTTTTCGTAGCTTTCGATTAACAAATCAAAATATTTAAAAGTATTATAATTCACTATTAATTTACTTCAGTTTTTTTTTTGGCCACAAAAAGAAATAAAAAATATCGAATTGTGACGTTGACTTCCATTCTCTCTTTTTCATAATTGAAAATCCGAAACTGGTACCATTGTAAGAAATTAGAATTTGTTAAATATATTTTAAACGCTTTGTTGTTGTTGTTACAGAATAAACATTGGATGTTATTTTCAATTGTTTTTAATATTGTTATGTTTTAACTTCTGCAGTATCAAGATAAAATAACAATATACTCGGAAAATCTATTGATTGAATTCCATTTCGTTTGCCAAATTGTTTCCAAGAAGCCCTGCACTGTTAGAATGAAGTGGGACACTGTCACTCCCACAGGTCCAAACATTGCTTGAAATATTCTGAGAATGCTCAGTAAAGTTCAGTAAAGTAGGGTGCTAGCTTTACTTGCAAGCATTGTGTTGAGATGTGCTTTATACTCAATTTGCTGATAGTGAAATCCATCGCAATAAATTCTTCACTACTGGTACGGTATCTTATATTTCGAAATAGATTGACAATCGTCGAGAGTTGACAACTATGGGGTAGTTCTTTTTCCTTCTTTTATCTCTTTTCTTCTTCATATAACCTAACCTAACCCCATGGCACTACAGCCCTTGAAGGGCTTCGGCTTACCAAGTGACCGCTGCTCAGCCGATTGCGAGGTGTCATGTGGTCTGCACGAGTCATCTCGGCCGTTATTCTTGGGTTTCTAAACCGGGGCCGCTATCTTACCGTCAGATAGCTCCTCACTTCTAATCACGTAGGCTGAGTGGACCTCGAACCAGTCCTCAGGTCCAGGTAAAAATCCCTGACCTGCCCGGAAATCGAACCCGGGGCCTCGAATTCCAGCCGATGTCCATAGTTCTTCTGAAATGCCTTTACACAATGAATGTCTGGTTTTAAACAACAAAGCCGAATGTTGTTGTTAGTCATGCATCCACCGGGCGAGTTGGCCGTGCGCGTAGAGGCGCGCGGTTGTGAGCTTGCATCCGGGAGATAGTAGGTTCGAATCCCACTATCGGCAGCCCTGAAAATGGTTTTCCGTGGTTTCCCATTTTCACACCAGGCAAATGCTGGGGCTGTACCTTAATTAAGGCCACGGCCGTTTCCTTCCAACTCCTCGGCCTTTCCTCTCCCATCGTCGCCATAAGACCTATCTGTGTCGGTGCGACGTAAAGCCCCTAGCAAAAAAAAAATCACGCATCCTTAGATTGGTTTGATGCTGCTCTCCATGCTACTCTATCCTGTGCTATCCTTTCATTTCTGTGTAAGTACTACATCCTACATCTGCTCTAATCTGCTTGTCATATTCACACCTTGGTATACACCTACCGTTCTTACCACCTACGTTTTCTCAAAAAACAACTGAACAAGTCCTGTGCCCTATCATTCTATCTCCTCTTCTCGTTAAAATTAACCAAGTCGATCTCATCTCACCAATTCAGTATCTCTTCATTCATGATTCGATCTATCAATCTCACGTTCACCACATTTCAAAAGCTTCTATTCTCTTTCTTCCTGAGCTAGTTACCGTCCATGTTTCACTTAAATACAATGCCATGCTCCATACAAAAGTCTTCAAAAACTTCCAATTCCTATATCAACGTTCGAAGTAAGCACATTTATTTTCTTAAGAAAGGTCTAGCTTGCTTGTGCTGGTCTGCATTTGATGTCCTCCTTACTTGTGCCATCGTCAGTTATTTTACTACCCAAGTAACAATATTTATCTACTTCCTTTAAGACTTCTTTGATATTCTTTACCGCCTGTTCTATATAAACATTGAAGATGGTGGGGGGGGGGGGAGGACAAACTACAACCTTGCCTCACTCCTTAATGGATTGCTGCTTCTTTTTCAAAGCCCTCGATTCTTATCACTGCAAACTGATTTTTATACAGATTGTAGATAATTCTTCGTTCTCGGTATCTGATCTCGATCACCTTCAGAATCTCAAATATCTTGGTTCGATCATCATTATCAAATACCTTTTCTAGATCTACGTGGGATTGTCCTTAATTCTGTCCCCTAAAATCAGATGTAAAGTCTTGCTTCACGTGTTCCTACATTTCTTCTGAAGGCAAATTGATGTTCTCCCAACTCGGTTTCAACTTGTCTTTCAATTCTTCTGTAAATAATTCATGCTGTCTTTCCATTTTTCTGTAAATAATACGTGTTGTCTTTCCATTCTTCTAAAAATAATACGTCTTAAAATTTTGCACGCGTGAGATACTAAACTAATGGTGCAATAGTTTTCACATTTGTCAGCAACGGCTTTCTTGGGAATATGTATAACAGCATTTTGTCTCTTGTATTTTTTTTTTTTTTTTTTTTTTTGCGTCGCACCGACACAGATAGGTCTTACGGCGACAATGGAACAGGAAAGGGCTGGGAGTGGGAAGGAAGCGGCCGTGGCCTTAATTAAGGTACAGCCCCAGCATTTGCCTGGTGTGAAAATGGGAAACCACGGAAAACCATTTTCAGGGCTGCCGACAGTGGGGTTCGAACCTACTATCTCCCGAATACTGGATACTGGCCGCACTTAAGCGACTGCAGCTATCGAGCTCGGTTTGTAAAATCTTGTAAAATAAGTATGGGGATGAATGGTCATCAGATCGAACTCTGGTTAGATTGCCGAGACACACTGCCTTATTTTGAAGAGTTGTAGGAAAAGACACATGCAAAGAATGAGCAGGGTGCCCGGTTCCTTTCCCTTATGGTAGGCAGTAGTACATTAGTGCGAAATGAAAATTGAAAACCTACAACCTATTTTCCAGTCATTGACCGGGTCAGGGATGTAATGAAATGAATTATGTATAGGCTATTAGTACGATGGGGTGGCCACTCCCAAAGTGATTTAGTAATGACTGATAGATGCGATGAAATTAGAATGGAGAGTGTTGCTGGAATGAAAGATGACAAGGGAAACCAGAGTACCCGGAGAAAAACCTGTCCCGCCTCCGCTTTGTCCAGCACAAATCTCACATGGAGTGATCGGGATTTGAACCACGGTATCCAGCGGTGAGAGGCCGTCTGAGCCACGGAGGCTTACATTAGTACGAATGCAATAATTGAATAGCTTGTTAGCAATTACAAAGATGCTTCAATAAAATAAGGTAACAACAGCTCTCAACGGAGAAACGTTATTTTACAGTCAAATATGAGGATACACAGTAGTAAGGCACTGATACACATTACTATTCAACATACTATCTTGTCCAAGCAATTTTTTCCATTGGTACACCAGTGCATCGATGTCGGCATGGTAGAAATCTGCGTTTAGTCCCTGCAGCCATGGCTTGACGGCATGCCGAACGGCAGTATCGCCATTGGATCGCTTACGACCCAGATGTTTCTTCAGCGGTCCGAAGAGATGGAAATCGCTGGGTGCCAGGTCGTGGCTCCAGGGAAGAAGGTCCGGATGGTCGATTTCCTCACCAGCAGGGGTGACAGTGGATGCTGCCGTTTACTGTGACACATTAGAGCCTTCGTCGGTAGCAATTGGCAGAAAACGACCTGGACTAACCTCAACAGGCGTGGTATTGCTGCACAACGCTAGACCACATGCAATTGATAGCACTGCACGGCGTGAATTGTTACGGTGCTTCTAGTGGAAGTAGTGGGACGTAAAACTGTTACTACTATTATTATTGCAAAATATTGTTTAGAATGGATCTCTTATTGCAGAAACCAGACTAATAAGTTTCCTTTTCTTTTAGCGTATGGCTTTTGGTGCCGGGAGTGTCCGAGAACATAGCTGCTTTTCCCGGTAGTCTACACGTACCATTGTATGAGTGTTTGCTGTGTGTGTAGTTGTACGGGCTAGAAATGAGAAGGAAGTGGCCATCGTGGCATTTGCCTCGAGGTGAAATGGGAAACTACGGAAAACTATTTCGAGGATGGCCGATGGGGGATTCGAACTCACCTGTTCCCGAGTGGACAAGCAGTCATAACGAGCCGTACCTTAACATACTGAGCTCATCTGTTCGACTTTTATGTGTATGGTGTAAGACAACGTTATACGACGAAGGACTAGTTTTGCAAATGGTCTTTTCAAAGATCTTTGCCATTGTCTCCCTTTTTCTGCAGATTAACTGGGACATTCTTCTCACTGACTTATATTCATTTTGCTGGAAATGAGAATGAATGAATGAATGCTGGTACATCTATAGATCTACATAAAGTCTCCGGTAAGTGTTTGTCTTACGTTTTTGCTGGCTGATTTCAAGAACTACCGAACATATTTTGATACTGTTTTCGTCGTTTTATCGTGGAAGGATTAGGTATATGAAATCTGAATTACTATGAAAGGAAGCCGAGCAGTAGCGATTTTCGTGAAGGAAGAAAGGCCATCTGAGCATTTTATTGGCTTACGCTTTCTAAACCGTCAAGGATATACGTCAATTTTATGCGAAAGAATTATTTAGCACAAAAAGCTCTACAAAAAATCCAGGACTGTGTATTATATACTGTGCCCATCTGTAAAAGGTATCCCTCAGTAAACGTGTTTATATTAGTTTGCAATAAAGGATCAACCTTAAAGTTATAAACCATATTTTAAGATTATATAACCCTTATCAAAATAGATCGTTTGTTCACCTCAATAATCTTATTAAGATAAACACACTTTACAGGATATAATTCGCATGAATGGTTTAGGAGTTACCGTCGTTTTAGTGAAAGCGCAGGAATGGTTAATGGTCAAGCTAACAGGCAGACGGCCCGAAGGGCCTGGGGAAAAAACGTCTCGCTGAACTGTCTGCAGCCGCACAAAGACTGAGTATTAAGTTCCTCACAGGTAGCCTGCACTTTTCTCAGAACAATTGAATCTGTAGATATGTTTGTTATGTGTATCCACAGGGTTTGTATCTGCATGAATCTACATTTTGGTAACAGTTAAAATTAATTCGGATAAAACATTAAATGTGAAGCCCGCTTGGTGGTCAAGATCGTTAAGGCGTCGAGTTGTTATGGTCTGACACCGTAGTTATCTGGTTAGAGTCCCGTTGGTGACGGCGCTGTTGATGATGATTCGTCTTCGGATGGGGACGTTAAGTCTTTAGCAAAGCCCTTGGTGTCATTCGATAAGAGTACGCATGTGCCGACACCGGATTTCACCCTCTCTCTACATCATCATCATCATCATCGTCATCATCCTACATCCAGACGGGCAGGTTGCCAATGACCATCAAATAGAAAGACCTGCACCATGCGAGCTGAATATGTCCTCGGACACTCCCGGCACTGAAAGCTAAATATCTACATTAAATGTGAGAAACAATATTTCTTTGAGCGATTATACATAGGCCTACATCTGGAGGAAAACAACTAATGTTGTCTACAAGGAAATCTTATAAGGCCTATCACCATAAAATCAAAGCTGCTACTGTGAGAAGTCGGAACGGATCGCTAATAAATACAATAATGTTTTAAAAGAATACTTTGTTTTGTCAGTTTTCTTGTGCATATTAGCAGAAACGGAATATCCTCTCATATAGGATGTTTAAGTTGAGATTCTAGAATTTTATTGTATATGATTATGACATTTTGGTCCTGGCATGTTCTAGCTGCTACTCTATAATCCTCAAGTATTATGAAGTGGAATGTACCATTCCAGCATGCTTGCCAGTCAATCAATCAATCAATCAATCAATCAATCAATCAATCAATCAATCAATCAGTCACCACTGATCTGCATTTAGGGCAGTCGTCCATGTGGCAGATTCCCTATCAGTTGTTTACCTAGTCGTTTCTTAAATTGTTTCAAAGAATTTGGAAAGTTATCAAAGATCTCCTTTGGTAAATTACTCCAATCCTTAACTTATATTTACTCCAGTTTGCCCTCTTGAATTCCAACTTCATCTTATTTTGATCTTTTGCACTTTTAAAAATATCTTAATTCTACTACTATCATTCCACGCCATCTCTCCACTGACAGCTCAGAATATACCGTTTAGCTGAACAGCTTATCTCCTTACTACCAAGTCTTTCCAGTCCAAACTTTGCAACATTTTTGTAGCACTACTCGTTTGTCGGAAACCACCCATGACAAATCGAGCTGCTTTTCCTTTGATTGTTTCCAGTTCTCGGATCAAGTCATTATGGTGAAGGACCCTTATACTGGAACCGTACTCTAATATTGTGGGCTTACCAATAACGTAGGTATATATCTTCTTCTTGACATCCTTACTACAACCC
This sequence comes from Anabrus simplex, assembly GCF_040414725.1. NCBI lineage: Eukaryota > Metazoa > Arthropoda > Insecta > Orthoptera > Tettigoniidae > Anabrus > Anabrus simplex. Next base: position 332,913,819 of record NC_090267.1, on the reverse strand, counting down.
CTAAATACCCTCATACCCACATGAAGAGATCTTTAACAGTTATTTACAATCCCGTTTATCGTGATTACCCCAGTGAATATCTTTCCTTATATTAATACCTAAGTACTCACCCCATCAGGACAGTACTTAAAATTAAGAGAATTTTTCTCTGCTTGACTTTTTCATCCTGTTTGCCATCATACCATTGTCTGCTGTCCATCTCACACCATTGTTGAGGTCTTTTGGCATTTGCTCATAATCCTGTAACTTATTTCCTTGACGTCTCAAGGGTGTACAAACTCCTCGGTTTACGTTTCCGTTTATTCTTCGAGAAGAAGAATAAAGACATAAAGTTTTTTTTTAACATCGGTTTTGCATTTATATCGCATTAGTGCATTTTGAGTAAAATTCACATTCTAATGATAATGTTATTGGTTTTACGTCCCATGAACTACTTTTACGGTTTTCGGAGGCGCCGAGCTGCCGAAATTTAATTCCGCAGGAGTTCTTTAACGTGCCAGTAAATCTACCGACACCAGGCTGACGTATTTGAACACCTTCAAATACCACCGGACTGAGCCACGATCGAACCTGCCAAGTTGCAGAAGGCCAGCGCTTCAACCGTCTGAGCCACTCAGCCCGGCGAATTTTCACATTCTATCGCATATTCAAAAGATATTAAAAATGAGTTTACAGTTTGTGAAAAATGAAACTGCAGAAGTGTAAGCCTTTATAATGATTTTGCGCAATATCGTTATAGTGAAAAATGACCACTCCTGAGATATTGTGTGTATCCTCGTGACATTATGACCGCCTTGCAGATCCTGTGGTTCCAGAATTTTTGTGGTGTCGGTGATTAATTTTTTAAAGAAAAATATGGGTTAGAACAAAGGATCATGGAAGTTGGAGAAATGAAGAACTTCTGAAGCATCGGAAATCTATTATTATTGGAATCAGAAAAGGCAAGAACTGAGTTAACAGGGGCCAAGGCAAGGGTTGATGGCTTCCTTTTCGACGATACTACTTTGGATATCCAAGAGGAGATGTTGTGAAAGCTTTTTACTGCCATGTGTAGTAATAGTCTCGAGGATGATTTCAAAAAATATTTTGGTGGTGGGTTGATTATTGTTTTTCTTCTCTCTTTCTTAATCCGTTTACCCTCCAGGGTTGGTTTTTTCCTCGGACTCAGCGAGGTATCTCACCTCTACCGCCTCAAGGGCAGTGTCTTGGAGCGTGAGACATTGGGTCGGGGGATACAACTGGAGAGAATGACCAGTACCTCGCCCAGGCGGCCTCACCTGCTATGCTGAACAGGGGCCTTGTGGGGCGATAGGAAGATTGGAAGGGATAGACAAGGAAGAGGGAAGGAAGCGGCCGTGGCCTTAATTTAGGTACCATCCCGGCATTTGCCTGGAGGAGAGGTGGGAATCGAAACTCGCCTCACGACGGCCGGCCGCCCTTAACCTCGAGACTCTCCCGATAAGCCTAAGTGTGGCGTTGACTTTTTATTTTTTTAGAATACTGAAAAGCCGCTCTGTCCTCTCGACCGTGTTTTCGATCATGAATAAGCCATTTATTGTCCATATATCATGACATTTAACGAAAGAAAGAAAATGGTCACTTCTTCGCCTCACAGTTCATCGAATGTTCACTTTTTTTCGCCGTATACTTAAGAACTCGGTGAGATAGAGGACATCTTATGACGTGCTACCACGCCGGAGTCCAAAGCTACAGTCATTGTTAGCAGTGCGAAATGAAATGGCGTATGGCTTTTAGTACCGGGAGTGTCCGAGGACATGTTCGACTCGCCAGGTGCAGGTCTTTCGAATTGACCCCCGTAGGCGACCTGAGCGTCGTGATGAGGATGAAATGATGATTATGATGACGCATACACCCAGCCCCCGTGCCTGAGAATTTAACCAATGATGGTTAAAATTCTCGACCCTGCCGGGAATCGACTCTGTGACCAAATGTCAGCACGCTAACCATGGAGCCGGACGTTAGCAGCGCGGCACGACGATTTTAGTTCCTCAAGATTATGCTGTTGTTTCACTTGATGATGTCACACCAGGGTCCTATTCTTGTTGCTAGATACACTGGCCCTTCCTCTTACAACGAGATATTGAACATTGTCGTTACGCTGTGTTGTAGTTTCGATTTTAACTTTTCATATTTTGTTACACACATCGGTGCATTTACGGTTCCGAAACTATAAATGTTCCACGTCAGAAGGTTCTGCTTAAAATAGATAACTTATGGGTCGATTAATATCTTTTATCTTTCGCTCACACGTTTACTGACAAAAGAAAAAAAAAAAGAAAACAAGAGTATACTGCTGTATGAATTATCAAGTACGCTATCAACTTCAAGATGATAATGATTACGATGATGATTTATCAATGGTGAATTGTTTATGGTCTTATCTCAACATCATACACTGTAGAGAATCCAACAAACCATGCATCAGAAAGTGGAATAATGGCCGTACTGCTGTCAGTTACAAAATAACAATTATTAACAGGTACCAATTTAGAAGCCATTAAACCGAGCTCGATAGCTGCAGTCGCTTAAGTGCGGCCAGTACCCAGTATTCGGGAGATAGTAGGTTCGAACCCCACTGTCGGCAGCCCTGAAAATGGTTTTCCGTGGTTTCCCATTTTCGCACCAGGCAAATGCTGGGGCTGTACCTTAATTAAGGCCACGGCCGCTTCCTTCCCACTCCTAGCCCTTTCCTGTCCCATCGTCGCCGTGAGACCTATCTGTGTCGGTGCGACGAAAAACAACTAGCTAAAACTAGAAGCCATTAAACAATGCCAGCTAATGTTACACTCTTGTAGGGCGATGAGAAATCATTGAGTACAGTTCTATGAGTGAACGTATCCTAGTTTTGAGGTAGCTTACTGTGTGGATCAGGGGTAGAGTGCTGGCCTACGGATTCCAGCATCGCGGGTTTAAACGCGGCAGATGTAGTTGGATTGTTCAAGGGTGAAAAAAAAGTCCGTTCGGTACTTTAATGTCGTACTTTGTTGGCATATAAAATATCTTCGTCGACACATTTCGGTGACAAAATAAATACAAATTCAGCTGTAGATTGCCCAGTAGAGGTACCGACGTTGAAATTGACCCGTACGCAGTTTAAATAGTGGTGGATGTAAATTGTCTACACACAATAGCTGACGCTATTTATGATTATTATTATTATTATTATTATTATTATTATTATTATTATTATTATTATTATTATTATTATAGCTTTACATATTTCAGTTTTCTTTCCTCCATCTGAGGCTTAATCACCTTGTGTGAAATTGTGCTCAATAAGTCATTGCTTTGTCCATGGAATTAACATTTTGTTCATATTATTTGAACCTGAGGTCAGTGGAATCTAAAATGTGTTTTGAAATTCAAATTTAATTATTTTTCCTGGAATCTATCTATTCACATTGTTAAAAGTTTCAAGAATATTAAAATGTTGTACCTTCATCTAAATAATGGATCTGCTTGCGGTATATGACACAATAAGGAAAATACTCGCTTGGTAATGTGTACCTATGTATAAGGGGGTGTTAAAAAACTCATTTTTTCATCTGTTCGGTGAGGGAGAGTTGTTTCAATTTTAATAGCTTGCTCTGAAAAAGAAAATCCACATCATAATCTGATTAACCTGTTTATGAATGTCTTTGAATCTCTGTAAGAAATTTGGAAGAAATCTGTGCGGGTACAGTCATGTTGACCAGACATAGTCCTTTCTCCAGCCATGCCTTAATTTGTAGCTTTTTGTCTGGTGTCTGGGAGGATTTTTAGTAATTCCAAAATGTCCTCCATTTGAGAGAATAGAAATTTCAATTCACATATTTTGCCATTTACTTTCAAAACAATCTTGTATTAAGAAATGTTGCTATAAGATAGTATGTCAGTAAGTCTTACATAAGTATATTCTAAGTCAACAAGGTGTTTTAAAGAAGAGAAGTTTGTCAGAAAAATACAGTTGAGCCCATAATGACTGTGTGCAGTAAACAACTTATAATCATTGACTCTTTCCATTAAGATGCATTATTTTTTCAACTTAAGGTGGCTTTCCCTGGACATGGTCTCATAAGTATAATTTGAAAACAAATATTATATGAAATGAAGTCAATATAGGAGTCCTTTTGGCTTTTATTCCATAATGCCCTACATTTTTCTTGAATGTCTTACATTTTGGGACACTTTGTCCTTTTTTCTGTTTGACGTCTGGTCACCCTGGCTACAGTGCATTGAAAAATTTCTTTCAATCTCTGAAGTAACTAAATTCTGTTGCTTCTTACCACACCTACATATTATAACCCAGTTTTACTTTTTAAAACTTATAAAACTATGGTGGTAAAACGTATAGGAAGACAGGATTAATATTCAAAATTGTAGTCTTTTGTAGACCTGGCTATTTTAAAAAGGAGCCAGAACTCTTATAATTTTTTTGTACATCATGACACAGGTTTCCTGATTCTCCCACTAATAAAAAAAAAAAAAAGAATGTACACTTGCAAGGGCTGGTGGTAGTGTTTGGATGCACTGCTTCATTGCCTTTTTGTTCCATACATTGGTGCTACACTAAAGGCTTCACCACCCAAGCACCTGATAACTGCAAAGTAACACTGAAGAACAGATCAAAAGAAAATTTCACATTTCTGTCCAAGGAAGAAGTGTGTTTTTAGTCCTTCACTCAGATTTATTGTCTGAAAGTTCTTAAATTTTAAAGACATTAGTTTTATTTTGGTATTCTTTATGAGCTAATCAGACAGTATAAATATGTCATGTACTATTTGCCAAAAAATCATGGAGTGGTGGAGCTTTGCTCAAATTATTGTAATATTTTGAGGGTTGTACTGAAAGTCATGAGGTTTTATCTATCCCCACTTTATGTTAATGGTGTTCACACAGTGGTAGGAACTTGTTTGTTAGTAGATCATTCTGTGCTAACTTTGTCTCTGTGATTTATCTTATACCTTACTTGAGACTAGCACTGTGTCTTGCATTCAACTGTTTATTTCTCTTATTCCTGTGCTTGCACTACCGTATAGGGTGACCAGAATGACCCAACTGTTAAGTAGGACGTATACCTGAAAATGGTGAAATGAAATGTGAACTTGGGTTTTAACCATGTGTGTTTTTGATGTATCATAATATATAAGCAACATTCATATAGCAATGGCCAATAAAAAACAAGGAAAATTTAGAAATGCCTTATTTAACAGAATAAATAATGTAGACCTAACTATTAATAATAAGAAACAGTGTAATCTCATTTTGAAGGAGTGTAATTAAGTACATATTTATAACTCGTTCATTAATTTTCATTCAGTTACACTACAAAAGATAGTAGGTACAGAATGATGATTATTCTTTGACATTGTATGAACCAATCATTCATATTTCTGACTTGAATGTATTATCTTCAATAACTGATGCTGTGTAAGAAAGAAGTTGTAGAATTCAGTACACTTTGTCATAGTGGAAGCCATTTCTTTTCATTTGTGATTCAGTTAATTTATAACTGTTTGAAACATATAATCTGTTGTTATATGTTTTATTTTCCAGATATTTTATAAATTTTATTCATAAATTAGTTTCGACAGACTGAAGAACCTAACAGGCTAAAAAATTCAGTACATTTGTAATTCGTATTACGCTTATAATAAACATATCAAAATTTTGTCATGGCTTGCAAATTGGTACTTTTTAATGGAAACTGGAACAGGAAATGTTTCGTATTCCATCTTCAATAGAAAGTAACTCATGTTTTAGACCAGGTCTCGACACTTATTAGATTTCATAGAGAACAGGCTAGACATAACTTAAAATTGATATCTCACAGGACTTTTTAGCAGGATGATATTAAAAAGGATATTTTTAAGATATTCAATACTTACACAGACTGCAGGAAAAGGGATTGAAAAAAGGAGTATCCTGTGGAAAGCAGGACATCTGGTCACCCTACTGTAATATGTCCTGCTTAATTATCTTCATTATTTCTATTGTTCATAGCAGCATCTTCCACTTTAGGGACTTTCACTTTAGTCACTGGATTTTGAGTAAAACAATGTGACTTTCAGTATGATCAGTAAAGTTCAATTGTTAATTTTTTTATGTTTTTTGTCTGAGAGAGCCTACGGAGAGTTGTTGTTACTATTTCAGTTGCCCAGACGAACCCTGTCTGATCATCCGATCAGCTTCGCGGGGCTGTTTTCCAGTGGCACTCAAAAATGATCATACTAGGGTTTGCAATAGCTGAAATGGTAAGAACATCTTCATTATCAGGCCAATTCACACCTTTGACTCATATGCTCTTGTTTGTGAAGCTCATGTCCTTCACTGTTCTAAACATTTTTTCCTTCTTCAAATTTGCTATAGAAGTTAGGTGAATGTGGGTCAGTGGCGTAGCATCAGGGGAGATTTTGAGACTTGAGTCTACTAAAAATAAATAAATATTACATAAATAAATAAACTACCAACTTATAAATTACTACTACTACTACTGCTGCTGCTGCTGTCATGCATTATCTTTTGATGCCTTACGCTGTGCCAAGTCTCGGCTTGAGACTTTAATGGTCACAGTTGCAAACAAATGTGAGTTATATAGCTGTTCCACTAAATTTTGACCTGATCATTGGGATGAGGCAGATTTATTTTGCAAAAGTGACATAAAACTCGGCATTTGAGACCGTGGAAGGTGTGTTTGGGATTTTAGTCCCATAGTATACCTGCTTCCTAGAAGAGAGCAGCGAGTTGATAGTAGGGGATGGGGGACGGGCAGCAGGGTAGGCCAGAATTTTTGTTAATTGCTCAACTTTTATAGTGCAGCATTGATCATGTATTAGAGGTGCAAGTGATAACCAGGTGTTTACATTGTTTTGGGATGTGGAGGAACGATTCCACTGACTTAATATCACATTTCCTTAATTTTAAGAGATTAATTTAATAACATTTTTGTTAAATAATGATACGACTATCCTATTAGTATTTTATTCTAAAATCATACTTCATGTTATAATAATAATAATAATAATAATAATAATAATAATAAGTGAAATCAAATTTTAAATAGTTAAATTATTTTATTGAGGATTAGATTTTAAATACAATGTTGTCCATGCGACTGTGTATTAAAAAAAAAAAAAAGTTAAACCCAGTTTACCCATACCATTTTGTCACGCTACGCCACTGATATGTGTAACTTCAGCTGAAAATCTAACTTCACAATGACAGTTCCGTGGGATCAAGGTGAGTACAATGATGTGTGGACGAAGACGAAAATACTAGTTAGCATTATAATATTATTAAAACTGAGATCACCCTGGACATTTCTGCACTGGTATTACATGTTCAAAATATGATTGCACTCAACCATACCAGGAATTTCTACTTGATTATGTCTGGTACTCTGTCATCTGGCTCTGTTATCAAGTACAGTAATGTATTAAATCTAAGACTGCTCAGTTAGTTATTCCCTGGTGATACAGTGGTTCCTTTTGCTCTAACGTCACAGTCCTTGAATGATCAACAAGTACATTCCATTCTGAACCAGTCCTATTCTTTTTGCATTTGTAGCACTCACAAATTAGTCTGTAAAATTCATCTGGTCTTGTCGGTAATGTGAGGCTCGTGTGATGACTGTATTTTGTCCTCTGATGCACCTGCTACTTGCCCCACTGTCATCTACCAACTCAAAGAAATAAGCAAATAAGTAAATAAACAAACAAACAAATACTAGTGCAGTCATATTTTGAATATGTTATATATTTAAATTTTACCTCTGGATGTTGAATGTATAGAGCAGTAAGTACGGTATGATGTGGAGGTGCTCTGTTTTGTCTCCAACCCTATAGCTTTAAGTTTTCTCACTCTTTAGTCTCTAATTGGACTTGGTCCCTCGTAATAAAGTGTGATACCCAGTGGATTCATGTAGGACATTCTTGATTTATCTTGTCATAAGGTTTAAAGTAACTCTGGATATTTTTAAAATGCATTGTTTCCAGTAGATGAAGCAAGAATTTGACCTTTGAGATATGATATATTATTTCCTAAATTGATGCAGATAACTTTTTAAAAAAAGCATCTAGGGTAGGATGGGGTCCAAGTTCATAGAAACAAATATCCTTAACAGCCGTTTTGGTGTAAGTACACGTTAACTTTCTGAAAGTTCAACAGTTCATAGTACAATTACATTGACTTGACCTGTAAGGTGAGTTGTTCTTGCTATTTTTAATTTGTGATTGCATTTTCTCTTACAATTTAATGAATGTGAAGCTGACATATTGAGTGGATTTTCTGTAATTAATTGGTACTTTTATGGCTAGTTAAAGCTTTGTGCCTTATCCATGAGTGAAACAGTACACTAAGTTACCAGTACATCTGTAATATTTTGCATTTTCCCAATGAACAGCAGATAATTTTATTTCCTGTTAAATTTGTGCATTTTGTTGTAAATAACTGGTGATATCCACATCTGAATGGCCACTCACATGCAGAATGTAATGTAACTTTATAAAGATTTCATCATTTGCTAATGTATTGCTCAGCATTATCATTCTATGATAATATGTATTAGAAAGTCACCCTTCAGACCTTTGATCTGGGCCGAGTATGCTGACAGTGATTTGTTAGGGTTACTCCCACCTAGGGTTGCCATATTCTGGATTATAAAAACCAGGGCACGTATCGTAACATAACCTCTGCAGCAACTACTTTTCATTCTACTGTCTTGTTAGTTTAAAAATTACACAAGTAGAGCTGATGTTCTTTTAAAATAATTATTTTGTTATTGACACAGTCCTTAATGTTGCTTCTAGTTCCATAGTTAATTGATAATGGCAAGGAAAATTGAATGAAAACTACCACCTATGATTTTTTTTTTTTTTACAAGTTGGTTTATATCGCACCGACGTAGGTAGGTCTTGTGGTGACGATAGGGCAGGAAAGGGCTAGGAGTGGGAAGGAAGCGGCCATGGCGTTAATAAGGTATAGCTCCAGCATTTTCTTGGCATGAAAATGGGAAACCACAGAAAACCATCTTCAGGGCTGTCGACAATGAGATTCGAACCCACTATCTCCCAAATGCTGGATACTGGCTGCACTTAAGCGACTGCAGTATACTGGTGGTGGTATTGTTATTAACACTAATCAGAAGGAAAATGGAAGAGGCCTGTCATTTCAAAGAATGAAGGTATCAGCAAAAGAAAGGGAAGGGCAACAAAGGGCATGAAAATAGAAAAATTCCTAGATCTCACAAACCTAGTACCATTGGGGTTGGAAGAGAACAAATTGACTAAGGGAGGTGAAAAGGAAAGATTAAAGCGAGGAGCCTGGCAAAAGTGGAAGCAATGCTGGACTCGACTAGGGGAACCATGGACATAAGGATACAGAGTGCCAAAAGAAATATTGGGGCCTGGACCATAGATACAGCAGAAAGAGTGAAAAGAGCAAGCGTTAAACAGAAATTAATCTTGAAATCTCAATTGATAGTTGCACCGAAAAGCCTACAAGCATTACACAGGTTGTGTATGAGGCATACTCTCTAGTGAAATTCAGCTAAACCTTTGTGCAGTAATCTGAATCCTTGAAATTTTGTTTTTACTGATATTTTTTAAGATAGAAACAAAAATGTAGGTTTTGGCTATATTTTCTAGCCATCTTACCATGTTAAAGGGAGGTTACACCCGGCTTTCTGGGATGTACGACAACCGTTCTCCCACCAGACCAGGCGACCATAATACTTGTGTATTAGAGTAAGTGAAGTCGAAGAAACCCTTGGGTTTAAAGAATTTAGACCACAGTAACATGGAAGCTGCTATGAGGTTGTATCATAAGCTGGTGGGGATTTTTTAACATTTTTCTAATATTTCTCAACCATTCTGCTGCATTTGTAATGTATTTGTTGGCTGTCCAGATCTGGAAGAGATATGAAGAGAGGACAGAATACAGTATTAAGATCTCCATGGAATTTCTGAAAATAATAAATAACACCCATTGTTGTTCACAGACCTTACAATACAGATTTCATTGTAGAAACTTACAAGTTAGTTTGACCAAATTATAGATAGCACAAATGTGTGTATTTGGATAAAGGTGTTCATATTGTTTTTAAAATGTGGCCATTTAGGTAACGCTTAAAACTAAACAGGCATTTTGAGTGTTTATAGCTCTGTATCTGCAGTAGTAACATAAAAATTTCTCAGAATAGAAGTCAGAACTTACATAAATCATCCTCAGTACTGAGACACTGCCAGAGGATAGGATCATTAATATGTTTTTGCCCCAACATAAGTAGCACAGTTGATTAGCTGTTGTCCTACTGTCCCCAAGATAGTAGCAAGTTTGATCCTGTCTAAGGTCTTAATACATGACAATATCATGGTTTCCAGCACGTTAAAGAATATGGCAGGCCACCCTGGCATTTCTTAAAAGCTGTAGCTATTGAAGATACGATAAACAGATAATCTAAAACACAACACAAACTATCAATTGCCTTTATATCAGCAACTGACTGCTGATCTTACTATGTGAATGTTATTGTCATGGTGCAAGGAATATCATAGTGTTCAATTGCAGTTTTGTTGTTACTGCAGAGTCACCAGGACTATAATAATATTTTCCTTCATTGTAGGAAATTTGACTCAGATTTCTGTTTCATTTTCAAATCCATCATCACTTAATAAGCCAAGAAAATTAGAAAATGATATTTTTATTTAATCACTGCTATGGTTTTAATATTTTAAAATGAAAGTGGACTATGCTGCTTACTTGTATATTTTAAGTATTACTTAAATGGTCTCTATGAAAATTGTCGTTTTTAATGGTTATTTTTGTTGAGGGAACCAGCTTATGCCAGTGGGTGCACACATATTGAAAATGGTTCAAATTCACTCATAGCTCACCGTGTGGAAGAGATCCCCTTCTTGTGAGTCCTTCAGTACTGACACAACTGATGAACCTTAAATATACTTTCTAAGTTCAGAGTGGATTTTCTTGTGTTATGGATAGGGTGCTCTTCCATCGATGAGAAAGATGAGAGCAATGTTATTCTTCCAAAAGATTTTTTTTTTTTTTTTTTCCTGTCTTTCATTTAATGGTTAGAAGAATATCTTGGATCAGAAGTAAATGTTACCTGTAAATATGTAAATATCTTTAGTGTTTGGTACCTCATCTTCCTCAGTCTTGCCTGCTTGTCCTTGAATAGTCAATAAAACAATCTACTTCATGGATACAAGCTTGGGCCATCCAGTTGTCAAAATACATATAAGGGATGTTGATTAGCAATTCCTTCTATAATGGAAATCTCTTACAGTACTTGTTGTGTACTACCCACTGGCTAGCTGTGAATAGGGAATAGTACATTGGGTATGTACGTGTGTTGTCTTGCAGGGCGGGCATGTGACGCCCAAGTCGGGCTCACCGCCGCGGCCGGGTTCCGGGGGCTGGAACCCGCAGGGCCCGCCGCCGCGGGAGCAGATCCCAGATTTCCCGCCGGTCCAACCTCTGCATGCAGACGAAGATGAGAGCGGGGATAGCAGCGACCCAGAATCTGTCAAGAGACAGAAGCTCTAGGGCCGTCATCCAGCCCGCCCGCCGCTCGCTGCCGTGTGACCCTACCCAGGCTTGACAATAATGCCGATGCAGTTCGCTTGCCAAGAAGACGGACTTAAACAATGTTGAATGTCGTGTCACGAGCAGCGAGCGCAGTCAGCTAGCGGCCTACTTCTGGAACAACGAATGTCTTTGCTACAAGGCAGCTGCTTTACTTGTGGAGGGCTTGCTGTGCCACATGGGACATACTAGGGCCCTGTTTTTTGTGTTGTCTTTTTAATGTAGTTTTTCTTTCTTTTAAAAGACATATGTTTTCTCTCTGTCAAAGATATGAGGGCCATTAAGTTAGTGGTGGTGGGAGTGTTTTCTATTGAGTGCAGCCTCAAGCCAGACACTGAAGTTCGCCTTAATCCTCGAACAGCATTGGTGGTCCAATTGTTTTTGTTTTTTGATGTGAGCTCTATGTATACGATGTATTGTGTGTGTGTGTCTCGTGGCATATGCGGGGTGTCCACGAAACAGAGTTTTGAGTTGGGCACCCCGACATGGCAGTCACGGTGGCATGGGGGAGGTTGTATACGTACACCACTCTAGGATAGTGATCACGACAGTATACAATGAAGCTAAAGCAATCAATGTGTCACATTAGTTGTCCCAGGTGTGACAGAGACGCTGGCAGTCTCAAACGGTGTCATGGCTTTGTGCAAAACTTGTCTCTTTGGGAATTGAAATTTGTGATCCAAGCTCGAAACGTTAATTTTTGTACAAAATAAATATGCAGCTGACTTCTTAACCACAACTCTTTCTCTCAGGTAAAGTTTGAACTAACTTGAGAGACAGAATCTGTGTGCTGTGCTAGTGATCAGACCCAGAAAGTTACTCCAGCTCAACTACATGCAGTCTTATTGACCGTATTCAATATTGTGTTTTTTAGCAGGGCTAATAGAAAATACATTAGTAACATATTTTGTACTTATGAAATCATTGTTGTGTAGTGACAATTATTTTATGTCAGTATACATAATTCACAGGTGATAGTTTTAATTTTCATGCTGGAGCACCTTTCTGGACTGGTAGATAACTGATAAGAGATAATGAGATACCAATATTGGGAGATGATCGTTGTTTGTATTGGGTGCTTCAGTGTATTTCCTCACCATACATGGACTCCATCACGCACACTTAACATTACATGCCTGTTCTCTAATGCATTCTCTATCTATATTATTTTTCAAATCAAGACATTTTGGTCTACTTTAATTTCTATATCCAGGGAACCTTGTAAATTTGTTCCAAATACCAACTTTGCTTTACTTCTCCATGTGAGCATGTGTGGTTATGGAGAGCTCTTTTTACCAGTAATGCTACCACCTAGAAATGGTCCGTTGATGCTGACTCCGAGTGGCAAATGAACACAGGTATTGACTTGAATGATGGAATGATACACTTGCCACTGAACACTTTGACTTAGCTAGGGGTTGGTCCATACTATTTGGGCTGCTTTTAGTTTGGATGATAGTTCTAATGCTAAGGCAGCTACAGAGCCAATGTTCAGGCCATCAGATCATGAAAGATGACCTCATTGCGACAGGAAGCTTGGACCCAAAGCATTTGATAGGCACATAGAATGACCAGAGGAGAACTTCTTTCTTACTTCAAGCCTTTCTTTGACTTGCATACTAGCCAAGGGTTTTGGTATTTGAGACTTCTGTTCTTTATAACTTACCATTTTCTGTACCTGTTGAATGGTTTGAGTCTCTATAACATGTTTCATGATTTGATGGCCTCAACATTGTCCCTGCATATGTCAGCATTAGAACCATTTCCAAACCACAAATAGCTCAAATAGTACAGACCAACACAAGTTGCTTCTCATTCCATGAAGGCTGATCTTTCTTGAATACTTCTTTTTGGAGTTTCTTACTATGAAGTATAACAGTGGTATTAAGCCAATTCTGTATCTTGAATTCATTGTTTTGAAGAATTGGATTATTTTTCTTGTTAGAGAATCTTTTTTTATTTTTTTATTTTTTTTATATGGAGCTGACTTTGTAACCACTTCTTGAATAAATGGTTCATGGTAACAAGATGGAGGAGGAGCACCATCTTCTGTCTTTTCTTTGCCTTGAGCAACTCCCCTCCAACACTTAATAGGGAGTATCAAAAGTGGTTTGGGCTCTTATTACATGGTAGTATGATGCACAGTTTTTGTAGAGAAGGTTAATTTTTTTGTTTCAGTTAAATGGTATGTAAACTGTATGTTGGCTGATGACAATGGATATGGAATTACTGTATCTTCAGGGCAGGTGATTGATTGCCATATATTACCACACTAGGTTAACTAGGTTATCTTCTTGACTGTTCCATATTTAACATATTTCTGAATTGAACCCTTACTCTAATGTGGTGTGACATATTTTGCATATCAAATAGTCATAATGAAAAAGCCCAACCATTTGATAACCATTTTTCATACATTCAAACTAAAGGGAGATGGTAGTGTGTTTGGTGTGCATAGATGGAGCTATTAGCTCTTGATCGGAAGTTTGAAAGCAATATCAAGTATATTTTAATGTGAGAAATTCTGTCTGCTTCAGTACATCAGCATCACAGTCATATTAGTAGCATGCCTTTGTTTTATATCTGCATGTTTCAGTATAAACCGAAGTAATTTTCAGTAATGTGAACAAATGTACGAGTTCATTACCTCTGCTACTTCCTTAATGTTTATTGCAATGACAGAGTTACTTGTAAATCAAGAGGCTAAATCCAGAGCTTATTACTGTCATTATCGTTGAGTGTATTTTTCCTTTTTTTTTTTTTAAATTGAATTTGCTAATATGGAGGATTACTTTCTCAAACTGTACCACAGTAAATGTAGTTGGGTTTTTTAAACCATAAATCAACCAAATATGTCCATCAGTGAAGACTTTACTCGGATTGGTGATTTAGGAAGTTAAACAATTTCGAAGTTGATTTCTGAACCAACTTGTAGCATTATCATTTAAAAATGCAGATTTGGCATAAACATGAAGTATAGGAGGAGAAAAAAGAAAAAGAAAATTAGTATAGAAAAAAACTATAGAAGGAACATTTTAAAGTAGTCATTAAAAATACCATGAAATGTTACTGATATGGATTCAGCCTCTTCTTTTCTGTTCCATTTGTTCTATAAATCTTACTTGAGAAACTGTTATTAGTTTTTAATTTGAATGTTAGTTAGACAGTATTATTTCTAAAATTAAACCTTAATTTTTCATTAGATTATATTAACTTTTTATTTAGTTGCGTGGAACAAAAATAATTTTTATGAGGGTTTAAATATTTTTTTGTGAATAAGTGTTGTTGATGTATTGTGATGTGCAGGACGATGAATCCCCGTGACAGGAGGCAATGTGAAGAACCCACAGCACAGTATACTACTTCAGGAACATTTTTGTACGTTTTATAGTCGAATGGGGCAGCTGGTGGGACAGATCTTCCTTCCTCTATCAGTCCTGGCCACATCCATGCTTTAAGGGAATATAGTGCTTCTAATTCTTAAGTCACCAGTTGCTTGTGACCACACATATCCCCGAGGCTGCCAATCCTCTAAACTCAAATTAGTGCATTTAGATGTACAATATTTTAGCCGTGTCAAAGAACACAGTAGATGTCATTTGATTTAGGAAGATCAGTGTATATATTTTGTTCAGGATATGAAGTTTTATTTTGCAAAAATGTCCCTTTGATATTTTTTCATAGACTCATCTTTTCAAATAAATGTATTTCCAGTGAAACTTCTCCTAACAGACACTTACAAATAGCAGACTCTTGTAGATAAGACATTTTTAAATTCTCTGGCAAAAATACATGGACATAATATATGAAAAAATTTCTTCTCAGTAGCAGCCATTATCAATATTGGATGTGGGCATGACAAAATAGGATTGGATAAAATGTTCTGGATAATAGATATAAATTAGAGTAATTTTGATAATGGAAATAGATTTGAGTGTGTATATCCCTGTGTATTGTATATCGTTAATAATGAGGGACTTACATTTATTTCAGAAGTAGAAATGCATCTAGGAAATAAACTTTATAGTGCTTCCACAACACAAACTCTCATATCCATATTTCTTTAAAAATAAGAAGTGAAGTTAATGTCCTGTCTTTTCATTTTTATCGAGAAGTTTCACTGATGTACCCTATACTACTTGTTTTGTACAACTATATTGAGGCCTACTATTAAACTTAGTTTAATTGTTAGAACATTGTTTATTCCTGTACTAAAACTACAACTGTGAGTGTTCATATGGAAAATGTGTCCCCAAATATGTTTTAATTTTCCTTATAGCAGACAATTCTTAATAATGGACATTTTGTAAATCCTCAAAGATGTCCGCTATGAAGAAATTTCACTTTAGTATGATTAATCCTCCACTTTCTGTGAGGGAAAATTGTGATATTGAGAATTGTCAACAAGAGTTTGTATAAAATCTATCTAACCTGCAATAAAGTAGAGATGGCAGCTGTTTGGAACAAGCCTTGTGAATAAGTTTGTTACATTTAAAACACATCTATCACTGTATTCCCTTGTGGATTAGTTCTGGTAGAGAAAGGAATTCTAGTGTTTCATATTTGGCGTGTGTCCCATGTGGATTGTGTCTTTTGATAATCTTCATCAAGCTATACTGATGACCTGACAAATGTCTTTCTTGCAGCATTAATTGTATCCACACCAAAATATTTCATTCATTCTACAAATTAAATTACTGCATTTATAGGCCTATGTATGTAGATAGTCTTGTTGAGACTCGTTATGTACCATTTGGTGGATAATGTTACTCAACATGTTGTTAGACACACAAAGTGAGAGTATGATTTTACTACATTTTCTATGCTAGGTTGTAATGCTTGTTTTTACTCTGTATGTATATATGAAGTGTTTTGTTTAGTCAACACGACACGCTCTGCTCTTAGAACCACAAGTGCTCCACAGTTTGAGTTTCCTTCAGTTCTAGCACTGGAACTCAATCCCCAAGAATGTATACGATTTTTCAATATCAAATTATAGATATTCTATACTTATATACTAAGATTAACTAAGATAACATGTACTTATTTTGTTTCACCAACACCTAGTGTGATGTCAGTTGTATTCACCAAGCCATGCTAGAAAAGATAAGCAAATTCAGTTTGGGTAGAAAACTTTTTCTTGACAAATGTGTAGCATTTAGAAGAAAAAAAAAAAAAGTACTTGAAAGCAAAGGTGGTTTCTATTGATATATATATATAAAAACAATGTGTGGACCCATCTCTAACTAGCCCCATCACAGTTAAATGTACCTTTAATTTCCTGTAAAATATGAAGCACTGTGTGATTTCTTTATTGTATTTTATGTTGTTATTAAAATTTAATTTCCCAAATATGTTTTTATATTTATTGTCATTTATATAATTTTCTTTTAAACAACACTTGTGCAAAAAGAAAAGAAGTCAGTGTGTAGAGGTGGAGAATGGGGGGAGGGGGTTATACTGTAACTATAAATTATTTATATTGCACAAGTCGCTATACATAGTGTAACAGTTTCAGAAACCTAATCACAACTATGATGCCTTACCTTACCTTTCTTGTGACTTTCCTTTTTTACATTGATCACAGGTTTACATGTCATTTATTGCTGTAAATTGATAGGCCTATTGATTTTCCAGTATTTTATATACAGTGAAACTTGTCTTAAGTAGTCACAAGTCATTTTTTGAGAACATGGCTGTTCGAATAGGTGGCCACAATATCAAAGTTAATGTTATATTTGAATGGGAGAATATTATTACTGTGACTGCTGTCAGCTTCTTAGCATGGACACACTTAACCACTGGTAAAGAAAATCATTCATTTCTCCGTACTTCAATTCTCTTTTCATTTTCATACCCTGATGTTTTTTTCTCTCACTACTTTAAAAAAAACATTCTTTTGTTTTTAGGAATATTATGCACTTCACTTCTACGATATTTGAAAATTTCAGCCAGTTTCCATGAATAAATTTCTTCTCCATTTTGATAATCACTTTCCTTCAATTTAAATGGCATTGTCCATGCAGTATAAAGCAATATAAATCAATATATTTTTCAGCCCTGTTTGTACATAGGTGACAGAATAGGGAGGTTGAAGAAAATTCATTTCCCATTTTCACACCACGCTGTACCTTAATTAAGGCCAGAGTCACTTCCCACTCCTAGCCCTTTCCTATACCATCGTCGCTACAAGACCTCTCTGTGTCCGTGAATCATAAAGCAAACTGTAAATAAAAGAAAAAAAAAAAAACATTTAATGCTCCCTCCAAAAGTGCAAGTTCTGCTGCATGAATTCAGTTTGTTGGTCAGCTGTGAAGAACACCCACTTCCAGGGATGAGCAGAAGAGTGTACGTAACATACAGTACAAAATTGTGTTTGGCTGCTACATACAAGTCAGTGTAGGTACCAAATTTGTGGCCACTGGCCATGGTGGAAGAGACTGCTAAAATTGAGGGCATATCTGTACCTCAGAATTAGACTGTTATAAGTCACAAATGCATAATTTTACAGGAGAAGAAGGAAAAGGAATGTGTGATTCAGAATTGTATCTATTTACAGATTTATTTTCATAATTATGATAGTCTATAAAGATCATCATGGAAAAGTGTACATCCTGGACCCAATTGTCAGATTTGAGACAGACACCAACCAGCCTGAAAACGTTGATGGGAATAAAATCTATATACGAACCCACTGCAGACTACTGCAAACAGAAGTATCACCTTGATGAAATAGAAGATGTTGGCCTACTAATTGTAGCCAGAGGGACCATCCCAAAATTCTTCGATATCTGCAGAAAACTAGGCCTTCCGGTAGACATTATAAAAGACATTTGGCTTCATACATATATTAAAAAAATCATTTGTATGCTTCCTAACTTGTCTCTTCTATGTAATATTGCAAATGTCCATTTATCTATCATAAATATTACCCTTTTTACTGGTTTCACTGTTCATCCTTTTGTTTATATCTATTTTTTATTTTATTCTACACGACTCATTGTTTATGTATAAGCTGTTCGTTTTGTATTGGATTTGGTAAGCTGTGTTGAGAGGCAGCCTTGAATTCATGGAAGCATTTAAAATATAAGTAAATTCTTATTCATTTTGATTTAAGATCAAGAGGAATTGCAGGGAAATGAAAAATATTAATCTTTTTAATTTTTTTTAACACATTGAAGATTGAGCAGGTGAAGTTAAATCTCACACTGTGGACTGAGCATTTTGGTGTGTTTTCACATTTTTGTACAAAAATAACTGATAATCTTACTTACAGTCACAAACCTATTTTGGATTCAGCAATGTTTGAGCTACCCATGGTTACCTTGTTTTTCAAAATTGGAGCAAAACCACTAACTTTTATAAATAAATTTAAAAACTCATTCTTTCTACTTCAAATTTTTAAAAATTTTCACAATGCATATTAAAAACATAAAAAGTTATGTAGTCGCATGCACACACACACACACACACACACACACACACACATGATATATTTATGAAACACAACATACATACTAATCATTAAGAAATGAAAAATTTACATTAATTGTGGAAATTGGCTCTAGTCATCAGCGCACGAGACCAGGCAGCTATGAAGCTGCCTCGGTAGTACCAACTTAATATCATAAGAGAATTAGGTTCCGTTGAAGTGTTGCTACCTGGTATTTTTTAATAAACTACAAGCACTGTGGAATGTGTTCCAGCACTGCTAATGTTTGTAGGACGTTGAAGCAGATATATGTGCACTAGAACTCATTGTCGTCCACGGAACGTTACAAATGACGTACAGTGTATGTCGCTCATCTTCAAAGTGTTAACAAAAATATTGGACTTTCAGCTGTATACTGTACCACTGGTACTATCTTCACAACTGCTTGATTTAGACATAAAATACTCTAACCTTAGAAAGACATCGGTTTCCATGTCTCAAAATTGGACATAATTGAAAAGTTTGGACTTAACAATGGTTTGCCTCTGAGATACAGATATTTACACAAGCCTTATGGGAAAATGAATTGGTTCCAGAGAAAAATGACCGCTTCATAAAGTGACTGCAGAGTAGAGGTGACTGTTTCGGCAGGTTTCACTGTATTCATAAACTTAAAAAGAGCTTGCCCATTACATTTGATCTGATTAGTTTTTGAAATTCTTATTTCTTTTTTTCAACTTTCAATAATGGTTTCACCTTTGCAAAGAAAGAGGTTTCTACAGGAAGAGTGAATTAACTACTGGAGAGTATATAGTTAATGACCACGCATGATTTTTTTGTTTGAGGCATAAGGAAGTATCGTGTGAAAGTGATGGAGCATGTTGTTGAAGATACGGAGTTGAGGAATGTTTTGATACTTACTACAGACCTCATATGTGGTATTAATATGTTTTAAGGATTCTCTTTTACTTTTTCTCTCTTTTCTTTAAAATTTTTAGTGCAGACTTTGTAGGTGTGGTTGTCACTTGACTGGGTAAATCTGAGAAGACAAGTTGTTTACAGTAGTAATGTTGGATTCTTGTGTTCAAAATTTCCAGAATGAAGGGAATGTCTTGAATATGTCCACAACATGGTATAACACCAGGGTTGGGAGAATCCTTGGCCTGTGATGCTCCTCGTCTTCTCTAATCATTTTGATTGCATTGTAGAGTTATTTCTTGGACATACTGAAATTTGAGTCAGATTTTTAATGTAGGACATAGTTTTAACATCATAAAAATGACTGAACCTGAGATGGATTTTACTGTATAAAGATTCAAAGAAAATTGAAAAAAGCACCAATTTTAAACAAAAACACATTCTAACAGTATAACTTGGATAATGCATATAATCTACCTTGACGTAATAATATCACCAAAGCCTCTTTATATTTCTTTGTTTTAGGATGATGCTTATTGTGTGTTGTTTTATGGAATCAAAGAAATTCTAGAATATCACTGCTGTAAATATTAGGAGGTTTGTAGGTAGGCAATGTAACTAGTTAGCTGAAATAAGCTGATAAATATGACTTATTAAAATACCTCTTCATCAGTGGGTTTTTAATATTATTTTGTATAGCATTGGGATGAAAATAAAATTTATATCATTTATGAACATATGCACATAAAAAAGACTCATTAAGTTGATGATCATTAACAACTACAAAATGTCTCATATCAGTGTCCAGCACTTTTAGTCACTGCACAGTTTCATCACTGACTTTGCTGAAGTCCAACATTGCCCTGTTGTAAGTGGGCAGTGTATGACAATATGGAGAATGGTATAAGGCTCATTACCACAATCCCCATAAGGGTTCTTAGATACCCTCAACTTATGTTTCCAGTACTGGCATCTACCATCTTGCGTTCTTATTTGATTTATTGATGTCCACATCTTTTTAGGTAGTTTGAATCCAGATGGATGCTTAATTGCTGTGCCATGCTGTATCCAAATTAAATTGTTCTCTAACTAACCTTTTGCCTAGTAACCAAAAGGGTTTTCTTTACTTTACCCTAAGATTGTGGGATGTACAGTCTTGATGTATTGGAAGGAGAGGATTTTCACTGTTATTGTCTTTTCAGTGCCTTCTGTCTTTTCAGCAAAGGAGGTGGGTTGTTTCATAAAACTGATTACCTTTGTAGGGGCTTAAATGAGTAAAAGATGGTCTTAAATCTGCTGTAATTAAAGCTGCACATTGATACCTTCAAAATTAATAGATTTGTTGTATTAAAAAAAAGAATAGAGGCACGGGTGTTACGTTTCTGACAGAATCTGGAGAAATTTTAATTTCAAATGAAGGATTGGAAGGAATTTCCAACAGTCTTGTATTTCTGATAAAATTATGACCTTGCCGTTAATAAAAAAATTTGTATGTCATAACCACAGAACTATACAGCCAGTACTACTTCTGATGAACTGAAGATGTGGAATATCTAACTATAAAATTTGTTTGCTTCAGTCAGTCATTATAGGGCACGAGGAGAAATAGCTGTTGGCTGTGAAGCACACCAGAATTATCCAAAAGACTTCACTAATTTTGTTTAAGCTAGAGGGGTACATCTTTTAGATAGGCCTATAAGTCATGTTTCTGTTGATATTTAAACATATGAAACATGCAATAAATGCGAATATCTCCATTCTCGTACGGAAAAAAAAAGACCGGACACAAAAGATGAAACATTATATATTTCATAATTTCCATTATGTACAGTTTTTTGATGTAGTTACTATTAATGGAGAAATTTGATATTTCTGTGGACAAGGGCTGTTTCTACGAGACTTGTCTTAAATATATACATATCTGGTTAACCATCGGTATCTGTGTTTCCTCTGTGGTTCTTACCCTCCACGCTGAGTCTATTAGCCTCCTAGAGCGTGTCTCCACTGTTATTTTAAGCCTGAACATTTTAATCTAGAAATTGATCAGAATTTTACATGTTCACACTGAATATCTTTGCCATTTTCTATTTTTATTGATCAGTCAATCACCAGTAATCTGCACTTAGAACTGTTGCCCAGGTGACAAGATTCCCTATCAGTTGTTTACCTAGTCTTTTCCTAAGTAATTGAAAAGATGTTAGAAATTTATTGAAGATCTCCCTTGGTAAATTATTCCAATCGCTAATTCCTCTTTCTATACAAGAGTATTTGTCCCCTTGCATTCCAACTTTATCTTCATATTATGTTCTTTCCTGTTTTTAAAAACTCCACTCAAATTCGTGTACTAATGTCATTCCATAACATCTCCCCTCTGACAGCTCGGAACATGCTGCTTATAATATCAATATAATGGTCCGTTATTGGACATTATAAATTTTCCAGCTAACTCACTCTTGGTTGCCTGCGTTTCACCCTCGTCTGCTAAGTTGGGCTCATCAGTTGGTACTTAGCACACTTACCAAGACGCAAGGCTAGTGCATATCGTGGAGGCCACTGCATAGGCTACTTGAAGCCACCAGCAGTGCCAATGCACCATGAGAGACTGTCTCACTTCCAACAATTGATGCCTGCCTGGCCATCAGATGATATAGATGTTGATTCCCTTGCGTCTTGGTAAGTGTGCTAAGTACCAACTGATGAGCCCAACTTAGCACACGAGGGCGAAACGCAGGCAACCAAGAATGAGTTAGCTGGAAAATTTCGGACCATGATATTGGTATTATAAATTTACTCATTCAGGACAAATATTTCATGTTCCCTATGGGAATCAACATCTATATCACATGCCGCTTAGTCGATCTGTTGAGTCTCCTTGCTCTCAGATCTTCTCAGCCCAAAGTTTGCAACATTTTCGTAACGCTACTCTTTCATGTTTTTGTCCCCCTTAAAATTGCTATGCCACTGCATTCTGATTTTTAAAATAAACTTATAGCACTCTCCTGATAGACTACTCCTCTAGCCGAGCATGTGGCTGTGCGGTTTGAGTCACGAAGCTGTCAGTTTGCATTCCGGAGATTGTGGGTTCGAACTACACTGTCGGCAGCCCTGAAGATGGTTTACCATTACACCAGGCAAATGCTGGGGCTGTACCTTAAGGCCAAGGCCACTTCCTTTCCACTCCTTGCCCTTTCCTATACCATTGTCGCCATAAGACCTATCTGTGTTAGTGCGATGTAAAGCAAATTGTAAGACTATCCCTGACTTAAATACCGAGTTACAATAAATTCTGTCAAGAAGCTGTTTTCCAGTGATGTTCGGATAAAATGTACATACAGACAGATAAAAATAGATCTGAACATATTGCCAATTTTTGTATACTTAATGAGACCAAAATTGTAAGTACACAGGCACACCTATAATTGTATTATGTAGATAATAATAATAACAACAACACAAACTTCTATGCAGTGTGAGATATCTGCTATTGTAGGCGGGTAAATAATAACATGCAAATGAACACATTCTTCTAAATCCAAGCAGTATTATCGCGTCGCATCAGAGAAAGACAAAGGTAAGTGTTACAGTCCTCTCTTACACTGGTTATCCAATGAAATATTCTTCTTATTGTTTTCAAAAACTGAAATAAAACACTTTGGTAAGAAAAAAAAATCTTTATCCGCTGCCACATGTAAATTAAAAATGTCCAATGTGTTCTGACGATTCTAAACACTCCGTTTATTGAGGAAGAGTAAAGCTGGCATTGTTCGCCTTTACTCGAATTATCACCAGGCAGAAAAACTATAACAAATTAACCTGTTAAGGGTTTCATAGTAAATATAACATTTTTTATTGAGACTTCCTGAAGATCATAAAATGTAATTTTAAATTCTAACATTTTGCGACACACAAAAAATGTGCGCGCGCACACACACACACACACACACACACACACACAGAGGTTGAGAACTTCTGGGCCTATGCTACCAGGTGACAGTGAAAACGTTACTCAGTTTTAATCCAGCTGCGGCATTCATGTTTCGAGAACTTCTTGAGTACTAACCGTTCGGCCGGTCTGTCACAGAAGACGCTTTTCTTCGCAGCACAGCACATGAGCAAAGTGTTGCATGAACGAGTCCATGTACAGTGCTTATAAGCAGGAAACTCGGATTCCATTTCCAGGTGTATACACAAATTTGTTGCCACTAATAAAGAAACAGCCCTCATATTTTTTATGTTGTGCCACCGAACAATTTATCTTTCTTGAAGGTAGGCTGAAGTGACCGCGAATTTTTGGCCAATGATATCATCTTAATTCATCAATACTACCACTCTTCATAATCTTCTCCTTTGCCCATGTATAGAAATTAAATTCACAATGGAGAAGGTTTGCAAGATAACTTGTTAGTATGCTGACAGCTTATATGCATGCAGTCACAGCGCTACTTGCACTGAAAGTGATTGCCGCCAGCTCATGGTGGTTCGAAATCTATAGACAAGAGTGTCTACCAAGGTTATTGATTAAATGTTGTGGATAGCAAAGACATTTTTACAGAGGAAATCATCTACAGTAGGATTCTCAGGTTCACCCAGTACCTATTGTGAATGTTTGCCCGAGTTATACATTTTTTCTAACTTTTGAAATATTAATGTACATGTGTTTATGGTTAACCTTTATTA
This sequence comes from Anabrus simplex, assembly GCF_040414725.1. Taxonomy (NCBI): domain Eukaryota; kingdom Metazoa; phylum Arthropoda; class Insecta; order Orthoptera; family Tettigoniidae; genus Anabrus; species Anabrus simplex. The sequence goes on along the minus strand of NC_090267.1, from coordinate 332,889,191 downwards.
AATCAAATTCTTCTTTTTTTTTTTTTTTTTTTTTTTTTTGTTAAATTCTAAAGCATAAGAGTGATAGTGTAAGTGCAGAAATGCATGTCTCAGTATACGTCAAGAACAAAACAAAACCTAGAGTCCAGGTCCATTTCATACACATGTACACGAGGGACTGGGAAACTGACACACAACTTTTGTTAATAAGAAACATCTTTTTCATGCTGTCACCATTAGTGAGTATAGTTCTAGGGCATCAGTTTTTCAGTCTCCCAGAAGAAATATTAGGAATATTATATATCAGAGAATGAGTATGATTTTTACTAAGAGAGTGTGATGATTTGTCAATTCTATGACAGAGTTTTTCCTTCTCTTCATGTAAGTTAATATTGGCATCTGTATGTAATGTAAATTTATGCAGTTTTCAAAATATAATAATGGATGTTGATTGAAATGTTGGACTTTTGTGCATGATGATTCCCGAAATGTACCCTTTTATTCCTTTCCACAAGGCAGGTACTCCAGCATTTTTCATCCCACATCAGATTTGAGGTAGGAGGATTCTCTTTTCAAATATAAGTTGTGAATTGAATAATGCTGTTATGACTGTGTTAGTAGTTCTTTACAGTTAATTCAAAGCAAATATCAGGATCAGAATCAGAATCAAGTGTACTGATGACAAATTAAATATTTGCAAAAAAACATAACATACTGCATTTACAGAGTCTATTTTGCACTCCAGAATCTTTCTATGGAGCTAAATTTATGCAAGTGCTGAATGAAAGGGCCCATGAACATCAATTACAGTGGCATATGCTGGGATCAAGACGTGGGTTACCATTAGACATAGGTTATCCCTTTCCGTTGGTTGGTTTAGCCTTAAGCGTTTTGAGCTGCAGCCAATAGCCAATGGAGTAGCCTACTTTGTTGACAAGGCTCCTTCACAAGCTACTGCTCTGGCCTCTGCTACTGTCATTACTCAACACCTGATCAGTGAAGATGGTAGCCTAAGGTTTAGCAAACTGAATTCCGGCTTTGTGACTAAATGGATAAAATGCTTGCCTTTGGTCTTATGACACCAGTTCAATTTTCAGAATCGACCCCATCATACTGTTAATTTTCCTGGCTTGGGGACTGGGTGTTTATGACGTCTTCGCCATTCATTTCATCCTAATTAGGTAGTCACCAACCCTATACAGATGTCATGCACCATTATTGTTATTAAATTAAAATTTTGAATTTTACAGCGGTCGTACCCATCGTTCACTGGTTTATTAACTTCCTTTTGAGATCAGTGGTGGTGTCCGATTCATGATCATGGGTTCGATTCCAACCAACAAACGATAACACTAAACCTGAAATATTGCATTTCATTTTACCAGATCTACCTATAAAAAGTAAACTATTAATACTCCTATAACAGCAGCCCTGCAGTGTCTTCCTACAAGGATGTAGAAGTAAACCAGAGTAAAATACCAACACACTTCTCTATATCATTAAGTCAGAAGTATGAGGTGAGAGGCACGCATGGTTGTTAGCAGTGGCGATCTGATGGACCGAAGCCTAGCACAACTAACCCCCCGGTGCCCGCACCTATCGGACATCCAGCAGCATGACACGCGCGGGAGAGGGACGCAGCGCTTGGACTGCAATATCAGTCTCCCATTCCTTGCTCTCAGAAATACGCGCGACGTTCTTTCTCATTGCTTTCAAGTGTTGTAAATGGAACAATGTGTCAGATGATTACATTATAATCTGCTTTAGACTTCCATCGTTCTCATTTGAGGTTTGGCTTCACCGATAGCCTTGGTAGCCCTCAGTGTATGCCAATGATCAATTATGATTGTCAGTTTAGAACACGCTGCGAGGCACAGATCTCGCGAGATCGTTATGTTCGTGTTCGGTTTTATCACTACAATAAGAAAGAAATGTGAAGAAGCAGAGTTGAGCTCAGAAACGATTGTGGAACTCGCGAACCTCTTTTCGGTATAACAATCCTACAACAAAAATGCCATGAAAAAAAGATACCTATTTTAAAATGACATTTGACGGTCAGATATGAGGAACGAATTGTTACTTGAGTATTCAATCTATACTCCAATGCTATTTTCAAGAAAACAAGTGCTGTTTAAACAGTTTTGAAATGAATGCTAACACGTTTGTTAACACCGTGTTAAAAATGAAACCTGTTAAGATTCTTACTTTTCTCCCAACGAGCTAGAAACAAGTCTATAGAGTGTGTGTTGTACCGCAATATTCGAACGCGCCGTCCGTTATATTTTAAGGGACCGAAACAAGTGCGCGTGGTGGTGATGAAGAAAGGACACAAGGCGAAGGAAAGAAAAACATTCCACATTCTTCAAGACGAAGCATAATTATGCATTACATAGAGGAGGAAAATCAAAACATGAAAAGAAATCAGAATATAGGCCTACTGCCATTAAATATGTTCAGCATTACGATACATTCAGAGAATGAAAATAATAGAACAAAAAACTTTGAACAAAATAATATGACACGATGGAGAAATTATTCACATCAATTGGAACTGATAAAAATGTACTGAAATGGCTCATAATAAAACGAGCAATGATATAATAACAGTTATAGTAATTATTAAACAGAACTATAGTGGAAGTTATTCATATTCCGTGGTTAATAATAGTATTCCTTCCTCCCTTTTTATGTTAGTGGGGTCAGCATTTGATATGGATTTGGCCCTGTTTGACGCTCGGATGTCCTTTCTGACACCACACTATGTGGAGGGGTATTATTCACTATTGCGTGTTTCTGTGGTGTATTGTATGTAGATGAAGAGATTTGTATTAAGATGAGCACAAACACTCAGTCCCCAAGCCAGCGAAATTAACCATTCGAAGTTCAACTCCTTAACCCAGCCGGAATCAAACCGGGGACGCTCTGAACCGAAGGCCAGTACGCTGAACAATAACAATGATAATAAGGGTAATTGACAGAAAATAAGTATTCTAGTGCCGTAGAGGAAAGCGTTTGGAGTGAACAGTACTGTAATCAAATATCCCATATTTAAGATGTTTAGAAAAGTCATCTTTTTTTTCTTTGTCTGTTTTCTTGTTTGATGGGATTTTGGTGCAAATCAAGTGATTATCGTCGCAATTAAATGATTTTTATTGGTCATATAAATGCATATTTTGGCTATTTTTGTCATAATGTCATATTTTGAGCTATTTTCGTAAAAACGTCATATTTCGGCGGTTTGACGACAGCTGTAGCTGTGCAAAATCATCCTCAACTTACCTATTGCGAACTAGCATGCACAAAACTGCTTCTCGGTATCACATCTGCAGTTAATACAAGTAGAATACTCTGCCTTTTGAATCAAGACTGCACAGGAATTTTTTTCCAACAGTTTGTCAGAAAGTCTGGTGTATATTCAACTTTGGAATTATATCGAGTGCAATTACTCGTTTAGAAGCTGCTAGATTAGAAATGCATGCAAGTATTGAAATTGTGAGAAGTGTTGAACTTTCAGTACAACAATCACATGGGATCGTTGGGAACAGTGTAAAACGGAAACTTCAAAGAGTGCTTAATTAAAATGACTGTTTTTGCTGTGTGTGCAAGGTAAATGATGTTCTTAGATGAGAGGGTACCAGGATATTTCAAGATGAGAAGAATGAAAATGGTACGTGAGTTTACATTGTATGCCCTGAACGTATTGAAAGACATCTACTTATTTCGTTTCGTGGTGTTCAATTTAAACTTTAACGCATTTCGGTAATCTTAATGAAATCTGGGCTTAAACGTTCCAAAATATTGTAAAAAATACTGTATATTGATTTCTAGTTTTCTCGTATTTCAAACCACGAATTCAGAGAACAAACAAGTTTTTACTTTTAAATTGTTGTGTGATCTGATAACCTTAGCGAACTTAGTACTTTACAGGTATGTATTCACAAATGTTTCATAAATGAATCGAGGACAATAGACTGTGAATAACTGCTAAACATGTATATTCAGAAAATTCATGTGAAAGTAAGAATAAAGTTAACAAATGTGCATCAAAGGAATTACCGTTTCGATTTATAACTTATTTTAAAATTGCCATATTTATAGTCTATTAATCATTTTCGGGTCATATTTCGTAATTTTACGTCATATTTCGTCACTTTTGAGGTCATATTTGCCTGCTTCTTTGGGCTATTTTTAGGTCTTAAACATCAGAGCCCTAATTATTATAACAATAGGCCGATTCCTGGGCTTAATAGTCAACGTAGTGGCCTGAAGTTCAGAGGAGCTCGGATTCGATTCCTGGATGGTGTGGAATTTTTAACTTTGGTTAATTTTTCTAGCTCGGGGCCGGGTATTGTGTTTGTCTTTATACACATATTCATACATGTACACCCCCATCACACTACGAACCTTCACAGAAACACGCAATAGTGGATATATCCCTCCGCATTGTGTTGACGACCAGAAAGGCATCCGGCTGCAAAAATGGGCTAAATGCTCACAAAGTGTCGACCCCAGGTAATTTGGGTAAAGGCCAGGAGTAATAATCAAGAGATCAAAAAGTTGTTAGACAAACTGTTAAAGGACCAGTCCTACTTGTGTTAATGATTGTAAATAAGGTGGCTAGAAAATTCGTACATATGGCGCTGGACAGCAAGCGTTTTCCATCATCGTTTTCACTACATGTTTACCTTCTGAGAAAAATATAATTATATTAATATAATAAAACTAGCTGAAACCCGTCAAAACTTGACTGTCAATGGGGTAAATATTTAGTGAAGAATTTCCACATATAAAACATTTTTTGGCAGTATTGCAACTTGAAGGACGCCAAAAGTTCGCACTCTTTACATGGCACAATTTGGCATGGCTGAATACTGACCGAGGTAAATTGAAACCTGCACGTTCCAGTGTTTCCCCTTGAGCTTTACTGATCGTGATACAAAATGCCAAGCGAATTGTCAATCAGTTCAGCCGTTTTCTCAAACTCGCTGTAACAAAAACCAGCCTAGTTTTAAATATATATATAAGATGATATAAGGAAGAGCTACAAAGAGACAATAGCATTGCACTGAATAGCATCTTTACGAATAAGCGACTCTCTGCAATACAGCAGAGACAAGAACAGATGACCAGGAAGACGTCAGACTGCGCATGCGGGCTTGCGCCCTTCCACTTCCCCTCTCGCATCGGGTGCCTCAGCGCTCCCACAGTCCAGGTGGCTTTAAAGTACTGGCGCGCGCTTTGGCCAACCAGAATGCTACATTTTTATTTAATAATTTAAAAATAAACGGCAAGGATGTTTTATACTTTAAAAGACACCCTGCAAATCAACAGGCCAAGAGTTTACGTCAGAATGCTTTACGATGTCAATCGGTTCAGCCGTTCTCTCAAACTCGCGGTGACCAACATCAGCCTTGGCTAAGCGGTCAGCGTACTGGCCCTCGGCTCAGACGGTCCCGGGTATAGTTAATTCCTCTGGCTCCGGGACCGGGTGTTAGTGATCGTATTGAAACAACTTCGTCGACATACAACACCCACATTACACTACCAACCACCACAGAATAGATAATTGCAATGAACGAGTCTGAGCTCAATTTGTTTGATTATACCTCTACACTTCTACTGCCATGCTAGTTTGGTCGGTTACGTTGCGTTTCGACCGAATTGCACTTAGTCCGAAAACAAATTTCGTAGGAAAATTCTATAGTTCGTCCGCTGTAGTGTTAAACGAGTTAGTAAACAAGATAATGAGTTGCGTTTCGTCCGACCTTCGGTCAACCCAACGGGACCGGGAGGGACGGGACGCTGGCATAGGCGGATCTAGGGAGGGGTTAAGGGGGGGATGTAGCCTACCCCCCCCCCCCCACCTCCTCTAGTTACGTTAACAGTTTAAAAGTTTGATTAAACTTTCAAGATTTTCGGGCTCAAGTGTTTGTTGTTGGATCAAATATGTTACATAAATTTATTGGAACCCAGGCACTGATTTTAAATGAGCAATCTCTGGCATTTTACACACTGCTTCAGCCATCAACTGAACTTGTACATACAAAAATCTGTGATATTAGGCGAATTAAGAATATGTTAGGAATTTTATCATCAGTGACAACATTTGTCTCTGCTTCTGTGAAAAGAATGTCTGCTCTTCAAAGAGTGTTATTAGTGAACCTGATATCAGTGGGTCAAGAAAGACCAAGTCCCACCCATCGAGTAGAAATATATGATGGCATCAAGATCCAGATAGTGAGACGTTAAGTACAATAAAGCTTTTGCCTCATGCGGGGTTTTGAAAAGAAATGAATTATCATTAGGTTGGAAACAGCTGTTCACTATTTGGTCCACGCTGTGAAACTAAGCAAGTTCTTGCAAAATCCTAAACAATATTTATCATCTGCATTGTCTTACATAGGCACCGTAATAGGAAGGTTGAGCATATTGAGATAAAATACCGATGAAAGGTGTAAATACATTTTTGTTGCAGCAAGTGATATAGCTGCTTCAGTGGGTGAAGAAATCCGTCTCCCACGTATTTGTGGCAGGCAAGTTCAAAGAATGAATGTGTCAGCTAAGGATTCTGAAAAATACCTCAGGAAGTTAGTAGGCTATTCTTGCCTTTTGTCAACCCCATAATAAGCCTTTGTGGTAATGTTTGCAAAGTGACCCCTTTAACAGGGGTTATTCCCAGTAATTTGACTCAGTTTTCAGTACACGAAATTATTAAAGCAGCAGAGATGTATGAAGCAGATTGCACACCAACAAGTACTAAATTAAGAGCAGGAATATCACTATGGAGAGATAATTGGAAAACGTCTCATCCAGAAGAGAGCAGAAGTTCTATGTAATGAAGATTTCTTTCCCAATATTAGAATATTGCCACAAATATTTGCCACCCAGCCAGTCATGGGAGCCTCTACAGAGAGAAGTGTCTCTGTCCTACGTAAGATAAAAAAAACCTACAAGTACAATGAGAGAAAACCAGATTTATGTCCTTGCATTAGCAAACATCCATAAGGAAAGGGCCATAAATATTGAAGATCTCTTAAGTCAAAATCACGAAGGCTTGATAATTCTAACTAATCGAATGTTTGATTGATGTGAACTGCTAATAACAGTAAAGTTGAAGTAGTACTTTAAACACTATTTAATATAATTTTATGGTGAAATAAGTATCAATAAAATACCTTAACTAGCGTGTACTGTACTCAACTTGGGAAATTTCATCACTACGGAAGTAAAAGGTTCCAATTACTCGTTTTTGCGTTTTATTATGGTATTTTTGTAATGTAGCCCTTCTCTTTAGGAAACATCGGTGGATGTAGAGTTAGTGTGGACCTCGGCCCACAAGTGGCCACGGCTGGTCCGTAGTCCAACAGTTCTTGACCGGCCAACCGAGCAGAGGAGGGGTGGCCAGGGCTTTACCCTGGCTCTACGCCTCTGCATTCGGGAGACGGGACAGGGCTGGACCTCACGGCTGGCCCCAACCGTCGGCTGTCCTGAGAATGGTTTTCCGTGGTTTTCATTTCTCCTGCACTAAGGCGAATGCCGGGACAGTTCCTGGTATAGTCCACGGCCGCCAGCCCCCCCTCACCTCCTTCACCGTAACAAATCTTCCGGCCTGAGAGACGGCGTTACCGTCTAAGAGCCTTAAGGGGAGGAATGAAAACGTTTCAGTAGTAGTTTAAGGGAATCATGGATCCGCCTCTGAACGCAGGTACCTGAGTCAAGCCACTGGCCTTGCAACATACTGATGATGAGTCCAGAAATTTTAGTCATAGTAGATGGGCACACCTACGGCCAGGAAAGAAGAAGGAGGCAACACTTTCTTATTAGCTGACGACTGTGAAGGTGAGAGGTTATTAATATCTGCAAGTTCCAGAGGAAAATAAATATTCAAATAACAAAAACATGTTTTCTTGGATGGAATATTCAAGAGCGTTAGGGCGGACAAGAAAAAGGTTTCCTATTTTTGTCTATTTGAAGCTATCGTTTTAAGTAGTGCCGCAATGGGCTTCCAAAACAGTGAATATTGATTTTAAGGCATAAGCTACAGAAACAATCAAACATATTAACAAGAACTAAAGTACAAGGTTGTTTTTTCTATATTTCACAATGTCTTTGGAGGAAGGTAGAGAACATTGGGCTTTCAAGTAAGTACAAATCAGTGGCGACTCCTGACTTCTGGTTTAGGGGATGTAACCGAAAAAATGCAAACAGACCGTCATTCCAAGAACGTTTTTCAACAGAAAACAACGAACAAGACCTATTTAAGATCTCACATCCACTAATCCAATGGTCTGTTTCATGAATATTTCTGTTCAAATGACGAACACACGACTTAAGTTGTGTAGTTACATTCAGAGTTGGACGTGGTTGTCCTTCATTTATTTTCTGCTTTTCTCCATGAAAGAAAGTATACTAAATGGGCTCTTAATAATAGTTCGATTAGACAATGGTTAGAATTGCGCGGTAGAAACGCGCGACCCTACACCAATGCCTGCTGAACTACTCTCTGACCAGTGTGATGCCATTTCAAAATCGCATCATTCCCTCATTTTCTTTGTTTGATATTCACACTACAAGCGCACGAAACTGAATCATTTCATTACTAGAACACGCATTTGTCATGTATCGTCATTTATAGCACAAGATAAGAACCACTCACAAGCAAGTACTCCAGTATTTCACGAAATAGCGAATAAATTGAAACCTGCACGTTCCAGTGTTTCCCCTTGAGCTTTATTGATCGTGATGCAAAATGCCAAGCGAATTGTCAATCAGTTCAGCCGTTTTCTCAAACTCGCTGTAACAAAAAAACCAGCCTACTGTTTTAAATATATATATATATAAGAAGGTATAGGAAGAGCTACAAAGACACAGTAGCATTGCCCTGAATAGCTTCTTTACGAATAAGCGACTCTCTTCAATACAGCACAGACTAGAACAGATGACCAGGAAGACGTCTGATTGCGCATGCGGTCTTGCCCCCTTCCACTTCCCCTCTCGCATCGGATGCCTCAACGCTCCCACAGTCCAGGTAGCCTTGAAGTAGTGGCGCGCGCTTTGGCCAACCAGAATGTACATTTTTATTTAATAATTTAAAAATAAACGGCAAGAATTTTTTATACTTTTAAAGACACTGCAAATCAACAGGCGAAGAGTTTACGTCAGAATGCTGTACGATGTCAATCGGTTCAACCGTTCTCTCAAACTCGCGGTAACCAACATCAGCCTACTGTTTTAAATATATAGTTTGCTACAGGTTTCTGTCTGGCTCCTTGGCTAAGCAATCAGCGTACTGGTTTTCGGCTCAGACGGTCCCGGGTATAGTTAATTCCTCTGGCTCCGGAACCGCGTGTTAGTGATCGTGTTAAAACATCTTCGTCGACATACAACACATCACACTACCAACCACAGAATAGATTCTTGCAATGAACGAGTCTGAGCTATGCTAGTTTAGGTCTGTTACGTTGCGTTTCGGCCTAATTGCACTTCGTCCGAAAGCAAAATTCGTAGGAAAATTGTACAGTTCGTCCGTTGTAGTTTTAAAGTCAGTAAATAGGATAATGAGTTGCGTTTTGTCCGACCTTGGGCCAACCCAACGGGACCGGAAGGGACGGGACGCAGGCATAGGCTGATCCAGGGAGTGGTTAAGGGGGGTTTTACCCTACCCTCCCCCCCCCCCTCCTCTAGTTACGTTAATAGTTTAAAAGTTTGATTAAACTTTCAAGATTTTCGGGCTCAGGTGTTTGATGTCGGATCAAATATCTATATATTTAAAAAAATGTATGAAAACTAAAGTCAGTCATTCCGGCCATTCTATTCGGTCGATTTCATTCACTTTTTTAACTGAAAGGTATTCATGCACAGATTTGTCATCAGGTACTATAAATCACTTAACTTCCGCCTTCCTCAAATTATTTGATTTTTTAATTTTTTGTCTCTCTGATGCAATCATATCTTTGGTTCTAATTAAGGTACAGAGTTCGTTTTGGCCTAAGAGCACTCAGTGGATCAAGCTCTTTCAATTCAGCTCTTAACTATTCAAATTGGTTAATTCTGAGGAAAGTTATGAGTGCACATTCAATTTGACGTCTCATTTCTTCAACATTTTTTTCTCATTGAAGCAATCATATCTTTCGTTCTAATTGAGGTACACAGTTCGTTTTGGTCTAAAGGCACTCAGTGGATCAAGTGCTTTCTTTTGAGGTAATAACTACTTAAATTGGTAGATTCTGAGAAAAGTTATGAGTACATTTGTATCCATGACGAAGATCTTTGAAGGACTTTTTAACAGTTCGGCGCGAAGTGTTGTTTCAAGGAACGTTTAATTCAATTTCTTTGTGTGATGTATTTTCAAGTGTTTTGCTCACATAATATTACATTCTATTACCACAGCAGATTATGTGCTTGATTTCATTAACTCGAAACTTTGCAAATACATCCATGAGGATAGTAACGAACAACACCACACTTTGTACATTGCGGGTGGAGCCAGCGGGAAACTGCTAGTATCACATAAATTGATTGGAACCTAAGCACAGATTTTAAATGAGCCATCTCTGGCATTTTACACACTGCTTCAGCCATCAACTGAACTTGTACATACAAATAAATACCGGTCACACGCGATAACTTACAGGATTCCACCTTGCACCGCCCTCTTGACGGGTGTGGCTGTTCGTTCTGCATTCCAACCCCACGAAAGAGATCAACTACCAACAAGGGTTCAATGCTCGTGCTGCCATCTCTGGAGTAGTTTGGCAATTAGCAGCAGTCACCAATCAGCCACTCTCGTTCACCGAGCACAGAATAATTTCATCCTCATCATGACGTACAGGTCGCCTATAGGCGTCAGTTCAAAAGACCTGCACCTGGCGAGCCGAACTTGTCCTCGGACACTCTCGGTACTAAAAGCCATACGCCAATTCCATTTCAATCCTTGAGATGAATGAATTTCATCAAGTGTACTAATGAGAAATATTTCCCTATTTTTGATTGATTTACTTGGCTCAACAATTCTATAATGATTTGGCCTATTTACCTCATACTTCTGGGATATCTTTATTATTGACCGTGTATTATTTTGTTTATAGGCCTACAGACTGTGTATATTTTTATTGGGTATGATATGTGTGGATGTATACTGTATATGGTATCTCTAAAATAGGTCTTTATGAAAATGTTCCATTATTTTTAGCTGCACCTTGCAAATCGGCGATTCGTTTGAGCTGAATACAATCTGATATAACAGGCTATTTGTGCTCATATTTCCGAATTTTTAACTACCATTACTGCGATTAAAACAGTGTTCTGGAGTGTCCCGTGCTTATAATTATGACTAAGGCGCTTTTCTACTGCGTTAGATATGTTAACCAATGAAATAATGTTACAGAAATCTTTTAAAATGACAGACTCTGATAGGAATTAACGTGACTCGGATAAGAATTAACTAACACTGCGGGTAATACCAACATGGCGATGCGCGCAAAACTCGGCTTCAGCGAGCCAATGCGTTGCGGTAGGCATTGCCATCTCTATGTTATTCTGTGCTCGGTGCTCTCGTTTCATACATCTCTGAGTATCGATAACTGTGCGTTTGAATTTTATATAAATAACTTCCATTAAAATATGAACAATGAATATTTATTTTTCTTTGAAAATACAAGTGATGTAACACATCAATCGTAGGTATGGGGAATTCGCCACTGGTACAAATCCAATTAGGAAGTTCGGAATTCAATCAGGATGTATACTGCCTTAGCATTCTTAAAGCCAACGGAAGTGGAAGAAGGATGGATTCATATCCACAGTAAAAGCAAAGCAGTCTCCGTACAGGCCATGAAGGCCCTTGGAGGAGTAGAAGGTAAAGGCTTCCACCATTCGTAACCTCGTACTGGTACTCATTTTTGGTGTAGGCTGAGTGAACCTCAGGGCCATATGCAGCTCCGGAAGTGGAATTCTAGTTTCTTAAATTTTAAGACTTCCTGACGGTGATTCGAATCCACGTCCTCCCGGGAGAACCGAGAACGCCTTTACCGCCTCGGCCAGGCCACAGTGAGGGAGAAGGAAATGAAACTGACTGTATGTTTCAACTAATTTGTGGACCAGCGGTTGAAAAATCCAGATTTCAACATGTAAAGTTCCTACCAAAGGAGATACAGGGAAAATAACGTGGTAGAAGAGTGGTTCCTCCGATTGTACTCCGTCGTGGAAACCAGGCCTGCGAGTAAAGATTTGATTATGCATTAGAAATTAGAAGAAATAAGTAGAACAGTCAGACTATAAGATTGGAAGAATGGAACTGAATTTACAAGGGGTGAAAAGAAAGAAGAGTCCGCCTCTGTGGTGTAGTGGTTGGTGTGATTAGCTGCCACCCCCGGAGGTCCGGGTTCGATTCCCGGCTCTGCCACGAACTTTGAAAAGTGGTACGAGGGCTGGAACGGGGTCCACTCAGCCTCGGGAGGTCAACTGAGTAGAGGTGGGTTCGATTCCAACCTCAGCCAGCCTCGAAGTGGTTTTCCGTGGTTTCCCACTTCTCCTCCATGCAAATGCCGGGATGGTACCTAACTTAAGGCCACGGCCGCTTCCTTCCCTCTTCCTTGTCTATCCCTTCCAATCTTCCCATCCTCCCGCAAGGCTCCTGTTCAGCATAAAAGGTGAGGCCACCTGGGCGAGGTACTGGTCATCCTCCCCAGTTGTATCCCCAACCCAGAGTCTGAAGCTCCAGGATACTGCCCTTGTGGCGGTAGAAGTGGGATCCCTCACTGAGTCCGAGGGAAAAGCCAACCCTGAAGGGTAAGCAGATTAATAATAGGAAGAATAAGAAAAGAAAGAAGAAATATGTGTCTATGGACAATAGAATTTTAAGAGCCACTGTAGCAATGGAGCAGTCAGGAGAGACACATTTTTAAGAAATGTCTCTTTCTTCACCAAATGCTTTATGATGACGGAAGGAATGCTGCATGAGCGATTTGACAAAGCTATCCTGGCAAGATTTAGTGTTTACAGTGAATGCTGAATCAATTTGTTACTTTCATTGACCTGCCTCAGTCTCATCCTTGGCTTTGGCTATATAAAAGTGACCGAGGTATGAGCGACGCTGATAATGCCATGCCTTATGCAGCCACTCCCTGTAATGAATGGTGTGAAGATGTCGCTCGTAGGATCGGTTGGTGCATGCCTTTCAGTGCGCTTAGCAGACTGATATGTAATAGCAACTTCTGCCTCGGTGACGAAAGTGACGGGAAAACTACCTCACTCATTTTCCTACTATGTCGCTTCAGTGACGCCTAGGCTATTTATGACAGCTTTTGGCGGAGCTGTTGAGGATCCAACCAGCCTTCGGGCTGAATACCCAACATGCATTCAACATACATTGGGTTTTTTAGCTCGTTCAGCAGTACCACTCAGAACGGTGTCGTCCCATTTGCGATCACTCAGGTAGAATACAAGACTAATTTATTTTTAACGGGTTAAGCATTGTCCCATTGGCGATCACTCTTATCGTGACATACAAACAGTCGGGTTGCTGTGAGGGAATTCCTTACTGAAGGACTGGTACAGGAAGACATCCCTCAAGAAACTGGCGAAACTACATACTAGAATTCCTACGAATCGTATGTTGAAAATCATTAAATTACTTATATTTACCGTTTGAGACTGATGCGTTAATATCGGTACTGACAGAGAATAAACAGGATTCAAATGAAACTTTTATTTAGAGTTACCAGATGGTTGTGGGTGTCAAGGTGGTTAAATGGGTTTTAAGAAGTAGGCCAAAAGATGGGCGTATTAAAACCATTGACACTTTGCTTCTTCGATAGTGCTCCTTTTTGAAGCAATTATAGCTCATCTCAGACTTGTTAACTTACACTTTCTTATACAATAGGGGACACTATTAAATTACTGTTTAAATAATGCTCAGACTGTTCAAACATTCATGCTGACACTTTAAGTAAACAGCTGCTCAGTATGTAATTAGCCTACTTTCGTCTATCTGTATGTATGTCTACCCCTTAGTCTCGTTTCTTGATACCGGGTCGGGATGAGATGAGATTAATTCATACGGTATGTTTCAACGGCCGGATGCCCTTCCTGGCATCAACCTCAGTTGAGAAGCTAATGAAGATGAAATGTGTTATGGTGAATGAGATTGGGTTAAGAGGTGGGAGGACTCAGCTCTGGCCTATGGATAGGAACTGTACCGGCATTTGCCTGGAAGTGAAAATATTAAACCACAGAAAACCATTCCGAGAACAGCCGACGGTGGGGTTCGAACCCACGCGTTTCCCGAATGCAGAGCTTGACTCCATAGCCGTAGCGCGTTAAAACGCGCGGCCACTCATTCCTTCTTTCACCTATATAAATAAAATGATAATTATTGTCTGTAAGCTCGGATTAGATGTACAAGATTCCAGAACTTAATGTTAAGAAAATGTTTAGATTAAAATAAGTTAAAGCAATGATAATTCTGTAATGATAGTGCGAAAATATGATATTGTATTCGGGAAATAGTGGGTTCGAATCCGACTTTCGGTAGCCCTGAAGATGGTTTTCCGTGGTTTCCTATTTTCACAACAAGGAAATGCTGGGGCTGTACCTTAGTTAAGGCCACGGCTCCTTCCTTCCCACTCCTACCCCTTTCCTATCCCATTGTCGCCATAAGACTTATCGGTGCGACGTAAAGCCAGTGATAAAAAATGCGTGTCACCAAACATCCCTGACTTTTCCGTAAATTCCTGTAACAGTGAATGAAAATGAAAACCTACAACCTGTTTTCCAGTCATTGACAGGGTCAGGGATGGAATGAATGAAACATATATAGGCTGGTATTACAATGGGGTCGCCACTCCCAAGGTGATTTATTAATGAGTGATAAATGCTATGAAATGAGAATGGAGAGTGTTGCTGGAATGAAAGATGACAGGGAAAACCGGAGTACCCGGAGAAAAACCTGTCCCGCCTCCGCTTTGTCCAGCACAAATCTCACATGGAGTCACCGGGATTTGAACCACGGTATCCAGCGGTGAGAGGCCGACGCGCTGCCGTCTGAGCCACGGAGGCTCCTCCTGTAAGAGTATCCATTATATAAAGCACAAAGCTTGCCTTTCTTGGTCTCAATGACCTGCATGTCATAAGTAAGCACGCAGATAACAACAACAAAAGCTACATCAACGATGGATGTCTGCAGCTGGATTAATTACAGTATGTTAAAAACTGTAGACTAATATTATCTCAAACCTCAAGAGAGAGTGAACGGGTTGGAAGAATCCTTATCACAAGGTTGTGTGGAGTACGCCTTAATTAGCAGTCCCCCTGCCGTATGGACATTGGAAAACCCTGATAGGCTGCTGATAATTTTACAGTGGTCGCAAATGGGACACGAACTGGTCTTTCTTCACATTCTTGTTTACCACTGTAATGGGAGTGATCGCAAATGGGACACAACCCTCAGAACACGGCACGTCTGGCGCAATGACACTCCGTCGCTAGCCGGTACAATACGCGCTTTTCCTCTGGGTCAACATGCCCATCGTGAACTGACTGAAGCAACCAGTTACAATACCGAACCCTAGCGAAACTGTCAGGCTCTCATAAATATTGGGCAGTGATGGAATTGTACGGTTTTGCTTTTAACAGTTTTGTTGCTTTGTGGGCAGATGATAATGACACATTAGCTTGTACGGCGAGACGCGACAGGGATTTTGTTGGAGTTCTTTCCAAGAGAGCTCCTATTTCGTCAAGCGTTTCCTCGGTTAAAACGGTTCATCTCCTGCGTGATTTCTTCTTAAGAATGGACTCGGTGGTGCGGAACTTCTTTACTAATTTACGTACCGTACTCCTATGAGGAGGGAGGATGCCAGGACATTTGCGAATGGATCGAAAGCGGCACTCTGTATAAGAAGAATGCTTCGCATAGCACAACACAATGAATACACGCTGTTCTACTGTACACATCACTCGTTAAACACACGATTACTTTAATATTCCTACAGAAACATCCGGCACCATGGCTAAATGGTTAGCGTGCTGGCCTTTGGTACAGGGGTCCCGGGTTCAATTCCCGGCAGGGTCGGGAATCTTAACCATCATTGGTTAATTTCTCTGGCACGGGGGCTGTGTGTATGTGTTGTCTTCATCTTCATTTCATCCTCATCACGACGCGCAGGTCGCCTACGGGGGTCAAATCAAAAGACCTGCACCTTGCGAGCCGAACCCGTCCTGGGATCTCCTTCGCAAGAGACATACAGTTCCCTATTAGTTAAATAGCATTGTATAATTATGACAAGATAATTTGGAACATTATAATTTTCGAAAAGTTTGACTATTAAATTACCTTGCCAGCCAGTGTCAAACGATTCTCCTGCGCAAAAAAAAAAAAAAAAAAAAAAAAAAAACCAACAACTGCCGGCACGCTGTTTTAAATTGGATGATCTTGAGACATACTGATTGAAACTCAGCGCCGAAAAGGGTCGCTGAGTTTCGATCGGAACCCAAGTTGCTTCGGTCGCAGTATATTGTGCGTAGGTAACCAACGAGACGAGAGGGAAGAAGTATATCCTATAACTTAGAGACATGTGATAACAGGACAATCGGTCGATGATTTTGCGAGAATAATCTATCCTTCCCCGGTTTTGGAATTACAATAATTTTGCCTGTTTTCCAAGTCGTGGTGAAGTAGTCCGTTTTGAACCATGCCGAAAAGATAGTGCCCAAAAATATGACTGCTCTGTATGGCAGTGATTAAATTTCCTTGTTCGATATCCTGTCTTCACCAAGATATTTCTTCTCATTTAGGCCTTGATAACCCTCCGGGCCTCTTCAGGCGTGATGTTCATGTTATTGTCTGGAGTCAATAGATGTTTGAAATTTGAGGCTTTTCTGTGTATCTCACTGGTCCGTCGTTCGTTTACGTCATCGTCAGATATATCGTGAAATATCGCTTCCAGCATGTTTGCTAATGCTTCAGCCTTCTCAAGTTAGTCCCTGCTCTCCGTGGATTGTGAGTATGCTTGTCCTAGCATCAGTAAAACTTCAAGTCCTGCGGTAAACAGAGCCGTCAGTAGCGCTTAATTCAGAGAGCCGAGATTGGAATGCAGCTGTACCGTGATGCTCTAGCAGCATACGCAGGTTGCTTCTTGGCGATTCCAGAGATTTTTCAGGCGAAGATCCTGGTTTCGTTCCATAGGCGTCGAACTCTGTTCTTGATTTTGATTTGCTGCAGGAACTCAAGGGTGAGGATCCTAACCTTAGGCTTCCTGCTGGTTGGTCCCACGGTGGAACTATTTGCTGCATTCCTTATTGCATCCGTGGAGTTTACTGCCAGTAGATCAATGTCTTCTTTAGAACGAATGCTAGGATTGCCGTTAATAGATTCGCTTAAGGTCCTGCGGTAGAGCTGCCAGTCGGTCGAGCGGAAGTTGAGGGGAATAACGTCAGGTTCGTATGTAGGTGCAGCATCTAGTGACAGTAGACCTGGTTTGTGGTCGTAATCTAGGACGTCTTGGGTGAGTAAGCTGGGGTAGAGGTTTAGGTTTCTGGAGAGGGTGATATCGAGGTAGTCAGGCGAGAGGTTAGGGTTATAGGGATAGTACGTGGGTTTATTGGTGGAGTGGATAAAGGCGTTGTTTCTATAGCAGTAGGTAGCAAGGACTTCTCCTCTAGAAGTATTAGTTCGGTTCTTCCATCGAGTGTGTTTACAGTTGAGGTCTCCCGCAAGGTTTAACTCTCAGGATTTTATCGAAGTCTGTATAATGCGCCACTTTAGGCGGTAGGTAGCACGATGCAACCGCCAAGGGTTCTCTACTGGTTTCTGTTCTACTATTGTGGCCTCAAATGAGGCTGAGGGCGGCAGGTGTATTTGAGTATTCTTCTAATTAAAATGCACGTGCCGCCGCCGGGTCTGTCTCCGGGGCGGTCGTTACGGTGCAGATTGTAGTTTTGTACGTGTATTTTATGGGGCTTTTGGTGGGTTTCGCCCACCAAGATGATGTCTATGTGAAGTCATTGAGCTTTTAGGGCGAGCTCGTCTGTTTTGTGAAGTGGAGAATCTGCGTTCCAGTAGAGGATTGTTGCGGTTATGCGTACGGCGTACTTCCCATCGCTGAACCATGAGAGGGCTGCTTCCAAAATAATCTCAAGATTTTCGTAAACCGTAGTGGCTGAGCGAAGGTGCTTGAGGGTGGTCATGATAAGGGAGATGGTGCCCTTAATGGAGGGGTCTCGTAGCATTTTTATGAGTTCATTATAATCTGATGTAGTATTTGAACTCGCAGTGGGGTTGGGGGAGGAGGGAGTTTTCTTTGCGGGGGAGGGAGGGATAGTTTGAAGATGAGAGGGTAGGTGGGGTAAGGGAGGTGGTAGGCTGTGGAGGCAGGGGGGTCGGGTCCATCGCCTGGGCGAATGTTACACCATCCTTCTTGAAAGCTGAGTTACGGATGGGGATTGGGCGGGAGCATCAATCCTATTATAGGGTAGTCTGTTATTATTACCCTGTAGACTATTATATTAAGGTAAGGTTTGCATTTTCTGTATCTAGCGGTGTGTTTTTCACTACAGTTAGCACAGGTTGGGTTGAATTGTTTCTGCCCGCGCCTAGGACATTCAGAGGCGTAGCGTGCCTGCGATCAAATCACGCACGTAGGGCCGTCTCCGAACCGCTGGCAACGGAAACATTGTACCGGGCCCTGAGGACCGCGGTACTTTTCGATGGTGACGATGCTGCCTACGAGATGAGTTATCTCGTAGATAGACGATTCTTAAGCGTTGGTACCATTGTAGGTAACCAAGAACAACGGTATCTTTTGTTTTGACCACTGTGAGGTCAGTTGTTTGATTGAGGCTATGTCATTGCCGCGGGCACATCTTGCACCTCCGTGAGGTCTTGGGTGGAACCCAGCCCTCTGATTACCGCTTTGCGGTAGCTCTTGTCAAGTAGTGGCCTTGTGTCGCATTGCCACATGCGGGCACTTACTATTTGGTTGACAACCTCAAAGTATTCCTTAGTGCGGGTGTCAACCCTAACCCCATCGTGGAAATATTTGAGTCTATATCCACCTGGTTCTCTCGGAGGAGGCGGGTGAATTCCTTTATATCTTTGATATCGTTCACGTATACGGCAGGAATCCATACACGTGCCGTTTTGGCTGTGGTTGGTTGGCTGGCGTCTTGAGTAGATGTCTGTTGGTTCGGGCTGGATGGTTCCCTCGGGGCGTGAACTGTAGAGGGGGGTGGGGGGTAAGAGCGGGAGGGGGGACTTCGGCCTGTCAGCTATTCTTCTTCTTCTTCTTGACGTACCGTTCAGTAGAACCTCATTAATTCGGACTAATTGAGGTCGTCCGAATTATTGAAAGCCGGGATTAAACAAAATAACTAATGAAATGAGCCAAGGTACATATCTAAACACTCTGTTCAGTAAAAAGAACGTGCATAGTACAGTACTTTAGAGTTAAGAAATACACATTTTATTTAGTACACGAGACATAATGCAATACAGCATTAGGCCCTACAAAATAGAATACATAGTACAGTGCAGAATTAGAAAAGGCACACCTTCATTGACCACACTTGACACGCTTACTGGTTTGAAGAAACTGCTGATCTTTCGTTGTCTTCCTTTGACATTAATTTCTTTAATAATTAACTCACGTAGATGTCTCGAATATTCATAATATGTGTACCGGGCGGTACACCTCCACGCCGCTAGTTCAAATATTGCGCCAGTTGAAACTCCTCTACAGGAGAAAGCCTGGACTTTAAAAAACTGTATTAACTCAACAGTTTCTCCGAAGATGGCTCTGTGTGAATTTTGATGTGTTTTTGTTTATCATTGATCAAGAAGTGTGGACATTCTCTAACAGATGTCTCTACCAAAAACTATGATCATGCACTCTGGTGCAAAGGAATGAACCTTCTTGAAGAAATTTTGTATTCAAAAGTTGTTGTCTTTACTAAATTTTGTTCTTTTATCTTTGGGTTGGCAATATTAATCCTTCCTTCCGCCAGGTTTGAACTTAGCCAATCCCGAATTTCTTTAATTAGTTCTCAGCCAATCATGTATGTCTTCTTCGATATGGATATGTAGCTCTAAGCTATCCAATAAAGTTTAGGGGGTGTGTCTACTCATTCTTGAAAGGTCTCGAATTTTCCACGAGGGTATAAAACTGCTTATTTTCTTGTCTCCGGGCCACTAGTATTACATCTAACTCAGTGTGTGAATATGTAGCAGGGGGCGGGAAGCACCTCGTTCTTCAGACAGCAGATCTTCAACAAGGTAATGGCCTTTTAGCATCTTTATTTCTTGCTAGCTCAGCAGTCTAACTCTCGGGGAGGGTTCGAAACCTTTAATATGTAACCTATTAAACATGTAAACCCTTTTCCCGGTAAACTTCAGCTTTCTTGAACTTGAATTCGGGGATAGAGAGTGCTTTACCCTCTCGAGCTCCTATTCATTTTGAATTTGAAGTGACTATGTTTTCATAACCGTTTTTCTCTTCCTTCTTAATGTGTTAAATTTATCTTGTATACTAGTCACCTCCATAGATTGGGATTAGCCCCTGTGTGATCGGCCTAGCGCCACTTAGGTTTTAAAATGTGTATTTAGGAGTGCAAGTTCACGCCTCCAGTTCTCTCTGTACTTTGGGCTAGTAACTTAACCTATTGTTTTTTTCTTTTTCTTCATGCGAAGGCCCTGTAGGTTGGGTACAAGATACCCCTGTTTCGCTGTAAGTGTGCCTTGAGGGCAGTTAGTGTAAAGTTAGTTTATGGCCTCTTAAATAGGCTTGAAAGATCGAGAGCGGGTCAGCTCTTTATGGTGTTGTGGTAAAAGTGCCTTAGCGAGGCTTGAGATGTAAAGTCGGGAGCTAATGCTCCATGTAATTAAGGGTTTTCTGCCCTTTGGTATTTTGTGTTTGTGAGCTGAGAGCTCAGAAACTATACTTGGGGCTCGAAGCTCAGATCTTGTAATAACCCCTTAAATAGTGTGATTTCTTTGTACCTGATTTTGGCTTGTCGTTGACTTGTTAAGTTTTCAAATTCTATGTAAAATTTTGTTAACTCTTGTTGTCTATTGAAAATATAACCTTTATTTAACTTTTAAATTCATCTTTCGCACTTGTAGTTGGACCCATTCCAACCCGCACCTTCTTTCACCTCTGCTGTTCCACAGATACTTCGGAACAAGATGCAGATATGTTTTCATCGTTGTTATGTTCAGCGTATTTAATGACAGTGTTTAGATGGTCTTGAATTTCATCAAGTTTTGGCTTAGGGTTCATAATATCACCTGCTTCATCCTGGTCATATTCTTCCGTTTCAGAGCTTTCTGCAGCGATCACACTTTCAACGATCTCCTCCTCTGCGTTTGCAACATTGCGCTCGTAACTCAGCTTTATATTGTGATTGTATTATTATTATTATTATTATTATTATTATTATTATTATTATTATTATTATTATTATTATTATTATTATTATTATTATTATTATTATTATTATTATTATTATTATTAAACGGCTGTCCGGATTAAGCGAAGTCCGGACTAATGGGTCGGTGTTAATGAGGTTCTGCTATATTTGGTAAAGCCGTCCTTATCCGTTATCTCCACCTCAGTTTAGTCCGGCTACATGGCTAAATGGTTAGCGTGCTGGCCTTTGGTCACAGGGGTTCCGGGTTCGATTCTTGCTAAGGTCAGAAATGTTAACCGTAAGTGGTTAACTCCCCTGATATAGGGACTAGGTATATATCCCGTCTTCATCATCATTTCATCTTCATCACGACGAGCAGGTCGCCTGCGGGAGTCAAATCAGAAGACCTGCATCCGGCCTCTTCGGAAGCCACACGCCTTAAAAAAACTCAGTGTAGCTGGAGCTTCTCGCTCTGGGGCGGAGATAAAGGGGAGCTTCTGATGCTCGCCGGTGATTGTGAGCCCCTGGGCAAGGCCAACTAGATAGACAGACCATAAGGCTCCCCCTCCACTTCGGGCGCTACGTCACACAAGTCGCCAGCCGCTTCACTTCTCGCCAGTGACTTGTAGGCTGATCTGAACCTCGCAGCAGTGAGGCTATCGATGGTGTTGAATGATTTAAACGTGTGTGAACATTGTGAATTATGGCCACGTCGTGTTGTATACCTGGTTGTAGAATCAACTAGAGTTCAAAACAGCCTAATATTTCAGTGTTTAAATTTCCTACTGACTTGTTTCGGAAACAAAAGTGGATCATAGCAATCCATCGAACCGAATTCGTCCCATCAGCAAGCTCAGTTGTGTGCATAAAATTAGGGACGATTCTGTTAAAAGACCTGATGAGTCTATTTTAACTGTAAAATCTAACCATTTAAAACTCTCAAACGACGCTGTTCCTAAGTTTGAAAATGTGCCTGCCTATCTGTCTAAAAATCTTCCGACACCGAGCAAAAATCCTATTCAAAGACAAGAAGAAATTGAAAAACGGGAAGAGGAAGGAAAGAAAGAAAGCTGAGGAAAAATATAATAGGATCAAGGACTTTGCTGACGTTCAGGGTAATTTCAGTATTAAGTGCAAATTAGATTTGGACAAAGTTTTCGTCAATTTTAACAGCCAAAGTCTCTGTATTTTCAAAATGTATATGACTGAGGAAAATATTTCGAAAATTGGTACTTCCTTAACATTAAACAAGGCTCTTGATTTTAAAGCCAGTAAACATGATATTTTCATGAGTGATAACCCTGATATACTTGCAGTAGGTGACGGGGGCAAAATATTAAAATGGTCAAATTAGAAAAGTATTTGTAACTTCCTGTTTAGACCTGCTCGTAACTCAAAAGTGACTGTCCACGACAAAATAGAATCTGTACACAAAATAAACGATGAAATTGAAAGTGAAGTTGATGAGTGTATCATTACTGATAAATTATAATTTTGTAAGGAACAGTTAAATATAGCCTTTGCAAAGAAACTCCTGTATACTAATAACATGGTTCACTTCAATATTTTTCGCATTTCCTGGGGCGTAAAAGAAGATAAGACAGTCAACGTTTATTACAATGCCTCACCCGGTTATTCAGTCTTTTACTGCAAAACTAGGCACGGGAAATTCGGGTATTGATGATTCACATTGGAATTACTTGAAAAAGAAGCTAAAATTGTTAAAGGAGCATGAAAGATTTTGTAACTTGTTGGATGGAGTCTACGTAAAACGTGAGCTGAACTATAAAGGAGGAAAGGTTTTTTTTGTTTTTGTGTTTGCTAGTCGCACCGACACAGATAGGTCTTATGTCGACGATGGGATAGAAAAGGCCTAACAGCTGGAAGGAAGCGGCCGTGGCCTTAATTAAGGTACAGCCCCAGCATTTGCCTAGTGTGAAAATAGGAAACTACGGAAAACCATCTTCAGGGCTGCCGACAGTGGGATTCGAACCCACTATCTCCCGATGCAAGTTCACAGCCGCACGCCCCTAAACGCACGGCCAAATCGACCGGTAGGAAGAAAGGTAGAGGGAGTTACTTTTAGTAGTAAAAACGGAGAAAATAACATTAGCTACAACTGCACAAACTTTTATGTTGTCATCCAGTCTTTAAAAAAATAAAGACGTTGTTGATTTGTTTCCATGTACGAACCTAACGTGACATTTCTCAGAAGAACTAACTTTGCAAGTCTTTATAACAGATAGGCCTATAGCTTATAAGGTAGCATGCATCATTTCTAATAATAACAGTGTTAGTAGGAACATGTTTGAAAAGCTGTGCAAAAGCAATTTACAAACCACTTTTCAAAACCCATTTGACGAAACACAAAAAATAAATAACTGTTTGATGCTGGTCATTTATTTAAAATCTTAATAAATAACTGGCTTAATCAAGCTGACAACTTATCCTGACTTTGACAACCCTGAGTCAGACAAAAGAATGTCTATCTGAGTCTATCTAGTGCGGCCTTGGCTTGCTCCTGCCCTGGACCAAAAGGTGTTGTACAAGACTTTTAGAGCTACAAAATGTAAACCTGTATACTAATGTTTTTACATGAGGATTCTCAGAGAAAAATTCTGATTTCGCTTGTCAACAATGTTCTGGAAAATGAAAATGTCATGTTTAAAACATGCAGTGATTAAATAAATAGTTTTAAACATTATTATTATTGAATAACAATAGAAAAGTTACCGTAGACAAACTCATGGCTAGGGCCCGGATTTATATGCACTAAAAACCTGAAAATATGCATGCAAATATGCACTAAAAAGTTACAATATATGCACGGAAAATAAGGAAATATGCTCTTAAAAACATGCAATTGTATTCACTTACCTATTTACAGATATCATTTATTGCAAAAAGAAGCATCACAATAGGTAACTAGTAGTCTTTCAATGTTTTCTGGAGACAAACTATGTCTATTGTCTGTCAAAATGAGTTTATAGGCTGAAAATGATCGTTCTACATCAACTGACGTAATTGGACAGTACTTATACATGGGCACCAACGTTTCGGAGCATACATCTGGCAAGGATACCCTAGTTCCACTCAAGTATTGACTAATTAACTTAATCTTCTTCAGTCCTGGGTTCGAATTCAACACCTTTTCTAACTTGCATTTAATCTTCTCTCCAATTTCGCCTGGAGCGTAATTCAACGAAGAGGCAGCTTTTTTCAACGAGATCAAGTGATTCATGGAGGGGAGTACCAGAAGATTCTAAGCTCTCAATGGCTTTTTGGAAGTTTAGAAAAATGTGCATGAATGAAATTCACATCTTGATAAACAGTAGCGGTTTCAAACACACCTTTTGCATCACGGACACACGCAATATGTTCATCTTCAAGTTTTGTAACCACTTCTTTCACTTCATTAAAATGTTCCTGATAAAATGATACTGCAGATAACCATGTCCCCCACCTTGTCAGGACAGGTTCAGGTGGCAAAGGAACTTCAGGTAGACAATCTTTGTAGAGCTGGACACGAGCTGGTGCTTTCAGAAACAGTTTCTTCCCACATCCAATTAAATTGTTAACAGCTGGAAACTGTGCGCGTATTTCTTCTGCAATGCGGTGTAATCCGTGCGCTAAACAGGTTACGTGTATGAGTTTTGGATAAAATACTTGGAGGGCCTTTGCTGCTTTCAACATATACGAAGCTGCATCTGTGAGTAGTACACGCACTTTACAACAATTAGTCTCAATTTCAGATGGCCACAATAGTCGCAGACCGGGCGAGTTGGCCGTGCGCGTAGAGGTGTGCGGCTGTGAGCTTGCATCCGGGAGATAGTAGGTTCGAATCCCACTATCGGCAGCCCTGAAGATGGTTTTCCGTGGTTTCCCATTTTCACACCAGGCAAATGCTGGGGCTGTACCTTAATTAAGGCCACGGCCGATTCCTTCCAACTCCTAGGCCTTTCCTATCCCATCGTCGCCATAAGACCTATCTGTGTCGGTGCGACGTAAAGCCCCTAGCAAAAAAAAAAAAAATAGTCGCAGAGAATCATTTACAAATCTTGCTATTGTGCTATGGTTGGTTTTCTCTAGTACTTTA
This sequence comes from Anabrus simplex, assembly GCF_040414725.1. Lineage (NCBI taxonomy): Eukaryota > Metazoa > Arthropoda > Insecta > Orthoptera > Tettigoniidae > Anabrus > Anabrus simplex. Next base: position 332,863,717 of record NC_090267.1, on the reverse strand, counting down.
CAAGCAAGAAGATGTGGCTTACCGGGTTCGTCTGGATGTAATTTACCAACCACGAAATTTGCTATGTAACGGCCACACGAATCCGTTGTCTCATCCACCGATATCCAGACACAGTTACTTCCGATATCAGAACGGATCAATTCCAGGGTAGATTCATATAGCGGAGGTAGGTAATTTTTCCTAAGAGTTGATTCATCTGGTATTTTTTGATTTACGCAATATTTCTCGAGAAATGATCGCAGAACTGGATTGTTTAATTTATTCCATGGAATGTTGCTGCATACGAAAGCCCGACAAAGATCATTTGAAAATGTATTAAGACTACAGGACTTGGGCTTTACCTGTGTAAAAAGTAGTTGTTGTGGTGTGCTGTTCTTCTCCTCCTTTGCTTTAATATGTGCAGTTGTTTTTGAATGCTGTTCAAGCTGAAATTTCTTTTCACATTTCACTTCCTTTGAGCAAACTTGACAGTACACGATGACACCATCTGTTGAATAGTCCCTATTACCCGACACCCACTGATTTAGTAAATCTCTTCTGCTGCTCTTTTCCTTAGGCATTTTTTAAAAACTAACATTTTTAGAAATGAGATGCAGGGCACTAAAATGGAACGTAACTAGTGAACTGAAGATACTTCTGTCCTGACCAAGTGCCCAGCCCCCTGAGATTATAATCTGCTGTGGTAGAGAAAGGAATTCAGGGAAGTCCAGCCTGCCTACCCACACCTAAGCTATCCGTTGCCAATTTCAGTTGTGAAAGTAAAGTGCCGTTACACAGACAGTCGAAAATACCAACTAGCGAGGGATGCACATAAAATAGGCAACTAGCTAGGGATGTACAAAACAGATTTATTTTAGTAGTTCTTGTAATTATCCTTAAATTCAGACATTATATACCAGAATATGCTGTTACGTCTAGAATATGCACTAACCCTCAAAATATGTCAAAATATGCAATTGCATATGCGCATATGCATTTTTAAAAAATCCGGGCCCTACTCATGGCTAAGAAGAAGAAATCCTCAGGAAAATAAAAATGTATAAACTGAAACCTTAGGAATTGTTAGGTAAGTTTTAAGTTGCAGTTTAATTTCTAAGAAAGGATACAGACTATTGTTGTGAATTGCCATCATGTATTTTCCTAGTAACATTACAACTATTTGTATACGCATTATGCGTTCTAATCTTTTACATGATACCGTGTTCAGTTACAGTGACAGATGTCAGCATAATTTTACGTAAAGAAATGTTCATATACTGCCCAGCCAGTTTTCTCCCCGTATAAAACTCATGTAGTATACAAGCTTAAGTAAAGCCACAATTGAAGGAGTGTTCAATTATATCGTTAAGGTTGAATAAATGAACAATATCATGGTGAAAGTGAGAGTGGGCCCTACACTGCCATGCTGAACGCCAGCCACTCTCGTGACGTCACGGTCCGAGCCTTGCGGCCTTGCCCTGGGGCTGATACGTGACGTACTAGGGGAAGTGTTGACGTTCGTAGTGTGGTTCAGCGGTGGGAGAAACTGTTTCTCTCCATGTCTTAACGTGGTGGTTTTGCGCTTACGGGGTGGCCCGGAGACCTTGACTGAAGCTATGTAAGTCACTTGCAGTACCCTTAGGGATGAGTTTGGGTTACCAACTTTCCTCATTGAAAGTGGTTAATTTAGGAAAGGTTTTAAAATGGTTTGTCTCTTGTCGAGGCCAGAAACCAGTGGGTGGTGAAGGGCAGTGCCTACCTGTGTCGCAGTGACCATTTAGTCATTTCCGGAAAGCGATAATATAACAGCGTGAATTGGGCTGGGGATGGGGAGGGATTCGAACACCCTAAGGCGGACCCAGGGACTGCGCTACGGCTTATCTCTGTGAATCAAGGTTATGTTGACACTGTTAATAGGTTTCGGCGAGCCTCACAGGGGGTCGGCTAGCGAACCCAGCTACGAGGGCAAGATACACTGACTGACAGAGCAAATGCAACACCAAGAAGGAGTGGTTCGAAAGGGATGAAAGTTGGGGAAAAAACAGAGACGGCACGGACGAATAATTGATGTTTATTTCAAACCGATATGCAGGTTACACAATGCGCACGGCATCGACTCAGTAGGATGTAGGACCACCGCGAGCGGCGATGCACGCAGAAACACGTCGAGGTACAGAGTCAATAAGAGTGCGGATGGTGTCCTGAGGGATGGTTCTCCATTCTCTGTCAACCATTTGCCACAGTTGGTCGTCCGTACGAGGCTGGGGCAGAGTTTGCAAACGGCGTCCAATGAGATCCCACACGTGTTCGATTGGTGAGAGATCCGGAGAGTACGCTGGCCACGGAAGCATCTGTACACCTCGTAGAGCCTGTTGGGAGATGCGAGCAGTGTGTGGGCGGACATTATCCTGCTGAAACAGAGCATTGGGCAGCCCCTGAAGGTACGGGAGTGCCACCGGCCGCAGCACATGCTGCACGTAGCGGTGGGCATTTAACGTGCCTTGAATACGCACTAGAGGTGACGTGGAATCATACGCAATAGCGCCCCAAACCATGATGCCGCGTTGTCTAGCGGTAGGGCGCTCCACAGTTACTGCCGGATTTGACCTTTCTCCACGCCGACGCCACACTCGTCTGCGGTGACTATCACTGACAGAACAGAAGCGTGACTCATCGGAGAACACGACGTTCCGCCATTCCCTCATCCAAGTCGCTTTAGCCCGGCACCATGCCAGGCGTGCACGTCTATGCTGTGGAGTCAATGGTAGTCTTCTGAGCGGACGCCGGGAGTGCAGGCCTCCTTCAACCAATCGACGGGAAATTGTTCTGGTCGATATTGGAACAGCCAGGGTGTCTTGCACATGCTGCAGAATGGCGGTTGACGTGGCGTGCGGGGCTGCCACCGCTTGGCGGCGGATGCGCCGATCCTCGCGTGCTGACGTCACTCGGGCTGCGCCTGGACCTCTCGCACGTGCCACATGTCCCTGCGCCAACCATCTTCGCCACAGGCGCTGCACCGTGGACACATCCCTATGGGTATCGGCTGCGATTTGACAAAGCGACCAACCTGCCCTTCTCAGCCCGATCACCATACCCCTCGTAAAGTCGTCTGTCTGCTGGAAATGCCTCCGTTGACGGCGGCCTGGCATTCTTAGCTATACACGTGTCCTGTGGCACACGACAACACGTTCTACAATGACTGTCGGCTGAGAAATTACGGTACCAAGTGGGCCATTCGCCAACGCCGTGTCCCATTTATCGTTCGCTACGTGCGCAGCACAGCGGCGCATTTCACATCATGAGCATACCTCAGTGACGTCAGTCTACCCTGCAATTGGCATAAAGTTCTGACCACTCCTTCTTGGTGTTGCATTTGCTCTGTCAGTCAGTGTATGTTGGTTGCTATTTGGTAGCAAAACAGATAAATTTAATTGCTCTTTCGGAAGGGCTACTTAGGTGCAGGCTGGTATGAGTGGCTGTAGGCGCGATCGCCCATTGGATGGGTGACCGAGATGACTTACAGCTGTGTATAATCCTTTGTGACACGGTTACTAGACTTGACTGTAGGGATCATCAGTTGGATGTCCGACTCGTTGGCTGAACTGTCAACGTACTGGCCTTCGGTTCAGAGGGTCCCGGGTTCGATTCCCGGCCGCGTCGGGGATTTTAACCTTAATTGGTTAATTTCAATGGCACGGGGGCTGGGTGTATGTGTTGTCTTCATCATCATTTCATCCTCATCACGACGCGCAGGTCGCCAACGGGAGTCAAATAGAAAGACCTGCACCTGGCGAGCCGAACCCGTCCTGGGATATCCCGGCACTAAAAGCCATACGACATTTCATTTCATCAGTTGGATGCGCAGTAGCAAGCAACGCCTCCTGACGTCACATGGTCACCAAGTTCGTTAAACCAAGCAAAGCGCCGTTTGTCTAGTGATGGTGTTTATCTTCTTAACAGTGTAAGAGTAGTTTTTCTGTGCTGTGTTGTGCCATGGTGTGTTGTGCTGTCGCCGGTTGCTTTAAGCACGATAGACACCAGAAGGACTTAGAAATTAAATTTAATCGTTTTTCAAAGAACAGCGACTTTAAATTAAAGTGGATTAATGCCTGTAAACGGACTGACTCGTTTACTGTTGGGAATGCACGTGTCTACTCTGTACTACGACTCTGACTACATAAGGGACTTTAAGAATGAGTTATTAAGCCTTCCAATTAGACGTGATTTAAAGCCTGACGCAGTACCACACTTAAATTTTCCACTCAGTAGTAATGATTTAGCGAGTCAGTCCTGTAAAGGTCGTGAAATAAGGGCACAAAAGCGCAATCATCGTACAATCGCAGGTACCAATTGTAGCAGAAAATGTTAATAATGCAATCTTGAGGAAGGAATTAGATAACAAAAGTAAACATCAATGTTTCTGTGATGAGAAAATTGCTGAAGTGACTGCATAATTGGAGTTAATTAGACTAAATTTTTTTGACTTAAAACAGCAAAATAAGGATCTTCAGGACCGTCTTAGTGCAGCTAATACCGAGATAATAAAATTAAAAAATAATCAAGTTTTTAGAAAGCACCGGATTTAGAGCAAGTTTATGTGACATGGGACCTTCAGATAGGAAATGTATGACTGATCTGAAGATTTCGTGGCACAAACCGTCGCTGGAAAACCCATCAAGTAAAGAAAGTAACATATGTTTTTTTTTTTTTTTTTTTTTTTTTTTTTTTGTGATGTGCCTCATGCACTTAAATTACTGCGGAATCACCTTCTTGATTAAGGATATCAACTCGAAAGTGAGCGATGTGTTAAAAAAGAAGCATTTAAAAATAACTGAAATGCAAAATGAGGGCGAAGACCTACAATATGCGCATAAGCTTTCAATGAAGCATATTCTTGCGACTGGAACGGGGAGGCAAAATGTATGGAAAGCCGCTGAACTGTTATCACTGACTTTGGGTAAAGTAATATGCCATAACTTCTCAGAGCTCAGCTATGTAGGAGAGACTGTAATCACGATTAATAGTGGATTTGACGTTCTAAACTCCCGTGTCCCTGTGTGTGGTACAAACAGCTTAAAGCGTGCCTATGGGAATTGTATAGAGCAACAAAATCATGCTCTTGACAAATTATTCGAATTAATTTTCACCATGAGAATAATTGGCAAAAACAAACTTCTTCGTTTTCAAGAAGGTTTTCTAATGTCTATAAATAGCCTTCATGGTCTATTTAAGGATGTAAAATGGGAAGACTGCACTTACGTAATGGCGGCCAATTATAACCAGGACATAATTGAGAGCTACTTCTTCCAGATCCGAGGACTTGGTCGTTTTTATGATCATCCTCTCCCTACTATTGTATCGCAACGAATTAAATCATTCATTTTAAGTCGGAATGCAGATGAAGTGCTAAGCAGCAAAAACTGTCCAGATGAAAAACATGTTCAATCTCTGAGCGCAGACATTTTGTCTGCGCAAGATGAGGTGTCTCAAAACTTCATACTTGATAATGACGAACATTGCCAAGCAGTGTCCAACCAAAATGGAGAGCTTGTGACAAAAATTGTGATGTTGACGATAATGTTGAAGATGATGATGATGATGATGATGATGATGATGATGATTTCACTTCAGCTGTCAATGGACTTCTGGAACATTTTCAAGATCAAAATAATGCAAACGTGTCTGTCGAAGTAGTTAGAGAGAAGACCGAGCTACTAGAAATGATTGGTTGATATGGAGCTTATAGCGTGAAGAAAAAGTATCCCCAGAAAGCCAGTATCTGCGAAATCCAAACCGTGAATATTTCCCCTTCACCTAGAATTTGGCTAGAAACCATTTCAAGAGGGTACTTCATGAAATCCACGGATGAGTGCATTAATTCTATCATTAAAATGGAAAATTGATTTAGTGCCTCCCATGGAAACTACATTAAGAGATGTACAGGATTTTTTAGGTTGTTAAAGGAAAAATTAAGGAAAAAATATCCTGATCTTGAAGATTTTGTTGTTTTATGTTTTGTTAGAAACAGAAAGTTCATAAGAATGAAAAACATAAACAAACTTTGGCACATGAATTCTTACAAGAAGTGTAAATGGACTCCAAATGAACAAACGAAAAGTGAAAAAACTAAGAAAGTTGTTAGATAGACTGATTTTAAAGTAATGTAAAACAACCAAGTAAAAATCTAGTTGTAAATATTTTGTATTGTATATAATGTAAATATGTATACAGTTTTACTACCATCATAATAGTTAGGAGTATTTATTAGGTGTTTTTAAATATTGATCTTTTGATCACATTTTCTGACTGTCAGGGTTTTCTCCGTACCATAGCTCTATATGGCCTAAGCTTATGGAAGCCTCTTTCCCCCGAAAAGGAGTTGAGGTTGACGTTTCTTCAGGGGCTTTTTTAACCATAATTCCACCGGACAGTACACATTCATAAATAATTATTTATACATAAATATAATATTAGGTGTTTACAATACGACTTAACACCAACAATCCGCCAAAACAACGGTAAAAAGCATTCCGTGCGATTGGCCATGTTTCTTTAATTTTAGTAACGGTTTTAGAAATAAAACTACGTACAAAATCGTTTTAAAATCACTGGATGGATAGAAAATACGAAAACCGACCCGTAAATACTGTATTTGCGAGGCGAAAGATTATTTAGTAATGAGAAAGCTACTGGATAGTTCGTGTTAAGCAGTGTTATTCCATTACTTGTTATGTTATGAAAAATACTGAAATACATTGCAACATAATTTTCTACACATAACAACTGGCAATTATATTTGACAAAATGGAAAAATATTAAGCAAGTGGTTAAACAAGAGCAAGCAAATCCTTAACAGAAACGCACAATTAATATGGGTCGTGTACACTACAAGCCCAGCAGTGGGGGCCAGATGACGTCACAATCCAAAGCGAGCCTGTGCGTGACCCCTACCGTCTAGTCGAGTAAGTAACCGTGCTTTGTGGTGTAGGTCAGGGCGGGGAAGCAGTAGGCTAGTCATTGGCAGTGTAGGTCTGCCTTCTTGGGCAGGATGGCAGTGTGGAGACCCCTACGCCAGGCCACTCGCAGTGCAGCTACGTTGAGCGTGGTAATGACTGGTTGGGTGACCGGCGTACTGGCTCGCCGTCTCCTCTGGCTGGTTGTGTCTCAGTGGCTGTGTGGCTCTCGGGACTGGTGTGTAGGTGGTCATTTTGTTAACTAGTACACCGCTAGATGAAGAGAGTGTGCGAGGCTTTATAGCCCGACAGCGATCTAGGAGCGAGTGATGGTCTAGATGAGCAAGGTACACTTCGTAAACATAGAACGGGAAACTACGGACTTGGTGAAGGATAAACTTGTAAGTCACGAATACAGTGTAAGGAAGCCAGTAATCAAAGGTGATCTGTTAGAACAGTTTTCTATTGTAATCAATGAATCAATCAATCTGCAACATCAGTTCACTAATTTTACCATTACCTTGCCAGAGATGCAATCGATGACGACGATCCATTCAGTTTGTGCGTAACCTCGGCCGAGGTAACACGGCAAGCGGCGTTTAGGTACTGTGTGGTTGTCGCGTATTGCGAGTGTGTGTTCCTAATATATATTTTGTGTAGTCTTTGGAAAATTGCATATAAAATCATGACAAGTATAAGTAAAAACACCATTAAACGTGTTTTCGAAGACAGGATTGATAGGCCTTCGCCTTTAGAAATCTATCGTTGGATTAGTAACGAACTAACACTTAACAGAGACCAAGTGATTGCAATGCACTTAAAATAACGGGGAAAATGTTGTGTACATAAAACTAGTATCTGTGACTCTTTATGAAAACCTTCTAGCACGTCACGAAGAAGTGAAAATTTTTCGTTTAGTTAATGGTGGTACCACTAAAGTAACGATTTCGGCAGTGGACACTTTAACTAAACGAGTACGTGTGTTCAACCTCCCTCCAGCAATAATCAATGATCGCCTTGCACGAGTTCTCTCTACATATGGAGTAGTCAAGGACATCCAGGAAGAACGGTGGAATGGAGCCTACGAATTCACCGATGTACTGTAAGTAATGGCATACGAATTGTAACAATAGAAATTAAGTACCATACACCGTCTCACCTTATGCTGAATGATTGTAGAATTCTACTATCGTACGAAGGACAATCAAAATTATGTTTCTATTTCAAAGAAACAACACACCTCCAAACAGATTGTCCCAATAGGAAATCTCGTCCCGTGGTGAGTAGAAAACAAACATACAGCTCTGCAGTGGCCGAGTCTGATGGGACCAGTACACTAAGCAATACAACAGATGCAGAAGTCGAAGCTCTCTCGCCTTAATACCCAACCGTATTAGAGAGTATTACTCACACTCCGCATAAAATACAACACGACTTTCAAGAAACCTCCCAACCAGCTGACAGCATAGAGATCACATCTTAACCTCATAGTACAGGAGAAGCAATCATGACACTTTGTAGTGACAACTTTGAGAAGGGGAGGAAACCATTCAGACACCACAGGAGACTGTAGATTATGCAGCAGCCGAAGAGAACCCAGGTAGAATGAAACATAAGTAAATACACCAATGACACGAAAAATATAGTCTGAGGGTATGGAAAGTCAGGAAGACACCCATATAACAGGAGACACTCAGGTAACAAAACAGAATACACACGCAGATTTGAAAACCATCCAATCACAGACAACAAACAAACGAAGTCTGCTTCTTTGCGCAGTGAAGACTAGGAGTTTACATTTACATCAGATTCAGAAAATTCTCACATTCCTGACCCTTTAATTGATCCTATCACAAGAAAAGGACCGAGTGTTAGTGAAAGTGCAGTGACCTCGCTAGCAGGTGACAAGACTACTCCGAATACGACAGGCAGTAACAAGGACTCTCACAACTTACAGATTAAAATTGTCAACAAATAAGTTGCACGTGACGAATCAAAACCGTACAGCACCCACATGCGTAGTACCTCACGGAGTCGGCTTAAATAACAGAAAGTGGAGACCAGTGTACTGACCAGATCAGCTTGATCAAATCCTCCTAATAGGATGAGTTTTACAATTACTTTGATTATCCTCTTGTTTCTCACAGATGATTTCCTACGTTGTGTACCCACCTTGAATATAGACGGCGTCAAAAGTCTGACCACGTGAGCTCTCCTTCAGGATTTGCTCAGGGTTCATGACATAGATATCCTGTTTCTTCAAGAAGTTAATGATCCAAACTTAGACTGGTTGTCGGGATACGAACATAAATTAAATGTTGGTTGATCACTTAGAGGTACGGCTATAATCTATATAGCAGGACTGACTGTTTCTGAAGCGGAATTTCATCCCAATGGTCGAATTATTGCTGTGAAATGTGAGGACACTCTTTTTATTAATGTTTATGTTCTGTCAGGTTTCCAGAGGCGTCTTGACAGAGAACGCTTATTTGAAGATGACATTAGATATTTTGTGCTGAGCCCTATTAATAACATAATTTTGGCCGGTGATTTTAACTGTGTATTAAGTCCGCGCGATCAAACTAAACATTTCAATAACTGTCGCAGCCTAAAAAAATCTGGTTGTGGGATTACACTTACATGACGTATGGGAACTTAAACATGGAACAGACGTCCAATTTACATTCTACCAGGCTGGGTCAGCTTCCAGAATCTATAGGACATACATATCACGAGAGATAATAAATATGCTACACAGTTCTGAGGTTATACCGGTGCCATTCAGTGACCATCATGCTCTCATCTTCCGTTACTCAACAATAGTACGACCACCTGTACATGGGTATGGATATTGGAAACTTAATGCGTCCTTCTTGTACGACCAAGATGTCCAAAATGACTTTCGAACACTATGAATGAAAATGCGTAGTAAACGATCTAAATACCATTACCACGTGGCATGGTGGACTGATACTGTTAAACCAGAAATTAAGCTTTTTTTCAAAAGGTTTCCAAACAACTGGCAAAGGAAAAGAGAAATGCATTGGTTTTTTATCGGTATTATGAAGTTTTATACCAGTTTCAACGACAGCAAGCCAGTGGAGAAAATGTCACTAATGAAATGAAAGACATCAAACACACAATCATTAATATTGAAGAGAATTATCTGAAAGGGGCATTCATCCGTGCAAAAGTACCCTCAGTAGATGAAGAAAAGCGTTCATCACTATTTCACATTTTGACTGAAAGACGTAAAGGGAAGAGAAAAGCAATTACTAAACTCCGGGATGAGCATGGTCACATAAAGTCCGATATGAATGTCATACTCCAAATTGGTGCAGACTACTTCACAACACTATTCAATGACGACCCACACATTAATCAGCACTTTTACAGCATCCTACAGCACGGTATGCCAACATTGAATAAAGAAGATGGGTCAAGTTTGATTGCAGACATTACCTCGGAGGAAATACTCTCTGCACTTTCCCAAGCACAGCGTCATCGCTCTCCAGGCCCAGATGGAAAATTTTATGAATTCTACAAAATAATGTGGGACATAATAGCGGAAGACCTGTTGAAAGTGTACCAAGAGATACTAGAGAGGCCACACATCCTAACGGAAGATTTAACGTCCGAAATAATTATTTTAATTCCCAAAACCACACGACCTCTAGGAATGAAAGACTTCAGGCCGATCACTTCGCTAAATACAGATTACAAGATATTCACTAAAATAACAGCATCTACAATAAAACTGCAGTTGCAACAGATCATCGGAAAATGGCAATCACGTGGGACATCAGGTCAAAATATTATCTCCAATCTGTTAGTGCTGAGAAACATAATTCTGTTACACGACAAAGCCTCATCGATCCTTCCTCCCACGACACTAGTAAGTTTGGACTTTCATAAAGTCTTCGACAGAATAAAGCATCCGTATCTATGGTCTACAATGCAAACTTTCTCCTGTTCATCTAAATTGATTTGTGCATTAAAGGACTGTATAGAACAGCCACCTCAAGAATCATTATAAATGGACATCTAACTGTGAAAATACCTATACGGAAATCAGTTCGTCAAGGATGTCCCCTCTCTATTCTTCTGTTCATCGTAGCGTTAGAACCATTTCTTCACCGAATAAATCAGTTTACAAAGTATAACTGGCCTGACACTCAGTGCGCAAAAAGTGACAGTACGAGCGTATGCTGACGATGTTTGTATTATCCTAACAGAACCATCCGACGAAGAGCGAACTCTAAATATAATCCACAAATGTGGGGAAGATTCAGGATCGAAGGTAAATAAGAAAACGTTCGGATGCTGCTTCTTGGCCGACACCAATTGCCTGCGCCTAATAGATCACTGCCCATCGTAACTAAGTTGAAGATCTTAAGAATTGTTTTCCAACAAAATGTTAAAGATATGTTAACCGAGAATTGGACGTCGATAACTAATAAAGTTAGGAACACCTTAATGCAGCAGCATACTAGGTCTCTGGATTTCATCCAAAAAGTATGGCATATTAATGTGTTTGCTTTATCCAAAATATGGTACTTTGCTCAAGTTCTACCTGCAACAAAACAAATAACACAGCGTATAGGCTTTGGATAGGTTCTCTGTATCGGGTGAGACGTGATTAGCTGTACTTGCCGACTACACATGGAAGACTAAACCTAATTTGTGTCGACCTGAAATGTAAGGCTCAACTGGGAAGGACGATACTTAAATCACTATCAGGGTTGCAAACTCGGAACAGAACTGACATTTCTTCAACCTTCTGAGCCTGATGTAAGAGCTGGTCGACATAGGCACATACATCCTGCTTTCCGAACCATCATTGGTATACTTGACAGTTTCCCGCATGACCGAAACGAAAAAAGATAATTTCACTCGACGAAGAATTTCTACACTAACCTGCTGAAAGAATTACAGAGACCAGTGCCGATTGAACAAAAATTCCCTCAAAGAAAATGGAAAATGTGATGGTCAAATGCTAACAACAGAGTGGAGATCATCAGTCTACTCGGTAATTAACGACATCGTTCCAACAGCAACAAAGCGCTTTCGTCGCAACTTGTCTGAAGATAATAAATGTGGACATTGCGGCGAGCTCGATAGCACAGTGCACCGAGTAACATCTTATCGGGAAGAATCGACCTGTCTGGACATGGACTGTCAACACAGTGCGGAAAATACAAGGTCTGTCTTAATTTTCGAATGAGCAGCTAATGATTGGAAAACTTCAACTGGTGGAAAAATCAAAAGTGAATGCTGTAACTTGGTTGATAGCGGCGGCAGTGCATTGGAATTTGATGTCATACGATAGGGGTGAATGGAGGTTAGTGGACTTTATCAGTTTAATCAAGACTGCTCGTTGGTAAATGGTAAATAAAACACAATATAGAGAAATTTGCGAAACACTTATCTCATTTTTAAAGAAAGATTTTATTTTATTTTATGTATTTTACACGGCGATGTAATGAGAATTGACAACATTGAGATAGCTTTGTATTTTTTCAAAAGATTATTATTCTAAAATTTGTATCTATTTCTTTAAATCATAAAGTGCACCTTTTGGTTTATGTTAGTCTCAACACTCTTATACAGTTTTACAGGTGTGCTTATGGCCTTCGGCTCGCTACATTTCTTTAAACTGTCATGTTGGTTTTTCTTTTTAATTGATTGATTTGAAATTTGATTTGTAATTTGTAATTTTGTAATCTTGGAAAGGTTAATAAATAAAAAATGTGGAGTTAAAAAAGATCTATTTAAACGGAGGAATAAAAACTGTACCCTTTATCCCTGACTTGTAACAATTGCACGAAGAATATTTTTTTATTCCTGCATCTAATGCAGCAAGTTAGATGAATTTTTGTACTGCTGGATATCTTTTGCCAGATAAAGCTATCTTGATTCAGATAGAGTCAATGATATTTTGTTGATACACAACAGCCGCTTGTCGTTGGTTCGAACTGCACTGTCGGCTTTCAAGAGAATGGCCTTTTTTTTTTTTTTTTTTGCTATTTTGCTTAACGTTGCACCGACACAGATATGTCTAATGGCGACGATGGGATAGGAAAGGTCTAGGAAGTGGAAGGAAGCGACCGGGCCTTAATTAAGGTACAGCCCCGCCATTTGTCTGGTGTGAAAATGGGAAACCGCGGAAAACCATCTTCAGGGCTGCCGACAGTGGCTTTCCCGATTACTGCATACTCGCCAAGAGAATGGTTTTCTGTGGTTCCCCATATTCACTTCCGTGTAAATGCCGGGCAGTTCCTATTCATAAGCCGATTCCTTTCATCTCCATACCCAATTTCATTCACCATCGTTCATTTTTTCTTAATTAGTTCCTCAGCTGAGGTTGGTATCTAGAAGGGCATCCGACTGTAAAACATGCCATATAAATTCATCTCATCGTATCCCCGACCACGTATCAAGAAACGGGACTAAGAGGTAGACAAAAACACAATAGCCGCGTGTAAAAGATTTCGTTCGCAGCTGGAAAGAATATACTATTATTCTTATTTCACACAAAGACATCAGGCGGTAGCGCACCAGCCTCTCACCACTGGGTTCCGTGGTTCAAATCCCGGCCACTCCATGTGAGATTTGTGCTGGACAAAGTGGAGGCACGACCGGTATTTCTCCGAGTACTCTGGTTTTCCCGGTCATCTTTCATTCCAGCAACGACCTCCAACATAACTTCATTTCCTCTGTCAGTCACTGATCTTTGCCCCAGAGGAGTGCGACAGGCACCCGACACAGTTCCAATTCTAGCAGCTAGATGGGAGCTTCATTCATTCCATACCTGACCCGGTCTATGATTGGAAACAGGCTGTGGATTTTCATTTCACAAAGACATCAGTTAATGAGGGAACTACATTTAAGTTTGAACCAATGGGAAAAATACGAATACATATCAAATGTTGTCCCCTCTCCTTTTCAATGTTTACATAGAACAGGCAGTAAAGGAAATCAAAGAGAAATTTGGAAAGGGAATCACAGTCCAAGGAGAGGAAATCAAAACCTTGAGATTTGCCAATGATATTGTTATTTTATCTGAGACTGCAGAAGATCTCGAGAAGTTGCTGAATGGTATGGATGAAATTTTGGGTAAGGAGTACAAAATGAAAATAAATAAGTCCAAAACAAAAGTAATGGAGTGCAGTCGAACGAAGGCAGGTGATGTAGGAAATATTAGATTAGGAAATGAAGTCTTAAAGGAAGTAGATGAATATTGTTACTTGGGTAGTAAAATAGCTAACGATGGCAGAAGTAAGGAGGACATAAAATGCAGACTAGCACAAGCAAGGAAGAGTTTTCTTAAGAAAAGAAATTTGCTCACTTCAAACATTGATATAGGAATTAGAAAGAAGTTTTTGAAGGCTTTCGTGTGGAGCGTGGCATTATATGGAAGTGAAACATGGACGATAACTAGCTCAGAAAGAAAGAGAATAGAAGCTTTTGAAATGTGGTGTTACAGAAGAATGCTGAAGGTGAGATGGATAGATCGAATCACGAATGAAGAAATACTGAATCGAATTGGTGAGAGGAGATCGATTTGGCTAAATTTGACGAAAAGAAGAGATAGAATGATAGGACACATCTTGAGACACCCAGGACTTGTTCAGTTGGTTTTTGAAGGAAGTGTAGGTGGTAAGAACGGTAGGGGTAGACCAAGGTATGAATATGACAAGCAGATTCGAGCAGATGTAGGATGCAATAGTTACGTCGAAATGAAAAGGTTAGCGCAGGATAGGGTGGCATGGAAAGCTGCATCAAACCAGTCTATGGACTGATGACTCAAACAACAACATTAAATTGTCATTGATAGAATAGCTGAAATGTAAATGAATACAAAATACTAAATCTAACAATAGAATCCATAACACAACGATCATAAATCTTTGTTAATTTTTCTTGCTCTCTTTCGTTATTCTTAAATGATTTTTCCTTTTCCAACTAAGAGCCAGTTTAATTTTGCATCTATTTAAATTATTGTTATGTTTTACCCTAATACATAATTTGATAATTTGAGATCGGTCTAGTGTACAGTGACAAAGACAATATTCGATATTTCGCCCATATTAACCTATTATTTTTATATCTCCCCACGTCGCCTCCCTTCCTCGAATTGTTTTTAAAATAAAATGTCCCTCAGGTATAATTTATATTTACATTAGTAAAATAATTTTTAGAATCGGTCCAGTAGTTCCTGGTATTAGCCGTTACATACAAACAAAGTTCACCTCTTTATACACTAGCTGTTACCCACGGCTTCGCTCGCAAGGATTTCGTAATTTGATAAAAATGACTTGTTCCTCGGTACTGCACTCGGACATTATCTGCAAATCCCTAAAGTATAAAAAACTTTCCGAAACATTGCATTTCGCCCCTTGTAAACCACGTCTGTGGCATTGCCTTTTGGGGCTAAGATTACTAGGCTACTGGCAGACCGAAATCGGGAACATGCGACATGGAGCACTATATGTGAGAAACAGTCCTCTCGTATGTCGAAAAAAAGTTTTCTTTATTTCTAAATGAGATTCCAAATGCCAATTTTCATGTCCATAACATCTTAGTTTTTGAGGTATACGTATCCTCATAAAGAGAATTCAACTCCTTCGTCACTTATGTTCAATCTACAGCTTAAGTTGATTTTCCGAAAACAAAAGTACGTGTTCCTTTATTTTTTTAAAGGAGACGTCTGTAACATGTTAACTTTATAAGATATACTGTAGATATACTAATTTTAAAAACTTCCCCGCTCCTTGGCGTTGAGGTCTTCGGTTCACAGGGTTCCGGCTTCGATTCTGGGCTGGGTCGGATTTTTTAATCGCGTGTGATTAATTCTTCTGGCTCGGGGACAGGTTGTTTGTGTTTGTTCCAACACTCTCCTCTTCATATTCACTCAACACACCATATTACCGACCACAACAGGAACACGCAATAGTTTTTTTTTTTTTTTTAGCTAGTTGCTTTTCGTCGCACCGACACAGATAGTTCTTATGGCGACGATGGGACTGGAAAGGAAGCGGCCGTGGCCTTAATTAAGGTAGAGCCCCAGCATTTGCCTGGTGTGAAAATGGGAAACCACGGAAAACCATCTTCAGGGCTGCCGACAGTGGGGTAAGAACCCACTATCTCACGAATGCGAGCTCACAGCTGCGCGCTCCTAACCGCACGGCCAACTCGCCCGGTCACGCAATAGTTTTTTTTTTTTTTTTTTTTTTTTTTTTTGCTAGTTGCTTTACGTCGCACCGATGCAGATAGGTATTATGGCGACGATAGGACAGGAAAGGCCTGGGAATGGGAAGGAAGCGGCCGTGGCCTTTGTTACCGTGTTTTAGCGGTAGGTAGAGGCGTAAGAAGGTGCGGGCGTGAATGGGTTTCAAACTACGGAATCAAAGTTAATGTAAAATTAATTTAAAATTTAACTAGGTTATATTTTCTTTTCAAAAACAAAGCAATAACATACATGGCAGGTACAATGTAGCAAAACAAGGGGAGATACACTATTTACAGGTTTTGGGCTTCACGCCCTGACTTCAGCGATCAGCTCAGTTTTACCACAAACACAAGTTTTAACAGAGGGGCAGAAAGCCCCATTCATCCCTAGGAGCCCCTGGCTCCGAATTACACAGAAAAGCCTCCACGAGGCATATGACACTCCATTTTCAAAAGAGCGATCCGCTCTTAAAATTTAAGCCTCTCAAAGGCCACACCAAACTCTACCTTCAAGCTGTCCTCTAAGGACGTATTCACAGGGGTAAAATACCCAACCTACAGAGGTCTATTACATGAAAAGAAGGTTGATTACATGACCTCTAAAATAACAATTTGAGAGGAGGCGATCTTGCGCTCCTAATACACTTGTTTTTTAAAACCTAATCTGGCTCTGGGCCGCTAACGCAAGGGCTAAGCCCATACTACAGAGGTGACTTAGAGAAGAACACTTTACATTACATAAACGAAGAATAGTTTGAGAAAATAAGTTCACCTCAAAACAAATGTGAGTGGGAGCTCGAGAGGGTTAGCACTCTCTATCCCAATATGTAGCTTTACAAGAAAAAGATGAAAAAAGTAATTACATTTTAGGAAAAGGTTACATGATGGAAATGCTTCGAACCCGCCGCGAGTGTTAAACTGCCGACCTAGCAAGAAAAGAAGTTATTAATAGGCCATTACCTGGTGTTGATCGGCTGAAGAAGAAAGAGGCGCTTCCCGCCTCCTGCTATGTACTTAATACACTGAAAGATGGAACAGAAGTGGCCCGGAGACCCCAAAATCAGCAGTTTATATCCTCTCGCGGAAGATTCTAGGCGTTAGGGGAAATAAAACACCCTCCCTCAAAGTTTTTATTGGCTAGGGAAAAGAAACCCCTACATAGAGGAAGAAGAAACACATTATTGGTGGAAAATTAATTAAAGAAATTCGGGATTGGCTAGATCCAAAATAAGGGGAAAAAGAGGGGTATACAGCCAACTTAAACCATGACAGAAAGAAATTTAACAAAGAACAAACTCTTGAAATAAAAATTTCTCCAACAAAATAGTTCTTTGATTTCGCACTAGGTTGCACTATTGTAATTCTTCAGTAGTGTCCTCTAGAAGAGAAAGTTCACACTTCTTACTTCAAGCGAAACAAAAACACATCAAAAGTGACACAGTTCAAAAACTCAAAATTTTCCACGTGGTGACATCTTCTGAGAAAGTAGAGAATTAATAGAATAGATAAAGTTCAACCTTCCTCCAGAAGAGGAGTTTCAACTGGCGCAACTTTTAAATAAACGGTGTAGAGGTGTACCGCCCGGTACAGACCTCCCCCCCCCAAAAGTTCCTCCAGGGGTGACACATGAAATCAGTTTGAAACAAAGTCCAAGTAATGATGAAGATAGATAGCAGAAGCATTTACAAGATTTCTTAATTCAGTTTCAAAATGTTGTTGTTGCAGGTGAATGAAAGTCTTTATGTTTGTAGAATTTGAGTTTCTGAAGATAAACTTTTAATACTTAAAGGTGAAGAAAAATTTTGCAATGTCCACCAAATATTGTAGTTGAATTCCCAAGTGTAGTTATTGCTTATGGTGACTGTCCATGTAGTTGATGTAGATTGAGTCGAATGGCCGGACCGGCCGTTGCAGCTTGCGTCCAACGGAGGCCGCTCGGACCCCTCAAGTACCCTGAGATACCGCTCGCCCGCACTATGAGGGGAGCAGAGGTGTTGAAGTACGCCGCGCCCGCGGTGAACAGATACAGGCTGCGGGCATGTAGCAGGTCGTGCGCCGCACATCAGCCTTGGCCGGGAGGAGAGCTCCGGCTCGCCGTGCACATGTCGTCCTCGCTGGAGAGGAGGGGGCCCATCCCCCTCCCCAGTCGCTGCACGGCGCTGCGCGGCTGCGGGGGCGCTGAAACATTAAAGCTAGGCGGCAGAATTGTGTTGGACAATCATTTTCTTTGAGGGTACAGGCTTGTGGAGAGGTTGAGGGGCCAGCGGCGTGTAGATATCCATGGCATTTACTATTATGAAGCCACAGTGTAAGGTGGAGCAGGAGACGGGAGCTTGGTAATGGCCGTGGCAAGAACAGGATGGCAGTTTAACGGGTCGGGGCAGGTTTTACACAAGGCTTACATCTAAAACCAAAATATTACAGAAGGGGCAGAATGCCTTAAAGTGAAACTCAAAAAAAAAATATAACCTTCATATCCTTTCAAAATAATATGAAGCAAGTTAACACAGAAATTACACCGGTTTCACCTGGGACAGGTGAACTCTAAATATCCTCTCGGTGGCTGGATTACTTAGCAATAAGGTAACCGGCGTAAGAAAATCGAGAATGATACAAGGCCCATGAAATCTGGGGGCAAGCTTGCCCGCGGGAACAAAATTTTTGACCATAACCTGGTCACCTACCTTCAAGGCGGTGGGTCTCCGTCCACGATCATACCTTTCCCTAACCTTTTCATGAGATACTTTAAGATTAGCTTTAGCCTTCTTCCAAAGATCTTTAATGTTGTCCGGATCTATTGTCTCGGGCAGAATGTCATTCAGAGACCAGAGGTTAGAGAGCGGCGTGTTGGGAACGAACTTAAACATCAAAGAAGCTGGAGTAAATTTGTGAGATTCATGAACCGCCGAATTCAAAGCAAAAGCTAACCAATGCAGGGACGTGTCCCACCTAGAATGATCTTCATGATGATAGGCAATAAGTGCGGACCTGAGATTACGGTTAACCCGTTCAGCCAGAGATGGTTGAGGGTAATAAGCAGATGTGGTTACATGAGAGATGGACAAGTCAAAACAGAATTTACGAAAAAGATTTGATGTAAAAGCTTTAGCATTATCAGATACAATATATTGGCACGGACCAAAAGAAGCAAAAATAGAATTTAGGCAAGTAATGGTGGACTGAGCGGTAGCCAGCTTAGTCGGAAATAACCAGGAAAATCTTGTAAAACCATCTACACACACAAAGATGAACTTGTTGGCATTACCCTTTGACTGGGGGAAGGGTCCCACATAATCGATATACAGGCGTTCCATGGGGCGCGACGCTTGATGAGAAGACAAAAGGCCTACTTTAGTGGACATGGTGGGTTTACTGATCAAACAAGATTTACAAGCTTTTACAAGTTCTCGAATTTCACCGTCCATACCTTTCCATATGAACATTTCACGAATCTTTTCACGAGTTTTAAAGATTCCAAGATGCCCCCCCAATGGGGTCTCATGATAGTATTTGAAGATCATAGGTACAAGAACCGCTGGAACAACAACTTTCATCAACTTATCATGCCTCGAAGGGCAACATAGAACACCATTCCTTAGAACATAAGGGACAGCATGTTCCCCAGAAGAAATGGTTTCCATTATCGGAGCCAGCGTCGGATCTTCACGTTGGTATTTCTCAATATCCCTAAAAAGCATGGGAGCATCTGTTAAGATGGCATTAACACCAGATAGTATGGACTCGGAAGGTGATGAACTGTCGACCGGTTCGTGGGTCTCTACGTCGTTATGAAACATACGGCTGAGTCCATCAGCAACAACATTTTCGGTACCTCTGATATGTCTAACATCAAACTGGAAGGCGGAAATACGAATAGCCCAGCGGGCTATACGACCAGTACGACGCGGCCTACCTAAGACCCAGCTTAAGGCTTGATTATCTGTCTCCAGGTCGAATTTAACGTGTTCCAGATAGAGACGGAACTTTTCTAAGGCAAATAAGACTGCCAAACCTTCGAGCTCATATATGGAGTACTTTGCTTCTTGAGCCGAGAGAGTCCTAGATGCATAGGCGATGGGGCGCCTCCCTAGTTCAGTCTCTTGAAGAAGGACTGCAGCTACCGCCGACGACGACGCGTCCGTTTGGACGATGAATTTCTTCGAGAAATCAGGCATAGCAAGTACAGGGGCATTACAGAGAGCTAATTTAAGATCTTCGAAAGCGGCTTGTTGAGAAGGTCCCCACTCGAATTTGATGCCTTTCCTACGAAGAAGGTTTAAGGGCGCCGCTCTATTAGCGAAGTTAGGAATAAACTTCCTGAAGAAATTCACCATGCCAATGAATCTAGCGATACCTTTGATGTCCTTAGGAGGTTTAAAATCACGGATGGCCTGTGTTCTAGAATGATCGACAGCTACACCATCAGGTGACACAATATGCCCTAGGAATGACATAGAGGGCTTAGCAAAGGCAACCTTGGACAACTTAACAGTTAACCCAGCCTTACGAAGGCGATTGAGAACTTCTCGCAAATGATCCAGATGTTCTTCAAAGGTTTCGGAAAATACGACGACATCATCCAAGTAGTGATATAAGTACTCAAATTTGATGTCGGAAAAGACCCTATCTAGTAGCCTAGTGAGCACAGCTGCCCCCGTGGGGAGCCCGAAAGGCACGCGGTTGTATTCATATAAATTCCAGTCCGTGGCAAACGCTGTAAGATGTTTAGACTCTTCGGCAAGGGGAATTTGGTTGTAGGCCTGATTCAAATCCAAGATCGTGAAGAACTTGGCCTTACGAAACCATGAAAAGCAAGAATGAAGGTCGGGAAGGGGCACAGATTGCAACACCACCTTCCGATTGAGAGCCCTGTAATCAATGACAGGCCTGAAGCCTCCTTGGGGTTTCGGGACTAGAAAAATAGGCGAAGAATACGCTGACTTAGAGGGCCTAATAATACCATCCTTCAACATCTGATCGATGATTTCTTTCAGAGCCTTCATTTTAGGTGGAGATAGCCTATACGGTGGAAAACGGACAGGAATCGAATCCGTGACCTCAATTTTGTATTCAATAAGGTCAGTAACACCAAGAGTATCAGAGAACACCTCGGGAAACGACTGACACAGTTTCCGAATACTATCAGCCTGCTCCTCAGGTAGATGTCTAAGGTCTAACAACATCTCATCCTGGGTAGGCGAAATAGATGAACATGATACAGAATTACACTTTAACAAGGGAATTCTACAATTGGACGCAAATTTGAATGTGCACGACCTACTCTGGAGATCGAGCACAAGACCAGTGTGAGAAATGAAGTCCGCTCCCAATATGATGGGGCAAGACAAACGCTTGGCCACAAACAATTTGATCTTCCATGTAAATTTAAAAACCCGAATTTTGACATGTAAGGAACCTAGAATTTCTAATGGAGATGAATTAGCCGAAACATATTTAACAGGAGATGAGTCATAGTCAGGGAGTTTACAAACAGATTTCAATTTAGAATACCAATCAGCCGAAATAATGGAACAAACACTGCCTGAATCTAAGAGAGCGGTTATAGGCTCGTTATTCAACTCAATCCTAAGAAAAGGAACAGGTGCGGGGGTATCCGCCGCAATCCTAAGACACTCTCTGGGGCATTCAAAAAAAGAATTTGAAGATTGCTCATTCCCTGAATTCTCGACCCTTTTGCCCGGGGCTGAGCCTTGGAAAGCAGAATTAGTCGACTCAGCCGAAGCCGCTAGTCACTTTTTATTATTGGCATAGGTGGAATTTGCACCAGAGCAGGAGGGGGTGCTATTTGAGTTTGGGCAATTCTTGGCGATATGTGAGAAGGCCCCACACTTAAAACAGCCTTGTGATGACCCTGCTCCATTCCTTGTCCCACTTGACTTGATCAGAGGACACTTATTCCGCAGATGTTCAGGCGACCCGCAAGCATAACATTTACGGGGATTGACTGGTCGGCGAGGTGGAGGCCGAGTGTTACTAAAGGAAGGCGGGGGTTCTTTCGCGACACGCAAAGAATCGGCGTATCTAACTCCTTCCGCTGAGACGGCCAATGCTTCAAGTTCAGAGAAGGTTTGCGGACACGCCGCGAAACACAAATATGACCTGTAGGATGGCGAAATACCTTCTACAATAGCCTGCACAATCTGATCTTCAGGAAAGTGCAGAGCAAACACCCTAGTGTAGAATTTGATATCTTGAATGAAATCAGCCAAGTTTTCATCCAAGCGCTGTACACGGTAATAGTACTTCTGAATCAGGGAGGACCTGGCCCTAGCCGGGATGAAGTTAGCTAGCAAATGGGCATGGAAATCCTCAATAGATGATTGCTCGGCAATGGCTCTTACGATTTTATCAGAGAGAATACCAATAGCATACGGATAGATAATTTGCAAAATTTGACATGGCGAAAGAGAAAAAACAAGAGCATGATCCTGAAATTCCACTAGAAATCTTAAAAATGAAATTACATCACTGGTGGTGTTGACGGAAAACTTAGAGATACCTCTAAGCAACATTGCCAATGGATGAGGCAAGCTACTGAACCCAGGTGACATAGTCGTTAAAGGTTTCAATGGCAAAGAAGTTAATTCCGAGCGGATGTTACCCAATGACGCACGGCGTTCAGATTCGTTGTTCGATGGGGCAGAGATAGTTTGAGCAGCAACGGTTATCCTATTGACTTCTCCCTGAGGAGGCTCTTCATCACTACCTACGTTCACTGTGGCGGGTTGATCAGTTTTGGGAGGAACTTCGCCGGTTAGCAATTGAGTGACCTTATTAGACAATTCAGAAATAGTTTCAAGGAGCGTATTAGCGTCCTTCCTCTGAACGTCATTCACCTTTAGAGACAACAGATCATTAACTCTATTTGCAAAGTGATACAGCCTGCCTTGCACACGCTTAATTTGATTAGGAGACGGATCGTTTTCATCAAAAAAGCTGACTACAGATGCTAGCCCAGTAATATTCTCGACGATCGTGGAAAGAGAATCATCAATTTCTTTCTCTCCCAAATTGGGGATGGAAATGGGCAAATCAAGGGACTCTCTAAGCTTGTTGGTGTCGATTGCAACCGTGCCTCCAGATTGCACATTTCTGATAGTTAACTCGTATATCAACTCCTCTTTGCGCAAATAGTTAAGGAGGAGAACATCGCGAGGGCCGGGCATGATGACAGAACAATTTTGAAAAACTCAAAAAATTCCAGCAACTGAGACAATTGTTAGAGTTCGAATCAAAGCAATGTTTAGCCGTCAAAAGGGGCTAAATTGAGACCCATTCAACCACGCTCTGCTACCACTTGTTACCGTGTTTTAGCGGTAGGTAGAGGCGTAAGAAGGTGCGGGCGTGAATGGGTTTCAAACTACGGAATCAAAGTTAATGTAAAATTAATTTAAAATTTAACTAGGTTATATTTTCTTTTCAAAAACAAAGCAATAACAGACATGGCAGGTACAATGTAGCAAAACAAGGGGAGATACACTATTTACAGGTTTTGGGCTTCACGCCCTGACTTCAGCGATCAGCTCAGTTTTACCACAAACACAAGTTTTAACAGAGGGGCAGAAAGCCCCATTCATCCCTAGGAGCCCCTGGCTCCGAATTACACAGAAAAGCCTCCACGAGGCATATGACACTCCATTTTCAAAAGAGCGATCCGCTCTTAAAATTTAAGCCTCTCAAAGGCCACACCAAACTCTACCTTCAAGCTGTCCTCTAAGGACGTATTCACAGGGGTAAAATACCCAACCTACAGAGGTCTATTACATGAAAAGAAGGTTGATTACATGACCTCTAAAATAACAATTTGAGAGGAGGCGATCTTGCGCTCCTAATACACTTGTTTTTTAAAACCTAATCTGGCTCTGGGCCGCTAACGCAAGGGCTAAGCCCATACTACAGAGGTGACTTAGAGAAGAACACTTTACATTACATAAACGAAGAATAGTTTGAGAAAATAAGTTCACCTCAAAACAAATGTGAGTGGGAGCTCGAGAGGGTTAGCACTCTCTATCCCAATATGTAGCTTTACAAGAAAAAGATGAAAAAAGTAATTACATTTTAGGAAAAGGTTACATGATGGAAATGCTTCGAACCCGCCGCGAGTGTTAAACTGCCGACCTAGCAAGAAAAGAAGTTATTAATAGGCCATTACCTGGTGTTGATCGGCTGAAGAAGAAAGAGGCGCTTCCCGCCTCCTGCTATGTACTTAATACACTGAAAGATGGAACAGAAGTGGCCCGGAGACCCCAAAATCAGCAGTTTATATCCTCTCGCGGAAGATTCTAGGCGTTAGGGGAAATAAAACACCCTCCCTCAAAGTTTTTATTGGCTAGGGAAAAGAAACCCCTACATAGAGGAAGAAGAAACACATTATTGGTGGAAAATTAATTAAAGAAATTCGGGATTGGCTAGATCCAAAATAAGGGGAAAAAGAGGGGTATACAGCCAACTTAAACCATGACAGAAAGAAATTTAACAAAGAACAAACTCTTGAAATAAAAATTTCTCCAACAAAATAGTTCTTTGATTTCGCACTAGGTTGCACTATTGTAATTCTTCAGTAGTGTCCTCTAGAAGAGAAAGTTCACACTTCTTACTTCAAGCGAAACAAAAACACATCAAAAGTGACACAGTTCAAAAACTCAAAATTTTCCACGTGGTGACATCTTCTGAGAAAGTAGAGAATTAATAGAATAGATAAAGTTCAACCTTCCTCCAGAAGAGGAGTTTCAACTGGCGCAACTTTTAAATAAACGGTGTAGAGGTGTACCGCCCGGTACAGCCTTAATTAAGGTACAGCCGCAGCATCTGCCTGGTGTGAAAATGGGGAAAACCATGGAACACCATATTCAGGTCTGCCGACAGTGGGGTTCGAACCCACTATCTCCCGAATGCGAGCACACAGCTGCGCGCTCCTAACCGCACGGCCAGCTCGCCCGGTACACGCAATAGTAATTACATCCCTACACATAGGGTTGCCGTTAGGAAGGGCATCCAGCCGTAAAACAGTGTCAAATCCACATGTGTGACACAGTTCGCACCCGCAGCCCCACCGGTGTGGGAAAAGCGGTATAAGAAGATGATACTCATTTTAAAAATTCACCCGATTTTTAATTCTTTTCACCGCTTAAGTGGATTTTCCAAAAAAAGTGTGTTCATTTATTTTTAAAGGAGATTCCAAATACCAATTTTAACGTCTGTAACATCTTCAGTTTCTGAGATATATGCATCCTCATATAAAGAATTCAACTCCTTCCTCACTTCTTTTCATCCATCCACCTCACCTCTTAAGTGGATTTTCTGAAAACAAAAATGTGTTCTTTTATTTTTAAAGGAGATTTCAATTACCAGTTTTCATGTCTGTAACATGTTAGGTTTCTGTGATGTATTACAGATCATTTTTCTGCTGTAGAATCCTGGAGTTGGCATTCCCATGATTACACCAGTTCATGTCTTTGTCCGATTCCTAGAGCAGGAGTAGTTTGATGCTAATATCTCCGTAACGGTTGGTTTTAGGGCCTTAAAAAATTGTTTTCAGGACCGTAGGGCTTACCGAGTTTTCTTTATATCAAGGGACTTAAATTTTTTTCTGGATATCCATCGCTAAAGGGGTGAATTTTTAAATGAGTGTATCTGTATCTCAAAAACTTAACAGTTTAAAGACGTGAAAATTGGTATTTGGAATCTCCTTTAAAAATAAGGAAACATGTATTTTTTGTTTATGGAAAATTCTCTAAGGGGGCTGGAAAAAGGTGAAAAAGGGGTTGAATACCTCTTATGAGGCTATTTATATCTCAAAAACTGAAGATGTTACAGTCATGAAAATTGGTATTTGGAATCTCCTTTAAAAATAAATACGCATTTTTTGTTTTTGGAAAATATACTTAAGAGGGGGTAAACAGGAGTGAAAGGGGTAAATTTTTAAAATGAGAATATCTACAATATATCTAAAAAAACGTAACATGTTATAGACGTAAAAATTGGTATTTGGAATCTCCTGTGAAAGTAAAGGAACACGCATAATTTGTTTTCTGAAAATCCACTTAAGGGGAAGTGTTAAAGGGGGTGATTTTTTAAAATGTGCATATCTACAGTATATCTCGAAAACTTAACATATTACAGAGGTCAAAATTGGTATTTTTAATCTCTTTTAAAAATGAAGTAACGCATATTTTTTGTTTTCAGAAAAACACTAAAGGGGAATGGGTAAAAATGACTGAAAGGGGGGATTTAATTATTTTTATTACGATACTGGTATCTACAAAACTGAAGATATTACAGACGTGAAAACTTATGTTTAGAATCTCCTTTAAAAATGAAGGAACACGTATTTTTTTTCCGGAAAGTTAACTTAAGTGGGCTGTAAACAGGAATTAAAAGGGGGGTTGAATTCTTTTTTATGAGGATACTTATATCTCAAAACATGAAGATATTGCAGATATGAAAAAATGCATTTGTAATCTTTAAAAATAAAGAAAAATTTTTGTTTTTGATTTGGGAAAATCCACTTAAGGTGGTGGGGTGTTTGAAAAGAAGAAAAGAAAGTTTTGAATTATTTTTTTATAAGGATACTTGCAGACGTGAAGATTGGTATTTTTAATCTTTTAAAAATAAAGTAACACGTATTTTTTCTTACGGAAAAACACTTAAAGCGTGGGGGTTGTACAATGGACTGAAAAAGGGGTTAAATTCTTTTTATGAGGATGCTTATATCTCAAAAACTGAAGATGTTACAGACACGAACATTTGTATTTGGAATCTCCTTTAAAAATGAAGAAACACATATTCTTTTGTTTTCGGAAAATCCAATAAAGGGGGGAAAATGAATTGAAAAATGAGTTGAATTCTTTGTTGAGAATACTTCTACCTCGAAAACGAAGGATGTTATGGACGAGAAAATTGGTATTTGGAATCTCCTTTAAAAATAAGGACACACTTATTTTGTGGTGGGGAAGGGGCGTGGAATCCGTGTCGTCCCAAAACTCACGAGTTTCAAAACTCACGAGTCTCAAAACTCACGAATTCCAGGAAAAGGATTTATAAGAGCAAGTTTCTCTACCTTGGCCAGTCTCAAAACTCACGAATTCCAGGAAGAGGATTAGTAAGAACAGGTTTCTCTACCTGGGCCAGTCTCAAAACTCACGAGCAGGGCCAGTTCTTTGAATGGATAAATGTCCACCCTATTAGTGATGGGATAATGGAATACTTTTAATAATCCAATAACTTCTATACGATTATTTAAATAATCGAATGAATAATCAAATCAAATAATGGAATGAGTTTCAAATATCATTCAGTTATATGCGCCATGAATACATTTTTCTCTTTAAGTTTGTCGGGTAGATAATCGACTGAAATAAGCGAATAGATG
The DNA here is from genome assembly GCF_040414725.1 of Anabrus simplex. Lineage (NCBI taxonomy): Eukaryota > Metazoa > Arthropoda > Insecta > Orthoptera > Tettigoniidae > Anabrus > Anabrus simplex. The sequence continues at coordinate 332,836,162 of NC_090267.1, read as the reverse complement.
AACTCTTACGAAAAATAGAAACACGCCTTTTTTCCAAATGAATCTCCAAATGTTGAAACTAAATGAGTGAATTAACTGTCTTGATGTATATCTCTAAATAAACTTCCTTATTGAAATAAATGCCGCCTTTTCCGCATAATGGATCTAAGCCCCAGTACTACCAACTGACAGTTTCTTTTTACTGACAGCGGGCAATATACCTACTTTAATTTGATGTCGTCTGGCTTTATTCATGAATAGTTAGCATGCTGGCCTTTGGTCGAAGGGATCCAGGGGGTCTCGGGTTCGGTTTCTGGTCGGGTAGAAGATTTTAACTTTCATTAGTTAATTCCTTTGGCTCGGGGACTAGGTGTTCGTGCCGTCTTCAGCATTAGACTTCACCTTAGGTAGGGCCTCATCCTCACAGACGTGCAGATCACCTGTACGGCGTCAACTCTAAAGACCTGCAGCAGACCTCCCGGAGGTCACACGCCATTATTATAAATTTATGTGAAAGGGGAAAAATATATTATATGAGCTTTAAGACAACAGCAAAATATCTTTTTAAAAAAATAATATTTATACACCTCTGTCTCTTTCATTCACCACCCATTATTTTACCCCTGTGGGTTGGGGAGGCAGAATAACATCCACAGTACCCCCTGTTTGTCGTAAAAGGCGACTCAAAAGGGGACCCAGGAACTCTTAAATTATTTAAGAGAAGACTAGATAAACAACTGATAGGCAATCTGCTACCTGGGTGACTGCTCTAAATGCATATCAGTAGTGATTGGTTGATTGATTGATTGACTGATTGAGCAAGAGAACGTGGGTTGGCGACCTCGGGGCCCTTTGCTGAATCCGGGCATTGCTTCCACCCACTTGTGGAAGTCTACTTGCTTTCATCTATCCTTAGTCAACTCTTGTTCTTTTCCGAACCGCGACGGTATTAGGTTTCCCGTTAAAACAGTAATAACCACCACCAAGTCCGGCTCCATGGCTAAATGGTTACCGTGCTGGCCTTTGGTCACAGAGGTCCCGAGTTCGATTCCCGGAAGGGTCAAGAATTTTAACCATCATTGGTTAATTCGGCTGGCACGGGGACTGGTTGTATGTGTTGTATTCATCATTAGTTCATCCTCATTAGGACGCGCAGGTCGCCTACGGGCGTTGAATCAAAAGACCTGCACCTGGCGAGCCGAACACTCCGGGCACTAAAAGCCATACACCATTTCATTTTACAGTACCACCACCAACATTCATTGTTTTCAACCCTTACTGATTTGTATTGACCATTTACACTTTTTCTTGGCGTGGGAAAGAACCAAAATCACTAAATATCACCATCATCATCGATCTGGAGTCTCTTTGAAGTCATTTAGCGAAATCATTTCAAAGATAGCGACCAACGACTTCGCCATATTTTATAGAAAATTCTGACGCATTTTAATTTACGACTGGAGAAATTTGGTGAGCTAAGTAGCCAATACTATAGCATTGCACTTCGCGTAACCGCGTGGGCGCGTGATGCAATATATTAATCTTTGCATTTTATGTAATGGCATCTGAATGCACGACTCATTCATACGTGAGCAGCATGAGTTCGCTTTATTCTCGGAAAGCTTATCAGAGACCGTTCGTCCTACCCGTGCACTTCCTGTAAGGGGGTGGAGATAGGTGATTTTAATTTCCCTGTGATGAGATTGATGTGATGATGACGTTAGGATTACTTTTCGTGCCATTATTTCGAAAGCGTTCACTATCTATTTGCCCCAGTCATTCGAATGGAATTTCAAATGAATAATCGAAAAAATAATCGAATCGAAGAAATACTGTAATTGAATAAACGAAAAATTAAGCAAATGGATTAATAGAATAAAATTAAATAATCGAATAATTTGTATTCGATTTTTCAATCACTACAACCTACCCACATAACGACTGTAGATATTTGAAAATTTAATCGGAATTGTGTGACAAGGTCCATTGTTAGCGCCAGCCGGAACTGCGTGCCCTCTTGTAATTGGCACCTCTCTCATCAAGAGGTGGGCCTGTCGTGTAGCCTCATACAAAGTATACGCGACAGGGGTTGAGAAACCCACGGACGCCATGGACCCGCGCGGATAACCGCACTCGGCCTTTCAGATGAAGGCCTAGTTCCATAAGTCGCTGTAAAGCTTTGTCTTTTTCAATGCATTTTATTTTTATGTATTTTTATATTTTTTTTTCTTTATACTATTTATATATTTCTGTCAATTGGTTTAGTATGGTTAATTTGGTTCAATTGGTCTTTTTTCACTATTTCCATTACTTTTATCTACATATTTACATGATTAATTTAACAAGAAAAGATTTACTTTCTGTCTAATCCATCTTATGGATGAAGGAAGTGACTCTCAGAAATGCACCTACCTCTCTTGTCTCCTCATATTCTTTTGTGTTTCGTTCGATCCTCTTATCAAGTTGGTAGTATTTATTTCTTCTTTTTAAACCTTCTAGGTTCAACTCAATCCTCATAATCTTCTTATCTGATTTCTCAGCTTTTTGCTTAAGCCCTTTTATTAAGTCTTTTATTCGAGGGTGAGGTCTTCCCAGAACATTGTTTATTTGGTGATTCCACCCCTCCACAGAATTGTTTGTTCTGTGTCTTCTGTTATTAGCAGTTCCACGTTTCCACTGGAACTAGTGGATTTTGTAGCGAATGATCGACAAAATAGTCAAAAAATATCGTCAACATTTGGTCTTCGGGGGCGTTACTATGAATGTAGATCCACCCCTCGTCTACATCCTCAGGCGGCAGGAAGGCAATTGTAATTGTTTGTCGGACTTCCTGATTCGTTTTGTAGGCTTCAGTGAGGCCGACTTCCTGAACCTTTCGCCAGAGACTTTGACATAAATGGAAGAAGCATCCTTGCACTTTGATAGAAGGAAATACTTCTTTTATTGCTTTGATAGCGGCTGCCTCAAAGTCGACGTTTATTTCATTTGGGTTCCATTCTGGGATCTCATGTTTTGTGATATTAAATAATCTAGCGTATGTTCCCGTGGTCTTATTAGGGAGAAGAGCAAATATGACAGGTGTTATGTTTGTTTCCTCGCTGGTGCTTCCAAGATCAGCATGTATTGTATATAGCTGTGAAAACTAGCTGCTGCAACTTTTGAAAGTACCATCCATTAGAGAAGTCCTATGCGCTTTGAGACATTCTCTTCCATTTGCGCTTGAAAATATTAATATTCTTTCTCCATCCCTGTTGTCTGCAAGAAGAAATGTACTGCCATCGGTCATGCGTAGAGTGTCTTCATCTAAATTAATGTCGTTTCGATGTTTTGGCTCTTTTTGGACTCCCTGGGCTTTATTTCGGTGCCTGTAGAGTGATGATTTTACACTGGAAAATTGAGGTACCCTGGTGATAAATTCATATCCTCTTTGCTGCAAGGATTCAAATTCTTCTGTGTAGACCTGTAACAAAAAATATTATCCTTACCTTCTTGTACCTAACTTATAGTAATAACCAATAGTACCAATATGTCTTAAGTACTCACTTACTCGGAACAACTATATAAACCATTTCTATTAATGCTTGTTGTTTGAAAGGGCCTAACACCTAGGTCATCGGCTCAATTTCTATTGAAACTACACAGATAACAGGCTGTTAGCTACAATGCACGAGCAGACACGTGCGCGATTTTTAACGGTCTTTAATTTCGTCTGCGGACCCTTCAAAAATAAAAACGAGTGAGTTGGCCGCGAGTTCAGGGGCAAGCAACTGGGTTCGAACCCCTCTGTCGGCAGCCCTGAAGATGGTTTTCCGTGGTTTCCCATTTTCAGACCAGGAAAATGCTGGGGCTTTACCCTAATTAAGGCCACAGCCGCTTCCTTCCCACTCCTAGTCCTTCCCTATTCTATCGTCGCCATAAAACCTATCTGTATCGGTGCGACGTAACCAACTTGTAAAAAAAAAAAAAAAAAAAAATGTTTAACTTACCTGTGTAACTCATGTTCCATGCTCTTCGCGAACTCGTTTCTTGGCCTGGCTGACTGCTTTGTACACATCGAGGCTTGCTTCATCAGGTACACACTGGTGGACTGTTTCACTAAAAACACTATTGTCACTTGCAGTTATCACTTTACCGGCACACGCGGATGACAGTCTTTTATAGCAAAACCATACTGTTTCGCCCGACTTGTTCTCTCGTTGCTTGTAAAACCTATAACCATTGTACACTAAATTTATTTTACCCTTTTGTGAAGAAATGAATTGCATGTTCTGCACTGTTCGATGGCACCAAGCAAAATAATTGAATAAAGATCAGTGTTACACTTGGGGAATTTGATCTTTGGTAGGATGATAATTCCTGTTAATAGTACATGGGAAATACCATTCTAAAAGTCGGTGGAAAAACATGGGTTGAAGGGAAGCGTGATTCATCGCGCAGCTCGTCCCTCCTGCGGTCATCGCAAGCACCTGCTGTCCGGAGTCGTGAATTTTGAGACTCATTAGAATGTTTACTTTAGTGACCAGTTTGTATTCGTGAGTTTTGGGACTCATTAGAATGTTTACTTTAGCGACCAGTTTGTGTTCGTGAGTTTTGAGACTATTTGTTACTAATTTTAGCCCGTGAGTTTTGGGACTCGTGAGTTTTGAGACATAACCGTGGAATCAACATAACGGAGGGGGGAGGGGGCTGTAAAAGGAGTTGAATTCTTTTTATGAGGATACAAATAAGAAATGGACTTCAAACAATCCACCCCTAAGGGGGTTTTGACTTGGCGGTGAGGAATGATGACAAAAATATATAATTCATATGAAACCGTTTGAATTATGAATTTAAAATTTCAAGTGATATCCTAGGTGTTAAGGTAGCCTCCGTGGCTCAGGCGGCAGTGCGCCGGCCTCTCACCGCTGGGTTCCGTGGTTCAAATCCCAGTCAATCCATGTGAGATTAGTGCTGGGCCAAGCGGAGGTGGGACAGGTTTTTCTCCGGGTACTCCGGTTTTCCCTGTCAACTTTCATTCCAGCAACACTCTCCAATATCATTTCATCTGTCAGTCATTAATCATTGTCCCAGAGGAGTGCGACAGGCTTCGGCAGCCGGCACGATTCTTATCCTCACCGCTAGATAGGGCTTCATTTATTCCATTCCTGACCTGGTCGAACGACTGGAAACAGGCTGTGGATTGTCATTCATTTTCATCCTAGGTGTTAAATAACAATGTTTGAAACAAATTTAACCGATCAGAGAGTTAAATGAGAGTTAAGATCCGAAAACAAATATATTCATACCTTTCTCCGAAACGGTTAAACGTACGAAGACAAAATTCCAAATAGCGGGATATATTTTAAATCCTAGGTGTGAAATAGGAAATGTTTTTTTTAACGTTTCACACCTACAGTGTTAAAATGAGGTTAGCTCCGTAAACTAAATGTTCATCCCTCCAAACTGTTTGACGTACAGAGTTGTAATTGTACGAGAAGTGTCTTCTTTTATGTCCTAGGTGTAAAAGATCGTATTGAACCCTTTGGTCCATATTGAGGGATACCTACCTTCCTTACCTATCAGCAAAGTTCATGAGATCTGTCTCTTGCGTCGTATCGGGTTCTTCGTCACTTGCTGAGGTAAAGGTCGGGTTCAGTAATTCTAATCTATCTACTGGAATGAAAGGTCTATTTAAAAGATTCCTATTTATTCAGGAAAATTCTGAATAAATTCTATGTCAGTGGTATCATAGAAGTCAATTGTGTCCACTGGACACCACAATCATTTTTACATAAACGTCAGAACACTGGTGTGAGACTTTAACGTAACTGCCTGACGGGCATTCTTACTAGAAACCATTGTCTCAATTATTAATCATTTAAGAAAGGAAAGTCTGGAAATCCTTAAATTCGGCTTCCACGTGAGACCACATGTACCATCATAGTGATTCGTTATGGTCCAGCCCTCGTAACACGAACTCTGGACTCCGGTTATAATTAAGGCCGTCCAATCGGTGTGTGCCACACAGTGGTTCTACGGCATGGACCCTTAATTGAATCGATGTGACCTGCGTCTAAGTCATGGACCGACATCTAATCTTCTAAGTTACTTTAAAGTCATTGTGGATGATGACCGCAAGGAAATGATGCTACAATGGCATATGGCCCTAATCTAAATCACTGAGGTTGATGACCCCCTGACCATCCAAGTTTCTAGGCTGAAGGCTAAACACAATTAAGTTACATCGGTTGATGGCCAAAGTTTCCACTTTACTATCCCCAGCACATTCACTGCTCAATCAATCAAAGTTCAATAATTACAACAATAGCAATGCTCACAAACTTTGTGGCAGTAAAATCCATTTCCTTCGGATATATCCCTTTAATCGTTACTTTATATTTTAATATTCCCCCAGAAAAACAAACTAAAATTTCCAGAATACATCTCCAAGTTATTCGCTTGATTAAAGTTATTCAAAATGCGGTTTCACTGAATTTAATAATTAAATAAATTTAAATGATTTAACGAAATGTTAACGAACAACAAATTTTATCTCCGCGGACTCTGGTTTCTTCACAAATTTCTGCGCAGCTTGTGATGTGAATTCAATATTGCGATGTTTATCTGGCTGGAAAAGAATTTTTACACAATTCATGTCCAGTTATATATCTTATCTTGTGATCTCACACTTTTTAAAATCTAATCTAGTCCTAACCGTTATTAACACTTGGATATCCTAATAATCTACGTACAAACCAAACACTCTCCATATAATTACGATGTCATATCTCGTCATACCATTATGAATTTTGCACACCCCTCACAGACAAACCAATTATCACGACCACCGCTCTATATTTTGGACAACCCTGAATTTGGTTACTCTGTTCCTTATACTCGAAGTTCATGGTTTCAAATGTTCATTACGTCCCCAATTACAGTATTTCACAATACTCAGATCATTACCGGCTATGAATTTCAACTAAATCCAGCATTTTAACGTTTCCCTGGCCGAGAATACAGTACAATCTCAACTCCACGCCTGTCCCGTTATCATAGCTGAGGTCTCTCATCCCCCGAGTTCGCTTGGCAGTTACACGAAACACCTGGTTTATTCACAGTTGACTGGCTTCTCAAAATGCTCCCTTTAAACTCTGCCGACATAATTAAACAAATACGATATTCTAACCAACAAAATGCACAGGTTATGCTTCAAGATGCCCACACTAATTACACGCGTCGCCAATTATTACCGCTATGGATTTCTATGAATTTCTTTCCATTCTCAACATTATAAAATATTCATCGGGCTATCATGACCCGGCTTCAATGACAGGGCTCTAACCTGATTCGCACATCTCATCTCAACTCATATAAAACATTCCTCGGGCTTCCGTGTCCCGGCTTCAATGACAGGTCCAACCTGATTCACAAATCTCATATCAACAAAATAACCTCTGTTTCCCAGCTCCACAATTATCATCGACAAAGAACTGGAATAAAATCCTTACTAGAAATCTCGACGTCTAATATCGCACAATGCATTAATCATGAATAACTTCGCATAAATGATATCGTATTTAATAACTTGATTTTTTATGAACAAAGTGACTGAAACATTCTACTAGATCTTTTTATTGTCAGTCAGACACAGTTTAAAATGAGCTTAGAAAAACGTTTCTCTCCGTGACCAAATTCATCACCCTAGGTTCTCACCCGACAGCGCGCTTCCACTCGATTGAAAATGAGTAACCATGGATTATTATTATTAACGTCAAATTGCAGACAAAAAAAATACGTCGACTGAACATCTTAATTTGGCATCACAAAATATAGGCAGTACACTCACACGGATGACGATCTACATTGGACGTGATATCACTTCGGAACCCTATTCAGTAACTTTTTTACAACATTATACGGCACTCGCAAGACTTCAAAAATTTATCCAAGTGGAAAATGAAACAAATGACTCTTTAGTCGTATTCTCACATTTACAAAACTTAGTAGGGGTGACCACTGCGTCGTATATCCCCATTCAAATACACTTTTAGAGATCACGAGACAAGATATAAGAGGTAGTAAGATGGAAAGTCACCTACCTCATGTCGTCACGCCAGTGTTCGTCATAGGGCTCACCTACGACCCTGGCACTTTATTTAGCCATTTTTACATTCATGGCTTCACAGTTTATTATTATTTTCTTCAGGTTTCCTGGAATAAAGCATAAAAAAAGAAAATACCCTTCACTTTGTGACTTCCCCTCTTTGAGAACAATCATTGAACGAGAAATGCAACCATGCAAGATAAGGGCGCCAATCTTTAAGTTGATGACTTAAAGATAAAAATTTATAATCATGCTTGGACGGACTCTTATCACAGGGGTGGGGTGATAGTGCACTAATCATTAAGCAGGAGAATTAGAAATCGAAAGGCTAATTGAGGCAGATTGATTAAAGTAAACTAGGAAAATACTATTTATTATATTGAATATAAATGACGACGGTTTAACGAGAACTGAATTTAAAATAGGAAATGAATTTAACAAAAAGTTGAATGACTCTACTTCGCGAAAACTTGCAATATTTTTAACTCGCTTGCTCACCATGTAGTCTTGTTCTGCTGGTCCTTGGAAAGCTTCGATCCTTGTAGCTGGAACATCACCGGTCGTCTTTGAGATATCTTCATCTGCAGCTAAGTTCCATTCCTGCCTTGCTAAGTGCACCGACCACTAATTGGAAGATGGCTTCGACACTAACACTCCCTATTATGCTCTATCCCATATATTGGAGATGAGCCCTAAATCATAGTTAGAAAAACCTCCTTGGGTTATGTGGAGAGGATACTCAATTAATAATCCTTCCAACTTTACTGAAAATGTGCACTGAAGTTTCATTTCTATCTAGTTTAATACTACCTATTGTCTTAGACTGGTATAAACTGGTCTAATACAGAGCTGTTCGTACTTCCTGATGAGAGTGGCTATACACCCCTCATTCAGAAATTCCTAAGTACCATGTCGTGGTAACGAAGTAATTAATGTAGAAGTGATAAACTATCACACTAGTCCACCATGGTACCACAACCATAAGACAAGTTCTCAGACCTACAGCGAAATACAAGATAGAAGAATCAAGAATCCAGAAGAATAATAATAACGAATGCAGAATGATGCCAAGAGCTCCAACACGCCCTTTTATAACCTTCTCTGGCTCTAATTACAGGTCGCTACACGTGGTCCAATCAGTTGACACGTCTCTCCCCACTCCAGATATTAGAGTTGATGGGTCCCAACCAAGATATCAACTGTTCTTCTATTAGCCCTTTCACTCAGTATCCATGGCAACATGACGCTCCTTTGAAAATATAGGCGGTGATCAGTTTGAATTATTCTGGTCGAAATACGGTAGCTGTCGTTACAACGCTTGAACACGTGCTCGCTTTTCCCAGAATTTGATGTCTAAATTTGTCCTTCCTTCTTCCTCGGTGATGTGGCAAGATAGAGGAAAATCTACTGCAAGTTAAATTTAAACGAATGTCGCAAGAATCTAAGTTAATATTAGGATATTCAGCCCTCGTTTACAAGTCGTAGTTACAAAGTAATGAAATGATAGTGAGCAAATGATCAACCATGAATTATAATACAATTACATACCAAGATAAATATCATGACGTTAAATTCCTGAATTAATCACACATAATAAAATTAACATAATTACACTGTGACGTCTGGAACGTTACAACTTGTTTGTTGAGCGCACACGATGGACTATAATTGTTTCCGCACACGAATTAATTAATCACATTAAAATTTATTCAGTACTTTAACCGTCCGATCTGGTACAATTATTTCACTCAAGTAAACTATCCTCTCATGGACTCAAGACCTAGCCACACTGGCTGAAATCTGCAGTTGAACTCAGTCTACTTTCGTTGTTTGATTTCGCAGAGCAGCTCAACAATTTTTCGTCCGCTTTGTATCACAAATGCCGGAGAAGGAGAGTTCGTCATGGCGTCCGTTCATATTTATAGCAGTTACCCCCTCTCTTCGGATATCTCCCTTTGCCGCCAAGAAAATTTGTATAAATTTTCTGACTTACCTAAACTGTAATTTCAAGAGTTTTGAAAGTGACTACATGCTTGCTACATTTCTGGCGGTAGTGTTCATGGACATTTAACAATTTTACGGGTTCGATTTGCGAGATGATTGACCTTCTTTGATAGGCACTATATTTTTTTGACTTGGCTTGGTCACGCCATGTACACGCGCTTTGAAATAGTTCATAAAAATGACTTGAGATTCTTCCGCCGTCGACACGTGTGGTTGACGTCACGTACCCCAGAGCGTGGGACCGAAGGTAATCACCCCCTCGTCACGTGTCAAATCCATGCTATCAAGAATCCAACTTTTAGTTTAATTGTTACATTATGCATAATGTTCTTAGGGCACAAAGGTCATGGGTTCAGTATACTTCAAAATATTTCTCCCCTAAGGGGTTTAGATGGTGGTTGATTCTCAAAAACACAATATCCATTCTTTCGAAACCGTTTCGGGCAGAAACTGATTCTTTTTAAGATGGGTGGTCTTCTATATCCTAGATGTTAATAAATATTTAAAAACACTCACCCCTTAAAAAGTATTCATTCCTCCATTACTGTACGACGTACAAAATCAAAATTTCAAAGATTGGTCGCTTTTACATCCTAGATGTTAAATACGATAGGGTCAAATGAGTGTTAGATCAGAAAATAAATAACCATTCCCCCAAACCAGTTTGACGTACGAACTGACGGCGTATTTTACATGCTCAGCTGACAGTGGTCTCTCCAAAATGTAACAACATACATACATACATACATACATACATACATACATACATACATACATACATACATACATACATACATACATACATACATACATACATACATTATCATTATAGACTGTTATGCCTTTCAGCGTTCAGTCTGCAAGCCTCTGAGAATTTACTAAACGTCGCCACAATCCTCGATTTGCAACTAGTGTTGTGGCCTCATTTAGTTCTATACTTCTTATCTTTAAATCGTTAGAAACAGAGTCTAACCATCGTCGTCTTGGTCTCCCTCTACTTCTCTTACCCTCCATAACAGAGTCCATTATTCTCCTAGGTAACCTATCCTCCTCCATTCGCCTCACATGACCCCACCACCGAAGCCGGTTTATGCGTACAGCTTCATCCATCGAGTTCATTCCTAAATTAGCCTTTATCTCCTCATTCCGAGTTCCCTCCTGCCATTGTTCCCACCTGTTTGTACCAGCAATCATTCTTGCTACTTTCATGTCTGTTACTTCTAACTTATGAATAAGATATCCTGAGTCCACCCAGCTTTCGCTCCCATAAAGCAAAGTTGGTCTGAAAACAGACCGATGTAAAGCTAGTTTCGTCTGGGAGCTGACTTCCTTCTTACAGAATACTGCTGATCGCAACTGCGAGCTCACTGCATTAGCTTTACTACACCTTGATTCAATCTCACTTACTATATTACCATCCCGGGAAAACACACAACCTAAATACTTGAAATTATCGACCTGTTCTAGCTTTGTATCACCAATCTGACATTCAATTCTGTTGGATTTCTTACCTACTGACATCAATTTAGTCTTCGAGAGGCTAATTTTCATACCATACTCATTGCACCTATTTTCAAGTTCCAAGATGTTAGACTGCAGGCTTTCGGCACAGTCTGCCATTAAGACCAAGTCGTCAGCATAGGCCAGGCTGCTTACTACATTTCCACCTAACTGAATCCCTCCCTGCCATTTTATACCTTTCAGCATATGATCCATGTAAACTACAAACAGCAAAGGTGAAAGATTACAGCCTTGTCTAACTCCTGTAAGTACCCTGAACCAAGAACTCATTCTACCATCAATTCTCACTGAAGCCCAATTGTCAACATAAATGCCTTTGATTGATTTTAATAATCTACCTTTAATTCCATAGTCCCCCAGTATAGCGAACATCTTTTCCCTCGGTACCCTGTCATATGCTTTCTCTAGATCTACGGAACATAAACACAACTGCCTATTCCTCTCGTAGCATTTTTTAATTACCTGGCGCATACTGAAAATCTGATCCTGACAGCCTCTCTGTGGTCTGAAACCACACTGGTTTTCATCCAACTTCCTCTCAACGACTGATCGCACCCTCCCTTCCAAGATGCCTGTGAATACTTTGCCTGGTATACTAATCAATGAGATACCTCGATAGTTGTTGCAATCCTTCCTGTTCCCTTGCTTATAGATAGGTGCAATTACTTCTTTTGTCCAATCTGAAGGTACCTTAGCAACACTCCACGCTAATTTTACTACTCTATGAAGCCATTTCATCCCTGCCTTCCCACTATACTTCACCATTTCAGGTCTAATTTCATCTATTCCTGCTGTCTTATGACAATGGAGTTTATTTACTATCCTTTCCACTTCCTCAAGCATAATTTCACCAACATCATTTTCCTCCTCCCCATGAGCTTGACTGTTTGCAACACCACCATGATGATTTCCTTTTACATTGAGAAGATGTTCAAAATATTTCCTCCACCTCTCCAGTGATTCCCTGGGATCTGTTATGAGTTCACCTGAATTACTCAAAACACTGTTCATTTCTTTTTTCCCTCCCTTCCTAAGATTCTTTATTACTGTCCAGAAAGGTTTCCCTGCTGCTTGACCTAGCCTTTCCAGGTTATTACCAAAATCTTCCCATGACTTCTTTTTGGATTCAACAACTATTTGTTTCGCTCTGTTTCTTTCATCTACGTACAAATCCCTGTCTGCCTCGGCCCTTGTTTGGAGCCATTTCTGATAAGCCTTCTTTTTACGTTTACAGGCTGCTCTCACTTCATCATTCCACCAAGATGTTCGCCTTTTCCCATCTTTACACACAGTTGTTCCTAGGCATTCCCTTGCTGTTTCTACTACAGCATCCCTGTATGCCACCCATTCACTTTCTATATCCTGAACCTGCTTACTGTCTACTGTTCGAAACTTCTCACTAATCATATCCATGTACTTCTGTCTAATTTCCTCGTCCTGGAGATTTTCTACCCTTATTCGTTTGCAGACAGATTTCACTTTCTCTACCCTAGGCCTAGAGATACTTAGTTCACTTAGTTCACTACAGATCAGATAATGGTCTGTATCATCGAAAAATCCCCGAAAAACTCGTACATTCCTAAAAGATTTCCTGAATTCAAAGTCTGTTAAGATATAATCTATTATGGATCTGGTACCCCTAGCCTCCCATGTGTAGCGGTGAATAGCCTTATGCTTGAAGAATGTATTCGTAACAGCTAAACCCATACTAGCACAGAAGTCCAGCAAACGCTTCCCATTCCCATTAGCTTCCATATCTTCCCCACATTTACCAATCACCCTTTCGTATCCTTCAGTTCTATTCCCAACTCTCGCATTGAAATCGCCCATTAGCACTATTCTATCCTTGCTGTTGACCCTGACCACGATGTCACTCAATGCTTCATAAAACTTGTCAACTTCATCCTCATTTGCACCCTCACATGGTGAATACACGGACACAATTCTTGTCCTAATTCCTCCCACTGACAAATCTACCCACATCATTCGCTCACTTACATGCCTAACAGAAACTATGTTGCGTGCAATGGTATTCCTGATAAAGAGCCCTACCCCAGACTCTGCCCTTCCCTTTCTAACACCCGTCAAGTACACTTTATAATCTCCTATCTCTTCCTCCTTATCTCCCCTTACCCGAATATCACTTACTCCTAGCACATCCAGATGCATCTTCTTTGCTGACTCAGGAAGTTCTACCTTCTTTCTTCCATAAGCCCCATTAATATTGATAGCTCCCCATCGAATTCCATTTCGTTCGCCAAGTTCTTTCCAAGGAGTCCCTCGCCTGTCAAATGGGAGTGGGACTCCATTACTCCCATAGGTCCGAGGCTTACTTAAAGTGTTCTGAGCTCGGTAAATTCATGAAGCAGGATGCTGCCCTACTTGCACATAGTCCAAGTGAGGATCTCTCCTCTAACGGGTTATGGACCACCGGTGAATTGTGTAGTCCTAGCCGCCTGAGCACAAGGAGGGCCACGACTCAGAATATGTCCGAGATGCCCACTCCCATTCCATAGCAACTGGTATCCCGAATCTCAGGACCACTTACTAGGCCACTCAGCCGTTGCCCATGGTTCACGAACTAGGACGTGACTACAGTAACCCACAAACATGAACCATTCCAAAATGTAAAACTTTGAATAATAACTTTCAGTTTAAAACCGTAGCGAAACGCGGGTATCTTGCTAGTCTCTCTATATAAAAGGCTAACTTCGACTGACTGTAATCAACGTCCAGCCAAAACTACTCGACATAAAGATTGGAAATTTTGAGGATACATTTATACTACAGTGTGGGTGCTCACTCAGGGAGCATTCTTGGATATTCCGTCTCTAAAGGGGTGATAAGGAGTTCGAACAGTTTAAATGTGTATATCTATATCTCAAACACTTAACAGTTTACAGACGTAAAAATTGGAATTCGGAATCTACTTTAAAAATACAGAAACAAGTATTTTTTGCTTTCGGAAAATACCCTTAAGAGGGCTGGAAAATGGTGAAAAATCGATTGAATACTTTTGTTCGGATACTTATATCTCAACAACTAATGACGTCACGGGCATGAAAAATGATATTTAAAATCTCCTTTAAAAATAAATAAACACGTTTCTTTTTCCGGAAAATCCACTTAACGGGGGTTGAACAGGAATGAATAAGGGTGATTTTTAAAATGAGCAAGAATATATCTAAAAAATGTAACATGGACGTGAACACTTTTTTTATCTGGAATATCCTGTAAAAGTAAAGAAACATGCATAATTTGCTTTCGGAAAATCCACTTAAGTGGAAGTGAATTGGGGTGAATGTTTAAAATGAGCACATCTACAGTATATTTCAAAATCTTATCTGTTACAGACGTAAAAATTGACATTATTAATCTCTTTAAAAATAAAGAAACACGTATATTTTTGTTTCTGGAAAAAACACTGAAGGGGGTAAAAAGCATTGGAAATGGGGTTGAATTATTTATGTTAGGATACTGATATCTCAAAAACTGAAGATGTTACAGGCGTGAAAATAGGTATTTGGAATTTTCATTTAAAATAAAGAAAACGTACTTTTTGTGTTCGGAAAATACACTTAAGGGTGCCTTGAAAAGAAGTGAAATACGTTTTGAAATATTTTTAATATGATACTTATCTAAAAAAATGTAACACCGTGTGTCTCTACATCGACTATTTTAGCGAAGTCGCGTATAGTTATCCGTTTCAGGTGTAATAATGACAATATGCATATACTTAAGCTTTCGTTTCTGAAAGTCCTCAGTTTTATCGCTCTCCCTAAAATAAGAATGGCGGCACAATCTGCCAGACGATCTAGAAAATTGAAATTTGACAAAATTATAAGTTTATAATTTTTACCTTGTACCCCCCGTAAAATATCGAAATATTGAGGCATTTCGATGTATTTCGTGGCTAAACGGTAAGTCGTATCACAAAACGGATGGCACAATCTCCGTTCAATTTGGAGTGATCTAAAACTTTGGTACTATGACTTTTTGTCGTATCTCTATCCTTTATGCGTTAGATTTGGCTTTGTTTCTCGATTGTACGTAAATTTTGCAGTTTTTACACGTATAATTCATAGTTTGACTTACTTACAGGAATAACAGAATCATCAAATTCGGTACGAACATTGGCCCTCCTAGTACCCATATGTGAGACAAATTCTATGTTTCTAGCTGTCATGTAAGTATCCGAAAAGTAATGCAGTGTGTGAAAACCTAACCCATATTTTTCCCTATTCAAATTTTCTAACTCAATCTAACTCAAAAATAGAGGAGATGGCATAGGATCAACCATTTAGACTGCTAAAAGAGGCGTCTTATGGTGCAATCCGTTTGTCAATATAACGTACCATTTAGCAGCAGATAATATGTAAATGAAGGTTTGCAATATGGTAAAAATGCATATGCTTTCGTATGTCGATCTACGTATATTCATTGAAGTCGATTTTTAGGGATCTAGAAGGAGCGTGTCTGCCATTATAATTAATACTATACAAATCGATAGTGACTGTCAGCAGGAAGGCGTGTGCTATTGTAATCAATACTCCCCACATCGACTTTAATTGGCAGTAGGAATGGGGTCCTTCTCCAACTCCTCTGTAACTGACATTAATAAGGAGGGACTACCATTGTAATGAATAATTCCTTTCTTGATTTGACTGGCATAAGGCAAGGGAGCATGCGATTTTCTTCAAACCTCCCCTACCCAATTTTGTCTGGAAGTTGGAAAGGGGGCCTGCCATTTTAACGAAAGGTCCTCAAATCGATTGCGACCGCACAGTAGACAAGGGGGCCTTCTATTGTAATGAAAACTTCCCAGCTCGATTGTGAATGGCAGTAAGCAAGTGAGCGTGCCGTTATCATCACAAATCTGCAATTCGCACTTTACATTGGAAACAACGTACGGGGACCTCCCAATGCTGTTTCTTAGATATCACTAAGAGACATGCGATTTAAAAAAATCTTATTCACTGCGTGTATAGTAATTTAGTTCGATATCCGTATACAATGTAGAATATCGTAGCGAAGCACGGGTACATTTGCTAGTCTTCAATAAAAACATAAATACTTCATGCCCTAGTAGGCCTACATAAATTAAATTTCTTAATGAAGTGTGAATAACCACCTACAGATAGAAATTATGCAGTCTTCATAACAAAACAAAATTAATATAATTTTCTGTTCGCAAAAGGAATATTCATAAATGCTGAAATACTCTTCTCAAACGCACACAGTTTGACAATTAGTACTTCGTATGCATTCTCTGGGCATTTATAACTGCTTGAAGCCTTTGTGACATGGTGCTTACAAGGTTTGATGTGGTTTCGGCATCTATTTTCGCTCATTCCTTCTTCAGATGATCAATGAAATCTTCTTTCGACGAGCATGTCGGTTCCCTTACTCTCCGCTCCAACAAAGCCCACAGATTTTCTATGGGATTGATGTCTGGCGATTGTGGAGGCGTTGGAAGTTGCTCGCGAACATTATACAACAGCCATTCTTTAGATATACGAAGCGTGTTTTTTAAGTAAGGTCCGTTTTTTGTAGACACTAGTAGTTCGCGCGCATATCGCAACGAGCGCGTGCGTCGTGTACTACTGGCATGCCTCGGGAAAAACTGTGCTCAGTTTCAGCTCTGTAGCTAACCTGTACGGTTCTGTTCTGTGCTTTCAAAATGTTTAAGATTATCAACTCGCCCGCCGCATGTGAGGTTCGGTCAGTGATACGGTTTTTGTCAGCAAGGAACCTGTCTGCTGCGAAGTGTACGGTGATACTGTTATGAGTGAAAGCAAAGTGCGTAAGTGGGTACGACAATTCAAAGATGGCCGTGACAACGTCCATGATGAGGACCGCTCCGGTCGCCCTTCTTTGATTACGGACGATTTGGTGGCTTCAGTTGAAGCAAAGATTCGTGAGAACAGGCGCTTCACAATAACAGGTCTCTCAAACGAATTTCCTGACGTGTAGAGATCAGTGCTTTACAACATTGTTTCTGAACACCTAAAATTTAGGAAACTGTGCTCCCGTTGGGTCCCGAAACTCCTAACAGAGGACTACAAAAACCAAAGGTTTGAGTGTGCGATGAAGTTCTTGACTCGTTATGACGAAGAAAGTGACGGCTTCTTGAGTCAGATCGTAACTGGAGACGAAACATGGGTTTCTCATATCACGCCCGAGTCGAAGCAACAGAGCATGGAATGGAGACACACACACTCGCCTGTAAAGGTGAAGGCCAAATAGACTCTGTCCCAGCGCAAAATCATGGCGTAGGTGTTTTGGGATAGGCATGGTGTTTTGTTGGTCGACTTCATGCAACGAGGAACCACTATCAATGCAGAAGCATACTGCCAAACCATGATAATGCTACGCAGAGCGATTCAAAACAAAAGACGCGGCATGCTGACAAAGGGAATTGTCCTTCTCCATGACAATGCAAGACCTCACACTGCAGGTCAGACCCGTGATTTATTGGACAGTTTTGGCTGGGAAGTTTTAGACCACCCACCCTACAGTCCTGATCTTGCGCTGAGCGATTACCATCTGTTCCTCCACCTCAAACATCACCTCAGTGGCAACCATTACAATGATGACGACGATGTGAAAACGGCAGTGAACTCTTGGTTATCGGAGCAGGCGGCAAGTTTCTATGAAGAGGGTATTTTAAAATTGGTTACGAGGTATGATAAGTGTTTGAACAAACTTGGCAACTATGTCGAAAAATAGAGTGAAGTATGTACTTTCTGAATATAACTTTACTTTTTTGAAATAACCTTTCGTTGTGTACTTATTTTTAAACGAACCTTTTTTAAAAACACGCCTCGTACAAGCCGTATGCTTGGGATCGTTGTCTTGTTGAAAAACGAACGAGTTTTCAATATTTAACTTCGCAGCACTGGCCAGCGAATTATCACGGAGTTTGTTCACATTTATGCTGTAGTGGTCATATTACCATCAACAACAACCAGTTCTCCCACCCCAGAGTAGCTCATGCATTCCCACACTATGACATGACCTCCGCCATGCTTGACAGCTGGTACAATGTTCTTAGGGTCAAATTCTTGATTTGGTTTACGCCACACATAGCTTCGTCCAACAGATCCATAAAGGTTAAACTTTTCTCATCCGATAATGAAAAATGAAAACCTACAACCTGTTTTCCAGTCTTTGACCGGGTCAGGGATGTAATGAATGAATCAGATATAGGCTGTTATTACGATGGGGTCGCCACTCCCAAAGTGATTTATATTAATGAGTGATAGATGCTATGAAATGATAATGGAGAGTGTTGCTGGAATGAAAGATGACAGGGAAACCCGGAGTACCCCAAAAAAAAAAAAAAAAAAACTGTCCCGCCTCCGCTTTGTCCAGCATAAATCTCACATGGAGTGACCGGGATTTGAACCATGGTGTCCAGCGATCTCATCCGATAATACAACCTTTTTCCAGTATTCCATGGATTTGTCGAGATATGGGCGAGCAAACTCCAGTCTTTTCATCCTATTGCGCTGATTAATGAATGGTTTCCTTCTTGGCGCTCTGCCTTTTAAGTCAGCTTCTTGAATGGAATGCCTTATGGTTTGAGGTGTTACTTCCTTGTCTGTTGCTGTTGCGAAGACTTCAGCAAGCATTTGGCCGCTCACTCTCGAGATCTTGCGCGCTTGCTGTACGACATATCGCGACTCTCGGTCCGTTAGAGCTCCAGGACGTCCAGAACTTGGCACATTCGCCGTAGATCTTGTTCATTTATATTTGTTCACAACGTACTGGACAGTAGCATGCGAGAGGTTCAAGGTTTTTTTTTTAGCAATGTTTCGGTAACTAAGTCCTTCTTGGCATAAGGAAATTATTTTTCTTTCACACCTGTATTCGACACATACGATCGACGACCCATTCCTGTACACCGGTAGTTCCAGGCACTATTACTCCTGTTAAACTGGATACCTGATGAATGATTTGTTTTGAGCCGTCAGTCGGCGACGTTTACATACCATACATGACTAAGATCTAATTGTATGACATTTTTTGTGTACCTTTAAACAATACTTTGTCATAAACAAGGGAATATAGTACGTACACCCACTGTACATCACAATTAATTACGTCAAATTATAGTGCATTTGTATTGTTTGTATAAATCGCTTACCGTTACTTTCCGTTTGGGTACCGTTTGCAACCATCTATGTATTAATACTTATTTTACCCATTGTTCATGTTACCTGGTATAGTTACATAATGATGATAGAACATAATGGAGGATACGGACACTGATACAAGTGAATTATGTTGATACTCAGATTGCACTACGCTACAAAATATTGCATTAAAATACAGAACGAGAACAGTATGGTCAAGGTCAACAGTTTTACAGCGAATGTTCAGATTACAATCTAAAATCAAATTTTCGAGGCTTCTTAGAAAATAGATTCAAGAGATCTGTTGGTTTTAGAATTAACTCTCTGTGAATGTTCAAAAGAGCCAACACAGTGAGTCGAATATCACTTGTTTATTGTCAGTTTCCGTTTATTTTCTTTTATAAAACTTCCATGGAGGTGGGGGTTTCTAACCACCAGTAACGCCTCCTGACTACGCTTCTAAGACTTACGAATGTTGAAAGTGCTTATTTAATAATAATAATAGAATGTATTCGTAACAGCTAAACCCATACTAATTTGGCCTATGCTGACGACTTGGTCTTAATGGCAGACTGTGCCGAAAGCCTGCAGTCTAGTATCTTGGAACTTGAAAATAGGTGCAATGAGTATGGTATGAAAATTAGCCTCTCGAAGACTAAACTGATGTCAGTAGGTAAGAAATTCAACAGAATTGAATGTCAGATTGGTGATACAAAGCTAGAACAGGTCGATAATTTCAAGTATTTAGGTTGTGTGTTTTCCCGGGATGGTAATATAGTAAGTGAGATTGAATCAAGGTGTAGTGAAGCTAATGCAGTGAGCTCGCAATTACGATCAGCAGTATTCTGTAAGAAGGAACTCAGCTCCCAGACGAAACTATCTTTACATCGGTCTGTTTTCAGACCAACTTTACGGGATCGAAAGCTGGGTGGACTCGAGGATATCTTATTGATAAGTTAGAAGTAAGTCATGAAAGTAGCAAGAATGATTGGTGGTACAAACAGGTGGGAACAATGGCAGGAGGGTACTCGGAATGAGGAGATAAAGGCTAATTTAGGAATGAACTCGATGGATGAAGCTGTACGCATAAACCGGCTTCGGTGGTGGTGTCCTGCGAGGCGAATGGAGGAGGATAGTTTATCTAGGATAATAATGGACTCTGCTATGGAGGGTAAGAGAAGTAGAGGGAGACCAAGACGACGATGGTTAGACTCGGTTTCTAACGATTTAAAGATAAGAGGTATAGAACTAAATGAGGCCACAACACTAGTTGCAAATCGAGGATTGTGGCAACGTTTAGTAAATTCTCAGAGGCTTACAGACTGAACGCTGAAAGGCATAAAAGTCTATAATGATAATGCATGTATGTATAATAATAATAATATGAATTTTTTTACATGAGCATGAAAAATCAGCACTTGTTGCACATCTACTTGACACAGGTCATTGACCATCAAATATACAAAATTCCCTCGCTGTTTTACAGATACACCCGAAAGGGATAAGAAAGAACATTTTAGAAACTCTGGAAATTTATAGGCATACTCACACATACTCAATTATAAAACTGAAAATGAATATTTAAAAACTAAGCTTCAGCAGCAACTGAATATTTCTGAGTTGACTCAACATAGATGTAACAAATTCATAATGCACATAGTCACTAGTCTTTAATAAAACACTATAATATTGTTACGAATAAAACTCCATCTGTTTCATTTAATTTATTTCAATATGACCTAATAAATGCACACACACACATATATATAAACACGCCCAATTCTAACCAGCCGTGAATGGCCACACTTACTAATTACTGTCTATTTACAAATCTCTCTTCCGTACACACACCAGGGAGTCCCGGCCGGCTGGAATTACCTGGGGACTGCTATAATCCTTATGGCTGGTTTACACGTGGACAGTGTTTAGTACAGTAGTAAGTGGTAAGTTACTACTTAACTCACGTAGGCTTGTTTAAACGTAAGACAGCGTTTAGTACAGTGGTACATGACAGTTTGTCACTCAAGCCACGTGATTCAGTCGTTCCTGTGTTGTCAACTAGATCAGAGATAAGATGGACGGCCATCAACAACGTATTAGATAACATTTTAGAGGAAGTTGAGGATGAGGTGACCAAAGTTAGGAGAAAAAGAGAATGGGAGCGAAAATGGATTAACAGAAGGAATAATCTCGGGGCAAAGTACAATTCTCTTTAAAGAATTAACCGAGGAGGATCGACAGGAATATGTGTTATCCTTGCGAATGTCACAAGTAACATTTAATGAGTTACTGCATAAAGTTGAACCAATGATACAAAAGACAGATACCATCATGCGTAGTGCATTATCAGCAAAGCTGAAACTGCATATCGTGCGGTTCATTCTCGCGATGGGAAATAATGTCCGAAGCCTTCATCATTTCTTCAGTTTCCAAAGCCAGTATATCTTTAATGATTCCGGAAGTATATGAAGCTATATATATATACTGCTCTGAAAGATTTCATACAGGTGACGAAAAATACAAACACATATTGGTTACAATATTATATATAAGCAATTGTTTAGCAAAACAACTATTATCAAAGGTTTATTGCTTTTAAATTTCAGTGAATACACAATCAAACACCTATCACAATAATTAGTATTGTTTCAATTCTGCAGTGACTTAAAAGCTTCTGTCCATCTAGCCATTGTTGTCGGCAATCAGAATGAACGATCAAAAGAAAAGAGGAACTCACAACGATGATCAGCTCCATAGTTTTACCCACTTGACTAAATTGCGCCTGTTCGCACGTGGTAAGTTGCAAGTACAGTGCTCCCCCACTACTCCGATGGGTGCGCGCGCAGCTGGTGAGAAGTCTACTTGAAAGGAAAAATAGACTGGATTCTATTCCACTTGACTAAATTGTTACTTAATCGTTTACTTACCACTTACCACTAAAGACACAGTTCACACGCTGCAAGTCACTTAAAATTAAGTTAAAAATTTAGTTACCACTAAATTACTGTCCGCATGTAAACAGGCCATAATGGCTTTCCCAAGTCCAGTCAACTCGTATAGCAGTTGTGTGTAGACCGCTTGATTTGAACACAGTGTCAACGATGACTGCTCATTGGTTCGATTCCACAGACAGTCCAGTAATTCACAGTCACATGCAGTGAACAAGTAAACAACTCAACAGTATTCAACAGCAGGACGATTCTCATAACAGCGAACATTAACACAGGTCCATTTACCTTCACACTCGCGATAGCGACTTTCCTGGCTGGCTCACAGCGATCCTCAGCCCAGAGAAATCCACAAGCACACTGTTCTCTCAGGTAGTACACGTCTTCCGTTCTGTCGTCTCCACCTACACACTGGTCTCTTCGACACCACAACAACAGACTCGCTCGCAGGGGCCTTGCATTTATACCTCGATGTTAGGCCACTATAACATTCAGGGTTCGGCTGGAGATCAAACTTCCCGTCATATCTTCCAGAAATCGCATGGAGTAACTGAACGAAGGGAACAATTAGAGGAAGGGCCGTGGCATGTCCTCGGGCGGGCTGAAAAGTTCCCCGAGCTGGCTTAGTCATCCCCTTTCAGGTAATACCGAAGGGGCTGCGACAAGGCTGACGGTCGCTTGAGCACGTAACAATATTCTTAGGAAACAGCTATGTGGTAAATACAGCAACAATCAATGTCACAATTTCACTACCTGACGCATTGTGGAATACAAAATTAATAAAATGATAAAAACTGTCACTGGTAATAATTTCATAACGAATAAATTATCTATATTTACCAAGATTGTCACCCTCAACTTGCATAAGCTGTTCTTCCAACCACAAACCTACAACTTTAATGGGAATGGAACAGGATGAAGGAAATCTGAGCACAAAGTAACTAACACAGTTTGTGTTTCAGGTTTATACTCTATACCTACACAAATTAATTTAAAACATAAGAAATAGATGGATGCGCACACATGTGCATTCACTCGCACTGAGAAGTATATTAGCAACCATTTTTGTTTAAAGACAAGGCACTATGTTCACACTAAGAACACAGATTCACAAAATCCTGTCCGCGTGAAACGCGGTCTTAGTATAGAGGAATATTTCAATCACACTCATCACACAAAGTCACTACCGAAATTTGTCCAGGACGCAAGTTAAAAAGGAATTATGAGTTTCATTCTTGAAAGAACATCAGATTCTATCAAATCACACTCAAGTATATAGAAATGTATAAAAATGTATGTTTATTTCTGTTTAAATACTTAGGAACTTGAAATATGGAACTTATCTTAATGAAGTCCTCTTTTCTCTCCACTCTAGCGTAGAATGCGAGGTGTTGAAAAACTGTTGCCCTGTCATTGGTGCGAGTCCAGCTGGCTAGCCAGTCCATTGACCTTCCGCCACGCACGCTTCACGCCCTGGTTAGGTTAATGACAAGCTGTATTTTACTTTTAGGTGTTCTATTTCAGCGCTCCCATTATTATCACCGTAGTGTTACAAATATTTTGTAGACTATACAAGGGTTCTTAATTAGCACCTAATGGACTGCCTATTATACCCGTAATTTTCTGTTATGTCCGCCTCTGTGGTGTAGTGGTTAGCATGATTACCTGCCACACCCGGAGGCTCGGATTCGATTCCCGGCTCTGCCACGAAATTTGAAAAGTGGTATGCGGACTGGAACGGGGTCCACTCAGCCTCGGGAGGTCAACTGAGTAAAGGTGGGCTCGTTTCCCACCTCAGCTATCCTCGAAGTGGTTTTGCGTGGTTTCCCAGTTCTCCTCCAGGCAAATTCATGGAAGGTACCTAACTTAAGGCCACGGCCGCTAACTTCCCTCTTCCTTGTCTATCCCTTCCAATCTTTCTATCCCCCGGCACAAGTTCCCCCCTTCAGCATAGCAGCTGATGCAGTCTGGGCAAGGTACTGGTCCTCATCCCCGGTTGTATGCCCAGACCCAAAGTCTCACGCTCCAGGACACTGCCCTTGAGGCAGTAGAGGTGGGATCCTTCGCCGAGTCCGAAGGAAAAAACAACCCTGGACGGTGAACAGATTAAGAAAGAAGGAAAGAAAGAAATAATTATCTGTTATGTCATTTAATTTTGGAACAGTACTTGCAGTTTATGTCCGCCTCTGTGGTGTAGTGGTTAGTGTGATTAGCTGCCACCCCCGGAGGCCTGGGTTCGATTCCCAGCTCTGCAATGAAATTTGAAAAGTGGTACGAGGGCTGGAACGCGGCGAATGCCGGGATAGTACCTAACTTAAGGCCACGGCTGCTTCCTTCCCTCTTCCTTGCCTATCCCTTCCAATCTTCCCATCCCTCCACAAGGCCCCTGTTCAGCATAGCAGGTGAGGCCGCCTGGGCGAGGTACTGGTCATTCTCCCCAGTTGTACCCCCCGACCAAGAGTCTGAAGCTCCGGGACACTGCCCTTGAGGCGGTAGAGGTGGGATCCCTCGCTGAGTCCGAGGGAAAAGCCGAACCTGGAGGGTAAACAGATGATGATGATGATGATGATGATGAAAAATTGGCTTCTTTAAAGCGTTTACTCATTTTAGTTCATCCCGGAGTACCTACGGACAGAGAGAGAGGTTAGATGCACAGATCAGAACTGAAGGTAGGACAGGCCACAAAGAGTGGTTTACTCACACTGACATTGATGGAACATAGACAGAAAAAAAAAATGAACATAACGAAAATATGATTATAATTTTAAATTTCGACTCTAATAAAGAAGAAACACAAATACCTGAAGAGAACTCGGCAGACTCATTAACGTGTTCTTACCTCACCACATCCAGAAAACTCCATATATGATACAGGCTTCCGCGATGCTTACACTTATAGAGATATTCTATCGTTTGGGATAAGATATCAAACCTCCGAAATCACTGCGAGTACTTACTGAATATTTTAACACAAACAGACATGAATAGGTAATGGCGATTATTTTCCTCTTAACGCGATTTACTTCTCAGTTCAAAAACTTTAATTACGGAATCTGAAGTTTGCACGATAACAATAATTACTATATGGGCAGACGATTATAAAACTAGTGAAATAAAATCATAAAATCTACATTAGGGTCTGATAACGGAAGTCGTTTAGACATCACTAAGTAGTGTTGTCAGCACGAAAAGTTACGGGATGTAAACCATAAAACATACAGGAACTCAAACAAGAAATGTAATGAAGTAGTCTACGAGCGAAAAAGTACATACGTGTTGGTATCAATGAAAATGACTCTGATGGTTCTAAAGAACAATAGCAAGTCCCAATATACACTAGTGCGCATGCGTTTACAACCAATCAGTAACCAGGAGCAAATCGTGGATTTCTAGTCTGTTGATAATTGTAGGTCCAAGTGCGGGCTAGTGGTTGGGAATACGTCGAAGACAGCGGTCGGCCAGAGCCATTACCCTGTCTAAAATACAGGGAGGACTCAGGCCCCGATTTACAAATGGGCGGACTAGGCATTTGCCCAGGGCGCCAGTTTTTGAGGGGCGGCGGCCGGCGGATCGAGTAATTATGGCCTGCGTGAATTACGTCTTAAATTAATTCCACTCAAATTACTTTTACATTCCACAAATTATTCCAATTGTTTTATTAGCCTATATAAAACCTTTAAACTATTCTAACTTTAAAACCTGAATTTAATATATATATTTAAATTTTATGAAGAAAATGTGTCTTATTTCCAAAATTATTTAGTTACATACAAACTATCAAACTGAACCAACGGCTTTTAAATAAAAATAAAAACAGCCTGATTCTTATTTGGCTGTTACCTGTATTTGGCTTGATAAGTTTAATTATGAGAATTAACTGTATTTGTATAATGTGCTGTTTTAAAACTAATATTCTTGAAAACTGTAATATTTAATTTGTAAAGAATTATTTTTTAGAGGAACAGAAAGCGAGCAGGGGGGGGGGGGGGGGTAAATATTGTTTGCCCAGGACGCTAACTACTTGAAATCTATGTAGGTTTGTTTAAATGCAGGTCGTTGACCCTTGCCACACGGGTTGTCTACCTCACAGGCGCTACCCCCATCTTCAATTCAACCCTTGAACACCTTACCTTACTCATATCTTATTTCTTCTCAATCATCGATTTAACTCCTTATTGTTAGGACTCTATGACAAGCATGCTCCCGTTCTGCAGGCAAGGGTTTCTTGCTCTCCTGCTCCGTGGTTAAACACTGAGATAAAAGCAACAATGGCCCGCCGTGATGCTTTGTTTCGCAGGTACACAGCAACAAAAGAGCAAACGGATTTCGAACAATACTGTCGTTTACGGAACAAAACTAAACAATTAATTAGAAACAGTAGGCTAAATTTAAATATATCAGAAATCAAACCAAAAACCTCAATACAGTTAATGCGTGGAATCAGTTACGTTCAATAGGAATAGGAAAAATTAAAGAACCTCATATTCCAACAATATCGCTGGGCACACTTAACCCTCATTTCACTGGTAAACAAATTAAAGTAACTCGACCCCAATCCGGAATCCCGTTACACGAAGATGGCAATTACTTCAATATTGAACCAACATTCTCATTGCGAACTGTCGGTATAAATGAAGTAAAACGAGTCTTAAAATCCATTAAATCTCAAGCGAAAGGAGCAGACCATATTCCAATAGGCTTCATAAAAATGTCTTCGGCGCAGTATTGCCATCATTACCCATATCTTCAATCTCTCTCTCTCTCTCTCTCTATATATATATAAAATAAGAGTTTTGTCTGTACATTGCTCAGAATTTGAAAAGAATGGTATTTCTGTATCGGTCGTGTCCACAGTAACAAGGAAATGCACTTTTTACTTTTCCGTAATTTCTGTCTGTCTGTCTGTCTGTCTGTCTGTCTGTCTGTCTGTCTGTATGTATGTATGTATGTATGTACACGCATCACTAGAAAACGGCTAAAGTGAATTTAACGAAAATTTGTATGCAAAGTCGGGGAATAAGTCGCTACAATCTAAGCTATGAATAATTTTATTCATGCTGATAGAAATGGTAGTTTACGGGAAGGCCTAAAATTTAATTTTCAAATATTTATGTTATTAGTGGTCCTATCTTAACAAAGGTTGATATGCAAAGTCCGGGAATAGGTCGCTATGATCTAGGTTATAAATAATTTTATTCACGCTAATTGAAATGGTAGTTTAGGGGAAGGCCTAAAATTTAATTCTTA
Source organism: Anabrus simplex (assembly GCF_040414725.1). Taxonomy (NCBI): domain Eukaryota; kingdom Metazoa; phylum Arthropoda; class Insecta; order Orthoptera; family Tettigoniidae; genus Anabrus; species Anabrus simplex. The sequence goes on along the minus strand of NC_090267.1, from coordinate 332,808,239 downwards.
AATATTTACGTCGTTAGTGGTCCTATCTCATTGGAAACTGGTATACAAAGTCGGAGAATATGCCACTACAATCTGGGCTGTAAATAATTTTATTCACGTTGAATGAAATGGTATTTTAGAGGAAGGCCGAAAATTTAATTCTCAAATATTTACATTATTAGTGGTCGTATAGATAAATACTACATAACCAAGGTTATATAGAATTAAATTTCCGACCATTTATGTCTTATACATTTTTACCGTACCGGCTATGATAACACAGATATTCATGAATTTGTATTTTTATTGCTAAGTCCATATCGACGCCGAGCCATGAAGAAATGGGTTAACAAAATGTAATGAAAATCGGTATATAGAGTCGGGGAATATGAATCTACAGTCTAAGCTATAAACAATTTTATTCACCCTGGATAAAATTATAGTTTAGGAGAAGGAGCCTAAAATTTAATTTTTAAAAACCTATGTTTTTGGTCCTATCGAAAGTACTACATAACAAAAGTTACAGAGAATACAATTTCCGATAATTTATGTTTTATTCAGTTTTACCGTACCGACTATTATGAGCGGTATTTCAGAGTCGGAAGAAAACTAAATGAGAAGGCCTACAATATCGAAAGCGCATAACATTGATCAACAATAACATTACATTGACCATTGTTTGTTGTGACGTTATTTGTCTATTATGCTGCCTCTCAACTCCGATAGATGGAATTTCTGCTGCGTACCGAGTATATTAGCCTGATTGAATATAGCCGGGGAGTTAGGAAACTTTCTTCCTTAGCATGCCGTTCCTCTGGTTCATACATTTTCTGATACAGCTGGTACGTAACACACTGGTTCATCATAGTATTCCAGTTATTCGATCCCTACTCTGACACGCTGTTTTGAATGAGCAGTGTGCATACTTAAGGCAGCGGCTGACTTAGTAGTAGTAGTAGTAGTAGCAGCAGTAGTGAAATGGAAATGGCGTATGGCTTTTAGTGCCGGGAGTGTCCGAGGACAAGTTCGGCTCGCCAGATGCAGGTCTTTAGATTTGACGCACGTAGGTGACCTGCGCGTCGTGATGAGGATGAAATGATGAAGAAGACGACACATACACCCAGCCCCAGTGCCAGCGAAATTAACCTGACCTTGCCGGGAATCGAACTCGTGACCCCTGTGGCCAAAAGCCAGCACGCTAACCGTTTAGCCATGGAGCCGGACAGTAGTAGCAGTAGTAATAGTAGTAGTAGTAGTAGTAGTAGTAGTAGTAGTAGTAGTAGTAGTAGTATGGCCTGGTCTAGAATAACAATTTAGGCCTATTCCAAATTATAGCACCACAATTCAGAAAAACTCAACATTCAACCCTGAAAAGAGCCGTTTCTTAAGAAAAGCTTCTTCTCCTTCACTTTTATTAAATTCTACATTCATTTAATTCCAAATTATCAGTGAAGAGGGTGTTTCTCCTCTGGCTCTGAGGAAAAATTTGCCTCCAAGTCAGATAGATTTTTCCGCTGCCAGTAGAGTGAATTGATATTTTCCGACTCATCGGGTACTCCTAGGAAACAGATTAGTAAAAGGGCAGAGTTTTTGCCCTGGGAATCTCCACTATTCGACCCTCTCCCCGCCGAAAAAAGACGAAGAGTGTTCACGAATCACGGCTGTCTGCGGCTTGGTCATTCCAGCTCTGGAACTTTGGACTCTCAGATCGGCAGTGTAGTCCTGTGCGTTAAAAGTGAGAACATGTGTGGTGTTTCATTTGATCGAGTATTTCATATGAAAGCATTGCTTTTAATCGCACCATTTCTACTGATGTCATTATAATGTATGTTCATTTCAGTCGGGAAAACCACTAAGACAGTCTTTCTGAGGATTTAAAAAGGCATGTGGAGAGTTAATGTCTACCATTATAATGAAAACTCCCCAACCTGATTGTGACTGATGGTATGCAAGCGGGTCTACCATTACAGTGAAAATTGTTAACTGAATCTTCATATGAGAAAAGATGTTTGTTGACTTCCCCGTCGCGTTTCTAGGGTAACGTTAAGAACTATGCAATTTAATACAATCTTGCTCACAACATCTACACTAGAATTCAGTATACAATGTAGAATTCCGTAGCGAAGCACGGGTACATCAGCTAGTTACTGTATAAATTCAGGAATTTTTCCAGACATGTGGAAGGATGCTCTAGTGATTCAAGTATTAAAGAACACCACATCAAATTATCCATCAGACTACCGCCCTATATCAATGCTCCCTCCGCTTGCGAAAGCCCTTGAACGACTAATACACGAGCAACTAACTGAATATCTCACAAATCATTCACTACTAGACCCATTGCAATCTGGCTTCAGGAAGGGCCACAGAACGACGACAGCACTTCTTCGGGTAACAGATAATATCAGGCTTGCTATGGATAAAAAAAGGCAGGTGACGGTACTCACGCTCCTTGATTTTAGCAGTGCATTTGATACAGTCAATATACAACTCCTCCTTTCAAAATTGTGCTCCCTTGGCTTCGACCGAAGTGCGCTCAATTTCTTTATATCCTACCTCACAAATCGTCGTCAGTGTGTCTCAGTAAACGATGTTAGTCCAAATGGGCTATCAGATCTGGCGTGCCTCAAGGATCTGTGCTAGGACCTTTATTATTCAGCCTGCATATCTATGATATTTCATCCCCCTTGTCCACTGTAAATACCATCTGTATGCTGATGACTTGCAGATATATTGCCATACTAGTGTAGATAGTATATGCGAAGCGATCCAACATATGAATACAGATCTACAACGACTCACAACGTATGCCAGAAACAATGCCTTACTCATCAACCCACGAAAGACCCAAAGCATAATAATTGGATACAAAAAATTACTATGTGCTCTAAATAGTAATCACAATCCTCCTCTAATTACCATTGATGATACCGAAGTGCTATATTCCAAGTCAGTTACAAACCTTGGGGTCACCCTAAATGAGACGCTGACCTGGAATGAGCATATAACTAATGTGTGCAGAAAAGTACATGCATCCATTTATCCTTTGAAGCGTCATAAAAATGTTCTCCCACTAGACCTTAAATTAAAACTCATAAAAAACACTTCTATTTCCAATCTTTGACTACTGTGATAGTTTATTGACTGACCTAACCAGTGAACAAGCAGCAAAGCTACAACGTGTACAGAACTCTTGCATTCGATTTACCTTCCAGCTCCGACATGATGCTCATATAACACCATACTACAAAAAGTTGGGATGGCTACGTTTAAATGACCGTAGAAAAACCCACCAAATGACCGTCGTCTATCAGTTGCTTTCTTCAAACAGCCCCACTTATCTATCGTCCAATTTTAGGCTTCTTTCTTCATTCCACGAAATTAACACTCGTTCCGGATCACTACTTGTAATAGCACCGCATCGAACAAATGCCTACAGCCATTCATTCCTGGTCTCTGCTTCGAGGTTATGGAATACGATCCCGGAAGATATTAAAAAGTCTTGCTCGTATAGGACATTTAAAACAGCCTACCGTAAATTCCTCCAGAGTACATACAGTTGACTCGAATGAATGTAAGAGTGAATGACGTGTGAATGACGTGTGAATGAAACCAAAAATTACGTACTAGATCTAAGTTCTTAGGATATCCCATTTACGTTCTTACTACTCTCATTTAATGCTATAGACTGTTCCTAGAAATAGACTAAAGAGTAACATTAATTTTAGTATACTCAGATTGTAACATACTAATATTCAGTTAATTTATTTTAGCCATATATATGAATACCTTTTCCTTTAAGCTACAGTGGTTGATCATATTATTAGGGCCACTAGGTGAAAAAGGAGGAATTTATGTTTGGATCATTATTCTCGTGTAAGTGTTTACTTATTGCTTATTTTTATAGTTTGATATTATTATTTACGCATTTCTAACGTAAATTCGACAATCAGCCCTACATTAAGGAGCCTGATAATGAAAACTCTGGTCAAGAATTGAGAAAGGCGCCAGTTATGTTACAGTTCCTTGCTGACTGTTGTTGGAGTAACACACGTGATTTATTGTAGATTTGTTTCCTTGCATCTCTTGTGCGAATTTTGCTCTCTATTTGATACAGTGAGGTGAAAAGAGTAGAATACAGTTAGTTATAGTTCGGTATATACTTAAAAATACTGGTATTTAGAAAACAAATATGGGGAAAGCTAAAGACCTTTCTCCCAGTAAAATTTCGGAAATAAAAACACTTGTAAAGAATACTGATTATTGGCATAGAAAAATAGCATCTATAACTTCTGTTTCAAAGTCAACAGTGGACAGAATTAAGAAAAAACTTGACCAAGGCATGAATTTGTCACCTAAACGGGTGGGTAAATGTGGCCATAAAAGAATCACTTCTCCACGAGCAGAGCGCCAATTAAGAAATATCGTCATTAAACACAGAAAAGCTCCAATGAAAGTCATTTCTACAAATATTCGACCAGCGGGGATCAACGTATCTTCAATGACAGCTCGTCGGAGGATCAAAGAGCTGGGTTTCGCTTGTCATCGTCCAGCAAAGAAACCACTACTGACACCAACCATGATGAAGAAGCGACTATTATGGGCAAAGCAACATCAAAATTGGACTGCTGATGATTGGAAAAGGGTAAGCTGTTTACAAAAATTATAATTTGTTTACTTCCTCCCTGTTATGCTCAACCGCACTTGGCGTAAACAGGTTTTTATACAAAACTACACATTTTTCAGGTTGCCTTTCGGATGAGTCATCAATACACATCCTTGATGACAGATCTGTATTTGTGTGGAGGCGCAAGAGTTATAAATACAATAGTGACGGCATTGTGAAGACCGTTAAGCACCCGTTAAGTATCATGGTGTGCTCCATCATCAGTAGTAATGGAACCGGCCGCCTGTATATTGTCGAAGGAACCATGAACCAACACCATTACATTAAGGTTCTAGAGAAACGGCTACTTCCACAAGTTCGTGAATGGTTCTCAGATGGCAAATTTGTGTTTATGCATGACTCTGCACCTTGTCACAAGGCTAAAACTGTGACAAAGTTCCTTCTGGACAACAAAGTGAAGATTCTGGTCTGGCCTGGCAATTCTCCTGACCTCAATTCGATCGAGAACCTTTGGGTGCTAATGAAGAGGAAAATTTGTGCTCATAATATCACGAATAAGATCCAACTGATCGAAAGACTAATCAATGTGTGCCATCATCATGATGAAATTAAAAATAGCTGCCTCAGATGCATTTATAGTATGCCAGATAGAGCCCAAGCGGTAATTGCTGCGAAGGGAGGTGTTACAAAATATTAGATTTTCCTAGTTTCCTTAGTTTTTCTTGATTTTTATTAACAATTCAAATGTGAAATTGTGTAATATGTTTGTCAAAAGTCAATTTTAGATTGATTAAATGTGTATCAGTGAAGTTTAATTGTGGATGTCCTATAAAGATTGAAAATTACAACTTTCACCTAGTGGCCCTATTAATATGATCAACCACTGTAGTTGTAGATATATTCTTTAGGTTATAAGTTGATACTTTTTTGTTATTATCCACTCTCCATTTATCCTATAATTTTTCATTAGTAGTAATCTTAATTAATTGCATTATTGTAATTCCTTATCTGACTTACATATCTCAATAACAGTAATTGATTACAATGATATTTTAGATTAATACTGTAAAAATAAAAAAAATTGAATGTGGTTAATTGTAAGAGAAGGCAAAGAGCCCTAACTTCGCCACTTAATAAAGACACAAATAATAATAATAATAATAATAATAATAATAATAATAATAATAATAATAATAATAATAATAATAATAATAATAATAATAATAATAATAATAATAATAATTTCCTGGACATCGTCGTTACTTCATATTTTCTCAACCGCCATATTTCATATTTGCTTTACAGTTTCTGAAGCCGTCCGTGTCTCCGCCATGACATCATCTACGCAGGTGTTGTATCCAACTGGTCCCTTTTGGCTGCTCTGCACCTCTCACTTCCTTGGTACTCTATTATTCTAAGTTATATCCATTTACTATTACGTAAACTTGTCAGCCCGACCGGGAACCGAACTCATGTGTCCTGCAATCGCACTCCAGTGCCTTACCCCGAGACCACACTTCATTGTCGAGCAAATATCCAGAAATCATGAGTAATAATAATAATAATAATAATAATAATAATAATAATAATAATAATAATAATAATAATCGTATGAAATGCAATAAATGAAAGTCTTAATAAAATCCATTTCTACAAATAAAATTATCGTGAAGTTTCGTTTAGCATGTACCCTACTATGTCCGCCTCTATGGTGTACTGGTTAGTGTGTTTAGTTGCCACCCCTGGAGGCCCTGGTCCGATACTCGTGGGAGGGTTTTTTTAACCCCCTGTGACCTACCCTTGGCTACGCCCCTGCCCAAGGAGAATGGAAGTATGAATACCAAATATGAATTGGGCTATAAGTCGCTTATTGTAACGTTTTATTGTACACATACTTACGTCCATGTCTGTATATACAGTAGTATATGCCGAAGAGGCCGTATCCCCCGCTAGTAGAACTAACATCAAATACCACGACCACTCGGAAAAATGTTATATGTTTGAGACTATGTGTACAATTGACATGGATGGGGACATTTTTATTTATATATGGAAACAAAAGTAATATATACACGTGATGTGAGTATAATGGTGTGTCAGTAAGAAAGACGAAAACGCGTTGCTTCTGCGCAGGCGACGTCACGCGGGGAGCACTGCGAAAAACTGGCTCCACGGTTACATGGCTTGCCGCAGTTGTATTTTTAGTGAGATAAACATGCGTTATGTATTGAAATACGTGCCGCATATAATTGAAGCTTTGTTATTCTTCTCATTAATCTGCTCGGATCACACTTTTGAAAATGCCGGGCTATGCAGTAGAAGGCTGTTTAAGCTCTTGCAGGAAAACCAAAGGATCAAACACAAAATATTTTTCATCCGCGAAAAGTGAACACCTTGCCAGATTGTGGGAAAACGCCTGTCGGTGCAATGATAAATTTAGTGCGAAACTGGTTACGTATTTATAACATATGATAAATTATTATTGTCTTTATTCAATACATGCTGTGTTAAGTTAATACAAAGTTTGTTATTACTGTAGGTCGAGTTTGCTCGCTTCATTTCGCCATGACGTGCTTTGAAATCCCTTTAAGACAACATCTTCTAAATTATCGGAATGAAAACAGCCGGCTATTAAAACCGGATGCATGAGTATATAGGCCTAACTCCTAATGGTGTCAGGAAGGTTGAGAGGAAAAAAACAGAGAAATAGACACAAGGATCTAGCTGAGCTTCTAGGATCGCCGGCTGCTGAGTGAAGAAACACAACAAATACATGTTTAAATGTTATATAACATTCCCCGTTTTTTTCAACTAAAAGAACTAAGGAGTTGGATGATTTGAGAAGAAAGACCCTACCACTGGAAAGAGAAATAGTGACCTAATGAAAAATATGAACAGCTATTGAAGAATGAATGGGAATTACTACAACAACTAAAAAAGGCAAATGATATTTCTGAGAGAATTATTTCAATGTTCGGACATACTTTTTCTCCAGGGAAAATAGAAGTTTTAATGAACCGTGAAAATAAAATAAAAGAATTCGTTGGACTTCAGACGATAAATGAAATGAAATGCCGTATGGCTTTTAGTGCCGGGAGTGTCCGGGGACATGTTCGGCTCGCCAGGTGCAGGTCTTTTGATTTGACTCCCGTAGGAGACCTGCGCTTCGTGATGAGATTGAAATGATGATGAATACGACACACACACCCAGCCCCCGTGCCAACGAAATTAACCAATAATGGTTAAAATTCTCGACCCTGCCGGGAATCGAACCCGGGACTCCTGTGGCCAAAGGCCAGCACGCTAACCATTTAGCCATGGACCCGGACTTCAGACGATATATCAGCAGCTATATCATTGCGAAGTGTCAGTCCAAAGACATACCGTTGCCTAAGAGCCCGCCATTACCCGTTTCTGACTCCTTCAACATTGAACTCATGGGCAGCATGTATCATTGTAGAACAGGGTATACTACGCGATTTGTTTTAATGGAATCCAAGGCCCGTGAATTAAGCCGCCAAGAGCATTTAACTGTTCTGGTATTTGATGAAATGTATTTATCGAATGAAATTTGCATCGATAAGAAACTGTAACAGAGAGTAGGACCACACAAGACTAGTCAAATTGTCATAGCTTAGAGGCTTAGTTAAAGTGTGGATGACTCCAGGGCGCATGAATATGCTCGAAGCTTTCGAAGTTATGCTATCAACAGAAACATAAGCAGGAAAGCTTGAAATACATTGCTGGCTATATCGCTCACAATTTTCGCAACAAATATTCCTATTTAGGTACAACTGTTCGGCAGCCATAAACAAACAAACTGGTTCCAATGTGTCTCAAGAGGAAATTTAATGAGTTCCAGTTACGAGTTACTGAAAGTTACAAATATACTGGAGAAATAATGTAATGACCTTCGCCGTAACTATCTTTGCGGGGAACCCTACATATTTGACAAAATAATAGAGAGAACCATGAAGCAATTACCGCCAACGGTGAAAATTCCTCGAGAAGTGATTTTGACCTTAGCGCACACAAGATCTTGTGTTCGCTTAAAACGGTTAAACATGAAGAAAATTAGATAATATACTCCGAGAGAAACGTCCAAGAAAATGTCAAACATTATAAACTGCTAGAGCTATAACGTTTATGTGTAAGGCATTCATTACATGAATGTAAGAGTAAAATACTTACGAGGGAACACATACATGTGTTACACTCGGATTCGGTTGAAATTTGGTAGAAATATTCGTGGGAGGCAGTAGAATGCTAAGGTGAAAACTGCATGTGCCCAGCGCACGTTTAAACGCTAAAATTGAACAAGTAAATAGTCGTAAAATTAGAAGCGCCGCGGGAGTATCGGGGTGTGGCGGAGAGGTAGGGAGGAGCGAAGGAGCGGACGTGAGCCAACCGGGCTGTGTCGAGCTGCCAGCAGCCAGGTAGCGTACAGTTAGCGCGTTCCCCTTAACTTCCCGATCAGATGTGCAAAACGTAAATATGAAAACAGCACACGAAACAAGTGTACAAAGGATGACGTTTGAACAACGATGCCAATAAGGTTTGAAAAATTCACGCCCGAGTTCTTGTTACTCGTTGTAATTAGTGCAATAGTGATTGTTTACAAAAGGTGGACAAGGCACAGATACTGTGTGCACCATGCACATCTTACAGCGCTGTCGCTTTTACAAGTATTACATTGATTATAGGAAGGCTCTTCTTTGAAGCAATAACCGACTGGATTAACAAATTGTGAAGGTTTCTTGTTAACATAGCCACATTTGTACCAACTGTGCTGCTACATGCTACGAAAACGCGGAGAGGAGAACTGGTTGTGCGTCAAAGATTCCACTTTTAAAAGGTTGTTCCTTAAATGTACCTTGATGTCTAACGAGTTTAACAAAATTAAATCGTACAAAATACGTATAAATTGCTTCCAAATGCGGAAGCCCAAAACATCTAACGGGTGGGTAAGTCCAGTGGCTCATTCCGGAATTGTTTGAACATTAATGATTTTCTTACTCCCTATTTTAGCATTTAAAATATTTCCTTCTTTCTGTCCGGTCCAGGAATCGAGAACTAAAACACTGTACTCTGGTACTAGCTCACAATAAACATCCCGTAACCATTCCTGTAAAAGTTCTTTGGTCAATTTTCCAGACTTTGAAGGCAAAGTGTACACATTTGGTGCGGTAAATAGTTTTTTTTAATATTAGGACCAAATTTGCCATTTTTTCTTTCAAGACCACTAGCAACTTCGGCAGGAGTTGTCCATCTGCCCAAATTATTGGCTGTATTGTGTAGCTATGAGTGAGTGAATTCATAGATTGTGCTTCCGATAATAAGACTTTTTCTCCTCGTTCATTATGGGTCCTGCCAGAATGGAACTCTTCATGAAAACCAGACTGATCAGTATTAAACACGCACTCTGGGCCGTGACTTTCTATTAATTTCGACACTTGTTCCACAAACAGTGTCGCGTTACAGTTAGTATCTTCTTGTTCAAATTGGTACTTTTAGATACGAATTTGCAAACCTTTCTTGATCCAATTTTGAATTTCTTTTTAAAACTCATTACCCAGGAATGAGACGCTCGAAACGTGTCGTAGCTAACTAGACGAGCCTACTTTAAGGCCCAGTTTTTAATATTTATATCGTGAACAATTTTGTTTCGTTGTCTACTTTCTTTGAACTTTTGATAAGTCTTCTTCGTAACAAATTTAATTTTTTCTCCCATTGTGCCACCGTTTTCCAACTGTTGCTACCACGTGTAAAGCTCTTCCAGGCACTTTTATTTACGAAACCTGTGTTTCACTGATGCGAAGCTCCTCTGTTTCGCCAATATTTGATGACCTTCTTCTTAGTTATTGTGATTAGGCATCGTTCAGGCGTTGTTGTGGATGCAGGGTTAGGAGCAACATTTTTGGAGACGAGGTCAAATATCGATGTTTCAATATTGTCTTCCTCGAAAACAAAGTCATCATCTGGCATATCCAATGTGCCATCCAGTTCGACTGTCACATCGGTATCCAAAACCCTGCCGGCAATTATACTTGTAAAACGGAGACAAGAACGCAATTCCTGTGAACGCTTGTTTTTATCGTAAAAGTAAATATATATAACTAGATTGATCTACTTACGATATAATTCCAATCCCAAATTCCTTTCATCTTCAGAAAATGGGGTCTTTTTTGTCACACTCTGCAAAACAATTCTGAAGGCACACTACTACATTCAACGGATTGAATGACTTCTGTAGTGGGCGTTTTGTTGTATCTAGGTGTAAAAAAATCAATTATTACCATGCATGGTTAAAGTAAATATACAGTCAGCATTCATAAAAATGACTATAAGAACGTCCGATTTTACCTGTCATGGTAAGAACGTTGTCTCATCGGACGACTAATCAATGTGCACCTCTTGATCTGCTTTGACGTTTCTAATCGGGAAGATACGAGGTATGTGCGAATTGCGATATAGTAAAAAAAGAGTGGTCGGGAAGGGGGGGGGGGGTGGTGGTGGTCATTCATTCGACTCGAGCGAGCAGCCCGACTATACGCTGCTCACGTCCGCTGCTTCGCTCTTCCCTACCTCTCTGCCACACCCCGATACTCCCACGGCACTTTTAAATTTACGACTATTTATTTGATCAATTTTGGCGTTTAAACTTGCGCTGGGCACATGCAGTTTTCACCGTAGCATTCTACTGCATCCCACAAATATTCCTACCAAATTTCAACCGAATCCGAGTGTAACACATGTATGTGTTCCCTCGTTAGAATATGAATGACATAATAATAAACTGACTGTATTGACATATTAGTGGTCTCTCGATTGTAAACGAATACATTTTGAACGACGCGCCCTCTTCACAGAGCGAGAAATGTTACCGCCTTCCTTACTTTGCTACCAGGGTGACGTCACTGCGGATGCGCAGTGACACACCATTATACTTGAACATGCATATATATATACATACATGCGCTGAGTGGTTAACATTTTTGTTAAAGAAAATATCAATCAGTCCCGTAGTTCTTCATTCAGCTTCAATCAAATATTGTGACGAAAGTTTTCATATCTCCACGACTACTTCTTTTCATATTCAGATTCAAGGGGAATGTTCTGCCTCTAGCCACCTCGCAAAAATTCTGGCTCAATAATCCGAGCTATAAAAAGGCAGGCTAGTCGCGGACAGAGAGTCAGTGTTGGTGATGGACTCGGGGTCACAGTTAGTCTCCGTGGTGGAGTCAGTGTGAGACTCAGTGTGTTGGGGTTCGGTGGCTGGGCTGAGGGCGACAGAGGTGTTGGCTGTCAATAGTGTCCCACCGAGGTCTGAACGAGGAGCTGTTGTGGTGTCGGAGAATCCAGTCAGTAGGTGGGCTGGAGACGACGGAACGGAGGACGTGTACTACCTGAGAGTACTAGGTGTTTTGAGTATTTCTGTGGACTGAGGATCGCCGTGAGTAAGCGAGGAAACCCGCTATCGTGAGTGTGAGCGTAAATAGGCCTGTGTTAATGTTTGCTGTTGTGAGTATCGTCCTGCTGTTGAATACTGTTGAGCTGTTTAGTTGTTCACTGCATGTGACTGTGTGAGTTACTGGACTGTCTGTGGAGTCGAACCAACGAACAGTCATTGTGTGGGCCGTAGCCCGATTTCAGATCCAGCGGTCTACACACAGCTGCTGTATGAGGTGACTGGACTTGGGGAAGTGAAAGTAAGGATTAAGCGTCCCCAGGTATAGCAACGGGCCGGACAGCCTGCTGTGCCGTAAGGAAGGGAGATACTTGTATATAGACTTGTAAGTATGGCCATTCATAGCTGATTGGAATTGTGTGTGTGTGTGTACACTTATTGGGTCATCCTGACATAAATTAGAGTATTGAAACAGACGGAGTTTTATTCGTAACAATATATATCTAGCCTACTGTCATTCTGAACGCATATAGATCAAATAACTATAGTTCTATAGAATCAGTCAAAATAGTTGTTTTTACAATTTGTACATAGAGGAATTGCCACCGAACTGAGTGGCCGCGCTACGGCTATGGAGCCAAGCTCTGCATTCGGGAGACGTGTGAGCTGTCGGCTGTCTTGAAAATTGTTTTCTGTGGTTTCCCATTTTCATTTCCAGGTAAATGACGGGACAGTTCATATTCATTGGCCATAACCGATTCCTTCCACAACCTTACGCAATTTCATTCATCATCGTTCATTTCATCTTCATGAGCTCTTCAATTGAGGTTGACGCCAGAAAGTGCACCCGGCCGTAAAATCTTGCCATATAAATTCATCTCGCCTCGTCCCCGAACCCGTATCAAGAAATGAGGCTAAGCGGTAGACAAATAACAGCGTAGAGGAATAATTGTCTTGCGGTTGTATCTATCAGTAGTTATTATTATATTGTGTTGAGTGCAATTCAGCACAGCCGTTTTTCGTAACTCACACAAGAGCTGTAACAATGTTTATTTTACAATAATGGAAGCAATTGAAATTGATATCAAAATATCATATTTTAGTTAGAATATGTTATTTTTATGATGTGTAGTGCACCTGAGATCGTATTATACACAACTTTTGCTGAATATTTAACTTTTATCTCACATTTATTCGACAACAACGTATGATGCCTATAAGAAGTTGGTATAGCAACAGTCAGTCAACTGAGTTTCGAACGAGTTATCATCATCATTTTCCATTATCCAGCTTTAGCCGTGTAGGGGCAAATATGGTTCTTCTCCACTTTCTTCGGTCCTTCCACCACTCCTCCAACACTGTATCCCAGTCCAGGTTTCTTTCTCTAATACTACGTGGGATTGGGTCCTTCCATCTCAATCGTGGTCGTCCGCGGCCTCTCCTTCTTTGCATTTCCATCACCTGTTTTGGCGTTCTTTCATGTGGCCAAACCATCTTAGTAAGCTCTTCTCTATTCTATTCTATCATTCATTTTTTCCACTCCAATTTCTTCCCGGATTTTCTCATTCCTTATTTTGTCTCTTCTATTCTTTTGTATCATACTCCTCAAGAACTTCATTTCGGCTGCCTGTGTTCGACTCTCATCCTTTGTCATTGTCCAAGTTTCTACTCCGTAAGTTGTTATGGGTACGCAATACATCTTGCACATAGTTTCCTTTGCTTCCATTGGCGTATCTTTGTCCCAAAACATGTTTCTTACACTAAGGAAGAAACAGCTTCCAGCTTAAATCCTCTTACTAATTTCAGCATCCAGTCGAGCATTCACCATTAATTCACTTCCCAGGTATTTGAACGTCTCCACTACTTCTAGGGGCTTGTCTGCAAGTCTAATCTGACCTTTCCCTTCTTTCTCCCCTCTAGTCATAACAAGTTTTACTCCTTTCTACACTTATTTTCAATCCACATTCTTCGATCTTCCCACTAACCACATTCAACTGTTCTTGAGCCTTCATATCCTCTTCCCCCCAAATCATAATATCATCTGCAAATTACATTATGTTAATTTATCTTCCTCCATATGTCGCTTTTGCTGTTCTCATGATGCCATTCATTACTATTGTAACCAGAATTGGCGATAGAACACTTCGAAGGGTAGTTCGTGGAACGTCATACTTCTTTGCAGCCACAGCTACTGGCATTTCACGCGAGATATCCGCAGCTGCATCCTCCAACTGCTTTGCATCATAAGCCCAAAATGTTTTCTTTTCTGAAGGCATTCTGGAACCTGCAGGCAATGTCGCGAAGAAGTTAACATTAGAAAACCACTATAAGGCCTTTATGATAGAAATACCAGTGAAATAGCACCCCCTCTCATTTCAAATTACTTTCAATTTTCTCCAGAAAATTAACTGAAACCTCTGTGAATAGGCTGGTCGAAAGTGACCGGGATGTGATTCAGTAGTGGCCACTACTTGTATATAACAGCGAAATTAAGACAATATTAAGTGGATTCATGTACGAGTTCATGGAAAGCAAAATCAAGTTGATATGTTTGTAACGTTCCTATCCCAGTAGTGGCCACAAAACCTCATAGCAAAAGTAAGAGCTATTTCGAGCTAAAACCATTACAAACATTATCTACATATTTGATGATGTGGTTACAGTATAAAAATTCTATTTCAGATGGTTGCTTTCTTCCATAACAAACAAAATCTCATACTTACTTTCTTAAGAAGTGTTAGGAGACAGCTGAAATCTAATGACCTGAGGTCGCCATATTGAACTCATGATAGCAAAATCCCATGATGCTGAGCACTATGTTCGTTCTAATTCTTACCACTAGATGGCATAAGCTCCATGTTCTGCAAGTTTAAAGCTAATAGGAAGTCTCCAATTCTTATTATTTCATATTTTATCCTTGAGGTGGCCACTACTGGTGTCTTTACCTTAGTATATTCATTCTTTAAATCCAGAAATTAAGTCATTGTTCTTAGTGAACTTTACAGTTTCGGAAATACTTACTCGAATATTACAGTACTGTTAGTTCACACTTCAGTCTTACACAGTCAAATAATGACCCATACACAGATTTTAAAGAGTCTAGAAGTTCATCTGGAAATATTATTCTGTAGTTAAACTTTGGATGGCACACAAACTGAAGAAAACAAAATTTTGAAACTGAGCCCTATCTTGAGCATCCAGAACAGGTCCATAATAAAAAAAACCAAACCCCTTGGCACTACAGCCCTTGAAGGGCCTTGGCCTACCAAGCGACCGCTGCTCAACCCGAAGGCCTGCAGATTACGAGGTGTCGTGTGGTCAGCAAGACAAATCCTCTCGGCTTGGCTTTCGAGACCGGGTCCGCTATCTCACCGTCAGATAGCTCCTCAATGCTAATCACGTAGGCTGAGTGAACCTCGAACCAGCCCTCAGGTCCAGGTGCCTCAAGAAATTATATGTAATTTCCCTTGTTTAAAGAGTCGCCTGATTCATCACGGCACCTCACTGTGTGTGCTTGTATAGCCAAGAAGCAAAAAGCATCAATTAATCTTCTTAGCATATCCCTTTTCTTCTATACTTCTCATTGTTTATTTACATTAGCTCTGTGGAGGGAATCAACACGAACGTCGATTTCCCCGCTTTCCAAAATGTTTGCACACGCGGGCATAGAACGCGTAGGTTTGCTGTTATAAACGTTTTTCCAATATCAGATAATCGGTGTCGGTACTCCAAATTAACACCAAAATGCATAAAAACATACCGACAAAACATTACAATCACCACAGTTGGCTTAATAATGCTCCTGACCCGTTAAATAATGCAGGGAAAGATTGTGCATGATCGCTACAATTTCTTCTGCGGAACTGCAGCCGCACGCAAGGTTGCGATGTTTCTCCGCATCCCCACCACTCCCATTCCAGACAACATCGAGGATTAAAAAAAAAAAAAAAAAAAAATATATATATATATATATATATATATATATAAAAATATAAAAAAAATACTAATGGCGTTAAGCCTCGGAAGACCATGCGGCCAGAAACATTGAAAGTTGAGTGCGGGTTCCAGCCAGCCAGCAACTTTCAACCCTGCTTTCAACTCTCTACGTCGTTGGTTAAAACGATCATTTGTTCATAATATTAAAGGATACAGTCCACTGTGTTAAATATCAAGCAATTTCACGTTAAACGATGCATCTTCTGCTTTATTTGAAAGCGTGCGCGGCACGCATCGCGCCTTAAGACCGAACGCACGTGAATTGCATAACTTACTTCGGAAACGCCACAAATGACTAACGGGTACCTCAGCCCTCCGCGAACTTTAAAATATATGAGGCTGAGTACCGGGCTTTAACTCATAAGAAGAGAAATAGTTGTAAACAACCTTCACACTTGGTATTTTCCAGAAGAAAAAAAAAAAAAAAAAAACTGCTTCAATTCCACCTTGCTGGGCTTCAATTTGAAGTACGGACAGCCGGTTGTTCATGCCAAATTTGACAGTTTTATGTTTGTACAATTAATTATGAAGTTTTCTTTGTGACTTTTAAGCATGCCATCTCGCTTAGCAGTCTCAAAGAGACTTCTTAAGTACTGGCCTTAAAATCGGTGAAAATTGTGTTCCTATACTTCTACAATAATTTGCCTCATCTGCACAGATAGGGACAACATTGAATGCAGATTTTTGATACACACATTTTCTTTTGGATAAAACAGTACCAGTATCACTAGTCTGAGGATGATGATGTTTTGGTGTCCTAGCTGCAGCTGTCACTTGTTTGAGTGAGAAGAAAGTCTGAATACTGAAGGTACAGATTTAGACAGAAGAAACCTATAAATTTTGTTCCCAAATGCCTGCTACAAACCATTGACGGTTCCGAAGGAGTTCACACAGTACCTGGTTTATCACCTTGTCAAGAAAGAGCTGAAATCCACTTAGTTTTTGATTAACAGGAAACTTATGAAACAAATTGGATTTACACTTTCCCTTACGAAATGTACAAAACAGAAGACAGCAGTAAACCATTTTTACGAAAATGCTCATTAAAACAACCATTACTTGCAATGTCACTAATGACTGTAATGAATTAAACACGCACGAATGCTGAAATTAGGGTGGTACAACCACATTACAATGTACCTCGGCTTTTTACAAAATAATTCATGTAGACTTCATGAATAGAATAGAATACAATAGAATGGAGCATCATTTTTAGCACAGAGCTGCTTATATTTCCCAACTTTGTATAATAACATAGGCAACGCTTAATACACATCTCATCTACACACATTACCAACCACTACGTAACATGGAGAAAAGAGTACATCCCTCCACGTAGGGCTGACAATGTATACCTGGGCCAAATCCAAATGAAGTGCTCAAACAATTTTTGCTTAAAACACTTTATTAAATACAATAGATGCACAAATATATGCTCAATTTATTACAATATTGCAAATATTTGTAGCAAAATATACTTTCAATAAACAACAGTACTGTATATTATGAAAAATGCATAATAATACTTGAGCATACAATGTATTATAACACTCAAAAGATCTTAAATGGTCTGGATACATGATGTGATACAAATCCAAAGTAATGAATTGGCTGCTCTGAACCTGTTCAACATTACCTGAGATTTCAGACCTTAGTTTGGGTGTTAATCTTTCCTACCAATGCAAATTGCTATTCACTTTCAAATTTCATCTCTGAAAGATACAACTTTTGTCATCCATTGTGCATTTTTCTCTCTCTCAACATTTTTACCCTCTTTTTATGAAGTGTACTTTCATTTGTATGTCAATTTCTATCGAATAGTTCTCAGAAATCTGGAGGCTCCAAATTTTCAATCCTATGGCAAATTATATTAGCAATTTCTTCACTGATAAAATTTACATTTATGTGTAGACCCGCATCACATATACTCAATGGGATACATTTATTACATTTCTTTACACAATGAATGTTCATTACTCTATTTTTCAATGACTAGTCTTCTGGCAAGTTTGAAACTTATTCTGATTAAGCCTATGCAACACTACTGATGGATTGCTATAAATAGGAAATGTAGACTCTAAACTGCTAATGATGACAGAAGAAAGTAATTCAAATTTTATGACAGTTTGAACCAAGCCTTTTTCCCGTTCTACAAGCTAATGTTTGTGTAAACACGTAAAACACATATCAAAGTTCTTCGATACCACAACACACAGTACTGTACAGTATTTCTACTCTTAAAACTGTACAACTTCTAAAAATTATCTAGGTTCTTATTCACTGATATAATTTTTTTCTCTACCACACATCTAAGATGAAGATGATGCTGGACATATTCAGACTGATAACACAAATGATGGCTAAATTCCAATTGTGCTGCTGTCTAGCAACAAACTCGGAATTCTGCTGGATGGTATGGCCGAGTTAATTTAATTTTGTCAGATGACGCCGAGTGTGCTACCTGGACCACAACACCAGGCAGTGAAATATTTTAACCAACGTTAAGAAAGGGATTGACAATAATTGATAATCATGGTTTTACAGCATAATTACTATAACAACAGAAAGAAAGTTGTGTGATATATCATGAACGAGTCACATCCTAATTGTCAGGTACCTTTAAATGAAACTGCCTTGAAAATTGGTCGGTTAAAAGATTGTTATTTGGTAGCACGGGAGGTATTACAAAATACACATGGAATATTTTGAAAGGGATAGGTATCCCTTGAAATACATCCAACAATATAATCACAATGGGCATTATCAAAGACTCACTATGCATTCTGCACCATCACCTCTATTTTTCATGCTTGTCAATCAAGTTCTATGAAGTGCGAGTTTTAAACAGGTCCATTGGCGGTTGGTGCATGAAGGGCTTTCAGGTGCCGCCCTGCCGTCTTTTCAAAAACACTTCACATAATTTCACTCTGTAACTGATTACATAAAGAGACGGACAAATGTAGCGAAGTCAAACTTACGGTGGTGTGCTATTCAATTATACAATATAATCTTTATTATTTTGGTTGTAATCATTTCGCCTTTCTATTTTCAAAGATATGGCAAAGGCTTTCAGACCGTGGCTGCTGTCCAGCAACTCTTTAGTCTTAAGGTGCTCGGGCTGTGGCAGGAAAGCCCTCAGTAGGTTCCTCGAGTTAGCTAATGTGCAGGGTGCAGGAGCCTGGAAGGATGATATGAGCATGTCAGGGGAAGGAAGAGTGCAGGCGGGTGTAGGGTCTGTCCGGTGGAGCCCCCAGTAACATCGCCAATCACATTACAATGTACCTAGGCATTTTCCCCCATGTCTCACATTAACTGTTGTTACAAAAAAATTTACAAAACAATGAATTCCATTATACTGACTACTGAAACAATTCAGTTCTACAAAGAAGCTAAAATAAAGATTTAAGGTAACCATCATTTGTAGGTTGGTCAAATTAAGTCTTCATGCTTTGAGAAAGCCTAGAAAAATTTGTGTGTGCACTGTTTTCATGAATAATGTTATTGAGGTTTGAGATCAGTGAAACAGTTCAGTGCCATTATAGTTGTGATTGCAGTAACTGTTAATGTGTGTGTATAAATACCATTGTAGTATAGTTCATTAATTACTGTTATAGTGCAAGTGTTCAGCAGATAAAACTACCATATTAGCTTAAATACCAGTGTACATTATACCTTCAGTATTTAAGTACTGTGTTAATATTTTCATTTGTGTGTTGTGTTTATCTGCCTAGTTGAAAACTAAATGTTAAGGTCTTAATTTAAGAAGACAACGTAGATGAATTCTGTAAGTAGAATATTAAGTAGCAGCAGGAATTTAAGTTTTGAACCTAGGCTAGAATTAAAGAATTATGAATGTTTGTATACTGAAATGCTGATGGGCCAGTTCTACATAGATCTGAACTCCCCTACTTGTGATCAAAAAAGCTGCAGTGATGCATCAGCGCTATAACCGACTTGATTAATTAGGTGACTGTTTAGCTCTTCAGAGAACAGTAACAACCTTTAACCAATACAGAAATATCTATTTATTTACAAGGAAGATTAAAAAGAAGACATTTCATAGCATCTTTACATGTTCTGGAAAATCCTACTTCATTAACAGGAACATCATGTCAAGATCTAGTACTTTTCAGAGGGTGTATTTGTGAAGATTCAACCTCCATCTCTGCCTACCTCCCATCAACAAATGTACACTTCCATTACTTTCTGTTCTATAAAAATTTAGTCATAAAACACTCTAAATTCACCTTTACATGTAATAAATAAATAAAATACAACACAACCTGTACAAAGAGATATTCTACATTTTTAAAATATACTCTTAAAATCATGTTCAGGTAGGCAGTGTCCTTTGAGTGAGGTAGATAATAAATGTGTTTTCAACAAACGTCAAAAACAATTTTTGGAATCATTTCAGATACCTCAAGGAAAACTAAATGTATATATTTCTTTATAAAAACAACAATTCTTCTAGATCACTTAAAATTCATGTAAGCTACCTTTCACACCACACCCATTAAAATAGTCCGAAGTTCACTAGTTGATTGAGACTGTCGTGGGATTCAACAGTCAAACTATCACTAGGGCTCAGATTTCTATGACTTAAAATTTCAGAAAATACACCTGCACGTATGCCCTAAAACATACCCAAACATGACAGAATCACATTTCTAACAATGTTTTGTCCCTTTTCACTTCAACAATTTTCTACTTGCAAAAACTTCAACTACAAAATAGTTCTTTAAAAAATCCTTCACTCAAACAAAATCCTTTGGCATTGTTGGGATAAAACATTCGAATAATACTCTGAAAATGGCAGCAAGTATTATAAATGACCATAAATAATCTTTTATACAATTTTTTAAGCTCAAATATGACTTAATGACAAAAAATCACATTTTATATTACCACTAAAAACCATATCACCGTGTTCATGAAAGCTGTGAACGAAGACCACGATAAAAATATAAGGTCATAGAAATCCGAGCCCTAACTATCACTCTTACACTCTGAAAGCAGGTTGAAACTTATACAAACATGAACTCCAACTCAAGCACTTTTTGATGATTCACTCTTCTAGTAAACACTCTATAAAAATTGTATTCTATGAGATTCAGAGCACCAAGAATATACTATACATGAAATTTATAAGCCATAAAATTAAGAATTTCACCTATATATTAAAAATTAAACTATTTAAAATGAATCAAAAGTAAATGAGCAAATATTCAAAGCCACACTGAGGGGTACAGTAACACATATTCCAAAAACCCACACACATTACTGAGCTAAGATCAAGACAGTCTTTCAACAGATTTAAAATTACAGCAATTGAAACAAGATGTATAATAGGTATTATTACAAACCACAAATATGGTAAATATGTCATACATTTTAAAACAGATGATTTACAATATACAGTAAGGGTTCCAATTACAGGCAGGTAGATATAACAGGTATTTACACACAGGATTCTTATCATGACTGTAAGATCACTCTGTATTGGTCTCGGGCTACATTATCGAAGTTATAAAAGCCACTCACTTTTAATAAATATAGCAATCATATAAATTTGATTCCATTTCATGTACACACCTGTTACATAATTGCATGAAATGACCAAATGACCAGCAGAAGCCGATTACTAGCCATCCCTTTCCCGACTTCTTGAGACATATATGTAGGCAAATCAAGAAGTATCTGCAAATTTGCTCTAATTGTCTTCAGGTTGGCTCTATGGCGTAGCGTGCTCATCGGCCGCTAGATGGCACCGCTGGGTAGGTTTCAGCGTTATCAGTTCAGTACAGCTTGCGCTGTTGCGATGTAAAGATGCCTGCACCACTCTCTGTTTGCACCAAGGAAGAACAGCATTCTGTAATCTGTGTTTTGTGGTCTGAAGGTGTACCAGGATCAGAAATTCATAGAAGACTTTCAGCACAATACGGGGACAATGTTCAATGTTTTGCCACAATGAAGTGTATCAGTGGATTGAACAGTTCAAAAGGGGTCCACTAGCATGAAGGATGAGGAAAAAAACACCTCAAATGCAGCATCTGAAGAATTTGAGCGGTGTTTGTGAAACGGTGGACCATGTGCATTGAAAAGCAGGGTGATTACCTTGAAAAATGTTATCAATAAAAAGTGTGTATTTTTTTTGTAGTAAATTATAAGAATTGATTTGCAGATACTTATTGACTTGCCCTCATATATTTTATATCAAAAGAAAATGTTACTTTCACAAACAATATTCCCTTATTAGAACCTGAATTTTCATATATGGTATACTTCCCCTCCCTTCTTTATGCCCTCCTCTCCCTATGTACTCCTTCGTTTATATCGCCTGCTTCCTACAACAAGTCAGTGTTTGTTCCCTATCCACTCCTTTATTTACATGGCCTGCCTGCTTCCTCCCGCAAGTCAGTGCGTGTTCTACCTCAGACATTACGAGGTGAGTCTCATGAATAATTTTTCTCCTTTTTAATTTCTTTTCTGTATATTTATTCATTCCTAATTCTGGCTATCATTTCCAGATATACTCCTTTGCCTGAGGTCCTAAGTGAACTTTAAGACATCATATCAGGACAAGATCATAACCATAAATTTTGTTATTCCTGCAATATTGTCCTTGTCTGTTATACATATGTTTTAGTTATAACATAATCTGTTTAATTTTATTTTGTTGAAGATGGCCACTAAGTGACAAACTAGTCTCAAGTTTTACATAATATCATTTACTTGATATATTATATTGAAAAGGTCAATTTATTCTTATAATTGCACTTCAATATGGAACAAAAAGGAAATTTATAGCTCACAGTGATCTCGTGGTAACGGATCTGCGAGTTTTGTATTATGATCGTAATGGTACTATCACGTATGCCAATGATTCTGATTCGGAGAATCTTCCCAGAAGACCAAAAGTAATCCTGGATAATGAAGTACATCAGTTACATAAAGAAAGATTGAAGATTACGAAGAAAAAAATATGATCATCTGCAGTAGATAAAGCCAGTGCTTCCCAGCTTTTCCTGGCAGTTCTATGAAAACATTCCTTTTAAAATGGAATGAAGAGAAGTTTAGTCTCATAAGGAAATGGAGTTCCTCTGTTGTGTTTACATTTTCCTTGTTTTAATAACTAAACAATATTTCAATTCCCGTGTTATTGTAAATATATTAGTTTGCTTTAATAAAAGGTAAAAGTTTCTCCACAAGACCCTTCTAATTACATAGTATTGTATGTAAATACCTTGTATCTGCAAAATTAAATGAGGCAATACTTCACATCAACATTTTCATTCAAAAAGTATATTCACAGTTTCTAATGTGGTGTAAATTTGAACATGCATTTTAGTGTCTGTGAACCAAATTTTAAAGGTATACACCCCAACAATAAGGAATAAAAGTTATTTGCTTCACATGTAAAATGAGAATTTTGTAGATACGAGGTATTGCACTGACACCGTTGATGTGTTCGTTCTTGGCCGAGTTTAAAGATAGTCCAAGTAGTGAATGAAGGATATTGCGCTTGGAAATGCGTGCAGCAGTACCGGCTCCAATGAGCACTCCACAACAAAGACAATAACTAACGATATCCGTGTGAAGCAGTTTCTCAGTGAACTATTAGACGCTGACTTAGATCAACTGTATGCCATGCACTGATGGTCACGTTCCCTTATGAAGATTTAAGTTCAAAGGTTCTCTTCAGCAATGAGTTTGCCATCCATCGCACTTGGCGTAACATAAATGCGGTGTTCTGGGCAAAAATACATCCTCATTTGACATATGAATTGGAAAATAATCCACATATTGAGGGCCGATATAGAAATGATTACCTTGTTTGCTTCCAAATTTTACAATGGGTCCGTTATTCCTGCAGCTTATTTAAGAATCCTGGAGAAGGGGTTAATACCACAACTGAAACACAGGGGCGACAATATGTCACACAGGACAAGGAGGATTATGTTTTGAGCATCAAGGAGCACATACAGATACACTTTCAACCTCTTTTAACAAAACACAATTTTCAGGTATGGTCATGAGCTCTTGTCATAATTCTTTGTTTGGTGAGGGACTAAGATGGCAATTGGCTGACAGCGACTGTAAAAGTGTATCTCCTTGGTGTATGAATGATGCAGGGGTGTGTGTTATTTTTTTCTGTCAAGATCAGTTTTGTAAAAATATTCAGAGACTTAAATTTAGTTAACAATGATTTTTAGTCATTAATACACATTTTTCCTCCAAACTTTGGAACATGTTTTAATAAAATATAAATTCCTCCATTGCTGTACATGCCTTCCACTTGTGCTACTTTGATATAAAAGCCAGTTTTAATATTCATTTAGTACGAGCATGCTTTTTTCAGGTGTTTGTGTTAAACTGTGAGTGTGATAATAACAATAGATCTTCTATTGCTAATGTTAATTACATAATATTTGCACAATATAAATAGTGAGGTCTGTTTATAACAGAATTCATTTGATGATCCATTTTCTTTTCCCGCGATCAAACAAAGTTGAAAGAACTAATGCTCTAGAACTGGGCCTACACCGAGCTCGATAGCTGCAGTCGCTTAATTGCGGCTAGTATCCAGTACTTTACATAAAAACAATATATATACAATTCTCCACCTTATCAATACGAATTTATTTTACATTACAAATATTCAAGACTAGTTTCGACCCCTATGGGGTCATCCTCAGTTGACATGCATTGTAAATTGTTCATAAAAACATCACGTATAGTGGTAAAAGTTAGACTAGTTTAGGCTGATCATTAATGTTTGGTATGTCTAGTACATGACTAGTGTGCATTGTTCATAAAGACATATATTACCTTACTGCTACTACTATCCAAATTTAAATTATATAGTATGGAACACAGATATGTTTGTGTAACTCAACAGTGACAAGTTCAAATATTTACAGAATTGGCTGTTGATTAGTCACATGATATTACAGAACACAGGCTTGAACATTTTTGATTTAAGTGTCAGTGCAACATCTTGCTTTTATACATACTAGAAGCTAAATTCATTTTGTAAAGTCATTACATTCTGATTGGAACTTAGTGTGAGGTTAAAGTTGAATAAAATATATGCTAATGTGGACATTAAAATATTGTTAAAATGGGCATATAATCAAAAACAATGGTATGTATGCCACACATGTCTAGTATAAAAATTTTTAATAACTTTAATATCTGTAGCTGCCAATAGATCTTCAGATAAACAACAGCATTACCTAATTTGCAGTGGATCATTATAATACTAATTACTTATACATCTTATATTTTTATGGATCCACTTTGTTGGAACAATATATATACAAATCCATTTATGCCAAATCAGTGTATATGCTGTACTGCACACTAACAGCATCAATGTAATGAGTTTTTATACTAGACATGTGTGGCATACATACCATTGTTTTTGATTATATGCCCATTTTAACAATATTTTAATGTCCACATTAGCATATATTTTATTCAACTTTAACCTCACACTAAGTTCCAATCAGAATGTAATGACTTTACAAAATGAATTTAGCTTCTAGTATGTATAAAAGCAAGATGTTGCACTGACACTTAAATCAAAAATGTTCAAGCCTGTGTTCTGTAATATCATGTGACTAATCAACAGCCAATTCTGTAAATATTTGAACTTGTCACTGTTGAGTTACACAAACATATCTGTGTTCCATACTATATAATTTAAATTTGGATAGTAGTAGCAGTAAGGTAATATATGTCTTTATGAACAATGCACACTAGTCATGTACTAGACATACCAAACATTAATGATCAGCCTAAACTAGTCTAACTTTTACCACTATACGTGATGTTTTTATGAACAATTTACAATGCATGTCAACTGAGGATGACCCCATAGGGGTCGAAACTAGTCTTGAATATTTGTAATGTAAAATAAATTCGTATTGATAAGGTGGAGAATTGTATATATATTGTTTTTATGTAAAGTAATATCCATCAATACGGAAATGAAACTTATAAACAATAGTGGAAAAGCCAACCAGGCAAGAAGAATAGCACACAGATATCAAAATCTGAAGATTAAGATCACAAATATTGTCAAAAACATCACTTTCTTAAAACAATGCCTACTTAATAATCTAACTCCTAAATTTCTTAGGAAATATAATAACAAACATAGAAGCACATATCAAACCCAAAATACCCAAAATAAAACCAATCGAATATGGCTGAAAGAAGAAATTAAATTCATGTATAGGAAAAAACAACACCTAAACACACAAATGTATGAAGCGCACCTTAAAGCCTCACATGAGCTACCACACACATACTGGAGCAATTTCCAACAAATAACTAATGAAAAGATAGAAAACATAGCCATACAGAAGCAGAATACCTTAAACAAGAAACTTAACGCACTCAAGACATCACTAAACCAAACCAACCATATACAACATAGACAACATATTACTGTTTCTACTGATAACAACCAACATATTTTCCATCCCCCACTCCAAAACCTAACTAACACAACATTCAATGAAAAAGAAACAATCATACTGAGCAAGGGACCAAAACATAACTGGAAAAACAATTCAGTATTTGAAAACATAGCCACCATTATTACTGAAACAGAAGATGCCCTAAATAAAATACCTCAAGAAAAACAAAATGAAATTAGATATGAAATCAAAAAAACACTACCACAATATATTGATAAGATCACTCAAAAACCTCAGAATCAAGATATCACAAACCAAACACAAATTAAGGTACTCAAAAATAAAATACAGCAAAATAACCTAATAGTAACAAAGGCAGATAAAGGAAACACTACAGTTATTATGGATAAAGAGGAATATATAACAAAAACAAAAACCTGCTTTCAAGATGAAACCTTTCAAATTAAGACTAAAGATCCCACTAACAGTATCCAGAAAAACTTAAAAATTCTCCTAAAAAACACCAATTTTCTTATGAACGAACAGGAAACTGCAAAATTAACCACTATGAATCCAGGGATACCTACAGCTAAAGCTTATCCTAAGATCCATAAAAACAACATTCCTATGAGACCCATAATAAATTATAGACCAAGCCCTATTTATAAATTATCCAAATACATACAAAAATTCCTCAAAAAACATTATGTTTTTCAAGCAAACAAAACCATAAAAAACTCAATAGATTTCTGCAACATTACTAAGAATATTAGAATAGAACATTTTTACAAGCTAGCTACATATGATATAACAAACATGTATCCTAATATACCCACACAAAAAACTATCACTATCATAGAATCCAACCTTTATAACCACAGTAAGCTAAGCAAATTGGAAATAGATGAATTTATTAAACTTCTACAATTTGCTATCAATAACAACTATTTCAAGTTCCATGACACTATTTATCAACAAAAAGGATTACCTATGGGATCACCAATATCAGGCATAATAGCTGATATATATATGGATCACTTAGAACATCAAGAAATTAAAAAAATAGAAAATATAATCTATTGGTGCAGGTTTGTCGATGATGCATTTATAATCATGGACAACAGACATACTAATGAAAACATAATCCTAGAACAACTAAATAAAATAGATCCCCACATTAAATTTACCATGGACACTGAACACAACAACACCATAAACTACCTAGATATATCCATAACCAGACATAACAACCACCTAACATACAATATATATAGGAAATCTACCCATACATCAAATACAATAAAGATAGACTCCACCCACCCACATGCCCATAAAAGAGCTGCATACTATAGTATGATTCATAGAGCATACAACATTCCACTTTCAAAAGAAAATCTAAATAAAGAACTAAACACAATCCATGAAATAGCAAAACAAAATGGATACAAAAGAGAAATGATAAACCGGATCATCAATAAAGTCAAAAATCAACCTAAAACCAAGCTAACTAGAATCACTAAAAATAAAAAAGAATATGCACTGTTTACTTATAACAATAACCATATACATCCCATAACAAACATCTTCAAAAAACAAGGCCTAAAAATAGCATATAAAACGGCACGCAACAACACCAACATACTATACAATTCCAAATTAGTTAATAACACGAATAAATACAATCATTCAGGAGTCTATCGCCTAAAATGTAACGACTGCCAAGCCAGCTATATAGGACTTACCGGTAGAAGTTTTTTAATACGATATAATGAACATGTAAACGCCGTCAAGCACAGACATTTTTCGGCTATGGGTCAGCATATTGACGATCAAAAACATAATTTCACAGACATTAAGAACGACATGCAAATCCTTAACATGAACCCAAAAAGTCCCTTACTCAGTATAATAGAAGAATTTTACATAAATTTAGACAAATATGTGAATCCAAACTCCAACCTAAATGAAAGTATAGACAGAAATAACATCCTTTTTCATGCAGTAATTCCCTTATTAAAAGATTTCTATATCAAAAGAATAAACAAGCAAAAATCGATATGTTCAAATCAACCGCCTCAAAACCCTCCCCCCTCCAACCCCACTCCTATTACTAACACTCCACCTATCCCCCCAAACCTCCCCTCCACCGCCGCTAACTACAATCTCAGAGCTACGCGCACCAGATCCCAACAGGCAGCTACTAAGAACGCACGGCTCCAGCACTTTACGTAAGTAAACGACATACGTTTCACTATCACACTTTCTATCCACAACATTATCACACTTTTATTTCTATTTCCAGACACTCCACCTTGGTTGCTCATTACATACAAGCTTCCAGAACTAACCAACGTGCACCAAGACGCATAACTTTCACCATATTTGACTAATGCCACCAATCTTAAACATCGCGTCTACGGAAGAAAACATGTTCCATTAACATTTTTAATAACTTTAATATCTGTAGCTGCCAATAGATCTTCAGATAAACAACAGCATTACCTAATTTGCAGTGGATCATTATAATACTAATTACTTATACATCTTATATTTTTATGGATCCACTTTGTTGGAACAATATATATACAAATCCATTTATGCCAAATCAGTGTATATGCTGTACTGCACACTAACAGCATCAATGTAATGAGTTTTTATACTAGACATGTGTGGCATACATACCATTGTTTTTGATTATATGCCCATTTTAACAATATTTTAATGTCCACATTAGCATATATTTTATTCAACTTTAACCTCACACTAAGTTCCAATCAGAATGTAATGACTTTACAAAATGAATTTAGCTTCTAGTATGTATAAAAGCAAGATGTTGCACTGACACTTAAATCAAAAATGTTCAAGCCTGTGTTCTGTAATATCATGTGACTAATCAACAGCCAATTCTGTAAATATTTGAACTTGTCACTGTTGAGTTACACAAACATATCTGTGTTCCATACTATATAATTTAAATTTGGATAGTAGTAGCAGTAAGGTAATATATGTCTTTATGAACAATGCACACTAGTCATGTACTAGACATACCAAACATTAATGATCAGCCTAAACTAGTCTAACTTTTACCACTATACGTGATGTTTTTATGAACAATTTACAATGCATGTCAACTGAGGATGACCCCATAGGGGTCGAAACTAGTCTTGAATATTTGTAATGTAAAATAAATTCGTATTGATAAGGTGGAGAATTGTATATATATTGTTTTTATGTAAAGTAATATCCATCAATACGGAAATGAAACTTATAAACAATAGTGGAAAAGCCAACCAGGCAAGAAGAATAGCACACAGATATCAAAATCTGAAGATTAAGATCACAAATATTGTCAAAAACATCACTTTCTTAAAACAATGCCTACTTAATAATCTAACTCCTAAATTTCTTAGGAAATATAATAACAAACATAGAAGCACATATCAAACCCAAAATACCCAAAATAAAACCAATCGAATATGGCTGAAAGAAGAAATTAAATTCATGTATAGGAAAAAACAACACCTAAACACACAAATGTATGAAGCGCACCTTAAAGCCTCACATGAGCTACCACACACATACTGGAGCAATTTCCAACAAATAACTAATGAAAAGATAGAAAACATAGCCATACAGAAGCAGAATACCTTAAACAAGAAACTTAACGCACTCAAGACATCACTAAACCAAACCAACCATATACAACATAGACAACATATTACTGTTTCTACTGATAACAACCAACATATTTTCCATCCCCCACTCCAAAACCTAACTAACACAACATTCAATGAAAAAGAAACAATCATACTGAGCAAGGGACCAAAACATAACTGGAAAAACAATTCAGTATTTGAAAACATAGCCACCATTATTACTGAAACAGAAGATGCCCTAAATAAAATACCTCAAGAAAAACAAAATGAAATTAGATATGAAATCAAAAAAACACTACCACAATATATTGATAAGATCACTCAAAAACCTCAGAATCAAGATATCACAAACCAAACACAAATTAAGGTACTCAAAAATAAAATACAGCAAAATAACCTAATAGTAACAAAGGCAGATAAAGGAAACACTACAGTTATTATGGATAAAGAGGAATATATAACAAAAACAAAAACCTGCTTTCAAGATGAAACCTTTCAAATTAAGACTAAAGATCCCACTAACAGTATCCAGAAAAACTTAAAAATTCTCCTAAAAAACACCAATTTTCTTATGAACAAACAGGAAACTGCAAAATTAACCACTATGAATCCAGGGATACCTACAGCTAAAGCTTATCCTAAGATCCATAAAAACAACATTCCTATGAGACCCATAATAAATTATAGACCAAGCCCTATTTATAAATTATCCAAATACATACAAAAATTCCTCAAAAAACATTATGTTTTTCAAGCAAACAAAACCATAAAAAACTCAATAGATTTCTGCAACATTACTAAGAATATTAGAATAGAACATTTTTACAAGCTAGCTACATATGATATAACAAACATGTATCCTAATATACCCACACAAAAAACTATCACTATCATAGAATCCAACCTTTATAACCACAGTAAGCTAAGCAAATTGGAAATAGATGAATTTATTAAACTTCTACAATTTGCTATCAATAACAACTATTTCAAGTTCCATGACACTATTTATCAACAAAAAGGATTACCTATGGGATCACCAATATCAGGCATAATAGCTGATATATATATGGATCACTTAGAACATCAAGAAATTAAAAAAATAGAAAATATAATCTATTGGTGCAGGTTTGTCGATGATGCATTTATAATCATGGACAACAGACATACTAATGAAAACATAATCCTAGAACAACTAAATAAAATAGATCCCCACATTAAATTTACCATGGACACTGAACACAACAACACCATAAACTACCTAGATATATCCATAACCAGACATAACAACCACCTAACATACAATATATATAGGAAATCTACCCATACATCAAATACAATAAAGATAGACTCCACCCACCCACATGCCCATAAAAGAGCTGCATACTATAGTATGATTCATAGAGCATACAACATTCCACTTTCAAAAGAAAATCTAAATAAAGAACTAAACACAATCCATGAAATAGCAAAACAAAATGGATACAAAAGAGAAATGATAAACCGGATCATCAATAAAGTCAAAAATCAACCTAAAACCAAGCTAACTAGAATCACTAAAAATAAAAAAGAATATGCACTGTTTACTTATAACAATAACCATATACATCCCATAACAAACATCTTCAAAAAACAAGGCCTAAAAATAGCATATAAAACGGCACGCAACAACACCAACATACTATACAATTCCAAATTAGTTAATAACACGAATAAATACAATCATTCAGGAGTCTATCGCCTAAAATGTAACGACTGCCAAGCCAGCTATATAGGACTTACCGGTAGAAGTTTTTTAATACGATATAATGAACATGTAAACGCCGTCAAGCACAGACATTTTTCGGCTATGGGTCAGCATATTGACGATCAAAAACATAATTTCACAGACATTAAGAACGACATGCAAATCCTTAACATGAACCCAAAAAGTCCCTTACTCAGTATAATAGAAGAATTTTACATAAATTTAGACAAATATGTGAATCCAAACTCCAACCTAAATGAAAGTATAGACAGAAATAACATCCTTTTTCATGCAGTAATTCCCTTATTAAAAGATTTCTATATCAAAAGAATAAACAAGCAAAAATCGATATGTTCAAATCAACCGCCTCAAAACCCTCCCCCCTCCAACCCCACTCCTATTACTAACACTCCACCTATCCCCCCAAACCTCCCCTCCACCGCCGCTAACTACAATCTCAGAGCTACGCGCACCAGATCCCAACAGGCAGCTACTAAGAACGCACGGCTCCAGCACTTTACGTAAGTAAACGACATACGTTTCACTATCACACTTTCTATCCACAACATTATCACACTTTTATTTCTATTTCCAGACACTCCACCTTGGTTGCTCATTACATACAAGCTTCCAGAACTAACCAACGTGCACCAAGACGCATAACTTTCACCATATTTGACTAATGCCACCAATCTTAAACATCGCGTCTACGGAAGAAAACATGTTCCATTAACATTTTTAATAACTTTAATATCTGTAGCTGCCAATAGATCTTCAGATAAACAACAGCATTACCTAATTTGCAGTGGATCATTATAATACTAATTACTTATACATCTTATATTTTTATGGATCCACTTTGTTGGAACAATATATATACAAATCCATTTATGCCAAATCAGTGTATATGCTGTACTGCACACTAACAGCATCAATGTAATGAGTTTTTATACTAGACATGTGTGGCATACATACCAT
Source organism: Anabrus simplex (assembly GCF_040414725.1). Classification (NCBI taxonomy): domain Eukaryota; kingdom Metazoa; phylum Arthropoda; class Insecta; order Orthoptera; family Tettigoniidae; genus Anabrus; species Anabrus simplex. The sequence goes on along the minus strand of NC_090267.1, from coordinate 332,775,421 downwards.
TGTTTTTGATTATATGCCCATTTTAACAATATTTTAATGTCCACATTAGCATATATTTTATTCAACTTTAACCTCACACTAAGTTCCAATCAGAATGTAATGACTTTACAAAATGAATTTAGCTTCTAGTATGTATAAAAGCAAGATGTTGCACTGACACTTAAATCAAAAATGTTCAAGCCTGTGTTCTGTAATATCATGTGACTAATCAACAGCCAATTCTGTAAATATTTGAACTTGTCACTGTTGAGTTACACAAACATATCTGTGTTCCATACTATATAATTTAAATTTGGATAGTAGTAGCAGTAAGGTAATATATGTCTTTATGAACAATGCACACTAGTCATGTACTAGACATACCAAACATTAATGATCAGCCTAAACTAGTCTAACTTTTACCACTATACGTGATGTTTTTATGAACAATTTACAATGCATGTCAACTGAGGATGACCCCATAGGGGTCGAAACTAGTCTTGAATATTTGTAATGTAAAATAAATTCGTATTGATAAGGTGGAGAATTGTATATATATTGTTTTTATGTAAAGTAATATCCATCAATACGGAAATGAAACTTATAAACAATAGTAGTATCCAGTATTCGAGAGATAGTAGGTTCGAACCCCACTATCGGCAGCCCTGAAAATGGTTTTCCGTGGTTTCCCATTTTCACACCAGGCAAATGCTGGGGCTGTACCTTAATTAAGGCCACGGCCGCTTCCTTCCCACTCCTAGCCCTTCCCTGTCCCATCGTCGCCATAAGACCTATCTGTGTCGGTGCGACGTAAAACAACTAGCAAAAAAAAAAAAAAGAGAACTGGGCCTCTCGAACGACCAAAATCTCAGGCGTGCAAACCGTTTACCATGTATCGGTCCAACTTGGCTAAGATCTGCTCAACTCTGCTCAGATGTGGAGCACTGCACAGCAAGGGAGGAAGAGGGAGACAGACGAAGCGAGCGAGACAGGCATAGGGAAAGAGAGAGACTGATTTACAGTACTTTCTCCAGTAAAATCGTGAAAGGTACTGTACAAATGCATCAAGGAAAATTGTAGCATTAATATATTATTCATATGTAGCTACCAGAAATAAACCTTCAATGTATTAGGTTGTGTTCAGTACATATAGTACATACCAAAGAGATGTTAAGTAGAAAAAAAAAAAGGTCATCCGGACACCAGCGGGATCCAAACCACGTTGGATATCTATCCAACTAAGCTACGGCAACCTAGGTCATAGCTGTTATATTGGAAAGGATCTAGGCTACAGGTCAGCCATTACACTGTAGAGTGCATGCAAGTTGCCCATTGTGGCCCAATTCAATGAATATTTCATTTTTCATAACTGTATTCTACTTGAAATAAACTTTCAATGTATTAGGTCATGTTCAGTACAAATAGTATATACTGAAGAGATGATAAGTACAGAAAAAAATGCCCAATGGGATACCAGAGAGATCTGAGTCCACAACCTTCCGATCCTTGGATCCTCTATCCAATAACTAACAATAACCCACAGATCTCCTGATAACTATTAATGGCTCTGTAAACCACTGCTCTAAATAAATCACTATTGTTAATTTTTAACATTTGTTACACTTTATTTTACAGGTAGCAGGTAGGGACCCTTTTCGGAGACAGCCCTACCCAGGGAGTGGTGCCCCTGCCTGTGTGAGTTCCAGAGCACACTGACCCGGTGTGTAACATCTGGAAAGGGTCCTAGCTCAGGGTTACAAGTGAAGACCTCAACGACTTCTACAGCGGAGAAGGTGGACTTCGGTACGGTGGAGATGGCGGAAGAGGCAGACCTGTATTCAGGGATTAATATGAGTACAACCTGCTGCCTTGTAGGTTGAGGTGACTGGACACCAAAGGCTAAGGGAGAAAACCCTGAAAGAAAATCTCTGTCTGTGTTAGGCTCAGCAGGTCAACAGAGGGATTACTGAAGAAGTTGTTTTCAAGAATAATACGAGCCTCGGATGTAGGAATTCACGACGACGACAACATCAGTTTGGTGCGAATGATGGTTTACAGCTCGATGTTACACCAGCTACCCAAACCAAACAAAAACAAAGTATCAGAATGGGGACATTAAATATCCTGACATTGACAAACAAAACTGAAGAGTTGGTCTACCTCATGGAAAGGAGGAAACTTCTGATCATGGGCCTGAGTGAAACAAAGTGGAAGAAAACTGGGAAAATGAATATCAGATTGGACTATAGTCTCTACTGGTCTGGAAATGAAGTAGAGTCTAAGAATGGAGTAGTTTTTTTAATACATAAAGACATAGATGCTTGTAGTGAAGTTTAGTGAAAGGATAATTAAGTACAATGTGATCCAAGTCTATGCTCCACAGGTAGGATGCTCAAAAGAGGAAAAGGCCAACTTCGTTAATAACTTGGAAGAACACACTGAGTATGACAATTTAATTGTAATGGGTGATTTTAATTCACAAGTTCGCTCACAACGAACAGGATATGAATCCATATTGGGCCCTCATGGAATGGGAAACAGAAATGAAGAGGGAGAATATATGCTAGATCTATGCATGAGAAACAACCTGATAGTGAGTAACACTTGGTTCAAGAAAAGAGACTCCCATAAAATCACAAGATATAGCTGGGATGATAAAATAGGTACAGTAATAGATTATATTCTGATAGATCAAAATGTATGGAAAAATGTCAATGATGTTAAGGTCATTCCAAGTGAAGACCTTGGTGGAGACCACAGACTGTTGGTTGCAGTTATTGCAGAGAAAAAACTTCCCAAAGTCTGTAACAAAAGAGTCCCAAAAATAAAAACTTGGCGACTAACCGAGCCAAGTGTAAAGGAAGAATTCAGGGAAGGTGTCCGCAGGTTGTTGCCAAGAGAAGAACTGAAATTGGCAGATAAAAAATGGGATATTCTAAAGAAGGTTGTGGTTGGTACAGCAGAAAAAGTATGTGGATGACAGAGTCAAATAAGAAAACCTAAAGAAACTGCCTGGTGGAATGATGATATTAAAAAGGCTATCAATGACAGAAACCGTGCAAGAAGATCCTTATATCAAGCAAGAACGCGGGGAGATCAACATGAAATAGAGGAGAAGCTGTCACTTTACAGAAAGAAAAAATTACACGTCAAACAGTTGGTTGTAGCTGAAAAGCAGAAATGCAAGGAAGATCTGGCTACCAAAATAATGCAGGATGGAAATAAAAACATGTTATACAGTATTGTTAAGAATAGAAGAACTCAAAATGAATCTATCCAATCTGTAGAACTTCCTAATGGTGAGGTGACTAGGGATAAGACCAAAATATTACAGGAGTTCCAAAGGTACTTTGAAACTTTGCTGAACTGTTATGAAAATGTCACCCCATTAGACGACGAACCTTATGATTTTGGCAGCACAAATACCACTAATCTGACATGGTTGGAAGTAGAGACAGCAATATCTAAGCTGAAAAACAACACATTAACTGGATCAGATGAATTAAGTGTTGAGATGATCAAAGCACTAGGAAAGGTAGTGGATGTACAGGGTACTAAATAGAATCTGGAAAGAGAATGTAATACCCAATGACTGGAAGCAAGGAGTCATCATCCCATTGTTGAAAAAAGGTGATAGAAAGAAATGTACCAACTACAGAGGTATAACTCTGCTGTCACATGGCCTCAAAATCTACGAATCCATCCTTGCGAGCAGGATTAGAAAATATGTTGAACCTACACTTGAGGAGGAACAACATGGATTTAGACCTCATAGATCAACTATAAGCCTTTGCTGGCAGGACCTAGTGTTTACAGTGCACTATGTCTTCTGGTATAGGCTAGAGAAATTTTGCTACTTTCACAGATCTGTCTCTGTCTTATCCTTGGCTTTGACAATATGAAAGTGACTGAGGTATGAGCGATGCTAGTAATGTCATTCCTTATGCAGCCAGTCCCTGCTTTGAATGGTGTGAAAATGTTGCTCATAGGGTCAGTTGATGCATGCATTTCAGTTGGCTTGGCAGACTGATATGTAATAGCAACTCTGGCTTGGTGAGGAAAGCAACGGGAAACTACCTCACTCCTCATTTCCCTAGTACGTCTCTTCAGTGATGCCTAGGCCATTTATGACAGCTGATGGCAGAGCTGTTGAGGATCCCACCAGCGGAATCGCTGACGGACTGAACATACATACATACATACATACATACATACATACATACATACATACATACATACATACATACATACATACATACATACATACATACATACATACAGATCAACTATAGACCTCATTTTTGCCACCAGAATGCTCTATGAAAAGTATTGGGAGAAAGGTAAAACACTTATAACTGTTTTTCTGGACATTGAGAAGGCATATGACCATGTACCACGCAGGCATATATGGGAATGTTTGAGACATAAGAAAGTGCCCGATTACATCATAGCACGAGTACAACGATTATATGATGAAACCAAGTGTTGTGTCCAGGTCCAGGATAGGTCAGGTTGGTTTGAAATGAAGAGTGGAGTCCAGCAAGGAAGTTGTCTTTCACCACTTCTCTTCATAATCATAATGGATGAAGTTTTAAAAGCGGTTAAGAGAAAGGATCCAACAACTAATGCCCTGGTTTTTGCTGATGATGTAATGGTATGGGGTGAGACAGAAGTGGATGTACAAAGTAGACTAGATCTTTGGCATGAAGCTTTTACAACCTTTGGTCTCAAAATCAGCAAAACAAAGACAGTTGGTTTAGTGATGAGTAGAAACTCTCCAACTGTTCATCTAAGAATTGGAGATGATGAGATGGATATTGTAGACAACTTCCTGTATTTAGGTAGTGTTCTGTCATCAGACAATACCATACATCAAGAGATTAGTAACAGAATACAGAAAGCTTCCAGATTCTATCACGCTGTACATCAAATACTTTGGGATGAAACATTTCCATTAGTTTCCAAGATCAGCTTGTACAAAATATATCTAGTACCTATACTGACGTATAGCAACACTTACTTCAGGCAACAGAAATGAAGTTTTTCCGTTCTTGTCTACAAAAAACAAAAATGGATAAAATAAGGAATGTGGATATCCGACGACAGCTTGGACTGGAAAGAAGCTTGCTGGAGACTCGTGAAAAGAATGAACCCTTACAGGACTCCTTGGACATACTTTGACCACAATGTTCCTGGGAAGAGACCAAGAGGAAGACCTCGTGATGTTTGGGAAAAACAGATACTGAAGGACTTTGAAATTAGGGATGCGAACTGGTGTTGCATATATGAGCAGCATCTGTGGATGGATAGAACAAACTGGAGGAGACTCGTACACAACCACACCCGGCTTGCTGGAGCGAAGAAATGATGATGATACACTATTTATTTCCATCCTGATTTTGTCTCATAATGGTGTATTAATTTCCCATGGGGTTAGAGATATTTAACTAAGTTCTGCATTCAACATTCAGCAACTCTCAAATAAATGTCTATGCAAGTTTCAGAGTCAGGCACTTATATAACCGGGTAAGGGGTTAACATACATCACATTCTATCAAAATTACTACTGACACAAATTACAAATTTCCACAACCATTACAGAGAAACTTTTAAAACTAAGTTAATATAGGACAATCACTATTTTAAAGACTTGGAAGAAGTGATAGACAGACCTAGCCAGTAACAGAGAGAGCAAGAGAAATAAAAATTCTGGTATGTGCATTACAGATCAGGTGATAAAATGGAGGAAGTTGGCTAAGATGGCTGACATATCAAGAAAGAATGCCAAAATAAACTAAATTATTACAAACAGAAGGAAGGAGAAGCAGGAAGACACAGATTGTGATGTTCATACAGTATAAAGCTATCCGAGGCACTAGTTTCGTGAATTACAGCAATTAAATTAACGATAAAATTTGTAACAATGCACTCTAAACTTCTGCAAGTATTAACTATAAAAGACATACGGTGGTCGAGGCATGAGAGAGAGTGTCAAGGACAATACAATGAGGAAACTGCGGTGGAAATAATTCAGGGAAAAAAAAAAATATATATATCTTCTATTGCAAACTACGACCCTAATAATGAATTTCATAACTAACCAACAGTCTTCCCATATTGAGCTTGTGAATCAAGAAGATGTCATGGGATGAATGGAGATGAGGAGCAGAAAACCGCGGTGAAAATGATAACGAAGGTGTTGAACGCATTTCTCACAGAAACGACTGATGCTATTTTTATAATAATAATGTTATTTGCTTTACGTCCCACTAACTACTTTTATGGTTTTTGGAGACGTCGAGGTGCCGGAATTTAGTCCCGCAGGAGTTCTTTTACGTGCCAGTAAATCTACCGACACGAGGTTGTCATATTTGAGCACCTTCAAATACCACCGAACTGAGCCAGGATCAAACCTGCCAAGTTGGGGTCAGAAGGCCAGCGCCTCAACCGTCTGAGCCACTCAGCCTAGCAAGCTATTTTTATAAGACAAGTTGAATTAATTAAATATTTTTATCACATCATTACAACAACTTTGTCATTTCTAACCTAAAATTGTGATTTGTGACATATTCCATCTTATCCACAAGAATTTTGCTATCCGAGGGACCCTTGGTTGCAATTATAACTCGGAAAAGTGGCTTTGTAATGTACCTGTAAGAGACGTGGACTGCAACAACGCGAAAGATGAATACAGGTGAAAAATTACAAGTGTTCAACCAACACGGCTGCATCTGGATAAAAATAAATTATATCTGCATTATGCAAAATCACTGAGATTATGGAAAAGACATAGTAGCCTAATAACTTTTCTAGACATATAATAAATTCACCAAGACTTCCGATGTCAAAGATTTTGAAAGGGCAAATTGGTATAGACATTTTACAAAAAATGATAAATGCTTAGTATCAAAACTGTGAAAGATATTAGAGTTCAATTATGACAAACAATTATCAGAAATGGTTCCAAACAAGGTCTCATGCAGATATAGATGAAAGACAGCAAAACAAATAAATGCTGAATTCTAGAAGTCGTGGGAAGATATTGGCATTAACTGGGAAAGGCTTGGCAAGAGGGCAGGGAAACCTTTCTGGACAGTAATAAAGAATCTTAGAAAGGGAGGGATACGCCTTCCTTTTATGTTTACAAGCTCTCTTCACTTCATTATTCCATCAAGAATTTTGCTTTTCCCTATCTTTACACACAATTGTTCCAAGAACTTCCCTTGCCATTTCTACTACAGCATCCCTGTATGCCACCCACTCTCTTGTAATTGCATACATTTTATTACTTAGAAAGTAACTTTAATTCAAGATTATAATAAATAACAATAAAATCCAGCATTTATGAACATATTAAGTCATATTTCACAGACACATATGCTATATTATTTTACAAATATATTTTCTTACAGAAGAATTTAGGATTTGTTCTATTTTGTACTGTCAATTGTTTTCTTAGACTATGATTATTTCTGTATTGCTTTCTAATAGGATTTTAGCTATTTTTCTATATTATATTCCTCTTTTTCTTCTCCTTCATTTACATTCTAAGACAACTCCAGTAAATTTAAAATATGCTGTAGTTTCAGCTCTGGTACCAGAAAGGGAGAGTGAAGATGGATCATCTGTATTTGCCGAAAGCTCAAATGTAGTGGAGAAACTTGTAGCAGACAGTTTATGGCAACATTATTGATGCAATGAACAACAGACCATTTCAAATGCTGAAAATTTCTTCTTTCATCTCAAAACAAAGTGAAGCAAAGGAATATCAAGCAGTAATAAAACACACAGAGCATAATTTCTGTTTCATTTGCATGCTCTCTGACATTTCTGCATCTCCATTCTCCCATTTTCATGACCTTATCTCCACATTTCATAGAAAATTTGTTTTTATCAATATAAATAAATAAATATTTGTACATTTCTAACATGTTCCAAATATAGATAAGATGGCTGGAGGTCTTTAGATATGACCACTGCGTCCTGACTACTTTAACACACTCCGGTCTGGACTCTGAAATCTGTACCAATCACTATGGTCTGGGGATTTACGATATATTTCAAACTTTTCCCTCTGCAACCATTAGAGTTATTTGTAAGCTTATTTTTTTTTTGCATTAGATTGGGGTGACTTTCTATATAAATTATACAAATGAAAAGCTTGTTTCCAAAAGAAACTATATCCACTTTAAACCACACCCGGGTGACTGGAGTGGGACACTGATGATGACTATATCCATTTTCCAACATTATTATTGTTGTGTTGTTCTCATGTAACAAGCAGTTAACTGATTCCGATTTTGATGTTGGTTTGGACCAGAAAGTTCCATATCCCACTGAAATTAATACCGTAAAACTTAATTTCGTTCCAATATGTACTATATCCACATACGGTAATAGATTGTTCCAAAGTTTTGTGACAAGAGGTACTTTATCCAATTTGAATTCATAATGTTGAAATGGGTTTTGTGTCAGAAAGTACTATATCAGCTCTTCACGGGTATCTACTTTTTTGGTATTTTTAATAAATATACTGTATAGTTGTACAGGATCAGATACAGCTCTCACTGAGGGAAAATGTAGACCCTATGGATTCATTTGGCAGCACCGTAAGTACTATTTTCATTCACTTGTTTTGTTCATTGTTATTGGTAATAATGCAGTTACAACATTGTCAGTGGTTCGTATTTTTAATGATTTCATCTTTATTTTACATAAATAAGTAGATTTCATTGATGTTATACATGCTATCAAGTTTCAAGAGTCTGTGGATAGTACAGTTAAAATAATATCAGGTGGACAGAGTGAATTTAGTGATGATAACTGGGACTACTTCAATGAGACACCACCAGGACGTTCTAGAAGAAAAGGGGGAGGGGAAGGGGGGATCCTGCTCAGTGGAAAAATAATATTTGTAAGAAGACAAAGTGGAAAGGCAAAAATAAAGGCTGTAGTATAGCATGCAATCACTTAGACCAGAGGTCCTCAGCTGGGCGCCCGTTGAAGCTAGCACAGTGCGGCCGGGCTGGCGTGACGTAAATGCGGGCAGCTTACGTAACACACATACGTCACACTGAAATGAGGGAACAAACACACTTTGCAGGGAGGCGAGGGAGCATTGACATTCAACTGTGATTATGCAGTTCTCCTTCACCACTCACCGAAGTGCTGATTGAGATACATTATTTAAAATAAATTGAAAATGATATGGATTTCTGCCCTCTTTCTTTAATTATTTTCTGCCTCCATTTCAAATTCGGGCATCGCAGCAGTGATCGAGAGTGATTGAGAGAACCTTGCCCATCCTTCATGGCCTGTGACGTAGCCACGCCACTGTGGATGAATATCATACACTGCGCTCGCTGCCTGCCAGCCTGCCCGCACTGGGTGCCCGGGGGACGGAATGCCCAGCGCGAGCACCTATGACTTAGACAATTCCTTTTGTAAAGCAGGTACATTGACCCAGGATGAAACGCACACCTTCCTCGAAAAATACTGGAAAGTGACTACTACTCCAGATCAAACTAAAATTATTCAGCGACATGTTTCTGTCAATATCGTCAAGAGACAACAGGTAAATAATTATGCAGATCAGAGAATGAAAACATACAGCACAACATTCTTTGTTCCAGGAATAGGTGGTCCTATTCAGGTATATAAAACTTCCTTTATGAGCATTCTTTTAGTGAACCGCAGGAAGATTGAACTAGAAGCCCAGCAGATTACTAAACCAGATGAAGAAATAGAAGGAAAAAAGGGGAGGATTTAGGCTGAGCCAAGCCCAAATTGAAAGAAAATGCAGAATTGTCAAACATACAAAACAGTTTAAATGTAAAGAGAAACATTATGGTATGGTAGAAACAATGCTCCTAGAAGTTTCCGTTTACCTTCCCACCTATGCATTAAAAAAAAAAAAATATAATGACTGATTGTAAATGTGGTATGTACTGGCATGTTTTTACTCATGGCTTCAATCTAGGATTTGGTTCTAAAAGGACTGATATTTGTAGTGAATGTGTAAGGTTAAAAACAGAAAGAAGACTAGCAAAAAGCCAGGAGGAGAAAAAAGAATGGATTGTGAAATATTTAGTTCACATAAGGAGTAACATTTTCTGTAAGGAGCTGAACCTTCAGCCAGCTGGGAGTGTAACCATTGTAATCAATTTAATGCAAAACCAACCACTTCCTAAAACTGAAATTCGAGAAGCTTACTATTCTCATCAAATGTGGCATTACACATCTGCTGTTGCGATACCTGATGCGAATGGAGTACTGAATAAAGAAAACGTCCATTTCTACCGCTGGTTGGAGTCAGAATATGGGCAATGATCATGTGAGATTGTTTCTTGTGTGTGGCATTTCCTTGATTTTTGGAGCACCTCTTAGCAAAACTGAGTTCCATATGCATATTTTGTGACAGTTGTATGGGACAGAACAAGAACTATGAAATGTTGTTTACATTCATTAAATTCTGTCAAAAGCTGGTATAGACTTGAAGGGGATACTTCACGTGAGAGGACACTCATACTTGCCAGCTGACAGAGCCTCTTGTGTAGTAGAAAGGCAACTGAGGAAGAAAAACCAAGTACTTCATCCAAAAGAATATGATGAAATTTGATTATCTGTAGGTACGCTCCACTCACAAAGAGAAGTGACTACGAATGGAAGAAATCCTCAAAACCTTTCCTGAAAAATGATGAAGGTTTTAGTATTTCTCATGTCAAAGTAATCAGTTTAAACCATGAACAATGCAATTTCGTTACTGTTCCACAGTTCTATGCAGATGACACAGGAACCCAGCACAGCATTCTAAAAACTAAATACAGGAGTGTTAAGAACATTGTTCTACCTCTGAGCCAAGTAAAGAATTATTAACGATGTCAGAAAACTTCTAGGAAAAATGGGTATTAATTGGCAGGTGGATGCCTTCTACAAGGGCTTCCTAAATGTTACAGGTGAAAGAGGGACTGATTGTGAAGAAGTAGAGAACATTGGCTGTGTTGACAAAGATCCCTTCTAAATGTCTGTCACTTTTAAATTGTAATTTATAAACTGATTAACTTATTAAATAGGTACGGCGACATACAGTACTATGTATATGTGATTTTTTTTTTTTTTTTTTTTTTTTTTTGCTATTTGCTTTACGTTGCACCGACACAGATATGTCTTATGGCGACGATGGGACAGAAAAGGCCTAGGAATTGGAAGCAAGCGACCGTGGCCTTAATTAAGGTACAGCCCCGGCATTTGCCTGGTGTGAAAATGGGAAACCACGGAAAACCATCTTCAGGGCTGCCGACAGTGGGGCTCGAACCCACTATCTCCCGATTACTGGATACTGGCCGCACTTAAGCGACTGCAGCTATCGAGCTCGGTATGTATATGTGATAATGAATATGATGTTCAGATGAAAATCTTTGGGACACCCAATCTACTTTGTTAAATATTGTGAATAAATTCCTTTCAAAAAGTACTCCATTCATTTCAAGTTATGCCAAAAGGTACTACATCGATTATAAAGACTCAAATGTACTAAATCCGTCTGAAGCAGCCTTTTGAACAGCTAATAGCAAATTTCATATATAATATACATTAAAGTGAAATGCACCTCCACAAAATTTAATTTGTTACGTACATGGATAAAATGTCACCAAAAAATCATGATGATGTTCTTGTTTTGTTTTGGCCGACTATGGACCATGTTAATTCGAATCCAGCTTCATCTGTTTCTGGGCTTTAATCCTCGTCCAGTACTCCTTCATCCTTTCACCCAGCAATCTCCTCCTTTCTTCTGTCCATGGTGCTTGGGTACGGGATGTAACTTTTTCTTGAAACCTTTTCGTGGCCTTGATCCTTGACTTGGAAGCATCCCTATTGCTGATTTCCGTTCCTTGTATTCCGATTTCTTCCATTAATTATTAAGAGATTTTCCCTAATACTGAAAAATCTTTCAGAGTGGATAGAGTACCTTTTAGAAACAAGCTTCTTAAATGTCAAATACAGGTTGCAGGGATTATTTTTCTATTTGAGAAAATAATGACATGTTAAATGGAGCAGAATATATATATTTTTGACAAACATCATGAATAAACAACACAGTAATTATACATGGCAGTACAGATTTTTATCAGTGCAAAGGTTCTCTTTCAAACATCTCTACACTGAGCAGCCATGTTTAGAGAGCAACGTTTCAGATAATTTTCTGAGATGGAAATGTTTGGAAAATACCATACATCATTGACTTGAGCAGTAGTACTGCCATCTGGCAACATATAACTCACAATACAGCTTCATGGAATATTATACAACACTCTAAGGCGTGCAAACAATTAGCATATCTGCAAAAAATGTACACTGACAAACTGAAAACTTGCAAGTTCTATTAACTGTGCTGACACTGGAAAATGGCTTCCATAACAAATTTTAATGTCTTGACAAAGCCTACTGCAGGCTATGCTTACAGTGCGACCGGAACATAATTTCTGCCGCTGTGGATTATGCTCACACTTAGAATGTGTTAATAGGTTTCCCATGTGCACATATAGGAAGAGTTACTTTGGATTGCAGTTGCAGTCTGCAAATAACAGCTTCTAATCAAGTTATTGTACTTCACCTCTATATTCGCAACTTGTATTAATAGATAAGTCTGCTTATAAGTTTATTTAATTGACATATAATATACAAATGCAGGTAACATTTTTTCAGAACCTTGTCTTAATCATCAATTACAATAAATAACAATTGTTCAAAATTCCAATATACCACATTCATCAATAAATAAAACTTTATACCTAAGTTATACATAATCCTGAAAAAAGAATATCCAGATTATGTTGCTTACTTTATATATACCAGATTGCTTCCAACACTTGGCTAATGTCATGCGTCAGCAACTTTCTTACACTGCCTTCAGAGAAATAAAAGCTGTAAGTTTCTTATTTCAATGTGCAAGACAAATTAAAAATTATTTAACTTTTTCAAACATTATTGCAGTGGATCTTTCAAAGCCAGAATTAAAGGCAGTTTAATGCAAAAGAAATGGTAACAGCTAGATGTCCAAATAAAATCTTTGGGAATTAGCATATGGCATAGCTAATGAACAGTTAGAATACTTTCCAAGATCTCATGAGCAAGAGAGACTATGGCTCTGTATCTCTCATGACTTCAAGAATGGTGAGTTAAGTTCTCCACTCCCTTTCTTCAGTTTATTGAGTTCGTATGTCTTTGTGTGTGCTAAGTGGTATTTTTTATTTAATCTCCAGAATTCATGCCAGAGAATATGAAAATGTGATGCTAATACAGTAGTCCTTTTAATTCCCACAACAGCTTTGTTTTCACTTATTTTTCAAAGCTCTGACATCTCCTTCTAAATCTCAATAGGATGTCCAGTGTATGCTACACTTTCCTAAGCTACAGCAAGGTCTGTGTAAGACATAAGTTATTCACACAATTTGTGTAACATCAATATTGAGGATTTCCCTGCCCGATCTTTATGATGGTGGAAGACTGTCCTTCATGTAATACATGTATCTTCTATATTATTACAGTACCTGACAGAGTGATGCCATGGTTTATGAGCCAAAATATATAATTTTTTCCTTCTGTTGGTTTAGTCAAAATTCTGGAATTCAAACAGACTTTCATGATGACAAACTTTTAATTTGGACTGAAACAGCAAAGCAAACTTTATCATAGACAGGACAAACAATGCACTGATAAATAATTTGTTAGTCAAATTATGATACAGAATTATTTTCAAAAGGATATAAAGAACTAAGACTGCTTTTGTGAAAACTTTGGTATACTCTTGATAGTGATATTTTACTGAACGAATTTTCCACAAGAAGTCTGCAACTTTCTATAATTTTGCTGTATAGTTTTTTTTTTTCATTGACAATTGTTCAATTTATTGAAAATTAATGAGCAGAATCAAAGAACAACATTCCTTCATGAATTCTTCTTTGGGTTGTTAATCATGTCATAATTACCAAGTGACATGTGAGTGCTGTTGAATACATATATTTTGATTTTCCACCTCCATTGGAAATCCTTGGTCCATGGTTCATGCAGAACTGTTTCTTTACACAACTCTATTTTATATTTCTTTGAGAATCCAGAACCAGCACCAGGCATACATATTTACATATTTAAGCAGTAATGGGTAATGCTTTATTTATGAGAACAGTTACTGATCTGTTAGGGTCTTGCATTACACTGGATACTAACTGGTCACAGGAAGAGCCAATAGCATGGTAAGAAGCAAAATACAGTAATTACGAAAACACTTCCCTGGATGAGAAGTCATCTGGATTATCCAGTGACAAAATATAGGGTGATTCACTTACTCTGAATATTCACAGATGCTGAACCAAGTTTATGGTAGATGAGTCAATATCTTTTTGACACTCTACCAGCACAACACTCACTTCAAGATATTTGCTTCCAACAAGGACAAGGATATCAGTAATGATGATGCCACATTTTTGCTCCCACTATCAAGACCCCTACTGCACAATACCTCAAGTACCAAGATGAACAGCATAATGTCTGAAGGCAGTTCCACTATCATACCTCGGAATACTTCATACAAGCATCTCAATGCTAGAATTATGAGATAATTTTGAAGGAATGTGTACATCATTCATCTTCTGGCCAACAACACCCTCAGCATTAATGGGTAAGGTCAATCAACTCATCATAAAAATGATCCTGCAGGGACACACTGCACACTAGTCCACAGCCGAACTTAATCATATACTCCTCTGTATCCAGACTAGAACAACTATGGATTTACTATTGAGGTGGTAAACAATAGGAATGGATACAACTACAATCGACCACAACCTGATGGCTAGTATCCTGCACAGTGATAAAATCTTGTGTCAATGCATACCCAGACTAGTACACCCAGCAGACCTCACTTACGCTAAGGATTACAAGATACTCCTATACCTGCCCACCAGTCTTGGTATTTTCAACATGAAGTGAAAGTCTGTGGTTATTCTGTCAACATTCTGACCTACTTAAGGGTAACTATTTGCAACACGACACATCTCTATGTCCTGGATGAAACTGGCAACTTCCGAAGATAACAGCAGCTAGCATTGCTGGGTAATAGGCTGCCCAGTGTTTCAATTCCAGCTTCTATTAAGAGGCAAATTCTTCCTTGCACAAACATTTAGAGAACACCGAATGCTGAACAAATATGGACCATCATACTGTCAAAGCATTTTTCCAATACTGCTCTGAATAGCATAGCAGATCTTTGGTGTAGAACTTGGAATCACCAGCACTGATTAACCAGGTGAAAACAGCTGGGACTACTATGACGGCCTTCTGGGCTGGGCAATGACTGCAGTTTATTGTATCATATGTATAAATCAAGTCACTGTGTTTAATGATTCTTCCATAGCTTAGTTTACCATGGCCATAAGATGTAAAAAAAATACAGGTTTGTTATATTGGAAGTTAACAAAGAAACCAACACAGAAAGCCATAACCCTCCTGAGGTGATCTGTCACCTTGCTGGAGAAAGTTCTATGTGAGCAAGTGCTCTCTTCATACTGAACAACTCTAGCTGAAGCATCAATGTAAGAAAATCAACTTGACATAGCAGAAACCAGAGTGTTGAAGCAAAAGGACACCTTATCTATATAGAATTATAAGATACACATCATTAAAACCACAGTAAATGTCTTCACACTACTGTATGAATAAATTTTGCCACCACATTAAAGATAACCACATTCTGGCCAATCAATTACAGTTTCACATCACAATTAATATGCTAATCAATGAAACACTGCACATACATCAACTCAAGGAAGTTGTGATCCTTTCCCAAACATCTGGTACATATAATTTTTCTCAAATACCTACAGTAGGTACTTTTAAGGCACAATTCTATCTTTGCCACAATTCCCCTCTAATGTGGCAGCACGTCCCAAAAATACTGAATACTCAAGGTAAATCACACAAGATACACATTAAAAACATTGAAGCAAAGTCATTAAAATGTAATATAAAAATCACACATCAGCAATACAATATCATACATCACCGGGATTCACATCACTGGAAAACAGAGGCCTGGTAAATAAACCCTGCATACCATGTGCGATGTTTGGAGAAAAATCTTGAGATAGATCATTAATTGATGAATGTATATGTCAAAGGATCGAAGTAATAACATTTCTTTTCCTTTCTTACTCCAATAGGTTCTATGAGCCATTGCCTATGTCCTATGAATGGATTGTAGTCCAAGTCAAGCTTCTGTATTAATGGTACTGTAATACTGCCAATACATGGTATATGTAAATTCATGTCCTCGGCCTGATGTGGTGTAGCTCTTTTCAAGCCAACCACCAATGGAAGTGAATTGCATGTACTCTTAACCACATGCCAGTCCCACTGTCCATCTTAAATTTCTGGCATTACTGGGCACTGAACCTGGGCCTCTGAGGACCGCAGTTAATAGTGCCAATCGTCACACTATGGAGGTGGACAACACGTCATGTGTCGCATGTACTGACACACTGTTGTGGCAAGTTGTATTCAGAAATAAATTCTGTGTTTTTTTCCCCTTTTCTTTTGAAAACGGGTAAAGTTTGCGACAATGAAACAGTCCAAATGCAAACAAAAGCCTGGTAGAGAGAGGGAAGATAAAAAAATAAATGTTTTCTGGTGATGATTATATGAAAAAAAAAAAAAAATTAAGATTTTTGAAAAATGTGTTAACTTTCAAGCATTTTTCTGTGGGGTAATGAAAAATATCAATTTGGTAGAGCAATTCTTTTTTGTATAATAGGTTTATGAAAATTTCAGCAAACAAGATTTGGAGAAAAACACTGAAATAATCTATATCAATGAAACCTTGGTTAAAAAAAAAAAAAAAAACAGTTCAAGAATACCCCTGCAATCCAGTGCATGCCCATCATCATTGCTGGCACCTAAGTTTCTGATGAATAAATATATATAAATTACATAGTAACACTTCTATAATTTTGAGGTTGCCTAAAAGACAAAGCATACTTTGTACTACCAACTAAAAGGGCATAATGGAAAAATAAAGAAAAACAATCTATTGAATTTTTGATTTTAAGGCAGAAAGTGCAATACTACAATCTTTAGGGCTGCTGGTACTAGGATCCTTATAAGTGTACCATTTCATATTCACAGATTCTTGAGAAAATCTTAGAGCAGATGGCTTCAGGCCTAATAGGTCCACAACAGACCTAATCTTCAGTGTCCGTATGTTAATGAAGAAATATTGGGAAAAGGGCAAATATCTGTTCACGGTTTTCCTTGATATTGAAAAGGCATATGGCACCATTGTAAGAGAGAAGATATGAGAATGCCCGAGAAAAAGGAATGTGCCAGGACTGGTGAGGAAAGTTCAGATGCTGTATGAACACTGTACCAGCTGTGTGCAATTGGGTGATGGACATTCACCCTGGTTCCAAACCAGAAGTTGAGTCCAGCAAGGCAGTGCACAATCCCTATTATTGTTTATCACCATCCTGGATGACATAATGAAGAACATCAAGAACACCAAGAACCTACTGGACGGACATTGTAAAGATGGACATTGTAAGATCGGGGAAGGACACTGGAGAAAGTCATTAACAACAGAACGTATCTCAGTAAGACAGAGTGGAAGAGACTCGCCAACAGTACCTGGAAATCTGGAATTATAAAATGATGATATGTTTTTCAATTCATGTTGTAATATTACACTTGCTTGGCTTCGTAATACTTTGAACTATGTATTACAGTACATTTTGTATGTCAGCAACTTATTTTATAATTCCCCCTCTCTCTCCCATCTCCTAAAAAGCACCATATATTTTGGTATTTGGATCCCCTGACACTTACACCATTCAATTAAGGATTAAGATACATACAGGGTTCTGGCATATGGTGATACAATAGGAGTTATACACATTTTTAAAGAGGATATACTTTTCATTAAGAATACTACTGAAATCTCTCCACATCAGGTAAGAAGGCTGTCAATTAACACAGTAGAAGATTTGATCAAATGCTTTACTAAACCTGGAAGAATCTTGGCGATAGATTACACAAGTCAAGGATATGAGTAAGAAAGTTACTCATGAATGAAAGTGCGTGCAGAAAGGTCATCTGATATCATAAACAAAGGAATCAAACTCCATCAACCTGACGACAAAGTTATTACTCAATCTATGAATGAAAGTTTGTAGAAAAATCTAGCCATTCAATGTGGCCAATGCAATCTGACATACCTACCAGGCATAGGAATGAGAAGTATCAGATAAAAATTTCACACTTTGTAAGCCTTGTCACAATAGTGAAGAAATCTAGAAGAAACAATGTGGTGAATTAAGACAATGAATAAAGGCAATTTTTATGCTGTATTAATAAATTAGGAGCAAGACTGCCAGATTTCCTAATTTTGACACACCTCCCCAATGAGATGATTTATGGCAGTTTGCCATTTCCCAGCTGAAAACTAATAATTCCCAAATTTTCCCTCTTTATGGCAACAAACTTCATAAAAATTCACATTCAACATTTCAAACTTTTAATTAAAAAATGTTTATAACTTCCTCGACTAGGTACAAGTAACCATCAATTTTTCTGTATGAATAATAATAATAATAATAATAATAATAATAATAATAATAATAATAATAATAATAATAATAATAATAATAATAATAAATGGTCACCAAGTGGAAACAATGTTCCACTCATCTAATGAAATCAGAATTGTAAGTGTGTGTAAATTCCAAGCTAGAACACAAGAGCTCCTACAGTGTTATACAAACTGATGTAGAAATACCAAGTGATGCCACATCTTCAGAAATGAACATTAATCAAACTCAAAGAAATTTGCACAATCTGAATCAGTGTAATATGCATATTTGCCACTTTTGTATATTTTCATTCATTTAAAATATTTTGGTGGTCTAATATTAAAAATACGATTATCTATACACTAATTTAATTTTCATAAAATTTAGTATCTTTCATAACACAATCTTTTAGTTCAAGTATATTACAGATGAGGAATTTCAAATAGTAAAATTTGATTTCCCTATTTTAAAAAGATATCTGGCAAACCCAATAATGAGATGGCATTGGCCGAACATCAAGAAGAAGAAGAAGAAGAAGAAGAAGAAGAAGAAGAAGAAGAATCAAGTTTAAACAGAACACTGATAGAATACTTCTGACCATCCTGTGAATTGAAGAGAGGAGAGAACCACATGACTAGGACCACCTGTTTCAATTCATTTAGTCAGTAGGAACAGTCTTTCTACCAGCTGTGAAGAGACTGCCGAAATCTCATGTACCTAAAAACCTTCAATAGGAGTGACCATAGGTATATACTGTACTTATCCTGCAACATAGGTTACTTGAAAATCCTCCTTTTTCCAGCAACTTTCCCTATTATTATGTATTTCAATGAAGTAGGGAATGGATTTAGCAGGCCAATGCTCCCTAAAAACATACCACAATAAAAAAAGTACATAAAACAAGATAAAATCACAGAAATTACTTGTCAGTGACATAATCACATGTCATAGTATTTACAAATGTAGTAGCACTGTATAACAGTGAAATGATCTGAGTGGAAACCCACTCACTCTTCAATTTCTTACTTGTCAGAAGTAGATATTATTTTCACTTGAGAGAACTGCTGCCCCAGAAGTTTCATGATCTCTTGATGCTTCAGATGAGATTGAGAGCTCTTTACAGAATGATAATTTTCCTTCACAAACAGTGCAAAGCCCGTTGGATTGCGAGGAGTACGGGGAACACCAGAATTGGCATTTTTTGACTTCGTATTGACCAACAGTTCGAATGTACCAAAACAGCGCCCACATCTCTTCACAGCTAAATTTAGTGACTTGGACTGTCGACCAAAGCTGCAACAGAACATAACAGCTCACTAGATTTAAAATGGATGAGGATGGGGGGAGGGGGACAGGGCAAGAAGACCCTAATAACTCAAAATCTTACCAAATTCCCTCGTTTGTAGGAAATTTGTGAAAATAGATGAAGTAACATGAAATAGCTCTATTACTGAGGATATTAATACAATTCATAATATGTGTTACAGCTAGTTTCAGGAAATGTTTGTCCAATAACTAGGTCAATAGTATTTAGCAGGTTTTTTGTACAAAGGTTCAGTTCATAGCCTGTTATTTTGCAATGTTTATCATTCATACCAATGACCAAAACAGCTCAAATATGGCAAAATGTCTGACTTAATATGCTTGGATTACATACAAGAGACAAACAAAAGAATTGCCAGATAAAGAATTAATTTAATTTTAATACTACAAGTAATGTATTCAGCATGCTCAAAATAATTTGGACCTTATCATTGAAGGATGACTGTGTAAACATAGTTAGTCTCTTGTATGTAATTATTAGGGAAGGGATTTTAAGGTGGGAAGTATGGTCAGAAGAGGGAAGATTCTGAAAATATATACAAAAAGGAGCAAAAAAGGAGTTGGCGAAATCACATTATCAAGGTTTCAAGAAGAGGGAAGGAGATCCTGAAAATATATACAAAAAGGTGCAATAAAGGTATTGATGATATCACTTTATCAAGGTTTAAGCCAGTTACATGAACTTTCTTTATACCATTTACTGGGTTCTAAAAATTAATACCGGGCGAGTTAGCCGTGCGCGTAGAGGCGCGCGGCTGTGAGCTTGCATCCGGGAGATAGTAGGTTCGAATCCCACTATCGGCAGCCCTGAAAATGGTTTTCCGTGGTTTCCCATTTTCACACCAGGCAAATGCTGGGGCTGTACCTTAATTAAGGCTACGGCCGCTTCCTTCCAACTCCTAGCCCTTTCCTATCCCATCGTCGCCATAAGACCTATCTGTGTCGGTGCGACGTAAAGACCCTAGCAAAAAAACAAAAAACAAAAAAAAAAAACTTGTTATATTGAATTACACACAACATTTCAATGTTTTTGACAGTAATTCTCTGGCACTTTGAGCTCAGTAGATTCTTTTATATAGAAAAACTCTTGCTGACATCTACCCACAGGTTTATACGCGAGTCATTGAATGATTGCATTACTGTGCAGGCATTTATCTTCTTGAGTTGGTACATTTTAAAAGGCATAGGTTTCACCCATTCATCAAATAATGGAAATACCAACACATTCAAAATATATCTTTGTAGTTCATCAGTAATTTAATCTAAACTGAATCTCAGTTCATATTTGCTGGCCACCTCTTATTTTTTCGAAGACATTCTCATAAATTGGCTGTACGTAATTTTTCGTCAGGGTGTTCTCATCTTGTACTGACTTTAACATGTACTTCACAGAGTATGATTTGAATGTTAGACTGTTTATACCTTGTTGACTGGAATTCCTGACTGGATTAATGCCATGGCAAAATCTGCTCTGAACTCGTGCAATGACCACTGCTTTTCAGATTCTGAGGCAAAGACATGTATCAGAGTAGATTGCTCAGGTTTCGACTTGTGAAGTTCGATGTTCTTTACATGTTTGCTGACTGGATGTGCTGGTTTATTCTGTTTCTTTGATGCTTGTCATCGATTGCAATAGTTACTTCACATATGGCACATCGAAGAATGATTCCAACATTTTTGATAAATTGCATCTTGACTTCTTTTGAAAGTGCGTATATCTTCTCCTTCTTAACCTTCAGCATGATTTTGTGTTGAGAACAATACATTCTGTCCGAACTGGTCAAACAGTAACAAGACCCACAGGAGAGTACACAGTCGTTAGGTGGAACTGTTAAATTAATGCCACTTAGTTTAAACTGTTGCAGCATCACTCTTTAAATTTTAATTTAATTTCACAGCTTCAGGTTGGCCACTGTCAACAGGATATGAATTACTGGTGGTTCCCATAAATTATATTTTAATATTTATTTACTGACTTCTGTCTACAAAAAATTTAAAAATCTGTTCAAAAAGAGAAGAAAGGGTTTAATCTTCTAAAAAACGTACATAAAATTGTGTGTATGGAAGAGGGAGAAGGTGCTGAAGCATGAAAGAGAAGGAAAAAGCTGGAAAAAATTTAGTAATCTCACAAAAAAGGTGCAACATTGTGTTTACTTTGCTTCATTTCATGTCCCCAAATACATATACTGACCTATCTGAATGAAACTAACTATATTTTTGGAAAGGTGCTGCACCTTAAAATCCTCTCACTAAAATTATATCAAATACCCTTTACTGTAAAACTATGGGTAATCCAATGATTTCTGTACTTCATTCCAAGGCACTATGCTTGGACGAATTACTATCTGTCCGATTTCAGATATAATTCAGTAATGCTCATTTGGAAGTTTAGCATTGTCATTGACTCAGTCTCCTGAACTCACAAATCAGCGAGACTTTTACAAGATGTACAGCCAAAATAAAATAAAGCAAGTCTGTTTTATAATTTTATTCTGCTTATTGAACTCATCTTGATGAAGCACAACAAACTTTGCTTTTATATTGCCAAAACATATAATAACTTGCTAACTGTATAAAAAAACAGATGAACAGAGGACTTGTTTCCTTTGCAGCAGCCAGAAGTATATAAAAAGTGATTAAAAAAACACACACACATATGTAAAAAAATAGTCTTTCTGTCTGTACTTTTTGAATATTAACCTGACACTTGGCTTTTATAGGGGAGGCACAAATGAAAGCCTATGCTACCAGGTTCTGTTTAATTTTTGAATGTTTAAGTACCATAGGACAACAGATTGGGGGAATTTTCATGAAGCATGGTATTTAAGTTTAGGTCCGACTCGTTGGCTGAATGGTCAGCGTACTGGCCTTCGGTTCAGAGGGTCCCGGGGTCGGGGATTTTAATCGCTTCTGATTAATTCTGCTGGCTGGGGGACTGGGTGTATGTGTCTGTCTCATCACTCTCCTCATCATATTCAGACAGCACACTACACTACCAACCACTACAGAAACACGTAATAGTGATTACATTCCTCCATATAGGGTTGCGTCAGGAAGGGCATCTGGTCGTAAAACAGGGCTAAATCCACATGTGTGACGCAGTTTACACCTGCGACCTCACAGGTGGGAAAAAGCAGTAGCAAAAGAAGAAAATGGTATTTAAGTTTAGAATAAGGGTGAGAAGGATCTTTGCTGTATGTTGTTCAAAATAAATTGGCAGGAGTGGGGGTCAGAGGGGTTGGTTTTTACAGGAAAACTTCTCATGACAAAATGTATTTAGAATCTTATATACAAACTGCTTTGTTCTATACATGTTTTTGATACAGAGAAAAGGAAGAATAAAAAGAAAAAGAAAATAAGAAAAGAAGAAGAAAAATATCAGGAGGTGGCCTGAAACAAAGCTCTCCCTTATGGTTGGTTTCACAGGAAAACTGCTCATGGCAACATGTTTTGCTTTTTACTTACAGAATATTTTGTGTATACCATTTTGTGATACAGTGAAAAGGGAAATATCAGTGGGGGTTGGGTGAAAATATAAATCCTAGAACCAGGAACTACTGTCGGATTTTTTATTATGGACACTCGAGTTTAGGCTTTAATTACAAACGAACCAATAGGCCTATTGCAATGCGAGTTATACCAATATTTTCCTTGTTTAATTCTACATTAGCGTATATAAGACACGTTGTTTTCGACGTTCATTAAATATTTTTTATATGTGGTTATAATAAATATTGCCCGGGTTTTTGGCTTCTTCTCTAGGAAGCGCTCACTTAGGAATATATACAAGGAAAACTACTTGTCTGATGGTAATGCAATTTTTATATGTTATAACCACATGTATTTATAGTGTAATACTCAAGTTACAATTTTTTTCAATTACCCCGAAAAAAGTTCTTATCATTTTTCTAAAGCAACTCTTTCTCAGCCCAGGATAAATGTACAACAGCAAACATGGGCTTGTTTTGAAGCACTCAGTCATGGTTATCAGAAACTACAACAACTGTAACCGTACAGTTTGGTACCGAATTTATGAAGAGTAATATTGAAAGGAGGTTTTGTGTACGCCGGACCGTGCGATTAACAGCAGGCCGGGTGGTGAAAACGGGCGCAGTGTTGCCGCGTTCAGTAGTAATCACGCGCACAACGAACACAGTACACTCGCCCCGGGCAGTTGTGCAACGGAATGCCCATGACCTTGGTTTATCCGCAAGCTATTTTCAGTTGTCCTATGTTCTGCATGTTGGCCACGTCACTTCAAGATGCCTCCGAGACCGCCGTTATCAGAGGGTGAACTTGCAATGATTTTGAGTGATATTTGTTTCTTTCAATGTGAGGGGGAAAAGTAGGGGACAAGAGGTTTCCTGTGTACAAGAAGGTGGCAGATTGTCTTGGATTATCGCTGTCGTCAGTGAAGAGAGTAGGAGCTGGTTCAAAGGAGAATTATGGAAATACGTCATCCAGGTCAAGAAAGAAGCAGTGTGTGAGACAGGGGCGTCCGAAAATTCATCTCGATGATTTTACTTTGTGCACAATACGAAGAAATTTGCACGATTTTTATATGAATAAGATATTTCCCACAATTAAAAGCCTCCGCATGAAACTGTTAGAAAATATGCCGGATTTTCCTGATATGTCAATTTCTACGCTTTTGAAAGTAGTTCGAAGCTTGGGATCCCGATTCAAAAAATAAACGTGAAACCAGTGCTAATGGAATCCGTGACGGTTGCTGCATCCCGACATACTTACCTTGGATGAATTAAAGACTTAAGGGCACAGGGATACGAGATCTTCTTTACAGACGAGACCTAGTGCGGACAGAACCATACTATGAAATATGGGTGGCAAGAAAACGTGATTGAAGCTTTAGAATACAACTTTGACAACTACACTGACTGACAGAGCAAATGCAACACCAAGAAGGAGTGGTCAGAACTTTATGCCAATTGCAGGGTAGACTGACGTCACTGAGGTATGCTCATGATGTGAAATGCGCCGCTGTGCTGCGCACGTAGCGAACGATAAATGGGACACGGCGTTGGCGAATGGCCCACTTCGTACCGTGATTTCTCAGCCGACAGTCATTGTAGAACGTGTTGTCGTGTGCCACAGGACACGTGTATAGCTAAGAATGCCAGGCCGCCGTCAACGGAGGCATTTCCAGCAGACAGACGACTTTACGAGGGGTATGGTGATCGGGCTGAGAAGGGCAGGTTGGTCGCTTCGTCAAATCGCAGCCGATACCCATAGGGATGTGTCCACGGTGCAGCTCCTGTGGCGAAGATGGTTGGCGCAGGGACATGTGGCACGTGCGAGGGGTCCAGGCGCAGCCCGAGTGACGTCAGCACGCGAGGATCGGCGCATCCGCCGCCAAGCGGTGGCAGCCCCGCACGCCACGTCAACCGCCATTCTTCAGCATGTGCAAGACACCCTGGCTGTTCCAATATCGACCAGAACAATTTCCCGTTGATTGGTTGAAGGAGGCCTGCACTCCCGGCGTCCGCTCAGAAGACTACCATTGATTCCACAGCATAGACGTGCACGCCTGGCATGGTGCCGGGCTAGAGCGACTTGGATGAGGGAATGGCGGAACGTCGTGTTCTCCGATGAGTCACGCTTCTGTTCTGTCAGTGATAGTCACCGCAGACGAGTGTGGCGTCGGCGTGGAGAAAGGTCAAATCCGGCAGTAACTGTTGAGCGCCCTACCGCTAGACAACGCGGCATCATGGTTTGGGGCGCTATTGCGTATGATTCCACGTCACCTCTAGTGCGTATTCAAGGCACGTTAAATGCCCACCGCTACGTGCAGCATGTGCTGCGGCCGGTGGCACTCCCGTACCTTCAGGGGCTGCCCAATGCTCTGTTTCAGCAGGATAATGCCCGCCCACACACTGCTCGCATCTCCCAACAGGCTCTACGAGGTGTACAGATGCTTCCGTGGCCAGCGTACTCTCCGGATCTCTCACCAATCGAACACGTGTGGGATCTCATTGGACACCGTTTGCGAACTCTGCCCCAGCCTCGTACGGACGACCAACTGTGGCAAATGGTTGACAGAGAATGGAGAACCATCCCTCAGGACACCATCCGCACTCTTATTGACTCTGTACCTCAACGTGTTTCTGCGTGCATCGCCGCTCGCGGTGGTCCTACATCCTACTGAGTCGATGCCGTGCGCATTGTGTAACCTGCATATCGGTTTGAAATAAACATCAATTATTCGTCCGTGCCGTCTCTGTTTTTTCCCGAACTTTCATCCCTTTCGAACCACTCCTTCTTGGTGTTGCATTTGCTCTGTCAGTCAGTGTATAATCTGTACAGAGGGTACATTCAGCAAATTTATGGATGGCGTGGAGGGTTCAAAACACCGTCTGGAGCTGGGAAACGCATCATAATTTTACACATCGGAAGTGAAGAAGGATTTCTTGACGGTGCAGAACTTTGTTTTATTAGCAAAAAAGGCAGTAGTGATTATCACAATGAGATGAACTCGACTCATTATGAAGAATGGTTCACGAAAGTCCTGAGTTTATTGCCTCAAAAGTCGGCTGTCGTTATAGATCAAGTTCCATATCATGCGATGGTCGATCCGTCATCTAAAAACCCGAACATGTCATGGCTGAAACCTGAAATTATATCCTGGATAACATCAAAGAATATTTCACTACGACCTGGAGTTGACGATTATAACAAATTAACGAAATCAGAGCTGATTGTCCTTGCCAGGCCTTATTTTCAAACACCGGTAAAGAAGCTGGAACAACTGACTAAACGACTTCGACCAGATGTACAGCTTGTTTGGTTACCAGTGGCCCATTGCGAGCTTAATCCAATCGAGCTCATTTGGGCTTACGTAAAAGGGAAAATAGGAAAAAAAAACATAATAATAATAATAATAATAATAATAATAATAATAATAATAATAATAATAATAATAATAACTATGGCTAACACATTAGAAAATGGGGAGAGGTATGGAAGCAGTTAACGCTTTATGCCGAGAAGCCTTACGTACCGTCACCCCTGAACTCTGGAAACAATGCATTAAACACACTAAGAAAATTGAAGATCACTACTGGGAAAAAGATGGACTGTCTGAAAACGTCCCTTATTTCGAGCCAGTCACAATCAACATGAATGACAGCAGCACCGATTCATCGGAACACAGTGATTTTTCAGACGAAGAAAATTGATAGAATTAATATTGTAAATATATGTAAATAATAATGCAAATAACTCTTGTAAAAATTGTACAGTGTGATATTTCTAAATTAGGAAGTCAACCATTTTTAAACCTGCCTTTGAAGGTCCAAATCCCTTACAAGAAAAGGTAATGGAAAGTGGAATTTATAAGAGGAAATAAAATTAAAGGTTGAAAGTAAACGAAAAGCTGTGTTCGTTGCGCGCATGATTACTACTGAATGCGGCAACACTGCACCCAATTTCCCCACCCGGCCTGCTGTTAATCGCACGGTTCGGCGTACACAAAACCTCCTTTCAATATTACTCTTCATAAATTCGGTACAAAACTGTACGGTTACAGTTGTTGTAGTTTCTGATAACCATGACTGAGTGCTTCAAAACAAGCCCATGTTTGCTGTTGTACGTTTATCCTGGGCTGAGAAGGAGTTGCTTAAGAAAAATGATAAGAACTTTTTTCGGGGTAATTGAAAAAAATTGCAGCAGGAATATTACACTACAAATACATGTGGTTATAACATATTAAAATTCCATTACCATCAGACAAGTAGTTTTCCTTGTATATATTCCTAAGTGAGCGCTTCCTAGAGAAGAAGCCAAAAACCCGGGCAATATTTATTATAACCACAAATAAAAATATTTAATGAATGTCGAAAACAACGTGTCTTATATACGCTAATGTAGAATTAAACAAGGAAAATATTGGTATAACTCGCATTGCAATAGGCCTATTGGTTCGTTTGTAATTAAAGCCTAAACTCGAGTGTCCATAATAAAAAATCCGACAGTAGTTGTAGGGAGAGTTACCACCAAGATCATCCGGCAATGCTTCAAAGGCTTTGTACATCTGCCTGTACTTCTTGAATATTAACCTGATACAGCAGAACTCTAATTATCTGAACTCCCATTACACGGATCGTCAATTATTCAGATCACTTTGAGGAAAAATGGAAATCCGAAAAATTGGATTTTTTGAAAGAGACATTTTCGTGCAAACAATGAATATTCAGTACTCTCATGCTTTATTTAACCCTCCTACTGTGAATACACAGACCATCATTCACCAGTCTTGCATTGTCTGTCATTGTCAGTGTGGCCTTGGCGTTCAGTTGTCTCCGTGTTCTGTTTTGTGCATGTGCAGTATAGCTTCTAAAAGGAAAAGTGTTGTCTTTTCATTAGCAGACAAATAGAAGTCATTGAACAATTAGACAAAGGAGTAACTGGTAAGCAGTTAGCTGAGATATACAGTATGGGAGCATCAACAATTCTGGACACTGAAGCTATCAGCAGATCCTAACGCAGCAGAGAACTTTGATGAAAAAATAGAAAGTGAAAGAAAATGTTATGACCCCAAATTTGTATATAATGCAGATTAGACAGGCCTTACTTGGAAGGCTTTGCCTGGAGCAACTTAAGCTTCTAAAAGGAAATCTAGTGCTCCTGGTCATAAGGTTAGTGCAGACCATGTAACCCTGCTAAATTGTGCTAAATCTACGAGAAACTGACAGGCAAACCGAAAAATCCCGGGGCTTTCAAAACTGTGAAAAAACTTCCCCTGTTTTACAAGAATCAATCGAAGGCCTGGATGAATGGTAGTATGTTTACTAAATGGTACAATGAAATTTTCATACCAGAAAAAAAAGAGAAGAAAAAAACCCAAACAAAAACCCACCCATGCCCATCAAAAGGCCCGTGGAAAAGAAGGCAGTAATGTGGTGTTAATTGGTGATAATGCACCCAGCCCACAGAATACCTTCTTGAAAGAGAAAAATGTAAGTTTCCAAACACCTTCCTTGCTGTCAAATGTAATAAACCAATCAGTTACTAAACTATGAAGCGCCATTACAGAAGATGAAATGAAGAAGGGATTGTGGTTCATAACAAATATGACTGCTCTTACATGGTTGTGGAAGCATGGAGTCAATCACATTAAGAAGAGCTGGGAACAATTTGAAAGGCACTTCACAACAAAGGAGTAGGAAGAAAAAAGTAGATGCACAAGAAAAACAGGCCATGAGAAGCAGGAGGAAGGCCCAGAAGAAAAGGATGAAGTGTCAGTTGATGACATTCAAAACAACATGGAAATTCCTGGTTGGTCTGAGTGCATTGCTGAGGACATATATCAGTCTTCTACCCAGACATTTTCATCAGCTGGATGGCAGAAATGAGTAGCCGGGCAGAGAATACAACGTAAAAAAATGAATATGATAAAATTTCAATTTATTCCCCCAGGGCATTAGCAATAATATTAGACAGGTAGCCTAAACATTAACTACAAAACTGAATTATTTTAGTGTTATCGCGAAGAAGGCATAACAGAGTATTTTGAACTTCTAGTGTTCTATTGCTCATTCATTATCACTCGGCTGCTGTGGAGTGCCGGACAGGTTTGTTTCGTCTCATGGAATAGAGTGCTCACAAGCGATTCCCTGCTAATCCAGACACCGCTCGCGCATGACACCACGTGATAAGGTAAACATTTAAACTCCGATGTAACTTGTGCAATTATGCTGAAAATAATGAAGATTTTTCATTTAAATAAATTTACAGTATTTACATTGTTTAATTTGGAACACACAATGACTCAAATATGTGGAGTGGGACATTGATGATGATTGATGATTACGTAAACCGAGCAAGTTGGTCGTGCGGTTAGGAGCGCGCAACTGTGAGCTTGCATTCCGGAGATAGTGGGTTCAAACCCCACTGTCGGCAGCGCTGAAGATGGTTTTTCATGGCGGAGGGAAAAGCACAGTGAAATATTGAAGAACTATTGGAAAATAAGAAAGGAAACAGGAAACAAACACGAATGAATGTAGTGGGTTATTTTTACGAGGTCCTAAGACAGGCAAAATTGAGAAAATACTACTATTACTACTACTACTACTACTACTTTTTTTTTTTTTTTTGCTAGGGGCTTTACGTCGCACTGACACAGATAGGTCTTACGGCGACGACGGGATAGGAAAGGCCTAGGAGTTGGAAGGAAGCGGCCGTGGCCTTAATTAAGGTACAGCCCCAGCATTTGCCTGGTGTGAAAATGGGAAACCACGGAAAACCATCTTCAGGGCTGCCGACAGTGGGATTCGAACCCCCTATCTCCCGGATGCGAGCTCACAGCCGCGCGCCTCTACGCGCACGGCCAACTCGCCCGGTGCTACTACTACTAATAATAATAATAATAATGATAATCATTATTATTGTAGTGAAGGATACTCCACCAATTTAAAAAAAGAAAAGGTAGAATCTGAGTTAGAGAGAGAGTCCTCCTTTCTGCAAGGGTCTCTTTCAAATTTCATTTCGAACCTTCCTCAGTTCTTTCTCTTTTCTGACCTCAATGATATTAAGGCTAAGACTGCTTAGGAAGTCTTCCATTCTCATACCTTACATAGCTTCCTTATACTCTTTGGCATTGAGCCCCCACCTAAGACTTCTCTCTCTTTCACGTTGTAAACTTTCTTTGGGAGGCCAGAACTCTTCCTTTTTAACTGGTGTTTATGAGTAGCTGTTATTGCTTTGTTTCTTAAAATATAAAATCACTACCAACACACATAGGTTGGAGTTCTGACGGTATATACCATTTTACACTTTTCCAAAACAAAAGCAATTATTTAAAATCAATTTTACTACGACAGTGTTTAACCTCTCTTTTTGTTTGTACTTTCTGAATATTACCCTGAAACTTTGTTTTCATACTGACTGGAGTGGGACATTGATGATGATGATGATGATGATGATGATGATAGGACAAGTAATAGCCTATCTCAGGTTTAGTTTAATTTTTGTCCGTTTGTTGGTTTCACATTACAGCATCACGGAAAAATCAATAAGGTAGATTTCCATTAAATTTGTTATTTAAGGGTAAGATAAGGGCAAGTACGATGTTGGCTGTTAGTTGTTCACTCGACATATGATTTTCATGGATAGTTTTACAGGAAAATTACTTGGGACAAAATTTAATTAGAATATTGTTTGCAAACTTTTCTGTCCTGTGCCTTTTTCTGATACAGTGACAAATAAGAGAAATATCAGTGGTGGTCATGTGGAAGTTTGTCAACAGCGACAACTAACTCTATGAAAAATTGCTATCGAGGTCACACACTGTTAGTATTCAAAAGGCTTACTGTTCATCCTTTAAAAAAAAATATTATCCTGATAATTGGCAGTCTCTTCCTAACTTTCATAGCCCTGGAAAACATTTATAGCAGGCAATGTACATCATATAAGATATTTTTCAGAGGAATCTATTCATAAATTTATCAAATAGTTAAACAATGTATTCTGCACTCACTATGCGGACATATCTCTGCTGAATGGTCATTCCTACAGCACACACAATGTTGTGAACAGTATGAAATTGTATCCCCTCCCCATTTCATCCAGAATATCTTGTGAATTTGTTCACAAATATCAAATCTATGCTGTGAATATTAAGTTCTCTTCAACTGTCACAATAAAGTAGAAACATACCAACATATTAAACAATGGGCTTACTCATTTTTTTAATGAAAATATGCCAAAAATACAATTTTTGCACAAAAAGGTCAAAGTATGGGGCATGTTTAGTACTGTTCAAAATCTGTTGCAATAACCTTAAAACTAATTGGCTTTTATATCAGAAGGAAGAGATCAAATCAAGAGCAGCACTAATGTAAGAAAAGATGAAACTGCAAAGAGTCAGAGAGAACCAGGAAGCACGTACATCACAAAAAGACACTGAGGGGGAGACATGCCCATTTCCGTACCTCAAAATCTCAGGAACATGAAAGGTCAACATAAGTTTAATCATGCACATACCAGTGATTGTTCAGTCAACCTAGTTAACCTAGAATAAATATTAATATAAGCTAAAGATTATGGATAAGACTTCTTATGGAGGGTCACAAAGGAACAATATTATATACTGTATTTCAAACGTAATTCCTATTTTCCAGTCCTATGAACCACACACAAAAGCAACTTACCTGTAGCCACACTGTGTACAGCGGTAGATGATCTTTTTCTCCACTACATATTCGTGACATCGTTTTATAGGTGGAAGTTCAGGCAGTCTCTTCCTAGCTTTCATAGCCCTGGAAAACATTTATAGTAGGCAATGTACATCATATAAGATATTTTTCAGAGGAATCTATTCATAAATTTATCATACAGTTAAACAATGTATTCTGCACTCACTATGCGGACATATCTCTGCTGAATGGTCATTCCTACAGCACACACAATGTTGTGAACAGTATGAAATTGTATCCCCTCCCCATTTCATCCAGAATATCTTGTGAATTTGTTCACAAATATCAAATCTATGCCGCGAGTATTAAGTTCTCTTCAACTGTCACAATAAAGTAGAAACATACCAACATATTAAACAATGGGCTTACTCATTTTTTAATGAAAATATGCCAAAAAAATACAATTTTTGCACAAAAAGGTCAAATTATGGGGCATGTTTTGTACTGTTCAAAATCTGTTGCAATAACCTTAAAACTAAACACTTAGAGAAAAAGCTGTTGCTCAGTATCTTACTAAATACATTTATTTCATTCAGTTTTACATCCAGAATATCCGACTTCTCCTGAATTTCTTAGCTTACACCACTCTCACCAATAAATGGAATGTTTTGCATCACATTATTTACACTCGTCCATCGCCAAGTGTCATTATATGTAAGTACATCGACAATAAGCCTACTTGTAGCTTTTGTTCCACTTGCATCATCATCATCATCATCATCATTATTATTATTATTATTATTATTATTATTATTATTATTATTATTATTATTATTATTATTATTATTATTATTATTATCGCACTACCTTCACTCTGATACAAACATCCATCCTGATCATTGTCCAGAGTATCAGTACGACTATCCAACAAGTAGTTGTCAATTTGCTTAGATTTTGCAGGAAATTAGCATGAATACTGGCCATCAAAGATGACAACCTTCAAAGGTGGTCATTAGTAGTGTGAATCCCATAAAGCGATATCTTTGGCAAATTATAATATTAAGAAACAATGTTAGGTTTTGGTCCACCCTATCAATACACATCACTTTACAAGTGAACAATTTAATTAAAACATATTATAAATATTTAGGGACATGTTTCGTCTCTATTTGAGACTCTATCAGCCATAAAATCACGTGGTAGATTACAAAACTCAAATTAGAAATTGAAAAAAAAAAAATGAAAAAAATGGAAGAACCCAATGTCTTTTTAAGTACTATTTGGGAAATGCAAAAGATTGTGGTTAACAAGCCTCCTCCACTCCTTTCTCTCCTTCCACTTTTCCTGCTCCATTACTTCCACCACATCCAATCCAGTTTCTCTAATGTCCTTCCAAATCTGATCTATCCAACTTCTTCTCGGTCTTCCAAATGGTTTCTTTCCCTCACTTCTCTTTCCAATTTCCTACTTGCTACCTGTTCCTTTCCCATTCTTTTTACATGTCCAAACCATCTCAGTCTTGCTTTCTGTATGTTCTGTACTAACGGTTCTGTATTTAGCTCTTTTCTGATTTTAATATTTTGAATTTTATCTCTTCTCATCTTTTTAACCGATGTTCTTAAAAATTTCATTTTTACTGCTTGGATCTTACTGTCTTGTCTCTTATTAGTTACCAGCATTTCTAGTCTGTATGTTACAACTGGTATGAAATACTGTTTATATAATATTAATTTCATTTTCTTGGGTACTTTGTCATCCTATAAAAGCTCTCTGACTTGATAATAAGATGTTGTACCTTTACTTAGTCTGTTATTAATTTTAGGGTTGATTTCATTACTTCCATTAATAATGCTTCCCAGATATGTAAACTGTTCTACATTCTTTAACCGTTCTCCGTCTATGTTCAGTTGGCTTCTCTTTTTCTCTTTTCCACAGTGCATGACTACAGTTTTCTTTTTACTAATTACCATCCAAACTCCAGATTTTCATTCCAAATGTCCAGTCTCCTTTGTACTTCCTTTAATCCCTTTCCCCAAATCACCACATCATCTGTAAATACCAAAGCATTCACTTCATCATTACTGATACTCTGTTTTACACGTTTTATGATTTCCGCCATCAATATAATAAACAATAATGGCGACAGTGCACTTCCTTGTTTGAGACCATTTTTTAAAATAAAATGTTTCAGAGTCAGCACTCCCCACTTGTACACTGCTTTTACTCATGATACAACATTTTTATCTTGTTAATTAATGATTTTGATACATTCCTTTTCAGTAGGCATTCCCCATACATGCTTTCTCTTAACTGTATCACAAGCTTTTTCCAAATCCTAAAATACGAAGATGACTTCCTTGTTCCTTTCTAGATGTTTTTCCATTATCGTTCGCACTGTAAATAACAAGTCTATTGTTGATATATTTGGTCTAAAGCCTTATTGTTCTTCCTCTAACTGCGTTTCTGTTATTATTTGTGGTAGGCCTAAATATTTATTATGGATTCTGATGAGATTGAAGAAATCCTAAATGAGAGCACACGTGTGTCAAAACTTAGTGACATATTAGTGTCTGGAAGTGAACATTTACCATCAGATACGAGGGTTGGGGCAAAAGTCACAGCAACTATTTTTTTCCTTGAAGATACCAGTCTGGTTGGAAAATGCGACATATACAGATGAAAGGACAAGGTGTTAATTACATGTGTAGACAATGAATAGCACTGAAATATCGTAACACACTAATTTATTATGGTAGTATACAGAGCAATAGGAACCGTGCGTATAGCGAGTGCTGCCATCTGGTGGCTTAATCTGAAGTAACTGGTAGGAGCGGTAGGAGCATTTTTCACCATCGAGTTAGTGAATCGTGTTTTTTATTTTACTAGCTTTAAGTCTTTGACTGTTCACATTGCTTACTGAGGTGGCCTACGTTTTGATTAGGTTCTTTCAGCATATTCTCTAAGCATGAACGAAACTCATAGTACCGTACCAGTAAACGCAGTAAATGTCACGTGAACTGTTCCGTGCACGGTTGTAATTACACCTACTAAAACAGCTCACCAGGAAGGAATTTTTTTCCTTTTCCAGCCGCAGCTGCCCATAAGATCAAAAGGGCAGCATGGATAACATCTTTAAATCGTTCAAGACTTGATGGAAAACAATGGGTTCCTGCCAGTAATTTCAGAATCTGCATCCGACACTTCATTGATGGAACACCTACCAGAGATCCTAATAGCCCTGGATATAAACCTACATTGCATATGCTACCAGGAAGAACTAATGAGGACAAAATACAGAGGAAACTGACAGTCAGGTACAAGAGGAGGAAAGGGAGACAAAGTGGAGTGCAAGAAAACATGAATTCTGTTCCTGAATCACAATCTCCGCAAACTGTTTGTAGTATAGGTATTCAGACTGATAACTTACCATTTTCATATGACCAGGGAAATGTAAATGTACTATTTTGTAATTTATATGTTGCACAGTGATAATTCAAAATGTGATTAAGAAACTCTGACAATTTTACACACAAAAGTGTTAGATAGACAAAACCCGAACAGAAGCGCCGCTACGTAGCAGAAAAAATAGTTGTAAGGTAGTAAAGTATGTATGTTGGGTATTCAGCCCGAAAACTGGTTGGATCCTCAACAGGTCCATCATTAGCTGTCATAGATGGCCTAGGTGTCACTGAAGAGGCGTACTAGGGAAATGAGGAGTGAGGTAGTTTCCCATTTCCCGTTGCTTTCCTCACTAGGCCAGAAGTTGCTATTGCATATCAGTCTGCTAAGCCTACTGAAATACGTGCACCAAATGACCAAATGAGCGACGTTTTCACACCATTCATGGCAGGGACTGGCTGCATAAGGAATGGTATTATTAGCATCGCTCATACCTCAGTCACTTTCATATTGTCAAAGCCAAGGAAGAGTGAGACAAGTCAATGAAAGTAACACATTTATTCTAGCCCATACCAGAAGACATAGTGTACTGTAAACACTACGTCCTTATCCATATTATTCTCTACAAGTAAATTTACAAGTTACAAGTTAATTTACTGCAGATTTTACACTTTTATTTGAGTAAAAACAATTATTATCTTCCATTTGGGACAAATAATACCGTGACATTTCGTGGATCGGATTCTTTCACATAACCAAAGGATCTGAATTCAGAATTTTTAAAATTCTTACCTTGATGTTAATATTATATGGGGTTTGACTAAAATTTGTCTCTCTCGAACATACACCAGATACTTCTTTTGTAAGTTTTCTTCCACCTGATATATGTGATGGCTATCATTAAGCTCTCCTCCTTTCCTCAAAGTAGAATTCCTAAAATACTGAGAACTCCACATAATTTTCTGAAAACCCACAAGAATAACAACATTCGACACAGCTGATTAATTCAAATTATACGTATTCACAACACATTTTAATAAGTAAACAACGACAGCTGATGTTATTCTGGTGTTTCTCCTACCGATGAATAATCGTCTCTTCCGCTAGGGGCGCTGCGGTCGAAAATTTCTTGTTACACACGGTCCCTATATGGCCTTCCTGGTGCAAAAGAATGACAATACAGTAAAGTTGACATGACAAACCTGGGCCTGAAGACCCTCAAAGTAGTCCACTGCTACTGACACCACACGCTGCCAACGATGTGGGAGGCACTGAATACCATCTGCCTCAGCATTTGCTGCACCATGTGTGAATCGGGTCACCTGTTGGCGCACAGCATTAGCAATGTCCTCTCGTGTTGCAAACCGACTACCACGTAGTAGTTCCTTAATCTTTCGAATGAGATCAAAGTCACAGGATGAAATGTCGGGAGAGTACAGTGGGTGCTCCAATTCTTCCCATCCCCAACGTCGCAGTAGCTGCCCTACACACTCTTGCTTTATGTGGTTTTGCATTGTAGTGCAGGATTATTGCACTGTCCACAAGGTCCGGACGTTTCTCCTGAACGTCACGTCGTACCTGTCGCACCAGCAAGTCCCTGTAGTACTGTGCGGTCACTGTTCTGCCATGTGGAACAAAGTGGAAAACAATGACACCCCTGACGTCATAAGCGACGATCACCATCAATTGGACTGGAGAAGGATTCTGACAGACCTTCTGCCTCCTCGGTGATCCGCGGACTGACGTTTCAGTTCTGGTTCGTATGCCCTGGCCCAAAATTCATCAATGGCAATTATTCGTGACAAGAATTGATCGCCGTCCTGTTGCCAGCATGCAATGTGGTCAGGGCATATTGCATAGCGCACCAACCTTTGAACTTCCGACAGTGCATGCGGTACCCACCGCGATGCGATTTTGCGCAGTTGCAGCTCATTACGCAATATCCTGTGGACGGTGTGTTTCTCGATGCCACTTGTCCTCTCTAACTCCAGTAGTGTCCATCGTCTGTCTTCATCCAGGAGCTGCTCGATGACGGCACATGCCGCGTCGGTCTGCACACTGATAGGTTGTCCCGAATGTTGCTCATCACTGGTTGACACACGTCCTTGCTGAAACTTTCCTACCCACCGTGCTACTGTACGGTATGGTAGGGCATTATTCCCAAAGACTTCCACTAATTCACTGTGGCATTCCATCACATTTCTCCCTCGGAGAACAGCTATTTTGATGTAAGCGCACTGCTCAAAATGGGTTACTTCCATCTCGCACGACGCTCACCAACTGACTGATTTCACAGCCCTCCTGCGCTACTGCCAGATATCACAGAGCCATCTGTTGTTCTGCATACACAGTATGCCTGCAGAACTTCTGCACAACACACATACATTTGTGATCCGTTCATATATCTACAAGGAAAAAAATATATTTGCCATGACTTTTGCCCCACTCCTCGTACTATTATGTTATTTGCTTTACGTCCCACTACTTTTATGATTTTCAGAGACACTGAGGGTGTCAGAATTTAGTCCCACAGGAGTTCTGAGCCACTCAGCCCGGCCCATCAGATACTGAAAGAGATGGTGACCTTATAAGCGAGGTAGAAGAATGTGAGGAAGAAAGGAGTGACGGTGAACCAGTACAAACAGTAGTAAGTGCTATTCATAATGACCATGCAAACAATATTTTAGAGTGGAATGACTTGAAAGCCACCAGTGAGGAATTTCCTTTTTCTGGATAGCCAGGGCTGCAGTATAATTTGGATGCGACAGATCCTTTTACAGTATATAAGCAATTTTTAGATGATGAAATCTTAACATGCAATTGTTTCACAAACCAACAGATATGCAAGGCAATGCGTTGCCTCTAGAAGAGTAAAAAGACGCTCACCAATGGCCATGGTGGACTGGACTGCACAAAAGACGAAATGAAGGACCTGTTTGGATTTCGTGTGATCATGGGCATTAATTGTCCTCCTGCCCAAAGAAAAATGCACTGATCTAACAATCCTATGTATGGAAATCAGGTTTTAAAGAAAACTATGACAAGGCACCGATTTACCAGACTTCGATTTACAAGTGCTTTATTTTCTTAACATTTTCATTTTTGTAAAATCCGTGTGTTCTTCCTCTATGAAATTCAATTTGCATTGGAATTTAATAAGTCAACCTTATTATGATAACTATACGCAATTTTGTAAACTTACAACATGTTTAAATAGATAATATACTATGTTTTTGTAATTAAAGTATGTTATTGAATGATAGTCTTTTTGTGCACCAATTTTTGTTATATCATACCTAATAAAGCTGAATCATTACCCTATTTCCTCACACAAAATGCCAACTGCAATATAAAGCAACATCTATGTCGAACCACATTGTGTGCCACCGGTGGCGCACATTGGGTTTTATAAATGGACAGTGACACACGTCAGAATTTTGGGAACTCAATGGTTGTTCACTGTCTGGCTGAATGTGGTACCTCATGTGGAACAATGTTTAGTTTTCCCATCCCATCATCCTGACATTTAATTAAACCAATGGTATATTTTATCAATGGTATTTCTGGGGGGCAAAAAAAAAAAAAAAAAAAAAAAATCCAACTATCGACTACCCGGCTTCCTTTAGATCAAGGCTTGACCTCTAGGTACCTTGCCTCGATGGCTGGAGCGGATCCAAGCAGCAACAGGTAGTTGGTGACCGGCTACAAATACATGCAATTTTTGTGGCCTATTAATTAAGATGTTGATATTTTAGTCTATGATGTTGTGGGTTTAGTTTTTATAGGTATGTGTTTGGGAATGAGTTTCTTATTAAATGCAATTTATTTGTCAATGTTCATGACTTTACTTTTTAGTTATTTGAGGTTTCTGACTTTGTAATTTGCTTGACTGGCTTAATAATTTGTTAAGAAGGAAGCCGTTCTTTTCAGCGTTGACTCAGTTTATACAACTTCAGATCTTTCTGGCCTGTTGAAAACGCTAATTATATAATACTCTAATATACCTGGAAAAAATTACACACTATTAAAGAAAGTATGACAGGTTTCATTCTACGCTGCGTAAACTTGCCAATGATTGTGAACTGGTGATCTTATGAGCAAGTGAGAAAAAGTGACGCTAAATATCTGGAATGTGGTTTATGGTATTCTTTTCTGCAGTCAATTCTCTGAATTTACGCAGCACTCTCGCCACCCAAGGTTTTAATACGTTATTATTTATCACTATCCTTCCCCACCAAACAGGACAGGGTAAGTAAATACAGAAAACTTCTTCCACAGAAATTGACGAAAATATCAAGAACAAAATCACCTTCTGTGAACAGAAATACAGTATATCACACCACAAGAAGTGACAATAAAACGAGCAAGATATAAACTAATAAAATACACTGGTGGAAACTTAAATTCAGGAGGCATGTTTGCAGATGTGAAAGACGACGCCTATTCAAATTTGCATGCTAGTTGACAAAGAGTGATGCTAGCAGTGCCACTATGACCTTTCAAAGCAAGTTTGCTTTAAATACACACTGTATTCTTTGCGAGCCTTGCTCATCGTCAGGGGCTGATGTCATGAGATAGGTGTGAAACAAACGTGCTTTTAAGGAGACGAAGGAGGCAGTATCAGCAGCTTACCAAGTACAAATTTTGAACAAACCGATTGACTTTTCATACCAATTTTAATGTGTATGGGGGTTTTTCTGACTCTTATACAAAAATTGGGTATAATGACAATCCGCTATAACGGGTAAACTTTTCGCTGTTATAAATTCTCGCTATAACGGACTTCTACTCTAATCCCTCAAGCTCCATTCAAAAAAAATCTTCAACAAAATTTTAAAGAAATCATTATTTTTGTGGTAGGTGGAATGGATCTGAAAGTGTTTTTAATATATAAACTAGGATCACAGTTTTAGCCATAGACATCAAACCAACATTGGAAATACGCACATTACGATCAACTAGTTCCTAAAAAGTTTTTTTTCATCAACAACAATTCCATCTCATCCACACTTTTAGATGCCTTTTATCGTGCAAATCATTAAACTGTCAAATAGAACATACAATACGACTTTTTAACCTTGTATGAAGTAGCATCTACATAATATTTTTGGAAAAGGAAAATCAGAATCTTGAACAATGACCAAAAGGTACGAGATAAACGCTGATGATGCCCATATAATGGGCGAAACATGTCCCTAAAAGTTATTACGATATGATATAAATCTTAATGTAGGAACTTTACTTTGTATTGAATAGGTGGTTATCAATAAACATCCATGACAATTTTTGACTTAACATACCACTTAATCGAGCAGTTCATCTCTTTTCTCCCAAGTCTTCCCAGCCCAAACTTTGCAACATTTTTGTAACGCTACTCTTTTGATATAGATGTTGATTCCCATAGGGAACCTGAAATGTTGAAAATCATCCATTTGTTCCCTTTATACTCTTCTTTGTGTTTTGTGATGCCACATAGAATGTATTAGCGTTAATAGAGAATTTATTACTATTATAATTATCATTGTAGGTTCACATACTTCTCTCTTCATGAGCTTCTTAGCAGTACCTTACAAGGTCAGAGAATAAATGTACTTCATATGTTAAGTTACTCACCATGCCTTCCAATGGGGACCATGTCCACCTTTTACATCGTCTATGACCCAGGTGGCAGCATGGCACAGCTCGTGAATCAACGTGTCCCGCACTCTGTCAGGTGTGGCACATACCTGAAACAAATGGTGCAAATGTGTAGATAAATAGTAAAACAGTATCAGCAGACTTCTAGATTCAAGGATATTAATCGTAAAAGTAAATACCTACACCGTTTTGTACATTCCTATTTTCACTTCATGAATTATTAGGAGACGTATGAGAGTCCTACAGGGAGAGTATCAGGGTTGGAATAAATGATAAAGCTAAAGAAGAAGATACATATAAGTATAGTGGAACCTCGTTTATCTGTTCCCAGAAACAATGTTTTCCTGTACCATTTGTTCAAATTACGGGGTCCAGCGAACATCCTAACTGAATCATGTTTTAAAAATCCTGCATTATTCATTCCTTGAAGAAATATTTTTCCACGTCAACCGTCCAGAAATTTCAGCACCATCAATGCTAAATCCAGACGGTCTCCTCCTCGCGTGACGTCATGTGATATGAGACAGCGGTCGCCCGTCCTGCTGACACGTATTACCACTACAGTCTAAAATGGTCATAACTTCTGAACCATTCATACAAATAATGTCCTTACAAGGTTATTGTAATCCTTATAAAATACTGGAGGAGGTCAAACAATTTATTTTGATGAGGAACTCGAGGATAATATTGAAATATTTATTTAATTTTAAGGAGTTATATTTTTTACCGTGGAATGTAGCATAAAATCGCTTCTAGAGGGCAGCTGGTTGGAAATAGGTATGTGCCATCGCGTACTTTTTTGTAGAGGATTCTATGCCCTACATTTCGTACACTTGGGGTCTATCGTTGATGGTTCATGCAGCATAAGCCAAGAATGCAAGTGACCGACCGACCGACATTTTTGTCTCTTTCTACGTATTTACTGTATATCGGATCACGGATACATAATAATTCTATAGTGGTTCACTACGTGAACAGTGTTCGTGTTGTCAGTATCTGAAGTAGAATCACTGTACTGATTAAAATGCAGTCAACATATTATGGAAACGTGTGTGGCGCTATAAATTGTCAGCACGTAAAAGAACTCCCATGGGACAAAATTACGGCACCTCGAGTCTCAGAAAACCATAAACGTTAGTGAGACGTAACACAAATAACATTATTATTTCGCATATTATAAAGACAATAACGACAACAACCATCATAGCCAGTTAGTTTGCTACTGTGATGGCATGGCAATACTTCCTCGTCAGCAATGCTTGGTTATTGAAACACTTTGTAATAAACTCTTGAATATCTCCATTATTACACCTCGTACGGTAAAAAGGTGTCAGATATAAATTACTGAACGAAAATCATATTTTCTATAATTATTGTATGTGCTAATAGCCGGGCTGAGTAGCAACTCAAATGGTAGATCGCTGGCCTTCTTAGCCCAACTTGGCAGGTTCCATCCTGTCTCAGTCCGGTGGTGAAGGTGCTCAAAAACATAGTTAGTGGGGGGTAAAATCCAATAACATTAACATTATTATGTGCTAATAACTTATATTTCTGAATATATTTCGAAGCTCGTGAAATAATACAGTATCCGTGATCCGATATACAGTAAATACGAAGAAAGAGACAAAATGTCGTGTGAGAAGAGACCTGTTACTGGATCTCAGTTATTTCAAAAGGGGGCCTCACACATTCCAGTCATGAGTGGTTAAAAAATATAGCCCAGTTCGAAATGTCAATTGGTGTGTTTCACGGTAAGACTGTATCCAGATGAAAAAACGTGAAAACTCTTATTTCTATTATTAAGTCAAAATTTCCAGTATTCCATGACAAAATAATTTGTCTCTACATAAGGATCAGGACATTTATTAGGATATGGCATTTTAATGCAAAGAGTAAGGAGCTAGCACTGAGAAAATATGCCAATAAGAAGGCTAAGCTTTGGGCTTGTTCATCAAGTAATTAAGTTTCCTGACACGTACTTTTTAATAATTAATATAATTCCATAAAGATGTCGATATGATGCATATTTTCCTATGCCATTCGATCTAAATATTTACTTCATCAGGAAATAAATTAATTATTTTGATTTGCATGGCAATATTTTATTTCTTATCGTATTATATGTCATGTATTTGA
Source organism: Anabrus simplex (assembly GCF_040414725.1). Lineage (NCBI taxonomy): Eukaryota > Metazoa > Arthropoda > Insecta > Orthoptera > Tettigoniidae > Anabrus > Anabrus simplex. The sequence continues at coordinate 332,732,181 of NC_090267.1, read as the reverse complement.
TAGTTGATGTTCTACCTGCTCAGCAGTGACGAAATTTAACGCATTTTCACGGTTTTAAATCTATTGGAAGTGCCGTTACTTATCGAATCGGACTAAACCGGACTATTATTTGATGAAAGATTGAGATGTTTCACAGGCACGAGAACTCACAGGCTTGCTGTACTGCGACTGTGTACCTTACTCGCTATCGTTCATACTGCGTGACGTCAGAGCGCTCCAGCCAATGGAAGATTTAACCGCCAGAGTAGCCTACCTTATATTCTAGTTACCTTGGCTAAATCCTCGATTAAGTGTTTTTCAAGATGTGCAGAGTCTAATATAATGCATTCAAGGACTCTTGAGAATCGATACTTGTACTCAAAAGCATATTCTCAAGTTCAACATAACATGATCTTTGAACGTCGAGTAGGCCTAATGGATATGCGGCACAAGACTTAAAATTACTATGTACCAATTACCAAAAATAACAAACCCACAATAAGGAACAAACATATCTGGGAATCCTTTAGTTTAAATCACATCTTAAAAAAACTGCTGCGAAAATGAGAACAAGAAACAACAAAATACAAAAGCTTTGTGGAACCAAATGGGGATCATCCACCACAACTCTGCAGACGTCTGCGTTGAGCTTGGTCTACTTTGCGGCGGAGTGCTGTACACCAGTACGATTGAACAGCGCCCATACTAACAAAGTTGATAACAAACTTAACAGTACTATGCGCATTATTACAGGAACAATCAGGTCTACTCCCACCATCTGGCTGCCCGTCCTAAGTAACATACCACCCCCTAACCTACGAAGGAAAGTAGCTTTGATCAGATAATACAAGATCCTAGTGAACCCTGGACTACCGGTACACTCTGACATCTCGGACTTCAGAATCAAACGACTCCGTACGAGACATCCACCTCTTGCAACTGACATCAATCACATCGGGTTCAACATCACTCACATCCTGGAGAGGGGGGGATGGATGCAAAATGCTCCAGCTACATGCCAGGCAATGTCATGCATCAGTAAAATGTAACAAAGGCTTTTCAGTCTGTCAAACACAGTAAATACAATGTAAATTATAACACTATAAACATACCTGTAAAATACACACTAACATACAAAGAATGACATGTTTCGTTCTACAAGAACATCCTCAGATTCTATCAAATCACTTAAAAACAAGCTTATTTATGTACAGTATTGTTTACGTAGTGTAAACTTGTCAATGATAAGAGTGTTTAGTGATAACAAGAAACAGTAATGACAAAAATAAAATATATACAAGTATTAATATTATGAGAACTTACGTACTTATCTAGACTGCCGATGTTAAGTCCGTTGTCACCAAACACTATTTCAGGACTGTGGTCATGGAAAGTTTTTGGTGAGGCACGCTGCGCGTGGAGAGGGCAGGGGAAGAATGAGAGGGGCCTTGTAGAGCGATGTGGATCTCTCCTATTGGATGATTAAATCGAGTATACTGTACAGTGGAGAGGGGAGGGAGAAGTAGGGCGGAGCGGCTGGAGCGCTGTGGAACCTTCCATCAACATTGGAGAGGGGAGAGAGGTTATTGACCTACTTCATGTTAAATGTACTTTTATAATATGGATGAATGCAAATTAATAATTTTAGTGAATGAAGTAAGGAACATTATTATTATTATTATTATTATTATTATTATGATAAAAGCAATTTAATGAGTAGCTGTTGTCAGATATTATGTGAGTAGAGCGAATAGGGGGGAATTATTTAAATGTGTATGCTAATTCAGGTTATTTGCATCAGCATTTTTTGCGACATAAATTTCTATTGCTTCTTTTATATTCAAAGATTTACTTTTATTTTTGAAGTGTAAAATTTTTAGATCAGTGTTGATGTCTGTGAAATGGTGTGAACAGTCGTATATGTGCTCCCGAAGGCTGAATGCCGATTATATCTGATCGCGTTTTTGTGTTCTTTGTATCTTGTATGGAAATTACGTTTTGTTTGACCTATATATGTGGCGTTGCAGTTAGGTTCTTGGCACTTGGGTTCATATACTCCTGACTTTGAGAAAGGGTCCTTTATGTTTAGGTTGCACCTGCTGATGTGTCTCTGTAGTGTGTTATTCGTTCGAAAGGCTACTTTTAAACCTTGTTTCTTGAAAATGTTAGCTACTTTGTATGTGTTATTGTTAACATAGTTGAGAACCACGTAGTTTTCTTTGTCATGTGTGGTGCTTTCCTGGCAACTTCTCTTATGTTTATTTAATAGTTTTTCTTCTGTGCCTGGAGGATGGTTGTTTCCTTTCGCGATTTGTTTAATGATTTGTATCTCTTCATTGAAATCCGTTGTGCTCATTGGTATGGAAATAGCTCTATGTATCATTGTATTCAGTCCTGCTATTTTGTGTGTGTATGGGTGGTCTGAGTTGTTGTCAATAGTGTGCGATGTCTGAGTGGGCTTTCTGTATACTTTGTAAGATAGGTTGTCATTATTCCTGTTGATGGTGATGTCTAAATAGTTTATTTTCTTGTTAGTTTCTGGCTCCATTGTGAAGCTGATAGATTTGTGTAAAGAATTTAGAGTGTTTAATAACTGGTGTGCATTAGTGATGTCATTATCATATATGCATATGACGTCATCCATGTATCTGCTCCAATATAAGATTCCTTTTGAAAGCTGGCCCATTAATAAGATGTTTTCGAAGTTATTCAGAAAAATGTTTGCTATTATACCTGATAACGGTGAGCCCATGGCTAACCCTTCTTTTTGGCAATAGATTTTGTCGTTCAATGCAAAGCAATTTTGGTGTAGTGTTGTTCTAAGAAGGTTAATAATTTCTCTGGTTTCTTGCAGAGAGGTGTTTTCTTTAAGAATGTTTTCGATAATTTTAATGGATTCATCTATTGGTATGTTGGTGTACATGTTAGTGATGTCAAATATCATACGTGTTCTAGGCTGTTTTTAATTGATCTGTCTCCTTTAAGTGAAATTTTCTCTTTTAGAATTAGGTTCAGTTGTTTGCTTAAATTGTAACTCTGTGACACGGCTCTTTGTGTATTTTGGGCAGGGCTCTTAGTGTGGGGAGTTCAGGATTTTTGATGGTGAGGCTTTCTTTATCTTGTTTTGTGAAAATGAAGTCTGTTTCCTTGATAGCTTGCTTTATTTGGTTTTGAAATTTATTTGTAGGGTCGCGTTGCAATTCTTGAATACCGTTGTTGTTGATAAATCCTATTGTTTTTTCTATGTATTCGTCTTTCTTCATTATGACTGTTGTGTTACCTTTATCCGCTTTCGTGATAAGGTTGTCATTTTTAATTTTAGAAGTGAAGCTTCCACGGTGTGAAGAATTATTTAATTTACTTTCCGGGTTGAACCGTGTTGTACTTGTACGCACATCACGTACAGTTTGCCGACGTTTTGAATACATTGCAGTATTCTTTGTCAAGGCGACTGAAATACCCCTACTCGATCCGAGGTAATCAGTCTCCCAGGCAGAAATTACACTACTAGAGTGGCCTTGATCTTGGCCTTTTATATCCTAGCCTTTCTGGCTGACATAAGCCCTGGCTGTCTCGCGAGAATTCTGGAAAGTATGCGTCACAGCCAGGTTAATTTTGTTCTTAACTGTTTTCAATGCCGAGCATTGAGTGGCGTAATTTGGTTGTTTGGTGGAATTTTCATGTGCGATTAATTTTAGGTCTTCGTTGGTGGCTACGTTTTTTATTATTTCTCTTTGTGGAGAGGGTATTTTGTTGCAAGCAATTTCTACGTCAGTGATGAGCTGTTTTATGTTGTTTTCGTTATGACATTCCTGGCAGTTGAATTTGAGACCTTTCTCTAGCAGATTTATTTCATTCTTTGAAAAGGTAGTGTCTGATCGGTTGAAAATTTGCGAGTTTGTTGTGCTTAGCGTTTTCTGGATTATTCTGTTTAATCATTAGGTTATGTATTTTATTGTCAATGACCTTCTGTTTCCAGATTGCTTCCTTTTTAATGTAATCGTGTAAAAAGTTGGAGTAGGACGTCAATTGTGTGTGGTGCCAGAAGTTGCTTAAGTTTAAATGGATGCGTAGAATTTGTTTATTGATTTCCTGTTTCTTTATGTACGCGAATTTGATTTCGTTTCTGATCCACAGTAATTGTGATTGAGATGTTGATTTTAGCCAAAGTTGTTGTGGGTTTAGCTTTTATGGGTATGTATTTAGGAACGAGCTTTAATTCTAGACATTTCTTATTAAATGTAATTGATTTGTCAATGTTCATGATTTTAATTTTAAGTGTTTTGAGCTTTCTGGCTTCGTAATTTGCCTGACTGGTTGAATAATTTGTTAAGAATGAAGCCATGTTTTCCAGTGTTGACTTAGTTAAGTGTAACAAAGGCTTTTCAGTCTGTCAAACACACAGTAAATACAATGTAAATTATAACACTATAAACATACCTGTAAAATACACACTAACATACAAAGAATGACATGTTTCGTTCTACAAGAACATCCTCAGATTCTATTAAATCACTTAAAAACAAGCTTATATATGTACAGTATTGTTTACGTAGTGTAAACTTGTCAATGACAGTGTTTAGTGATAACAAGAAACAGTAATGACAAAAATAAAATATATAGAAGTATTAATATAATGAGAACTTACGTACCAACATACCAATGAATGAATCCATTAAAATTATCGAAAACCTTCTTAAAGAAAACACCTCTCTTCTTCTTTTATGACCACATAGGATCACTTTAGTCAGTCCGTCGTTCAGGTCTCTTTGAAGGGATTGTTCGGGCTTTGCGGTCCTCCCAGTACTTCTTCAGACGCTCCGATCTTCGTGCCCTTTCCTCAGTTGAAAACGTACGTGTTGTTGGTTTGTTTTGTGTAAGGGTAAAGCGGAGGTTTGTATTCTTGAGTTTTGTATTCAATTTTCTCTTATTTGTGGTGTCTTCTGTTGTAAGGCCTATTTCCTTCAGATCCTCTCTTACTTCTCTGATCCATTTACATCCTGTTGTGGTATTTTTTGAGACGAGATTGTGTTGTACTAGTTGTTTCAGAAGTCTCGAGTCCTGCATCCTCATGATATGTCCAAAGAATCCCAGTCTCCTCTTACGCATAGTATCTGTAATAGGTTCTAGCTCTTTGTACACGACTTTGTTAGGTATTAACCGCCACTGTCCATCTTTCTGGTATTTTTTGTTAATGCAGGTTCTTCCAATCCTCCTTTCAATTTTCTGAAGTCTGTCAGTCTTTGATTGTTTATTCAGGTAAAAGAGTGTTTCTGCTGCATATGTAGCTTCCGGTTTTATAACTGTGTTGTAGTGTTTTATTTTTGTATTTATTGAAAGACATTTCTTTTTGTAGGTATCCCATGTTAATTTTTGTGCTTTAGCTAATCTATTTGTTCTTACTTGGATTGAGATTTTTTCATTTAAGTTATGTGTTATTACTTCTCCAAGATATTTAAACTGAGTTACTATTTTGATTTTATTACCATTTATGGTGACTTCTTTTAGCTGTGTTGGTTTTTTGGGGCATAATTTCTGTTTTATCAAATGATATTTTGAGGCCAATTTTATTTGCAATGTTTTGAAGTTCTGATATCTGGGTTTTTGCTTCTTTTATGTCCACTGCTAGTAATGCTAAATCGTCAGCAAAACCCAGGCAATTTGTTTTGATTTTTCGGCCAATCTTTATTTTGGGGGGACATTTTCTAAACCATTCCCTCATTACCATTTCTAGAGCACAGCTAAATAATAGTGGTGAGAGCCCATCTCCCTGCCGTAGTCCAGTTTTAATTTCAAATGTCTCTGATGTTTCACCCCTAAACTTCACTTTTGACTTGGTATTGGTGAGAGTCAATTTTATCATGTTTATTAATTTGGGGTGTAGTCCAAGGTGTCTTAAAATTTTAAACAGAGATTCTCTATGGATACAATCATAAGCTTTCTTGAAATCTACAAATGTTATCACCATATCTCTGTTTCTTCTCCTGTTATAGTCCATTATCAACTTAAGACTCATGATCTGATCAGGACAGCTATTCCAGGGTCTGAAACCTCCTTGATATTCTCCTAGTTCTTTCTCAAGTTGTAAACTTATCCTATTAAGGATGATTATTGAAAATATTTTGTATGTTATGTCTAGGAGCGAGATTCCCCTGTAGTTATTAGGGTCGGTTTGTCCCCTTTTTTGTGCAGAGGATGAATGAGGGCTGTTGTCCAGTGTTCTGGTAGTTTTTTAATCCACCTCTCTACAAGAAACCAGAGAAATTATTAACCTTCTTAGAACAACACTACACCAAAATTGCTTTGCATTGAACGACAAAATCTATTGCCAAAAAGAAGGGTTAGCCATGGGCTCACCGTTATCAGGTATAATAGCAAACATTTTTCTGAATAACTTCGAAAACATCTTATTAATGGGCCAGCTTTCAAAAGGAATCTTACATTGGAGCAGATACGTGGATGACGTCATATGCATATATGATAATGACATCACTAATGCACACCAGTTATTAAACACTCTAAATTTTTTACACAAATCTATCAGCTTCACAATGGAGCCAGAAACTAACAAGAAAATAAACTATTTAGACATCACCATCAACAGGAATAATGACAACCTATCTTACAAAGTATACAGAAAGCCCACTCAGACGTCGCAAACTATTGACAACAACTCAAACCACCCATACACACACAAAATAGCAGGACTGAATACAATGATACATAGAGCTATTTCCATACCAATGAGCACAACGGATTTCAATGAAGAGATACAAATCATTAAACAAATCGTGAAAGAAAACAACCATCCTCCAGGCACAGTAGAAAAGCTATTAAATAAACATAAGAAAAGTCGCCGGGAAAGCACCACACATGACAAAGAAAACTACGTGGTTCTCAACTATGTTAACAATAACACATACAAAGTAGCTAACATTTTCAAGAAACAAGGTTTAAAAGTAGCCTTTCGAACGAATAACACACTACAGAGACACATCAGCAGGTGCAACCTAAACAAAAAGGACCCTTTCTCAAAGTCAGGAGTATATGAACCCAAGTGCCAAGAACCTAACTGCAACGCCACATATATAGGTCAAACAAAACGTAATTTCCATACAAGATACAAAGAACACAAAAACGCGATCAGATATAATCGGCATTCAGTCTTCGGGGAGCACATATATGACTGTTCACACCATTTCACAGACATCAACACTGATCTAAAAATTTTACACTTTAAAAATAAAAGTAAATCTTTGAATATAAAAGAAGCAATAGAAATTTACGTCGCAAAAAATGCTAATGCAAATAACCTGAATGAGCATACACATTAAATTGCTTTTATCATAATAATAATAATAATAATAATAATAATAATAATAATAATAATAATGTTCCTTACTTTATTCACCAAAATTATTAATTTGCATTCATCCATATTATAAAAGTACATTTAACATGAAGTAGGTCAATAACCTCTCTCCCCTCTCCAATGTTGATGGAAGGTTCCACAGCGCTCCAGCCGCTCCGCCCTACTTCTCTCTCCCCTCTCCACTGTACAGTATACTCGATTTAATCATCCAATAGGAGAGATCCACATCGCTCTACAAGGCCCCTCTCATTCTTCCCCTGCTCTCTCCACGCGCAGCGTGCCTCACCAAAAACTTTCCATGACCACAGTCCTGAAATAGTGTTTGGTGACAACGGACTTAACATCGGCAGTCTAGATAAATACGTAAGTTCTAATTAAATTAATACTTGTATATATTTTATTTTTGTCATTACTGTTTCTTGTTATCACTAAACACTCTTATCATTGACAAGTTTACACTACGTAAACAATACTGTACATAAATAAGCTTGTTTTTAAGTGATGAGATAGAATCTGAGGATGTTCTTGTAGAACGAAACATGTCATTCTTTGTATGTTAGTGTGTATTTTACAGGTATGTTTATAGTGTTATAATTTACATTGTATTTACTGTGTTTGACAGACTGAAAAGCCTTTGTTACAGTTAACTAACTTAACACTGGAAAACATGGCTTCATTCTTAACAAAATGCATCAGTAAGACAGTTCCAGGGTTTGATCAACCTCGCAAGGTATGGTCAATGCTCAACTGCCTCAAGACGGGACAAGGAAGATGTGGGGATTCACTTTTTACATGGCGAATGCTGTCCTCACCGGTATGCGACTGTGGTGCACCGCGACAAACTACTGAACACATCAGGGAAGAATGCAGCATCAGAGCATATGAGGGCCATATGAAGACTTCTTGTTAGCAACCCCAAAATGTATTGAGTACATACAAGGTCTAGATGTTTGTTTGTAGTTTAGTTCATTGATTATTACTGCTCATTTGTAATAATGTATTTGTATGCCATCATCATCATCACCATCCTAAACCATCTCCAGTTTCCCGGGTGTGGTATATGAGCCTCCACCATCTCATCCTGCCCTTGTACCATTCTTCCTCCACTAACATGTCCCAATCATGACATCTCAGCAGTACATCGCTCTTAACTAAATCTATCCATTTCCTTCGTGTCCTTCCCACGGGTCGTCTTCCTTCACTTTTCTGTCAAATTCCTTCCTTGCAGTTCTGTTTACTGGCATCCTCTTCATGTGACCAAACCACTTCAGTCTTGATATCTGAATCTGAGGAGAGAATCATCTATTCCTACTTCTTCTCTAATTTTCTCATTACTAATCTTGTCTTTCCTGGTTTTCTGGATCATGGTGCATAGGAATTTCATTTCAGCTGCTTGAAGTTTGGAATTATCTCTACTGGTCAATGTTGTGGTTTTGAGACTGTATGTAATAATTGGTGTATAATAGGATTTGTACAATGTCATTTTTGTTTTCACGGGTATTTGCTCATCCCACAACAGGTGTCTTACCTGGTGGTAAAATTGTGTTGCGTTATTGATTCGATTGTTCACCTCATGTTTTGCTAGGTTGTCATTTGATAGAACGCTACCAAAGTATTTGAAAACTGGAACGCTGTCCAGTTGGGCTTCATTTAACATGACTATTGGTTCTGCTCCTTCCCCATACACTTTCATCACCACCGTCTTGGTCTTGCTGATGTTTAAACCAGATTTCTTAAACTCCTCATTCCAGCTTTGCATCTCTGTGGGAGAAGCCAACTTATGTGGAGTTACAAGTTCTATCAAAAGAAAAATGGAGACACCATGGTGGAATGGTAGAGTGAAAACAGTGGTGAAAGAAAGAAACCAAATAAAGAAGGCACTGGACAAGGAAAAACAAAAACAGGGACAAGAATGAAATGAGCAAAAAATACAAAGACTTCAAGGAGTATACAGGAACAAGAAACTTGCTGTAAAGAACATTGTAAGGGAAGAAAAAGAGAAGAAATGGAATGAGTTTGCAGACAAACTAGAAGAGCACAGTAGAGGAAATATGAAATTGCTATACAGAGCAGTGAAAAACAAGCAAAGGGATCAAGGGACCATAAAAGCACTAGAACGTGATGATGGAACTCTAGCACAAGAAGAGGGAGAAATTAAACAAGAACTCAAGATCTATTTCGAAAAAATGCTGAATGGAGATACAGAAAACATAACAGATAGAGGAGAGCCAAGTCGAGAAACAACAACTAAACCACCAATTACATGGCTTGAGGTTGAAAATGCGCTCAAGAGCATGAAGAAAGGAAAGGCGGTGGGCATAGATGAGCTAAGTGCAGATATGCTGAAAGCAGCGGGAATCCATGAATCCAATGGCTCTACAGACTGCTTAACAAGATATGGGAGGAAAATACTATTCCTGAGGAGCGGAAGATGGGTATCATTGTACCTCTGTTCAAGAAAGGAAGCCGACGAAAATGTACTAATTATCGTGGTATCACACTACTGTCTCATGTCCTGAAAATATTGGAAAAAATAAGAGAACAGAATCAGAGAGATTGTTGAACCAATTTTGGAAGAAGAGCAGTATGGTTTCAGACCAGGAAGGTCAACTACAGACCTTATATTTGCAATTGTAAGCCATACACTAAATAAATAAACCAAACAACAAGAACAAAAGAACAGCAATATCAAACCTATGGATCTTCAAGTTAACGTCCCCTCATTGTGGTAATTAGAGCAAGTGCCGGAAATGTGATCAGTGGTGAACTTGCTTAAAGGGTTATCTTCGCATCACATTTGCCTGGTATTGTTCAAGGAAACCGTGATAGTCATAAAGCAGAGTGGTTACAGCAATTGAAAGGAGACGAGTGTATTCCGACAGTTCTACTGAGTTTAATGTACATTGTTGTAAAAAATCTAAGTTTTGTCCGGGGTTAAATGTTTATTTTGACAGATATTTTGCACCAAGTAGGTTTTTGGCACTTCTCTCAGGGCACTAGTTATTGGGTTTTCAGAGAGGAGTAAAGTATTATGAGTTTGCAATATGCTTGGTCATGGTTCACTTCTGAGTAAGTGGGTCAAAGTCTTTACAAAATGTAGAGACTCATTCTGATGTGTTACCTAAGGTGAACCTTTCACAGTTGCTACAGTTTTCAATGATGCACTCAATCTTCTAGCACCATCATGCTTTATACATGATTATATTCTCGTGACCTGAAGAGATGCTACACCTTATATTCCGTACATAAAGCCATGGGAGGTCTCGGGATAATACCGTGTTGGCCTGAATATAAGATGGGGATTTTTACAATAATATATCCTTATAAAAACTGCAGTTGTTTTATATGCGCAGCCTAACACTTAAAAACTTTTTATAATTCCCACCTGTAGTCTACTGGTTTGTGCAGTGAATGTCTCCATGCACTTCGCAGCCGAGCTAAAGATCACGTGTAAACCAAAATGTCTTGAGTTTTGATGATTCTGTTTCAATTAAATTTGTGGCTTGGGATCAGTGATGGGCAGAATTGAATATAATGCATTCAAGAACTTTCGAGAATGGATACTTTGATTTGAAACCATATTCGCGAGTACAACATAACCTTTCAATTCGAGGCGGCCTAATGATCATTTATGTGGTAAAAAACTTCCCGTACAAAAACTTACTACCTCCTACTGGTGACCAAATAACAAGAGATGATTGAAAAAATTGAAGGGATTTTGAGCCTTGCTATTGGATGCACTTTCTTCTTCTTATTATTATTATTATTTTGGCCTAATTTGGACCATGGGAAAACAACTGGTTTTGCTGAATGACGGATAGTGTATAGTCACAAAATACGAGGCTCGTAGTTTGTGCGGCATTAGGAGGTGAATTTTAGCAGCTTGACAGTCGTGTGATACATTATTGTAACTTGTACAGTTATTCACGTCAGAGTGTTCGTGAAGTATTCAGTGAAACCTGAAGCGAAATATCTACAAAAACAACCATGCCCCTCAAAGTTAAAGAGGTGCTAATGGAAGCCATTGTGAAGCAAACAGTGCAGGAAGCGCTGAGCAGTAAGGAAACTCTCAACATACTTGCCAACCTCATCCAAGATCAGGTGACGAAGACAGTTTTAGAGCAACTGAAAGAAACAATAAATTTCAATACGAGTGTGATCGAGGAACTAAAGCGTACGCTGGAAGAAAGAGACCCGACCATAAAGGAATTAAAAAGGGAGCTGCAAATTAAAACAGACAGTTTAGAGCAGTATCAGAGCAGACAGTGCTTGCGTGTGTTTGGTGTGGAAGAAGCTGCAGGAGAAAACACGGATAATATTGTCATTGATATTGCTCGTGAAATTGGGGTGGAACTCTCAGTGGACGAAATAGACAGATCGCATACGGTTGGGAAAAGTCAAAATGGCCGTTCAAGACCCACAATTGTGAAGTTTGTGTCGTACTGGAAAAGAAATGCAATGTTTGTAAACAAAAAGAAACTCAAGGATACAAACAAAACAATTAGAGAGGACCTAATCCCCGAGAGACTACGGCTTCTGCAGGATGCTATAAGTAAGTTCAGTGTGCGGAATGTATGGTCGAAGGATGGCATAATTTATGTTAAGCAGGGAACTCGTAAAATACCTGTGTCAAACCGCGAAGATCTCTATCGTATTCGCTAACCATGAGCCGACATTCTGTAAACTAAACACCGCTGTATAGAACTTTAATCAGAATTTCAACTGCAGCTATAACCTACATTTTTTCCATTAATTTCAGTTTTTAGTTTCTTAATTATATCTAGTGTAGTTTTTCCTTTTATATCCACAATTAAATTTCAAGTTGGCAGCAACAACACAACAAGGAAACAAATGCCTCTGGTTTCAGCCTCTCCAATCCACAGTCCCAAGCACCTGTATCTCTCAGCCCCCACCCTAAGTATTGCTAATCACCTTCAAGACATTCTTTCGCCTTACCCTACCTCCTTACAAATAGCTCATGTAAACACTCAGAGCATTCTCCCACATTTCCCGGAATTCTCTGAAATATTCTCAACCTGCATGCCATACTATTCTCCGAGTCGTGGTTGCGTCATTCTATCCCTTCATCTCTTGTTAGTATGAATGGCTATTCATTAGTTAGGAATGACAGGAGCGGTAAGCTCGGTGGAGGTGTTGGTATGTATATATGGGATGATGTGAAGTATAAAGTGATATTAAAATCCCCCAGCGAGTTCTCCAATAGCCCTGAATTCTTGTTCATTGAGATCATAGTTCGCGGTACGAAGTGCTTGCTTGGTGTGGTGTATCGTCCGCCGAAGACATCACAAATCTGGAGGAAGCCCTACATGACCTAACACCCAGGTATGAGCATCTGATTTTAATGGGAGACTATAACACAGACCTGACAAACAAATCTACCAAAACAAAACGATTGACGGAGATGATTTCATCCATTAATTTGATAATACTACCCCTAAACCCTACACATCATGTTGCCAACTCTCATACGCTCCTCGATCTAATAATTACTAATAATACCAACCGAATCCTAACTGATGGACAAATGCCCGTTCCCGGTCTCTCCCGACATGATATGGTTTACGCTGCGTATTCCTTGAAGTGCCCTAAATTCAAGCCGAAATTAATTACATATATTTTCTACACTTTAATGAACACGCATTTTTTGAAGATGCTCTTAACACACCATGGCACAACATTCAGTGCATAAATGACATTGACGGAAAAGTAAATAATTTTAACGAACTACTTCTGACTTTGTGTGACAGACATGCACCACTACGCACTGTTAGGGTAAAGAGACCTTCAAACTCATGACTATCCCAAGAAATACGCGACCAGATGAAAATACGAGATGCAGCCTATAATTATTACGTGAAATATCCTACATTTGACAATTTCGGAAAGTATAAAAAACTCCGAAACAGAATGACACAGTTAATTAGAAATGCTAAAATACGCCACTCTTATGAGATTTTGAACACCCAGCATTCTTGTCAGATTTGGAAATCTCTTCGCGAAATGGGATTATGCAAAAACAAGACAAATGACAACAACTGTAATGTACCACTAGTTGACCTAAATTCATATTTTAGCACACGATATTCTCAGATTGACGAACAGACCAAATCAGCAGTAATTAACAGAATATCCTCAAAAGTAAGACATAATGGCAAGCAGTTCTACTTTTCTCACGTGACCCCCAGTGACGTTAGGGGCGTCTTCTGTGAAATAAAGTCAGGGCCCACTGGCCATGATGGAATCAATTCGTAAGTTGTAACTGTGAGGTCCTCTATAGGGACTATCAGCATTACATAATGAAAAATGGTACAAATCTTGTAACGGAGAAAATTTTGAATGATAAATGTACCAGTAGCCTACATGTTATCCAACGTCTTGTAATTTAAAATAAAAACCTGTTAGACACTTCTTCAAAATTCGATCCTATGCTGTTGTGGACTTTAACAAGAAAGTACGGAAACAAGGTAAATGTATGGGACTGCTTTGGAGAAAAGAGAAAAATGTAAACAAGGAATGGAATTTTATTGTTTTGTAAATGCTGCAATAAAAGGAGACAGTACATTCGTAAAATATTACTTAAATATCATTTTTTTAATGTGCTGTCTGAGCAAGTTAACCAATGTTGCAACCCTTTAAAGTTTGATAAGGTGAGTCGTGTTGAGAAATCATACTCCTCAAACTAGAGGAATATTTGTTAAAAAAAAGTAAATTTGCCAAAGTAATTTTTTTTTCCCTCCACAGCTTGTGGGTCACTCGCCTTACAAGTCATTGGTTCAGCTACCAATATAGAAGTAGTTACTGTATTCCTATTTTCTTCCTGAATGTAATTTTTAATAACATAACATTTGTTTCATTAATATTCGGTTGAATAAACTAAAATCCTCTGTTCATTACAATTGCATAAGCTGATGAGATTCATAACATTCACCATATATTATGTTTATTTTGCACACAGAATGTACTCTTTTAAATACAAGTAAATAAGAAAAGAGACAAAATTTTAGAAGAAAGAAATAAACTTCAAGAATCCCAGTTATTTGGGTGTGTTTGTCTTCGCACATCACATTTCAGCGTTATTTTTGTTCAAAGAATATTTTTTCTTACTATTTCGACAACACTAAATAAGGGCTGAATCAATTTCACGCAAGTACGAAATACCGACTGAGTTCATATGGTATCAAAATCTTCCATCACAATTTATATATCTTCGACACTGACTGATTACGTCAAATTCCACGATTTAAGAATGACAGTATCCTATATCAATACCACGGTGTCCCTCATTTCATTTGACGGTACCGAATAATTTGCAAACAACCTATTGTACTTACCTATAATATAATAATTATAATAATAAACCGATTTATTAGTAAGCTATTTTTTATAATATTTCAGCAGAGAGAGTACATGCCTAGTTTGTTTGTTTGTTAAAAGGCAAATTATCAACGACCTTGCTTTTATAATCACTATATCGAGTAAAACTTACACAATGATGTACGAAATATACTAATATTTATGTTGAGTAATCGTTTGAGTAATACTGAGAATGAGTATTTTTACAGTATGTTAGTATAGCATTATTTTCTAGCGTGGAGAACGTTAAAAAACAGGGATATACAAGGCTGGGGCGGTCAACTGCCTTACCAACGTAGTGCAGGAATTAAGCATAATGGAAGGGGAGCCCATGCTTCGCTACGGAATTCTACATTGTATACAGAATTGTAGGTTAGGTAGAGTACACGTTGTGAGCAAGACTGCATTAAATTGCATAGCTCGTAACGTTACCTAGAAACGCGATGGAGAAATCACCAAACATCTTTTCTGATATGAAGACTGCGTTAGACAATTTTCATTGTAATGGTAGGCCTGCTTGCCTACCACCAGTCACAATCAGGTTGGGCAATTGCATTATACTGACAGACACTCACTCTCCACCTGCCATTTTACATCCTCAGAAAGACTGTCTTAGTGGTTTTCCCAACTGAATAGGTCATTACAATGACGATAGTACGAATGGCACGAGTAAAAGCAATGATTTCACATGAAATACTCGATCAAATGAAAAACCACACATTTTCTCACTTTTAACGAACAGTACTATGCTGCCAATCTTAACAGTCCAAAGTTCCAGAGCTGGAATGACTAAGTCGCAGACAGCCATGATCCGTGAATACTCTTAGTATTTTTTTTGGGTGGGGGGTCGAATAGTGGAGAGTCCCAGGGCAAAAACTATGACCTTTTACTCCATCTGTTTCCTAGGAGTACCCGAGTCCGAAAATCTCAATTCACTACACTGGCGGCGGAAAAATCTGTCTGACTTGGAGGCAATTTTTTCCTCCAAGCCACAGGAGAAATCCCTTCTTCACTGCTAATTTGAATAAAATGAATGTAGAATTTAATTAAAGTGAAGAGGAAGAAGCTCTTTTTAAGAAACTGCTCTTTTCAGGGTTGAATTTTGGTTATTTAGTGAATTGTGGTGCTATAATTTGGAATATGCCTAAATTATAATTTTGGACTGGGTCATCTACTACTAAGCGAGCCTCTGCCTTAAGAGTGCACACTGCTCATTCAAAACAGTGCGTCAGAGTAGGGATCGAATAGCTGAAATACTATGATGAACCAGTGAGTTACGTACCAGCAGTACGGTATCAGAAAATGTATGAACCAGAGGAACGACATGCTAAAGAAGGAAGTTTTGTAATTCACCAGCTATTTCCCGCCAATATTCCGTCAGGCTGTTATACTCGGTACACATCAGTAATCCCATCTATCGGAGTTGAGCGGCAGCATAAGAGACAAAGAACATCACCACAACAATGGTCAATGTAATGTTATTATTGATCAATGTTACGCGTTTTCAATATTGTAGACCTTCACATTTAATTTTCTTCCGACTCTGAAATACCACTCTTATCATAGTCGGTACGGTAAAATTGAATAAAACATAAATGGTCGGAAATTGTATTCTCTATAACTTTTGTTATGTAGTAGTTTTCGATAGGACCAATAACATAGGTATTTAAAAATTAAATTTTATGCGCCTTCCCCTAAACTACAATTTCATACCGGGCGAATACAATTGTTTATAACTTAGATTGTAGTTTCTTATTGCCCGACTCTATATACCGACTTTCATTAAATTCTGTTAACCCATTTTCTCGTGGCTTGGCGTCGATTTGGACTTGGCAACAAAAATACAAATTCATGAATATTTGTGTTATCAAAGCCGGAACGGTAACAATGAATGACATAAATGATCGGAAATTTAATTCTATATAACTTTAATTATGTAGTATTTATTGATAGGACCACTAATAATATAAATATTACAGAATTAAATTTTAGGCCTTCCCCTAAACTACCATTTCACTCAGCGTGAGTAAAGTGATTTATAGCCTAGATTGTAGTGGCTCATCCCCCGATTTCACATAATGATTTACATTCAATTCTCTTCAGCCGTTTTCTCGTGATTTGTGTACATACAGACAGACAGCTTCAAATATTTGGGGAGTATACTTGTAGAAGATGGGAAAATAAATGAAAAAATTGGAAAGAGAATCCGACAAGCCAATGAGTTTTACCAATGTTTGAGAGGTATAGTGTGGAACCAGGACGTCCCAAAGAAATGCAAGAAAATTCTGTACTCCATGCATTACACACAAATTTTGACAAACATGGCAGGCACATAGACAACAACAAAACATGATGAAAGCAGAATCCAAGCACAGGATGAAATTTCTTAGAGGAATAATTGGGAAGACACAAAGGGATAAAATCAGAAATAGAAATCAGAGAGAGAATTGGATTCCCTAAACTGTAAGACAAGACAGAGACCAGCAAGCTGATAAAGTATGGACACATGAGAATGGAAGAGAATTGAGTCCCAAAGCGAGTATCTATGGAGAAAATAACAGGAGGAAGACAACGGGGAAGGCTACTAAAGAGATGGATGGAATACGGTGACGGAGAGTATAGAGAAGAGAAGAGTAAAAGAAATTTTGAAGGAAAGGAGAGGTGGAGAGATAGAAAACTGTGGAGGTCCTTAATTCACAACCCAACACAGAAGATGGAAACGGGAAATGAAGGAGAAGATTGAATATATATTGAAACTGGAAATAAAGAAGAGAATACAGAACAATTCCTTGAAGAAGTGGAGAAATATATAGAAGACACGGAAGTAATAAATGGGAGGTCTGAACACACATGAGAGAGAGAGAGAGAGAGAGAGAGAGAGAGAGAGAGAGAGAGAGAGAGAGAGAGAGACACACACACACACACTGGGAAGAGAAGAGATTCTGAGCCCATATGGATATGGCAACAAGAATTTAAAAAAGGGGATATGTTAATGGACTTTTGCCAGAGGAACCAACTAATAATAGTACATACATGGTTCAGGAAGAAAAATAGTCAGAAGATTACTAGATATGGATGGAGAGACAGAAGAATGAAAACGTTAATTGACTACATATTAGTAAGAAAAGAACATCGGAAAGACCTTATAGATGTTACAGCTATGCCCGAGAAAGCCTTTTGGGGTGACCACAGAGCAGTGATAGCAAAGCTGAAAGTAGGCAAGGTTACAAAACTACAAGAAAAAAAAAAAGAGAAAGGAAGATTAGGGTTTGGAGATTGAAGGAAAAAGAGGTTCAGAAAAGAATTACAAACACTGATATCAAGGACAGATATTTTAGTCAGGTTTATCAGGAATAGAATAATCTTAAGAGTGCTCTTGTAAGGCGTACAGAGAAAACCTGTGGCAGAACATCAAGAAAGGTAACAGAGAGAGAGAGAGAGAGACAACATGGTGGAATGATAGTATGAAAGATAAAGTAAAGGAAAAGTAGAAAACTTGGAAGAAATGGAAAACACAAAAGACTGAAGAGAATAGAGCCAGATACATGGAAGTAAAATGAGTTTGCAAAAAAGTAGTAGCCAAAGAAAAGTTGGGAAACATTCACCCAGGAAGTAAAGGAAAATTTGAACTGTTGGGGGGTGGGAGAATAAAAAAAAAATTGGAACTATAAGAAACTGTAGGAATAAAATAGTGAACATAGGATTCGTGAAGAACAAAGGAGTATAATGACTAAACCAGAGGAGATAATGAACAGATGGAAAGAATATTTCAGTCAACTGATGAATGTGAGAAACCAGAGATGTGAAGAAGGTATCCAGACAGCAGGAATAGAAAAGGTAGCAGAGAAGGAATCAGACATTACAATGACAGAGGTGGAATGGACAGTTAAAAAATATGAAAATGGGAAAAACTATGGAAACAAATGAAGTAGCCATACAAATATGAATGCTGAAGGACTTGTTTTAAAAAATTTTAAAAAAATATTGAATATCCTAAGAGATCGAACCATATTGTACACGAGTATATTAGGGTTATAGATTTGATCAGTTAATTATTGGTCCTTGACACAAAATTAGGAATCTAAATTCTTGAATATGTGGTGAATAAACTTAAAGAACTGTTTGCAGCAGCAGGATTTCCTAAGCAGATGGTATAATGGCTTTGAAAGTTCCACATTACAATTGTTTAGGTGACACTCAAGATTGAATCTTGTCCTTCCAAACATGGCACAGTCGAACGGTAAATGGTCCACTGTTTGAGAAGATCCACAAAAGCATAAATAATCGCGTGCAATGTTAATTCACAATTAAGTATTTTTTATTTCCCACCTTGTCGATACACTAAATTGCTTAACGCAATTTATTGAATCTGCGTAAGTGCGATACGGACCATTAAGCTGATTTTATGTAATGCAATGTTAATGTTAAAGCGTTCCACGCAACACTTAAACTTTCCATGGCCAGAGAGAAACTCAGGGAGAATGAATTTGGGCACACATGTTTTGCAGTGGAGTTGGCTATATACTGTATGTTGGGAAAAAGTAATTCTCTTGTGACAGACCCATTTGTACTTGATGTCCAGAGATGTTCTGCTGTCTTATCTGTAGACCTGGGATTTTACACTCTAAAAAAATTAGTTTGAAAACAAATAGGATTTTAAAAGATAAAAAAAAAAAAAAACAGGACCTTAAAGTATGCTTTAAAAATGTGTAGATGGACAGAAAATAGTCTTTAAAAGATTATACTTAAAACTGTAATGTGATCCTTTTTTTTTTTTTTTACTTTAAGAAATGTGGTACACATATTCTTAAGAGAAATAACTGCAAAATCAAAACAGAATTAAAAAGCCATTCATCAAAAATGGTTATGTATTAAATGAAAAATCAATCAGTACTGAACTGAAACCTTAATCACTAAACACAATTACAGCACTGTAGGCATCCCATAATGGTGTAAATGTGGAATGTGTTCATTTATTTGTGATGAACATTCCTATAGCATTTTCATTCGCAGTTTGGTTTAAATCATCATTTTGAAAGTAGAAAAAGAGTGCTCCACACTCAGATGTTGGAGGGGCATAGGAAAATTTATCTACATTTTTCAGTTCAATTTCACTAGGAAAGCCTACCCTTTTCCCCATCTAGTACCTGATGTACCCTTTTAAGCACTGAATAACCTGGATTCTTCTGCAGTACACTAGCCCACTTGTCTCTTATTTTATTCCCTACATTGTCTCTAGCACTCTGTGTATTATCAGTTTCCTCAATTACAGAAAATTGCTGTTTGAGACAGTTTCCTTTTCCCTCCATTTTCGTAACTGGAAGAAACGGAACATTTGCCTGAATATACGCAATGTATCTCTGAACACTGGAATAATCCTTTAACAGCTCTTTGACAGACGACACACATTCAGGGTTGTACAATAGAGGCACATTGTCAAACACAGCTACGATTTCCTCAGGATGTTCTCCATAATACAGGGCAGCTTTCATCCAGGAACCCTAACGGGTGATGACTAGCTGTGGTAAAAGGGGAATAGAGGGGAGTTTCCCTCGAAAGATGGCTATTATTGATGGAGCCTTACAGAACACTTCCTTCATTGTTGAAATGAGAGTATTCACTGCAGGAAACTCGGCCCTAACTGTTTCTGAGAATCTATGCAAGGCATGGACCATGCAAGTACCATGAATTAAAGAAGGGTAGAAAGTTTTGAGGAAAGGTGCAGTAACAATCATGTAGGAAGCAGTATCGGAGACATGGAGAAGGACTTTAGAATCATCAACACTCCCAGGATACAACAATTGCAACCCCTTGTTGAAGTACGCCATCTTTTGACTATGGACTTTCTCCACCTGCTTAGAGCACAGAAGGTGAGCCGTAGATGCCTGATTGTACTGCCTACAGATTAGGTGGTTTGTCCACACACCACATATGCAGGACTCCCCAAAATCCTCCCTGACTGACAAAATGACCTCACTAACAAAAATATATAAGTAGGTTTTCTTTAATGTAGATGATGGTATATACTGCTTTGTGTATTTCTGTAAAACAAATCTCTAAAAACTGGATTATGCACAGCACTCCAGGGGATAACTGCTGCAACTAGAGCTCTACACATATAAGCATAGAAACCACAATGGGTTGTGGGATATATAGTTTGTGTGAACACAGTCTGTCTAATGTTACTTTTCATGGCTGCTTTCGCTTTGTAACTGGCACACTCTGCATGCTGCTGAAGGTGGCAGATCGGAAAGTAACGCACAATAATTTTCTCCCCAAAATGTATAATAAGTACCAAAACCAATCAAATCACAGATTAACTTACATCTTTGACCTATTTTTCTACATAGTCTGTAATTTTTACAACAATCATATAATGGGCATCCCTGAATGAAGAGCAGAACAGAGGATGGGTTTTTCACAGAAACTTGATCTTCCCAGACAACTGTCGCCAGAGGAAAGCTGAGTGGGGATAAGGATTAGCACAGACGAACAAGGAGCTGGTAATAAGGTACTGTGTCAAGTCGCCAGTGAAAGAACATCTGAGTTGATAAATTTGATGATATTCTTTCAAGAACGAAACATGTCATTTATTTTAATTAAGTCGTTTCTTTTGTAGGTGTAATATACTGTTACCATATGTTTTCTCTTTCAGGTAGTTTATAAATTTATTTACTCAAATTTAGGGTCTCCCTTATAAACTAAGACTTATTAATGCACAGGGTTTGTACTCTGTGCTATGCCAGCTGCCTCAGCCAAACTTATGTCGCGCGCAGCCGTGCCTTAAGCATGTACACAATCTTATATGAAATCTTCTCTTACAAAAGATAATGGAAGTATCGTCCTTCCTGAGTTATTACAAGTTGTCCATTTCATGACCGTATCGATGTTTAATCAAGAAGTAAGTATAAATAACCACCTAATCGATACCACTAAGTGGTCGAAACATGTCATGTAAGTTTTAATTTTATTCAATTTTGCCTGAGGCATTAATAAAGTATCGATTAGGTGGTTATTTATACTTACTTCTTCCTGAGTTATACAGGCATTGTATCTGATAACCACATTCTGGCTGACGCGAGCGAGTTCTGCCACGGTAATATTTCTGATTTCATTCATTCGAAATGTTTTCTTTCAGTTCCTTTAATGTGTGAGGATTTGTTTGATACATGTTTTCTTCCAGTTTACCCCACAAGTAAAAAACACACACACTGTTAGATCTGGAGAATGAGGGGGAAATAGACCACACAGAGTACAAAAAAAAACACCACACACAGCCCAATTATTCGTCTTCAAGTAACAGCGCACCAAACACCAATCTTCCCATCATAATGAGGGACTTCATAAACACCATTAGGATTTTCTGCACACCAACAGAGAGAGTTATGACTGTTCACATGACCATTAAGATAAAACCAGACCTCAACCGAAAAGAACACAAGCCATGGGTCGAATAAACGATCATTCAATGATGCAAAATACCACTCTTGTGGCTAGATCAGCAGGTTTTAAACAATGGGCCTGTGTAAACCTGTACGGTTTGATGTATAACAGCTTTGTATCTCTGTGTGCAGAAGAAACCGAAACCCCTACTTCTTGTGCTAATTTTGTGAGTGATTTATTCGGCGACCGTTCAAGATTTGCACCAATGTCATCTAGCTTTTCCTCTGTTAAAACGGTTTGTGTTCGCTCATGTTTTTTTATTAAGCACTGAGCCAGTAGTTTCAAATTTATTTATAATTATGTGAATCTGTTCTCGAGAAGTTGGCACTTCACCAGGAAATTGCTGAACAAATGAATTGTGTACCCGTCGAGCCGAATTGCACTCAAAATAACTTTTACATACGAAAATATGGTATTGCAATGATTACTTGTCTCACGATGTTAACAGTGAGATTCAGACTGGTGACTGATGCTTGCGAGGTCAAACAAGTACACGCTGCTTGCAAGGTCAAGAAGTATGCTTACGCCTCCAACACTGCAGTTCATGTATCGGAGAGTAAAAACGCTGCTTGGGCGGTCTTAATTTATAATGGGAGAATCTGTATATATAATGTTTTTAAAAAAAGTACTGCTGACATCAAACTGCAGTGGGATGCTTTGTTTGAATGCATTTCAAGAAGTAACTAGACGCTATCCCACTCTGTCATAAGCACTGTCCATTCATGTTACAATATTTCTAATGTGACTTGATTAGGTCTTCTGTACATATTTTACACACTACAAACCTTTGTAGATAACTCTATTCTTGATGTCCTCAGCTTTCCCTTCGTTGGACTAAAAATACGGCGATTGTAACAGAAGCCAGCAGTACTCCTCATCCGTACATTCCACTGGATTTTCATGTCAGGTGGAAACTGAAATTGAAGCAATGAACTTTAGTTTTTCAAACAGAAAGTCAGTTACTGCAATACTATACTTCAATATCATTGTCAGGTAACATAAGTAGTAAAGAAATTAAGTAGCTGAAGAATTTCTTGAAAGAACAAGCAGAGTTCATCAAGAAATATTAATACAGTTTAATTCAGTTTTGAAAAGGATATGTATGAAAAGGAAGTACTTTCCAATTTTTTAAAATTAAGGTATTAACAAATACATTGCATTTGGGAGATAACCTGGTGGCAATGACAATGAAGTAAAATTTAAAAATTACATAACAACAAAAATACAAGAGTACAAAATGTAAGCTCACCAGACAAAAAAAGTAGTCACCACCTGGAGAAAGAATTACAAGCATCATTTAATACCTCTGGACTTTATAACTGGCTGGATTTGGTTAGGAAGGGAGTCCACAAGGTTGTGCAGGTATGCCCCATCCAGGTTAGGCCACTCGTTGAGGATTTGATAGCGTAATTCCACCAAATTGCAGGGATGCTGATATCAGCATTTTACCTGCTGATCCAATATGTCCCACAATGGGATTCAAGTTAGTGATTTTGCAGGCCAACTGAGATGTAATAGGGTGGGGGAGTGTTCATAAAAACAGTCACATATGTCCAGCCCGATGAACTTTGATGTTGTCATCTTGAAAATTTGGGTTCTCATCATGCAGATGTTGACTGAAAGACAGGATGAAATACTTCATTTGGTCTTAGGTGCACTTGATGACGGGCGTTACTGGAATACAGGCAATAATGTGATTCATCAGAGCACACTACGTTCCGCCAGTCAGCTGCTGTCCACGTTTGATGATTTCTAGCCAATTGAAGATGCGCAGCTTTATGTGCCTGTGTGAGCAATGGCCTCTTGCGAGGAGACCGACTCCAAATGTTCAATGCATGCAGTTCCCGTCGCAATGTTCTCTTGCTAACAGGCTGGGATTGACCTTCATTCACTGATTGCAGCAATTCCTGTCCGGTTTTGGAAGCGATTTTGATTCACAAGCCGTGAACGCGTCTCCGGTCCCTCTCAGTCAGAATATTTTTTACGACCACAATTCTGACATCGTGTTTCATGGCCACGTGTAGTACACCACTGCTTGTAAACACGTTGAACAGTCTGCTACGAAACACCAAGCATTCCAGCAACTTCATCACCATATGGCCATGGGCATGGCCAAACACGATTGAACCTTTTCACCACTACATCTACGCATGTACACTGTCCGCTTGAAACATCAATGTCTCACTGATCGCTACTGCCTTATACTCACGTAGAGGTAGTGTGCATGCGGTTGATCACAGGACTCGTTTGCTAAGCCAGGCTTAGCGATACATCCGTGTGTGCGCACTAGGGTGAATAATTTTTTTGTCTGGTGAGCTTATTATGCATCCATATTGGCTTATACAGCTGAGACCTGGACAACGACAAGTAGAGATGAGAGTAGAATTCAAGTCAGCAAAATGAGATACCTAAGAAGTATCTGAGGAAAGACAAGGAAAGACAGTGAGAAATGAAGATGTTAGAAAGAAAGGTGAATAGAAATCTTAAATGAGAGAATTGATAGGAATAAACTAAGATGGTGTGAACATGTAAAGAAGGTGTATAAGAAACTAATACCAAAACAGATGGTGATGAAGTTTGAGGAAAAGAGTGTGAGAGGGAGACGTAGAACAAGGTGGATCGATTCAGTAAAGAGGAGTGCAAGAAGAAGAAACCTGGACTGGGAAAAAAATGATGGAAGGAGAGGGATAGGGGAGGAGGAGGATAAGGCAAGAGCGGGATAAGGGGAAAGGAGGATGATGAACAACAATACAACAAAGAATTCTACGAAAACCAAATATTACATGAAATTATACTGAAAAAGGAAATTTCACTATGATGCAGGAAAAATAAAAGTGAAGGGAAAAACCCACCACTTGACAATTAAAAATTTAATGCAAGTAGTGTAACATAATAATTAAAAGTAATCTAAAATAAATTTATAAGAAATTTGCAGAAAACAATATATTCCATTACATGCAGCGTAACATAACGACAATGCAGACACTTCAAAATTTACCCAAAATTTACAAAATAATCCATTACAAGTAGTGTACCACAATAATAGTTACAAGGCAATCACATATAAATTCACACATAACTTACAGGAACACACACCCACATTAGCCCAACCAATGAAAGCTTTCTAACAAGATAAATTTTCTTCCCAGTATATAAGTATGTTTATTTAGGACAATTCTAAAGATATTTGTGTGAAACAAGGCATAATATGAAATAAAATTGGACAATACTGGTTTAGAAAGATAACAAAAGCTTTTGGGGTGCGGTGGTACAGAAGAATGCTGAAGATGATATCAAGTCACACATCAACGTCAAGTTAAAGAGAACAATTTGATAAAATCTGATCTAAAGAAGAGCTGACTGATAGGACACTACGAGACATCCAGGACAACTTTGGTTAGTTTTGGAGGGAACTATTGGGGTTACAAGAGGCAGAGTAAAGTCAAGATATGAAGAGGGCAGATCAGATGTAGGCATCAATAATTACGTGGAAATGAAATGGCATATGGCTTTGAGTGCCGGGATGTGTCCGAGGGCTTCGGCTCACCAGGTGTAGGTCTTCTGATTTGACGCCCGTAGACGACCTGCACATCGTGATGAGGATCAAATGATGATGAAGACGACATATACACCCTGTCCCCCTGCCAGGGGAATGAACCAATTATGGTTAAAATTCCCGACCCTGCCAGGAATCGAACCCGGGACCCCTGTGACCAAAGGCCAGCACGCTAAGCATTTAGCCATGGAGCCGGACAACGTAGAAATAAAAAAAAAAACATATGAGAGAGCAGCATGGAGGACACTGCATCCAAATAGCCTGTAGACGAATGAATAAAACAACAAAATTTGTAAAAATAAAGTGCTAGAAGTGTTTTGTGTAATATAAAAGAGTTCCTGAGGTGAAGCAAAATTAGGCCCCAAAAGACACATTATTTAATGGACACATATAGATAGCTCAAGGAAAGCTGCCGTTTTCATACAGACATTTTTCAGTACGAGCACAGAAATCACATCAATGCTACTAGCCTCACAGTATACAGTGGTGGTGATGACTGTTGTTTCGGGAGGAAGTACAATCACAGTATGCAGCCAAACTCTTATTACTTGAATTTCGATAAATTGAAGTATTTCTTATTTTTGAAACAAATTTGCTATGTATATCTCTAGCTACAATTTGCATGTATATCTGATTCTGTAAATCAAATTAACTTGGAATGATTCAAAAACTCAAAAATTAAGTTACATCCCAGTTCTTAAATGTAATGTATTATTTGAATATTTAATGTTATATGTATTTTGTAGGAAATAAATGAGTTCTAGGACAAAATCTTTACAGTGTTCTATTTTCATGCTGACTTTGCTGTATGGAAGAGAGAGCTGGGTGGACTCAGGATATAATTTTCATAAATTGGAAGAAACAGACATGAAAGTAGCAAGAATGATTGCTAGTACAAACAGGTGGGTACTTAATTATATATTGTATGGCTTTTAACACTGGGAGTATCCGAGGACATGTTTGGCTCCCCTCATCCAGGTCTTTATTTGATGCTCATTGGCAACCTGCATGCCTGGGTGTAAGACGATGAGGTTAATGAGGTAGGGAGAGTGTGAAACCCAGTGTCGGCACATAGCATACTTCTATTGAATAACTTCCAGGGGCCTGCTCAAAGATTAACATCTTCATCTGATGGACGAATCACCATCAAGAGTGTCATATGTCCCATTCCGTCTGAACACTGTGGAGAGGTTGAAACTGAATCCCGGTTTTAGCACAGTATATAGCGATTGTAAAAGGTATACCGCCGCCTCTCATACCTTGTCAGACAACATTCTGATGCTGAAAATTTTCTCTGCCACTGAGACCTGAACCAGCAATCATAGTGTCAGACTATACAGACCTGACATCTTAATGATCATGGCCACCAGATGGGCAGGAGTTACTTGGAATAATTGGAATAAAGATATAAAGGCTAAGTTAAGAATAAAGACCATAGATGAAGCCATGTGCATAAATTGCTTTCAGCAGGTGAGTCATGCGAGGTGAATAGAGGAGGATAGGTTGCCTAGGAGAAAAACAGACTTGACCACAGACGGTAAGAGAAGTAAAAAGAGACAAAAGCCATGGCAGGCAGACTTGGTTTTTAATGTTAAATAGAGGTATGGAACTAAACGAGGCCAAAGAGCTAGTTTTAAATAGAGGATTATGGAGGCACATTCACGGAAACTTTTAGACTGAACACTAAAAGGAATAACCTTCTATAATGAAGATCAGATACAGGAAAATCAGTTGGGTTTCAGAAGTGGAAGGTCAACAATAGAGCCCATTTTCATTATGAGACAACTAATGGAAAAGCATTGGGAGTACGGGAATGATATGGTGATGACATTCATTGATATTGAAAAGGCATATGACAGTGTCCCTAGGACGCATGATTTGGGACAGTCTGGTGCAAAAAGGAATTGGACAGGGATTAATAAAAATGATCATGGCATTGTATAAGGAATGTTGTAGTTGTGTGCAAACACAAGTTGGCAGGACAAGATGGTTCAAAATAACTAGTGGGCTGAGACAGGGAAGTGTTCTATCACCAATCCTGTTTACAATAGTAATGGAAGACATCATGAGAACAGCAAAAGCAGCATATGGAGGAAGAGAAATGAACATGATGTTATTTGCAGATGATATTGTGATTTGGGGAGAAGACGACAGGAAGGTTCAAGAACAGTTGAATGTGGTGAATGGGAAGATTGAAGAATGTGGATTGAAAATAAGTGTAGAAAAGAGTAAAACTTGTTATGACTAGAGGGGAGAAAGAAGGGAAAGGTCAGATTAGACTTGCAGACAAGCCCCTGGAAGTAGTGGAAACGTTTAAATACCTGGGGAGTGAATTAATGGAGAATGCTCGACTGGATGCTGAGATTAGTAAAAGGATTCAAGCTGGAAGTTGTTTCTATCATAGTGTAAGAAACATGTTATGGGACAAAGATGTGCCAACGGAGGCAAAGGATACTATGTACAAGATGTATTACGTACCCATAATAACTTACGGAGCAGAAACTTGGACAATGACAAAGAAGGATGAGAGTCGAATACAGGCAGCCGAAATGAAATTCTTGAGGAGTATGATACAGAAGAGTAGAAGAGACAAAATAAGGAATGAGAAAATCCGGGAAGAAATTGGAGTGGAAAAAATGAATGATAGAATAGAGAAGAGCCGACTAAGATGGTGTGGGCACATAAAGCGAATGAGCGACGAAAGAATGCCAAAAAAGGTGATGGAAATGCAAATTCAAGGAAGGAGAGGCCGTGGACGACCACGATTGAGATGGAAGGATACCATCCAACACAGCATTATAGAAAGAAACCTGGACTGGGACACAGTGTTGGAGGAGGAGTGGTGGAAAGACCGAAGAAAGTGGAGAGGAACCATATTTGCCCCTACCCAGCTACAGCTGGATAAAGGGAAATGATGATGATGATGATGAATGAAGATGCATGAATCATAATAATAATAATAATAATAATAATAATAATAATAATAATAATAATATTGTTACAGGAATATTGTGGTTTACAGAAGTGAAAGAAGGTGCAGGCATGAATGGGTGGATATACAAGAATCAAAAGATGAATTTATTTCCTTTCCTTTCTTAACTTTTTTTTTGAGGTTGAATTTTAACAAAAAAAAAGAGCTAAGAGAATAACAAAATCTCAGGTACAACAGTAAGCTCGAGAAATAATGTTATAAATTCCTAGAACAATCAGACAACATTAATTAACAATACAAGCTTGAAGCTCCTACCTTGCCAATGTGACAAGAGCGACGCCTGCTACATTCAATAACACAATATGCTACCTTACAAGAGCACCTTTGCTCCACAAAATTACCTAGGAGACTACTTTCCAAACATTATACCATTCCAGCCTCCCAAAGGCACCATTCAACTTTTACATTAATAGGAATAGTGTCTCTGCTATACAAATTTACACTTTATGATACCATTCTCTAAAATGTTCACGTTCCCCAGCCTAACAAAGACACACCTTACAATTAACAAAACAAACAGTATTCACTGTTGTAACTACTCAACAGTCTGATATCTTTAACATGAAATGAATGAAATAGAATTTAACAGGGGTAACAAGTACCCATTCTACATGGCCTTTGGTAAAAATGAAAGGTTAAAGTTACTAGCCGAAAATCAAAATGGTAAGGAGGCGAACACTTGCACTCCTAGGAATTTACATTAAATACTTAAAACCCTATTTGGACTTATGGCCCGACGTTACAGAGGCTAAGCCTATACTACGGAGGTGACTAGATGAAGAAAAATATGTAAGTTACAGGAATTACTAGATAGATTTAAAGGTTACAAAATCATAGCCACCCAGCCCAAGGAAAGTATGATGTGGTGATGACAGAATATGTCTGACACAGAAACACTCAAGTGTCAGGTGATATTAACAGAGAACAAGTTGGAATATTTGCTGGCAATTTTAACTTTAGACTCTTGTCAAGCAAGTTCAAGAGGGGTTAGACAAATTTAAAATGCAATGTGCAGAATGGAGGGGGCCTAACTCTTCTAAAAGTTAGCTACAAGTCAGAATATATCTTCACTGCAAGTGAAACAGGACTTTCCTTTAATAAATTCACTCCTGTAGACACCTTAAGGCGGTGGTGGTGGTGATTTTTGTTTTAAGAGGAAGTACAACAAGGTAATCATCCTCTCTGAACAAATAAGTGGAAAAGAAATTTAAAATATAAAACAAAATTATTTATTCAACAAAGGAATTTGGAAACGCAGTACAAAATAAAACAAAATACAATTATAGAATTAGGCCGAAAGGATTACTAACGTATCAAAAGGGAACGTACGTTCCCTGAGTAACAGTACACTTGTAATTTATATACCCTTGATAAGTCCACTGTCGCACATAAAGCGGATGACGAGATCAGCAGAGGTCGCGTCATCGGCTAGTATGCATTTGAGTGTTTCCTGCAGGCCGAGGCTCTGTCTTAGGCCAGAGAGATCGGCGCACTCTGTGAGGAAGTGGGCCACGGTGAAGTCGGCACCACAAGAACACACTGGGGGGGTCTTCCCTCTTCAGGAGATAAGAGTGTGTGGATCGTAAATGACCTATCCTCAGCCTGCACAGTACTATGGCCTCTCTCCGTGAAGGTCGGAAAGAGGACTGCCACACAGTAGTTGTCTTCTTAATTGCTCTCAGCTTGTTGGGAGTTTGGATATCTAGCCACTCCGATTCCCAGGACGCCAAGATGGTTCGACGTAGCTGAGAACAAAAATCCTTAACAGGTACATTGACTGGTCTTGGAAGTAAAAGTACAGCTTCATCCGCAAGTTCGTTTCCCGCAATCCCAACGTGGCTTGGAAGCCACGCGAAAGTGATTCGGGTGCCAGCATTCCTTGACCTGGCTAGAAGGTCATGTATCTGCTGTACCAGTGGGTATTGCGAGAAACAGGTTTCAATAGACTGCAGAGAGCTTAACGAATCGGTACACATAAGAAAGTGGCTTCTTTCGTCACGCAGTGCAAACTGCAGAGCCTCTAAGATGGCGTAAAGCTCTGCAGTATACATGCTACATACTTTAGGGAGCAAGATCTTCGTACTCATATCATCAATGACGAAAGAGCAACCAACATTATCTCCGATTTTAGAACCATCCGTGAAGATAAGTCTCGCAGCCGGATATTGGTAAATTTCCAATTTCTTTGAAATCATTTAGGAAAAGGCTAGGAAAACAACAGATAGGGAATCTGCCACCTGGGCGACTGCCCTAAATGCAGATCAGTATTGATTGATTGAACGAAGTCCTGGAAATACCTCCGATAAACGGAGGAATCCATGTTCACCTTGGGTCCACGGAGCGGATCTAGACGTATATCTGGTCGTGGAACCAACCACGGAGGTACCTCGCTAAGAGTTCGTTCAAGACAACCACCGATATCAATATTCAAATCATGACACAAGCTATCAATCCGAAACCCAACCGGCCGTGTGGCATTCGGCTGGTCTTGGCACTGCTGGTGGTATTGGGTACGATAGATGCATTGATAGCTTGGATGTAGTGGCATTTCACGAATTTTGGCAGCGTACGTGAGGAGTAACTGCTGCCTCCTTATCCGTAAAGGTGGAACTCCTGCTTCAGCGAGTAGGCTGGGAATGGGGCTAGTACGGAAAGAGCCCGTTGCAAGCCTTAAAAGCTGCCTATGTGCTGGACTGTATCCGAGTTAAGGCGTTTAAGACCGTGCGATGTAAATCTAATCAAATTTAGTGCTTGATTCGTACAAAGACTTCATTCATGTTGAAAACCATAGATGGCATATAAAAGAACAGTCACTTCTGACCTCTGGAACACAGGGTACATTCCAATGCTTTCTTTCTTTCTTTTTTCTTTGAGTAAACACAGACCTAAGCCAGTCATAATATTTTTGTGAGGGTGTGTAGTGTAGTGAGTTATTGTGTTTTAATAAGATGACTAGTTACAAAGGCAGTATTCGAAGCGAGGAAATGGAAGACATACTACTGAACGATGACTCTGGTGATGAACTCATCTCTGATTTCAGTGGTAGCGATAGCAATTCCAATGATGATATACCAGACTCTGGGCAAAGTGAAATTCAGCACATTCAAATAACATGCATCCGTCTTATTGCCTTCCCGCAATCAATTTCACTGCCTGGGTAGGATTAAATGTTGACATAGAAAATAGCAACAAAATTATGTCTTTCGTCACTTTATTTGTAAATGACGATTTCCTTGAATATATATGCCATCAGACAAACCTTTACTCAGAACAAGTTATTAGTGCAGCACCATATCCATTCACTAAATATTCTATTTTTCACACGCGGAAACTGGTCAATGTACATGAAATGAAAAATGTTTTTGTACGACTAATGTTTGTAATGGGAATAATTAAAAAAACAGATCTGAAAATGTCCTGGACAGAGGACACCATCTTCAGGTAACCATCTTTTATTTTGAAAACTATGGCACAAACCCAGTTTGAAAACATATCGTTCTTGCACTTTAGTGACAGCAGTCATTATGAGGGGAATCCTGATAGACTATACAAAATTAGGCCAATTCTCAAAAGATTCCGCGAACAGTTTTCGGTTGTGTACACTCCGGATCGGAAAATTCCCCTTGATGAAGGAATGTTAGCTTGGAGGGGCCGTTTGCATTTTCGAGTTTACAATCCAGAAAAAATAACCAAGTATGGGATTTTGGCAAGGATGGTGTGAGAATCCCCTGCAGGGTACGTATGTAAGTTGAAGATCTGTGATGCAAGTGGCATGAACATCCAAGACACTATACTTCACTTATTAGATCCCTAACTTGGCCAGGGGTATATAGTGTGCATGAACAAATTTTACAATAGTGTAGGCTTAGCCAAGGAACCGCGTGAACAAGAAAAGCTGTATGTGGGACAATAAGGCGAATAGGGGACTTTCTAAGGAATTCAGTGAAAAGCAGAAGTTGAAAACAAGGGAAATGACTTTCGATAGGGACAATGAAGTACTGCTTTGTTCATGGAAGGACAAAAAAAGTACTTACCATGGTTTTAACAGTACATTCTGCAGAAATGGCTGAAGTTCCGAACAGGTTTGAGAAAATAAAAATGAAACCTGTAAGTATTACTGATTATAATAAGTTAATGCACAGAGTGGATGCAGCCGACCAGTATTTGGCAATGTATCCATTTGCGAAAAATGGTGAAGTGGCCGAGAAAATGTTTTTCAACATTTTGCACTGTACAGTTTTTAATGCATTCAGGCTTGACACGTTATCGGCATTGTTGATGAGCGAGAAGCTGGAATGGCCCGAGTTGTCGACATTACCTATATGTGGTGATAATTACTTTTAACGATAATTTAAGGTATGTGCATGCTTCTTAATAATTATAATACAAATCTAAATCATTTTAATACCCAGATGACAATGCCTCATAATGAAAGTAAAAGCGTAAGGATAAAAAGTGTTTTGTGGCTAATCAAGGATGAGTGTTCACTTAGGTTATTTCTTTATTTCACAAACATTTCAGCATGTCGTTATTCAGAGGGAGAAGATTGGTGAAGCTTGCATTGAGAGATTCAATTTATCAGCGCAAGGAAGCTGAGCATGCTGAAACAACCTGTGAACATGAGAAAAGCCAAAGTGACGTTGGAATTACTACTTCTGTACTACAAAGCATTTCGGTGGACCACGATATGAGTAGTGACTGTAATGAAATTAAGAATTTCGGCTATGTGTTTGAGCGTGAAATGGTGCCTATGTGAGGAGGTGATGAGATGTTGTGCCCTAATAATGGTACAATGGTGATTCGTGTGAGCGATTTTCCCAGAAGCTGATAATTTGGCTACTGGAAGAGGACGCAGTGAAACTCAAAATGATCGTCCCCATCTGGAAGACAAAAGACAAGAATCATTCGTACCTTGCAGTGGTTCAATTGATGAACACCTGACAATGGCTCTGGAACTACCTGAAGTGAGTGACCAAGATTCAGATGGAGCACCACATTCAATCACGAACTGTGAGTCTCTAATTGTAGAGCATAGTGGGAAGAGAAAGAAAAAAATCAGTCCCAAAGAAACAATTGTGGAAGAAGAACCATCTGCTTGGTCTGGAATATCTGTCGACCAGGGGCAAGAAAGTGTAAATAAAAAATGTGTGTTAGGTAATCCATGTGTCGGCAAAAGTTGCAGTAACGAATGCAGCAAATTAAAAGAAGAGGATAGAGAGATAATTTTTAATGACTATTGGAACCTTTCATGTGGATTAGTTAAAAGAAACTTTATTTTAAGTAATGTAAAGTTAGTACCTGTGAAGAGATGAAGAACTGAAGAAACCAAGAGTAGGAAATCGCAAACTAAACACTATCTTTTGCCACTTAATGCAGAGCACATGCTTGTGTGTTTAAATTTTTTCTAAAGATGCTAGCGATAATTGAGATACACTGTCAAAAATTCAACAGATTTAACTGTTGCTAAGCCAGACAACAATAGCAGTGTAAAGGATGTAAAGGAATTCATCATCCAGTTGCCAGCGGTACATTCACATTATTGCAGGAAGAGTACAGTACGAAAGTGCCTTCCAGCTAAAATGAAAAATATTTACAATGTTTATAGACAGTTCAAGCAGCAGGCAACTGATCCTGTGAGTATCCAAGTGTTCAAGAAGATATTCAATACTTCCTTTAATATCGGCTTTCACAGTCAAAAGAAAGATAAATGTGCCAGGAAAGCGTAACTGTGGAAAAAAGATCAGTGTTGGATATCCATCTTAAAGAAAAGCAGCATGTAGAAGAGATACAAGGTGCATATGCAAGACTCCAGCATCCTCACTACTTCATTTGACCTACAGAAGGTACTCAGTACACCAATGGGAGACAGCATGTTGTTGTATTACAGCAGGAGGTACACTGCATACAATTTATATTTTTATGGAAGTTCAACTGGAAGTGGCTTTTCGTATGTCCGGTGAGAATGCGATGGAAAACGAGGTGCTTACGAAGTTTGCACCATTCTTAATAAATACATTCATGACGTTGATGAGAGAAATGAAATAACTACCTTAAATTTATATGGTGATTCTTGTCCGGGACAGAATAAGCAGGTGATATACACTCTCAGTCACGTGTTACAGAAATGCGCAACATTCCAGGTGATCAAATTGACGTATCTTGTTCCAGGTCACACGTACATGCTGGTGGATTCAATGCATGCCTCTATTGAAGCAGCTTGCCATAAAATAACAATCTGGGTTCCAAGTGAATGGCCAACAATAATCAGGAATTCCAGAACTAATCCTCGACCATACGTATGTCACATGTTGAACCATAACGAGTTTGAAGACTGGAAGAGCAAATCTGCTGATACTGAAATTAAGGTTAATAAGATCAGGCGAGTTGGCCGTGCGTGTAGAGGCGCGCGGCTGTGAGCTTGCATCCGGGAGTAGGTTCGAATCCCACTATCGGCAGCCCTGAAGATGGTTTTCCGTGGTTTCCCATTTTCACACCAGGCAAATGCTGGGGCTGTACCTTAATTAAGGCCACAGCCGCTTCCTTCCCACTCCTAGGCCTTTCCCATCCCATCGTCGCCATAAGACCTATCTGTGTCGGTGCGATGTAAAGCCCCTAGCAAAAAAAAAAAAAAAAAGTTAATAAGGGTCGAATTTCCTTTAAAGACACCCGTCCGGTCAAGTTTTTGAAGGGAGAAAAGTGGCTTTATATTACCCACACATTTTCTGAGAACAGTGAGACAATAACTGCAGAAATGCTGCCAGTGAGAAGGAAAAGATATAAGAAAAAGCAGATGCTCCAACAGGCCTACGAGACACGACTTCCCCTGCCTATGAAGAAAGTCAAGGACTTAGAGAAGCTATGCTCAATGAACATTATCCCACCAATTTACCAATTTTCTAGACGATACTTTTATAATCATGGACCAACGTATTACTGACGCACCTTACACCCTAACGCACCTCAATAACATCGATACAGATATCAAGTTCACAATAGAATCCGAAACTAATAAAACCCTAAATTTTTTAGATTTAACCATTACTAGACTTCCATTTTCTTTTAAATATAAAATTTACAGGAAACCAACACACACAGCTACGACGATCAAGCAAGATTCCGTACACCCTCCTAGCCATAAAAGAGCTACCTATAATAAGTCTAATACATCGAGCTTTTAATGTACCTATGTCTAAAACAGAGCTAAAGAAAGAACTTAACACTATACGCAGTATTGCATCACATAATGGTTATAACCAAAGTTTTATAGAACGTATAATTTACAAGTTCAAACACCGACCGAAGACTAAGTTACAAAAAGAAACAACTAAGGCAAAAACTTATGCAACCTTCACGTTCAACCCTGACATCTTCCGACTAAAAAAAAAAAAAAAAAAAATTCTTTCAGGACTAACAACAGAAATCTTGATATTTTTCACAATTCTAAATTGGTCAATGCGTCCAACCCTTTTGATAGATCAGGTGTTTACAGGTTTCACTGTAACGACTGCTCCAGTGTTTACATCGGACAAACGGGGAGATCATTTAATATTAGATACAACAAGCATATTAATGTTATTAGGTACATTAGATTTTCAGCAATAGGTCAGCATATACAAGAATATAAACATAATTTTCATGGCATCAATAAATATTTGGACATCACTGAAACAATGAACAAAGGTCTGCTATTAGACTTGACAGAGCAATGGTTTATTACATTAAATTAGTATTACAATCCTAACTACAATCTCAATGATCTGTCCGAGAAACTCACAATTTTATTTGATACACTTATTTCAGTGTTAAATCAATTAAAAATATCTAAAAATCAATTAGTCCATAAAATGATGCGCAATACGCTCGCTTACTACCCCCAGCAGAATCCATGCCCTCCTGACCTACATTCTCCTGTTACCGCAACTTCCCCTCCCCCTACCTAACATGCTCCGCCTAACAGCTGATGCAGGCAGGCTGTTGCTTGACACTTAGCATTCCAGCTCCTCACATACACCACGCTTGGCGACTTTGGGTTTAGAGGCGAGTTCCATACCTCAATGTTCTTTTCCTTTCAAAAGTGCCTTCTCTAAATTCGGAATTCTAACATAAAATTCACAATTCGTTCTCTATTTTTAGGTCCGTGTTGGGTTGAGATCAATATTAACTTGTCAAAATCCACCTGATATTGAAATTTTCAAGATCTCATCTATCAACGCACAGCCTCAACCTTACAATAATTTGTGAACAACACAAAAATGCAGAGTTCAAGCTTAAATCATATGAGATGTTTTAGAATAGCTACACAAAGACTGTGACATTCCAACAGAAAAATTTGTTTATCATAGAAATTTCAGGAATACATACTAGATGGAACTGATTCATATAAATATGAACAATAATTAAATACCCTAATCACATAAACAAAAGGAACTATGTTCTAAAAATCAGTATTTAATTCAGTACGTCAGATAGTGTATAAAGACTGAAGATAAAGTTTTAAAAGGAACACCTTGTACTCTTCAAGGCCATTCACATATATTTTAGTTGTAAAAAATCTTTTTGACACACAAGAAAGTGTTGTGTTTTATGATGTGTTTAACATCTTAAAAGACTAAGCGGTCTTTGTATTTTAATCACACATATTTTAATGTATATATATAATTGTAATATTTCAGAACACTAGATAGCATGCTCTGTATATGTTTCTATAGTGCATAAATATTTCATGTAATCACTTATAATACCTTGCAAATTTTCACTGGTTGATGGCATGGGAGATGCCAAAATCGGTACCATAATGATAATAAAAATGTTATATTTTAATTAAGTCACTAATGTCAATAGGTGAATAGGTGGAAACCCTTTATCCTTAATCAATATTGTAAATTAGAGCTTAGTACGATCACATTTTTCCTAGACCTGAAAATGTATCCCTTCTGAAAGAAACGCGATTTCCAACTCAGGTAGGAGCCGCTGCCACAGTTGGATGATTAAGGGAAAAGGCCTTCCTGAACTTCAAAGGATAAGTTGCACTTTCGGGGAGCAAGCCTCAGGAATATTCAGTTTTATTTGCCGGTTAGCAGCAAGACTGCCGAATAGCAGAGTGAGCCTGTTTGTGCTTGTATTTCACGTTCCATTCAGAAGGTAGAATATTTTTTTGGTGTTGAGTGGTACAGTGAAGTGTAGCTAATATTTGTCGCGCGATACGGTAGCCTATATCTGGATTAAGAACATAATCATGTGAAATTGACTAGCGTGGTGCATATTTGTCCTGCAATGCCTAATTATGGATATGGAAAATGTTGTAAAATTCCTTAATAATGAACACAAAACTAAAATCTGCCAGAAAGTGGACTGGCATAAGCGTGCAGAGGTAGCAAATGTTGAAACTCGCACATTTGAGTTTTGACTTGATCACTCAAGTTGGTCTAAGGTTTGTTCGATTCAAAATGGCGGCCAGAGTCATTCCTCGTGGGTCGCAGTTGCAGATGGTCGAGTGTAACCTCCAATTCATTGTCTAAGAGTGTGACCAGAAAATAATATTTAATAACCCACTGCTCCAAAATAAAAGACTCCTAACAATTGTTTTAGAAACTGTGTGATTTGCAATAATATTTTGATATTTCTGTTAGCCCCTGTGCACAAGTTTTCATATTTATTCTCTCGTGTTTTCTACACCTTTTAATACTTTCTTCTCACCTTTACAGATCGTAGATAGGCCTGTAGTTTTCACTGAACCCGCGAATACACAACGTAAAATGTCCTCATGTCGGAAAAAATTGTATCTAGTGTTTCCATATCCCTGTTGGATAGTTTTTATTCATACATTCATTAATACGCTTTCTCGCTTAGCACACTTTTATTTTTTCCTTGTCCCCTGCAAAAACATCTAAAACTATGAAAACTGTAGGTCACCGCTTTGAAAAAATATACCCGACTGGGTGAAAGAAAGGCTTATACTTGTGCTCTTATGCTGAGCCATAATTTTAAAAACCCCATTCAGTGTGGCCCCCTCGGGGAATCGCAGGAATGTTAAGATTTTTCTAGGGATCCTGAGGGCATCAACTTCTGATATCAAATTTGTAGGATGCCTGGAAGTGCCTCATTATTTCACATCTACTTTCATTTTAAAATCCTTACATGTAGAATGCATCACATCGATTTCCATGTTGTGAAAATTTCTGGTATTTGTTAAAAAAAAATTAAAAAAAATTGGCATTAAGACATTTGTCTTGAAAGAATTAGACTTTTGGACTGGTGAACATTTTGAAAATTATTAGTATAGGAAAATTTTAATTAAAATGCTTTTAGGCCCATGAAGAAAAAGAATTATGAATTCTGTACAAAATTATATTGTCATTATTATTATGTGAAAGTTGTTGTAACTGGCATTTGCAAACTTTAATGTGTTTACTTTTGAGGCAGGGTGTAGCTACACGTGCTCTTGTTAGGATTTTTCTAGGTGTTTCCTTTTTTATCAGAAAGAAAGATCTCGAAAAGCATTTTGATTCATCACAATAATGAGGATTTTAATTCGTGAATGTGAATGTCAGGAGTAGTTTGATTACCTGATTGGCTATCCGCGA
Organism: Anabrus simplex; assembly: GCF_040414725.1. NCBI lineage: Eukaryota > Metazoa > Arthropoda > Insecta > Orthoptera > Tettigoniidae > Anabrus > Anabrus simplex. The sequence goes on along the minus strand of NC_090267.1, from coordinate 332,692,882 downwards.
GTTTCACCATTTCCGGCCTCTTGCTCTTCTGTGGAAGCAAAACTCTCCATCATGTCTCTGATTTCTGACCATCCTAGAGTGCAGATGCGCTTGGGGTTCCGTCTTGGCATGGGATACCTACCTCAGGGTAAGCACTATGTTTCTTGTTTTTGTCTTAATTTAAATTCAATGCAAGTTTTCCTTTTGCGTAGGAGTTTACCCTAGACATCCGCATTCACCATTTAATCATCAAAATGCCTTAGCTTTCAGCTGAGCATAACTTTTTATTTATTTTGGAGGCAATTTCCTTTTCTTTTATTGAAGAATATTATAATTAACATGTAAATTTAATTCTCCTCCGGGATTGCCTCCTGTAGATCTGCATCCCTCGATTCATGCTAAATAAGCCTCTGCTCCATACTAGAAGTGTTCGTAGAATGGGAGCAAGTTATTTTAACCTCTGGGTTCAGTTTTATCATTTCTTTTCCTTCTTAATTTGATAATGTAGTACACAATCCTGTAAATCCTGTTCATTTTCTCAAATAATTGAATTTCTTTGGTGCTTGTACTTGCTCCTTTTTCAAGTCCAACTTTTGAATTTATTTTGCTAACTTATCTACTTCTTTCTTTCTTTCTTTCTTTCGTTTCGGCCAACTGTGGACCACATTAATTCGATTTCAGCTGCTTCTGGGCTTTGATCTGCGTCCAGTAATCCTTCATTATTTCACTCTGCAACCTTTTTCTCTCTTCCGTCCATGGCGTTTCGCTTCGCAAACTTACTTTTTCTTGGAAACTCTTTGTGTTCTTTATTTTCAACTTGCAAGTTTCCCTACATTTTAAATGATTTTATTTATTCCATAATTTTGTTTGTTTTCATGTTGTTCAGTTCTTTATTTTACTTTTGTTGGTAAAATGTTGAATTTGAGGGTGATAGCCGTCTACGTTTCTTTCCCCACAACGTCAAGTAATCATCCACCCTCTTACGGATCCTAACCGCTTCCTACGTCCTTCACTAGCTGTCATGTTGGTCAACCTGTTTGTTTTTACTTCAAGCTACTGGCCTCTCTGAACCTTGCGAGTGTTGTAAATGCGTTTATTTATCTCATCCATTTCATTCTTTTTATTATTTTATTATTATGTATTTCTTTTAATGTCACCTGTAACGAGGTTACAGATGTTCTAATTTATTTTGGTCTTTCAGGAAACTGTTAAGCTCATGAAAAATACAGGTCATCACTTAGGAAAAATATTTCTTACTGGGTGAAAGAAATGCTTATACTCGCATTCTTATGCTTAGCCCCAATTTTGAAATGCCCATCCAGTGTGGCATCCTCAGGGAATTCTGGGAGTATTAGATTTTCTAGCGATCCTGGGGGTTTCAACTTATCTGGTATAACTTTTAAGTTTGTAGAATGCCCATAAGCAACTCATTAATTCATGCCTATTTTCATTTTTATACTTCTGTACAGATAACTTTGTACCGAGTTCTATTTATTAGTATTCTTAATATCTCAAAAATTTCCCCTCAACCTTTTCTCAGGGTTTGATGTTAAAACTTAATCTGGACTTTCAGGAAAATTTTAAGCCCATGAAAACTAGATCCAACAGGGTGAAAGAAATGCTCACAGTTGCATTGTTCGCTTAACCCCAATTGTGAAACCCCAAAGCCTGGCCTCCTATGAGAATTGTGGGGATTTAGATTATTCTAAGGATCCTGAAGTCATCAGCTTCTCTGGTACTAAGTTTTAAGTTTCTAAAATGCCTGGAAGTGCCTAATTAATTCACATCTATTTTCATTTTTATACCTTTATACATAGATTGTTAGAAATCGATTCCATTACAGATAATAATGTGGTTTCTTGACACAAGTGCTGATATGAAGATCTTAACTTAAGATCACACGATGCCCAAGATCATGCAAAATGGCGAGCCAAGATTAAAACAGCAGACCCTGCACCAGTGGGGGGGATACTAGGAGGGGGAGGAGAAGAAAAAGATGAAGAAGGTTTCTGGTTATGTGAATAGGGTTTGACTCTGACTTCACGGTGCTGTGAGAGACTCATGAAGTCATAAAAAAAGAGCAAATTTCAATTTATAACTGTTTGTGAAAATCAAGTGATTCACAATGTACTCACCTGGTTATCAAATACTTTCTCATTGTATAGAGCGAACAGTTCGGTTACTAGCTGATCCCTCATTTTTTTGAACTGTTTCTTGTACAGCTGGGCTCGGGGATCACACTTTTCAGCAGGTGGAGAAGCTGGAACAAACAATGCATTTAAAAATGAGATACAAGCGCTCTAGTGAGCAAACATTGCAATAAGCAATCAAAACAGCGCCATGATGCATAGGTCCTTAAAAAATGCAATATAATTTAAGTATGAGAAAGGAGAATAAGGTGGATTGGTATCTCTAGAGAATCGCTATTCAGGGCAAAATTTTGGCCCAACTGTGTCTTAAAACCTATAGCAACTTAAGCAATTTTAAAATACATTTAAAAAAAATATAAATTTTGGCCACTAAGGACTACAATTAACACTTGAATTTCCAGTACTACCACATCTCGGTGGAGAATGTAGTTCTTTATTCTACAGAACACTTCGCACCACATGTCATTCTATCCAGATGATCTTTCATCGCATATACCCATGTCCCGAGTTTATGCCTCTCTTGATGGTGGTGATTTCTGCTTTAAGATTTAACAATAAAATGATTGATATTATGTCCGACTAACTACTTTTGTGGTTTTTGTAAACACAGAGGTGTCAGAATTTTGTCCTGCACGAGTTCTTTAAAGTGCTAGTAAAGCTACTGACACAAGGCTGATGTATTTATGTACCTTCTAATGCCACTGGACTGAACCCGCAACTTGAGCTCAGAAGGCCAGCACTCTACTTCCAGAGCTACTCAGCCTTGCTTGTTTTTTTTTTTTTTTTTTTTTTTTTTGCTAGGGGCTTTACGTCGCACTGACACAGATAGGTCTTATGGCGACGATGGGATAGGAAAGGCCTAGGAGTTGGAAGGAAGCGGCCGTGGCCTTAATTAAGGTACAGCCCCAGCATTTGCCTGGTGTGAAAATGGGAAACCACGGAAAACCATTTTCAGGGCTGCCGATAGTGGGATTCGAACCTACTATCTCCCGGATGCAAGCTCACAGCCGCGCGCCTCTACGCGCACGGCCAACTCGCCCGGTAAGTTGCTTGTTTTAAGAGGAAGTACAAATACATTAATATCCTCTCTGAACAACTTAACAGAGACAAAATAAAATACAGTAACTGATTAAATGAGGAAATTTGAAAACGAATTAAAAATAAAATAAAAGTTATTAAACCGAAATGGTCACAAATACATCAAAAGGAAATGCAAGTTCCGTGAGTAAAAGAATACTTGAAATGTATATGGGCTTGATTAATTCACTCTCATACAAAGCGAATGACAATGACAGCAATATTCATGTCATTGGCTAAATTGAGTTCTGAAGGTTTTCTACAATCTGAGATTTCTGTCATAGGCCAGAGAGATCGGCACACTGTAAGGATATGGGCCACAGTGAATTCAGCACCACAAGAAGACAATGGGGGGGTCTTCTCTCTTTAGGAGGCAAAAGTGCAAAGATTTTCCATGACCTAAACTTAAACTAAAAAAAAATTTCCGTCTCTTTCCAAGAAGGCCAGAAAAAACTCTGCCACACAAAAGTTATCTTTTTCTCTCACCTTGTTAGGAATTTGGACAGCTACCCAATCTGATTCCCACGACGTCAAGATTGTTCAACATAGCCGAGAAATATCAGCAACAGGTACGGTTATAGGTCTAGGTAGAAGAATACAGAGAACTTAACAAGTTGGTACATATGAAAAAGAGGACTTGTTCGTGACTCAGTGCATACTGCAGAACATCTAAGATGGCAAAGAGCATCGTAAGTATACAGGCTACAAACACAAGGAAGCAAGATTTGGTGCTGACATTATCGCAGACGAATGACTATGCAACGCTCTCTCCTGTCATAGAACCATCCCAAAAGACATGCCACGCATCTGGATACTGGCAAACACAGTCATGGAAATACTTCCGACGAACACTTTAAGTCCACGGAGTAGATTTAGCTGTATATCTAGTCATGTAACTTGCCACAGAGGTATCTCGCCAGGGATCCGCTCAAGATAACAGCTAGCAGCCACATCTCTCAACACAAGTTATCAATTCAAATCATAACCAGTCGTGGCGTTCGGCTGTTTTCGTACCTGTGGTGATATAGGGTATTGGAGAAGCACTGATAGCTTGAATGCTTTTGCATTTCACATTTTTGGGCAGTGTACGTAAGGAGTATATGCTACCGTTTTTCTCGTAAAGATGGAACTCACTATTCACCGAGTAGGCTGGGAATCAGGCTAGCACGGAAAGCTCTGGTTGCTCCACTATAGTGTGTACTATCTAAAAAGTTCAGCTCAACTCTTGACCCTGAAGTAAATACAAAATGTAGCATCACCATACGGTCAACTCCCTATCAAGTACTACTTAAAAACTTTTGAGGCAGGATACTGTACTGCCCCCTTTCTTAATAACTTACCAAAAGGAGAGAGAGAGAGAGAGAGAGAGAGAGGAATAAACGGAGCAGAGATATATGCACAATGGAAAAATGCAAATACAATACAGGGGTACTATGCAGTGAACCCCGACCAGAGCAAACAGAATACACAGTTTGGAGTTGAACTTGCGCCTCCTAACTCTAGAATATAACCACCTAAGGAAGCCTAAAATAGCAAATGAAAGAAGGGATACTTAAAATATAAAATTTACTGAACACACAAAGATAAAAAAGATGTAGGAGACCATATAGTAGAAACATTTTAAACAAAAAGCTGGAGAACATACTCACAAACATACATACAAATTCTCAGCAGATTGGACTTCAACATGTCGCAGCAACCTAAATACGAGATGAGTACGAATTGTTTAAGACTTCCACGTTCTATCACTCTTGAAGATATGTCCATCAATATGTGGACTGACAAATTCAGATTTTTGGTAAAAAAAATTATATGGGTCAAAAATATAATGTATTAGAATGAATGGGTCTGAAAAACACACCTACGCAGAATGAAAGCGATTGTTACACATACTCACTTCTCCCTGTTCGCCTTCGTAGTGTAACGGTTAGTGTTATTAGCTGCTATCCTCGGGGGGCCCGGGTTCGATTTTTGGTACTGCCAGAAATTTAAGAATGGCAGCAGGGCTACTACGTGGTACATGCAGCTCACCTCCAATGGGGGGGTGAGCCTAAAAAGAGCTGCACCACCTCACGATGAGGATACGAGTTTACTTTGTCCAGCTCCATGGCTAAATGGTTAGCGTGCTGCCCTTTGGTCACATTGGTCCCGGGTTCGATTCCTGCCAGGGTCGGAAATTTTAACCATAACTGGTTAATTCCCTGGCACGGGTACTGGCTGTATGTGCTGTTTTCATCATCATTTCATCCTCATCACAATGCGCAGGTCACCTATGGTCATCAAATCAAAAGACCTGCACCAGGCATCTCCGGAGGCCACACACTTTTTTTTAATTATTCCTCCCTGAAAACAAATGTCAATATGAGTAAGGAAGGGAAAGCTGATGAAATAAAATGGCCCCAAATGCAAAGAGAAAAAGAAACTGACTGGCCAATGCCCACAAACATGGAGGGCCACCTAAACATCAGAAGGGCAAAAATAAATTACTATGTTACCATAGTTATGAATGAGAAAGTTAAAATAAATGGACAGAAAAGGACCAGCACAAAAAAACACGCACAAACAAACATAAGGACAGATAAGAAAAAGGGAAATGAATTTAAAAAAAAACCCTCTTCATGATTAGTAATGGTATACAGCCCATTTGTCACACACCCTCCCAATACCAAGCAGAGATCACATTCATGAAAGAGCAGCGTCATAATACAAACTGTCGTATGAAAAAATAAATTTCTCGCTGGGCTGAACAGCTCAGACAGTTGAGACAATGGCCTTCTGATCCCAACTAACCAGGTTCGATCCTGGCTCAGTCCGGTGGTATTTGAAGGTGCTCAGATATGTCAGCCTCGTGTCGGTAGATTTACTGGCATATAAAAGAACTCCTGCGGGACTAAATTCCGCCAACTCGGAGTCTCCGAAAACCATAAAAAATAGTAAGATGTAAAGCAAATAACGTTATTATTAAATAAGTTTCTCACATATTCCAGCAATAATAAGCTCTACGGTCTAGTGCAAAAACTCGCCGTCAAACAGTGTCTGTCACCAAGGTACTACCGTACCCAATATTTTAAACACAAAAATCTCCAAGAAACACAACCTTACCTCTAGCAATAAGCTTTGATGATAATACCGAAACGATTGTTATCCAAATGTGTCATAGAGACAATTACCATGAAGAAATGGGCATTAGACTGAGCTTATAAAACATTCCTGACGCAGAGAATCGAAGTCCCATCTCCAAACAGGCACATATCCACCAGCATTCAGGTATATAAAATAGACCATATACAAGTTACTAAACCAAGAGGCAAAAAGCAAGAGAGGGAAAAAATATACACATAGTGTAAAACAAAGAAACTAAATGACACAACATCACGTCGTTAAAATCAGGCTAGAGCCATAATTGATAAAATAATAATGGGCAGAGTCCAAACAATGTTACAAAATACCTTGGGTAAACACACAAAAAGGAAGGGCCGAAATGGCTATGGGTGCTAGTGAAGAGAAAGAAATGACATGAAGTGAGCTACACCATCTTACAAAGAAAAACATTGCACCCCTTATTTCAACAGTGAGATCTGGTAAAATTTTCATATTTAAAATGGGTAAAAACTCTGTAATAGCACAGGAAAGTGATCAGGTAACTTATCACCTGCATTTTCTTCTTTGATTAGGGCAAAATTAAATTAAAGAACAATAAAAGGAAAAGAAAAATATCTCCGACACGAGATGGAACATCAAAGCCATCTTTCAACACAATGAGAAAAGAAGATGAATACAAGTACAATCAAAGATGTAGTTGAAATTATTTCAAAGCAACTCGGAATAATTATGAACCAAGAATAAAATAAATACACGTGGAGAGACAGGGTTGTCTCACTAGTTTCAAATGATGAATGTGGAGCTGCCATGTCAGTCTCGTGAGAATGGAGATCCAGAAATCTGCACCGTGTCTACCACTGGTAGGAAAGTGTCTCACAAACGGAATTCTGGCTCCGGATGCACAGGCCAACGTTGTCACAAGTGTACAACCGAGGTAACTCCACCATTGTCCGGTCCCAAGCCCAGAATGAGAAAGGAGGAGGGTTAGCTGGGTTGGCAACCAGCTTGTAAGAACAGCTAAGGCCGAGTATTGAACAGTGGTAAATAGCTCGACCCCCTAAGGTAGGCCAACGGCTTCGGGCGGAGGAGCCTCCTTAGGATTGGGTGATGGTCTCCCAGTGGAGGTAATGCCACTGAAATCCAATGTGTTCTGACCCAACAGCAAAGCAGGCAGAGAAGGAACCTCTTATTTCTTAGATCCCCAAAAGGCTGTGGAGGTGGAAGAGGTCATGCCAGATGGACTGGCTGTAAAGGCGCAACTCGATTATACTCTTGAGTCTGCGGCAGTCCATTGCAGTTCTAGTGCTGGAAACTGCATGTCTCATGCTATCTGGCTCCAGGACCATAGTGTGTGGGTCACTCCCCGGCAAGTTGCCATCCATCTTAAACAAACTCATGCCTATGGCATTCTCTCTTACTGTTCCTCTAATAGGCCAACGGTGATGGGATGAGGATGACAGAAGCAGGTTTGGGTAAACTGGAAGCTTCTAGTCTGGACCTGCGCGTAGGTGGCAGATGTGTGATGGTCGCCTTCCTGAGACCCTGTGACTACTCAGGGATCCGGTCCTGCATCTGTGGCTGGGCAGGCCTATTTAGGACCACCGCTGTCCACCCTGAATGGGGAAGGCCCTAGAAAATGTGGACTAAACATCAGTAGTCACTTTCAAAACCTGTCTGGGAAACCGCACTCAGAGGGATACCCCAACTTGCGGTCGAAAGAAAGAAAGAAAGAAAGAAAGAAAGAAAGAAAGAAAGAAAGAAAGAAAGAAAAAAAAAAAAAGAAAGAACGAAACCTACGTTTATCACTATTGGTGCATGGAACATCAGAACATTATTAGACTACGATAACAGACCAGAAAGAAGAACAGCTCTCATCAGCCATGAGCTCGAGAGACTCAACATTGATGTCATCGCCCTGAGTGAAAACAGATTCGCGGGAGAAGGAAAAATCATCGAGGTTTCACCTGGCTATACCATCTTCTGGAAAGGAAAGGAGGAAAATGAACGTCGCATCCATGGTGTGGGTTTTGCAGTAAGGACCAAATTAGTGGATGATCGACTCGCTCCCATTGCAGTAAATGAAAAACTCATGATTTCTGCATACCTCTTGCAGGAGGCAGATTCATTACTCTCATCTCCTCATATGCCCCCACTCTTAAAGATGACTGAGGATACTAAGAACCGTTTCTACCACAGACTGAACACAGTCCTCAGCAAAGTGCCTGCTACAGACAAGCTTGCAATAATTTTTTTTAAACATCATACCTACCTTTTATCGTCGGCCTACTTTGGAAAATACAAAAACTCTTTGCTCTCTTAGTCTGAACAGAATTTTTTTTTTTTTAACATGGTTGAACACAACTTATAGTCAAATACACCCCAATCTTTACCCAATACTTTTACATTACCATCTTTTTCATAAATTTCCAAGTACAGTATTCTGCTGAGCTTTCAATAACTTGTATTTTCGAAACTTTTGTTCTGTCTGACCAAAGACTCGGTCAGGTGGCATGTAACTATGACCACGAATTGGAAAATAATGCCCTCCAGTAGAGATGAATTGGTTTACACTACTATTGACATAAGTGAACAAACTGCCTATAACAGATTTGACTGATGTAAACGGTTATGCATCGCATGATAGATCAGCTGCAATGGTGCGCATGTACACAAGACTTAATGCTGTTCGGAATAAAACTCCCACTGACTTAGCATCTTTGGCAAACATTTCTTTTTTTCTTCTTTTTTTGCTATTTGCTTTATGCCGCACCGACACAGATAGGTCTTATGGCGATGACTGGATAGGGAAGGCCTAGGAGTGGGAAGGAAGCGGCCATGGCCTTAGTTAAGGTACAGCCCCAGCATTTGCCTGGTGTGAAAATGGGAAACCACGGAAAACCATCTTCAGGGCTGCCGACAGTGGGATTCGAACTCACTATTTCCCGGATGCAAGCTCACAGCTGCATGACTAACTGCATGGCCAACTCGCCCAGTCAAACATTTCTTATTTCAGTATTTATTTTAAAGTAGACTTAACTCATTTTGACGGGTAGCACAATGAGAATCGTGCAGAACTGGATTCAAACATTCCGTATCAACTACAATCTGAAATTTGAAACAAACTGACTTAGGGCCTTTTGGAATCCACAACTTCAATTGTTAAATTAAAGTGGCAGCAGTCCTGTGTTGAAACTCTTAACAGCTGTTAAAATTTCAAAATGGTAGCATGTAGAAGATGTAAGTTTGAAGCTTTACTGCTGTATGAAGACTTCATGAACTGAAGAATGCAAAGGACAACCCATACTAAGGAAAAACTACTTTTTTTAAAGTTGTCAGAAGGAAGTTTTCTACAAAGATACCTAATTACCAAAGCTATAATGAACAAGGTACTAGAAAAACTGAAAATAGGTTAGAATTTCCGACAGACTGAAACTTATCAGTGTCTTCAATGCAGAAGTTGCTTATGGTTCTTACAAGGAGAGGTCAGTCCCTATGTCCAGTCGATTTTAACAAGCTTCAATGTACCTGTTAGGGGACACTCAACAGTAACTCGTGTATAAGGGTTTAGGTCAATACAATTTCGTTGGAAAAAAAAGGACAAATGTCGAGGCCAAGAGGAAGTGATAGAACACTAAAAGATGAACACCTGATTTCAATGCAATGTGTATATACTTGGAGAGTTACATCGCAGCCGAAAACAAATTATTTGAGGGAATGTGAAGATAAAAATGTGAATGAAAGTATTAGGCAAACTGCAGTTAACTTCTCTACCCCAAATCAATTATATATATACACACACATACATATATATTAGAGAGAGAGAGAGAGAGATATATATATATATATATATATCCAACAGTAAGTGAGAACTTTTAGTCGAACACTCTGGTTGACTGTGATGTGACTCTCCAATTATATGTGTGTTGCATTGGATTCGGGGATTCATAAATTTTTCGGAAAATATTAGGTTGCGAAAATTACATGTTAAAGTAAAATTTGTTCGCCTTTTAGTGTTCTATCACCTACATTTCATTCAAAGTGGATCCCGCGTCATGACATTCGACCTCATTTTTTTCCGAAAACGAAAGATATTGACCTAAACCCTTATACATGAGTTACTGTTGAGTGTCCCCCCACAGGTACATTGAAGCTCAAAATCGGTTGGACACAGGGCCTCAGTTCTCCTTGTTATATATTATGCTTCAGACTCTTTTCATGTAATTGTAGGCAACTATGTTCATGAGTGCAAGACAAGACTGTGTAGAATTCTGCAAAGAATTAGTGCTGACTGCAGCATTAACAAGGTATTACATTAATTTCCCACAATAAAAGAATGACTGAAAATCATTCAAGACATATCAATTATCACATTTTCTCAGTGATGTAGGAGCCTGAGATTGCACTCATATAAGAACACGCTGAACGGTGTGATATAACAGACCGATCTTTCATTTCACCAGCACATTCGCATAATTTCGAATTAAATCTGTAACATCATTCATCATAATAACGCTTTTGTTGCCTCTTATTTGACATGTTTACGTCTTAGCAGTCTCCGCTAACCATAATCTATAATAATGTCAATCATGTGTGACAAAATACTATTTCAACACACCGCAAGAAACGCTTTACTGCATGTAAAGAAACAAAAGACGCTCATTGCCAAACTTATTCAGAAATCTCACGGAAATGCGTTAATTTGTCTTTAACAATTGTTTTGTAACAAACGTTGGAAATGTGTTCATGAAGCAGGGTACTTTTACTTTTAACAGCATTTTACCTACGTGTTTGATCTCCTTCGAGGGTTATGTCAAACTAAAATACCTATTTACAAATACAGTGGAAACTGGATTATCTGTTACCGGAAATTACGTTTTCTCAGATTATTTGTTTCAATCACATGGTTCTATGAGCATCCTAATTAAATCATGTTGTAAAAATCCTGCATTATCCATTCCTTGAAGAAACGATTTCCCGGATCAACTGTCCAAAAATTTCAGTCCCATCTGTCGATCAAGCGCTTTTCAAGAAGCAGTATCTCATGAAAGGACAGCTACGGCATACCTATGGATCTTGGCGTTAACATCTCGTCACTACAATAATTAGAGCAAGGATTAGAAAACCAATTGGCAGCAAACTTGCACAAGGGACCATCTTAGCATCACATTCGGCTGGTATAGTCGAGGGAGTCCTCAGAAATCATAAAGAGGCTGGCTCTCTGGCACAGCAAACATGGCAAGTTTGTCAATGTGAATCGCATGCCCGGAAGTAACAAAGTAACCTAATTTTCTCGAAAAGAAAAATTTTCTCTGCCAATCTGATTGCACCATCGTTCTTAACATGAGGAGCATCCCTGGTTTTTTTGTTGGAACAGTTCTGATACACCATGCATATGTTTTTATTTTTGCCTTAAACAGTCCTGTTATTTTGTACTTCTTACAGTATTTTAAGATTTAATAAGTTTTATAACATTAGTAAAGTAATTCAGTACTATAACATTAGTAAGCAATTGTCCGACTTGTTGGCTGAACGGTCAGCGTACTGGCCTTCGGTTCAGAGGGTCCCGGGTTCGATTCCCAGCCAGGTCGGGGATTTTAACCTTAATTGGTTAATTCCAATGGCACGGGGGCTGGGTATATGTGTTGTCTTCATCATCATTTCATCCTCATCACGACGCCAGGTCGCCTACGGGCATCAAATAGAAAGAACTGCACCTGGCGAGCCAAACCCGTCCTGGGATATCCCGGCACTAAAAGCCATACGACATTTCATTTCAGTAAGCAATTGAGTACTATGGCTTGGTGTAAGAGATGGCCAGTTAAGTGCGACCAGTATCCAGTAATCGGGAGATAGTGGGTTCGAACCCCACTGTCGGCAGGCCCGAAGATAGTTTTCCGTGGTTTCCAACTTTCACACCAGGCAAATGTTGGGACTGTACCTTAATTAAGGCCACGGCCGTTTCCTTCCCATTCCTAGGCCTTTCCAATCCCATCGTCGCCATAAGACATATCTGTATTGGTGCGACGAAAAAAAAAAGTGATGGCCAGAAGCCGTAACTTCACGGTCAATACATGCTTTTATCTGTCTGTCTACCTATCTATCTAGATTGGATAGATTCAATGCACAGTATTTTGTACTTTATGTCAAGGTAAGCAGATCTTTCAAATTCAATTCAGTATTGTTTATCCAGGACATAGATGCACCCACACCTGGGACACTGGAGTAGGAAAACATAATTTAGATGATGATGATTACTGTTGTGCCCCTACTCAATCCTCCTCTTCCTCCTCCTCCTCCCCCTTTCTGATGTTTTATCCTCATCGGATGACAGCTATCATCAGAGCGACCTGGTTTTTGTTCTCAGAAAGTCAGAAAGGAGTGGGGGTACTGAGTTCATACCATTCTCACAGATTCCATAGCCAAAATATTCTCCTTCATCTCCTGCTTCTCCTCTCTTCAACCTTACCTTGTAAGAGAACCTGAAGGAGACTGTATTTATCATTTCCAATGATAGGGCCAAAGTACTCTAATTTCGTCTTTCGGATGTGCATAACCTCTAGCTCTTTGTTCACATGTTAGAGTAATTCAGTGTTATGTATTCTATCAACCCATGATATTCTCTGTGCAGGTGTCTGTGGCGCCACATCTCAAAGGATTGAAGTTTTTTGCTGGTGGTCTGTATTAGGGTCCACACCTCAGCACCACAAAGTAAGGCGGAAAATACATAACACCAAAATACACAGAGACGGACATTAATAATAAAGTCCCTGTAAAAGAGTACAGCCAAAACTGGTTAGGACGTTTCTGTGGGGATGAAAAAAAGTCATAAAGAGGGAACCTGCTAAAAAATGACAAACAATTTCACTGCTAAATTTAAGGTAAAAATATTTATGATGAAAACAAAGAAGCACGTGTTTACAATTACAGTAGAAGTCCGCTATAGCGAGTACGGCATATAGCGAGATCTCCGTTATAACAACAGCTTTTCTTCTGCCCCTTGAAAATTCTTACATTAAACTGTACAGTGAGAACACTATCACTGATGCATCCGTTATTACGAGATTATCACCAGAGATTAAGCGTGCATAATTTTTCCATTATCAATATTTATGCACTCCAGCGACTATATTGAATGTGATCGATCATCTTCGGTATAGATTTTTCGCTATGTGCACTAGTGAACACTGTCGTTGACATTCAAACTCAGAGGTGATATCGGAGTCTATTAGTAATACTCGTCGACTGGTGTTCTCTAAGCACAATTCAAAATGAAAGAGAACATGTTTCCGTAAAATGCGTACATAACGTGGCAAATAGCCGTAGTTAACTTGTTAGAAATATAGGCTGAAGTAAACGATCGCTTAATTTTAAAACTATGTACAGAAATTAAGCAAGAATGTGATACACTTCAAAATACGGCGCAGTGGATGAGTGATTTCGGAGGTCAGTTTATTCAGTAAACCTCGTTCGGAGTTTCTGCAGGTTACAAGGAAAGATAATTTGTTAAGCGAGACAGCATACTATTGAATACATGAATAAAAATTATCCAACATGACTATGTAAACACTTGATATGGTTTTTTCCCCCTACATGCATGCATTTTACGTCGTGTATGCACGGGTATAGTGAAAGATATAGGCTATCTACCATTTCTAAAGATGGGATGAGAGTATTGAAAGACGTTCAAAAGACTAAAGAAAAAATAGGAAAACCTTTTCTACTGGGGCTTTTCAGTGGGGCCCCATAAAAGTATCAGCGCATTATTGCAGATTACACACTTTCTAAAACAAATATCAGTGTAAGCCTTATATTTTGGACCAGTATGTTAAACATTGTTTTCTGGTCACACTCTTCGACCATGAATTTGGAAGTTAAACTCAGCCATGTGTAAGAAAAATGACTGTCATCTTGACTGCGACAACACTTTGATGGATTCGAGTTGAAGTTCGAAGGTGCGAGTTTCAACATACACACCACAGTTGAAAGATTCGAATGCCCGTCCACTTCATAGATTTTGTCTTCATTAGTAAGCATTTCACGTCCTTTTCAGTGTCTATCACAGGACTACCACAAGACAAATATACGCTAGTCAACTTCACACGATTATGTTTCTAATCCTTACATTATATCACGCGACAAATATTCGCTACCCTTCACTGTTATAAGCTATAAATTTCATTCTTGTTCTGTATTGAAGTGCAATTATAAGAAATAAATAAATTCAATACAATATATCAAGTAAATAATACTAAATCAGTCTTGGGACTAGCCACTTACTGACCATCTTCAGCCAAATAAAATTAAACAGATTATGTGGTAACTAAAACATATGTACACCAGACAAAGACAATACTGCAGGAATAATTATAACATTAAAATACACATTATAACAAAAATTATGATTATGATCTTCTTGTCATAATATGATGTCTTTAAGTTGACTTAGGACTTCAGGAAAGAAGTAAATCTGGAAATGATAGCCCTATCTACTCCTTTATTTACATTGCCTGCTTTCTAAAAAAAAGTCAGTGCTTGCTCCCTATCCACTCCTTTGTTTATATGGCCTGCCTGCTTCCTCCAGCAAGTCAGTGCTTGTTCTACATCAGACATTAGATATACTGTACATTTCACTATAGAGGTGAATCTTATAAATAATTTTTCTCCTTTTTAATTTATTTTCTGTATGTTTATTTATTCCTAATTCTGGGTACCATGGATTTTTAATTATCTTTACATTTAGTCTCATTTCATGCCATTAGGGGCCGATGACCTAGATGTTAGGCCTCTTTAAACAACAAGCATCATCATCAATTAACTATGAACGTGCATAAAATACTTGTGAAAACCAGACACAGAAAACTGAAATGGAGTATTTACCACTGCCAGCAATGCTGCACTGAATAGTCTGGAAATAGTAAAGATGTACTTTTAATAAGTTTAGGTATGCAAATATTATCCTAATTCTCTCGTAAATTCTGCATAGAAAAGTTTCTAATAAGGGCAGGTATGCAAATATTCCAATTCTCTCTCGTCAGTTCTTTATATAAAAGTTCCTGTGGTCTTTTCGCTCAGAATAGTCCTCATGTAATCACAGTGCAAAATGTTGTCCTTTACCTTCTCACTCTGATCAGAGGATTAACAGTGCTTCTTCCCTAACAACATGGCACTTTGAACTGTTAAAGCTCACGTTCATTCTTGCCAGCCTCTTTGGGCAACAGAGTTTCAGAAATAGTTTGTTTTTCTAGATAATAAATATGACTAACTCTACGAAAATAGCAAGTCGGTTACTTTCTCAGCACTCATTAATGGCTTGCAAGGTTTAACAGGATCTACATGTTCAGCCATGATGCTTTAACAGTCTCACCTTCCTGCTAGCTGCCAGTGTGGATCAGTGGTAGTGTTGGCCTTCTGATCCCAAGATAGAGGGTTCAAACCCAGCAGAGGTAGGTGGATTTTTGAAGGGTAGAGAAAGAGTCCATTCAACACTCCATGGCATACAATTTTGGCATGTAAAAGATCTCTGGTTACACATTTGGTGTTTACCCGAAAAAATTCATTAAAACTCCGCCATAGACGCCCAAGAGAGATTCGACTTACTCTGCCGTCTAGTACAGACCCAGAGTAAAATGGAATGTTGAAATAGATGAGCAGATAGCCAGATGGTGTAAAATTTAAAAAATGTCTGCACGCGGTTTATGAAGTTAAAATAATCAGTGGATCCGACCCAAAATGCCCCACTTTACAGAAACTAGGGGTAAACAATAGTATTACTGATGAAGGGACTGCTTCTAAACCACAATACTGAATTGATGAAACTTGTAGTCTAAACGGGTCCAAAATCCAGGTCATCGGCCCTTCATAATGGTACTTATCTCTAGGAAACTAGAACCATGGTATTTGTTATGTTGCGGTACTAATCAAAAGTAGCGTAGACTCGCGGTATTCCACACATTATGGTACTACTCACAGGTAATGTAATGCGCACATGTAACACAGACCTACGGTGTTTTGCACATTGTGTAGCTATTTACAGGCAATGCAAACCTATACAGGCAACGCAAACTTATGGTGTTCTTCACATAAGTGGACTAACCACAGGGACTCACACTATCCCGTGGTGTTCCTCACATAGTGGGTACTAATCATAGGCAAGGCAGAACCATAGTGTCGCTCACCCATAGTGTCACTTATATAGTGGTACGAATCACAGGTACTTTAAAATGCATCCTGAGCACACACTGTCGCTATTAATCACAAACCTATTGTGTACCCAACATAGTGGGACTACGCGCAAGTAAAAGTGGCCCATGGTGTTCCCTGCGTGATGGAACTAATTACAAGAAGTATCACGGTTCTAATTTGATAATCCCTTGGTCGCCCCTTTTAGTTGCCTCTTACGACAGGCAGGGGATACTGTGGGCGTATTCTTTGTCTGCGCCCCCCACCCACAAGAGGTCACAGTTCTTTGTGAGCTTCAGTGGATAGCTACAGCGGGACAGACTTACAATAAAATTTATTAAGAAGAGTCAAAATTAATTTACATAAGCACAAATTTATAAATACTGGACAGTAAATTTCACCAACCTGAAAGTGAGCGCAAAAATCCAAGTTGTTCTGGCTGAGATGTTGCTATCGCCCGAGATATCTTCTTTGGGCCAGCTGTAACAGAAAACTTCCACATATATAAAATATTTCTTTCTTTACATACACACATGACTGTCTGTGTGATACTAATGTGCTGTCAATGGCAGCAAAAAATATTTTACATAGCAATGACATCACTGTTAATGTAGTATTCAATATTAAATGTTAGAATTCTTTCTCTCTTTAATTTGCTAATGGTTTAACACTGCACTAATACTATAGGTTTTCAGTGATTGTAGGATAAGAAAGGGCTAGGACTCATGAGGTAACAGACTGCAAAGTTTCACAATTTTTTAATAGAAATGGTGCATGTATTTATGGTGTAATAGACTCTACTAATCACCTCTGCTTCATTTGTTATATACACTACTGCTCTTTTCTTCGCAGTGTTTTACCTCAACACCCCGCTAAGAGTGTGGAAATACTGCAAGCTGACCATATGTGCCGGTGCTGGGTGACATAATCGGCCCTAGAATCTACTCCCAACGTCCAGCATGTTCTCGGCATGTGCGAGTGCAAGTGTGCCATAACTTCCCCTTTGCCCTTCCTCTCTCCAACTTGCTAATATAAACTGGCTCTATCAGCCTCCTAATTTGAGACGTACTTCTACTGTTGGAGAGAGAGAACCATCTTTGTTTTACATTGGTATAAATTTCTACTTATTTTCCACACCAGCAAGGGACTTCATTATTGGACTATGAGGTATTGTAAAAATACTTGTACACTTCACATTCATGCGACTAGATGTTCTCGCGTGATTGTACTCTTATCATTATCGATATGAGAGTGAATGGATTTCTAATTCCTTTAATTTGGAATGCTGCTTCAATTAATGAACAAATGAACATTTTTACGTCAATACATTCTAAATTTTTATACTTCAATGCTGTTTATATCTTATTACTGGGAAGATGCCTTATTTTGACCTTTTCTATTTGGGTGAAATGTATCTGACCGTTTTAAAAAATTTCGCTAATAGAATTGTATAGTGCAGTGTTTTTAAGTTAGATTTATTCCTACAATATGGCTTGATTCAGTATAAATCTTGTCCTAACTAGTAGATACCTCTTCTTTAGGGCATTTAAAATGTTGTACCTTGATTATTATGGTCCTGTTCAAAGCTTTACCTGAAAATGGCCAGCCCAGGCCGAAACCAGTCCCTAGTTAATGTAATTCAAAATATTGCATATTATAGTATTGAAAGGTGAACCATTATGACATTAATTTAATAATTATTATTGTGATTACAATTCAATATGGATCAGAATCATGAAGTTTATATCCTATACTTTACCTATTTCCTACATATTTCTTCTTACATATTGTACAGTTTGTTGGAAAACATCTGTGTTGTCATGTATGTGTTTGTCAAATATATTCAGATTAAATCCAAGTTATAAATACTGCAACGGTTCTTTTGTGAAATTCCTGTTTTATCTGTTATGAAATGAATTGTGATTTTTCTATTTTGTCTGGTGCTTTACTGTTTGGTTTTGTGTCTGAATACATCTATTTGTTCAAATGATGTTGGCATTCTTGTTTATCCTCTAGAGTCCTATTTTCTTCTCTTCTCTATACATAGGGTGGTGTGAATAAAAATGAGTCTAAGCGAGTGAGCGTGTGCTCGCTGAGTGCCCGAGTGTCTTCCTGCCGATGAGCTTCCACTCAGCATTTGCGGTGAATAAAAATGTAGGGCGGAAGCACAGCGTACACTTGAGTGTCTGGAGCAGCAACTCAGTGTCACTAATCAAGGTCGTGCACATGCAATGTATATAACACCTTAGACTGCGATAACACTTCGATGACTTCCAGGTAGTTCAATGTTTAACATGGCAGACGACAGTATAGAATTCCAGTCCGCTTTTATCTCCTTTTTAAAGGAACATACAATTACGTTTTTTAATTTTTTTTGCTAGTGGCTTTACGTAGCATCGACACAGTTAGGTCATATGGTGACGGTGGGACAGGAAAGGGCTAGGACTGGGAAGGAAGCGGCCGTGGACTTAATTAAAGGTACAGCCCCAGCATTTGCCTGGTGTGAAAATGGGAAACCACGGAAAACCATCTTCAGGGCCACCGACAGTGGGGTTCGAACCCACTACCTCCCGAATACTGGATACTGGTCGCACTTAAAGCGACTGCAGCTATCGAGTCACATTTACCGGATAAGAAGCACAAGAAAACAAGTGCAATAAATGCAGTTCATTGTGAACTACTTGCTAAATTTAACTTAAATATGTCCATCCAACAACTATCTGACTGGCTGAATGGTTAGCATCGAGGCTTTCGGTTCAGAGGGTCCCAGTGGGTAGGGGATTTTAATCGCCTCTGATTAATTCTTCCGGCCCGGGGACTGGGTGTTTGTGTTTTTCCCAACACTTTCCTCTTCACATTCGCACAACACACTTCACTGCCAACCACCACAGAAACACGCAATAGTGATTATATTCCTCCATGTAGGGTTGGCGTCAGGAAGGGTATCCGGCCGTAAAACAGGGCCAAATCCCCATATGTGTGGCACAATTCTCACCTGCGACCCCAAAGGGGTTGGTAAAGCGGTAGAAGAAGAATTTCCAACCAACAACTGTTCATAAAAAATTACAAAACATGAAAACAAGACTGAAATATAAAGTAGAATTAAAGCGTATGGGAAACAAATGCATATCGTTAAAATGATGGGAGAAGCGGCTGATGATTCTGATGGAGGGGGAGAACAACCCTATCATCGGGCGTCTGAAAGGTAGGAAATCTTAGCCTGAATATTACAGCATTAATAAATTGAGGAAAATGGTCTAACGTAAACAACAAAAATTAATTATGACGAAAATAATATATACTGACAATTGAATATAATTTTTAAAGCAACTGAATATAATTTTTAAAGAGCCAGATCTGCAGAACTGGACGAGTTGGCCGTGTGGTTAAGGGCGAGCAGCAGAGAGCTTGCATCCGCGAGATAATGGGTCCGATCCCCACTGTCGGCACCCCTGAAGATGGTTCTCAGAGGTTTCCCATTTGAACACTAGGCAAATGCTGGGGTTGTACCTTAATTAAGGCCACGGCCGTTCCCTTCCTACTCCCAGGCCATTCCTATCCCATCGTCACCATAAGATCTATCTGTGTCAGTGCGACATAAAGCAAGTTGTAGGATCTGCAGAAGTTGTCATCTCTTCGACTTCCAACAGAGGCGTCATAACTCTGCAAACATTGGAGTTCCTCCAAATTCGGGAGTCATAGACAGAGTCAGGCCGTGGTACATTGACACTGGTTGAATTCTTCCTTTCCATTGCAAGTAGCCTGTACATTAATGCTAGGGACACCTTTTCTGTAAATGTAGTCATTCCCATGAACATGTGGCTTGTAAATTTGTACATGAGTACAGTCTACAGTTCCGACAGCATAAGGGAAGCTAAACGTTCTTGCCACTTGGCCTGTGCTTCCTGCATCTCAGCAACATTTGTTGGAAATTTTATCCAATAATCGGCCTGAATTTCTATTGAAGTCAAAACCTACGAAAATGTTTTTGACATGGTGCTCCGACGTACACCGACATCTTCACCAACTCCACTCTGAAATCCTGGGTCACCAACATAACGCAAGAAGATTCTCATTTTTTCTTCGTTTGTTAGTGCACCATCTCTTGTTTCTTCGGAATGCCAAAGGAAATGCTCCGCTAACCATTTAACTGCGATTAACCACTGTCATAAACTCTGCCATGGTACTGAACTTGACACTATCGTTTTGAGTCAATTACTGAACTAGCTCAAGGAAACACGAGCAGGCGCTAACGGAAATGAGTGCCTGCTTTATCTTTATTCACCAGAAATCTAAAGCGCTCGCTCTGCTACTTGAGCGACTGGAGTGTGTGCTCAAGGTCACAGGTCTGCTGTGAGTGATGGCTTCCGACAGGCGGTTTTTATTCACCTCATTGCGAATGCCTGCTCTAAATTCGCGAGTAAAGAGTGCGTGCTCATTTTTATTCACACCACCCATACTCATTTCTATTTATTACACTTCCCCTTTGTACCATCCTCAGTCATCCTCCCACTGACCAGCACCTTTGGTATACGTTGATTCCCTCTGCCTGACTTTCACTGCCTTACTTGAGAGTTTCAGTGAATATAAATACTCAACCAACCCACCACAATGGCAAGAATGTGTTAGAAATGGCCAAAGAAATAATTAAGTTCCGAGGTCAGGGAGATGAGAATGAGCTGCCATTACAGCAAATAGTCGCAAATAGAATAACTATGTAGGAGAAACATTAGATAAATTATTATATTATTAATAATAATAATACTTTTAATATCATGTTTTAAAGAATCTGAAAAAGTGAAAGCAAGTTGCGTAACGAAAAACGAAGTCACAACTAGTAAATATAAAATGAGAATATTTATGTAAAACCTAAACAAAATTACAAGAATCAGTCTTAAAATAGAAGTTAATTTTAAGTGAATCATCATAACAGTATTGTATAATTTTAAAATAAGAAAACAATAAATCTTTTCAGGCGAGTGTTATGGAGACAGCTGGACATTACTAAATTGTGCAGAATACGTTTTAATTGTAGTTTTCTAAGTTCCAGGTCAAGAAGATATTGTAGTATATTTACCAAGATGATGGGTCCAATGTGTCATTAAATATGTAATGCTGGTGCGAGGCATTATAATGGATGGAGGCTAGACATATGTACTCCTGGCGAGAGATCGAATCAACATCAGATAAGTGATCAATTCGAACTTCCCACACTATTCTTTAAATGGTACTAGTATATTTCTATGTAATTCTTCTAGGCAATAATTCAAGTTTTCTGAAGAGAAAGGAACATCATTTTAAACAGTTCAGTAAGATTATAAAGAGATATTTATTAACATGTATTTGAAAAAATAATGTAGGTTACGGGAATAAAAGGGAAATGAATCAATGTGTGATCCTCATAAATAATTCTTCGGTGTCATATTTCATATCATTACCTTGATTGAAGCAATTGCCATTACGAACTCTTATAATCAGCTTATTTTTGGGAAATTAACAAAGTGTCAGTATCATTAACCAATATGGAGGAAATACGTGGGTATATGCTATTATAAAATGTGTTTTACCCATGTTAACAGAAAAATACTATGTTATGTAAGGATATGTGATGACATAATATTTAAGACATGAAAACTTCAAAATATGAATCCAGCTACTGTAACCTCGTATATTTCAGTAGATGGAAATGTACAAATGGTATTATGACACGTTAGAGTCTTTGAATAACATGAAAGGAAAAGAGTATCGGTGATGTTGCAGATTAACACGGGTATGTTGTGAATATGTAGGGAGTTGAATGAAATGAGGTAAATGTGGTAGGAGTCTTCATAGATGCTAATATGAATAAAGAGATATGTGTTTATGTAGAGATATGTAATCCTATGTGATTATTGATATTGTTTGGATTCATAATTCATCAAAATGATTTATTTGTAAATTAATCATGTTTAAAAGGTGATATAATGGGGAACTTCATGTTGTAACAACTGTTAATTCATGCAATATATATTTTTTCCCATGCAGATTGTATTTATTAGTGTATTAAAAAACTAAGGGATGAAACAGTATCATATTTCCATACAATTAGACAACATATCTCTTCATACATAGAGCTGATGTGGATAATTGCCATCAATAATGAATCCATTATTATTTATTATACAATCTACCTGCAACAGCTGCAGGTTGCCCAAGGACAATGAGTACCTTAACAACAATAATGGATATAGGCTTAGATACAGTGGCTACATGAATAGTATGAAGTTAAGAGTAGGCAAAAGAGTGAGCCACGTCAAACATTTATCTGAGGTCCACAAGACTGGTTCTTGAAGATCATGATGGACTTCTTGAGTGTGGTAATGGCGATGTTATAGATTTATTTATTTATATTGTGTCACAAGCATACAGAAGTTTTAAATTAAATATGAGAGAACATAAACATAAAACATAATATAAATTCTTCAGTGATGAAGAGCCACATTAAACTATGTGAGCCCAAAACCTTGCGACATCAAGTGCATTTGGCTTCGCTTTAACCAGGCCTTCTGTTGTGCAACTGAATGGGCATGAACTACATTGCAGCAAATAGGCTGTGGTCTGCTCTTCTCCACATACACACAAGGTACTGTTCAATTCGAAACCCCATTTCTTCTGGTTGACCCTGCACTGTGTAACACCAGAGTGCACTCTATTCAGCACTCTCCAATTCACCCAATCTGTAACATGGTCAGGAGGGAGTTCCTCTTTTGGGGTCATCCAATGACTGATACTCGTATGTTGACTTCTGGCGCGCAATTCTTGAATTCTTGCTTGCTGCGCTGTTCGATGTTATAGATGAAATCTCTATTCAGCCCAAAGGCATTGTAGAAGTTCACAAAAAATTTGGGTATGATTCCTCGAGCGCCGAACATCAAACCGATGAAATGGAAATGGCGTCCTGATTACAGAGATGGACGAGAGCTTACACTTTTGCTTATAGAAGTCCACCGTTTCTTCATAAATTCTTATTTTTTTCAGCATCGACTCTTCTGGCTGGTTTTCGAGTGACCGCATTAAGTATCGCAGTTATCGTTATGATTTTTCAGGATAATCTGAGTATAATATGAAGATATTAAAAGGGAATTAAGATCAACAAAAATTAACTATATAAAGTAGTGAATTGTGTGGTAGTATTTGGTCATATTTCAATTTCCCACAACATTATTGTCTTCTTTTTGCAGCATGATTTGACAGGTTGACATATTATTTATGCACAGCGGTAGCGACTGTTTGCATGACTGATTCTTTTCGTGAGATTTAGTTATTTTAGCAATACTGATGGTTGTTAGGCAATTTATTGACTTAATGTGTGGCGATATTTTTCTTTTAAAGTCATGATACAGTTTTATCAACTCAAGTCAATGCTTTTTCTTTCAAGTTGAAGACAGAATTTTATTGATGGAATTTATGGCATTTTAGAAGTAAGAATATCGCACAGAGGGAATGATAGGCTGATTTTTGCAGAAAAAGGAAAGTATAAATTGAGGCAAGGAAATACGAATTAGTAATGTAATATCATGTAATATCAAGTCATGTCATTAAAGAAACAATGATTTCAACTGTTAGTTTTGGGGGGGGAGAACTTAATGATTTTAAATTGCTATTCCTTTCTTTATTGATTTGGAGAAAAGTCATGAAATATAATATTAAACCTTTTCAACATATAACTGAACATAATTCAATGAATTAATTGAACTTAAATAACTGATGTTGACAAAAATGATTGATTTGATTCACGTTATCTTGGATAATGAAACTTTAATTCATTCAATGTCATGTTTTGTTTCTTCCGGACATATGACGATGATTCATCCATCATATGTCTCTTCACCTTTTCTTTGCAGATCCAACCTTCCTCTTATCCTACACTTCCCGCATCTCAAAGGGTGACAACCTAGGCCCCAAATGCTCTATCACCGAGTGGTACAAAAACAAAATGTGATGATCTACAATGGCACAAGCCCCTAAAACCTATCAAAAATAATATTACACTGGCTGACTATTGTTGTTAGCTGAGGTGAGCTTTGTTTTGCTTGCTGCCACTCATTTCTAATTGATGGCACTGCTGTTGCAATTACAAGAACTAACCTGTCAATGATGATTACTCCACTGCAGGTTCCCTATATACAGTAAAAATATGCAATAGTATTTATTCCATTCATTATTCAAAATTTCCAGTTTTTAAACTGAATTACAAAGTTTTTTAAGTCGAGAAATTTGTCCTGCAAATTATTTTTAACATGGTAGGAGCTGATGACATTACAGCTGTCACACTTAAATATTCTCAAATGCCAACAGCCGTACCCAGCACTGATCTCACTATCTTGAGAAGGAAAGGAGGACAAGTAATCAACTATGAAACTCATGCATGTTTTCTAAATTCTTCCAAAACTTCTAGGATTATATGATGATTTTTATTTTTGCAAGGTTTTAGTATCAACTGATGCTATTATATTCAGTAACACAGAACAATGTGTTCATCAGCCTTGTACATTTACATGTGTAGATTTTGAGATATACCTTACATTACTGTGGTGTATTTCAGTGTAAAGAACAGACTTGTCCAATATTGAGTCTTTGTACTTACATTATACCACCTTATTTAAATAAGAAATATGAAAATGCACATTAAGGAAATATCTTTACCCTTTTTTGCTGAAGGTTTCTTGGACACTTTTGCTTTAGGAGCAATGTTTCTTCCTTCCAGCTTGTCACTTGAATCACTTGAGTTATCACTTGATGAGAAAAGCACCTTTGGCTGCAGTGTGTTCACATTGTACCTCCTGGAAAAAAGACAGGTGTGAAACAGGACATACAGGATTTCAATCAAGTTAAATATATTCAATAAGGACCTATGCTTGTCAACCATAATGATTATACTTCATTATATTCACAGTCTGTTCTTATCCCATTCAGTTTAAAATCCATCAAGTTAAATTATAATCTTCCACAGTTCACTCTGTTCTTCCTGCCCTCTACAACTGAGTCTATCCATCTCCAAAATGATCTAACATACCCACTTACAAAACACAAAACAAGGCTCCTACAGCTGGCTCTGTGGAAAGCCCTACTAATTAAATACACAGTTTCAGTGCTGATGATCTGAGTCCAAACATTTCAATACAAGATATCTCTTGAAAGAACCCTTTTTAATAGCGAACAAAAAGTCCATCAGGTACTGTTACAACACGAAGTAGTTGGTGTGATGTAAACAAGTAACATTATTGCTATTATTCGTTCATTCATTTATTCACATTTTATGGCCATTATAAAAACACTCCACATGTAACTTGCAAACACCAACATCTAATATAACACACTATTGGCATGTCTTGAAACATTGATAAAATATGTTGTGGTTATACGCAAGTCCATTAAAACTGATGTCTCTTGCACATACATCCAACACTTGTGTGTCATTTTTTTCTTTTAAGAAAATCGTAGTCTTAATATAAAACAGTACTTTATTATGATGTCCTTTTGGTGTAGCTTTTATCTTGCATTATTGTTGGACAACATATGACAGACACCAATCATAATCTATTAACCAAGATCTATCCATTCTAAAAACAGAAAAGAAAGGTCCAATGCTTAATATTTTGGAAAACCTTTACATACATCTTGTACATTACATCAGTCAAATTTACAATATCAATGAAATTAATGAGAAACCTAACATTCTTTTCAACATAATTTCTCCTCTTTATATCAAAAGAAAACTGAATAAAAGTACAGCATTAAACCCTCTAATTCATATACCCATACCCAATCCCACCTGACCCTTCCCACTCACAACCACCATAAGCTATTCCTCTATACCCCACTAGCCAATCTGTCTAGTGGTGGTATTGTGTATCTATACACTAGATCATAAGGCACCTAAAGATGTATCTCATACATTTTCTTTATACTGTTTCATTTCCCATTTAATCTTCCTTAACTTTTCTTTTCTAAACATTCACTTTATATGGAATAATTTGAAAGATCACTCTAGGGCCATTCCATAGTAACGGGTGTGACATTTGGACTACAAAGTTTACACTTTGAACTTAAAAAATACCTTTATAAAGTATATTTTCACATTTAATTTATATGGCTGAATGTGCAACAGTCACTTTAATCCCCTGAATAAATCTTGACCAAAACATATTTTTAAGTATGGAGAAAATACTTACTGAAACTATATAACGGGCTGTGACTTGCACAAACATGAATCTTTCACTCGTACAATGATAACATTAAAATTCTGTGATTCTAGTGAAATGAAATCTGTAATTTTTCTCCATCATGAACATAAAGCATTATAGCACACTCATACCTTATTTCAGAATAATTAAATTGAAAATGTAAAGTTTATACATTTGTAACGGGTGTGACATTTTCAAAGTTGGTGCATTATATATGGTCAATGATGATTTAATACATGAATTTCTTTATAGTTAACACATTTTCTGCAAGAACACAATGCATTACTTGAAAGAAATAGGAGATTTTTGAATTTGAATCAAAACTTGAATTAGAAAAATTAATACTTTTAATGAAAATTCTACTGTAAAAGCTAACTCATAAGTTATATTTTACCTTATGCTAATTACATTATAGCTTATGAATTGATTGAAAACAAATTACAATTTACATATAACTGCATAACACACTAAGCCTTCTCGCTTACATCCATATTATTTTTGAATTTGTAGTAGATGCAATTCCTAGCATTTATATTGGATGGTGGTTCGAGTACACATTTTATCTGTTCTACTCTAACATATGCTACATTTTCATCTACAAGTTCAAATAACTTTGAGTCATTCTTCTTGACAGACTTTAAAAAGATCCCTTTTATTTCCTCATCGTCATCAATTTCACTTTGACAGATACCAACATACTTATATTTCTTGGACACTGTTGTTTTCCTTCTGCTCTCAATAGATAACTCAACCAGCACAAATGTTCCATTTTTCAAGTTATTTGCTGTTGCAGGCATAGTTTCCTGAAATACATTTTATGGATTCAAGATTTCACCCTCACTTGAGTGTGAATACACATCAGAATATGAAAGTTTACTTTTCGTTTCCTTTGAGAGACATATCTTTTGTAGTTCTGACTTCGTTGTGAGCCTAACGAGAAGATGAAGGACCTAATTTTCAAAAAGATGAAAATGATGCTGAGACTGGAGCTGGGGAATGGGAAATATATTGTGCCATCTAACGTCAAGAATTTTCTGAACCGATTCAATTTCACTCTCTAATACATAAAACACTTTCACTCCTTTAATGTGTGTCTGCAAATGGGTGTAGCAATCTTCTGCCGAATTTATGGCCGCCTGCCTTGCTTTCATATTCACCCACAGCTTGCGTCTGACACATCTTTCTATACCATAAACCACGTGGTAACCACGACTTGTAGCAAGGAAATCCCATTCAAAATCTATGGAGAATTCTTCCTTCATGAAGGTAAGGTTAGCCAATATATACAGTTGACGCCGTTTATTGTAATCACGGATAAAGTTATCAACCGTATTATATGATCACTTTTATGAAGTCCTGTACGGACAAAAATCTTCCGTTTATTGTGATAATGAATTTGGTTTATGTTATCACATTTGTTTTCAAGGATTTCGTTCTGAAGTATGCGGGTAGAGTGCATACAAAGAAAACACTCCCAACTTTCAAAAACCCATTTTTACACTGCGCCTGTCTTGGAAGAAACGATAAAATCTAATGTACAAACGAACGCATGGCGAGCAGAAGGATGCCGATTCTGTCGCTGCTGAGAGGTGGATAGAAGAGTGGCCTAAAATTGCTTCTGAATTCCCTCCCAAGTGTGTGCATAATGCTGATAAGACTGCACTGTATTATCGCGCCTTGTCTGAACACACTTACAGTACTTGTTCAAAAATGAAAGTGGTAAAGGCTATAAAACCTCCAAGGAACGACTAACAGTTTTGCTGTGCGAGTATGTCTGCTATAAAGAAAAGACTGTTAGCGATTGGGAAAAGTAAGAACCTACACTGGTTTAAAGGCATCAATAAGTTTCCAGTGGACTATCATTCCAACTCTAATGCATGGATGACTGCCCTCATGGCTACTGAAGTGGGATAATAGGCTGGACCGTAAAATAGTTTAAGTGGTTGACAACTGTGCAGGACACACAGTGAATGGTGAGCTCAAGAACATCAATGTGGTTTTCTTACTGGCGAATATGACTTCATTAATTCAACCATGCAATCAAGGGACCATTCACACCACGAAAGTGTATTATCACCAGGAAATGCGCACAAGAATCTTAGAAAACAGAGGACTCACATAAAACTAGTGCCAACGCCCTTGCCAAAACAGCCAGTCTTCTCAATGCCCTGCATCTTCTAGCAACGTCATGGGATATTGTCTCAGCACATACAATAAGGAACTGTTTTGGACATGGAGGATTTTTAAGAGAGTTACCAGAAGTAGAGGAGAACGTTGAACTTGGTCCAACAGGCTTAACGGAAGATGAATTTCAGGAATGGATGAACACAGATGTGGGCATCATTACTGATGCAAAACAGACAGAAGACGATATATGTGAGGCATTTACTTCCGCAGAATTAGATATGAGAGGTGAAGAACATGGAGCAGAAGATCGTGATGCTGATGAGGACAATGTTGGCGGAACTTTCCGAACACCACCGAATGCTGAAATGCGACAGGCGCTAGATATCTTGTGACGAGGTGTTCAGCGTTAAGTCAGTGGACTTCCTAAAACGTTATGAATTTGAAAGATTAATTTGAGAGACAACCAGAAGCAAACAACAATTCGAGACTATTTTACATATCTGAAAACAGTTAACCGTATTGCAGTGCTGTGTACTGGTATCTGTTTCATTATAGTGCATGTAAGCTATGAATTAGTGTTTCACTGTAGTATATGTAGGTTATGAATAAATACAGTAGGCTATCTATCAATTTTTATTTTTCGGCTAATGTTATCAAATTATCTGCGTCCCAGAATGATCATAATAAGCGGCGCCCACTGTATTTATTTTTAAATTGAGCTACAGCTCCATCACTAAAAATCTCTACTTTCCTAATACCTGAATTGACAGCTCTAATATCATTCAATATTTTCTTTATGAAAGCATACACAGCATATTTATCATGGTTCAAACTGCCACTTATTACCTCATAAGCTGTCATTTTATCACTAGTGCAGGCACAGCCTGTAAAAACGGTGAGTTGATGGGACCAGTGCGCTGACTGAATTTTGTCTCCTGGACGACAGGAAAATTTTCGGCGATGTCCATCTGTGAAACACATTCTTCATTTGAAATATTAGCTTTCATGTTTTGAAAGTGCTCTCCTTGCACATTTATCACAAAACAATGGGTATTAAATTGTTTCAGTTTTCCCTGAAGTAATTCAGCTGCACTCATAATACTCCCATTATCTTGTGTAAGTTTTGGTCTACCATCAATTACAGACCATTGTGACCAAGCAACAGATTGTGATTCTGAGTCATTTGGTATCAAATCATACACAGTTTTACATTCTGCACATAAATCAGTCATGCATTTTTCAGTTTTTGCGTCACAACATAAGAGCTTTCAAGCATTCCTTGGATGTAGATGATAACCCAGGCAGTGAATTTGATATAGTTTGCACTATAAAAATAAAATTAGTATGATACATACAAACACACACATTCTGTGGAGTTTCAGAACATAAAAGGACATACTGGGGACCGAATTCATAAAATATGGACTTGTGCAAATTCATCATTGGATAAATTAAAAGCTTCTAAGACTGACATGATCAGCTATCGCTTTTGTGTAAGCTGCAGTTTACCAGTCACTGGATGTTTAATTAACTTTGCATCCTTACGGCCAGGTGTCAACCTGCTTACAGTATCTTGAAAATAAAATTATTTGACTAAGTTTATCGTTTCTTCACTTAAGGCATCTGATCTCTTAATTTGTTCTGGTAAGGCAGTACTCGGAATAATGTTCTGGAACAGTTTTCTTATTGCAGCTACTTTTTTACGAGAACTGTTTGGTAGTGCTGCTTTAAGCTTTGATACAGCTTTACCCAAAGATTGCCTACTAGAATAAGATCCTAATTCTGTAGAGCTTGGAGAGAAAGCAAGTTCAATTTTATTTTTTACTTTCCTCTTTCTGCAGGCCATCTGTCTGAGAACATCTTTGAGCGCTTAATTTCATAGTCCTTTTTGTTTTACATAAGTTTGTGTGTTCTTTCTTCTCTTCTCTTCTCTTGCTATCATGATCTCTCTCCTTAGCAAGGTAGGCTGCATATTTCACTGGATCTTCTTTTCATTTTTGTCTACATTTTGCATATGAGTAAATGCAATCTTTCTAGAATCTATAATAATAAAAGGAAGTGTTTGTCTGTCTGCGATGCCCAGCAAAATCTACAGCAAGCAGAGATCTGAAATTTTGTACATAGGTAGATGGAAAGGGGTCCAAATGCACCTCAAAGCCAGAATTTTCATTTTCGCTTTCGTTGGCGAGTTATGAAAGAAAAACCATCGGAAAACGTGTATTGGGATATGACAATCCAACGTGCTATCACCAAGATTAAATGCATAGAGTCACTGTAGCTAGGCAACGTACGTAAGATAGGTAGAGAACACAATTCAAGGAGCCATTTTACGTCCAGGGCGTAGGAAGCCATTTCTGGTCTTATATGGTGTGAGGGCATATGCCGCTGTTGATGGTGATTCGTCCGTCGGATTGGGATGTAAAGTCTTGAGCTATTCGAGAGGAGTGGGCTATGTGCCAGTGCTGGGTTTCATCCCCTTCATTCTTACTATCATATACAGTATCATGTCAATCATTTCATATCATTAACTCATCTGATTAGGTTGACGTCATGAAAGTCATCCGGTCGTAAATACTCGCTACGAAGATTCATCTCACTTCATACCCAAACCCTGTAGAGGAAGGGGACAAGGGTTGGACACGTATACGTTTAGAGGAAACATATAGGACGCAAGATAGACGATAATAATAAACAAGGAGTAATCCATATATCAGTCAAGATGCCATTTTAAGTTTGTGGAAGAGGAAGCCATTTTTCTTCAATCCATGATGTCTGTCTGTGTTAATGTGTGCGATGCCCATCCAAATCCACGGCAAACAAAAATCTAAAATGTTTGTCATAGGTGGGCACGTTTTCACTAAGACGCATGGCTGTGTCTAAGAGCAATTCTTGCACCAAGACATGAAGCTGTCAACGTCATCAACAAGCAACACACACAAGAATTATCCGGTTTTCTATAAATTGACAAGTCTATCAACACGACATGTCATACAGATGAGGTGGTGGTGATTTTTGTTTTAAGAGGAAGTAAAACGAGGCAATCATCCTCTCTGAACAAACTAGTGGAAAAGAAATTTAAAATATAAAACAAAATTATTTATTCAACGAAGGAATTTTGAAACGGAGTGCAAAATAAAACAAAAAACAATTATAGAATTAGGCCGAAAAGATTACTAGCGAATCAAAAGGGAACGATGATATAGATGTTGATTCCCATAGGGAATCTGAAATATTTGTTCCGAATGAGTAAATTTATAATACCAATATAAATGGTCCGTTATTGGACATTATAAATTTTCCAGCTAACTCATTCCCGGTTGCCAGCGTTTCGCCCTCGTTTGCTAGGCTGGGCTCATCAGTTGGTACCTAGCACACCTACCAAGACGCTGGCTAGTGCATACCGTGGAGGCCACTGCGTAGGCTAATTGTAGCCACCGGCAGTGCCAATGCACTATGAGACACTTTGTCCCATTATCAAAAATTGATGCCTGCCTGGCCATCAGATGATATAGATGTTGATTCCCATAGGGAATCTGAAATATTTGTTCCGAATGAGTAAATTTATAATACCAATATAAATGGTCCGTTATTGGACATTATAAATTTTCCAGCTAACTCATTCCCGGTTGCCAGCGTTTCGCCCTCGTTTGCTAGGCTGGGCTCATCAGTTGGTACCTAGCACACCTACCAAGACGCTGGCTAGTGCATACCGTGGAGGCCACTGCGTAGGCTAATTGTAGCCACCGGCAGTGCCAATGCACTATGAGACACTTTGTCCCATTATCAAAAATTGATGCCTGCCTGGCCATCAGATGATATAGATGTTGATTCCCATAGGGAATCTGAAATATTTGTTCCGAATGAGTAAATTTATAATACCAATATAAATGGTCCGTTATTGGACATTATAAATTTTCCAGCTAACTCATTCCCGGTTGCCAGCGTTTCGCTCTCGTTTGCTAGGCTGGGCTCATCAGTTGGTACCTAGCACACCTACCAAGACGCTGGCTAGTGCATACCGTGGAGGCCACTGCGTAGGCTAATTGTAGCCACCGGCAGTGCCAATGCACTATGAGACACTTTGTCCCATTATCAAAAATTGATGCCTGCCTGGCCATCAGATGATATAGATGTTGATTCCCATAGGGAATCTGAAATATTTGTTCCGAATGAGTAAATTTATAATACCAATATAAATGGTCCGTTATTGGACATTATAAATTTTCCAGCTATAATGTCCAATAACGGACCATTTATATTGGTATTATCAAAAGGGAACGTACGTTCCCTGAGTAACAGTACACTTGTAATTTATATACTCTTGATAAGTCCACTGTCGCACATACAGCGGATGATGAGATCAGCAGTAGTCGCGTCATCGGCTAGTATGCGTTCGAGTGTTTCCTGCAGGCCGAGGCTCCGTCTTAGGCCAGAGAGATCGGCGCACTCTGTGAGGAAGTGGGCCACGGTGAAGTCGGCACCACAAGAACACACTGGGGGGGTGTCTTCCCTCTTCAGGAGATAAGAGTGCGTGGATCGTAAATGACCTATCCTCAGCCTGCACAGTACTATGGCCTCTCTCCGTGAAGGTCGGAAAGAGGACCGCCACACGGTAGTTGTCTTCTTAATTGCTCTCAGCTTGTTGGGATTTCGGACATCTAGCCACTCCGATTCCCAGGACGCCAAGATGATTCGACGTAGTTGAGAACAAATATCCTTAGCAGGTACATTGACTGGTCTTGGAGGCAGAAGTACAACTTCCTTTGCAGCTTCATCCGCAAGTTCGTTTCCCGCAATCCCAACGTGGCTTGGTAGCCATGCGAAAGTGATTCTGGTGCCAGCATCCATTAACCTGGCTAGAAGGTCATGTATTTGCTGTACCAGTGGGTGTTGCGAGAAACAGGTTTCAATAGACTGCAGAGAGCTTAACAAATCGGTACACATAAGAAAGTGGCTTCTTTCGTCACGCTGTGCAAACTGCAGAGCCTCTAAGATGGCATAAAGCTCTGCAGTATACACGCTACGTATGTTAGGAAGCGAGATCTTCGTACTCATATCATCAATGACGAAAGAGCAACCAACATTATCTCCGATTTTAGAACCATCCGTGAAGATCAGTCTCGCAGCCGGATATTGGTGAGCGAAGTCCTGGAAATACCTCCAATAAACGGAGGAATCCGTGTTCACCTTGAGTCCATGGAGCAGATCTAGATGAGGCTGTCAACTACAAGACACAGATTTTGAACAATTTGGAGTCACCTGGGGCACCCTCGAACATCTTGGGGTGGACAATAATTGTGGAACCGATTATCCTTCTCAGGAATATGAATCCTTCCCTCTGCAATGAACACGGCTCTGAAACTGATGACAAATATTATTGAAACCATCATCATGACTGAGCATGCCGCGGGCGAAGTAGTATTCCTTGGACTGTAAGTCCATTGAGTAGGAAGCCATTTTCGGTCCGCGACACGAGGAGCTACCAGCCCATAATATTTGGAAGTGTTTGTGTGTACGTGTGCAAAGTCCAGTCAAATCTACGACATACAGAGATCTGAAATTTTGACTTAGGACAATCGCTTAAAGTTGTAGGACTCCATCTTCGAAAACGGTGCTTTTGCCATTGTCGACTGTACGTGGATTGTTCAAGAGTTCGAAAGGCAAACATAATACAGTATACATTTTACCTCCAAATGGAAGGACATTAATATACTTTATTCTGAAGCTCTATAAGGAAACAGTATATTTTGTATTATATAACATGGTTTTAATATTATTTGTACCATCCATCAACCCGGTATCTTAAACACTGAAAGTAAAAATAAAATAAAAATAAAATAATGTATTTCATGCAATTTATGTCAAAACGATGTGAGTTAATAAATGTGTTTTAATTTGCTTTTAAATAAATAGTTTCAAAACATCTAACAGTTGAATTAATAAATGCGGGCAAAGCCGCGGGCACATGCTAGTTAAAAACTAATATTACATCTAAATAATATAACTTAAAAAATTTGAACGTGTGTCACTTGAGATTTGTAACGAGCGTGACAGGAATATCAACACTAATCTCAGTAATCTTATTAAAATTTAAGCATTATACCTAAACACAAATAAAAGTAAGAACTTACGTAGAAAATCCTACTTGTGTAGAAAGATTTAGAAATAGGTCTTCTGCATCAACAATGTTTCCAAACAAAACACTAACACAGGAAGTTCAGCCAAACTATTGTTGTCAAATATGATAGTTATAATGCATTTAAATTTAGGCCTACAAGAATTACAGGCCATGGCCCAGTAAAGTCACGTGATTAGACCAGTCCGAGGACTGGTGGAGTAAAGCAGGTTATCACATGTTCTTGTAGTGTTATTGCTAGTTTATTGTGAATTAAGGAAGTAAGTTATGGAGATTAAGTGTTTATGCAGAATCTATAGGTGTTGTGGGACAGTTCCTTTACATTGGCAGTATTGTGTATTGAAGTAAATATTTATCAACAAAAATGTGTATGTAACCTCAACATTCTCTTCATTCAGCAATGTTAAGCTGCACTAGTTCCTAAAATGTTGGATAAATTACAACTTCAGTGCTGTGGATTTAGAGATTAATATCCTATTTATTTACAGATATGTGAAAACTTGAAAATGCCTCGTCACTGTAGTGTGTACTATCAGTCGAATTATAACACAGAAACATTTAAAAAAAGAGAGACCATTTATTTACCAACGGACGAAAGCCGCCGTAATCTATGGCTCTGTCACGCATCGACGGATTTTTCTAAACTGAAAAACCCATTAGTAACGTACAGTATGCATAAAACATTTTCATGAGTTGTATGGTATATAATTCGAGTAGACAGGACTACGGTTAAGGGAGAATTGAAAGAGTTTGCTAGAATAATTCCAAAACTTACCAAAAATGCTGTGCCAACTATTTTTCGAATACATCTTCATACTGTTCGAAGTAAACTCCTAAAGTAAGACGTCTTAGTGATGTAGAAGAGGATAATCTTCGAACAGCTATTCAGAATAGTATCGAATCCAATGAAATATACCTTGCAGAGGATTCCATGAAGTGTCCAAATGACATTGGTTTGTTCACAGGAATCCAACAAGTTTATTTCAAAGATTGGACTGTGATGATTAAGCATGAGAATTACTTATTTGTCGCCCAGCATTTGAGAGGGGAATGCCTTGTGTTACTTCCTTTATCACTATACTTTAAGATTTGACACTTATTATAAACATAAAAACCTGTAATGACATCAATGTAAATTCGCCCTTAAAATACATTAAGATTCACAAATAAGTATTTTTTATTTTCCAAATTGTCGATACACTAAATTACTTAAGGCAACTTATTGGTTAAAAGTCGTACATGTTTCGTATATTATCAACATCTTCAGCCACATAACACTGTTTAGATTAAACATTCATATATTGACAAAGTATCAAAGCTTTAGAGGTAGTGTCCTTAAAATTAACAGAAGAAGTTTGACAATATTAAAAACAAAATACTTAAGAGAAATTATATAAATTCTTTCTACAATTGAAAGCAGTTGTCAAGGAAACACTTGTATAATAATCCATAGAGAATATGTCCTAATGATTATTCTTTTCTTAAAAAGTTCATGAATAAAGGTCAATTTATAAATTAAAAAATTATACATATATAACAGTCGAAATGAAATCCAGATTTCATAATGTGGCTCCTATTACTATTGTAGATGAAAATATTACTAATTCCTAGTTGTCAATTATTTTTAAACCTGCTTTTTAAGTTTTTAGGCTAGGGACCCTAAAAACTATGGAATCGACACCAATACTGGTCATTTTGGACATATTCTTGTTCACCCCTTTTCAAACTCCATGCCAATGGAGGCTGAACTTGGATTTAAAAACGGCATCCAGAGTGTCACAATTCATCTTAGCGACCCAGCGACACAGATGACACCTTGACAGTCAACCATGGAAGATCTTTTAAGAAATACCCCCCCCCCCCCCGGTTCACATACATTAAAAAAAAAAAAATTAAAAAACACACACACACACACACACACACACACACACACACACAACAACAACAACCTACACTCATGACAAGTCTGAGCATACCAGGCAACCACTGCTCAGCCCAAAGGCCTGCAGATTAAGAGGTGCCGCATTGTCAGCGCAACAAATCCTCTTGGCGAAATATTCTTGGCTTTTTAGCCTGGGGCTGCTATCTCCCCATCAGACAGCTATTCAATAGTTTTCATGAAGGCTGAGTGGACCTTGAATGAGCCCACAGATCAAGGCAATAATCCTTGACCTGGCTGAGAATCGAACCTGGAGCCTCCCAGTAAAAGGCAGGATTGCTATTCCTAACACTGTGGTGCTAGCCTTGTTAGTGTACATTAGGGTGGTCCTTATTTTTCAACTTTTAAATTTCTTCATGGACACCCCCTAATTTATTTCCTTTGGTTATAAGAATTGCAATGCCAATTTATTGAAATGATAGAGGAGACACCTGTGCCGCAGTGGCCGGGAAGTTTGTACCTTGTTGTGTCACGTTGCCTTATTGCTGCATATGCGTGTGCTTGACTTCTTTCTACGTTCAGTCCATCCAATAATGCTTAAGAAGTAGTGATACTTGAACATGATAAAAATAGAAGAGTATAAAAAATTTCCTGTTACATCAAAGAGAGTCCAGACATACAGGTTATCCTGGAGATGTGGACCGGAAGTTGGCAACGAAAGAGGAAAGGATAAGGATTAGAGTTATGAAAGAGGAGGAAATGAAGATAAAGGGTGAGAACTGTGCCATACCCGGCCTGCTCTTAACTTTACCTGGTTCACTTTTCTGGCAAACTTCTTGCCTTCTGATACATATGTGTAATTTGACATGGCTATTATGGCCAATTTTGACTTCTAATTTTATGTGAATTGTTCATGCAAATTTAGCCCAAGGAGAATACATATCGACTGTGTCGTCACGTGATTTTACGACGTTATGTTCCCGATCTTGTGTCTGGTTTTCCATGGCTTCTTCTAAGGTTTAATCTTGGTGGAGGTAAATGGAGAGTAGCATGATGCTTCTGAAGGCTTGTTTTTACAAGCGTTATTTTAACGTTTAAGATGTGATCACTATTGCTCTCGGAGGTTTCCAACATGCTTTATTGCACTTATATGAATGGGCTGATTGTGTACTTCGGAGGGCACTTTTTTCAGATTGTGCCACTCTGAATGTACAGTAATGTAATTTAACTACTGATTCTTGTGGTTCTGCCACCATTCTTTATCCCTTTTTTTGGGGGTTGACCTCGTGGACCATGTTAGTTTTATATCACCGT
Organism: Anabrus simplex; assembly: GCF_040414725.1. Classification (NCBI taxonomy): domain Eukaryota; kingdom Metazoa; phylum Arthropoda; class Insecta; order Orthoptera; family Tettigoniidae; genus Anabrus; species Anabrus simplex. The sequence goes on along the minus strand of NC_090267.1, from coordinate 332,654,713 downwards.
GTGGCATTATGCTTGGCTCTATTTCTTTATTCTCCGTAGCTGTTTATTATTACTTATTTATTTTGTAGCCCGTCTTTGTTCATTCTGTTGTTGTCCATGAAACATTATTTCGTATAGCTATGTTTTTCTTGGTGTCGCAACTTGGTACATCATCGAGTGTCTGTATTGAGTGATGAGCTCTGTTGCGCCTTGGAAGTGTGTTACGTCAAGTTTCTTCTACGGTTATGTTATGGAGGTCTCTATCTTATTATTCATGTACCAATTTGCTATCCGATGTCCCCACTATGTGGTTGTGTATCAGAAAAGCAAGTATATGGGAGGCTGATGCTGCGTTAAGCATTTGAGTTGTATATGAGAGACGTACTGATGATGTAAATTGGGGCTCCGATCTTGTGTGGGTGTAGCTTCGCATATCTGCGCGAGACATTATTTATGAACCATATTTCTACATTTTTGCAGTTATTTTTCTGACCGTTGTTCTCTGTTCCTCGGAACCTTTTAACCTATTGCATGAGTGTTCGAATGTGAGATATGTAGGACCCAAATCATATTGCCTAGTTGTGTCGTTTGTATGTTCTTATCTTCACATTTTCTTGGCCACTTGCATTTTGTGTGTGTTTCCTTAGCAACTCCTTGTTTAACCCTAATCCCGGGCGCCATGTTTGCGCGTGACCCTGCCTTTCTTTTGGTCTTTGATTCAGCCATTCTGACCTTTCTGCCTTCATCTTTTGTGAAGTTCGTTGGAAACCACTGTTGTGAGTTAAATTTTATTTTATGACTATGTGTCATGTTCGGTGAATAGTCGTCCTGTTGAAATGAATATATATATGACATACTGCTTTGGGCCGAGGTCTGCATAATGCAACTAGGCTATTTTGTTCTTAAGGTAACAATTTCTTTCCCTATGTTCTGTATATTTTTATTTATGAATGTTGAACCTGTTGACTGGATCCTATTATGGATAGACACGACTCTATGATGGTAGTGGAAAGGTTTACAGGCCTATGTATTGATCTCACGAGGCATGTTTTCATTCATTATTTTATTTGTTTCTGATTTTCGTGTGGCCATTGATATTATTTTGGTCTCCTAAAGTTTACTTAATAAACTCTGCATTATTATTGAATGAGTAGGAGGGGCAGCCTTTTAAATCTTACCCTTTTTATTTAATAGGCTAGAAATGACTTTTCCTTCTGGTAATTTTTGACATGGTCCGCGCAAACTATGATAGGTAAGTATTTATTTATCGCCCCGTTACCTCTGGTTGATTGGAGCTTCCACTGATTTTTTTTATTTTTTGATTTCTTTCCGCCTGTGTATGTGTTGTGTTTTCCAGTTATTTATTCCTCAGTGCTCATTGTGCCCAACCCTGCCGTAAGCATAGGAGAACAACGTAGGCTGGTCTAGCACAAGAACATACCATATTTATCTAAATAGCAGAGGGGTGCAGAATAGTTCACAGTTTCTGGAGATTACTAATTGTTCGTCTGACGAATCAACTAAATTGATTATAAGAATAAATTGACAAGTCCTTTTCAATACAATATATCAAGTAAATGATATTATATAAGTCTTGGGACTAGTTTCAGCCACTTAGTGGCCATCTTCACCCAAATAAAAACTAAGCAGATCATGTGATAACTAAAACATATGTATAACAGACAAAGACAATGTTGCAAGAATAATTATAACATTAAATTACATATAATAAGAAAATACATGGTTATGATCCTCTTGTCATGACATGATGTCTTAAAGTTCACTTAGGACCTCAGGCAAAGAAGTAAATCTGGAAATTATAGCCAGAATTAGGAATGAATAAACATATAGAAAAGAAATTAAAAAGGAGAAAAATTACTTATGAGACTCACCTCTAATGTCTGATGTAGAACAAGCACTTGACTTGCTGGAGGAAGCAGGCAGACCACGTAACAAAGGAGTGGGTAGGGAACAAGCACTGACTTGTTTTAGGAAGCAGGCAAGGTAAACAAAGGAGCAGATAGGGGGAGGGGGAGGGCGGGGAAGGAGGGGAGGAGGAGAAGAGGTGTCTACGGTGGGGCTGAAGGATGTGAAAAGAAAGACTGCTGCTGAGAGGGGAATTAAGAGATTATAAAAGAAAGAATTATTTTTATCTGAGACATATTAAAGATAGGAATTAAAAGGACAAATAAAATGTTTGATTTCTCTGAAATTTTATTTAGACTGAAGTTAGAATTGAATAACTGTTCCAGATGGATAAAACAATTTTCCATAATATTGAGCAAGGGGCCTTTTTGTATAACTTCGAGAATTTTCATGTCTTGGTTGATATTAGTGAACTTATGTTTAGTATCACCCATGCTTTAAGTATCTTGTATGGAAGCTCCTACCTGTTTGACTGACATAAGATGCGTTACAATTATTACAATTGAGTCCATAAACACCTCACTTGGTGAACTTACTGCTATGATTAATAGAACTGGTATTGTGTAAAATATATGTGTTTCTGTTACAAAAATTGTGTTTTTTTCTTTCGTTAACAGAAGAAAAACTCACAACAATTTTTTATCTACTTCTACATTTAATAATAAACAAGTCTACCAAATCACAAACATATTTAAAAAGCAAGAAGTCAAAATAGCCTTCAAAACTTGTCATATCATGGCAAGAATATCATAACCATAAATGTTGTTATTACAGTAAAACCTCTCTACAACGGACACCTTTGGGACCGAAAAAAAGGTCCATTATGAAGGGGTGACCGCCCGAGAGAGGTTATGAAACCGGTACCATCAAACATAAGTTGGAACACAATAACCCATGTATTGTATGTGTTAACAATTCTCACAAATGTACCTTTAATTGTATACTGCCTACAGTATTGTACAATATACTGCACTGTACTCACATGAGAAAGTTGTAGATAGGCTGCTGCAGCTGCAATGTAATGTATTAAAGAGGCAAAAACACTTCTATGGAAACCTCTATTGAGCACACTGTACACTATTACCGTTCACCATGTTAAAATTAAGAACAACATACAAGTTTTTGAAACTTTAAATCAATATGTAGATGTAGCAATCTCTAGCACAGTACAGTAAAACATTAGCACTTGAAAAAATCCTTAATGTTCGTTTGTTTTGTCCATTTCGATTTAGCAGTGATATTTTCACTATGTGCAATTAAATAATGGGTCAAATTTACACCTTTTTCACCGTTTTGTTTATAACAGAAATCTTTCAATTGCTTAACAAAGCCTAGAGCCTCACTGTATGAGGTTATTGGTAGCACATAATTTTCATATTTTCTTTAAAGTCGGCATTAGCATCACCTTCACTCCCACTTTTGTCAGAATCTTCATTTTTGTCCTTCCCTTGGATTGACTTAAGTTTTGTTTGTGCATCTCCACTCTACCACTCTGTTGGAATATCTGAATCAATTTCGATATAAGTGTTCAATTGTACACTGTAAACTGCTGAATTAATCAACTGTTGTGTTGTTTCCATGCTGTCAGGAAGGGTATCTGATTCTATTTCGGGATGTCCACCACTAGCGGGAAACCCAGCTTTCAGAAAGCAGTTACGAATTGTCGAGGCTGTTACGTTTTTCCATGCATTGGTTATCCACGAAATTGCTTGGAGAACATTCAGTCCCTTTGTCAGTGACTGAATGGTTACTTCATTCCCGTATTGTTCTGATACTATGGGCTTCATCACTAACTGTCCGTACATAACCTTGAAGTTCTGGATCATTCCTTGGTCAAGCAGCTGAAAAAATGATGTTACATTTGGTGGGAAAAAGACTATCTTCACATTTTGCAACTTAATTGTATCCAGATGCGATGCTGCATTATCGAGGAATAACAACACTTTTCGCTCCCGTCGTATCATTTTTCTGTCCAATTGTCCTAGCCATTCTGTCATTATTTCTATGGTCATCCATGCTTTCCTATTCGCTTTCCACTCAATGCCAAACTTCATAACGTCCATATTCTTAAAACACCTTGGTTTTGCAGCTTTCCCTATCACAAGCGGCTTCTCCCGTTCTCCACTCATACTTGCACATAACAAGACTGTAAGACGTTCTTTTGCAACTTTTCCACCAGTACAACAATTTCCTTTGAAACACAAAGTTCTTTGAATAAGCACGGAAAAATAATCCAGTTTCATCGGCATTCAAAATATTTTCCGGAGCATACTCGTCTATGATTGAAGGTATTTTTTCTTGCCAGTTTTCAACAATCTCCATATTAACACTGGATGATTCTCTGCAAGTCACTCTGAAGTTGATACCATGTCTCTTCCTGAATCTTTCTAGCCAGCCATTCGAGGCTTTGAAATCTCCAATAACTAATTCTGCCGCGAATTCTAACGCTTTTGCTTGTATCATTGGTCCTGACACAGGGACATTCTGACTTCTTATTTGCCTTGTCAATGTGAATTCCACTATCACTTCGAACAGTTTAATGCGCTGTTCGTTGCCATTTAAATGCCTTTCTTTCACTAGATCCTCTTCCTTTTTCAGAATTTCAGCTGCCTGTGTCTTTCCAAACTTGAACACTTCGGACAGTTTACGCACACCACACTTCTCACGTTTATGATAGTCTATTATGCCTACTTTTTTTTTTTAAGAGTTAGAAACTTCCTTGGAGCCATGTTTACACAACTTACTAACGTAAAACCAAACACATCAAAAGCCCACGAGTCAATGAAAAGTAACCTGACAGTGAAGGTACAAATTCCAGCGCTGTCGAGCATGTCAGATCACACAACTTCCGGAAGTGATATCGTAGCTTAGTGTTGCCTTCCAAGAATGTGTACAGCCTAGACCAAAACTTACGGGTCTGCGATTCTTGGAAGTACTGCCTGTGCAAAAAGTAAGTCAATACATACTGTACAGGACACAAATACAGTATTTTTTGAAAGTGTCTGTTAGGAGAGGTTTAATTGGAGTTTCTCATGGCTATGGTGTGCCCACATCCGTAAAAAAGGGTGTCTGTATACGAGGGGTAAATTATTCATACACAACATGGTATTTAATTACAGACCTAGAAAATCGTCCACCAATGAGAGGTGTCCGCCGGTGAGAAGTGCCCGTTAAGGCAGGTTTTACTGTATATGTAATTTAATGTAGCCTCCGTAGCTCAGGCAGCAGTGCGCTGGCCTCTCACAGCTGGGTTCCGTGGTTCAAATCCCAGTCAATCCATGTGTCAGATTTGTGTTGGACAAAGTGGAGGTGGGACAGGATTTTCTCCGGGTACTCCGGTTATCCCTGTCGTCTTTCATTCCAGCAACACTCTCCATTATCGTTTCATTTCATCTGTCAGTCAATAATCCCAGTCAATAACCCCAGAGGAGTGTGACAGGCTTCGGCAGCCAGCACAATTCCTATACGCACTGCTAGATGGGGGCTTCATTCATTCCATTCCTGAACTGGTCGAATGACTGGAAACAGGTTGTGGACTTATATTTTCCTGTAATTTAATGTTATAATTATTACTGCAACATTGTCTTTGTCTGTTACACATATGTTTTGGTTATTACATAATGGTTCATGTTTGTGGGTTACTGTAGTCACGCCCTAGTTCGTGCACCATGGGCAACAGCTGAGTGGCCTAGTAAGTGGTCCTGAGAGTCGGGATACTAGTTGCTATGGAACTGAGTCATGGCCCTCCTTGTGCTCAGGCGGCTAGGACTATACAATTCACCGGTGGTCCATAACCTGTTAGAGGAGAGATCCTCACTTGGACTATGTGCAAGTAGGGTAGCATCCTGCTTCATGAATTTACCGAGCTCAAAAAAAATTTTTAAGCAAGCCTCGGACCTATGGGAGTAACGGAGTCCCACTCCCATTTGACAGGCGAGGGACTCCTTGGAAACAACTTGGCGAACGAAATGGAATTCGATGGGGAGCTATCAATATTAATGGGGCTTATGGAAGAAAGAAAGTAGAACTGGCTGAATCAGCAAAGAGGATGCATCTGGATGTGCTAGGAGTAAGTGATATTCGGGTAAGGGGAGATAACGAGGAAGAGATAGATTATAAAGTGTATTTGACGGATGTTAGAAAGGGAAGGGCAGAGTCTGGGGTAGGGCTCTTTATCAGGAATACCACAGCACGCAATATAGTTTCTGTTCGGCATGTAAATGAGCGAATGATGTGGGTAGATTTGTCAGTTGGAGGAATTAGGACAAGAATTGTGTCCGTGTGCCGGCCCCGTGGTGTAGGGGTAGCGTGCCTGCCTCTTACCCGGAGGCCCCGGGTTCGATTCCCGGCCAGGTCAGGGATTTTTACCTGGTCCTGAGGGCTGGTTCGAGGTCCACTCAGCCTACGTGATTAGAATTGAGGAGCTATCTGACGGTGAGATGGCGGCCCCGGTCTAGAAAGCCAAGAATAACGGCCGAGAGGATTCGTCGTGCTGACCACACGACACCTCGTAATCTGCAGGCCTTCAGGCTGAGCAGCGGTCGCTTGGTAGGCCAAGGCCCTTCAAGGGCTGTAGTGCCATGGGGTTTGGTTTGGTTTGTTATTGTGTCCGTGTATTCACCATATGAGGGTGCAGATGAGGATGAAGTTGACAAGTTTTATGAAGCATTGAGACACATCGTGGTCAGGGTCAACAGCAAGGATAGAATAGTGCTAATGGGCGATTTCAATGCGAGAGTTGGGAATAGAACTGAAGGATACGAAAGGGTGATTGGTAAATGTGGGGAGGATATGGAAGCTAATGGGAATGGGAAGCGTTTGCTGGACTTCTGTGCTAGTATGGGTTTAGCTGTTACGAATACATTCTTCAAGCATAAGGCTATTCACCGCTACACATGGGAGGCTAGGGGTACCAGATCCATAATAGACTATATCTTAACAGACTTTGAATTCAGGAATTCTGTTAGGAATGTACGAGTTTTTCGCGGATTTTTCGATGATACAGACCACTATCTGATCTGTAGTGAACTAAGCATCTCTGGGCCTAGGGTAGAGAAAGTGAAATCTGTCTGCCAACGAATAAGGGTAGAAAATCTCCAGGACGAGGAAATTAGACAGAAGTACATGGATATGATTAGTGAGAAGTTTCAAACAGTAGACAGTAAGCAGGTTCAGGATATAGAAAGTGAATGGGTGGCATACAGGGATGCTGTAGTAGAAACAGCAAGGGAATGTCTAGGAACAACTGTGTAAAGATGGGAAAAGGCGAACATCTTGGTGGAATTATGAAGTGAGAGCAGCTTGTAAATGTAAAAAGAAGGCTTATCAGAAATGGCTTCAAACAAGGGCCGCGGCAGACAAGGATTTGTATGTAGATGAAAGAAAAGAGCAAAACAAATAGTTGTTGAATCCAAAAAGAAGTCATGGGAAGATTTTGGTAACAACCTGGAAAGGCTAGGTCAAGCAGCAGGGAAACCTCTCTGGACAGTAATAAAGAATCTTAGGAAGGGAGGGGAAAAAGGAAATGAACAGTGTTTTGAGTAATTCAGGTGATCAGGGAATCACTGGAGAGGTGGAGGGAATATTTTGAACATCTTCTCAATGTAAAAGGAAATCATCCTGGTGGTGTTGCGAACATCCAAGCTCATGGGGAGGAGGAAAATGATGTTTGTCAAATTGTGCTTGAGGAAGTGGAAAGGATGGTAAACAAACTCCAATGTCATAAAGCAGCAGGAATAGATGAAAGACCTGAAATGGTGAAGTATAGTGGGAAGGCAGGGATGAAATGGCTTCATAGAGTAGTAAAATTAGCGTGGAGTGTTGGTAAGGTACATTCAAATTGGACAAAAGCAGTAATTGCACCTATCTATAAGCAAGGGAACAGGGGGGATTGCAACAACTATCGAGGTATCTCATTGATTAGTATACCAGGCAAAGTATTCACTGGCATCTTGGAAGGGAGGGTGCGATCAGTCGTTGAGAGGAAGTATGAAACGCAGTGTGGTTTCAGACCACAGAGAGGCTGTCAGGATCAGATTTTCAGTATGCGCCAGGTAATTGTAAAATGCTACGAGAGGAATAGGCAGTTGTGTTTATGTTTCGTAGATCTAGAGAAAGCCTATGACAGGGTACTGAGGGAAAAGATGTTCGCCATACTGGGGGACTATGGAATTAAAGGTAGATTATTAAAATCAATCAAAGGTATTTATGTAGACAATTGGGCTTCAGTGAGAATTGATGATAGAATGAGTTCTTGGTTCAAGGTACTTACAGGGGTTAGACAAGGCTCTAATCTTTTACCTTTGCTGTTCGTAGTTTACATGGATCATCTGCTGAAAGGTATAAAATGGCAGGGAGGGATTCAGTTAGGTGGAAATGTAATAAGCAGTCTGGCCTATGCTGACGACTTGGTCTTAATGGCAGATTGTGCTGAAAGCCTGCAGTTAAAATCTTGGAACTTGAAAATAGGTGCAATGAGTATGGTACGAAAATTAGCCTCCCAAAAACTAAATTGATCTCAGTAGGTAAGAAAATTAACAGAATTGAATGTCAGATTGGTGATACAAAGCTAGAAGAGGTCGATAATTTCAAGTATTTAGGTTGTGTGTTCTCCCAGGATGGTAATATAGTAAGTGAGATTGAATCAAGGTGTAGTAAAGCTAATGCAGTGAGCTCGCAGTTGCGAACATCGGTATTCTGTAAGAAGGAAGTCAGCTCCCAGACGAAACTATCTTTACATCGGTCTGTTTACAGACCGACTTTGCTTTACGGGAGCAAAAGCTGGGTGGACTCACGATATCTTATTCATAAGTTAGAATTAACAGACATGAAAGTGGCAAGAATGATTGCTGGTACAAAGAGGTGGGAACAATGGCAGGATGGTACTCGGAATGAGGAGATAAAGGCTAAATTAGGAATGAACTCGATGGATGAAGCTGTACGCATAAACCGGCTTCGGTGGTGGGGTCATGTGAGGCGAATGGAGGAGGATAGGTTACCTAGGAGAATAATGGACTCTGCTAATGAGGGTAAGAGAAGTAGAGGTAGACCAAGACGACGATGGTTAGACTCGGTTTCTAACGATTTAAAGATAAGAGGTAATATTTATTTATTTTCATGCCTTCATTTGTGGCGAAGTTAAGGCTCATGGCCCTCTCTTACACTTAACCACATATCTAATAAACTTCATAAAACATATTAATGAAATAATATAACAAAATATAAATCCTAACCTCATTCATTCTTCCATTCATACAAGCTGGTTATACATTTAATAGGTAATCTCGGCAAGACCGCTTGAAAGAAGCTAAGGAAGTGCAATTCCTAACACTAACTGGAAGGGAATTCCACAGCCTTGCACCAGACACTTGAAAGGAGCAGTTAAATGAAGATGAGCGATGCACAGGACTTGTGAGTGTAGTAGTCGATTGTGTGTTGTGTTCATGAGAGGAGGAGAGTAAATTAAACTGTGAGGATAAATACTGGGGTTTAGATTCATTCAACAGACGAAATACGAGAGTTTCAATGTGAAGATGTCGTAGTTTATCGATTTTTAACCAGGAGAGAATTTCATAATAGGGGGAGATATGAGTTGAAAATTTTATTGAAAATATAAACCTAATGCACGAGTTCATTGCCCTCTGTAATTTTAATGTCTGTTCCATGGTGGCATCTATCATTACAATATCACAATAATTAAGTATGGGAAATATGAGGGTCCGGATAAGTTTAATTTTCAAGCTTAGTGGAAGAAGTGATTGGCGAGTTTTGAGAGGATGAAGTGACGAGTGAATTTTCCTACAGATGCTTGTAATGTGCTCACTCCAATCTAGTGTGTCACATGATAATCCCAAGATTTTTTACCGACTTCTGAAGTTGTATAGCTACACCACAAAGCAAAAGTGAAGGCAATAATTTCTTATTAACGATATTTAACTGCCTTTGTTGCCCTATTGTAATAGCTTGTGTCTTTTTAGGATTAATTAATAAACAGTTCTTATTAGAATAGGAGCTAATCAGATTTAAAATAGAATTCATCTGATGAATTCCAAACTCAATATGAATAGCTTTACAGTGATAATATATTTGTAGATCATCTGCATATAAATGATACTTACAATTACTGAACTGAGAAGATATATCATTGATATATAGAGTAAACAGAATAGGTCCAAGCACAGATCCCTGTGGGACACCTGTTTGCTTCGTCTTCCAGTCTGTGGTGATGCCGTTTATGACAACACGTTGTCGCCGATTGGTGAGGTATGAAGCAAAGAGCTGAATAGCGGAGGGACTCAGATTAAATCTTTGAAGTTTCGCTAATAATATGTCAATATTTACTGTGTCAAACGCACTACTGAAGTCCAGTAAAATAAGTATAGTCACTTTCCGCTCATCTATAGCTCGTCTAACGTCGTCTGTAATTCTTAGTAGTGCCGTCCCTGTGCTATGCCCTTTCTTGAAACCAGATTGGAAGAGAATATTTTTGCAGGTATTGTTCAAGTTGGCTATAGATCATTTTTTCTAGAGCTTTAGACCGTGCTGAAAGAATGCATATAGGACAAAAGTCAGATGCTACATTAGCTGGCGACCTTTTTGGAACTGGGACAACTTGTGCATATTTCCACTTTGTCGGAAAATAACGGGAGAGGCATGCATTAAATAAGTCAGTAATAACCAGCAATATTATATCCATAATGTTAGTAATAAAGAAAATAGGGATTTCATCAGCCCTCGTTGCATGAGATTTAATTGAAATCAGTACTTGTCTCACTTCAGAGTCTGAAACAGTTCGAAATTCGAAACATGGGCGATCAGATGATTGTCGCCGTATTATAGATTTGATGGTGGCCTGCAGTATATCGTGTTCAGGGGTAAAAGTATCTGCTGAAAAGTGTCTATTAAACTCGCCAAGTGGTATTTCTGGTTCAGCATGGTTCACAGGAGAACTAAATGAGGCCACAACACTAGTTGCAAATCGAGGATTGTGGCGACATTTAGTAAATTCACAGAGGCTTGCAGACTGAATGCTGAAAGGCATAACAGTCTATAATGATTATGTATGTATGTATGTATGTATGTATAATTTTTATTTGGCTGAAGACGGCCAATAAGTGGCTGAAACTAGTCCCGAGACTTATGTAATATCATTTACTTGATAAATTGAATTGAAAAAGTGGACCCTCTTGTCAATTTATTCTTATAATTGCACTTCAATATGGAACAAAAATGAAATTTATAGCTTATCTATATATACAAAATAAGAGTTTTGTGCGTACATTGCTAAGAATTTGAAAAGAATGGTATTTCTGTATCGGTCATGTACACAGTAACAAGGAAATGGCTTTACTTTTCCCTAATTTCTGTCTGTCTGTATGTATGTACACGCATCACGAGAAAACGGCTGAAGAGAATTTAATAAAAATTGGATGTAAAGTCGGGGGATGGGCCACTACAATTTAGGCTATAAATAATTTTATTCACGCTTAGTGAAATGGTAGTTTAGGGGAAGGCCTAAAATTTAATTCTCAAATATTTATATTATTAGTGGTCCTATCGATAAATACTACATAACTAAAGTTATATAGAATTAAATATCCGATCATTTATGTCTTACACGTTTTTACCGTACCGGCTATGATAACAGATATTCATGAATTTGTATTTTTGTTGCTAAGTTCATATCAACGCTGAGCCACGAGAAAATGGGTTAAAAGAATTTAATGAAAATCGGTATACAGAGTCACTGAATAAGAAACTACAGTCTAAGCTATAAACAATTTTATTCACCATGGATGAAATTGTAGTTTAGAGGAAGGTGCCTAAAATTTAATTTATAAATACCTAATGATATTGGTCCCATCGAAAAGTACTACATAACAAAAGTTATAAAACTGGGCGAGTTGGCCCTGCGGTTAGGAGCGAGCAACTGTGCGATCGCAGCTGGGAGATAGTGGGTACAAACCCCACTGTAGGCAGCAATGAAGATGGTTTTCCGTGGTTTCCCATTTTCACACCAGGCAAATACTGGGGGTTGTACCTTAATTAAGGCTACAGCCACTTCCTTCCCATTCCTAGGCCTTTCTTGTCCCATTGTCGCCACAAGACCTATCTGTGTCGGTGCGACGCAAAGCAACTAGCAAAAAATGTACAAAGAATACAATTTCCGATCATTTATGTTTTATTCCGTTTTACCGTACCGACTACGGTAAGAGTGGTATTTCAGAGTCAGAATAAACTAAATGTGAAGGCCTACAATATCGAAAGTGCATAACATTGATCAACAATAACATTAGATTGACCATTGTTTGTTGTGATGTTCTTTGTCTCCTACACTGCCGATAGATGGAATTACTGTTGCACACCGAGTATAACAGTCTGATTGAATACTGACCGGAAATAGCTGGGGAGTTAGAAAACGCTCTTCTTTAGCATGCCATTCCTCTGGTTTATACAGTTTCTGATACTGTTGGTATGTAACACACTGGTTCATCATACTATTCCAGCTATTCAATCACTACTCTGACACACTGTTTTTAATGAGCAGTGTGCACACTTAGGAGAAGGCAGAGGCTCGCTTAGTGGTAGTAGTATGACCTAGTCTGGCATTACAATTTAGGAATATTCCAAATTATAGCACCACAATTCACTAAATAACTCAAAATCCAACCCTGAAGTGAGCCATGTCCTAAGGAAAGCTTCTTCCTCTTCACATTTATTAAATTCTCTGGCTTGGAGGAAAAATTTGCCTCAAAGCCAGATAGATTCTTTCCCTGCCACTGTAGTAAATTGAGATTTTATGACTCATCGGGTACTCCTAGGAAACAGCTGGGACTCTCCACTATTTGACCACCTGCCGAAAAACGACGAAGAGTGTTCACGGACCACGGCTGTCTGTGGTGTGGTCATTCCAGCTCTGGAAGTTTGGAGTGTTGGATGAGCAGTGTAGAACTGTTCGTTAAATGTCAGAAAATGTGTGGTTTATCATCTGATCGAGTATTTCATATGTAAGCATTGCTTTTGATAATGCCATTCCTACTGACGTCATTGTAACCACCTATGTTCATTTAAGTTGGGAAAACCACTAAGACAGTCTTTCTGAGGATGTAAAAAGGCAGGTGGAGAGCGAGTGTCTGCCAGTAAAATGCAGTTGCCCAACCTGATTGTGACTGATGGTAGGCAAGCAGGCCTACCATTACAATGAAAATTGTCTAACGCAGTCTTCATATCAGAAAAGATGTTAGGTGACTTCCCTATCGTGTTTCTAGGGTAATGTTAAGAGCTATACAATTTAATACAATCTTGCTCACAATGTGTACACTACCTAACCTAGAATTCTGTATACAATGTAGAATTCCATAGCGAAGCACAGGTACATCAGCTAGCAATCAACTAAAATGAGCGACTCTTGATAGTAATCCCATTTTTACAGAACCTCCACGAGCTCAGATTCAATTTCTGGTTGCGATGCAATTGTAGATAAAAGGAAGGCAAATTCATAAAAGGAAAAGAAACATGGACAAAAGTGTTTTATAATATCAAAACTAGTAACCGTTTTAGATAGATTTCAGGTAAGTCAGAGAGATGCAGTGTTCATCCTTTAACTAAAGCTGAGGCCCAATGGTGATAAAACAGTACTTAATCGTAGTTCAATTCAAAGATATCAAGAACAATTTAGGAAGAAACAAGCAGAAGTGTCCAACTTTTGTGACTCTTCACCGGGATGGTAAGCTGGTACCGACATTAAATGTTAGGGAGTCAAGACTACCAATCATCATATCTGATAAAAATCAGGAACAATTAATTGGTGTGCCTGCATTACTGAATTCTAGTGGAAAAGAATAGTCATGGGCAGTTTGGAATGCTATAAAAGTTTGGGGACTGGATGAGAAAGTCAAACCTTTGTTGTGACACCACTGCATCCAACACAGGTCGTTTCAGAGGAGCTGTTACTTTGCTAGAACAGTTAACAGGAAGAGAGTTGTTGTAATTCCCTTGCTGCCATCACATGAACGAGCTTGTTTTACAGAATGTATTGGATAATGGGTTATCCCAAGTGGCAGTTCGTCCCAATGTAGCATTTTTCAAAAATCTTAGAGAAAAGTGGAATACCATGGAAAAAGCGAATTATAAAGATGAGCATGAACACTTACAGGTTCCCTTCAGTGGTGTCGAAATTCGAAAAAGCACTTACCTCTTTCTGAAAACTACTAAAAGAGGAACACCTGAAAAATGATTACTGTGAGTTCATTGTACATCATGATTTTGGGGCAACTATGGACTTTAATCTAAAAGGAAGGCTGCCTGGAGCTTTGCATCAACATGCAAGATAGACGGCCAAAGGAATTTATATTCATTAGAAATGTTCCTCTTTTGTCCCTCCATGTCAGTGAATTGGATGGCCTCAAGAACATTTGTTTACTTGTGGTAAAAGTATGTGCAAAGTGGTTGTTTTTGAGTTCATCAGCAATTGGAGCACCTTACAAGGACTTGTGTGCTTGTTGAAGGAGTTAAAACCAGTATGAAAAAGAAAGTACAACTGTGTCTTCACGTGCAATAAAGAAGTTCCGTCAGCACTTATGGTATTTCAATGAACAGATTTGTATGATATCACTGTTTGATGACAAGGTTAGCAATAACACAAAAAAAGATACAGGTAAACCCCGTTATATGCAGATTCATTATTCGCGATTTCCCATATACGCGAGTTTGGTTTTAAGTCTAGTGCTGCCATCTGTTAACAGAACGAAGCTGTAATGTCTTAAGGGGGATAGAGATATGTGTGCCGAACTCTGTTACGTACACTACGTCGCGCGTCAAGATTAAACGGGGCAAGCACATCTATACGCGCATCTTCTGTCGTGTTTGTCGAGACGTGAATCGTCAGTTCCAGTCAGAAGAGCTGTGGAGATGCACTGGACAGGTTTCGTATTTAAAATGTCGGTTAAAAGGAAAGAAAGCGTGCCTGTCGAAGGAAAGAAGCGTGTACCAAAGTCGTATTCGTTAAAAACAAAATTAGAAGTGTTGGACCGCTATGAGAAAGGAGAGCGTATTGTTGACATTCAGCGTGCTTTGGGACTCAGTGAATCCACTGTGAGATTCGTGACAATGTGGAATTAATTAGAAAAACTGATCAATCTTCTACTAACTTAAGTGGGACTACAGTGACCAAATCTCGCTTGGAAGCGATGGAAAGAATAGATTGGATTGAGCATCACAACCAGCAACACATGCCCCTCTCTGGAGCTGCTATTTAAGCTAAAGGCAAAAGCTTGTATGCAGAGTTCAGTTTATCATTGTGTGTTTCAGTGTTAAATTTTTAAGTGTATAAATTTTGGATTACAATGCGTTTCAGAAACATGAGAATGGTTACTTTTTGTAAAAATACTAAGAATCTCTGCTATTTTAGACTTAATATGTGAGGAAGCGGAAACCTAACCATATTTATTTATTTACATATTTTACGCCCACATTGGAGCACTGAAATCAATACATTTGAGATAATTTCTTCTTCTTCTCCCAGAACTTTTTCATCCTCTCCGACCTGGAAGCCCTTTGTGTGTCCGATATAGTATATTGTTTCCGTTCAACTGCTTTTAGTTTGAGACTTATGCTTTTGTTCTTCAAAATCCTCTTCTCTTTTCTGTCTTTGATTTGTTGCCGAGTTATACCCAATTCTTCCAAATCATCCTGAACTTCTTTGAACCAATTATTATTGATTTTATTCTTAAAAAAGTAATCGAATAGTTGTTTCAATATCCTGGTGTCTGCTAATCTTGATATGTGACAGAAAAAGGAAATTCTTCTTTTACGCATTGTAGATATTATTGATTCACATTCACGATAGACAATGTTGTTAGGCAACAATCTCCACTGTCCATCAACTTGGTGTTTTTTATTAATAATTGTTCTAAGAATTCTTCTCTCAGTTTTCTGTAATTTGTCTGTTGTAGATTTTACATTTAATTTGAATAAAGTTTCACTAGCATAGGTTGCCTCTGGTTTAACTACGGAATTATAGTGTTTCAGCTTAGCGTTTATCGAAAGAGATTTTTTTTTATAGGTTGGCCAGGTAAGTCTTTGTGCTTGTTTAAATTTAGTTGTTCTGTGTTCTATTGCTTCTTTTTCATTTGTGTTCCATGTTATTATTTCCCCAAGATATAAAATGATTCTCGATTCACGCAAATTCGGTATGCGCAGCAGATCCGTGGAGAGTAACTAACGCATATAACGAGGTCTACCTGTATATGGTTAGAAATCTGAAAGGGAAACCTTAGGTACTGATGGATGAACACTGTTCTACCAGGTGCAGTTACAACTATTTTGGGCAAGGTAATTCTGGTAGAGTTGCCGCACCTGTTACCTCTTTTGTTATATCTTGGTAGAATTACCTTAAAAATTGTTGCAAATTGATAAGAGCATAATTTGAAAATATGTACATTTTATCAGAGATGAGCTAAACATTGATAATTGAAAGTAAGCGGGAGAAAGGAGACAATGAAAGAATTGTTGCATAAAAGAATTGTCATCCTTTTTAGAATATGAATTTGACTTAGGTGATTATTGAAGTACGTAGCTATACCTGGTGGACACAGTGAACCTTTTCCCAGATTTCCTGACTCCATTCTTCGTTTCAGTGTTCATGCCAGAATTCTATAGTATCATTCTGCCTCCTTGATCAGTATTTCATTTTCTTTCAGTCTTTTAACAGCCTCTCTTAAATTTTGCTCTTTCCATTGAGGCCTTTTAACAGTTCCCTTACTTTTATACTGAGTGGGCATGTCATAAATTTTTATTTCTGAAAATAATAAAATACTATTACCAATGAAAGCAATAAACATAAATTATGTATTTTAAGAATCATGAGACGATAAAATATTCGAATAAAATACCGATACCCTCTAAATAGTATTGCATGTTTCCAGATCGTTTTTACAATCTGATAGCAATGAGACATTTCAGCCGGATTGTCCTGCGGCAACTCCCCCAACTATCAAGTAGAGATACCGCACCCACCTGTTGTCATACCTAAAGGCTATCATGGCCCAAAATAAGCTTACTGTCAACTACAGTTATGCTTCTGATTTCTACTGTACTAAAAATGGCTAATTTATGCATTTGAAACCAACTTAATATACAATAAATGAACTCAAGGAAAAACTTTGTCTGGAGGAAACATGTACTCGCCTCAAGATATCGGCTATAAGTGGGGTAATATATGAGCAATTTTCATCACACCCGCAGACAGTAATCCAGCCTCTTAGAGACTGAAAAACCATCCACACTGCCATCTAGCTGTAACGATGGGATCCTTTGGCTACAGTGTATGCGGCATCTGTACCGGATTTACCTTAAGTTTTTTCACGTAGATAATTCTATACATTTAAATTTAGCAGTTTTGCACAAGCTATTAAGAATATATCAAAATCTATATCGGCAGATTACATTTTAAATCTCTTACAGAGATAAGGGAATTGACTAGTTCATTTCAGTCAAGAGTTTCGACATATTAAAGAAGTTAAGCATAGATTTAGATTTCCTACCTTAATGCCAAAGAGACTATGAAAACTCTTAACGTGGTAAATGAAATGGCAAAGAGAGGAGTAAAATTAATGCAAGAATTCAATGGACTCTTTAACAGCCAATGAAGAACAATGAAAAATCATTTTGCGATGTGTGCAAGACCACTGGAGACAATAGCCTTACTGTAGAAAAGACACATTGAAAAGAAAATTATGCTAAAATTGGTATTGATTTATGGTGTGTTAACACATTTCGTGTTATTTATTATAGAGTAATACATTTAAGTATATCTGCAAAAATATATAACTTGATTTCAATATTGTTTATGAGAATAAAAGAACACACATATTCTTTAGTCTTATTTAGATATTTAGGTCCAGTGTAGCATGGGTTAACCTTAACTAATTGTGATTAAATTTGGCACATTATCGAAACATGCCAAAAAGGGGAAAAGGTGTGTGTGTGTGTGTGTGTGTGTGTGTTGAAATCCCTCGACATTTTTTGGAACACCCCATATAAGGACCACCCAAGCGTTCATAACATTTCTGATTAGTTAAATATGATGTAGAAACGAGAATAATAACCTCTGATGTAGTTGTTTCTGTAAGCTTAATCATGCCTTTCATGCCATGTGTGACAAGTAATACCATAAACAGAATACCATACTGTGATAAATTTCTTAAAGGTAGGCATTACTCAGAGAGTTGTTAAACAGCAACTGGACAATGTTTATGTTTGTGGAGAAGCTTCTCTTTTTCTGAAGCTTTGTTCTTCTCTGAGAAGCATCACTGATATTTGTGATGGTTGGCCACAGAAAGTGGTCAGAAAACTATGTTTCATGACGAAGGCAGTCAGTACTTACTGATCAGTCCCTGTGATTTGGATTCCACGCAAAACTGGAGGCCCTGAGGTTATGAAATCAACAGTCACATAAAATGGTGAACATGCTTTTTCTTTACCGACAGAAGGGTGAAGCTTCAAGAAATCTAAGCAGGATAAGGCTTTCTTTAATAAATGTGTTTCGAATCATTCACGAGATGCTTTAAATTAAAAACATACAGACATCATTATAGACCGTTATGCCTTTCAGCGTTCAGTTTGCAAGACTCTGTGAATTTACTAAACGTCGCCACAATCCTCTATTCGCAACTAGTGCTGTGGCCTCATTAGTTCTATACCTCTTATCTCTTTATCACATATAATTTTACAAAGTTTATTCCACCTACTCAATACTGTACAATAATTGCAATGTCTATAAATACATTACAATATGTTAACAAGGGACTAGTTTCAACCCTATGTGAGTCATCATCAGCCTAAATAAGATACAGTTTTTGATTTGCCGATGTCCTAAAACAAAATTACATTGTGGAAATAAAAATTAAAAGAGTGAGCCGTGTATGTGGTGCGATAATGTACATATGAAATAGTGGAGTGGATGAAATGTTGATAGATAAAATTATGTTGTACTGATCAATGACAAATAAAATTTCAGGTTTACATATGTTGCAATTAGACTGTAAGAATAGTATTACAACGATTTTCTACAATAATGATTAAAATGTTGCCCTTTTTTTAAAAGTGAATACTCTAAAATTGCACGTTAAAAGTATAAGATGCCGGTCTAATTACAAAGTCCGGATGCTTCTATTGAGTTCTATATTTCAAGTGCAACTTCAGGTAGAAAACTGAATGATGAACATTGGCGCAGAGGGTGTCTGTCTTGCTTAAAGTCCAATATTTCTGATAAGGAAATTGAATGTAGGCAAAACCATGCGACTCCTTATAATATAATGGATTCTTCCTGTGATATGAGAATTCCCGATCCAAGTTGGAACCAATAGAACCTGATGATGAAATATTAGAATTAACACAAAATTTAAGAAAGGAATGGCGACAAATGAAGAAAAAGAAAAAGAATGAGTACTCACCTTGCACGCAGTGTGAAAGATCGGATTTAATTTTAAGTGTTTTGTATTGGAGTATAAATAGTTTGGTGTGTTCACAAGGAGAAATAATAAAATTTACTTTATTTAATTTACGTAGAAAATACAATCTGAAATCATAAGTGCTAATAGAAATGACTCTGGGATTTCTTACTTACTTACTAACTACAGGCTTTATTATTATTTGCATCAAGAAAGTAATGATGGACATAACTAATTGAAAAGAACATTATTCAGTTGGATTTTATATGATCAACATAATTTTTTCGATATTTTATTGTTGGAATTGGGGTATACTTTACAATAAACATCTATGATCACTACAATTCAGCGATATAATATAGCAACCTGTCATAGATTGAAGAAATGGAAGAAAATTATAATATCTATTATTTCGCCATGCGATCCTCCCTCTCTGTACCTTCTCCTAAAGACTAGGCAACCTTCAGAACAACCTCATGCTCTTTGAAATCAATTTTTGCTGGTACAGTAGGTACATATTAACTTCTTCCTATAACAATGATGCTGCTCCTCATACAGCCTTTCAGTCAGGTCTCTGTATAACCAGGAAATAGAAACACACTTGCAGTATACTGTGTATCACAAAGGTAATGGTAGTGCTGACATTTTGAGGGATGGTACAGTCATTTTTCACAGGTTTACTTTGCTATGTTCTGTGCAAGGATTCAGTATAGAGATTTCTGTTGCACAGTTTTGCAGAACCCTAGAACTGATAAGACACTTTTCTCTTAAGTGACAGGTGTTTTCCTGCTATATTATAGTCATGTATTCAAAAAACAATTAAGACATGAAAAACAAAGGTAATCATTACGTATTTCATATAATTTTACTCAGAAAATCAGCAGCATTTTACTCATTTGACAAAAGTAGTTTCAGTGAGTAAAACTCAAACAAAATGTAAAAAGTGAAAAAAGAAAAAAAAAAATTCAAAACAATGCCAGGAAACCACTAGCGAAATTATTGAAATTTCAAAAGATACATACTGTGCAAAATTTTTCCCTGATATGACTCTCTCTCATATATATATATATACACATTTCAAGAAACTTTTAATCTAAGGCCCTGACTCATCTAGAGTCGAAAATTACTTATCTCCTTCAGCAGAATTCCAGAGTTCCGTACATGAAAATATTTGTAATGTCAAGCTTGGGTTTGGGTGGATGTACTCTTAGCCAGTTCCAATGTTTAAGCTCGGTTTCCGGATCTTCAATATTTCCCTAGTTTTCATCTTCAATTTCATCATCAGTCATTTTGATCCGGTAACATCATCATCATCATCATCATATGGCAAATTCTCTACCGAAATATCGCTATTACTGCTGGTAAACAATTCATCTTCCAATCATTCACATATGTCACTACATCTACAAGTATCCATCATTTACTAGAAAACACAGTGAGACAACAATATATCTAATACAAATAACCAGCAACCTCGACTAGACATCAACTGCAAAGCGCGACAACCAAGAACTACAAAATGAAAACATTGCCTCATTTGTTTTACAATCAGCGCTCAGAATAGCCCACTACGGAAACTAAAAAATGCAATAGGCAAGAAGCTTGTAATGTCTCCTTTTGAGAACTATGAAATTTGCTCCATATTCAATAAATTTTAAACAATTTCTATCGATTTGCGACAATGACTGCATTAGATTGCACACTGTGACGCTATCACTATGTGTGTTTGAGTCATCAGTCCATAGACTGGTTTGATGCAGCACTCCATGCCACCCTATCCTGTGCTAACATTTTCATTTCTACGTAACTATTGCATCCTACATCTGCTCTAATCTGCCTGTCATATTCATACCTTGGTCTACCCCTACCGTTCTTACCACCTACACTTCCTTCAAAAACCAACTGAACAAGCCCTGGGTGTCTTAAGATGTGTCCTATCATTCTATCTCTTCTTCTCGTCAAATTTAGCCAAATCGATCTCCTCTCACCAATTCGATTCAGTATCTCTTCATTCGTGATTCGATTTATCCATCTCACCTTCAGCATTCTTCTGTAACACCACATTTCAAAAGCTTCTTTTCTCTTTCTTTCTGAGCTAGTTATCGTCCATGTTTCACTTCCATACAATGCCACGCTCCACACGAAAGTCTTCAAAAACATCTTTCTAATTCCTATATCAATGTTTGAAGTGAACAAATTTCTTTTCTTAAGAAAGCTCTTCCTTGCTTGTGCTAGTCTGCATTTTATGTCCTCCTTACTTCTGCCATCGTTAGTTATTTTACTACCAAAGTAACAATATTCATCTACTTCCTTTAAGACTTCGTTTCCTAATCTAATATTTCCTACATCACCTGCCTTCGTTCGACTGCACTCCATTACTTTTGTTTTGGACTTATTTATTTTCATCTTGTACTCTTTACCCAAGACTTCATCCATATCATTCAGCAACTTCTCGAGATTTTCTGCAGTCTCAGATAAAATAACAATATCATCGGCAAATCTCAAGGTTTTGATTTCCTCTCCTTGAACTGTGATTCCCTTTCCAAATTTCTCTTTGATTTCCTTTACTGCCTGTTCTATGTAAACATTGAAAAGGAGAGGGGACAAACTGCAGCCTTGCCTCACTCCTTTCTGGATTGCTGCTTCTTTTTCAAAGCCCTCGATTCTTATCACTGCAGACTGATTTTTATACAGATTGTAGATAATTCTTCGTTCTCGGTATCTGATCCCTATCATCTTCAGAATCATAAATAGCTTGGTCCAATCAACATTATCGAATGCCTTTTCTAGATCTACAAATGCCATGTACGTGGGCTTGTCCTTCTTGATTCGATCCTCTAAGATCAGACGTAGTCAGGATTGCTTCACGTGTTCCTACATTTCTTCTGAAGCCAAATTGATCTTCTCCCAACTCAGCTTCAACTTGTTTTTCCATTCTTCTGTAAATAATACGTGTTAAAATTTTGCAGGCATGAGATACTAAACTAATGGTGCGGTAGTTTTCACACCTGTCAGCACCGGCTTTCTTGGGAATAGGTATAACAACATTCTGCCGAAAATCGGATGGGACTTCTCCTGTCTCGTACATCTTGTACACTAAATGAAATAACCTTGCCATGCTGGTTTCTCCTAAGGCAGTCAGTAATTCAGAGGGAATATCATCAATTCCAGGTGCCTTGTTCCTATTTAGGTCACTCACAGCTCTGTCAAACTCTGACCTCAAAATTGGGTCTCCCATTTCATCAGCATCAACAGCCTCTTCATGTTCCAGAACCAAATTATCTACATCTTTACCTTGATACAACTGTTGGATATGCACCTGCCATCTTTCTGCTTTGTCTTCTTTCCCTAGAAGTGGCTTTCCATCTGAGCTCTTAATATTCATGCACCTAGATTTCCTTTCTCCAAAGGTTTCCTTGATTTTCATGTATGCAGCATCTACCTTTCCCAGGACCATACAGCCTTCAACATCCTTGCACTTCTTCAGCCATTCTTCCTTAGCTACCTTGCACTTTCTATCCACTTGATCCTTTAATCGCTTGTATTCTTTTCTGCCCTCTTCATTTCTAGAATTCTTGTATTTTCGTCGTTCATCAATCAGGTCTAGTATCTCCTGAGTCATCCAATGATTCTTAGTTGATCTTTTCTTCCTTCCTAACATTTCTTCAGCAGCCCTACTGACTTCATTTTTCATGACTCTCCACTCTTCCTCTATTGTGTTTCCTTCAGCCTTTTCATTTAGTCCTTGTGCAACATGTTCCTTGAAACAATCCCTCACACTCTTTTCTTTCAACTTGTCTAGATCCCATCTTTTTGCATTCTTTCCTTTCTTCAATTTCTTCAACTTCAGATGGCATTTCATGACCAACAAGTTGTGGTCAGAGTCCACGTCTGCTCCTGGGAAAGTTTTGCAATCCAACACCTGGTTTCTGAATCTCTGCCTAATCATAATGAAGTCTATTTGATACCTTCCAGTGTCTCCAGGTCAAGTCCACGTATACAGCCGTCGTTTGTGGTGTTTGAACCAAGTATTGGCAAGGACTAAATTATGATCAGTGCAGAATTCAACCAGCCGACTTCCTCTTTCGTTCCTTTGTCCCAATCCAAATTCTCCTACTGTACTACCTTCTCTTCCTTGGCCTACCACTGCATTCCAGTCTCCCATCACAATTAGATTCTCATCACCTTTTACATATTGTATTAAATCTTCTAACTCATATATTCTTTCAATTTCTTCACCATCCGCTGAACTAGTAGGCATATAGACCTGAACTATTGTGGTGGGCATTGGTTTGGTGTTTATCTTGACGACAATAATTCTTTCACTATGCTGGTCGTAGTAGCTTACTCGCTGCGGGTGAATAACATCGTCAATGCAACATTTATCAGTTCTAGGGTCAAGGGAATCAAATTAAGGACTTATCAGTCACAATCAAAGCTATCAGTTTTCAAACAGGAAATATGGGATACATACCAATGTAGTTTCTCATTCTTTCCACCTGCAGTGAGCTTGTTGGAAGTAGCCTGGTAAAAATGTAAGCTGTTCTCTTCAACACTGTCATCATTGATGAATGATGACTGCTGTACAACGGGACTAGCCCAGTTTGTACGAGTTGATTCAAATTTCTTCCGGATGTTCTTCATAACTGAAAGAAAAAAATAGCTTTCACTAAACAGCACTTAAAGTTATCTTTAAAATGTGTATATATATATATATATAAGAGGCATGTCTGGAAAGTATGGTTACAGGTCATATAGGCAAACAGGTAATATTTTAGTGCATACACTGGATATATCAAATTTGACCTTCATCCTTCCGCATTCCTCTTGTAGCCGTTCCTCAATGCTACCTCAAGTCTAGTTCAAGTAGAGCTAACAATAGTTGCACTGATTCAGAATCCAGTGAAATGTGAAGTGTGCTCCTTTATATATTTTCTCCATGCTACAGGCGAGAGCCCAGGGGATAATCACAGAGTAATAGTACCCATTTATGGAAGCATAAGTGCCATGAATTTTCGTAAGGTAGGACCAGCAGGCCACGTGATGACCAGGGAACGGATTTCTATGCAAATACGTATCTATTTAGGAAACTAAAATTAATTAAATTTTGTTTTATTTTTATGAATCATGACATGGGGAGTTGAAAAATACAGTGTTTTTCCATATTTTGGAGTTTACCACATATGCCCCATATTCTTAGTTTTTCAAGGTTTTCAAGATGGCAGGTGAAGTGGAAGAACATGTAAAAAAGATGCTCTACAAAGCTTGATAACAATCATGGAAGTAGGAGGATATCTGAAAAAGGAAGTGAAAGAAGACATTCTAAAAGTGGTGAGTGTTCTGAAAAACTGTTTTACTGCAATAAAAGAAGAGCTACATGCACAGGATGAGGAAAAACAATACAAAAAAGAGATTAAAGGAAGTCAGAGAGATGCCATAACAGAAGGAAAAGACAGCTGCCACTATGAACAAGTGGCGCCATCTAATGACACTGCACAGAAAGCAACAAACAGCAAAAAGAATATACAGACACCTACTGGGGAAATGTCTATCGACCAGAGCAGAGATATGCATAGCGCTAGAAGACAAAATCCAAGAGAAAATTACCCAATAAATGAACTCCGTAATGGAAAATATCACATACAACATCAAAAAGGTGGTATGAGAGAAAATTGGAATTACATAGCAACAGAAGCTGAATACTCAACAAGTAAATACACAAAACCTGAAATCAGACCCAGGAAATTACAGACCAGTGTGTATCTTGTCTTCCTTTCCAAAATTACTCGAGTCGGTAGTGAAATTAAGATTAGTGGATTACCTAAAATCGTGTAACTTTTTCACTGAAAATCAATACGGCTTTCTTCCACATTACAGCACCCATACAAAATTCCCTTGATAACAATAAAATTGTGACAGGCATTTTCATCGACATAGCAATAGCATATGATACAGTTAATCATCTGCTCTCATTGAATAAGTTAGCAGCAGCAGGAATACGAGGAACAGCAAATTGCCAATTAAGTTAAGAGGTATTAAAATTTTTTCACTGTTTATGAAGTATGTTTTTTAGTTATCTTTTTCAAAAAAATATACAGAAATGTATTAATTATTATTGCCACAGTTAAATATGATTGCTAATTTTCTCCAATGTACTGTCAAAATTGTTGTGATTAACGTATATTAAGAATATTACAATTTTTAAAACCTTGAATTGTAAAGCCAAAATTGTACCGGGCAGTACCTCCCTCAAGCTAATACCTCATTGCGGCAACACTCAGAATGAATGAAAGAATGAATGAATAAATAAATAACCCAACACACGAGAAGGAACCCCTTCCACCACAAGGCAAAGAGCTGAGAGTTACAGTATAATGGAAGATGACTTTCTAAGGCTAACAATCCACAGCGGTGTCAATAAAGAAATTCCATACCAAGAAGGGAATTATAGGAAACATAATCTGCGAAGAATTGTTAACGAAATATAATACAAAATCTTCTAAAGTAGGAATTCCTTTAGTTATCTAGAAACAGTAAATAAATCCGATTTTTAGCCAGCAGAAATAACCGTTAGACATTTTCAGGTCTTTTGGAAGAATACCAGGATTTTGCTCGAAACAAGGGAAAAAATATAAAGATAATGCTATGGAATAGTGAAGGTTTAAAAATGCACCAGACATGACATCAACAGACTGTTTAAAAGGATAGGACATAATAATATAATAACAGAAACATTTCTCACAAATCAATGGCAACATGCAGAATATTACTGCATTCATTTACAAGCGAAAAAGGGAGAAAGAGGATGACCTATAGGAGGAATAACTGTTCTCCTAAAACCATGGCTGGCACCAACAGGCCCCAACGATCTCGATGACTAAACAGGAACACAGCCTGCTAATAATAGACTAAATATATCACAATTATATCAGCTTGCTTCCAACCGACTGCAACAGCCTTGGATATAATAGATGAATTAGGCCAACTAGCTATTTGAGGATCCTTCCAGCCTCTGGGCTGATGACCTAACAGACAATCACAATGAGTAAACAAGACAAGCCCCCCTTATCATTGCAGGAGACTTAAATTGTAGGCTAGTTGTACTAAACTACAAAATTAAATTAATAATGAACAAATTGCAAGAAGGCTTCCCACTATTAAATAACAGCTATAGTACGCGCACTTTATCTTGAGCCCTAGTTCCCATTCGTTACTATGGAGATCCGGGCTCAAGATAAAGTGCGCGTATAGTAAGTGTCAGCATATATACGCCATAATGCCAAAAGCACAAGAGATATCTCACCTATAAGAGGTCCAATAAACTGAGAAATAGCCCCCCTTTGGACACCGAATCTCACGGCAATAAGGAAACATATTCCAATGGAAACAAAAATTCAAGGAGAATGGCGTGGATCAGAAAGCCAAACAAAGCACTTATTCTCAGGAAAAATAGACGTCAGTAGAGTAGAAGAATGATCAGAACAGATAAAGCAAATAGAAATGCGAACAGAGGACTCAAGATTGGAACAAGCAGTGCAAACTACAGAGGAACTTCTATCACAAGCCACAAGCCCTAGAAAGAAAAGATAGAAAATAACATCGTTGTAACTAAAGCCGACAACAAAGGGGGATCAATAGTTCTACTAGATAAAGAAACATATATTCAAAAAACAGAGTTGAACTGATTGGTGGACTTAACGTGTCTTTTTTCCATTTATACCTTGTGTATATGCCAACGGCCATACCATGTTGAATACACCGGTTCTCGTCCGATCACCGCAGTTAAGCAACATTGGGCGTGGTCAGTACTTGGATGGGTGACCGCTTGGGAACACCACGTGCCGTTGGCTCAATTCCCTTTCATAGCGACGTCGCTTTTTGATCCTTCGATGTCGGCTCTTCCTATCATTGCGAAGCAGAATTCGCCAAGCGTTGGATTGTTCACCCACTAATAGGGAACGTGAGCTGGGCTTAGACCGTCGTGAGACAGGTTAGTTTTACCCTACTGATGACTGGTCGTTGCGATAGTAATCCTGCTCAGTACGAGAGGAACCGCAGGTTCGGACATTTGGTTCACGCACTCGGTCGAGCGAAGCTACCATCCGTGGGATTAAGCCTGAACGCCTCTAAGGCCGAATCCCTTCTAGCCAATGTTGGCAACGATATCTCTCGGGAGTCCCGTGAGTCGAAAGGCTCCAAACAATGTGACTTTACTAGGCGCGTCTCGTCAGTGGGGCACGCCGTACAGGCCCTGTGACTTTGCCGAATGGAGCAAATCTGGCGGTCGTGTCGGGATTTATCCCTTCCGTCCGCCTGCTCCTAGCGGTCGATCATGGGTATACCTCTGTTCGGGAATATTGGATTTTTCATTAATTTCATTAATATTATGGTTAGGGTTAAAGTATAGTTCTAAATGAATGTAACAATTCTCCAATATGTTGAGCATGCTGACCTTCTTATCCACTTTAAAAATGCTTAGATCTTGGTTCATAAGTTACGTGCACTTGGTACGGATACCAACACCAGACTGGTTTTCAAGTTTTGTATTAATGTGTGTTGATTAGGATTAAGTTTAGTATTCAGATTTTCTGCTAATCTTGGAAGTTTTTTCTTTAATTCTGTTTTTATGTCATTTTGTATTTCGTATGGTAGTTTGGAGTTCACAAAGATCACTAATCTAGACAATAGTTCTTTCCTTTCACAAAGATCACTAACCTAGACAATAGTTCTTTCCTTTCATTTTTATTTTGCACAGAATAAGTTATCTTATTTTTCCTTTTCTTTTCATTATTTAGTAAAAAGTGGCTAAGCAGTGTGAGTGTAGGGACTGCGGGTGTGGCCAGGCATTAAGGAGTATGAGGGAAGAGTTGGAGAGCTTGAGGGAGACAATTAGGATTCTCTCAGAGGACAGGAAGGAAATAAGGCCTCCAAACAATGTACAGTAGGTGTAATAGAGGGATTGGAAGGAAAGGGGGGAATTGTGGAAGACAGATGGTCTAATGTTTTAAGGGGAAGGAGATTGCAGGCTAAGGGCTCCATTCAGGATCAAAATTCAGGACAGGCGTTGGTGAGAAATCGGTACGAGTCACTGCAGGTAGAACAACCGAGGGAAGATGAGGAACAGGGAACTGTTGCCGAGAAGTTTGGAAGCAGGAGAAAGGGAACAGGTAGGAAAGGGAAATGCGGAGTAGTGGATAGGAAAAGACAGGTGGAACAGGGTCATGGGATGGAGGAAAGGGAGGAGGAAGTAGCTTCTGCAGCTGTCAGGAAAGATAGGACTGACCGGAGGGGAGGGGATCAAATGAGGTGGGTAGGGTTGAGGCTCTGGTCATGGGGGATTCTATCATTAGACATGTCGGGAAAGTGTGTGGAGGAAAGGGTACCAGAGAAGAGTGTTATCCAGGAATTAGGTTATTGCAGATGTTGAGGAAAGTGGAAGAGAGGGAGGAGGGAAAGGAGAAGGTGGTAGTGTTTCACGTAGGTACTAACAACGTAAGACAAGCAGGTATACTGTATGTACCAACATAGTTGGGGATGTGTGGGATCTGGTAAATGCAGCATGGATGAAATGTAAGAAAGCGGAGATTGTTATCAGTGGAATTCTGTGTAGGAGGGATACCGACTGGAGGGTGATTGGGGATTTAAATGAGACTATGGAGTGGGTCTGCCTCTGCTGGCGAGATGTAGTGTTTACAATGCACTATGTCTTCTGGTATGGGCTATATCAAATTTGTTACTTTCATTGACCTGTTTCAGTCTCATCCTTGGCTTTGACAAAATGACAGTGACTGAGGTATGAGTGATGCTAGTAATACCATTGCTTATACAGCCAGTCCGTTATGAATGGTGTGAAGATATCGCTCATAGGGTTGGTTGGTGCATGAATTTCAGTGGGCTTGGCAGACTGATATGTAATAGCAGCGGCTGGCTCGGTGAGGATAGCAACGGGAAACTACCTCACTCCTCATTTCCCTAGTACGCCTCTTCAGCGACGCCTAGGCTATTTATGACAGCTGTTGGCGGAGCTGCAGAGGATCAAACCAGCTTTTGGGCTGAATACCCAACATACATATGGAGTGGGTATGTGGGAAACTGGGAGTGAAATTTCTAGATCCTAATGGGTGGGTAGGAGATAGGGATCTGCACTCAGATGGCCTTCACTTAAACCACAGTGGTACATATAAGTTAGGAAATTTGTTTAGAAGGGTTATAGGGAGGTACATTCAGGGAAACAGAGTGGCCTAGGGAGCGGTGTTAAGTGAACAGGGAACTGGAAATCAAGTAGGGATGACAAAACTATGTGCTCAACTGTAGAAGTATTGTAAAGAAAGGAATAGAATTAAGTAATTTAATAGATATATACTTACCAGATCTTGTAATAGGAGTTGAATCATGGCTGAGAAATGATATAATGGCTGCAGAAATTTTCTCATGGAAGTGGAGGGTGTATCGTAGAGATAGGATAGGAATGGTAAGAGGGGGAGTATTCATTCTCGTGAAAGAAGAATTTGTAAGCTACGAAAAAGTTAAAGATGACAAGCACGAAATTCTAGGGGTAAGGCTCATTTCTAAAGATAATAGGCAACTTGATGTCTTTGAAGTGTACAGACCAGTAAAGAGTAGCGCAGATGCGATTCAGAATTATTTCAATTATTTGATAAGATAATCAGCTATGTGGGAAACGATAAGGAAAGGAACGTGATTGTAGCAGGTGATCTCAATTTACTAAATGTCAATTGGGAAGGTAATGCGAGCGACAGGAAGCATGACCAACAAATGGCAAATAAGTTAATATAGGAAGGGCACCTGATTCAGAAAGTGATGGAACCAACTAGAGGGAAGAATATTCTGGATGTGGTGCTGGTAAAACCAGATGAGCTCTATAGAGAAACCGAAGTAATAGATGTTATTAGTGATTACGAAGCGGTTTTTGTTGTAGTTAAAAATAAATGTGAAAGGAAGAGATTAAAATTAGGACTGTTAGGCAGTACCATATGGCTGATAAAACAGGCATGAGGGAGTTTTTAATAAGTAACTATGATCGATGGAAAACAGTAAATATAAATGTAAACAGACTCTGGGATGGGTTTAAAGCAATTGTTGAGGAATGTGAAAATAGTTTTGTACCTTTAAAGGTGGTAAGGAATGGTAAAGATCCACTATATTATAACAGGGAAGTAAAGAGACTAAGTAGGAGGTGCAGGTTGGAAAGAAATAGAGTTAGAAATGGCTGTGGAAGTAAGGAGAAATTGAAGGAACTTACTAGGAAATTGAATCTAGCAAAGAAGTCAGCTAAGGATAACATGATGGCAAGCATAATTGGTGGCCATACTAATTTTACTGAAAAATGGAAGAGTATGTATAGGTACTTTAAGGCAGAAACAGGTTCCAAGAAGGACATTCCAGGAATCATTAATGAACAAGGGGAGTGTGTATGCGAGGATCTTCAAAAGGGAGAAGTATTCAGTCAGCAGTATGTAAAGATTGTTGGTTACAAGGATAATGTCCAGATAGGAGGAGGTTACTAATACTAAAGAAGTTTTAAAATTTACCTATGACAGCAATGACATTTACAGTAAGAGACAAAAGTTGAAAACTAGAAAGCAGCTGGAATTGATAAGGTTTCGGGGGATATAATAAAGACAATGGGTTGGGATATAGTACCATATCTGAAGTACTTGTTTGATTATTGTTTGCATGAAGGAACTTTACCAAATGAATGGAAAGTTGCTATAGTAGTCCCTGTATGTAAAGGTAAGGGTGATAGACAAAGCTGAAAATTACAGGCCAGTCAGTTTGACATGCATTGTATGTAAGCTTTGGGAAAGCATTCTTTCTGATTATATAAGACATGTTTGCAAAATTAATAACTGGTTTGATAGAAGGCAGTTTGGGTTTAGGAAAAGGTTATTCCACTGAAGCCCAACTTGTAGGATTCCAGCAAGATATAGCAGATATCCTGGATTCAGGAGGTCAATTGGACTGTATCACGACTGATCTGTCTACGGCATTTGATAGGGTAGATCATGGGAGACTACTGGCAAAAATGAGTGCAATTGGACTTGACAAAAGAGTGACCAAATGGGTGGCTCTGTTTCTAGAAACTAGAACTTAGAGAATTAGAGCAGGTGAAGCTTTATCTGTCCCTGTAAAAATTAAGAGGGGAATTCTTCAAGGCAGTATTATTGGACCTTTATATTTTCTTATATATATCAATGATATGTGTAAAGAAGTGGAATCAGAGATAAGGCTTTTCACAGATGATGTTATTCTGTACAGAGTAATAAATAAGTTACAAGATTGTGAGCAACTGCAAAATGACCTTGATAATGTTGCGAGATGGACGGTAAGCATCGGTATGATGATAAACGGGGATAAATGTCAGGCTGTGAGTTTCACAAATAGGAAAAGTCCTCTCGGTTTTAATTACTGCGTTGATGGGGTGAAATTTCCCTTTGGGGATCATTGTAAATACCTAGGTATTAATATAAGGAAAGATCTTCATTGGGGTAATCACATAAATATGATTGTAAATAAAGGCTACAGATCTCTGCACATGGTTAAGAGAGTATTTAGGGGTTGTAGTAAGGATGTAAAGGAGAGAGCTTATTTGTCTCTGGTGAGACCCCAACTAGAGTATGGTTCCAGTGTATGGGTACCTCACCAGGATTACTTGATTCAGGAACTGGAAAAATTCCAAAGAAAAGCAGCTTAATTTGTTCTGGGCAATTTCCGACAAAAGAGTAGCGTTACAAAAATGTTGCAAAGTTTGGGCTGGGAAGACTTGGGAGAAAGGAGACGAGTTGCTCGACTAAGTGGTATGTTCTGAGCTGTCAGTGGAGAGATGGCGTGGGAGGACATCAGTAGACGAATAAGTTTGAATGGTGTCTTTAAAAGTAGGAAAGATCACAATATGAAGATAAAGTTGGAATTCAAGAGGACAAATTGGGGCAAATATTTGTTTATAGGAAGAGGGGTTAGGGATTGGAAAAACTTACCAAGGGAAATGTTCAATAAATTTCCAATTTTCTTGCAATCATTTAAGAAAAGGCTAGGAAAACAACAGTAGGAAATCTTCGACCTGGGCGACTGCCCTAAATGCAGATCAGTAGTGATTGATTTTGATTGATTAAGAAGAGCCTGGAGTTTGTGTCACAGCACATTAGCACTCAACATGTCCACCATTGCGCGTGCAGCACAAATGATACCTCGAATCCATGTTGCGCCACGTGGCACGGAGCATTTCGGGAGTGATTTGTTGAAAGGCCGCTGAAATCTCCCTCCGTAGGTCAGCCAGATTCTGTGGTCTTCGTGCGTACACTGTCAAACTGACATAGCCCCATACAAAAAAATCTGGAGGGGTTAGGTCAGGGCTATTAGGAGGCCATGGAATAGGTGGATTTTCTGTTCCCCAAAAATGCAGTTATGCGTGTTGACTCGGCCACTCACATGGAATGTGGCTTCGTCTGTGAACATCCATCATTTTAATCATTGATCGTCACCTTCCTGACGCTCACACATCATCGTAACAAAATTGAGTCGAGCTCCGTAATTCAGCTGTGTCAATGCTTGCATGCGCTGCATACAGTATGGATGTATGTGAAGATAACGCCTAACAATCCTGTGACATGTTGTGTATGGTGTATTCTGCTCTGCTCATAAGCGGCTGAGTGACTTTCGTGGACTCTGTGCCATGGCTCATCGAATATCTTCCTCCTTGTTGCTATCACGTCATCTTCCATCTGTGTGAGGCATCTGCAATCCATTTTCCAAAAACATGTTGTACCATTTAACAATGTCCCGATGTGATGGGACATGCCTAACGTTGTACTGACGTCTGAAAGCTCGCAGGGTCTCCACTACACTCGAAAATTTGGCATACCATACGACACTCTGAGCGTTGTTGTGGTTTAATGACCATCTTCACTTAACTCTGTATCAACACCGAGCATGAGCGCGCGCACTAACTTGTACTGCCTCTGTACCTGACATTTGGTGATTGCACTATGAACTACACCGCTGTGTTGTCTAGCGGAAGTCATTGTTGCAAAGAGAGTCATTGGTAACTCCCATCATTGTCACGTACATTACAGAAAATTGCATAGATATATATGCATTAACATGATAGCTATAACGTTATACTTTACTGACATCCCAAACGGATGACCCTGTATTATTGTATGCACAGTATTGCACTGTAGCTTCTATATCTTCCAGATGATGATCTGATATGGGGAGAAAATGAAGCAGAAGTACAGGAGAAACTAAATCTTTGTAATGGCAAGTTTAGAAAATATGGACTAAAAATCAGTAAAACAAGAACAGTTGAAATTACTATTAACAGGAAAGGCACAGTTTTAAACATTTTCCTGGAGGGAACTCTGTTACAATCTGTTTCTAACTTCACATACCGTGGAAGTGTCATTTCAAAAGGTAACACAATATTTTTTTTGCTATATGTTTTACGCCGCACCGACACAGATAGGTCTTATGGCGACGATGGGACAGGAAAGGCCTAGGAGTGGGAAGGAAGTGGCCGTGGCCTCAATTAAGTTACAGCCCCAGCATTTGCCTGGTGTGAAAATGGGGAAACCACGGAAAACCATCTTCAGGGCTGCCGACAGTGGGGTTCGAACCCACTATCTCCCGGATGCGAGCTCACAGCTGCACGCTCCTAACCGCACGGCTAATTCGCCTGGTGGTAACACAATAAACCGAGAAACACTTAATAGCACTTCGAAATCTTCTCAATTTTATTTTGAAGAGAAAAATTTACTCTAGGATGATAAAATAACCCAAAAAGCAAAATTGACCATGTTTCACTACTTCATTAGAATTCTCACCTATGGACTCAAAACAAGTACTCTACATAACAAGGCTAATAGCAAAATCTAGTCAACAGAACTGAAATTCATTAGAACAATGAACCAAAAGACCAGGAAGGACAAGATTAGAAATGAGGCAAATAGGAAGGAGGCTGGCATCAAAATACCTGTTTGTGAGCTTTTAGGAACACGTAGGCTACATTGGTTTGGACATTTTATGAGGATGGACAGAACGAAAACAGCAAACAATTACTTTGACCGAGAAGTGAGGCGGGAGCAGCCAATAAGGAGGTCAAGAAATCAATGGATAGAGGAGCAGAAACAATACTTTGACAGGAAGAAGTGGAGAGCGCTTGTACACCACATCGAGGAAACTGGAGCTGGAAACTGATGATGGGTACGTATAACTAAGTCTGTTGCATCTCAGAAGATGCCCACAATGCAGCAAAGGAACAAGATGACATCTTTAACTACTGTGGGCAACTCCAGTACTTAATGCAGTAAGCGAGTACAATATACTTTACCCAGTTCTGTATGACTACCTGTTATCAATGGAAACCTCTGCATAATGGAAAAAAGTTCTGGCACCATGCGATTCTGTTGTATACAGGTTTCACTGTAAAATAATTTTACAGATATGATAATATAGCTTTTGGGCTTGTGACGTGTCAAGAAAACTAGATGAAATTCTTTATGTTTTGCAGAGAACTTTGCTCTGTGTCTTAAGTCTTCCTCATGAACAGACAAGATTTTCTTCCGAAGACGGAGAGCAAAGTTTGTTGTTTTCTTGACACGACTAAAGCCCAAAAGATATATCATGTTTATAATTAAGGGCCATGAAAACATAAATTTAAATAAAACTATTTTAGTTTTTTTGTCATCAGTTCCCAACTGCCTGAAGCAGCTGCAAAGATCTGCATGAATCCTAACCATTTACAGAATTTCAAACAAGCATGCCCGTCATATATTGCAGGCTCTGACACACACTAGAACATTACTTCTTTTCACTAAATGGGCTTACATATTAATAACTGCTGATTTGATAACCCAAGTGCGTCACAGCATAAGTGTTCCAAAAGTACACCACAATATTCCATAAATATGTTTTCATATAAATTACCGTATTTCCCTTCTATGAACTTCTAAATAGCAAATAACAATGATTATGTATAGTACAACTATCAGTGAGAATGGAAAAAACTTATATGTTTGAGCCTCTGCAACTGCTGGCAAAGTATCGCAAGTTCATTGTAGTTGAATAATATTGTTAATTGAGAACACAATGAGTAAAGGATCAACAATCAAGCTTTAGAATGAGGTAGCAGGGATCTCATTATTAGTATAATGGTCAAATACTATGCTGTGCTATCCAAAGTTTTCTTTAAGCATCTGACCATGAAATCATCTAGCAAAAGTTGCCAAGAAGCACTAATGGGCTAACCCAGAATACAACACAAAGGAGTAAATTAGAACATTAGCACTTACAAGCATCAAAACTATCATCACTCCCACTGGAAGATGCACTCAATGCCGTCTTCTGTTTTCGACTGAAAGAAGAAATTACGCTATTAGTTGTGCAATCATAAAATGTTATTTTCTACAGAAATTCCTGAGATTATTTTTCTGATGTATGAGAAAAAGATCCCAAGTCTATATAAATTATATGTTTTGAAGATACAGTAGTCTCTGAAAGGACCACAGAAACCAATCATCATTTGAAGATAACATTTTCCTCATGGACACACTCTTAGGTAAAGAGTAAAACAATTACTTATCAGAATCAAAATTCTGGGTCAATAACACGATTTCATTATTTACTGAAGATGAGTTCTATCACAGTGTTCTCCCTAGGACCTTTTTAATGGGCGCACCGCCCTGTCATTTTTACAGACTGTCTGGCTAACGTAACTTAGATAGGTGTTAGTTACATAAAATTACTATGTATTTGAGTCATGGATCCTCCAAATAAAATGTAAATACTGTAAAAATGTTTATTCAAATGATAAATCTTAATTGTTTGCAGCATAATCGCATCAATTACATAGGATTTTAAATACATAGCTTGATTATCATGTAATGTTGTACGCGGTGCCTGGATTCGCGCGGAACCGCTCACGAGCACTCGATTCCGCGGGACTTCGCAAACCCGTTGGCACTACACAAAAATAGAGTAGTAATCCCCGGTGTTACATGATTATGAACGAGCAGTAGAACACTAGAAGTTCAGAATACAGAATTTTTGGGGAGAACACTGTATCACTTTACTCCTTCTTTGTAAATTAGAACAAAGTATCACTAGCACTCAACTACCAAAATACCAGGATTTTAATAAAAACTATCAGTGAATAATGAAGAATTGCTGATTAACTAGAGATGTTGAAATAAGAAATAATGTAGTTCAACCTATTCAATACAAATAAATAAGAAATGTAGTGTTACATTTCTATTTAATTATAAGCGGAATCGGTACCGGTTTCGACCCCAATGTGGGTCGACATCAGCAGAATAAAATGCAAAAAAACAATGCATAGGTAAATAAGAAATTAAAGAGCGAGTCTTTCACAAAAACAGTTGAAGAGGCAAAATATGTTAATGGGGATTGGCACTGTGCAATTTTAAATCGTAAAATCAAGAAGTAGAAAGTCAGTCACTTAAAGAAGTAAGGCGCAATCTTCTGAATAGCAGCACAACACACGCAAAGTTCAGCACTGTCTCATAATGTTTACAAGAAGAGGTGAAAAGTTAAATGTGCCAGCATGCACATATTATCAGGCGCGAAGTCACAATATAATTTAATGAATATGAAGTCCCAAAATTGTCTAGAAGTCGAAGACGAGTCGCTTGATTGAAGCGAATTGCTAGCTCCTGAAGATCAGTGCAACACACTCATTGTCCGGCACCGTGCTTTCAAATGTCGACGGAACTCTGTGAATAGCTTAATGAACCAGTCTACAATTGTTTCGGTTGCGAAAATGTGTGTATATAAAAGTTGACGTAAAAAACAAAGAATCTACAAGATCCTCTTTACGTACTTCAATTATATTAAACTGTATTATATATAGAGTCAGGACGTGCCTTTCCGTCAAGCCCGTTTTGAGTTCATGTAACACGGCACAATGGATCCTTCTGTAGAGCAACGGTACGCTATCAAATTTTGCGTTAAACTTGGAAAGTCCGCCACCGAAATGTTTCCATTACTTCAGCAGGCCTTTGGGACTGATTGCTTGTCCAAATCACAAGTTTTCCGATGGCACAAGTCGTTCATGGAGGGCCGAGAGGAGATCACCGACGAACCTCGCAGTGGACCGCCAGCAACCTCACGAGTCGACGAAAATGTGACGCGTGTGCGCGATTGTTTGAACTCTGACAGACGGCTGAGCCTTCAATTGATAGCACAAACTCTAAACATGGCAAAAACAACCGTTTTCCACATTGTGACCGAAGATTTGAACATGAGAAAGGTGTGTGCCAAACTGGTCCCAAAAGTGTTGGCCAACGAACAAAAGGACATGTGAGTGCTTCGGTGCCGAGAAATGTTGGAAATGTGTGAAAATTATCCTAATTTTTTAAACTCAGTTATCACTGGTGATGAGACATGGATTTCTGAGTACGACCCTGAGACAAAAAGGCAGAGTTCAGAGTGGCACACTCCATCGTCGCCCCGTCCCAAGAAGGCACGCATGAGCAAGTCCAGGATCAAAACCATGCTCATTGTCGTCTTTGACGTCAGAAGCATTTTCCACTACGAATTCGTACCTACCGGGACTACAGTGAACTCAGCTTTCTACTTGGAAGTGCTCAAAAGACTGAAAAGGAGGGTCTCGCGCTGCCGAAGCAACATCAAGGACACGTGGAAAGTTCATCAGACAACGTGCCGAGTCACAGCGCCTTCATTGTCAACAACTTCCTGGCCAGGACCAACACCCCAGTGGTTCCCCAGCCTCCCTACAGTCCTGACCTGGCTCCCGCTGACTTTTTTTTGTTTCCTCGGTTAAAAGGAGTCATGAAAGGAAAACATTGGGACACGATTGAAAGAATCCAGGCGCATGTTACATCGGCGCTAAAGGACATTCCGGTAAAGGCCTTCCAGGCATGGAAACACCGCCTCCAGAAGTTTATTGACGCAAGAGGGTGCAATTTTGAAGATTTTTTATTATTTGTACGAATATATTTAATAAATAATTTTTTATGAATTTGGTCTCATTATTTATGGAACGCACCTTGCACATTGCAGTTTCGAAAGGCGGGTTTACGCACACATCCAACGGCTGTAGAATAGAAGTGAGACCTCCGGGAATTATCGCAAGATCGGTTTTTCCTTTCCTCATCATATCTTTTATGGCGTCAGTACTACGTCCTCGGTAACTGTCCAACACAAGCATGTTTCGTTTTTGTAACAAAGCTCCCGGGTGACGTTGCCAAATGCACTTCACCCAGTCCTGAACTAACGCACTGTCCACCCAGCCGGACTCATGTGTTCTAACAATAACACCAGACAGCAAGTTTCCTTTTGGAAGTGTTTCCCTTTTCAGACCCACATATGGAGGGAGTTTGGTTATGGGTTCACAATCATCAAGAATCAGTCTTCATGGTGTACTGTTTTGGTGTTTATCTGTTTTATTTGTTACACTGTCAATAAATGCCAAGCCCATATTTTATTTCTGCTGCATAATTTAAGCCTGATGCCATCCTACCTTTTCAAATCCTCAGATAACACTACCCAGCATGATTTTTGCGGCAAAGCATCTGATACGTGATTTTAACTAAATAAGGTCTCCTGATTTCAGAAATGTCATTGGTTCTATTGTATCACATCTAGTTTTCGTGTTATTTGCCATTTACTGTCTGAAAATGTGTCATTGCGGCACAGTGATGCTTTGTGATAACAGCGAATTTGCTGTTTGTGGATTCCTGCAAGAGGAGCTTAAAGGCTGTACTACTTCATAACCGAAACATTCTAGTTTCGATTCCTGTGGCACATTCGGTTTCACTAAAAGAAAATTACAATATATCACAATGCAAACTGTTTTAGATAAAATTAAGTATCATGAGCACCGGTGGGAGGAAATATAAAGGATGAACAATACGAAACAAGTGAAAAGCATGTTGGGTGATACGAAAGAGTTGCGTAGAATGAGTCTGAAATTGCACTTCCTTCATTCTCATCTCGATCAATTTCTGGAAAATCTTGGGGCTGTTAATGAAGATATGGGAGAGAGGTTCCATCAGGACATCAAGGAGGCAGAAAGGAGATACCAGGAGAGGTGGGATGAACCAATGATGGACGACTACTGTTGGTGTTTGAAAAGAGAAGACAAACTTGATGCAGTCAGACGCTGGGGAGCCAAGCGTTCATTCCAAGCGGACATCTAGGACTGATAATTTTCTTCACATTCATGAATTCATAAAGATACTGAATAAAAGTTACATATTGTTTGCTTGTACATCACATTTAATTTTCAAAATAAGATGCTTTCGTTGCCTCAGAGTTGTTTGTTTATGTGTTTTTGTGTAAATCGGTATTATATTACAATAAATGCTAAATATTTCATTGTAATTTTATACTCAATAATTATTCATTGTATATAATAATTCAAGACAATATTAAACTACTTCATACAAAGAAATATAAATATTTCCAAAATTATCAACATTTTTCAGTACTTTTTAAATGCAATATTCAGGTGTATCTCTTGTTTTGATATACCTATTGCGAGAAAACGTGACGTGATACGTAGAAACGGACAACGGATTCGGACTCTTGCCGCAAGAAAAAAGTTTGAAAATGCTGGGTTGTGTAATTAGTAGTAGCCCTCACACACGAAAGGTCCACAATGGGATCCTTGTATCTGCCGCCTGAGTTTGGTAAGTAGGGGGCAATACGAAGTGCAAGAAAAATCAAATGGTAGATAGGTTTTATCAGCACTGGCAATATGCCATAAGATCCAATGCTTTTATAAGCTTTGGATGGCACTGGTGTAAGAACGATATTCAAATCCCACCAAGTAATGGCGGACAATCTTGTTCTCAGTACAGTATAACCTCAATTTAGCGTAAACCTGCATTTAATGGAAGAAATTTCTGGTATAATTTACGAACTTCATCATATAGATCCGTATTGATACAGTTAAAATTAAGAAACAATGTTACGTTTATGGTCCACCCAATCAATACACATTTCCAGTCCCGAAAATTATTCGATAAGAACAACGCAATTTTATATTCGATTTAATGTAATACACAATAGGGCAAAACCCGCATTTAGCATTGAGGAAATATTAAAAAAACTCAAATATTTCTATTCATTTTGGTTATGGGGCATTAAGAACGTATGAAAAAGACATAAGCTTGCTAAGGATGAAACAAGGCAGAAGTGGAATTTAGAGCACAGGCACTTAAGGCTAAAGTGAGATGTTGGACTCGGATACACATCCGACCATGGCCGCTGTAGCAGAAGAGAACCCCTGTTTATGACAATGTTATTATAACCTTTGAAAATTCCTATATTAACCTGTGCAACATCTTTCGGTTACAATGAGATCTCTTTTACTGATTCATCCATTATTATGGGCAAATTTGGACGTGTTAGCTTTTATCACTTATCAACATTCAGACACTACTCCACCGTTTACATTGAATGCGATCGATCATCTTCCGTATCGAATCCTCGCTACATGTGAGTAAGTCGATCTTGAGCGAACCTGAGGTCTCCTCACAACTCCGACTGAGGTAAACAAACATCGGGCTAACATGTTTTTGCAATGAGTGCAATGACAGCAGTTAACTCCTTAGAAATGAAGGCTGAAGTAAATGATTGCTTACTTTTAATACTATATGTATATATATATATATATATATAAGAGTTTTGTCTGTACATTACTCAGAATTTTAAAAAGATGGTATTTCTGTATTGGTCATGTCCACAGTAACAAGGACATGCATTTTTTAATTTTCCATAATTTCTGTCAGTCTGTATGTACACGCATCACGAGAAAATGGCTGAAGAGAATTTAATGAAAATCGGTACGTAAAGTCCAGTAGTAAGTCGCTACATAAATAATCTTATTCATGCTGAGAGAAATGGTAGTTTAGGGGAAGGCCTAAAATTTAATTCTCAAATATTTGTGTTATTAGTGGTCCTATCGACAAATACTACACAACTGAAGTTATAGAATATTAAATTTCCGATCATTTTTGTCATACATTTTTACCGTACCAGCTATGATAACAGAGTGCCGAGTCACGAGAAAATGGGTAAACAGAATTTAATGAAAATCGGTATGCAAATTCGGAGAATAAGGAACTACAGTCTACGCTATAAATAATTTTGTAAGACGCCCTAATATCACAGAGTTGAAAGAAAACAATGTGAAGGCCTACAATAGTGAAAGCTCAGAACACTGATAAACAATAACATTACACTGAACATTGTTTGTTGGGATGTGCTTTGTGTCCCTGTTGCAACTCATCTCCGATAGATGGGCTTACTGATGTATACAGAGTTTTTTAAAATTTACTTTAGTTCGCACCAACACAGATAGGTCTTATGGCAACGATGGGATAGGAAAAGGGCTAGGAGTGGAAAGGAAGCGGCCCTGGCGTTAATTACGGTACAGCCCCAGCATTTGCCTGGTGTGAAAATGTGAGACCACGGAAAACCATCTTCAGGATTGTCGACAGTGGGGTTCGAACCCACTACCTCCCGGATGCAAACTCACAGCTGTGCGCCCCTAATCGCACGGCCAACTGGCCTGGTCGTGCCGAGTATAACAGACTGAATATTCACGGGAAGTAGATGAGGAGTTGGTCAACTTTCTTCTTTAGCATGCCATTCCCCTCGTCCATAAATTTTCTGATATTATTGGTACGTAACACGCTAGTCCATCATAGCATTTGAGCTATTCAATCCCTACTCTGAGGCACTGATTGGAATGATTTGGGTTATCAGGGGGGCAATAAATAAGTGGGGGGCGATTTGGGGGTGATGAGTATTCAAAGTGGAGAAATTAAAATAGTACTGTACAGTAGAAGTTGCCAGGTAGCACGAGTCACTGGCTGTTCTCAGTGATCAAGTGAGTAAAGAACTTAGTTATTTTCAACACCTCAAAGCTAAAGCTGATAAACAGCCCAATGTGAGTGAATTATTTAAAAAACGAGCAACCGATCTTGACAAAGGTCTTCTTGCTTCTTACGAGGTGTCTTTATTGATCGCTAAATGTGGTAAACCTCACACAATTGGTGAAGCTCTTGTTTTACCGGCTATCAAAAAAAAAAAAGTTTGAAATCATGCTAGGTGAGGGTCCTTGTAACAAGTCAATCGGTTCCTTTGAGCAACAGTAATGGTTCCAGGCGAATTGACGAAATGACCATGGATGTTGAATTCAAAATCGCCAATTTGTTGAAAAAAAGTAAATTTGCATTGCAGATTGATGAAGCAACTGTGATTGATAACAAAGCAATTGTATTTAATTATCTTACGGGAGGTTTATCAATGAAAAAAAGGAAATTACCGAGGAAATGTGTGCTAGAACTTTGATCACTGATAGGAAGGCATCGTAGATTTTTGAAGTGGTGCAAAATTATTTTGAGGAAAAAGAGATTCCCCTAACAAACGTGAGCGCTTGCGCAACAGACGGTGCTCCTGCCATGTCAGGTCGCCATGCTTGGTTCCTAGCCCACCTTAAGAAAGAAGTGCCAGAGGTCATCACTATTCACTGTGTGATTCATCGTCAACACTTATCTGCCAAAAAATTGAGTGATGTCCTGCATGAAACCCTACAGTTGGTTACTACTGGTGTCAACAATATCAAAGCTAATTCTCTCAGTGACCGTCTGTTCCGACAACTTTGCCATGAAAATGACGAGGAATTCGAACGCTTGCTTCTACATACGGCCGTGAGGTGGATTTCCAAAGGAAACTGTTTGCGCCGTTTCTTCAAATTATTTGGCACGGTTATTAGGTTTCTCGACACATTTGATCCTGTTTTAAGTGAGAATTTGGAACAACGCAAGTTGGAACTTGCGTACTTTACAGATAATTTTGAAAAAATGAACGAAGTCATTATAAGGCTTCAAGGAAACAAGATGAACGTTATCAAGGCCAAAGGAATTATTTCATCATTCATCGCCAAGTTTGATATTCACAAGGTAAATATTGGCCATAAAGAGCTGATTCAGTTTCCAACACTTCGAAGGTGTTCAGTGTCAGATAAAGAGACTCCTGAACTCCCAGAAGACAAAATCCTAAATATTACTGATCACCTTGACCAGTTATAGACTGACATGGAATCAAGATTTGAAGATTCGACCAAGTTACAAATTCCGGATTGGATTCTAGATCCATTCTCGTTTAAAGCTTTGGATAAGCTTCATAAATCTTTTCAGACGGAGTTTTTAGATCTGAAGTATGACTGTGAGGCGAAAGTCATCTTCAAGCAGAGCAGTTACGAGTTAGCCTGGGTGAAGCTTATGGACACTTATCCACAACAGTGAGGAAAAACTGAACCACTTCTCATCTCGTTCCCGTTAACATTCTTAGTTGAAAAAGATTTAGTTCTGTTGTCCAGATCCT
The DNA here is from genome assembly GCF_040414725.1 of Anabrus simplex. Lineage (NCBI taxonomy): Eukaryota > Metazoa > Arthropoda > Insecta > Orthoptera > Tettigoniidae > Anabrus > Anabrus simplex. The sequence continues at coordinate 332,610,962 of NC_090267.1, read as the reverse complement.
CACAAAATAAAGGAATAAGTCTGACATTTTCCTCGAGGGAGACTTGCACCTGAACTTGACGAACATAAAGCCGGATATTCAAGTTTTAACTGAAATCCACCAACCACAAGGCAGCCACTGAAAAGGTAAAATAAAACAATTAAAATGTTTTCAAACTTTCATTTACTTTTTTAAATTTAACTGTCAACTTTCTCAATTTTTCCAGATTGCAATTTAAAAATGAAAACATGTACCCCTATTTTTTAAATGTACGTCAATGATCTTAGTTAATTATTTCATTTCTTTGTTCTTAGGAAATATGTAAAATATGTACGTTTTAATTTTTTCTATTTTATTTAAGAGTGACCGGTTGTTTTTATATATGGTAGTAAAATTGTTTAAAATTATAAAACTACTTTATTATTTACAATTTACTTCAAATTAAAATTAGGCATACAATGAAAATGAAAACGGGGCGATAGGTATTAGTCCACCTTCAGAAAGGGTAGATGGGCCACAAAAGGTTGGGAACCACTGGTCTAAGTTGACTTCAGTTAGGAAAACCATGAAGACAAGTCTTTCTGAGAATCCCGTAGCGAAGCACGGGTACATCAGCTAGTACTGAAATAAAAAGAATGTGGTTCTTCTCCTTCTCAAGACAGCGCTGTGCATAATTAATTTCAGAGGTTAGGTTATGTACTTTCCTGTCTTGTTCAATTTAAACCGAAGCGGTTTTGCATTCACCGACAAAAATCTGTCAAAATGAAACACAAATGTAACTACAGTACAGTGTGTAGGGTAGATATCTCCTTGTATTATTGCTGTCACTGTGTAAATAATGTATGATAGTACAATTTATGTTAATACAGGCAAAGATCGCTGGAAAAGATGTGCTTTCTACTGCTACCTCGATTTAAGGTAAAGCCCCATTTAAGGTTAAAAAAATCAAGTCCCTGTATAAACATTAAATAGGGGTTCTACTGTATGTGTACTGCATTGTCAAGGTACAGGGTACCCACACGCTGTATCGACTCTGACACTATTTCATATCGGTGGTGTAGTATGGTATGCAAGAGCTTTGGTAGGACATGACGAAGTATGTTAATATTATTTCAATACATACTATATACATGCAAATGGCTCCCAAGAAAGGTCCCCTACTTGCAAATATTGTACAAATACGGGACATATAGAAAAGGATTGACGAAGGAAACTAGATAAATCCAAAACTGAATCACAAGAAATTAAAGTATGTGCAAAAATTAAGCACTACAATTGTATCAAAACGGATCACAGTCAATCCGATTGTTGGGCTGAGAGAAGGCTAATAATGGAGAGAGAGAGATGAGGCCGAACAGGTTAGCTTTAGCGATGCTGCAGGCATAATGCCCAGAGGAAGCCAGTCTCAGATTCGTGTGTGGGAAAGAAAGATGGGGGTAGCAAACAGCCAATTCGTGATCCTATAAAGGCAATACCAGGGCCCAACCAAGGGCAAAAACAAATGCCCGAGTGTTAAACAACAAGGGAACCATCACATCGGGCTCAAAGGAGAATCCCAAGAAATAAAAGGCTCACGGGAAGGCGCAACTCTTAGAGACATGGTAAAGTTCCGTAGCCCTCTGCAACATAATAATAATAATAATAATAATAATAATAATAATAATAATAATAATAATAATAATAATAATCAGTCGGTAAATTACCATAATGGTTATATGAAAATCTCCAGGCAAAGGTTTCCAATAGGACTGAGCACTCAGGAAGTATGTAGGATAAGCATTTTCAATAGAGATTGCTCAAGTGACATAGAGGGCACAGTAGCGATCGAGGCGTGAGGTTGGAAGGACCCACATTGATTCCTGCTACATACCGGACGCAAAGCGTCCCTCTTGAAAAGGCAGCTTGTGCCGCGTGAGGCACTAGTTGTCAGGGAGCCTATCCTAAGTTGAAATGTATACGAGCAGAGAGAATTAAAACCAGGGGCAGAATAAGGCTCCTAATAAGGGAGATGAACTACAATTTTCACACAGTGAGTGAAGAAGTGCAACTCAATTGTGACTGAATCATAGGGAGAAATATTTTTATATATAGCAGTTATAGTATATTAAATTTTAAGGAGGGAAGCAAATCCCATGACCATGAAGACCGCTAGAGTCGACATTACCCATCTCTAGCCTAGGACAGAGACGAATGTCAAGGTGGGAACGGACAAGAGAGTGGCAGAGGGTGTGATTGAGTGTGATTGATAAGCAGAAAATTCTGCCAGGGGTATACATAGCGACTTGTTTAACGAAGGCATGTGTACTGAGTACAAGGGATACTGAGGATGAATTTTAGAGCCCAGTACTTTGTATCCAAGAGGTCGAAACCGTGATGCCCCGTAAGCGAACAAAGCAAAAAGGGGTGAATGGGGTGACCCAAGTAGAAAATGAGAATGTAAAATCCCGAGAAGAAAGGATAGTAGAGCCATAGAGGGCAGATCATTTAGCACCTAAAGACAGGGAGCAGTTATATGCTGTTTGTGTGGCATGTAGTGATATATTTCATTTGGAAGATGACAAATTAACTTACAGAGATGTGTTACAACACACGATCACAATTAGGGAGAATCAACCTCCAATTAATGTGAGACCTTACAGGTTACCACACTCGTGAATGGGGAGTTGCACGATGCTGAACATGCGCCGATCCAGGATTCTCTAAAAAATCTTCATTGTGTGTGAGAGGAGGTGGTACGGTACGTAATGTACAGAAAACAACAACATAGTTCAACCAGGAAAAAGAACTAAATAATTCTACACACCATGGAAGCTTCACTTCTAAGATACAGTTGTTATCCGACTCATTTTGAGACTAGTAGAAGATAATATAAGAGTCCGACTCGTTGACTAAATGGTCACCGTACTGCCCTTCGGTTCAGAGGGTCCCGGGTTCAATTCCCGGCCGGGTTGGGGATTTTAATCGCTTCTGATTAATTCTTCTGGCTTGGGGACTGGGTGTTTGTGTATGTTCCAACACTCTTTTCATATTCAGACAACACACCACACTACCAACCACCACACAAACACGTAAAACAGAACCAAATCCACGTGCGACACAGTTTGCACCCACGATCCCACAGGTGTGGAAAAGGATGTAGAAAAAAAAAAATTTGAGATAGTGAGCTGTTTCACTAGAGATCTGTATTTGAATACTTCTTAGTTCAAGAAGAATAATATGAATTTTTTTAGAATACTGCAGAATCCGAAGGCAATTGATGGGGTTTGAAGACGAGGTACCCTTGACCTCGTAGTCAGTAGTTCGATGCAACAAGGTGTTAGCCTTTTGTGATAAGAAATCTAAAGATTCAAGCCTTTGAAAAACGAGGGTTACAATCCTCATAGGGAGTTGTGAAATAAATTAAACAGAGTAGTCTTTAGTACAGTGTTTGATACCCTTGTGGGAATACGTCTTCTGTATGCGGCACTGTTGAATTCACAGGTTTGTATACCAGGTTAATTGAAGCAATTTAATAAATTAATTGGTGAGAAAGGACATCTCACATTGAAGATAGTTTTTACTGTACTGTAGTGTTTGTTCTTTAGGAAGATGCAATTCTAAAACAATAGAATTTATTGATTGATTAGTTAGCATGTCACTTACAGATGAAGTAGCTACAGAATATTAATAGCCAATGAGTAACTAAATTTTAAGGGAGTACAGCAACAGTTTTTCATTCTATTGGGAAGCAAGGGGGAGAATCCGACATTGAAGACAGTTTTGATACTCTCCATCGTTATGATAATGCTAACGTTTAAGTATATAATTTGGGAAGGATTATATTTTCAGGTCGTACCATATGAGAAAACACCATGAATATATTTTAAGTATCAGGGAAACAATTATAGACAGTAGAATGGAAACTAGTTACATATGTGAATTAAAGTCAAGTAAATTATGCATTTCTCGTTATACAAAAGAACGTGCAACAGACTCAAACATTATGTTACCAATGAGCACATGAATTTAATTACAACTGTCAACACGAAATACAATTACAAGTCAGTTGTTTACAAAAGACACAAGAGTTACGGGACGTGGTAAAGCAGTTCACTAAAAATCATTATTCGGAACGCATCAGGAAGATGCAGATTTTTATCACTGAAGAATATCAGATTCAAAACAAGAACAACTATAGCATACATATCTTTCTAGTTGGTACTGTACAACTTACCCCCTATCAGACAGAGCATTGAACAATCAAGAGCAACCAAATGCCATCAAGTACTAACGACTAAATTAATTTACCTTGTCACACTCGTCATCGATCGAGAGGGATCGACTGCACGGAAACAGCTGATATTCCCGCCCAGTACCGTACAGGTTACAGACGTATCATATTCATGAGAGGAGAATAATGTGTTGTGAAAGTGATGATTCGGGTGAAGATATTATTCCAATGTATGAATACCGTATTTACGCGAATAATCCCCACACCCTAACTTTAGGAAGACTGATTTTCAAAACAGAAAAAAATGCCAACATTGACGCAGTCCTGCACAACTACGTGCCTCAATTTTTTTAAAGAAATATGCAAGTATTATTCGCATAAATACGGTATATTCGGAGAAAGAAAAGAACCAGATGATCACAGTGGACAAGGCAAATTTTCCTTAAACGTGACAGCCTTGGAGAATTATACCAACTTGTGCCTTCGTTGTGGAATGACTAAGAAAAATTCAGGAACTAATACTGAATGTCCATCAATACTTATAAGGAATTACTGGAAAAAATGAAGTGGCTAATAGACATCAGACAATTAAATTACAGGAAAAGTGTACATTTTGAGGAGAGGCTGACAGTATCGTTAAATTAATTATTCACAACGATTTTTAAAGGTTTAAAGTTAGAAGTGACGTTCACCTCCGAAACAACTATGCCCATGGCAAAATGTGTAAAAACAAACTACGTAAAATAAAAGATTAGTGGCAGGTACATTTCGTTGCATTCTACAGGTTGCTATAAAGTATTGATAAAAAAAGGACTGAAAACAACAGATGCATTTATGTATATTAATTTGAATTCATAATTTAAAGGTAATGGAAATATATATATATTTAGGCCTACAGGCCACTGGTGACTCGTACATGTCTGTATCAATTTACTTCAATTATAAGACTTTATTGCCATTTATGCTTATTTTTTAATGAAGCTGGTTCTTGGGACATTATTACTGTCTTTTTAAATGGCATTCTCAGGTGTTTATTAGACGGAGGTTAGCAGATTTTAAATTCTTTTTTTCATACAACATGGGGAGACCCCACCTACGAAAATAATAGACATATCAAGAAATGCTTCCAGTCAATATTTACATTACCTAACGTAGAAATAGGCTGTCAAGTTTCATTACAATCCTGTAAATAATTTTGAAAGAAAGAAAAATGCACATAATTATGTAGGCCTACTGAATTTTGTGAAACTGGAGAAAAAACAAGGAAAAGCAATGGAATTCCCTTCACTGTTTAATATCCCCTATAACGGTATTCTTTCTCTCCCTCATGATCCTCTGCAAATCTCTTCTTGCTTCTCTTCTTATTTGTTATTGTGCCATGCTCAGAATGGTAGCATATCGCTTTCATGACAAGCATGTTGTTGAATTTCTATACATTTCCATACTGTCTTCTGTGCAAAGAACCCAGGTCCAAATCTAAACTTTGTAAGAATGACAATCCTGTCATTTACATCACTGAAGGCTACAGCAACTTCAAAAGCAGCTAATTTTACCAAATGGCTGTGAAGAAAGGTTGTCTATGGACATCTCTACCAAAGTAGAAAATTTAAATTCACATTAGGGTTCTGTGTATTCACATATGTGTACATTTTTTTGAGGATTTCAGGTGAGGCTAGTGCCCTGTACACTGGCTTAATAACTAATGGAAAAGCTTCTGGAATATTGTTCTTATGAATAAATTGGCAGTGTAATAAACCAATACTTGTTACAACCACATGTAAATTACACACAGGGTCTTGTTTATTACCCTCATCACTATGCTTCTCAAGTGATTCATCACTTTGTGATTGCGGAGAGCAGCAGACGATCCAACATCTATGTCAGTGTGTTTTATGTCCTTCAATGTGCACTATGAAAGACTTGATTGCAGCCTCCCCCAACGCTATTGACGTCGCCCAATACTGGGCAAGCATCATCTAGCTCTTGAATATTGTTGCTCTATCTGTGATTGTATAATAGACTTGTATATTTGTATAGTAGAAATGTAGATGTTGCTTTTTGTTAAATATCTATAAGTTGATACTTCTGACACGAATAAAGAAAGAAAGATCACTATGCGTAAACTACTGTCTACCCAAACTTTGCAATGGCAAGCTGGTCTAATTGCTCATTTGGCAATAATAAACCTATTAATCTAAATCCTGCACTTCCATCCAAGTTACTGGTAAACTCTTTGGTACAGAGTGACAAATTTTTTCCAAAAAGCACTGGTAGGACTCTCTTCCTTACCTCAATGTTGATTTTGCCTTTCTGTATATTGTTCATATATATCTTCTTTACTGATGTAAACACTACCAAGCCTATCTATCCTGAAATATTTTCCTTATGAATCAGTTGAAGGATGATGCAAGTGCAATAGACTAATATAACTTGGAAACAATATTCCTTAAACCATGGGTAAATAATGCAAATATTATTCTTATGATTATTATCATCATCATGGGAGTGGGCATCTCAGACATATTCTGAGTCGTGGCCCTCCTTGTGCTCAGGCGGCTAGGACTATACAATTCACCGGTGGTCCATAACCCGTTAGAGGAGAGATCCTCACTTCGACTATGTGCAAGTAGGGCAGCATCCTGCTTCATGAATTTACCGAGCTCAGAACACTTTAAGCAAGCCTCGGACCTATGGGAGTAATGGAGTCCCACTCCCATTTGACAGGCGAGGGACTCCTCGGAAACAACTTGGCGAACGAAATGGAATTCGATGGGGAGCTATCAATATTAATGGGGCTAATGGAAGAAAAGGTAGAACTGGCTGAGTCGGCAAAGAGGATGCATCAGGATGTGCTAGGAGTAAGTGATATTCGGGTAAGGGGAGATAATCAGGAAGAGATAGGAGATTATAAAGTGTACTTGATGGGTGTTAGAAAGGGAAGGGCCGAGTCTGGGGTAGGGCTCTTTATCAGGAATACCACTGCACGCAACATAGTTTCTGTTAGGCACGTAAATGAGCGAATGATGTGGGTAGATTTGTCAGTGGGAGGAATTAGGACAAGAATTGTGTCCGTGTATTCACCATGTGAGGGTGCAGATGAGGATGAAGTTGACAAGTTTTATGAAGCATTGAGTGACATCGTGGTCAGGGTCAACAGCAAGGATAGAATAGTGCTAATGGGCGATTTCAATGCGAGAGTTGGGAATAGAACTGAAGGATACGAAAGGGTGATTGGTAAAAGTGGGGAAGATATTGAAGCTAATGGGAATGGGAAGTATTTGCTGGACTTCTGCGCTAGCATGGGTTTAGCTGTTACAAATACATTCTTCAAGCATAAGGCTATTCACCGCTACACATGGGAGGCTAGGGGTACCAGATCCATAATAGACTATATCTTAACAGACTTTGAATTCAGGAATTCTGTTAGGAATGTACGAGTTTTTCGCGGATTTTTCGATGATACAGACCACTATCTGATCTGTAGTGAACTAAGTATCTCTAGGCCAAGAGTAGAGAAAGTGAAATCTGTCTGCAAACGAATAAGGGTAGAAAGTCTCCAGGACGAGGAAATTAGACAAAAGTACATGGATATGATTAGTGAGAAGTTTCAAACAGTAAACAGTAAGCAGGTTCAGGATATAGAAAGTGAATGGGTGGCATACAGAGATGCTGTAATAGAAACAGCAAGGGAATGTCTAGGAACAACTGTGTAAAGATGGGAAAAGGCGAACATCTTGGTGGAATTATGAAGTGAGAGCAGCTTGTAAATGTAAAAAGAAGGCTTATCAGAAATGGCTCCAAACAAGGGCCGCGGCAGACAAGGATTTGTACGTAGATGAAAGAAAAGAGCAAAACAAATAGTTGTTGAATCCAAAAAGAAGTCGTGGGAAGATTTTTGGTAACAACCTGGAAAGGCTAGGTCAAGCAACAGGGAAACCTCTCTGGACAGTAATAAAGAATCTTAGGAAGGGAGGGGAAAAAGGAAATGAACAGTGTTTTGAGTAATTCAGGTGATCAGGGAATCACTGGAGAGGTGGAGGGAATATTTTGAACATCTTCTCAATGTAAAAGGAAATCATCATGGTGGTGATGCAAACAGCCAAGCTCATGGGGAGGAGGAAAACGATGTTGGTGAAATTATGCTTGAGGAAGTGGAAAAGATAGTAAATAAACTCCATTGTCAGGAATAGATGAAATTAGACCTGAAATGGTGAAGTACAGTGGGAAGGTAGGGATGAAATGACTTCATAGAGTAGTAAAATTAGCGTGGAGTGTTGGTAAGGTACCTTCAGATTGGACAAAAGCAGTAATTGCACCTATCTATCAGCAAGGGAACAGGAAGGATTGCAACAACTATCGAGGTATCTCATTGATTAGTATACCAGACAAAGTATTCACTGGCATCCTGGAAGGGAGGGTGCGATCAGTCGTTGAGAGGAAGTTGGATGGTGGTTTCAGACCACAGAGAGGCTGTCAGGATCAGATTTTCAGTATGCGCCAGGTAATTGAAAAATGCTAGGAGAGGAATAGGCAGTTGTGTTTATGTTTCGTAGATCTAGAGAAAGCATATGACAGGGTACCGAGGGAAAAGATGTTCGCCATACTGGGGGACTATGGAATTAAAGGTAGATTATTAAAATTAATCAAAGGTATTTATGTTGACAATTGGGCTTCAGTGAGAATTGATGGTAGAATGAGTTCTTGGTTCAGGGTACTTACAGGGGTTAGACAAGGCTGTAATCTTTCACCTTTGCTGTTTGTAGTTTACATGGATCATCTGGTGAAGGGTATAAAATGGCAGGAAGGGATTCAGTTAGGTGGAAATGTAGTAAGCAGTTTGGCCTATGCCGATGATTTGGTCTTAATAGCAGACTGTACCGAAAGCCTGCAGTCTAATATCTTGGAACTTGAAAATAGGTGCAATGAGTATGGTATGAAAATTAGCCTCTCAAAGACTAAATTGATGTCAGTAGGTAAGAAATTCAACAGAATCGAATGTCAGATTGGTGATACAAAGCTAGAACAGGTCGATAATTTCAAGTATTTAGGTTGGTTATGTGTTCTCCCAGGATGGTAATATAGTAAGTGAGATTGAATCAAGGTGTAGTAAAGCAAATGCAGTGAGCTCGCAGTTGTGATCAGCAGTATTCTGTAAGAAGGAAGTCAGCTCCAAGATGAAACTATCCTTACATCGGTCTGTTTTCAGACCAACTTTGCTTTACGGGAGCGAAAGCTGGGTGGACTCAGGATATCTTATTCATAAGTTAGAAGTAACAGACATGAAAGTAGCGAGAATGATTGCTGGTACAAACAGGTGGGAACAATGGCAGGAGGGTACTTGTAATGAGGAGATAAAGGCTAATTTAAGAACGAACTCGATGGATGAAGCTGTACATATAAACCGGCTTCGGTGGTGGGGTCATGTGAGGCGAATGGAGGAGGATAGGTTACCTCGGAGAATAATGGACTCTGATATGGAGGGTAAGAGAAGTAGAGGGAGGCCAAGACGACGATGGTTAGACTCTGTTTCTAACGATTTAAAGATAAGACGTATAGAACTCAATGAGGTTACAACACTAGTTGCAAATCGAGGATTGTGGCGACGTTTAGTAAATTCACAGAGGCTTGCAGACTGAACGCTGAAAGGCATAACAGTCTATAATGATAATGTATGTATGTATGTTATTGTCATCATTATTTTTATGATTATTATTATGACTTGTGAGGTATGGCTATGAATTGTTTACATCCATTTATTAGTATTATTATTAACATAGTTCTGTACAGATGATCATATTATTTGTGAGGTTGTCATGAAACATCTACTGTATATATATATTAATATGTTTACTTAATGTGTTCAGCTCCATGGCTAAATGGTTAGCACTCTGGCCTTCGGCCACAGGGGTCCTGGGTTTGATTCCCGGCAGGGACGGGAATTTTAACCATCATTGGTTAATTTCCCTCACACTGGGTGTATGTGTTGTGTTCATCATCATTTCATCCTCATCCCGACGCGCAGGTCGCCTACGGATGTCAAATATCAAAAGACCTGCACCTGGCAAGCCGAACCCGTCCTGGAATCTCCCGGCACTAAAAGCCATACGCCATTTCATTTCATTTACCTAATGTAAGAACACACGGTTAATAGTATATAATTCATTTTTACCTGTATATCATCATCTTCCTTCTAAATATTGGGCCATGTGTCCCGTTGGAGTTTTGCATTTTCCCTCCATCTCTTCATCCGACGTCCTAGAGATCTTTTTCCTCTGGGTTGGTACTGAAGAATCTCTTTTGGCAATCTACCAGGTTCCACCCTTTCTATATGAAGTTTCCAGCTTTCCTGATAACTGTAGATGTAGTCAGTTATCGTTGTACTTTCAGTTCTTTTAGCATTTCTTCATTCCTTTTATGGTCCTATTTCGTATCCCTGCCGTACGACGCATGAATGTCATTTCTCGTGCTGTATTTCGAGACGAGTCTTGAGATCTTAAATCCCATGCCTCACATCCATAGCAAAGGATTGGTTTAGCGAGGGTATTATAAGCGCGCAATCGAGTATACTACCGAACAAATGATGGTTTCATGATATTATTTATTATTCCTGTAGTTTTTGTGAATTTTTTAATTTTTGCTAGTATATCTAATTCTGACTGGTATGATGAGTTGTACCCATGATAACTGAACACATTTACTCTTTCCAATGTTGTATTATCTAAACATATTTTTACTAGGAATCGGTTCTCTTCCTTTGAAGGCCACTATTTTTGTCTTTTCTGCTGAAATAATCATATTAAAATCTGAGGAAACATTTTTTTTTTTAAAGATTGAAAACTGATCTTTGTAGGTCATCTTCCATTGTAACCAGCAATGCAAAATCACCAGCATATAATATGGCGTCTAGGTGTTCAAGGCGTCTATTTGATATCGATCCATGGTGTCCTTGTCTCCAAGTTTCCATATTGCATCCATATATACTGTATTATAAAAAGTAAAGGGGAGAGTCCGCAGCCTTGTCTTACACCACCATTTATTGATTTCCACTCGGTCTGGTTCTTGTTTAGTTTTACAGAAATGAGACTGGATTTGTAGATGTTGTAGATATTGTTAATAATCTGTCGAGAGACATTGTCTAGTTTTAGAATTTCAAGCAATTTGTTTCTGTTTACTCAGTCAAAGGCTTTTTTGAAGTCCACAAATGCAATGTGTATTTCCAAATTGAATTCTCTACATTTTTGTATTAAGATCTTCATAGTGAAATATGCATCAGTGCAGGAGCGCCCTTTACGGAAAGCTTGTTGTTCATTCCCCAATTTATCTTCATAATGTTGCTGCAACTTATCTTTAATGATATTTGCATATATTTTATAACCTGAGTTAACAATGCCAATTCCTCTGTAATTTTCACGTTTTTTTATGTCACCTTGTTTATGAAGAGGGATAACTATTGATATCTGCCAACTTTCTGGTGGATTGTCTCAATTCCAAATTTGATGTCAAAAGTTGAGAAATCTTTCTTTGAACATTTTATCTGTATATATGAAGTATAATCCAATGCAACATTGTGCAACACACTGTAATATTCAGAATAACATATCTTTGACACTAGACAGTTGTAGAAACTTCTTTACATTGTAACTAGGCAATTGGAGACTCTCGAATTTGGGGCAGTCTTGTGAGTGAGAGTGGAGATGTTTTGATGAGACTTTTGTGGAAGTCATGTTAGTGAGTGTTTGAAGTCAATATGTGAATTGGTTTCGTTGGGTTGGTAGTTGACATGCATCTGCAGCAGTCTCCTTATTCTTCGTGGCAGGCAGTTGTTCAAAATGGTATTTTATTGATTGGTGTGTAATGTGTAAATAAATAATAAATAAAAACAGTGTACACAAGTGATAGCATTTTGTGTGCGTCTTTGTGGATACATCAACTGGCAAGCCTGGCTAGGACGTAAGAATAATTTGAGAATGAATATGAGTGTAAGTGAGAATTAGAACAAAATGCAAGTGATACTAGAAAATATGTCCGTACAACAACTCAAAGACGAACTTGCAAACAGAAAAATTCCCACAAACGAAAAGGAGCAATCAATGAAGACACGGTTACGAGAAGATCTGATCGAAAAAGGAGAAGATGCCGAAAAGTTCTTTATCAAGGTGGAAGAAATATCAGACTCTGCCATGGAGGAGGAGGTAAATATTACCAAAAGGTGTTCTAACTTAATGACCATGACACAGGCACTCAATGACAAGATCTCAGGCGTTGACTCACGAGTTAATTCCACCTTAACGAAAGTTAATGACAAAATTTCAGACGTCAATTGTGGCCTAACAAAACAGATTGCAGACCAAATTTCAAAAGGAAATGACAAAATTTCAGATTAAATTTCTCCAGCTACTACAAGTTTAACTGGACATGCAGGTTTACACAGTAGAACAATGCCTAGAATCAAAAATTTCAACTGTAGATGAAAACTTTTTATCCCAAATTAGCGACATCACTTATCAATTAACACAGCGGATACAGTAGAACCTCGATTATACGTTCCCGGAAACTACGTTTTCCTGTATTATTCGTTCAAATTACGTGGTCCCGCGAGCATTCTAATTAAATCACGTTGTAAAAATACCCCATTGTCCGTTCCTCGAAGAAACGATTTCCTGGATCCACCGTCCAGAAATTTCAGTCCCATCAACGCTAAATCCTCGATCACGCATTTTAAAAAAAACTGTACCGGTATCGTACGAAAGGGCGGCTACGGCATACTTACGGATCTTGATGTAGACATCCCGTCATTGCGGTAATTTGAGGAAGTACTTCTGGAAAAGTGATCGGTGGTGAACTTGCATAAGGGATCATTTTAGCATCGCATTCGGGTGTTATTGTTTAGAGAATCTTCGGAAATCATAAAGCAGAGAGTGCTCACAATAATTGGAAGGAGACAGAGCGCATTTCGGCAGCTTTATTTGAAGATGGAACAAATTTGGCCAAATATTCGTACTTGCAAAACGTCTACATTATGTCCAGGGTTAGATGTTTATTTTTTACCTTTTTAGAGTGTATCGCTGAACAGATTTTCGGCATTTCATTCAGGGCACTGTATAGTCACTGGACTTTCAGGCAGGAATCGAAACTGCTCCTTAAGTATTTAGCATTTTAATATTATCGTATACGATTATGTTACTGAGACCAGAACAGATGTTGCACCTTACATACCGGTACATAAAGCCATGGGTGGTTTTGGGACTGCCTATTACTGTTTTCGTCCTAATATAAGACTGGGAATTTCACATATTTGTGTTAAAATGTTATAAAAACCGGTGCACGTTACATTTAAAAACTTTGTATCATTTCGCACTCACACAGACTTTTACAACGAGCGCGCTTTCCAGCGGAGCTCAAGGTCGTGAATAATCGTAAATTAGGAAGTGTTAATGATATTTTTTCTCTTTCCAATTTGATTGTAATTAGTGACGAGCAGAATTGAATATAATGTATTCGTAAACTTGAGGATCGATACTTATATTCGAAACCATATTCTCGAGTTCAACATAACCTTCAAAAGTCAATGTAGGCCTAATTTACACGGCACAAGATTTAGATAAACTGACTAGGAACAGTATATTGGTGACCAATTTACAATGGAAGATAAAAAAAAAATTTAAAAAAAAGGATTTTGCCAACATGTTGGGCATTTTTTTATCCAATGTACTTAATTTTATTAGATTAGATAATTAAAAACTACTTGTGGTCAAGTGTTGTCTGGTTTGGCGTTACGAGTATTAGATTTTTCGAAGAGTTTGGCTGATCAAAGTTGCTGAACTGAAAGAAGTTTTCAAAGGAATTTGACGAAGTTTTTCAGGGGAAACTGACGAAGTTTCCCCGGTAAAACTGAATGTAAAGTTTCGAGATTTTTAAGTCGCGTACCGGTAATTAATGTCCAACTCATCACATCACGGTTAAAGGGGCAAGCCACTACTTGATGGAATAACGTGAAGGGCTTAAGTTTAAACTAGAAAGACTTCAAGAGGAAATAATACCTTGCTAGGTTTAATTCCGAAGGGGTGAAGAGCTCTATGAAAAGGAAACTACTGACTGAGAAACAACCCAACGGCATGAGAGCTAGCGCATTCGTCCTCCAGAAGTATCAGCTCTTCAAGCGTCTGCACCCGAAAGGAAGTGAGAACGAGATCTTACCAAACGTTGCAGAGCTACTTCACAATAAGATTCGACTCCTAGTGAAAGTATCACAACTGAGATGCTTTGATGATCTATGTAGAATCATCGCCCAGTTGGAGGAGGAACACAAGAGCAAAGCTACAGAAGAAACCACCTCGGTTAGGAAATGCTACCAGTATGGAAGAACAGGACACCTGAAGAAGTGCCCAACCTTGATGTCGGAAAACTAGGTCCGGCCCATTGTGGATTGAGGGAGGATGGGACCGGGAACAGGAATGGGCCTCAAGACACGACAGACAAACTACCCTGGTCAAGTAGGAGGGGGATTGGTCAGACTGTGAGCAGAACAGGCCAACCCCGCCCAGCTATCATCTTGAGGATAGGCAACGAGAATTTTTCAGTCATACTCGATAGCCAAGCAAGCCATTTATTTGTCAATGGGACTGTTGCCAGATTACTATGGCCTATGAAGTCTCACCATCTCGGAAGGGCAGTGGGAGCAGCGGACGGGGTAACCTATTCCATCCAAAGACAGACTAACTTAACCGCTAAGTGCATGGACCTGCCTATTGTAACTGACGTTGCAGTGATTCAGAACCTAACACCTGACATCACATTAGGTCATGACTTTCTGGTGGAATACAAGGTGATCCTAGACTATGCAGCTCATGAAGTCCTTTTGAGAAAAGAGAGACATCTGATGGTCACCTGGCACAATGGAAATCTGCGGACTCGCAAGGATGTGGACCTGGGAGATATCCAGTTAACGCATCTTCAACCAAGTGAAGAAGAGGAGCCGAGACTCACCTTGAAGGACTTTCCGGAAGTCATCACCAATAAAATAGGATGGACTATCACTGTAACGCATACCATTGAATGCAGCACCTCCTCACCTATCAAGCAACGCCCAAATCCAATCAACCCAGATAAGCGCAACTTTGATATTCAGAAGATCAACGAAATGGAAGAGCGAGGTCCCATCGAACTCTCTACATCCTGCTGCCTATCGTCCTACCGAAAAAAGAACGGGGAGTATCGACTTTGTGTGCACTTCCGCAAGTTGAATGAGAAGGCCATTAGTAACGCCTACCCCATGTCTGACCTGAAAGACTCGCTGAAACAAGTAAGTGGGTCTAAGATTTTCAGCATGCTGGAACTCAACTCCGGATACTGGCAAGTGGAGGTCGAGGAAATTTCTAGACCTCTGACTGCCTTCATGACACCGAGAGGACTGTACCAGTTTATAGTAATGCCTTTTGGATTGAAGAATGCTCCTTCATGCGACTGATGGATAAGGTATTGTCAGGATTTCTGCCAAGTGTATCTCGAAGACATCTTAATCCACAGCAAGAAATTTCAAGAACACCTTTTACACCTAAAGAAAGTGCTGGACTGAAAATTCATCGACTGACCTGCCAACTGGAGAAGTGCCACTTCGCCAAGTCCCGCATATAATATCTTGGCCATGTCCTAACATCCGAAGGCTTCGAAAGGCAACCGGAGAAGAATCGAGCTATCAATGAAGCTGAACGTCCGCAGACCAAGCGACAAGTATGTCAGTTCGTTGGCTTGTGTGGATGGTATACCAGCTTCGTGCCACACAATGAAGAGAAGGCAATACCACTCACCGATCTACTCCATAACAACCGCCCGTTCAGATGGACTAGCAAGGAAGAGGCAGCATTCCAAGACATTAAGGCTACGATATGCAACGCTCCCGGTCTGGCCCATTCTGACCCTCAACGGAAGATGTGCCTACAGACGGACGCCAGCAACTGCGGCCTAGGAGCAGTGGTATTACAAGAGAGGAGTGACGGCGGGACATCGAGTATGCCAGCAGAAAGCTATCACTCACCGAACAACACTACTGCATTGGCAAGAAGGAAGCCTTAGCCGTGGTGTGTGCCATGGGCAAATTCAGAGGCTACCTGGAGGGAAGTTCCAGCTCTACACTGATAACGCAGCTCTCAAAAGGTTGAACTGTATCTGGCTCAAACTCGAAATTGACGCGATGGGCTCTGTTAATCACAGAACTTGATTTTGATATGTCACGTCCCACGATCGACAAACATAGGAGCAGAAGGTTTATCTAGACACCTGGCAATGAAACCTGACGTTAGGAGCACCATTGTCGATAGGGAGTTCCCACAAAATCCAATGAACCTGTCCTTATGACATACCTGCCAACTTTTACAACCCAAAAATAGGAAGATTTTTTAATTCTTGGATTTCATCACGTATAGTTCACCAAAGTCTACGTGAAAATAGGTCAGGATAAAAGGCATACATATCTACAGTTACAGTGCGAATTGATCATTAAATTTAAAATCTTAAACTAAGAAAACATAAAAATGGTTACAAGAAAATGTACCTAATCACTCTCATTTATGACACTTACATACGAATAATAATATTTATGTCACACCGACACACACAACAAAATCCATAATACCATATTTTCTCGCGTAATTAACGCACTTTTTTTGACGAAAAATACAGGCGGAAACTGCGGATGCGTAAATTATTCAAGGAATTCAGATCTTTACAAATTATTTATAATTCATTTACGTTTAAAAGATACATCAAATATAATATAAAGACAATTGGTTCAACTCATTTGCGATTATCGTCATACAGCGTAAAATTCCGGCATGAGATTTTTTCTGAAAAGTCAAATAGGGTACATCAGGTAAGTTAGACACGTGGGTTTCAAGTACCGACACTAAAAAATATTCTTCTCATTACGAGCTGAAAATACGGCCTGAATGGCATACCGGAAAAAAACTATCCAACACGAGAAGGGCCGGGCATCGAAGAAGGGACCCTGCTACATTACCCCAAACCGTTCGTATCTAATCTTGTACGAGTGACGTGTCCATCCATCCTTTCTGTTGAATACGAACGTGGATCACTCACGGAAATTTTGCTTTAGGCACTGTTTTTCGTTTTAGAACAATGTAAAGTGTAACCTTTCTACCATCAGCAAGCATTGCAGTACATCGTTGTTTTCGGCTTCCGATAGCGCGTACGATAACACTATATGTTCCTCTCTCATCGATTCTTCGACTTTGTGGCGTACGGAAACTGATTGGCGTCTGACGTGCGGTTCCTATAAAGGGAGATCAAATATTCCTTCATTTCACGCTTCTCAATCACAAAGCGATGACAATGGTTGAAATCATTCATCATTTTTTGGCATAATGTTGTTCTTCGTCGAAGAGAAAGTTCATTTCTCTTCAGAAAATTAATCAAGCCTCGGCTAACCTTCAAATCCGGGACACTGGTTCCATGTGCCGCGGCTATTTCTCATTCTTTAAAACACAGCATTTCGTGAGAAACGGCTTATCCAACATTGCGCAACAAAATCATATATTTAAGCAGATAATCCTCTACTTGCAGAAACTTGCCGCTTTTTGGTCCGCGAAATGCTTTGGGAGACTTGTTGGCCGCTTGAAGTGCACTTCTGTTACCGCGGTAGCGCACGTTTCAGTTGGACACTGAATACTTGCTGCCCGCTGCTCTATTCCCGTGTTTCGAAGTAAATGATCACCGCGAGTTTGTATGATGCAGTATTACTGGAATACTGTGTACTGACAAACAATTTTGAGATCACAGAAGGTCCCGTACCCGAAACACTCGTAAAACTAGTGCATTGGGATTTCCTGACGGCTAATAACAGCAAGTTGCCCTGTGTGTGGAATGCCTGCTTCGCGATAGGAAGCCTGCTACTTGAGTAGTTGGCATCTTTATTTCGAAACGCATCCGGAGCTGAGTGATGTGATGGATGTTCGAAGTTGTGGGTGCGTCAAATACGTGAACATTTCTTTTTCTCCACTTTGGACCCAAAATTATTGGGATGCGTAAATTATGCAAGGGCGTTAATTACGCGAAAAATACGGTAGTTTCCCTTAGACGGTGAAATGAACGGAAATTTATAGGTATCTCTGAACACTTGGAGATAACGTTTGTTATATTTTTTGGCCATAACGAGAAAAGAAAATGCCAGAAACTGTCACCGACAAGAACCCCCTTAAAAACATTAAATTCATTAAAATTATGCACTTAAATACGTGAAACTACCACATGCAAAACAGTTCAATATGTCCCATACATTATTAACAAACGACTTTGACAGAGAGGGGAAAACACGTGGCCTACCACTCCGACGAAACTGCGCACAGAAAAGATGTCAACAGCGCGCGAACAGCACAATAAACTCGTTCTTTCGTCCCGATTAACTGAGTCGCTAGCGCGCGCTAGCCTCTTGCTTGCAGGACGATTGCCGCTCCGAATCCCCAGCTGCATAAAGCGCGCACGCTGTTGTGGTGTGCGGGAAACACGATACACGGAGGCGACGGACGAAATATTCACGAAATAAAGCAACAAATAAATACGCTTAAAAATAAGGTTTCGTAAATTACACAAGTACGTAAGAAGTTGTCCTTTATCGAAGGGTAAGAGTATTGGCGGTACTAGAGGTTATAATAGTAAAAAATCGGAAGAAGTAAAAAATAAATCGGAAAATCGGAAGACGAGTTAAAAACCGGAAAGTTTCCGGGTAAATCGGAAGGGTTGGCAGGTATGTTATGATCATCAAGAAGGAACTTGATCTGGAAGCAATTGAGCAATGGCAAGAACAAGACAAGCCCTGTAGGATCATGACACAGTCAATTAGGAGACAGAACACCAATAGTCGACTTGTCCCGGGGGAATTCAAGATGTACTACGAGAACTTCCCGGTTGACGGAGGACTCTTAATTTACAGATCGCACCTCTCCGACACGCCTGCAGTAGTGGTGATCCCTGGACAGCACACGATGGACATCCTTGAGACGTTCCACGACAGCAATGAAGCCAGATATCCAGGAGGTAAATGAAATGGCGTATGGCTTTTAGTGCCGGGAGTGTCCGAGGACATGTTCGGCTCACCAGGTGCAGGTCTTTCGATTTGACACCCGTACGTGACCTGCGCGTCGTGATGAAGATGAAATGATGAAGACAACACATACACCCATCCCCCGTGTCAGAGAAATTAACCAATCATGGTTAAAATTCCCGACCCTGCCGGGAATCGAACCCGGGACCCCTGTGGCCAAAGGCCAGCACGCTAACCATTTAGCCATGGAGCCAGACGTCCAGGAGGTGAAGAGACATATCAGCCTATCCGACCAAGATTCGTCTGGGTCAACATGCGGAAAGACATCCTGGACTATGTGAAAGGGTGCTACATCTGTGCCTGCAGGAAGGCGAACAACCGGAAAGCAGATTCCAGTCAGCGAGGAAGACAGCCGCAACGCCCGTGGGAGGTCATAGCCCTGAACTTGATGGGTCCTTATCCTAGAACAACATGGGGTAAAACAGGGCTCCTAATAATCACCGACCTCTTCACAAGATGGACTGAAGCCTTCCTGATACCAGAAGCCACGACAGGACGCATCACCAGTCTTCTACAGGATGGGGTATTCAGCCGCTACGGTTATCCATGGGACATTCTGTTAGACAACGGCAGTCAGTTCACGTCAAGGAAGTGGCAGCAAATGATGACTGAATGGGATGTGGTGCACTGGACCACCCCTATCTACAAACCAAGGGCCAATCCAACAGGACGACAGAACCAAGAGCTAAAAAACATGCTACGGGTCCACCTAACAGACAAAGAACATCAACTGTGGGACCGTTACATACCACAGTCACTCTTTGCCCTGTGACGACGCATCTACCGTGGCACTGGCTATTCCCCAGCTGAGCTGTTTCTTAGTCGACAGCTATACGGCACTGGGGATTGGGATATTCGTCCACCACCTACTTCTGGTAAAGATAATGCAGCTGTTTCCCTAGCAGAGTGGCAGCATAAGCAGCAGCAGGACATCAAGGAAAAGCAAGCTTTGGTCAAGAAGAGATCCCTTATCCAGGCCAACAAGTACTGCGATGAAACCACCCAGTCAGTAATGAGATTGGAGGGTTTTACGCAGGTCTCACACGTAAGTTGGTTGGTCCCGTCGAGGTGGATAAGCAGCTGGGCCATGGGGTCTACTTACCAAAGAACACCCCTCCTGTCAAGGTCCTCGCATCGGAGTTTCGGCGAGTCACCCAACCGCTGCGTATACAGGGTAAGCCTGGTACTGCCACGGGTCCACCTGAAGGAGAGGCTACTAATGACACAGCACAACCTGATCATCATGAGGAGAACACATCGACTATCATCGAGGAAGAAGCTGGCAGTGAGGCAACACCGACCATCGAAATGGCACGATCCGGTCAAGAGGAGAGCACATCCAGCGACGTAGAGGAAGAGAGAAGATGCAATCTACGACCAAGGCAAAGTCGACGAGTGTGATAGACTGTTGAATTTATTTCAGGTTATAGGGGGCATACTGATGCCAGTGTAATAGACTAATATAACTTGGAAACAATATTCTTTAACCCATGGGTAAATAATGCAAATATTATTATTTTTATGAGTATTATTATTATGACTTGTGAGGTATGGCTACGAAGTGTTTACATCCATTTATTAGTATTTGTATTGTTATTATTTACGTAGTTATGTACGGACGATTGTATTATTTGTAAGGTTATGTCACAAAACATCTACTGTATATATATTAATGAGTTTATTTAATGTAAGAACACATAATTAATATAATTTATTATTACCTGTATATATGATGTATAATCCAATGTAACATTGTGCAACACATTGTAATGTCCAGAATAACTTATCTTTGGCACTACAGTCGAGCCGCTGGCTGTCCGGCCCTGACGTTTCTCAGACAGTGTTGCCGATTTTGAACCATACGATATAAACAAACACACACACCTAAAATATTTCACGTATACGTAGATCAGATTCTGTGTTAATGCGACGGAAATGTGTGAAAATTACCTCTAATATATTGAAAACCAACACTAGTGTAATCATAATAATAAAACGTTCCAATTAAAATTAACTGCACTCCAAAACAGCGTAAATATAACAAAACATTCCAGTCGAAGTTATGCACATTCCAAGAACAGCGTAAAGATAATAACAAAACACTGCAGTCAAAATTAAGCACACTCGGAGAATATAATAATTGTAACTCAAAAACAGTAGGCTATAGACGTAATATAAAATAACAACATGAAAACCGAACTGTGTGAATAGTATCACCGTAATTTTAATAAGTCAGAATTTAAAAAACCTGAAAATAGTACCAACGTGGCAATAAAAACGTCACTGCTACAATAAAACTTCAACATGCTCATAGAATAGTAGTGTCGAAATAATAAAATATTGTAATGAAATGAAACAAATTATGTACTCACAGGGACTAATCCAAAGGGAATACGCCACACTCTCCGAAAATATCGGTGTCTTCGTCCTTGTCACTAATATTACTGGAGTCACTGCTATCATCCTCAGCCAGGGAAATAAGTTCTTCCACTCGACATTCAACAATTCCATCAGCTTCTTTTGCCTTGTGTAAATCTTCCCAGGTGTGACTCACAACACTTTTCCACTTATCCGCTGTAACAAGTTTGACTGCCTCGTGCACTAAGCGTTCAACATCAGTCAGACGGAAAGATTTGTTATTTTCGGCAACATATCCTTTAACTTGTGCCCAAATTAACTCGATTGGATTAAAGTGGCAGTGGTAAGGAGGAAGCCTAATTACCCTATGACCCTGAGCCGTAGCGATGGAGTCCACTTCGTAGGTGCAAAATCTAGGCTTATGGAGTTTTACACTTTGTAGCCTTTGTCATTTCTGCAGATATCCCCGGTACATTATTTCCCACCAACCACTGAAGAATGATATCTTTTCTGTCTTTCATTGTCGGTGCTTTGTTTAGTTGCACAGAGTGATAGGGGGCATTGTCCATAACAATTACGGAATTGGGACTTATGTTTGGTAGCAAAGAATTTTTAAACCACGTTGTGAAAGTTATCCCATTCATTTCTTCGTGATAATCACGAATGCTCTTTGATCTGAAAAGCAGCATAGCTCCCGGAACAAATCCATTAATGCCACCTGCATGAAGCAAAATAAGCCTACTTCCCTTCCCAATAGGTGCTTTGAAAGTCCCTGCTACAGTTTCATCTGTCCAGGCCACCGTTTTAGAATCTCAGGCATTTACCCACGTTTCATCTAACCACACCACTCTATCAGGACTAATCTTCAGAATTTCCCTCAAAAATCTGCCTCGCCATGCTACAATTTCACTTCTCTCCATCGCAGCTTTTCTCCCTGAAAATTTCTTCCAACGAAAGCCAAGTTCTCTCAGTATTTTACTTAAACTGGTCTTTCCTCCACTGAATAAGCAAGATTCTTTCAAAGAGTCAAGTAATTTATCACGCGTGGGAAATTCCCTCCTCTTGTAATAACTATAAATATGTTGCCTTATCGCAACCTTTTGAAATGCATCTAGTGATGTCTTGGGACAATGTTTTGGTCTTCGTTTTTCAGGAGTACGCAGCACTTCAGAAGGTGTATTAAGATCCACTGGACACTTTTCTTTCGTAACACTGTTCACGGTTGTCCTACCTACTTTTAAAGCGTCACAAACTCGATCCACCACTTTTGTAACAGGAAGAAGAGGCCCACCGTTATCATGCTCTTTCTCAAAATATTCACGAAGCCGGTATATAAATTCACGGCTTTGGCTTTTATAACAACTGATTTTTTTCTTAGTCGTTTCCGATGATCCACTGGCCATGTCACAATAACAAAAACAAACGGCTTACACACACAGTGAACGCATACACTTCATGCAGGCTAGCGAGCAACTGAGGCCACGTGTTTCTCTTCAAAGCAGTGGCATCACCGCACTAACAGTACAAGAGAGTCATGGCGACATGAACGGTGATTGGTGCTTGCTGTTAAATCTTAAATCTGGCGCGCCAGTGACGTCAGGCATTGCAAACCGTGACGATTATTCTACCACTAGCAGAACTCTTAGTATTCTTTGTGGTAACATAACTTTAATTAAAACAATAATATCAAATCGACGAGGGGTGTAGGTTTCAATGATTTAATATTAAAATCATACGGCACATTGTAAATTTATAATAGTGTTTTCAAGGTTATATGTATAGTTTTAAATCGCCGCAGGTTGGCAATACTATTCTCTACTCTTATTTTTTCTTTTCATCACAATCTGTCAGGGCCGGACAGCCAGCGGCTGGACTGTAGATACAGTAGTTATAGAAACTTCTTTACATTGTAACTAGGCAATTTGAGACTCAAATTTACGAGAAAAACATGTTAAGTCATATCCTTCTAGAAGCCTAGCTAGCCAACGTGTATAGAGAGGCAGTCTTGTGAGTGAGAGTGGAGTTGTTTTAATGAGACTTGTGTGGAAGTCATGTTAGCGAGTGTTTTTAAAGTACGGGAATTGGTTTTGTTGGGTTAGTAGTTGACATGCATCTGTTGCAGTCTTCTTACTCTTCATGATAGGCAGTTGTTCAAAATGGTGGTTTATTGATGTGTGTAATGTGTAAATAAAAACAGTGTACACAAGTGATACCATTTTGTGTGCATCTTTGTGGATACTTCAAGGAAAATGAAAACTTTGCCTTCAATTTCACCAAATACGAGACCAAACACTGCAAAACAATATTAGATGATAATAACAAGCCTCTTGCCTTCTATTAGAAAAGTGAAGAGTATGCCTTTATAACAACTAAATACTATGGCAGTCTACAGTAGAATGTTATATAGAGCTGTTGCTAAGTGGTAAATGATTTCATTTTGCTATATCTTACATTGGCCGTCAAAATTGTTTGTAAATAATGATTATATACAATAATGTTTGACAGAGTAGGGTGCATGGCTCTTGTAAGATCTTGGATCAACTTATAGGGTAATTAATCTATTCAGCCTTTTATTACAAGCATGTAACTGTCATATAAATAGATTTTTTATAAATGCATTTTCTGCCATCATATCCCCTTAATATCACATCACACAAAACGCAGTTTTTTATTTTGTAGATTAAGATCTACAAAACTTTGGTAGAAACGCCTGTCAAAATAGTTGCAAATGAGTTTTTCATCTTTGTTTTTCATTGTCTACATGGATCTACATCACAAGAAATAAAAGAATGGGTCTACTTTGATGCTCTCAGTAGGCCTAGGCCTATGTGTTATTAATAAGTTATACGTAACAGACATTACTGAAAATGATTGCTGGTGCAAAACAGATATGATCAATGGCAGGAGAGAACTTGGAATGAGGAGATAAAAGCTAAGTTACAAAGGTATAAGGTGGCAGGGAGGGATTCAGTTAGGTAGAACTGTAGTAAGCAGTTTGTCCTATGGGGACGACTTGGTCTTCTGAAACCGGGCAACTTGAAAAGAGATGTAATGAGTATGGAATGAAGATTAGTCTTTTCAAGACTAAAGTGATGGCAGTAGGGAAGACACCTAAAAGAGAACTGAATGTCAGGTTGGGAATCCAAAATTGGAACAGATAGATAATTTCAAGTAGGTATTTAGGATGTGTATTCTCTCAGGACGGCAGTATAATAAGCAACAATGAATATAGGTGCAGCAAATAGAGTGCAATGAGCTTGCATATGCGAACAACAGTATTCTGTAAGAAGGCAGTCAGCTTCTGGACAAAACTACTAATACACCGGTCTGTTTTCAGGCCACCTGTGCTGTACAACTGTTTACTACATACACACAGAAAGGACTTACTAGCAATATTTCAAAATACTCCTTTTTTTGTTAACCATGCATGTTCTACCACATAAAATATAGGCCTACACATTAAGATGTAATAATGTTATTACCTAATACAGTAAAACCTCGTTAATTCGAAGTGGTTGGGACTCAAAAATTGGACTTCGAATTACGTGATTTTGAATTAACCGCCAATTCGCAATTCAGAAGTACCAACCCTTGCCGCGTTACAAAATATTCTGTGGCCTGTTACTGCATGCAGTTAACCTTGATTCACAGTTTATACCCTTCATATGCCATGAAAAAAGAACTATTTCCAAAATGTATCCAAGAAGGTGCATTTAGAGTATTCAAGTAATGCACTCGGATATCTCACTGGCAAACATAACCTCACGCAACGAAAGAAAGAAGAAAAAAAAAGCATGATTCAAAGACGAGGAGAAATCTATGCTGGCTCCAATGTGCAAGTGCTTTATTAAGCCTAATTGAATTACTATACTTTACGCATTTTAGATGCCTTGTATTTACAAAGGAAGTACCCGATGCCTTTAAAATCTAACTTTTCTACGACTATATCCTTGTACGATTTCCCGCCATGGCACTTCTCTCTTACTTCAGAAATGTAAACACTTACCGCGTCACAAAGTATTCTAAGACCCATTAATACATGCAATCACCTCGATTCACAGTTTAAACCTTTCAAATGCCATGGAAAAAACTATTTCCGAAATGTATCCAACAAGGTGCATTTACAATGTTCAAATAATGCACTTGGATAAATCCCTGACAAACATAACCTCACGCAACGAAAGAAAAAAAATCACACAATTCAAAGACGAGGATAAATTATGCCGGTCCCTCTGTGCAAATGCATTATTTTTTGGATTTCTGTACTCTTTGCAATTTTATATGCTTTGTACTGCCATGGAAAGTGCCCGACGCCCTTAAAACATTGTGGTTTATTGAACTTTCCTATGACGAGGGGATAAAGTTTCTCGCTTCCATCCCACGTGAATTGCAACGTACTACAATGACCCATTTAAAACCATAAGACCGTTTGGGCTTGCATTAAAATAAAGCAATGCAGTTTCACCGGCAATGTCTGTATTGTTCGGTGCCTACGAATTTATTATCTGAGCTACGCTTTTTCAACTGTCGGCATCGCCAGTGTTTGCGGATTCTGTTTTTCTGCACACTGCCTGTTGCGTGATATTATGGCGTCCCTTAAAAGGTTGAATACAAAAGAATTCCGATTTCATTCAACTTAACAATCATGAAGCGCACTGTAGACCCACCGAAGCGAGTGTAAGTGCGGAAAGCTACCCTTCCACGTTCCGGAAAGCGCGTTCTATTATGATGCGGAGCGGATAAATTCGTGTTGAAATTACTCTGTAACATACTATTTTAAAATGTACAGGCAGTTTCGAATTAAAAGTCTGAATTTCGGTAATGGGGCCGACATTGTACTTCGAATTACGAATTATCCGTATTTCGAATTAAACAATTTAAATAACATGCAAAACTGTATGTTTCCGGGAACGAGAGCTTCTTCGAATTAGGCGGGATTTTGAATTAACCGATTTTGAATTATCGAGGTTCTACTGTAATTAATAAAAATTGGAGGTAAGGTTACTTGCCCATCAGGCGCTAATATATTATATAACTCACTGAGGACTCCAACAAATGTTGATAAGGAAAACAGATTTACTTAAAAAGGTAGAACATTTCTGAAGGACATAAATTTTATTAGATTTTTTAAATTTAACATTGTATACAACAGTTCCTGAACTTCAACTCTGAAAACACTTCGACTTAGTTCACTCAGTCTTTCCGTGTCATCAGGAGACATTCTAAAAATAACATTGATTATGTTTTCTTTTCAGTTTCTTTTCTACTTAACACATCACTGTCACTTTCACATTTCCTTTTGTTTTGAACTGCTGGCAGAGCTTCTTGTAGGAGAAGAAGTCACTGGACTGGAAGTTGAAGTCCCTTCAATACTATCTGAACTGCAGGAGTTAGATTCCTCCAGCACAAATTCTATTTTTGCCTCCTCCATTTCAGCTTGGTGAAAAGGCTCTCCTACACCAGGTGCGACTTCCATAGGTGTGTTTGTTATAGAACTGAAAAAAAAAAAATTATTAATGCAAGTCTTCTAAATGGAGCTAAATTTTAGTCTGCACACAAGCCTTCTGTTTGAGAAATTATTTTATTACGACGACTGTTAGGTTAGCTTTTATTATATTAGTTCAGTTATATTTGATACATTAATGAACAAATGGGTAGAACTTCTGGCCTACAGACTGCATATTCCCCTCACTCTTTCACAACTAGAACACTCCTCTGTACTGTAGGCCTACAATTAAAAATAAATGTTACAGAATTGTACCTTCTTCCAGCAATGAAGGGTTCCAGAAAGTTGAGAGAATCGAGGTAGACCCATTTTTTGTTTCCTGTACAGCAGAACTGGGGGGCAGAGAGGCGGGGGCGGTATGTTTTCTTTCCAAGTTCGATGCCCTGCCCTGAGAATTTGCCATTTTTTTGCACAACTTTTTCCTGAAATAATGAATTACAATATTGTGACAAAGAAAATGTACATTTAGAACTTAATGGCATACACTTATTTGTCACTGAAGTGAATAATGTTGTTCATTTTATGAGGTACGAGTTGGAGGTTACGTAAACACTGCTTATGTTTTCCAAACATTTCCTCAATTAACTCATGAGAACAATAATTACTACACCCTTCTCCTAGTGTAACTTTCTTTCCAAATCTATTCCGTATAATATATTTTATCAATAATTAATCTAACACTACTCATAACATACGGTAAACATAATAAAGCTAATAATTACTTACCAGTTTTCGTCGTAATTCTCGATGCTATAGGATGCCACACAAAATACACGGTCTCCCTATTACTGTATCCAGGTAGTCTAGGATTAAACAACACTTTGTTTTCATACACCAGGCAAATTAATGTTTCGATTTCATCAACAGACCACAATGCTACGTCCGCCATTATCGATCGACTGCCACTGAAAACGGAAACGCTTGTTTTCACAAACCAGTCGATCTTCACCGCTCGTGGTTGATCGCTGACGATCGATGCTGTGTGACTGATAAGACTGCCCTCTGTAGGTTTAATTCATCAGTTAGTTGATTGCAGGCGTTCGATCGATCCAGTGTAACAGCCCATTTAGGTTTACCGACTAAATATTCAGATATATTCAGATTAAGATAACATGCATTCTAAACAACAAAACATTCATGGAAAGTGAAATAAATAAAAAGGAAGGAGAAACTAACCAAGGTTCTGTAGCAGCCTCCCGCACCTTTCTTCTTGCTTTCTGGGGTTTATTAGTCAAGAGAATATCTCGACGCCATTCTGAGCCATACAATTTGTTCAAAATATTTTCAGTTGACGTGCCTCCAATATCACTATCAGGAGTAATACTACCTTTAGTTTGAGCTTCAACTAAATCAGAAATTTTGCCTTTGTGTTTACCAGGATTATATTCTCGAGTTGTCTGGGAGGATGGAGATACCTCATTATCAGAAGAAACATTACTTGGAGAAAGTTTATTCAACCACTTTTCTATATCATTATACCTAGAAGTTGAAAGAAAGTTATTGGACGCTTTCAGTTTTGGGATGGGGGTAGTAAGGTCTCTAGACTGAAGACTACTCTGTAAGACGTCCTCCTCACTTGTCAAGCTTGATGAGGTCTCCAAGACCACAGTTCTTTCCTTACGAGATACAACAGGTGGAACACTCTCCTCACTGTCAGAAGTGAGGATGCAGGTCCTGTTCTGACGCCACTGAGTGCCAGGGGTAAACGCAGGCCTAATGTCACTACCACTGGTTTCAGATATGACAATAACACTGTCATCATCACTCATATCCTTGTCACTCACTTTTTTCAGAGAATCTTCCAGAGATTTCTGAAGTTTCATTCCCTGTTCAAGCAAGGCAGAATATATCTCCTTACCACTACCCTTATCCTTAGGACTAAAGTTTTCAATTAATGACAAATTCACAACAACATCACTAGTCTTGGGAGATTTCCTTGACTGTGAACACTGCTTGGGGCTACATGAGTTTTCTTTTCCTTGTTCACTACACGATCTCTTCTTGCTGGATGCATGTCTTGAGTTATTTTTAGCTTGTACATTATTGTAGACGTTCCTCAAACTTGAGGGCGAATCCTGCTTTTCACAGAAGGGTTTATTTTTGCTGTTGTTCAGACATAGCCTTTTTGTCTTCAATTTTGGAATTTCTGAAAAATAAAGAGAGAAAAGATACAAATGCATTATTTTATACCTTAATTTAATATTACAATGATTACGAATTAAATATTTCATGCAGACACATTTGTAGCACTTCATTTCTCAGAACCAAATATTGCTAAAAACTATGCCAACTGTGTATGAGCTGTTATACTGTCACAACAGGTACTTCTGACTGGCGATTTTGAATGTATTTTTTGATACATTTGAGAATCGAGCCTGATGACGGAATGACACAGGAGACGAAAAGTAAAACACATTTTCTACACAGCAGTAATGACCAATATTTTACAAGAAACAAGAGTGAAATGAAACAGTGCACTGAATAATTTACCACAATATGGTGCATTTTGAGTCTACTCACAGAATCATGGCCTGTAAGTAGCATAATGGGTAATCTCTAGAGATTTCGATGATGATGATTGTTGTTTTTAAGGGGCCTAACATCGAAGGTCATCGGCCCTCTAGAGATTTCAAGCTGGCCAATAAGTAAATGTTCAGTAATTTTTGTGAATGTTTAACATCTCTTCAACTGCTATCAGATTTAAGATGTGACAGTGAATCGTTCCACCTATCTAGCCCAGTCCCAACTTTCTTTTTTGTTTGTAGTAACTATCAAAGACAACTCTCTAGTTTCCTCCACCAAACTAAATTTTTGAACACAGTAAAAATAATTACTGCTCAACAGTCTGATGCATTCTTCTTGCACAATACACAGCAATTTATCACCCAGCTGAACAAAAGACTCGTCCTTCATTTCAAGATACCCAGACGATATCATACTTACTGAGTCTTCAATTCATTCTGGTCAGAAAAGTTCACTTGAACTATTTCTGCAAATTCAACCTCTATCTAAATTAGTTTGTTACTTTCCTTTTGTCTCAATCTCATCCTTGGCTTTGACGATTGGGGTACACATATTATTAGTAACATCATTCCTTATCTAGCCAGTCCCTATGATGAATATTGTCAAGAGTTGCTTATACTCAGTTGGTGTGAGAATTTCAATAAGCTTGACGGACTTATCTGTAACAGCACTTTCTGGCCCAATGAGAAAAAGCAACGGGGAAACTACCTCACTCCTCATTTCCCTAGTATGTCCCTTCAGTGACACTACGTATGAAAGATGATGGTGTATATGTGTATTCTTCGATGATGTAATAACTCTCTGCTCTTGAACTCCACAATCACACTTCAGGGAATCGAGTATGTCCCACTTGTGAAGCAATATGTTACATTTCCCATGGGCTGTTTGTACGAGGTTCAATGGGCACCACATGGCTCTTGGCAACTGGAAGAGGTCTTTGAGTAAGGTCATCTACTTGGATTTGCAACTCTGAGCACAAGAGATGAACACCTAACCAATTGTGCTACTCAGCTAGTCTAAAATAATACGATTTACTTGCATTTATCTATATATTAAAAAAATTGATGAAAACTAAAGTCAGTCAGTACGGCCATTCTATCCGGTCGATTTCCTTCATTTTTTTTAAAACTGAAAGGTATCCATGCACAGATTTGTCATCAGGCACTATAAATCACCTAACCTTCGCCATATTCAAAATTTTTATGAAAACTAAAGTCAGTCAGTCCGGCCATTCTATCCGGTCAATTTCCTTAAATTTTTTTTAACTGAAAGATATCCATGCACAGATTTGTTATCAGGTACTATAAATCACTTAACTTCCGCCTTCCTCAAATTATTTGATTTTTTCAATTTTTGTCTCTTTGAAGCTATCTTATCTTTGGTTCTAATTGAAGTACGGGGTTAGTTTTGGCCTAAGAACACTAAATGGATCGAGCTCTTTCATTTCAGCGCTTAACTATTCAAATTGGTTGAATCTGAGGAAAGTTATGAGTGCAGATTCAATTTGACGTCCCGTTTCTTCAACATTTTTTTCTCATTGAAGCAATTAAATCTTTCATTCTAATTGAGGTACGCAGTTCGTTTTGGTCTAAAAACACTCAGTGGATCAAGTGCTTTCTTTTCAGGTAATAACTACTTAAATTGGTAGATTCTGAGAAAAGTTATGAGTACATTTGTCTCCATGACGAAGATCTTTCAAGGACTTTTCAACAATTCAGCTCGTAGTGTTGTTCCAGGGAACGTTTAATTCAATTTCTTTGTGTGATTTTCAAGTGTTTTGCTGACATAATCTATATATTAAAAAAATTTATGAAAACTAAAGTCAGTCAGTCCGGCCATTCTATCCAGTTGATTTCCTTCATTTTTTATTAACTGAAAGGTATTTGTGCACAGATTTGTCATAAGGTACTATAAATCACTTAACTTCCGCCTTCCTCAAATTATTTCATTTTTTCAATTTTTTGTCTATTTGAAGCAATTTTATCTTTGGTTTTAATTGAGGTACGGAGTTCGTTTTGGCCTAAGAACACTCAGTGGATAAAGCTCTTTCATTTCAGCTCTTAACTATTCAAACTGGTTGAATCTGACGAAAGTTATGAGTGCACATTCAATGTGACGTCTCATTTCTTCAACATTTTTTCTCATTGAAGCAATCATATCTTTCGTTCTAATTGAGGTACACAGTTCGTTTTGGTCTAACAACACTCAGTGGATCAAGCACTTTCGTTTGAGGTAATAACTACTTAAATTGGTAGATTCTGAGAAAAGTTATGAGTACATTTGTCTCCATGACGAAGATCTTTCAAGGACTTTTCAACAGTTCGGCGCGTAGTGTTGTTCCAAGGAACGTTTAATTCATTTTCTTTGTGTGATGTATTTTCAAGCATTTTGCTGACATAATATTACATTTTATTACCGCAGCACATCATGTGCTTTATTTCGTAAGTCGGAACTTTGCAAATACATCCGTGAGGAGGGTAACGAACAAGCGGGAAACTCCTAGTATTTCCATTAAAAGTCTCTCTAAAATTCCACTTATTGCTCCAACTTGTACGTTGTCTTTTATTTCAAAGTACAGTAAACATTGAGCACGTAGTCCTTCAAGTTTCAGTCTTTAATATTTTAATTTTTGTCTCCCTTGTGTACTGGAAATGTATTTTTTTTAAATAGTTGAAATTTTTTTGTAGGTGTCAACTATCTAAAGTTGCATATGAAATATAGAAAAGTGCACACACAGGCAGACTAAATTTTATTGACAAATATCTATGGCATTCAGCCAGGATACGGCTAGAAAAGAAGCCCTCACTACGTCGTTCCAGCCACCCTCAAACTGTCGATTTGGGCATTCATCGATGATGTAAGAAATAACCGTCTGCCTTCGGCTCCATAATCACACTTCAGGGAATGAAGTATGTTTCACTTATGAAGCGACACATTACATGTACCATGGCCTGTTTGTACGGGGATCAACAGGCACCACATGGCTCTTGGCAATTAATTCCTGGAAGAGGTAGAGTAAGGTCATCTAGTTGGATTTGGCAGAATCTGGGAATGGTTTCTCACAACGTCTACATTTGCTTGAACTGGAATGACGCCAGATGTGTCCAGCTCCATGGCTAAGTTCCTGGGTTCAATTCCCAGGTCGGGGATTTTAACCTCCACCGGTTAATTCCGATGTCTTGTGTGCCGTCTTCACCATAGGTAGGGCCCCATCCTCATAAATGCGCAGGTTGCCTATACGGTGTCAATTCGAACGACCTGCGCCTGGCTTCTTTGGAGCCCACAGACCATTAATTAATTACTCCAGTTATTTAATGATATCTTTAGCCCAAAACGGCTTCCTGGATTTCGGACAAATTTGGTGGATCACAATTTATTTATTTAATTAATTAGCTTATGGCTTTTTGGATAGATTCTGAGAAACTTAACTACATTCATCACTATATTATAAACAAACATCTAGTTCTTGAATGTCTCTGATGGAATTCGCGGTTGCCATCAGGAATTCCTC
Source organism: Anabrus simplex (assembly GCF_040414725.1). NCBI lineage: Eukaryota > Metazoa > Arthropoda > Insecta > Orthoptera > Tettigoniidae > Anabrus > Anabrus simplex. Next base: position 332,577,760 of record NC_090267.1, on the reverse strand, counting down.
ATACTACTCTCCTCCGTAAGCTTTATATCTGCAGTCTTCCCTAATATGTTGGTCTGCTATGGTGCGCCGTAGTCACATGCAGGTGAGGATTGCACTTCCCACTTGAAGAGTGAGTCTCCACATCTTCCATGCCCTGTTCTCAACCGATTGAGTGTTGTCCATACCATGCGCGGTAGATCAAACCCAGGGACCGTCTCAGAGATGCAAGGTAACAGGCAACATGTTTCTGGAGCATTTGGAAGCAATTCTCTTCTCCAGGGACCAATGATGTTAAATATAGTGGGATTATTTCCAAGCGTGAGAAGAGGATGTCTTGAATGAAGTCTTGATTCTGAGGTCAGGAATATCAGAATGCAGTGGTAGTTCTGGGTTTGCTAAGATCTTATTGTATTCCCTAATCAATGTTTTTCTTCTTCTTATTCTTCGAAGATTTGGGGGTGTTATGTGACTTAGGATAGGCAGCCAGATGGTGGGTGTAGAACTGATTGTTCCTGAAATGACACACACAATAATATTAAGTTGGATGTCAATTTTGTTTACAAGGGCACTGTTCAACCATACTGGTGCACAATAGCCGCTGCAGAGTATACCAGGCTCAATGCAGAAGTCCGCAGAGTGGATCACAAAATATTGAAAAGACTACCAGGAGCCTGAAGCCAACACAAATTGTACTTCCTTTATTCATGTGCAGCTACTTGCTGTCTTCTAAGCTGTGGTGGAGGAATACAGGCCAGCACATATAATCAGGCCACAGCTATTGATACTATGTTGTCTGTTAAGATCCTCAGGGTCTTGCTGAGTATCAATTTTGAAATGAAGTGACTTGTAATTTACAGTTACAGTACTTTGTTTGTGGATAGTTGTGAAACTGTGCTGTGGATTCTTCTTTGTTGTTAATTTATACATAAATAATTTTGCTATGGAATTTGCTTAGATATCCTCTCACAAATTACGAGAAATAAACAGACATAATAGAGTGGATGTTGTAAGATTAGTCTAAAATCTTCTATCAGTGAAAAAACAATTTCTGAAAATTCCCCATGAGGCAACTGTTACTGTAGGTCCAACTTCAGTGTTACCCATGCAGAGAGCAACTGACGGGATGGAATATATGTGGGAATACAGTAGTTTCTCGTTGAGTACACGGCAGCTGACTGGCTAGAATGCAGGCGATTCTTCCAAAGGAAACTACTTTCCTTCTGAGAACTGATAAGGACCAAGCTAGGTTGCAAAGCCTGGACCTATCACAACACATTGCCAACTTATGATACATGTGAACATGAAAACTTCTGGTCAAGACCAAGAGGGACTACCTTTGAACAGGAAATTTACTGTTCTCAATTCCATTTTTTTCTTCTTCAACCTCTTCTTCACAGTCAAATTAAGAAGTGTTCATTTACCTTTGAAGTGACAAATAATATGTTTGCAAGACTTAAAACTTCATACAAGAAAGAATATTTTACATATTTATAATCTACAAATATGATCTGTAAATAAAGAGGTATCAATAATCAAGTCTCTAATTTCTTTTTATTTTCCCCAAGATTCTTCTTCTTGTGCTTTCTCCTCACAAAAGGTTGGTGACCATCGCAGAGTAATTATTACTATTTCATCCTTCTCATATCAAGGTTGTCACATCACAGATCCGAACCACTGTTGGAAGTTCTACGTCAAGGTAATCTTCTTCACCCTTGTCTACATTGCCTTTTATCACGGGTAGTAACAGGATCGAGAAGATATAACTGAAATAGACAGCCTTCTTATGTTTTGAGAGTGTTAGGACCTTGCACGATTTCCCAACACATCAAAGTAACTTCTCACTGATGATCCAGTTCACAAATGGAATCTTCACGATTCTGTGATAAATCTATACTTCACAAGAATGCAGCCAGTTCACTGATGAAAGCATTAATATTCAGCCTTCCGCACCGTAAAGTACTACTGATAACACAAATTCAACGACAAGCCAAGAAGAATTTCAAATCAGAAGTCAAGGTGTTTCAACTTCAGATACACAACCCTTGCAAAGCCGATTCTGATTTTGATTCCTACATTTGGTTCCCATTGTTGTGTAATTAAGTATCCTAGATACCTGAAATGTGCGCCTTTTAAATGGCCTTTCTGTCCAGGGAGATAACAGCATTATTTCCTACTCGGAAGTAACTGTGAATTTTGTTCTCTGAATGTTAATTTTAAGATGGTGGAGCTTGATACCTGCATGAACTTTATTAAAGGTGATTCAAAACATAGCTTCCAAGAATAAGTTCAAAAGGATTGGAGACAATACATCCTTGTCTCACAAATTTTTACATCTTGATGTCTTAAGTAACATGATCTCCAATTTTAATGATCACTTGTTTCATGGGGACAAACATCTAGGTAATCAGCCTCCTCCAATTTTGATGGGAACTGACCGATTCCCACATAGCTTCACAAACCTAGTATGTAGTATGTTTCACCTGAAATAAGGGTAACACTGCCAATAGCTTTCTCATAACCCATGAAACAAACAAAGGCAATATGCTGAGGGACAAGACATTTTTTGAACATTTAAACAATTCTTTGAACCTTGTACAGACAGCGTCCCTAGTACTAAAACCTTTTCAAATCCTAAACTGGGTTTCACTGCCATTTTCCTTTATCTTCTCCATAAATGATAGTGCAGGATTCTTAAACACATTTTGAAAGTGTGACTCGGAAATTCTCTATCTCTACCGCAATCACTACGTCATTCAAAATTTAACTTCCTTGGCAGGTGGATTTCAGCCAGTGGTCAGGGATATTTCCAGTGCTATAAAAGTGGTTGAATAGCTTCAAAAGGAAACTGTCATTAATATACACTAGTCTAAGTAGATCTGAGTTTGGTGCTCTGATCCAATGGCTTTGCCAGGTTTTGCTTGGTGAAGGCTTTCTCCACCTTTATTTCTGTTGTTGAGGATATTTGAGAGTCTCAACCCATGTCTCAGCAGACAATTTTGGATCTGTGCTGTGCATTATTCTGCTTTGTAGTTAATCTATATATATCTATTCTGTCATTCACCACAACATTGAGAACACAATGTTTCAGCAGCTGAAATTGACAACAGATATGGATTATTATCTCTCCTCTACAAGAAAAATACAGCAAAACTCTCACAAGTATGAGTTTTGTACTTTATAAAGAAAATTATGTTTCTCCAAGTGAAGTCATTGTGCAGTTTTCGCCATGCTGACGTGTACATCTTCGCCTACTGTAATGAGGGCGAACTATGTCCGTCCACAGTTTATTTTATATGGAATGTACGTGGCCTTATCTTTGGTGTTCGTGGGACTTAAGTGGATGAAGGCAGATGGCGACACATACTGCAATGAATTTGCTTGCTGAAGCAGTTTTGTACCCGTCACCATATCAGCAATACCATCAGTGCCAGCCAACGGGAACAAAATAAGAAAGAACACATCACACAATTGCTGTCAAAGTTGAAGCACACAGACACGCGCGAATGCCATATTACACGAGCCAAAACATTATAACTGTCTGCTCTCTATAATTCATCAATTTATGGCGTTCAAAGCAAATATGGGACTTCCGTATTATGATTCGAGTTTAATGAGATGTTGAAAGGAGTTGCAATAAAAATGAGGACTTGCACTTACAAAAGAAAATCAGAAATTTACATATACATGACAGGAATGTGAAAACAACAATCAAATAAGCTGTAGATGTTTTGAACCTCTTCAAATGACTAAGAGCCAGAGGCAACAGGATTTTATATTCTCGCTGTTTACGACTCCTGTTCAGTTTGTTTTAAAGTATTCTACCTACTGGCCAAAAATGAGGATTTTAAAATTAAAAATAGTGTAAATTGCTGGAGATCCCAGCTATAATAAAATGTTTTTCAACTCAGCAATGGAGAACTAGGCCAAAATGGTATTACTGAGACTTCACAAAGCCTGACTTCAAAACATATTGTACAATATATGTTTGGATTTTCTTCACAGCATAATGAGAATTAAAATTCTTCTTCCCAACATAGCAGAACGAGTTTACATAATTAACCAATAGGTTCTGAACATTTTTAAGGATGATATAATAATGTACAGTTGTTCGTAAAAGAATAACTGCATGGTATTGAACAAGCTCATTGCAGTTCCACTTCTCTCCGTAATGACTGAACATTGCCGGTATCAACAGGGTTTGGTCTACAAGAGAGGTGAATTATACATTAAAATTAAGTGCGATAAAATATTCAATGTGGGGAACATAATAATACCATGAGCCCATTTTTACGTTTCTGTGGTGGTGAGGTGTGATTACATATTAGAATCAACTCCGTATAATAAGACAAAGTTTCTGAACTTCCTTCATGTCACCTAACAATTTAGGCAAATGTTGAATGCGTTGTAATATTCTTCTTTACAATCTAAATATTGATATTGGTTTGTGCAATGGAATGAGATTGACTGAGGTAAAGTTAGACAAAAATATTGTTCAATAGAAAATCTGATGGACTCAACTTCAGGAAGCAAGTGATTTATTCCAAGAATAGGATGGAAATAAGTATTTTGTTCTGTCTTCAGGATCCATGTGATCATCCGCAAGTGCGGTCAGTTGTCTTTATTTGAGATAAATGTACAGAGTTATTCATCTCAAAAAACTCTTGTAACGTTCAAGATATCAACATTCTCTTTTCACTCTCAGTAATGGTACGGAGGAGCTCATAATCAAACTTACCAAAGTACTTTTTCATGGCATCAATATCTTCTGAGATACTGGCACTAACTTTGTTTTTTTTTTTTAATGGAACTACATTGTTTTCTATACACAGCCTTAAAACCTACTAACACTATAAATTCAGCACCGTGATTATTTTGAAAATCAGACAGGTACGTCTCGACAAAATGCAACTTATTCAAATGTGCTTCATTTGCCAGCTGGAGACTGCCCAAAATACGTGCTATGTATGAAACATAAGCTAGCTGTTGACATACAGAGGTGCTTCACCTTCGTCTGAGAGATAGGTATTTTCTCTACTGTGCTCATAAATACACTATGACAAAATGTAGGATTCAACACCTTTAATATTGTACCGAGAGGTACACCTCAACTCTGCACATTCAAAAGAAGCGCCTCAAAGAACTCGATCTATTAAACAAAACGTGAAACAGCTACTGCATGAAGTTGGGACATTAATCAGAAGATGTCACTACTAAATAACTGAGAAGTTTATCATTTCTAAGTTTCCTAAATGGATTGGATTTATTTTGTTTTGGTGTACATCAAGAAGTTTGAACTTTTCTCCATAGATGTTTCTACAAAAACTGAGGTCTCGCACTCTGGTGCAAGGTGGAATAATTTGTTATTGAAAGAAATTTTGTGTTTATACGTTTTACCTAGGAAATTAACTTTTTTTTTAAACACATATATTTCAAGGTTTGCAACACTTCCTTCTCTTCCCGCTTGCTTTGGTGTCTGGCCAATCAAATTTTTATGTAATTATTTTTCCGCCTATCACAGGCTTCTTGTTGGTTTTTAGGTGTAACTTTTAATTCTGCCATTAAAATTGAGAGGGTTTGTCCGGATTAGTCCAGAATCCTCTCGAATAATCCCCTCGAGTATATATTGAAAATTCGATCGATCAATCATATAGCTATTGATATTATTGGTTACTTCACATTCGAGATCACACTTTAGTAACTTTTCATTACAATTTATTCCTGCCCTAGATTAAAGTTATAAAAACTCAAAAATGTGTTTCTATTACACGGATAAATACGGTATGCCAATTTAATCTGGCAGAAGAACTAATTTCCAGATTTTTTCCTGAATTCCCTGACATTTCCAGGTTTTCCCATTATTTATTGAATTCCCTGACATTTCCCTGTTTCCCAGGTTTTCCATATGGGTGGACACCCTGTTGCAGTACTGTAGTTTTTTATTACCTGTCTTTCGGGCTCTTAGTTAATTTATTTTGTGTGTGTTTTAAAATTTTTTCTTTTGTTTGCGTGCACATGCGCGAGAACGGAGAGTGGTGTCTACCTATCCGTTTGTGTCTGTGTGTTTGTGGGTTTTAAGACCATATACAATAGAGGGAAATTTGACTGATCCACCTTTTTTTTTTTCAATACATAATATGTTGTTAATATGAAGTGCATCACCAAGGCATGCTTGGTGCGGCACAACTTTGTTACAAAAACGAAACATGGACACCATTATCCGCTGAAGCAGGTTGCATGAACAAAGATATAAAAGTATGTAGTACATATAATAGACCCTTAGTAATAAGTGACATTAATAGGATGAAGTAAAAATACAAGGCTTAAAAGAATATAAACAAGTTATGTGCTTGTTGGTCAAAATATAAAATGAAAGGGAAGATATTAACAAATGTTTAAAGACTTGATCACTTTGGAATGGCAAGGTGTGACAATGGGAAACCATGGAAAACCATCTTCAGGGCTGCCGACAGTGGGGTTAGAACCCACTATCTCCCGAATACTGGATAATGGCCGCACTTAAGCGATTGCAGCTATCGAGCTTGGTGTACAAAATTCAAAGAAAAAAATGTCAGGATGGAAAGGGCTATATATCACCAATGCTGGAATCCCACGTCCTTCCCTTAGAAGAAACTTGCTTTTAAAAACAAACACAGAGGAATGATGATGATTGTTGTTTAAAGGAGCCTAACATCGAGGTCATCGGCCCCTATTGGTACAAAATGAGATGAAATGAAATGACAAATTAAAAGTCCAAAATCCTCCACTGACCAAAATTCAAAAAGTGAGGATGAAGAGTGAATGGATGGATATGAAATTGAAACGATCAGTAGAACCAACTCCTAGTGCCCCACATGCACAGAAGCTGGCATAAAACAATAGTATTACCGACCAAGGGACTACTTCTATAGCACGATACTGAATCAACGATGCTTGTAGTCGAAAGGAGTCCTAAATCCAAGCCATCGGCCCCTCATAATGGTACTAATCGCTAGAAAAGTAGAACCATGGGGTTTGTCATGTTGCGGTACTAATCAAAAGTAGCGCAGACTCGCGGTATTCCACATATTATGGTACTACTCACAGGTAATGAAATTCGCACATGTATTACAGACTTGCAGTGTATCGCAGATTGCGGCACCATTTACAGGCAACACAAACCTATGGTGTTCATCACGTAAGTGTACTAACCACAGGGACGCGTACAATCCCGTGGTGTTCCTTATATAGCGGGTACTAATCATAGGAAAGCCAGAACCATGGGTTCCCTCCTCCCATGGTGTCACTCATAGAGTGTTATTAATCACAGGTACTGTAAAAGCCGACGCGCTCTCGTTTGCTACTAATCAAAAACCTATTACGTACCTAACATACTGGTACTACGCGCAAGTAAAAGCGACCCATGGTGTTCCCCGCATGGTGGTACTAATCACAAGTAGTTTCATGGTTCTAATATAATTATCCCTTGGTCACCCCTTTTAGTCGCCCCTTACGACAGGCAGGGATACCATGGGTGAATTCTTCGTCTACGTCCCCCACCCACAAGGGGTTGTGTGCTTAGTCCTCAAGAGGTATTTTATTTCCCTCAAGTCTGCCAGCAAGCCACATGAGAGTATCACTTTTCCCCCTGCTACGCCAGCGTAGTAGGTTCATGGACTGAAGGAGCCATCAAGAAATCCAAGATAGCCAAGGCAATAGATTTGGATGATATGAGAGTGGAGCAGATTAAACACTTTGGTACCAGGGCGAAGGAGTGGATTGTTTTTCTTCAGTAACTGCCTTAGGAGTAAACACCAAAAGTCTGGAGAAAGACCCTCAGTAATTGCCATCTTGAAACCAGGTAAAGATGCATCAGATGCCAAGAACTATAGGTCGATATCATTGTTGTGTCTGGTTTCTTTGAGATTTGAGAGGATCCTGCTTGAGTGCATGATTCTGAGGGTAGAATATCTTATTCCTGAACAAGCAGGTTTGAGACTGGGTAGGAACTGCACATCACAGGTCCTAAATCTAACCCACTACATTGAGGGTGGATTCAAGAAATGCATGATAACTGGCGTGGCCTTCTGGGACCTTACTGCGGCGTATGATGCGGTGTACGACACATAACAAAGGACTATGGTTTCTCAAAGTCAGTGAAACTCTTACAGAACCGCAGGTGTAAACAACAACAGTACTAGTACGGAAAGTGTACGGCAGATGTCGCACAGCGATGCATAAGCGATTCATCGTTTGTGTTTCACAGGTTGTCAATACGAATCTTAAAGATACCCGAGGTCGACTGATTCAGCACTAGGGTATCCATGTATCGCTAAAAGGTGCGCATACTATACCTCTAATGAATATAATTTACAAAGAATTCTGAACCTTTTGTTATGATGAGATATCTTTGTTTCATCTCAGATGTGTTTATTTCCTGAACCATTCTTTGAAATCTTGTGTTTGGTCTGAATCATATTATTCAAGAATTGAAGTATTATCTGCGCACTTTTTAGTGATAGATTTTTGTACTCATTGGAGAAGTAAGAAGAGTTCCGTTAATACTGCCAACTGAATGGAAATGAAATCTGAATTGAATCGATAATATGATCGATCGATATGAATTTTATAAACCTTTATTTTTTTAAGCAAACAACTCTGTCACACACACAATATATAATACTATATAACATTTCCCGTTGCGAAACGTGTTCCTAGCATGAATTCTATAGTTTGGCTTTGCTGTGTAAACAACAACAGTACGAGTACTTAAAGTGTACGCCAGATGTCGCACAGCGATGATAAGCGATTCTTAGTTTGTGTTTCAAAGGTTGCCAATACGAATCTCGAAAATAACCGAAGTCGACCACTTCAGCACTAGGGTGTAAATCTATCACTAAAAAGTGCGCGGATAATAGTTAGGGAAGATTAAGAGAAAATATCAATTCTTCATTTTGAATCAACACAACACAACACAAACTGTCAAACTTCTCCTGTATGAAATAGATTCAACACTAAGAATGCCCAAAAGAAAACATTATGCACTCTAAAAAGCTGTAGATCTTATTGACAGAAAACAACTAATATAACACATCAAAGACATGATTCGTAACACTCACCACCTCGGTACAGCAACAGAAGATTATGCTAGTATATAAGGACATAATAGATGACGGAATAACAACGTCCAATACAATCAGACAGACAGGTTGTGATCGGCAAGGGGACCCCATCAGTCACTCTCTTTTTAATTCAGCCACAGTATCACCAATATGCTCCAAAATACAAAAGATATGACAATCCTGATGTACGTCGATATGATCTTAAGAGGCGCTAACAAAAATGAACTCCAATGTTACCCGTACCACGAAGGATACTGGTTATTGTATTTTCATTGTTGAGAATTTCTGACTTGTCACCTTGCCACATTCAATCTTAATTTCACACACTCGAAATTCATACGAATGGAGACGGTCACGCAAAAACAATACAATGAACTGCTGATATGTGATTCTATAGCAAAACCCATTTCCGAAATTCCTTTCGCTGCCGGTATGTAGGTTAGGATGCAACCAAAAACCCCAGCAATCGAGTAAGGCTGCCGGAATAACATTTAAAGATGCCAAGGTTATGATTAGGATGGCAATGTAACACTTTCGTAACCATACTCACTAGGAACGGGAATGTTTTCCTTATCTCCTCTTTTCGAAATTTTAGGACTGAAGGTCAAGAACGACCTCCTATTAGTTTCCATTGCAGATTAATATACTGGTCCAACCTGTAAGGAAAATAATTGCACATAGATTCAACAGTATAACGAAACCCGCTTGAACAATTCCATAAGAAATTTAAATACATACACACAACCACACTACCATCCTATACTACCCAAAACTGTTCTGCGAAGAGTTATCTCTCGATAACTAGGTCATCAAATACTACTTCAACCCAGCACTAACGGTAGTAAAATTATTGATCATAATCATTCTTACAACAAATTTGAAACAACAATAATTACAAATCACCCGTCATAAAGGCTCCACAGAGATGTTTGTAGTGGTACAGCTGAATTTTGTAAACAGCGATGCTACAGACCTCAGCAATGAACCAAGCAACCAACTTTACCGGAACATGATTGCGCTCAGACCAGAAATGCTGGGTCGATCTACGAATGATCGATCTTGGCTTTCGATTCTATTTCGAGAGAAATTTGGTAACCCTGCACAGCCGGGCCAATCAGAGAAATTGGAAATCATACCCTGCTCGTAAATGTCACGATCACGAACCACGCATGTTTTCAGTTTTCAAATTACTTCTAGATAGGTACTGTCAGGTTTTCAGATTTCGGATTCGTGCCAAGCTGCGATGACGACGCCTGAGTATGTGGATTCTCCTTTATGTTTGCGGATTTATGTCATAGTGATCAGATATATTTGTGGAACATTATTTTAAAATTTAGTAGTTCTATAATATAACCACCGGAATCTGTTGACACGTATCATTTAGGAAAAAAAAAAGTAATATGGCATTTAATTGATCTTTTAATAGGTTGGAAAACAATTGTTCAGGCTAATTTGAGGAATCTTATCACTTCGGCATCTGAATACCATTCTATCGTAGGTTTACTAAAATTTATAATTCCTGGTGAAGTAACTAGCAACGCACACTCCACTCCTACTTGTTTACCCTGCTGGAATTTTCTGATGATTTAATCTTCCATAGGATATCCGTTGTATCGTATGGTATTTTACAAGAACTGGTATATGTTAAATCCAAGTTGGTCTTATTTATTAGGTGTTCTTTAGAGTTCTCTGCTTTTGCTGTACTCGGCACATTTGTGCGCACTTCCAATAATAAAAATTTGAAGTTCTCTGCTGTCAGATGTGTTTCATTACTTGTAAGTTCATGTACGTCCGGACTGGTTTAAGGAATATTCGAGACCCCCAATAACACACACACACACACACACACACACACACACACACACACACACACACAGACATGCAATTTTATCTCGGGTATATTTAACCTAATAGTTATTCACAAACTAAATTGTGTGCACAAAGTTCTTTTTATATCGGTAATTACCGCATTGGCATAAATTTCCTCAGCCAAACGGAAAGAAAAAATTTGAAAGCGGTCTAAACACTTCCTCAATATTTGAGGTAGATAATTGTTCTTAAAGATAACTTAAAAAGACTAGCTTTCTAAATCAAAATTACAACACAGTTCCAGCATTCAGAATTTGTTGACTAGAAAAGAAAGAACTAAGTCCTGTTTGGTCCTTCAATACAACTGCCTTGTCGATTAGCAATTCATCCCTGATATTAACGCTGAGGTATCATATGTGTTCGTCATATAACCTACCAAAATGTGTATAAGCGAGCCATCTGCAGTGGTGACTTCTCTCGCCATGAGGCATCCACTTCCGAGACAGATTAATTTGCTCTTCTGAGGATTACCGAGTGAGTTTGGCTGTGTGGTTAGGGGCGCACAGCTGTGAGCTTGCATTTGGGAGTAGTGATGGGATATTAGATTCATTTTACTGAATTGATTCATTTGATTCTGTTTAGGTTACTGAATCAATACAGTGAATCAATTCACGGCACAATAGAGTCACCATTCCTATTACGTCTGTGTACAGTAGTGTCAACTGATACGACAGCAGCAACAGTATTCAGTGCTCGCCGCTGTCATCTGGTCTTCATTCTATGAACTACTTCCCTGTGCGTCATTCAGCTTTCAGATTCAGGTTTCTCCTGCGGCCACATTTTACATTAAGTTTTAATGTTACAAAGTCATTCCACCATAGTGACAACTCAATGAAATGAAATGTCGTATGGCTTTTTAGTGCCAGGATATCCCAGGACGGGTTCGGCTCGCCAGGTGCAGGTCTTTCTATTTGACTCCCGTAGGTGACCTGCGCGTTGTGATGAGGATGAAATAATGATGAAGACAACACATACTCCCAGCCCCCGTGCCATTGGAATCAACCAATTAAGGTAAAAATCCCCGACCCGGCCAGGAATCGAACCCGGGACCCTCTGAACCGAAGGCCAGTACGCTGACCGTTCAGCCAACGAGTGGACTCCATGAAATAAGTATCTAGAATTAGATGAAAAATACGTGTACAATCATCGATGATCTGCATTGGTGCTGTCGCCCAGGTGGAATATTCCCTATCAACTGTTTGCCTAACACTTTCTAAGCGATTTCAAAGAACTTGGAAATTCCACTGTATTCACGGTTTTCTGATTAAACATATTTTTAGTTAAGTTATTGCATCAGACGTCTCACTTATTTATTATCTACGTACACCAGTGGTCTCAGTGATTCGATGATTGAAATATTATGCATTGATGCGACATATGAACTAGGATAATACCGAGCGGTTCTTCCCTATATAAAACAGAATTTTCATTGGTCATGAGCATTATTCATAGTCATAGGGTACGCTAAAGAGCCGAGTTGAATTAATTGACGAATGTCGACTAAGTTATAATTTATTCTAAGATTCATTAAACTAATAGAATAACTAGAATAACCTAATAGCTTACCTACTTACTAGCGACTTTGGAATTATGTTTCGACCACCTTTTGTAACACTGTAAATAAATCAAATTATTATTTACACATCCCTGTAAGAATAGGACAGTGAATGCAAGGGGGTGTTATTTTCAAGTGAGCTGAGAGCAAAAGTGTGTTATAGCGTACGATTGTTTAAGTGTGCTATGGCTCTGTATGTCTCACTACAGCGGAAGTTCGTCTCCCCGCCAATGACCAGTGTGCTGATAATAAACTGTGTGCGCACGTGTTGTCTCGCTGCTCCATAAGCGAGTCACTCAGCACTGTCTGTGAGTCAGCTGAATCTTATGCCGTGAGCTCGCTGTTCCTGTGACTCGATTCACTTGACGTCCGAATGAATCGATACACTGGTTCGAATCTTACTCAGTAGCCAACACTATTTGGGAGATAGTGGATTCAAACCTCAGTTGGTACTTGTAGACTACTGCTAGCTCCATCATGACTGAATATCAGTGTGCTTCAGGAACTTCATAATTAGAGAGCTCTTTTATTATATAATTGATTGCCAGATTAAAGAGAGATGGTGACAAATGACTTCCTTGGGGGACACCTCTTTTTAACTGGATTACATCTAGAAATACAGTACTACAGTTAAACTTCTATGACTTTTCAGTTTGGGGCAACCATTACACTAATCAAAGTTGTATTAATATGCATCCCCCAGTTATGAAGCAAAGCCTCTTTGGAGGTAAGAAACTGAGGTAGCTAAGTACCTTGTCTAAGACTCGTTCAATTTCCCGTACAATAATGAGAAAATCATAACAGGCATCCTGTTCTTTAAATTGTACATCAATTAGATATTACCGTTTCCGAACAGACAACTTTGAGAAATGACCTGGAAGCTGTAGCTATTCTTGTAAGGTTGCCTTTTACAACCACAATTTACAATGTGTATTGCCTGCCAAACTAGCCGTGTCGCCCAGATAGACTAGACAGTGTCTATTTTCCAATTATTCTTACTTCGTTGAATAAGCATGACAAGAGGGAATAATAGTTCCTGTCTAAGCCTGACAAGGATCCAAACCATTCAGGGAGTTATCACCAATTTAAAAATAGATATTTCTACGTTTCTATAGTTTCATAAACTGTTATTCTTTTATAGTTAGAGTATGCTTAAGTATAGAATTAAAGTGGAGTTATTTTATAGGCTGGTATCTTGCTTGATTTGTCATGAAATCCTTGTGTACTATACAGTATTTCTTTCCTCATATACATTGTACCAGTAACTATGGCACAGCAGCCAGGCAAGCTCTGACGTGGAAGAACTGACATGTCACCCTACTTCCAGCTTACATCAGGCTCTAAGTCACTCGGAACTATCTTATACATTATTTCAATATATCCTTAAAACTTAAATGGAATAAAATTTACAAAAGTAAAGTACAGTAACAAGTACATTAATGTAATACACAACAAAATAACCTTATAGCAATCCAATTGTGACAGTCTAATGGTTTGTAATTTATTAAAATCAATGGCTGATGCAATACAAATGCATGACGGCCTAAGCCACATGCTGTGTCCTTATCTTATTTGAGCGGAAAGCAGGCCGTGCACACTGAACTTCCATCTCAGCCAGACTGCCAAGGTGAGCTCTCCATAGAACATCTGTTAGCATGATGATTTGGCGAGCAAGAAGCAAAGTGTACGATCAGCGAGGTTAGACTGTGAAGTTTGTGGACTTCGAATTTTGTCGAATATACAACATTCGTAAGTGTTTGAATAATTTGTAAGGCAGTGTTTAGAGACTTGTGTTCTTGAATAGTGCCTTCTGGTAAAACTCTACCAGCAATTCTACACAGTTAAAAAAAAAAAAATTAGCGGAACATCTTTTTGAACATATGCCATACTCCACAAAACAATACCTCACACCCAGGTATATTACCAACAAAATCGATAAAAAAGAACATCAATGGATTTGCATTCATTTTGAGAACAGAAATGGAAATGTCCAAATAGGGTGAAAACAAAGTGATAACAGTCCCCCCAGGGTGGATTTTCATCAGTTGGAGAGATTCAGTATGGTGTACGTACTTCACGAGCATTTATCACAGCTTGGCAGCTATGTGGCATGCTCCATCGACAGAGGTCACGATGCGGTATCAGGCCCCATTCTTCAATGAGAGCCTGTTCGAGGTCTTGGAGAGTCCGTGGTGGAACAGGACGCCCAAGAACACATCTGTCAAGCCTATCCCACACATGCTTTATGGGATTAAGGTCGGGACTCCTCTTACTAGCCCAAGTCAAGGCTTGGAAGTGGAGGCCTCACCCAGACATGCTAGAGAGGCATCCATGGTTCCTCCACATGGGTGATACGGTGGTTCAGGTGAAGTGGGGCTGGTGATTGAGGTGAAGGCTCACTGCGGGGTGCTGGAACCAACACATCACTTTGCTCTACGTAGCCTGGATGAGCCGTGGGTTGGGAAAGGGGCAATCCCAAACTAGGGGGAAAGTCATGGCTGTGAACTCAGTCATGATAATGCCAAGTGGAGACCACGTGAGTAGGCCTGCAGAAGGCGGAACAAAAACCTGGCTAGGTTCGGGCTAGGGGCGGACCGCTGGATGGACGACTGAGGGGCGTGGTCACTGCTACGGAGAGCCTGAGGTATGGGAGGACAATGTCTGGCTGTATGCCTCACCATGGATGGTGAGAACGACACTCAGGACCCTAGAAGGGGCAAAAACCCTATGATTGATAGAAATATGGATGCTTATAAAGAACGAATTTCAAAAACTTCAACATCAAGGGAAGCCAAGGAAGCTCCAGTAGAGCAGATCCGGAAGCAAGCCCAAGATGAAAAGATGGAGACAGAGGTCTCAATTAGGCAGGACATCGCTGACTCAAAACAAGAAATGGCAACACAAGCTCCAGTAGAGCAGACTGCTACCACAAGCAAACCAGGAATGTCCGTAGAGACAGAACTGAAGATTTCTGTATCGAAAATCAACAGATTTTATATTGACAGACCACCTCACAACAGTGCATATTACAAGGAAAGGAAGAGAGTGAGGAAGGAAGCCAAAATAGCGGCTAGAACTTGAACGGAGAAGAAGCCAAGGAACAGGGATGGGCGAGAAGCTATCCCTCTGACAACGCCCAAAAGGCCAAGGTCGGGGGATACTACACCATCAAGTCGGCTACAAAACTGCCCGCCAAGAAACAGAAAGAAGAGATGGTCATGTCCTTTTTGAAAAGACTAACTTCAATTAAGTTAGCAATAATACCTAAAACATTTCCAGATGGGGAACTGAAGGAGGAAGACGTGAAGGAACTTTCATCTGCTCTGATAGCGCAAATTAGGGCCATTGACCTTAGATGTTTGGCCTCATTAAACAACAACAACAACAAGATAGCGCAAATGAAACCACTGTCGGACGGATGACTTCCAGGCTTTCTCGAGTCTCCAAGGCTGGGATGTGGAACAATGGTACTGATCTGTGCAAATCCAGAAACTAAAAGTTGGCTGGAACAGACAGTGGCCAATTGCAACCTTTGGAGGTGGCAGAAGCCAAGAAGGTGCTGAATACTACAAAGGTCATCACCAAGTTTCCTCCTTCATTTGATAAGATGAAGGTTGATGTGCTTGTCAGGATATATCAGCATGATACCAAACATCCGACGAAAGAGTGGGGAGTGCTGAATGCAACAACTATTGATGACACAGGAAGGACAATTGTTTTGGCCCTTAATGAAAGATTTCGAAGAGCTCAAGAAGAGAGGGCCTTAAGGTCAAGCTTGGACTTGGGCAGATCAAAGTAATTAAGGGAAAAACAAAACCTAGCATTGGCAAGGATGGTACTGAAAGTCTACAGACCAACCTACAACATAAAAAATCAGCTGTGGCCAATTTCGTCAGGAAGTTCAAGTCCGAGGCTATCGATGTGGCTCTTATACAACAGCCATGAGTAGTTAAGGGCAGAGTAGCAGGACTGATGGAATCTGGAGGTAAGCTCATGTACAATACTACATCGAATATGCCTAGAGCATGTTTATTTATGAGCAGAAAACTAAAATGCCTTCTGTTTCAGTAACATTGTTCAAAGGACTTAGTGGAAGCCAAGATAAAACTTGGAAATTGGGAAGGTCCCAGAGAAATAACCATAGGCTCTGCATACCTTCCATATGACTTAACTAATCTGCCCCATCAGAGGAAGTTGAGAACCTAATTTCCAATGCAAAGAGGAAAGGCAAACACTTAGTCCTTGGAGCAGATGCAAATTCACACCACACAGCATAGGGCAGCACAAACTGCAATGCAAGAGGTGAGTCTTTACTAGAGTTTATTATTGGAACTGAGTTGACGATACTAAACATAGGAACAAGCCTACATTTATAAATAAAAATCGTAGGGCGATAATAGGCATTACACTAACCACTACACATATTGCAAACTTTATTAAAGACTGGAAGGTGCTGCAGGCACCATCATTGGCAGACCACCAGCACATCCAATTTGCAATAGATGCGAGACTATGTGGGACTGAGATGTACAGAGACCCAAAATGAACTAACTGGGATAGATACAGAGAAGTTCTAGGGAAGGCTGTACAAAAAATTCCAACTTACATGAGAGGACAAAGAATTGGATGAGGCAGTGGAACTATTAGAAGAGGTCATTATAGACTCATTCCATGACAACTGTCCTCTCAAAGAAAAGAAAAACACCAAAAAAGTAAGGTGGTGGAACAACAAACTAGCCAAAATAAAAAAGGAAGTTAGGATGTTGTATAGAATATCATCTAGAAATGGTATGTGGGGGCATATATCATAGGAAACTGAGTATGACCTAGAGATGCGGAAGCAAAAAATAATCTTGGAGACTGTTCTGTGTGAAAGTGGAATCGCACACTGAAACAGCGAGGCTCCAGAAGGTTCTTAAATCAGGTGGGGACACTGGAGAAATCTCATGGGTCGTTTACTCAGGCGGGGAAGGACACGCTGAAGATGCTAATGGCGTGTCACTTTCCTGAGGCTGAGGAGATGACAGAAGATGTAAAATGGGCAATCGACACGTTTCACCCTATAAAGGCTCTGGGGCCAGATGAGATACTTCCGATACTCCTACAGGAAGGACGGGAGAATTGCCCTGACGGACCTCTTCAGAGCTAGTCTAGCTTTAGGGTACGTGCCAATATCATGGCCTGAAGCTAAAGCAGTATTCATACCTAAGCCTGGAAGAGCAAATTATGCCCAAGCATACAGAATATTATGTTTAAACTCCTTCATGCTGAAAGCAATGGAGAAAATTCTGGATAAATACAGTATATCAGAACGGTGCAACTGAATTCAACGTTACATGAAAATCAGTTTGCATATAGATCTGGCAGATCCACTGAAGTAGCACTCCAACAGTTGGTTTGTAAACTAGAGGAAAGCCTAGAATATAAAGAAATTGCAGTGGGGGCATTTCTAGATATAGAAGGAGCCTTCAGCAATACAACCTATGACTCTATGATCAAAGCATTGGAAACGAGCAAGGATTAAATCCAGGTTAGACGGAAGGAAGAAAAAGCAAGCCTGTTTGAAGAAATGCTGACGGTTAGGGCCACCGGAGGCTGTGCTCAGGGAGAAGTTCTTTCGCCTCTGCTGTGGAACCTCATGGTGAACAAAATCATAGCTATGCTAATGAACAAGGTTTCTATACACAAGGATACGCAGATGACCTAGTGATTGTGGTACAACGTAAGGTGATGAGCATTATCCAGGACCTCATGCAAAGATCACTCAAACTTGTGGAGAACTGGTGTCAGGAAGAACAATTATCAGTCACCCCGGACAAGAAGATAACTCTGGTCCCTTTTACAAGAAGGAGAAAATTAGAGGGAAGGAGATCACTGAAGCTCTCTGGGCAAGATAATTAAATATGGAAGAACAGGCACTGCACCTAGGTGTAGTGTTAGATAAAAATCTAACCTGGAATCCACATATAGAAAGGAACATAACCCGGGCCAAGAACTTACTGTATGCATGTGAAAGAGCCGTTGGAAAGACATGGGGCCTAAGACCATCAATGGTAATGTGGATATACACAATGATCATTAGACCGTTGATGGCCTATGCTGCAATCATCTGGTGGCAGAAAGTAAGTCAAGGAAACGTCGGCAATATATTGGATAGCCTACAGAGAATGGCATGCATAGCCATAACTGGGGCTATGAGAACTACACCGACAGAAGCCGTGAATACTTTAGTAGACCTCCCATTGCTATGCAATTTCATAAAAGGACAGGCTAGGATGAGTTCATATAGATTGGCACAATCAGAGTGCTGGAATGCACAAAGATCCAATCTAGGACACTGTAAAATTAAACAGAGTATTAACAGAGGAAATTCTACACATGCCTTCTGATCATATGATACCAAAGTACACCTTTGAAAAACCGTTTGAGACCCAGATAATAAAAAAAAAGAAGACTGGGATATCAACAAATGGAATACTGAAAAAGAAGATATAGTGTGGTGGACTGATGACTCAAGACTAGGGGTGGCACAGGAGGAGGGATCAACGGGGAAGACCTGAGAGATCAATCCAGATGAGCCTGGGCAGACACACTGCAGTTTTTCAAGCTGAAATGATAGCTGTCACAACATGTCGTCAAGAAAATTTGAAAATGAACTATAGGAATAAGAACATTTTCATTTTTACGGACAGCCAAGCAGCCATTAAGGCACTAAAGGCAGTCCGGATAATATCCAGAATTGTCTGGTATTGCCACTTACTTCTCCTGAAGCTTTCAAAGTACAACGTTGTCAAAATAATATGGATACCATGGCATGCAGGTATAGAAGGAAATGAAAAGGCAGGTAAACTGGCCAGGAAAGGGGCAGAAACACATTTTGTAGGCCCAGAACCTGTATGCTGGATTTCCTATGGACAAGCCCGACACTACATAGGAAAATGGGTACAAAAGAAACAAATGGAAAACAGGAAAAATACTCCAGGATGCAGGCTTGCAAAGGAACTGATAAAAGGACCAAACAAGAAGCATACTAAACAAACTCAGCAGAGAAAATATAAGATGAGTAGTAGGACTGTTGACAGGACACTGCCATCTGAAAAAGCACCTACAATAGAATTGGAGTAGTAAGAAACAACATATATAGGAAATGCAATGAAGCAGAGGAATCAGCTGAACACATACTTTTCGAATGTGAGGCGCTAGGTAGAATCAGACTCTCCACTCTAGGACTACCAGGTAAAGAGAGAAAAAATCCAAGAAGACTCAATAAGAACAACCTGCAGATTTGTGAAGGGAGCAGGTATATCTAGGAGGGAATGAAGGAAAAACATGGTAGCAAAAGATCTTAGAGGTCGACGCTAATTAGGAATTAATATTTAGAGGCCGCATGAAGAAAAGGAGGTCGGGACTCCTTGCTGGCCATTCCATCTCTTGAATGTCCAGTTCTCGCAAGGCAGCTCTGGTGATGCGTGCTACATGAGCCCTGTCGTTGTGCATGAGTACGAATTCAGGGCCAACACTGTCTGCAGCAACCAACACGTGCTGTAGCAGTATCTGCTCGATAAACCACGCAGCGGTAAGATTACCACGAATGTTGACAAGATCCGTACGGCCATTGATACTGATGCCACCCCACACCATCACAGAACCTTGTCCGAATCGGTCGCCTACCTGGACAACATTTGGCATGTACTGCACACCACGGCGTCTCCATACGTGTTGACGTCCATCACGCTGTGTCAGGGAAATCTGGACTAGTCTGTGAACAACATAGGTCTCCATTGGTGAAGCTGCCAGTTGACGTGGGTACGGGCAAACAGAAGGCGAGCTGCGCAGTGTTGCTGCGTTAAACAGGGCACTCGAACAGGACATCTGGGTCATACGGACACTGTTCTTAACCTGTTCCGTAATGTCTGGTCAGACACCCTGACTGCAGTGACCCTTCTGAGGTCTTGTTGCAGTTCTCTGGCAGTTGCTGAATGACGCCGCAACGCATATATGGTCAGATATCGCTCATCCTGTGGGGTTGTCATGCGTCCATGACCTTGTCCAACCTCCTTGTGAACTGGCCTATCTCATTGTAGTGATTCCACGAGTGTTGATTAACTAACAGAGAGACATTGAGATCCACAGCAACACGATGAAAAGTCCATCCTTCCTGAATCAAAGTGAGAGCCCTTACGACTTGAACCTCGTTAAGATGTTTCATGGGATGTGCTGGTTTACAAGGTGCGTTCCATAAATAACGCGACCAAATTCATAAAAAATCATTTATTGAAGATATTCGTACAAATAATAATAAATCTTCAAAATAGCACCCTTCTGGAGGCGGTGTTTCCATGCCTGGAAGGCCTTTTCCGGAATGTCCTTTAGAGCCGATGTAACATGCTCCTGGATTCTTTCAATCGTGTCCCAATGTTTTCCTTTCACGACTCCTTTTAACCGAGGAAACAAAAAGTCAGCGGGAGCCAGGTCAGGACTGTAGGGAGGCTGGGGAACCACTGGGGTGTAGGTCCTGGCCAGGAAGTCGTTGACAATGAAGGCGCTGTTACTCAGCGCGTTGTCGTGATGAACTTTCCAAGTGTCCTTGATGTCGCTTCGGCAGCGCGAGACCCTCCTTTTCAGTCTTTTGAGCACTTCCAAGTAGAAAGCTGACTTCACTGTAGTCCCGGTAGGTACGAATTTGTGGTGGACAATGCCTCTGACGTCAAAGAAGACAATGAGCATGGTTTTGATCCTGGACTTGCTCATGCCTGCCTTCTTGGGATGGGGCAACGATGGGGTGTGCCACTCTGAACTCTGCCATTTTGTCTCAGGGTCGTACTAAAAAATCCATGTCTCATCACCAGTGATAACTGAGTTTAAAAAGTTAGGATCATTTTCACACATTTCCAACATTTCTTGGCACCAAAGCACTCGCGTGTCCTTTTGTTCGTTGGTCAACACTTTTGGGACGAGTTTGGCACACACCTTTCTCATGTTCAAATCTTCGGTCACAATGCGGAAAACTGTTGTTTTTGCCATGTTTGGATTTTGTGCTATCAATTGAAGGCTCAGCCGTCTGTCAGAGTTCAAACAATCGCGCACACGCGTCACATTTTCGTCGACTCGTGAGGTTGCTGGCTGTCCACTGCGAGGTTCGTCGGTGATATCTTCTCGGCCCTCCATGAACGACTTGTGCCATCGGACAACTTGAGATTTGGACAAGCAATCAGTCCCAAAGGCCTGCTGAAGTAATGGAAACGTTTCAGTGGCGGACTTCCCAAGTGTAACGCAAAATTTGATAGCGTACCGTTGCTCTACAGAACAATCCATTGTGCCGTGTTACATGAACTTAAAAAGGGCTTGACGGAAACGCACGTCCTGACTCTCCGGCAGCTCGCTGCCGAATGAGACAAAGAGCGTTTGAAGCTAACACCCCCCTCCACCTAGCCCAGCAGGTTAGAACACACTGCGGTGTACAGTTGCGTCAGAAAAAAATTGGTCGCATTACTTATGGAACGCACGTTGTATGTACAATGTGCTCAAATAACCACAGTAGTCTGTGTACCTCACGACACACAGACGCCCCACTATTCACTTTTTTTGAGGGGTCACCTGACAGTTTAATGCATGGCTATGCCTTCAGATGGAGTATAACTTGGATTTGACATATTTGACATACCCTGAGTAGCTAAGGTCTCAAAGTAAGCTGTACAACCATTGGAACTCCATCTATAGTTGGGGACAAAACATGACGGCCTCAGTTCCTAGAAGCGAGCTGGAAGCCAGTAGTCAATCACACCCTGCACCCTGCTGAGTTAACGAGTTCTAAGTGATCCTTGTTTGCTTTGGAGAGGCTGCCAAACCACTTTCTTCCTCACTATCTGTAGTATTTACCCTTTCTTCGTGTAGAGTGCAGTAGCCGATTTGGCAACTCTGGCTGTAGTCAAGGTAGTAAATCCTATAAGTCGCTAATGGACACCGAGCTGCCGCTGGAAATTAGTGGTGTGAGGCGAGGTCGTCATGATTTGTCCTGAACTATACCAAATTAACGTTCACATACCAGAAGTTACAAATCATGTTCCCCTAATTTTTTGAACTGTGTATTTAAAGACTTGTTTTCTTTTGTGCCAAGTGATAAAATATTCCCAATATTAACATTTAAAGACTTGTATTTTCTTCTGTGCCAAATGATAGAATAATTTCGGCATTAACATTTAAAGACTTGTGTTTTTGCAGAACTGTGTAGTGTGTTTGAATAATTCCGTGGACAGTGTTAAAACCTCTACGTGCTCGTAACTTGAACTGTGTAAATTTTGAAGAATTAAATACCAGTAACTTTCATAAAGTGCTAGAGAGCAGTGCGACTTCCATAAGCTTTAAAATATTTTGTGAAACAATTTTAGTGTGTTTAAACTTCTCAACTAACAACATAGTTTCAATTGTGGACTCTTCCAAGTGAGATGAGTGAAATAAAAACATGAATAGGTTGTGACATTACATTAGATAATATTAATATATTAATTTACTCATGGGCTCATCCAAGTGAGACAAGTAATGAATTATCCAAGTATAAATTTTGTAGTAAATCGTAGACTACACATAATAGCTTGGTGCTAGGTTCAAACAAAGTTAGTATGATAAATAGATCTTCAATATCTGACCTTCCTTCAAGAGACAATGGCCGAAGTCACCCCGTAACTTCTCCTAGGACATAGGGAGTGGATCTTCCACAACTTAATGGTGCCTATGGTGTATGGAAATAGGTGAATAGAATTTCATGATATCCATGGCAAATGGAGATTGCCGTCATGGTACCTATGTTGAATGGAGAATGGAACGTGGTGAATGAGTATGTGAGAGTTTGTGTCTCACTGCAGCAGAAACCCACATGAAGATTTACTGTTTTAGGTGCATTGAAGTTCGTTTTGAACTTTGTTTGAAAAGAAATGGCTATTTAAACTGAGCTGCTCTTATGCTCTTTAAGTAACACATTACCCTACTGCAGCTGTGCACAGGGCACAAGCCCCTTTAGTAGCATGCCATGTGTGCATCCACCTACCTGGCCCTCAAAGTGCACCGGCATTAATCTCTAGATAGTATCGGGTCAATGGGCTGCATGGTATTATAAAACTTACGCGCAAAAGGGCAGTAGGTGGGATAACAGCTAGCTACAATGAATGAGAATTAATTTTTGGTAAATCACAAGTTTATTACTCTAGGTGTTTATGAAGAATGACACAAATAAACCCTAAATGAATACGAATGAATAACAGTTACGACACTGAATGAAGTGAGAATTGTTTTATCTTTGTTTTGAGGATGAGACGTAGTACAACTATTTCAGAAATGTCTATCATGAACTGAAGCATGTAGAAAAACAAATCACTCAGGCTATCCCTTTTGCACTGGGATGATATTACAAATAATAAAACACAAGTCTGAGTGAAGCCTGATATATCTAGCATGTTATGCTATGGAATACACTACACAACTCCTAAATAAACAACATCCAATCACCAAATGCCGTAGGTCACAAATGAATCCAAGATATATGAACAAGTGAAACAGATGACTGCTAGACCAAAATCATTATTCAAGAGCACATTAATCACTCGCAAAACAAAAATACAAGGGAAAATATATACAATGAGTAGAGGTTGTTACAGGGCATATGCAGGTGGTTACATGGCATACCCCATCAAATGCCATTCAGGTTCGAACACGCCGTCTCTGGTGATCAAATATGGGGCTAAGATTCCTGCTAATAAAATTTTAAAGGGACTAACTACCTGTCTGGCTATCCAGTCTACAATTAATTAAGCTGAGGAAAATGCATTCTACAATGTATGTTCTAAATGTTGCTTTTCTGTTATCACGTAAACGTGGTCCCTTGCCATGTCATGCTTCACAAAAATACTCATTCCTCCCTAAAGGGGAACAAAAGGGGGGAGGGGTCTTTCTGCTGCATGAATTGGCATTCCATAGCTGCGTTATTCACTGCTCTTTTGTGGAGAACCGAGCTCGATAGCTGCAGTCGCTTAATTGCAACCAGTATCCACTATTCGGGAGATAGCGGGTTCAAAAACCCCATTGTTGGCAGCCCTGAAGATGGTTTTCTGTCGTTTCCCATTTTCACACCAGGCAAATGCTGGGGCTGTACTTTACTTAAGGCCACTCCCGATTCCTATCCACTCCTAGCTCTTTCCTGTCCCATCGTCGCCATAAGACCTATATGTTGATTCCCATAGGGAATCTGAAATATTTGTCCCGAATGAGTAAATTTATAATACTAATATAAATGGTCCGTTATTGGACATTATAAATTTTCCAGTTAACTCATTCCTGGTTGCCAGCGTTTCGCCCCCGTAGGCTGGCACACGGGGGCGAAACACTGGCAACCAGGAATGAGTTAGCTGGAAGACCTATCTGTGGAGAATTTGTCCCCTTCTTAACAAATACCTCTTTAAATCTCGTATTACTCTTTTTTGGGATTTCACTCATGTAACACAATTAACTCACCCTTATTCGGTGAGGTAACACACAATTCATCAATTACTCAATTCAATGAGGCATTCAGTATCTCGATTCACTACATGGCGTTCATATTCTACACCAGAAGTCTTGGCTTCATAAACTTACAACATCATAGACAAATTCCACTCCTCTGGCAACAACCTACCAGGTGTATGCTTAAGTTTTTGCCGGTTTTTGTGGTTAAAAAACACTATTTTTAAAGGGAAATTCATTTTTTGTTTATTCAAAATATTGGCCATCAGCTTCTACACACCTTGTCCATCTTTCAGGCAAGTTATGAATACCATGCCAGAAAAACTGCTCGCCTCTTGCTGCAAACCATTCGTCAAGCCATTTTCCAACTTCCTTGAAATTGGTGAAGTGCTGCTCTGCGAGCGCGTGCCCCATTGATACGAAGAGTTGATGGTGAGATGGGCCAGGTCGGGGAAATACAGTGGGTGAGGATGGATGTCCTGTCCAAGCGATTTCAAGGTGTCTTTCACTGGTTTTGCTGTGTGAGACGGCGCATTGTCATGTAACAAAATCACTTTGCTGTGTCTTCTGGCCCATTCTGGTTGTCTTTTGATCAATGCATGATTTAAATTAATCATTTGTTAGTGATAGCATTGAGTTTGAGTTGGGTTATCATCCAGTAATGCCTGCAATTGCTCGTTTTTGCACTTTTGTGGTCTACCAGAGCACACCGTCTTTCACATTGAAATCACCCTTTTTAAATTGTCAAAACCATGTCTTGCATGTTCTAATCAATGGAGCATGTTGTCCATATGTTTCTACCAGCAAACAATGACTTTCCACAGCCTTTTCCGTTTGATGAAATAAGAAAAGCAATGTGTGCCACAGATGTTCTTTTTCAGGCACAAACATAGACATGACCCCTGAACGATACAACACAGACGCTAGTGTTTGGCAGATTCAACTTGTGTGTGTTGGTAGGTTAATGTCAGGCGAGGAAACTGACATGTGTCAAATTGATACGCTACATACTGTTCTCTGGTGCCATCTCTTAATGAAATCAGAAAAGACTTATGCATACACCTTGTAAATCTTCCTCTACAACTCTTGTATGAAAAAAGAAAATGGGGTGACCCAAAGAAAACAAATTGTTCGATAGCATAATACCACTCCTATGTGATAACCTAATTCCTTTTTTGCAGCTAATTCTTGACCAATACAGAAACAATTGAGGTCACACACAAACAAAATCTAAAATTCAAATAAAACAGGGGCCTATCTATTATTAAAGGGAGGGTTGTTTGTTCAAAGCTCTTAAAAGTCTCATCTCTGCCAGCTGTCCAAAATGACTATTCTATAATAAGTATAATTCACATGCATGACTAAGTCATTAGGTTGAGTACCATTCCATCCCAGATAAACATTATCTTGAAAAACTACCGACATTCACCTTTATGAATCAAAGTCTAACAACCAGATATATCCAGTTAAAAAAAAAAAAACCTCCCATAAAAATCTACTAGTAATTACACAAATCTAAATCACTCAGACTTGACATTACACCTACTTGTGCCAAAAAATTATTTAAGCACATATACTCTAAAACCTATCAATTATTATTTTACAAATAAATTAATTTTAAATGGAAATTCCGTAATGCTAATAAATACAGGAGATTGTTCAGGATCTGTGGGGACGATGTTTGAAGGCTAATTAGTGTTAAAGTATCTAGTTTTAAGTGTTCAGTAAAATGCTCCAAGATAGCGCCACCATTCAATTCTTTTTACTATCTCGATATCTTTTCCTCATAGTAAAAGAGAACAATAACCTCAAGCTAGTTATCATAGTTAATGGTAGGAGCCAACGTTTGCAATTAAAGGACATTTGGTTAGTTCCTAGGATTGCTAGAAATTATTTCTCTCCATTATCTGCACATAAGAATCCAAATAGCAAATTCAAGTCAACAGCCACCTCCTGTTCCCTTTCAGTAAATGATGCTCCAGTGCTTGTGGGTACTCGAGAGAAGAATGGAACCTTATATAAGGCAGAAATTAAGACTATTAGTCTGAGTAGCAGTTCTAGTACAGTATTAACATTGTAGAATCAAAGGATCCACTGATGTTTCATGAGAGATGGAGCCACAAAGATAAGTCATCTAAATGAAAAGCTTGAACACGAGTTAGGTTTTAAAGTCAAGCTAGATTATAAAATTTGTGAACCGTGCATTTATGGCAAGTCTCGTCGACTGGTTTTTGGTACTAGAAGAAAAGTTTTGAAACCAGGAAAACTGATGTCTGTGGACCTTTTGCTGAGTCATTTCAGAAAAAGCATTATTTAGTTGTATTTAAAGATAGTTATACTAAATTTCAGTATAGTTTTGTCATTAAAGAAAATTCAGATGTCAAAATTGTTTTAGAATAAATGCTCGCTCATGCAGGGAAACAAGGTCACAACATCAAAGAGCTTTTAAACGACATTGGTGGAGAGTTATAAATTTCATTGTTAGGTCTGTATTGAGCAACATATACCGTCCTGAAAGAATGTTTCTTGAGGGTCCACCTTTTCAATACATTGTTTTTTATTACTTTACATAAATATTGTTACATCATTAATATGTCTTAAGCGGAACATGTTTTGCCTATTTTTTAGGCATCTTCAGCTGCTGTTCCTAATATCCAAGATCAAAATTACTAGGATCCTAGGCTTTATGGTAAAATGCTTAAAATAGTTGGGCTAACATGAATTACTCTAATAAATTATGGTTACACATACTATACATGAAAAACATCCGGCTAACATGAATTGCTGTGTCTAAAATGTTGTGCTTACAGATAACTACACATCTTATAAAAAAAATTGACATGATTTTTACACTTTAAAACTCTATTATATATTAGTTCATTCCAGTGTTGCTTATAATGACGTTTGGCTGGCATGGGTTGTTCAGTCTGTAATGTCCAACGTGTGTGCAACCAATGGGAACTTCACTGACTTAATTGTCACTGTTTTTTGCAATGTTAATTTTTGAGATAAAAATTCCATTGTAGTTTTGTGGGATGTTGATGTGGTCAGTTATCTGATTGTTCTTCTTTGTTGCCTTATGATGATTAAAATTAGGTTAAACAGGGCTGTCTGCTGTTGTGTAGGTCAGAAGAGGGGACTTCTCAGGATCGTTCTTTCAGTTGTTGTGGACCTTATTGCTTATTAAAGGGCTGAGAGTTGTGGATTGGGAGTCTGTAATGAGAAAAGTGTCTTAGTAGTGAAGTTTGTGTGAATAAGGTATAAAATGGGGATGTTCAGCGGAATCTTACCCCCTCACTTCTCTTGCACCTGGATTGCTCCTGTGACACTTTGACTGGCAGTGGCTAATGTTATGTGCCTCGTGTTGTATCCGTGAGTGTTGCATAGAGGGGTGCAGGTTGGGGAGATGGGCGGAAGGGGCATTAGCTGTTGTCAGAGAATAGGGTTCTGTCTGTGGGCGGAACTTTCACATGTGGAGATTTATTAATGTTTTGGAACATGTTCTCTTTTACGTTGAATATTTTAAATAAACATGAGAACTGGTCATGAAGAGGTTTTTTTAGCCTCTGTAAAGTCATTTAAATTACAGTTTCTGTTGAAAAACTGGTCTGTGAAAATGTAAATGTTTTCGAACTCTTTCATCAATTTGCCTTTTTTTCTTCTTTTCATTCTCCTTGGTATGGTTAAATCTTGTTCTGTGGTTTTGTAGGTGTCCCGTCTCTTTCATATGGACGCTCATTGCCGAGAATTTATGCTGTTTGCATTAAAGAGTTCTAAGTATCTAGTTGAGAAACTTCTTCCTGTTTGCCCAATGTATGAAACAAAACATTGGACACAGATGAGTTTATAGATCCTGGATCCTGAGTATTGGTCTTTGTTGGAGTTCACACTGTTATGATTTAGGAACATGCCTTTGTTGGTATTGTGTTTAAAAGAAATTCTGAAGTTGTGTTTCTTAAACAGGTTGGTAATTTGACATATGTTGGGATTGCTGTAAGTAAAAGTGTCAAATTTGGACTTTTTGTTTTTCTGGAATTAATTTTGAAATTTATCTATTTCTAATTTTTCTTATCTGATTGACCATTTTGATGTTAAACCTCTTGAACTTGGCCATGTTCCATATATACTGTAATTCTTTGTTGAGGTCTTTGGGTGTGAGGGGTATTTTGAATGCTCGATGTATTAGACTGTGTTTTGAATTTTGGTATGTAATGAGTTGTTCTTGATTGTGTTTGATGAAAACTTTTTTTTCCCTATAAATATGGTATTCGAAGCAACTTAACTAAACATGGCCATCTCAGCGTAATGGAAATTGATGATTCATCAACATCTTACATTTTGTCCTTGACAACAATCAAGAAAATATATTGTCAGTAAGGTTTATCAAAAGGAGATCCAGTATCAGGCATTTTAGCAGACATTTACCTTGACTGCTTAGAACACACACAAATCATAATGAAAATACAAGGTTTACATCTATGGATGTGCTATGTTTGACACTTCATCATCATAGACCAACGTTTCAACAATAGTATGAACATTTTGCAATACCTGCATTCGTTACATCAAAATATAAAATTCACAGCAGAAGATGAAACCAATAATTCTATAAACTTGTTAGATATCACCATCGCACAAAAAGATGACAGCTTTGAATACCATATTTATAGAAAGCCTATGTTTTCACCAAACACAATTAAGAACAACTCATTACATCCCAAAGTTCAAAAACGTTCAGCCTACTACAGTCTAATACATCGAGCGTTTAAAATACCCCTCACACCTAAAGACGTCAACAAAGAATTACAGTATATATGGAACATGGCCCAGTTCAAGAGATTTAACATCAATATGGTCAATCAGATAAGAAAAAATTAAAAATATACAAATTTCAAAATTAATTTCAGAAATACAAAAAAAGTCAAAATTTGCCTCTTTTACTTACAACAATCCAAACATGTCAAATTACCAAGCTGTTTTAGAAACATGACTTCAGAATTTCTTTTAAAACACAAAATACCAACCAAGGCATGTTTCTAAATCACAACTGTGTGAACTCCAACAAAGACCAATACTCAGGATCCAGGATCTATAAACTCACCTGTGCCCAATGTTTTGTTTCGTACATTGGGCAAACAGAAAGAAGTATCTCAACTAGATACTTCACTTTAATGCAAACAAACGCCATAAATTCTCGGCAATGAGTGTCCATATGAAAGAAACAGGACATGCCTACACAACCATAGAACAAGATTTAACTAAACTAAAAGAATGAAAAGGTAAATTGATGAACAGCCAATGCCCCTTCCGCCCATCCCTCCCCAACCCACACCCCTCTGCGCAACACACATGGATACAACATGAGGCGCATAGCATTAGCCACTGCCAGTTGGACAGAAGGTGTCTCAGGAGCAAGCCAGCTGCAAGAGAAGCGAGAGTTGAATAAGATTCTGCTTAACATCTCCATTTTATTCCTTATTCACACAAACTTCATAACTAAGACACTTTTCTCATTACAGACTCTCAATCCACCACTCTCAGCCCTTTAATGAGCAATACGCTCCACAACAACTGAAAGAACAATCCTGAGAAGTCCCCTCTTCTGACCTACACAACAGCAGGCATCCCTGTTTTTCCTAATTTTAATCATCAAAAGGCAACAAAGAAGAAAAACAATCAGATAACTGACCACATCAACATCCCACGAAACTACAATGGAATTTTTATCTCAAACGAACATCGCAAAAAAAAAAAAGTGACAATTAAGTCAGTGAAGTTTCCATTGATTGTGCACACGTTAGACATTATAGACTGAACAACCCATGCCAACGTCATAAGTAACATTGGAATGAACTAATATATAATCGAGTTTAGTGTAACAATCAAGTCAATGATGTTTTTATAAAATGTATTGTAATCTGTAAGCACACCTTTTTAGTCCGAGCAATTCATGTTAGCCCAACTATTTTTGGGCATTTTATCATATACAAAGCCTAGGTTCCTAGCAATTTTGATCTTAGATATTAGGAACAGCAGCTGAAGATTCCAAAATAAATAGGCAAAACATGTCCTACTTGACACTTTCCCTTGTTAAATAAAATTCAAATAAAATGCAAACTCTAATTAAATACATAAAAGAAAATTATAAAACTAAAGAAACGCACTCTCTACGAGTCCCATTTTGTCACACAAAATCTGCAAATTGGAGGCGGCTAGTGGCTTGGTCACGCCATGATATTTGCAACTTGATGCTCTGAAGTAACTTTATCAACAGTCAATCTACCTTTTGCTACATGCTCTCAAATGAAGTGCTTTCGTTGGAAATGCTTGGTTCTACGACAATTTACTGGATTTTCTGCAAGTCTGACATCAGCAGCATTGTCTATCTGTAGAATTGGAACGTTTTCAATTTGCTCATTTGGCTCAAACGACTAAGCCAAATTATTTCTTTTGAGGCTTCACTTACAGTGACAACTTCTGCTTCTGTGGTAGAAATAGTAACTGATTCCTGATGTTGACTGAGCCATGAAACAGCAGTGCATGCATAAGTTATTACAACACCTGTTGTTGATCTGCCTGTTTTGACGCATCTGCCAAAATCTGCATCAGAATTACAGTCAAGAATATCTTTCTCTGCACTGTGCTGATATAGAAGTCCATAATTGAGGGTGCCTGCATTATATCTGAAAACTCTTAAGTCTGGCAATATTTTCGGCAGTAGGATTTTCAAGAGATCTAGATAGAAATTTGAATAGGATAAATCAGGTCTAGAGCCTAACATCAGATACAGTAAAGAACCTATTGCTTGGCAATATGGAAAGTGATGTGCTCTTTCTGCTCTTTTCTCTGAAATCAAACACTGTAGACTCTGAAGCATCAGCGAAGAAACTGATTTACAGCCAACAAATTGGAAATGTTCACGTATTTTCTATGGGTAGGAATTTTGACACAGTTTTATATCATTCAACTGTTTCTCAATTTCCAGACCTAAAAAAATATGACATCTTCGGGTGTAATCTTGTACTCGGCTTGAAGGTGATCTAAAAACTTCTCAGTTCTGCTCTACTGGCAGGTGGTATGCTGCCATCATCTGCATCAGGACCTCTCAGGGCGCATGCGCCTGGTGCATGCACGGTGCAAAAGACGACTTCGCTTGGCTGACCAGAGTGCAGACCCCCACTCCTCGATTTGGAGCAATAGCGCTGTCTCCCTCTTTCCTCATGCCTGTCTCGCTCGCTCCCCCTGTCTCCCTCTTCCTCACTTGCTCCGTAACGCTTCAAATCCGAGCTGAGTTGAGCCGAGGTACCGAGCTTAGCAGAGTAGCCCAGAGACAAAGCATTGGTCTGAGCCGAGCAGGACCGATGCACTGTGCACAGGAACTCTGCGCTGCTGTTTGCACGCGTGAGATTTTGGGCGTTTAAGAGGCCCTGATCTACATAAGGGGTGAGAAATGTCTTGACACCACCTTCTTCTTGAATGAACGTACAAGGCTCCTCATTCCTGGCAGCGAACTTGAGACGGTTAAGAAACTTGCCAATACACTTGTTTCCAGCACCTTGGTGACTGCTTAAGTCCATATAGACTCTTCTTGAGATTCCAAACTCTACCCATGCTGTCATCAAATCCCTCTGGCTGCTGCAAGAAAAAATATCTTCTTCCAACTCTCCATACAGAAAGGCTGTAGACACATCAAACTGAACTAAGTGCATCCTCTCTCTCATGGCAACATCAAGCATCAAACGAATAGTTTGCAACATTGCTACAGGACCAAGTGTTTTAGAGTACAGTAATCAATGCTTTTACATTGCCTTTGGCAACTATTCTTGATTTCTCTCTTCTCAATACTGCCATCAGGTTTCATTTTGACTCTATATACCCATTTGTATGGAAGGGCTTTAACTCCCTTGAGTAGGTACACTAGGTTTTACATATCATTCTCAAGTAAGGAGGATATCTCACTGCCCATTGACTTAATCCATTCTGGACCACACTTGCCACCTACAGCTTCTTGATAGCTTTGTGGTCCACTTCATCTATCAAGATCATAAGGTCATCATAATACTTCGACGCTTGGATCATGTTTCTATCGTGCAGTTTTCATTCATCTGCTCTTTCAGTTTGCTCTAAATTAGACTGACCCAGATTCTGAACTGGACTCTTCAGCACTTGAATCTTCTTTATCTTCGGTTGAAATTTCTCACTGAACTAATTCCTCTTTAACCAATTCGTCTTTTGATAAAGTGCTCAGGAGAGGAACTATTACTTTCTCGGTACAGACACTAAGTATTTCTTGAAAACAAACATCTCAGGATAACACGACTCGCCTATCCCCTGGAATATAGACACGGTAGCGCTCTTCGCCATCGTCGCCTACCAGGTAACCTTTTTTGTGCTTTCTTATCCATCTTACGCCTCTTCTGCACAGGAAAATGTAAGTAGCATATTGAACCAATGATACAAAGATGGCCAATTTTTTGTTTTTTACGAAACCAAAGCTCGTATGGACTTACACCCTTTGATGACTTCTTCCCCGTTCTGTTTAATACGTAGACTGCTGTTGTAACAAGCTCAGCCCAAATTGCTTGTGAGAACTGAACCTCACAATTAGAGTACATAAATGTTCTAGCCATCTCAACAATTGTTCTGTTCTCTCATTCACTACTACCATTTTGCTGTCAACCACTGAACTCCCCCTTTTTTTTTTTAGCAAAATCTCTAACATCTGCATGGTTGAACTTGCCACCATTTCTGAAAGAAAGTTTCTTGAAGGTTCACCTTTTCAATTCATTGTTTTTTTATTAATTTACATAAATATTGTTACATCATCAATATGTCTTAAGCGGGATATGTTTTGCCTATTTTTTAGGCATCTTCAGCTGCTGTTCCTAGTATCTAAGATCAAAATTGCTAGGATCCTAGGCCTTGTTCATGATAAAATGCCTAAAATAGTTGGGCTAACATGAATTGCTCTGTCGAAAAAGTTGTGCTTACAGATTACATTTTATAAAAACTATCATTGACTTGATTGTTACACTTTAAAACTCGAATATATGTTAGTTCATTCCAATGTTACTTATGACGTTGGGCTAGCATTGGTTGTTCAGTCTATAAGGTCCAATATGTGTTCAACCAATGGAAACTTCACTGACTTAATTGTCATTTTTTTTTTTTTTTTTGCAATGTTCATTTTTGAGATAAAAATTCCATTGTAGTTTTGTGGGATGTTGATGTGGTCAGTTGTCAGTTTTAAGTGTTAAGTAAAATTCTCCAAGATAGCACCACCATTCAATTTGTTTTACTAACCTGATGTCTTTTTCTCTTAAGAAAAGAGAACAATAACCCCTGAAGCTTGTTATCAGTAGTTGTTGTTGTTGCTCATCCTAGACCATGTTGGTTCAAAGTTCTATAATAAAGTGTTTCTGGTATTAAAGTTCTAGCTTATTATTTTAATAATATTAGTTTATGAAAAGCCATGTCTCCAGCAACAATCTTGCACAATTGGAAAGCCAGCATTTTTGTCTATAGTCCGACAATGTCATTTCCATTGCAGCAGACTTTGTTGCAGAGTTAGCATCTCTATCTTATCCACTCCTCCTGACAGGCTTTCTTGAGGCCATTGATAGTACGTGGATGTTTATTTCCTGAGGCCCTTTCTAGGAATCCAAATCCATGGGTGACCCATCGGGTGCCTTCACCTGAATGTCAGTAAAAGGAATTACATGGTTTCCAGCTTCTATCTCCATTCTCTATAAGAACAGATGAGTCAAACGAGAAGTGTAGCTGGATGCTTCATCTTGATGTACCCACACCTGATTTTTTGCTCTCCCATACAGTGCTGGGATATTTGTCTTGTAAATGGGTGTTAAGACCTCTTGCTGATATTAGGTAGAGTGCACGTTCACATTATTACTGGCACGGCAAATGGTTAACTTGCCGTTGAATCAGTGTCCAGCGGTGATCATGAAACCCCTTGGAAAGCTTTTCTGGTATTCTTTATACAATGTTTGATATTTCTTTCCTTTCTGGGGCGGTAGTATATTGAGTGGGGTTTGTTACAATCACTAAGGTACACATATACTTTGTCTAATGTCCCCACATTTTTCCATCTGTCTCCTGCCAGCTTTTTTGCTGTGCGACATTCCGAAATGCGACGAGGCAACAGCTTGTCAACTCGGTGTTTATGCTGCTTTTCTAATTGCAGGTCCTTGTTGATTATGGTGTTAATTGTCAAAACAGGCATCCTCAACTTACGTGCAATAATCCTTTTGGGAGCAGGGTTACCAACCGAGATGAGGGCCTTCACTTTTCTCACCACTTCTGGTGTACGGCTGGTGGCTGGTCGTCGATTTGCCTCTTTTTTTCCCCTCTGGAATTAAGCCCAGTCAGCCTTTGCCTATTTTATTCAATACAGCACTGATCCTGTTCTTGGATGTCAAGAAAGTGTGCTTCTTGCACATTCCTTGGATTGCAGAAGAGCTATATTTAGCATCAGAAAGGGCTGTTGTGAAGCCCTCCCAGTAAGGGTGAATTTGCTTTGGCATCGTTGCAGCTAATGTCACGAAATTCTACACACACATTCTCAGTACTGACTAGCTATAAGTTCTTCTCTTCGTTTTACGTTCAATCTTCAATTTTCCTCATTGTTTCTTTTGCCTTTATATTTTGTTCTTAATTGTTGTGTCTCTATTGTTATTTTGTTAGTTTTTAATTTTTTCCTCTATTTTTATCATTGTTTTTTCCTCATTGTTCTTCCACTTTTTTTTAAATGTTTGCCTTGTGCTACTCCACTGTAAATATATTTTTCCTTTGCAAAACTCTGTAATTCGGTTTCTTGCTGTTTTGGTTTCCCAAATAAATAAATAAATAAATAAATAAATAAATAAATAAATAAATAAAAATATGCTCAAGTCAATAACAGCACTGCCAGCAGCCTTCAAATTCTTCACCAGAGATCCCGAACGACCTTCTATATATTTAAAGTTAAACATTTCATGATTGTTCCGTATTGAATAGAGAAATACACAATATTAAATAGAAGGAAGGATCCACCTTTCAATACTCTGTTATTAAGTTGAACCAAATAGAACAAAGGTTTTTTACTGATTTCCCTGACTTTCCATGACTGAAAAGACAATATTTCCCTGACTCTCAACTCATTAAATGACAGGAAGGATGTCAATAAATTTTTTTTAAATCTTCCTCCACCATCCCATAACCGTCCATCGCTCACTTTTTTATTCTTACAATACTCTTTGATTACATAATAAAATTTTTCAAATTGAATACAATGTTATACTCAGTCTAGTGCTTTAAAGTAATCAACTAAACATATTCTACAGTATTAATGATACAAACTATTTCAAATTATGGTAAAAATTAATACAGTATATCATAAAATGAATGTGTAAATTTGTACCATTACACCTCTAGTAAATTGAAATACATTTCAGATAACACTAAAAAGTCTTTTTTGGACACTGTCATTGGTTGGATGTCAAAATAGTCAAATGTTGATTTTGTCCATTCTAAATACATGACAATCAACACAACTATGTTTGTTTTTAGCCTTCTCCAATAGTATTTTTGATGTGATGTTTTCTTCTTCCCTCAAAGCTTCATGTTTCTCTACTTTTTTAATATCTTCAAGTTTCTTAATATCCAAGGATATCTTCCATTTTTCTACTCTATTCTTTCCTTCTTTGAGGTTTTTTTTTTACTGTTGGAGGCTTTTCTCATATCTTACATGGGTAGCTCTGACATTGTTGAAGAGTGCTTGCGCTATTGGTATTTTCTGGATGCTTTCATAGAATCTTATTTCATTTTGAACCATACGTTATGCAACTAAGCTGTGTTCATGTAGATTTTCAACAAGTACATTTTTATTCATTGAAAAACCACTTTCAACAGTAGCATTTCCATGAGAAAAATTAGACCAAGTTTAATAACTTGCCAAAGTTCCTGATATTTTATGTTCCCCATCAATAAGCCTGAATAAGTCAAGTCTTGCAGGTGTTGTGAACATCAACTGGAATTGCTTTTTGTCTGTGATCATTGTGTTATGTGTTTTTAGATCTTTATGACTTAATTTTTGCACTGCTTTGCTAATTGGCTGATGATGACACTTCAAATGTGTTGAAACCAGTCCCAAATGAACAGGTTGTGACTTCTATTTGGTTCAAATTAATAACAGAGTATTGAAAGGTGGATCCTTCCTTTTATTTAATATTGTGTATTTCTCTATTCAATATGGAACAATCGTGAAATTTTTACTTTAAGTATACAGAAGGTCCTTTGGGATCTCCGGTAAAGAGTTTCAAGGCTGCTGGCGGTTCCTTGTTCATGACATGCTAGTGAAAATCTAACACAATGTGAATAACAAAACACAAGAAAACAATGTGTGTACCTTATAAACAAAAAAATTGGTACTATAATTTCCAGCACACCTTATCAGTCAAATCATGAAAATTAGTTTGTGAGATAATATGGAATTGTTTGTTTGTCAGTAAAGGAATAACCACCTGACAGCTTGTAATTGGTTATACTCTAGCATTTGACTAGTTATAATGAAGAGTCTGTTTTCGGGTTTTAATTTTGACTGGCTGTGTAAATTCCTTACTTGGCAAATGTTTTCCATTCAATGGACTAAACATTTTAGTTGTCGCAGGAGTCCAAGATCACACGGCTGGCAAAGATATGTAGTTCCTTTCAGTATGTATTCAATTTGTACATGTTTGTTTATCAGAGATTCAAGTTGTGCACTTTTGCTCTAGTCACTGAATGAATCTACGAGAAGATTTCTTCCATCTTCCTGTAACTGCAGATGGAAAACGTTTTGGAACCAGTCAAGTACATGCTCTTTCCCCATTTACCTGGAAGATGAACAATCAATGAGGACATATTTGAAGGCATCCATGTAGACTTCGATACTTTCTTGTACCCTAGATCCAAACATTCCATTAATTGCTTGGAAAACTATCAAGAACAAATGTCCCATTTCTCTGGCTTTGGAAATGTAATGTTGCACAGTGTGGGAATGCGTAACACATTTTGGCAAACAAGCATAACAAGAACATCTTTCACACCATAAAAATAACTTCTCTGCGTTGTTATTTCTTACTCAAATCGGGACTGGTCTGAATTCCAGATATTGGCATCCAGGATCTCTTTTTCTTGCATCAATGATGCTCTGTAGCTTCCTGAATATTAACACCGTAAGCATTAATAAGAGCTGCAATAATGTTGCAAGCGGTCATATCAAAGCAAAGAATCCAATGCAATCGCCTGTATGTGGAATAGCCATCAGTCGTAGAGAACTTGACTGTATAGAATAGGACTCACCGTTTCATATACACAGCTGTTGGCAGCCGTATGTGGTGGAGGACAGTGGAGAACCGAACAAGTGGAGAGGGAAGGAGAGGCAAGACAGCCACTGGCTCTGAGCGCTGACGTGTCCTGGCATATACCGTACAATTCACACTCATTTCTTTCAACTTGTGAATGAATAGTTTATCCTGAGTCAACACAGCTTCACTCCAATACAGCAAAGTCTGTCAGAAAACAGACAAGTAACTTATTGGAAATAATATAATATCTTTATTTTTAAAAGCATTAGTTAATACTGAGAGAAAAAAAATAGCTTCACATTTATCATATAACTAGAAGATTCTTCGGTCTGCTGAACTAATTTTGATGTATAAACTACCTGCGAAAGAAAACACGGTAACAGTATTGTACCTGAAGAAGAAACAAGTTAATTAAATAATGCTGTTACCATAATTTTCTTTTGCAGGTAGTTTACAAATTACCCCTGTGGGTGGGGGATGCAGACAAGAATACACCCACGGTATTCCCTGCCTGTCGTGAGAGGTGACTAAAAGGGGCGACGAAGGGATGATTGAATTAGAACCATGAAACTACTTTTGATTCGTACCATCACGCGGGGAACAGCATGGGTTGCCTGTACTTGCGAGTAGTACCATTATATTAGGTACGAAATAGGTTTGTGATTAGTAGCAGCAGAGAGTGGTTCACTGTAGGTTTCCAGTACCCGTGAGTCATACCCACGTGAGCAACACCACGGGTCTGGGCATTGCCTGTGATTAGTATCACTATATGAGCGGCACTGTGGGTCTGCGTTGCCTGCGCTTAGTACCTCACTATGTGAGGAACACCACGGGATTACCCTCGCCCGTGATTAGTACACCTAAGTGAGGAACACCATCGGTTTCCGTTGCCTATGTGTGGCGCCATTATGTGAGAAACACCATAGGTCTGTGTTAACTGTAAGATGTCCAATACTTGTGAGTAGTACCATCATATGTGGAACACCTTGAGTCTACGCTACTATTGATTAGTACCCCAACATGTCAAATACCGTGGTTCTACTTTACTAGCGATAAGTACTATTATGAGGGGCCGTTGACCTGTATTTTGTACCCCTTTAGACAACAAGCATTCTCGATTTAGGATTGTGCTTTAGAGGTGGTCTCTTTTTCAGTAATACTAATTTTTATGGTGTTTTTGCATAGGATCCACTGATTGTTTTAAATTCATATTCATTCTTCATGCCATTTTTTTATTTTGGTCAGCGGATGATTATGAACTTTTAATTTTTAATTTAATTTTGTACCACCAGGGGCTGATGACCTAGATGTTAGGCCCCTTAAAACAACAAGCACATCATCATCATCAGTTTACAAATTTATTACAAAAATTAGTTTTGGTGGATTGAAGAACCTGAGTTATAAAGTAACTGAGTCAAAACTGAAAAGAAATGGCTTCAGATAATACAAACACAGTTATCAAATGCTAGTTCAGAGAAACTATTAGTGATAAAGTAAGAATATCTATGTTATTGCAATTATTGTTTACTGCAAGCTGAAGTAAATCTAAATACTCATTTTTCTTTCTTCAGGGAGAAACAAATTGCAGTGGGCATGCAGAAACTGAACTCTATCCAAAATTATCTGAAGAATAAGGTTGGAAATACAAAATTGGAGAACTACTGGAAAATGTTGATGGCAAGATTAGATGTAAGTTTGTGTATGGAATACTTGTGTATACTTATGTATGGAACATGATTGCAAGGATCCCTGTATGCATGTGAGTGTTGAAACACTCTGTGGTAATACACTTTTTTTAGTGTAGTTTGAGATACATGCTGTATGGATTTGAAATACTGTACTGTATGTTTTTTCTGAAATCATCGTAGTCATCATCTTATAGTTTGTTTCCCAGGTGCTGTTTGTGAGCCTCTTCCACTGTGTCTGATTGTGATAATGATGTCCTCTAGTGTCCTTCCCACTGTCTGAAAGGTCCATTTATACGATGCTCATCCAAGGGTTTCTTGGTCTTCCCACCATCTGTTTTCCTGCCACATACCTCTCCAGGTTAACATAAGGTCTCCTTCTTGGTTCCATCCTCATCACATGCCTGAACCACCTCATTCTGGATAAACTGACCCGATCTAACAACGATGTCTCAATTCTAGCGTCCTTTCTCACCATGTCATTCCTTAACTTCTCCTGTTTTGTTTTTTGAATTGAAGACCTCAGAAACTTCATTTCGGTTGCCTGTGAGCTTAAGTCCTATTACGGACTGAAGAAGGCTCCTCATGTCAAGGACTTAAAATGGCTTCCCATGCCACAGGCTTAAAATGGCTCTTTGACCTATCTACATATTATTATTCCTTTTTTATTTGTTACTAGCATGTGCCCTCAGCTTTGCCCACGTTTATTAATTCAACTGTTCTATATAATAAAAAACTATTTTTTTCTTATAGAGCTTCCGGTTGAACTATATTAGTGTCCTTCCAAATGGAGCTGGATTGCAGTATAGAGTGAGTTTGTCTTTCCAACTCTTGAACAAACCACGTACAGTTGTCAATGGGAGAAGCAGTCTTTTCGAAGATGGAGTCGTACAACTTTAAGAGATTGTTCTTTTGCCTTGTTGATGTTCATAGCGAAACTGAAACAAACGGGGAACTGCAGACATCTAAACTTAAACTGTATATCCGAAGAAATTATTCGAATCAGAGGAATGAATATTACTTCGCTCGCAGCATGCCCAATCATGAGAATGGTTTCTATAGTATTAATCATCAGTTTGAGTCGTGTTCATTGCAGAGGTCAAGATTCTTATTCTTAAGAAGGATAATCGGTGCCACAATCATCTGCTCTAACAAGTAAGATGTTGGAGGGTACTCCAGGTGACTCGAAGTCTTTCAAAAGCTCTGCCATGTAGTCAATAGACTTGTAACTTCGTAGAACATCAGGTAATTCTTGTAAAAGTTGCTTGTTGATGACGTTGACAGCTTCACTTCTTGGAGCAAGAATTGCTCTTTGACATAGCCATACGTAATTGGTGAAATGATGTGACCACGAATGTTAAAAATTTCAGATCTGTGCGTGTTTATTATAATCTAATCTTCTTTACTATAGCCTATGTTTTCTTTAAATGAAATAATAAAACATGACATTGAGTTAGTTGAAAGAAAACATGGTAACCGGATAATTCTTGTGAGTGTTGCTTATTGATGACATTGACAGCTTCGTATCTTGGTGCAAGAATTGCTCTTGGACACAGCCATGCATCTTAGATGAAAACCTGTGCCCACATGACAAATATTTTAGATCTTTGTTTGCCATAGATTTGGCTGGGTATCACATACGTGCACACAGACAGACATCATGGACCGAAGCAAAATGGCTTCCTATTCCATGGACTTAAAATGGCATTTTGACTGATATATGTATTATTCCTTGTTTATTCTTATCGTCTATCTTGTGTCCTATATATTTCCTCTAAATGTATACATGTCCAACCCTTGTCCCCTTTCTCTATGCGGTTTGGGTATGAAGTGAAATGAATCTTCGTCGCGCGTTTTTACGACCAGATATCTTTCATGACATCAGCCTAATCAGATGAGTCAATGAGATGAAATGAATGACAGATATGTGATTGTAAGAATGAAGAGGATGAAACCTGGCGCTGGCACATAGCCCTCCTCGAATAGCTATAGACTTTACATCCTCATCCGACAGGGTCATATGCCCTCACACCATATAGGACCAAAAATGGCTTCCTACGCCATGGACGTAAAATGGCTCCTTGAATTGTGTTCTCTACCTACCTTATGTACGTTGCCTAGCGACAGTGACTCTATGCATATAATCTTGGTGACAGCACGTTGGATTGTCATATCCCAATACACGTTTTCCGATGGTTTTTCGTTCATAACTCACCAACGAAAGCGAAAATGAAAATACCTATGTTCAAAATTTCAGATCTCTGCGTGCTGTAGTTGCTGGGCATCGTGCACAGACAGACACACTTCCTTTTATTATTATAGATGATCTATCGTATGTACTATCTGTGTTTCCTCTAAATAATAAAACTACAAGATTGTATTCGTTGGAGGAAGTTCTACATTTTCTTTTGTTTATGAGATACATGCTGTATGGACTTTAAAATAAGGTACTGTACAATTTTCCTCAAATCCTCATCATCACCATCATTTTGCAGTTCCAGTTTCCTGGTTATTGTTGGCATGTCGGTTTCATTCTGTCTGAGATAATGTGTCCTCTATCTGCAAGGTCCCTCTTTTTTCAGCGTCGACTTCTTTTTTCAGTCTGTTGATACGCTAATTATAACACATAGAACACTATAACATACTTGTAAACGGCAAACTTAGAACACTATAACATACCTGTAGAAAAAACACATAATAGTAATATACAGTTGTGGTTTATTGCTTAATGAAATCCTTGTATCCTTAAAATTTGGTGCCAAAACCCAGAAAGGGAAAGCTCTGTCCACTCATAAGACTGAAGAGGATTTCAACCACATGTCGAGAGAATCCAGTTTCAAGATAACATAGCTTAATACAAAAGAAGTAAGGATAGTCCACCAGTGCTAAATATAGCTACTTTCAAGTGGCAAAGTTAGGGCACCTGGCTCTCTCTTGCAATGTAGGTTGCAATATTTGAAATCTTTGTATTCCTAAAATTTGGTCAGGAGGATGGTAGGAGAGGATGATTGCTGTTTGTGGAAGGTTTCTGGTCAGTTCCAACGGGCAGAGAAAGAAATACACCATTCTGATAAGCAGCCCTAAACTCCAGGTCTACAACACAATCCAAGGAAGCAGGATGCCAGCCATTACATATTTCCTCTGTGGAGAAAAGCTGACAACCATTCCCAGTGGATCCAAACCTGTAGTCAGAGTTACTGTAACAAGAGAATTTAGACAGCACCAGATGATGGCCGATGACCTATGAAAATGTTCTTCAGAGGGGTACCCCATATAACTCGTGGTTTTCATGAAGTTCGTCAGTTTCAGGCGAACCCCCTTCAGCTCAAAATTGGAGATGCCCTGATCAATGAGGATATACTGCCACACCATATGTGGAAAAAACAGCTGCATTTTGAACTCTGAGAGGGAAGGGGCAGGAATATAATGACAATTCTACTCTGCACCACAGATGGAAGAACAATCGCCCAACCTAGCCTACTGGTCCTCCCTTTGGAGGTTGCCCAGGGTGGGGAAGGTTGTCATGACCTACCTGTCCTGTGAGACATTCTTGTGGTTGGTCACCGACCAATGAAGTTGATGTATGGTCCTCCCTGCCGAGCAGTCCTGTAGGGAGGTAATTAGGTACGTACTTGGCCCCGGAACTCCCGAAATAAGAACATGAATTACAAAAATGCTCCCCGTTATTAAGAACAACAATGACGAGGCTATATATACAAACTATCACTATGCTGGCTTGATGGGAGCTTGCTCACTAATCTCCTACTCTCCGCATAATTCAAACCCTGCCTTGCAGCACTTTACGTATAACTGTGCGCCAGTTTACTGTTGAGAGACCCTCTCTGCCATCTTGGATTCGAATTTTATCCATCCACAGTAAAGCAAAGGTCAGTCCCTTCCCACTACCTTAGGGGCTGGGTTTTGGACATTTCCGAGCCATTTATCCTGCTAAGTGCTGCCCTCTGATGGTCTTCTGGACACTAACATCTCCATCTCTTACTTTGCACTCTTGCTTTTCTTTCTTGGCTGGAAAATCCCTGCACTGGGAATACTGTCTTTGCTCCCTTTGTCGGCCGAAGCCACGTACACTTGTACGGTCTACTTAAACATTGGTTTGTCAATAATAAACATCCCTGCTTATGAACATGACTAAGACCA
Source organism: Anabrus simplex (assembly GCF_040414725.1). NCBI lineage: Eukaryota > Metazoa > Arthropoda > Insecta > Orthoptera > Tettigoniidae > Anabrus > Anabrus simplex. The sequence continues at coordinate 332,533,581 of NC_090267.1, read as the reverse complement.
TTTCTTACTCTGCTTTACTAGAATATTTTTCCTTCATTACGGAATTCATAAAATAGAATAGAATTAATATAATTGTATGCCATTACAAGATAACCCTTATTACAACTTAATATTCCTATACTGGGTTGTTCCTTTCCCGATACTCTGGGATAGAGTCCTCGCTGACGCTTATCTGACAGTCCACTGGTTCAACCCTTGCGGAGTTCGGTATACATGACAAGGTATCATGTACTGAAGATAGCACCTCATAATGGGGACTAAAAATGCCATGGCTCATTGACCTATGTATGTATTTCTGTTCCTTTTTTATTTGTTATTATCTGTTATCTACCTTATCTGCTTTCTGTTTCTTCTAAATAATAAAATAAAAGATTGAGTTAGTTGAAGGAAGTTATATGGTTCATGATGTATTTTTAGAATAGTGAAATCCTCTTATCCCTAAAAAGTCCTTCCTAATGAGGATGTATGTTTCGATGCTATAGGTAAGGTCGATATGAAGTATTGAACATCACCAGTTTTGTTTTCCTTGGTACTTTAGGGTCCCATAGGAGTGTTCTTACTTGCTGGTGAAAATGAGAGCTTCCCTGCACTCTATTTGCCACCTCCTTTGTAGCTAGTGTGTTCCGAGAAACTAAACTGCCGAGCTTTACAAGTTTTCCACACTTTTCAGTGAAAGGTTTCCTAGCATAATGTTCACTGGTCATCAGTGCCATCACTACTGTTTTGGCTTTGCTCTTCTTGAAATTGAATTCTTGGAACTTAACCTTTCGTTGAGTCTCAACTGTGCCTCACATTTTCTCCCCATATCATGACACCAGAAAATCTGTTGCATAAACAAGGCTTAATAATGTTGGACTGTGGCTCAGCTTGACAGACGGAATACTTAAGTGCGGCATACAAACATTTGATACTACGTAGGTATTGTAGTCGATAGTACCCTTTTTGTCGTGACCTCTGACTTTTCATTACCTCAGTTTCCACATAACATCCATTGGTGATACTCTCCTGGATGCTTGATCTCATGTCAGTGCAGTTTGGATAAAGTGGCCTCAAGCCACCAGTGTCCTCTGCGACTAGAAGATCCTCCTGTGCCTTATGTCGAAGATCTACTGTACGATAATCCATCCATTGGGTTTTCTATGGGTCTGAATGCTGACTAGCAATGAAGAGAGGCAAGTGACTGCTTCAACAGTGGAGATGCATATCGTGAGATACATGACTTGAACTGACCATATCAGAAATGAAACCATACTGAACATGTTCAGAGTTGCTTCCATTCTGGATAAGATGAGGAAAGCAAGATTGCGCTGGTATGGTCACATGGTCAGAGCAGATGGTAAAAGCATTGCAAGGCAGGCACTTGAACTCACGAGGGAACTGTATGAAGTCAGACAGCGAATTTTGATTTGATTTTTGCTTATTCATGAAGGTCTTTTTAAGCTGAAACAGGTAGCAGAGGTCTAATTTTTTGCTGGTCCTTTTTAAGGGGGCATTTGGGAGCTCCAAGTTGGCAGTGCACGTCCTGAATTGTACTGTACATGTCAGCACACGTCAGCGCTCACAGCCAACGGCTGTCTTGCCTAGTCTTCCCTCTCCACTCGTTCGGTTCTCCACTCTCCCCCACCACATACGGCTGCCTACAGTTATGTATATGGAACGGCGAGTTTTGTTCTATACGGTCAAGTTTTCCACGGCTGATGGCTACTCTACATACAGGTGATCGCATTGGATTTTTTTGCATTATGACCTCTTGCAACATTACTGCAGGTCTTATTAATGCCCACATCGTTAATATTCAGGAAGCTACAGAGCTTTCTGACAGAGCATATCGTGTACATACAAATAAAGACAGCGTTCGATGCAGTTTCGGAGGAAAAATGCAAACTTATTGAGGAGGAAGCCTTTTTCGTTGATTCAGAAGATGAAGATGGCGTTGAGGAGGGGACAACATTACTGAAAAAAAAAATAACGCAAACACGGAGATGAGTTTAACGAAGATAACATGTCTTGTAATGGTCGAGGAAGACAATGTAAGTCAGTGGAAGATCACGATTCCGAATCATTGTTGGACATGTGTATAAAAAAATAAAGGAACAAGGACCTATGTATGCTCTGTGGAAGTATAAGAAGACTTGGAGCCAAATTTATGGAATTGTCAAAAATTGGGAAATGTGCAATGGTTTGAACTTATGTGAAAGAAGAGTTCACCAAGGCAAGGATGTGTTATTTATATGCCACAAAATCAAACATTGCACGTTGGATTGGTGAGGGTAGAGAGTTTTATTGCCCCAAACACACTCTCCAGAAAAACTCCTAATTGACAAACCTTAAAAATCGTTCGAAAATTCGGTTCCGAAAAGTAACCAAAGTAGTCAATAAAACGTTTAAAGCAGACGAAGTATGACATGAAGTGGCTAAAATGTTTGTAACATTCATTAATGAAGAGAAGAGATCCTGGATGCAATATGTGGAATTCGGACCAGTCCCGATTCGAGTACGAAATGGCAACACAGAGAAGTTACGAATTTTGTGGTGTGAAAGACGTTCTTGCTACACTTGTTTGCAGAAATGGTTTTATGCCGTCCCACACGGTGCAATGTCACTTCTCCAAAGCCAAAGAAATGGGACATTTGTTCTTGATCGTACACCAATAATAATAATAATAATAATAATAATAATAATAATAATAATAATAATAATAATAAACTCGGAAAATGACAAAATACGCAATAGAATAAATAACCTGAATTAGGCCATGAGCGTGAACACACAATAATAATAATAAAATAAATAGAGGAAATAGTAAATATAACAAAGTAGTGGTGGTTTCACATCTAAGCTTGGAAACATGATGGTTAACTTATAAATACGCAAAATCAAACCATATGCAAGAGAAACAACTTACAGGCCTAACGACTACTAAGGAAGGATTGTGGAACGTGAAGGAGCCCTATTGAGGTCCATGGGAAGGTATGCAGTTATTGGGAAGAAAAGGTTCGCGATCATCTACCTCGAACTCAACTATATTAAAATTAACAAATGAAAAATACAAGAACAAAATTAATAAATGCCAGAGCAGCTGATACTTAACTCACAAAGGATGTTTAAATAGACTTTAACAAAAGATACAGATCCACTAAACCAAAACGAAGACATAATCAGGGTACTTAAGGAAATTTGTAAAACACAGGGTTTAACATCATAAGATTATGCAGAATTACAATATATTGTCAGTAACAAATTGCAGGTGATTGTCTGTCGTAAACAGTCATTCAGAGAATTGAAATCATTGACGACGGGGATCTAGGGCAAACTCAGACACATTGAATTTAAAATACTGAAAGTTACATTAAACCAGGAAATACCAAAACACTAGAAGGAATTAAATAAAATCAACATGATAGAAAAACATAGAAATAGCACTTACCAAGAAAGGGAGGAGTTCCCCGAGGGTAGCCCTCGAGCGCGAACGCTCACAAGTACGGTCAGATGAAAAAGACAATGGCCGAATCACATCACGCACACGAAGCCAGCAGAAGGCCGGAAATGGCCCGATCATAAATAACCAATAGGACACCGAATTTCTCTAGATTCCCGTTTTTTGCCATTTGGAAAGGTTGTTATTCTGATCAATCCAATTGCATGACCATATATGGTCATTTTATAAACTGCTGATGCGAGAGGAATTGCATCACCTAATCTCTCCATGTGCAGTACCTACTGTTCCAAAAGTTATGTACAGCACACGTTTTGCCAAAGCACAATATTACAATTCTTGAAGTACATAATATAAAATGATAATACCATTTACCTCTTCTTCGCACAATAATTAAAAAATAACTTCCAATAAATTCTTCAAGTTACATTAAAACAAATTTCTTCCTTCAGTCCAGAATGTCGGCAAACAGCTGAGAGCACAAGCTGAAACATAGGTAGGAGTAGAAGGGATATGTCAACAAGCTCACTTACATAGCTTGGGAAATCACTACTCATCTATCAACAAAGTTTGAGTGTCCCCATTTGACCTAGACCCTGCTTACACACACAAGATTGTCAAACCCTAGATAAGACAACAGAAAAATGTGATTTCAACAAGTACTAATGTTAAAAATAATTTAAAGAGTTGCAATATCATAACCTATAGCAAATAATGGCACATTGGGTTAGATGTTTTTGAGGATGAACAAAATTATAATCATGCCTAATCTCATTTGTTTTGAGAGCAGTGGCGGCGCGTGACTTTCGTCACCGGGGGTTCAACAGAAGAAAACAATTGCACACCCCCCCCTCCACCTTTCCCGTTGAGGGCCGTGACCTCCCAAAATAAGATGATAGAAGTTTTGAAAATGTGATCGAATACGAGAGAAGCAGACAATACATGCCGATATTTACCACATGCAAAATTAGAAATGTTTCACAATTGACTTACCCTATGCAGACAGCTTATACAAAAAATCCATCCTGCGCTCCTTGAGGGATGCAAATTTATCTATAACTGCTTTGTTGAAGTCCACAGTCTCGAACCAAGTCATTTTCAATTGACAGCATAGCAAGAGCATTAAGTCTATCCTCGGTCATTGTGCTGCGCAAGAAAGTCTTTATTCTCTTCAGGGTTGAGAAGCACCTTTCTGCTTCAGATGTCGTCATGGGAATAGTAATAACTATATTTAAAAGTTTTATGCTTTCATCAAAGACGTTCTGCAACTTATTTTCTAAAAGAAATTGCAACAAAGTCGTAGCCCCAGAAACAGTTCTAAAATCATTTCTCATGTATAATATTTCAAGTTCGGTTCTCAGTTTCGGTTTGTCGAGAAATGGGTAGGCCTCACACGCTTTGTACAGAAGTGAGTGGGGAAACTGCTTCTCAAAGCTGCCGAAATTCTCAGCTTGAAACAAGTTTGCTGCAAGAAGGTAGTTTGTGAATTGAAACCGTTCCTTTGCTTGAAGAATGACTGTGTCACAAACTTCTTTTGCCGCAACTCATTTCGAGGTACGCAGTGGCCCTCTTGATACCTTCACTGGCGGGGGCAGTATATCATGCAGCAATGTGGTCAATTTTATTTTCCCGAACCATTTCTATAGCAGCCTCGAAACCTGAAAGTGCGCCTTTGACTTCCAACGGATCTGAATTTCGCTTTTGTAGCTGACTGTATAAAATGTCCACATGAGGCATTATCTGATGGAAAACAGCCAACCAGAACTGAAATAACGGGTGCTCCCATTTTAAACGCAAACCTCTTGCTTGCAATATGGTGTTAGGCTGTCGAGAGGTAGTTTCCAGTTGATCAAGGCATTCGATGAGAGCATCTCTGTTCTCGTAAACTACTTCAACGGTCCTTGATTTAAAATTCCACCTTGTGTTTGAAGCATGAGGTACTCTTCTACCAACTACTTCGGTCAATACACCTGATCGCTGCGGTGAGTTATGAAAGGAGCTGGGGATTTCACTTAAATCTGCAAAAAATATACGAACATCCGTATTCTGGCTTGTCGCTTGTGCCATGACTAAGTTCCATGAATGGGCATAACAGTGAACATAATATGCATGCTTACAATCTTCCCTGATGAGAGCTTGCACTCCTGAATGGCGACCACTCATTACATTTGCCCCATCGTAACTTTGTGAAATTAACTTATCTGGGCTATCAACAACATCGCTCAAAGAAGATTTTAAACACTCTGCTATTGTCTTAGCATCATGACTAGCGGGTGAGAGGAAACCCCAAAATCTTTCAACTGGCTTACCGTTGGGAAGAACGTAGCGCAGTACAATAACTAATTGTGCTGTAGTTGATATATCGGTGGTCTCGTCTGTGATTACCGAAATGAAGTGCGCATTTGTGATTTCCTTCTTTATTTTCTCGCGACAGATTTCAAACATGCACGAAAGCAATTCATTCTGAATGTCTTTCGAGGTGCCTTTGAAAACAGTAGCTTTGGACAGATGGTCCTTTAATGCAACATCAATTTCAGAACTAAAATTAACGAGGCCTCGAAATATGCCAGGATTCGACGATTCACTTGTTTCGTCATGCCCGCGCAATGCCAACTCAAACGCGTCACAGAACTTGACACAGTCGATAATTTTTGAGAGCACATAACGATTTTTCCGTACTTGATCGTTGTGTCTTTCCACAGACTACCTGTAAGCACAATCAAGTTGCTGCCGGATATCGTGTCTTCCCAGAAGATCGAATTCTAACTGGGCAAGCATATGAGATTTAGAACTTTCGTGTTTCTTTATTTTTTGGGACAAATGTCCTAAATCTACCACTCCGACTTTGGTGCAAGTCCCTTCGCTTTCATCACTCACGAAGCATAAACACGGAAAACAAAACAACCTGTTAGTAACTTCGCACCCACAGATCCATTCGGTTCTTTTGTATATATCCAGTCTGAATTTACGCACGATTTCTGTACTTTTACATTTAGTCTGCCTCGTTATATCAAGATCAGGCATTGGGCGCCCGGCATTCTTAATCTCAAGTTTTCGCTCAAGAGAGAGACAAGAATAGTTTGTTTTCTTAAGTATCTGGACACTGTTCAAACTCATTATGTAGCTCCTTACCTTTCCGGGGCACAAAGATTGTGGACGCAACTACAACGCACAAACACACACACACACACACACACACACGCACACGGACAAAAGATTGTAACTTCTTTATATCCTAAGAATTAAGTTTCAGACCGGCACAACGATGCAGAAAAACACTCACATGTTTGCACAGCGTACAATAATATTACGAATTATGATAATTACTAAGTTCAAATGTTTACAAACACTTTTTTCACACTTGAAAAACACGAGGAAACTATAGGAATGAATGTTCGCACTTTTCACAATGTTAGTAACTTAATTTTAAGAACTAGTGTGAGCTGGTCAATTAGCGTTTTCATTAGTATTACCTTCCCGCTACTCTTTGCCTCAATGATTTTTAAGCTATGTTTCTCTCCAAAAAAGTAATTATTCCAAAGAAGGCAAATGAATACATGTTTAGTAAGTATTGATATATTTGGGACGAGGTATCAATTGGAATTTGGCAATTTAATATGACTTTTGGTAGTAATGATGCTGTTCAACACTAGCGCTAATTATGTGCACTATTCTCTGCTGCCTGGTTAAATTCCTGTAAGGGCAACAGATGGCAGGCACATACTATTACAGTTTTCTTACCCCAACAACACAACTTGCGACAGACTTGAGAGAGTGGCATACTGCGCATGCCTACATCACGAATATTCTTTTCTGCGATATCCAGGTCTTGCCTTAATGCTGACAGACTTCCCCCCCGCACCTCACTGGTCCCTTCGCCTAGGTACGGACGGAGATGTCGCCTTGAATGGAGGTTTATTCCAGATGAGTCTCCAGCTACAGACTATGCGTTGCTCACATGAATTGAAAGCCAGTACGAATATATTACGGACAGATGGGCTTAGCACGAGCTTTGAGAATGACAAAGGAATCGTGAAAATTAAGTAGCTGAGTACAATTTGATATAAACTGGAGGTGCATTGCTCCATTGCGCTATACCAGAAACCGCCACTGTTTGAGAGTGTATCATAGTTTCATTTCTAAATGGTACAACGTGTGAAAAAGTTTCTGTCAGATTCTAACAAAATGTCATATCAGGTATTTTAATTATATGATGTAATACATAATTATATTTAATAAGGTTTCTTAAAGATTGTTATTAATAAGTTTGTTAACGACAAATCATATATACAAATTCTAGATCAATGTTACCAATCAACCTTGTAAAGACATATTATGGCTGAAGATGTTCAGAAAATGAACAAAACATGTACTATGTTTTTAATAATTAGGGCAATAATATAAGGATGAGATCCTAATTTTGTATTGCTTGTTAAGTATTGAATAGGTGGAAAAATAAGTTTTATTATTCTCCTTTTAACTGATAAGTTCTACTATATTTTTCAATTTTATTATTACAATACTACTACTACATTATGTTGTACATTGTAAATGGAGTGGTTAAATGTAAGGCGGTGTCATAGAGCCCTAACTTCGCCATGAATAAAGCATCATCTATCTGTATAGAAAATTCCAATGTTTGGACATCAGAGTGACCAGCTAAGTCAGTAATCTTAGATATAGTTTGAATTTTCATGATTGTAACAGTATTTATATTTTTTTTCTTTTCTTTTCCTCTTACCATCTAGTACTTTATCGTTGTATCTGTACTAGCGAGTTATTGTAATTTTTTCAGGAATTTCCATTAGAGTGTGAAATACGTGATACACGTGATGCAGTTGAGGAGATGTGGATCAAATGCTTGAAGAACGAAGAAGAATTACATGTTTTGAAAAAAACGTGGTCTTCTGAATATTCAGAAAATACACTTGTCAAACACAAAAGAGAACTACAAGAACTTAATTCCTTTTATCTTGGAAACAGGTAAGGAGACAAGTTTGTAATGAAGGTTTGTTGTCATTTGATAACATTTTTACATGAATTTTGATTGTAATTAAGTTTATATCTTGTATTCAATTCCACCTTCGTAAACATGTGTTTTAACTCATGGTTTGTAATGGGACTGGAATGCTTCACCATTTGTATATATGAAGTTAGAATCCTTGTATGACAGATTAAATGTATACTTTGCCAGAGACTTTTCCAGTCTGAAGTCTGAGGCCATCTATATAAATCACCAAGTTGGGTGTGCTTTAAATACTGCGTAGCCATAATTTGGGAGATCGCAGGTGTGAATCCCATGATCGGCAGTCCTGAACATGGTTTTCCATGGTTTTAATTTTTATACCAGGAAAATGCTTGGGCTGTACCTTAATTATCATGATAGAAATGTTGCCAACTTGTGGAATTTCCATTTAGTGGATTTTTAACTTTGTTAGCTGAAAAAATATGGGTTTAATGGATTTCAGATGATGGTGATGATGTAATTTACTATGTATTTTGATGAAAAGAGAGGGTTAAACAAGTTCTAATGAAAAAAATAAATATATCATTGTAGATGCAAAACATTTCTGCTGTGTCTGGCTGAGGAATTTCAATGCTGATTCCCACAAAATATCCATGTTTTGCAGAAAATGTTATTGATTGCTCCAAAACAATGCCAAAGGGTGGTGAAAGGGTGTGTAGTGTCATTAATGAGAGAGATGTGAATAGCTTAATCTGTAATTTTGAAAATAGGCTTTTGATGGTCAAATGTAACAACCATTGATTGGAAAAATGTTAAATTATGAAATTTTGTAATAAGGTAGTATCATATAAAAATGATATTCTTCAAATCCTATTCCAGTTGCAATTTAAGGATCTCATATTTGGGTTTTTTTGTAGTCAATACACAAATGTGTCTTAAAGGAAACTTTAAGAAAAGGTGAACTAATTTTATACTTTTCTTTTCCTATTCCAATATCTCTCAGATTTTGTTGCTAGTTAAACCACCATGGTCTAATGCTGATGTCGGGGAGCTTTCATCATGATAAACTCTGTGAAAATGTCCGTCAGAAACAGACTGAAAGCTGAAATGGTGAACTCGATTCTGTGTGTGACAAACTAAGACTGTCATATTTCTTATTATTCTTCTTCTGTGAATCTGTCCTGAGACAGGTATCAATTGGACAGCCTCCATGATTCTCTGTCCTGAGCATCTTGCTTCAGTTGTTCATAGCTTCTCCCTTGTTTGACATCTGTTAACATTCCAAACCTTCTTCCTCTTCCTTTCCTTCCATCTATTTTTCCCTCCATCACCCTCTGTTGAAGACAATTTCTGTGTAGTACGATGACAGCTTACCAGAAGACAATAAAACCCAGCACCACAACCACAGAACTGGGGGCAGATAAGCATGATACTAAAGAATTATTGTTTTAATAATCAACTTTGGTTAGCGAGAATGCTTATTCCTTATAACTTGTTCAATAAAAATACCAGTATGCTGCATTCAAATTTTTGTTTCATTTGTAATGGATTTATAGTAAATTTTCAAGTGTGATTTAGGCTAAGAAAAAAAATTAGGTGTTGGCAACACTGGGCCACATTTGCTTCCTTCCCAATCCTATCCCTTCATCACACAATATTTATCAATCAATCAATCAATCAATCAATCAATCAATCAATCAATACTGAACTTCATTTAGGGCAGCCAGTCAGATGGCAGATTCCTTATCTGTTGTTTTCCTAGACTTTTCTTAAATGATTGCGTAGAAATTGGAAATTTATTGAACATCTCCATTGGTAAGTTATTCAAATCCCTAACTCCCCTTCCTATAAATGAACATTTGCCTCAATTTGTCCTGTTGAATTCCAAATTTATTTTCATATTGTGATCTTCCCTACTTTTAGACACCACTCAAACTAATGTCATTCCACGCTATCTCTCCGCTGACAGCTTGGAACTGTCGAGCAGCTTGTCTTCTTTCCCCCAATTCTTTCCAGCCCAAACTTTGCAACATTTTTGTAACATGGCTCTTTTTACGGATATCACCCAGAACAAATCGAGCTGCTTTTCTTTGGATTTTTTCCAGTTCTTGAATCAAGTAATCCTGGAGAGGGTCCCATACTCTGACACCATACTCTAGTTGGGGTCTTACCAGAGACTTATATGCCCTCTCTTTACATACTTACTTCAACCCCTAAACACCCTCACAACCATGTGCAGACATCTGTACCCTTTATTTACTATCCCATTCATGTGATTACCCCTTTCTTTCCTTATATTAACAACTGGATACTTACAATGATTTCAAAAGGAACTTTCATCCCATCAATGCAGTAATTAAAACTGAGAGGACTTTTCCTATTTGTGAAACTCACAACCTGCCTTTTAAGCCAGTTTATCATCCGACCATTGCCTGATGTTCATCTCACAACATTATCAAGGTCATTTTGCAGTTGCTCACAATCTTGTAACTTATTTATCACTCTATAGAGAATAACATCTGCAAAAAGCCTTATCTCTTTCTGATTCTACTTCTTTACTTATATTATTTATATATATACAGGGTGAAGCGTAATTCGCGCACTCGGGCATCGCAGCTCGACTCCTCACATGCAAGCAATAAAAAAATGTCTCTTACAAAATTTCATCTTGCGAGTATATCCGGCAGAAAAACGACGTTGAAGATTAGCAATCTGGCAACACTGTAACCACATGTAGGGTAACTACCTCTGTCAGCGGACATTACTCGTATTGTACAGTTGGTGCAATGGATAGAGTTTTGGGTTAGCATGCAGGAGGTCGAGTGGTCGATCCTGGGTTGAGGCGTATGTTTTTTATTTCGTAAATGTAGTCCAGGTGGTATGGTATCTGGCATCTTAATCGTCAACAGCGATTGCAGTGGGTCCTCTAGAAACCATTTGCACTTACATACTACGATCCTAGAAATGGACGAACAATTGTTTTCATTGGTCAGCTTTGAAAGTTGCCCTTTCCACGTCGTGGGCGTGAATTTATTCGCACCACTTCATCTACTAGATGTGAAACCTGTTTTCTTTGTACCCTCCTCCAATGGTCCCATAGATTAGTACCAACTATTATTCTTGCCTCGTTCAGGTCCATTACATTTCGTTAGGGCCTTACGTTACCAGTAGGCCTAGCAACGTGCTCTGCGAATAATGTCCAAACTCGGTTACAATTTGAATGTGTTATCACCATGGTCCCAATAATTCTGTCTTTCAACATTGCGTGTTGCGTCTGGTAACCGCATGCTGTTTAGTACGTATCTCATCATCATCATCATCATCATCATCATCATCATCTGTTTACCCTCCAGGTTCGGCTTTTCCCTCGGACTCAGCGAGGGATCCCACCTCTACCGCCTCAAGGGCAGTGTCCTGGAGCTTCAGACTCTTGGTCGGGGGATACAACTGGGGAGAATGACCAGTACCTCGTCCAGGCGACCTCACCTGCTATGCTGAACAGGGGCCTTGTGGAGGGATGGGAAGATTGGAAGGGATAGACAAGGAAGAGGGAAGGAGAAGTGAGAAACCACGGAAAACCACTTCGAGGATGGCTAAGGTGGGAATCGAACCCACCTCTACTCAGTTGACTTTCCGAGGCTGAGTGGACCCCGTTCCAGCCCTCGTACCACTTTTTCAAATTTTCGTAGCAGAGCCGGGAATCGAACCCGGACCTCCGGGGGTGGCAGCTAATCACGCTAACCACTACACCACAGAGGCGACGTATCTGAATGTATTATTATTATTATTATTATTATTATTATTATTATTATTATTATTATTATTATTATTATTATGTTGTAAATGTAGGATACATGTGATCTCAGAAACGGTGTCTAACTGTGTCACAGTAGGCAATGTCAGATGGAAATTAGCAAATAAAAAAATGTGCCTCAACCCAGGATCGAACCATCGACCTCCTGCATGCCAACCAAAAGCTCTATCCACTGTACCAACTGTACAGCACGACGTGGGCGTGCTGACAGCGGTAGTTACCCTACATATGGTTACAGTGTTGCCAGATTACTACTCTTTAACGTCCGTTTTCTACTGGATATACTCGCCAGACGAAATTTTGTAAGAGACATTTTTTTATTGCTGGCACGTGAGGAGTCGCGCTGCGACACCCGAGTGCGTGAATTACGCTTCACCCTGTATATAAGAAAACATAAAGGTCCAATAATACTGCCTTGAGGAATTCCCCTCTTAATTATTACAGGGTCAGATAAAGCTTTGTTTACTATAATTATTTGAGATCTATTTTCTAGAAATATAGCAACCCATTCAGTCACTGTTTTGTCTAGTCCAATTGCACTCATTTTTGCCAGTAGTCTCCCATGATCCACCCTATCAAATGCTTTAGACAGGTCAATTGCGATGCAGTCAAACTTGCTGGCCTGTAATTTTCAGCTTTATATCTCACCCTTTCCTTTATACACAAGGGCTACTATAGCAACTCTCCATTTATTTGGTATAGCTCCTTCATGCAAACAATAATCAAATAGGTGTTTCAGAAATGGTACTATATCCCAACCAATTGTCTTTGATATATCCAAAGAAATCTTATCAATTCCAACTGCTTTTCTGGTTTTCAAATTTTTTATCATATTGTAAACTAGCTGATGCACCCGTGCTTCGCTACGGGATTCTCAGAAAGACTGACTTCGTGGTTTTCCTAACAAAGTCAACATATTTCATTTTAAAAAATGTGGGTAGGAATGTAGCCATTAAAAGCAATGTTGTCATATAAAATACTTGATCAAATGAAAAATCGCACATTTTATCACTTTTAACGAACAGTAGTACAGTGCCAGTCTAACAGTCCAAAGTTCCAGAGCTGGAATGACCAGGCCGCAGTCTACCGTGAACATTCCTCTGACATTATTCCGTTAAATATGAACACTGCTTATTCCAGTCAGTGCCTCAGAGTAGGGATTGAATAGTTTGATGAATCAGTGTGTTACATACCAGTAGTATCAGCAAATTTACGAACCAGAGGAATGGCATGCTAAAGAAGAAAGTTATCTAGCTCCCCAGCTACTTCCCGTCAATGTTCAGGCAGGCTGTTACACTCTGTATGACCAGGCGAGTTGGCCGTGTGGTTAGGGGTGTGCAGCTGTGAGCTTGCATCCGGGACATACTGAGTTTGAACCCCACTGTCGGCAGCGCTCAAGATGGTATTCCATGGTTTCCCACTTTTACACCAGGCAAATGCTGGGAATGTACCTTAATTAAGGCCAAGACCGCTTCCTTGCAGCTCCTAGCCATTTCCTATCACATCGTCACCATAAGACCTATCTGTGTCAGTGCGACGTAAAGCAAATAAAACAATACTCAGCATGCAGCAGTAATCCCATCTACCGGAGATGAGTGGCAACAGAACAAAGTACATTACAACAAACAATGGTCAGTGTAATGTTATTGTTGATCAATGTTATGAGCTTTTTATATTGTAGGCCTTCACATTTAGTTTTCTTTCGACTCTGTGATTTATAAAATGACTTATAGCGTAGACTGTAGTTCCTTATTCTCCACCTTTGCATACCGATATTCGTTAAATTCCGTTTACCCACTTTCTCGTGACTTGGCGCTGATATGCACTTAGTAACAAAAATTCAAATTCATGAATATCTTTGTGATCATAGCCGGTATGGTAACAATGTATAAGACATAAATGATTTAATACTATTTACCTTCAGTTATGTAGTATTTCGATATGACATCTAATAAAAAAATATTTGAGAATTAAATTTTAGGCCTTCCCCTAAACTACCATTTCACTCAAAGTGAATAAAATTATTTATGGCCAAGAATATAGCAACTTATTCCCCGACTTTGCATACAGATTTTCATTAAAATAGGGCCACTAATAACTTAAATATGTGAGAATTAAAATTTAGGCCTTTCCCTAAACTACCATGTTTCTCAGTGTTAATACAATTATTTATATCCTAGATTGTAGCAAACCGAACTCGATAGCTGCAGTCACTTAAGTGCGGCCAGTATCCATTAATTGGGAGATAGTGGGTTCGAGCCCCATTGTCAACAACCCTGAAGATGGTTTTCTTGTGGTTTCCCATTTTCACACCAGGCAAATGCCTCGGCTGTACCTTAATTAAGGCCACGGCCGCTTCCTTCCAATTACTAGGCCTTTCCTATCCCATCGTCGCCATAAGACCTATCTGTGTCAGTGCAACGTAAAGCAGATAGCAAAAAAAAAAAAAAAAAAAAAAAAAAAAGATTGTAGCAACTTATGCTCCGACTTTGCATGCCGATTTTCATAGGCCTTCCCCTAAACTACCATTTCACTCAGCGTGAATACAATTATTTATATCCTAGATAGTTGCAACTTATTCCCTGACTTTGCATACTGATTTTCATTAAATTCTCTTCAGCCGTTTTCTTGTGATGCTTGGACGGACAGACAGACAGACAGAAATTACGGAAAATTGAAAATTGCATTTCCTTGTTACTGTGGACATGACCAATATATAAAAGCCATCCTTTTTTAAATTCTGAGCAATGTACAGACAAAACTCTTACTTTATGTATATAGATATTGTTATCATACGGTATGCACATTTTAATACTTCTTTAGCATTATTCACCTCCTCTATCTGGAGGACATTATTCTTGTAACCAACAATCTTAACATACTGCTGACTGAATACTTCAGCCTTTTGAACATCCTCACATACACACTCCCCTTGTTCATTAATGATTCCTGGAATGTCCTCCTTGGTACCCATTTCTGCCTTAAAGTACCTATACATACCCTTCCATTTTTCACTAAAATTTGTATGACTGCCAATTATGCTTGCCATCTTGTTATCCTCTTTTCCAAGTTGCTTTACATCGCACTGACACAGATAGGTCTTATGGCGACGATGTGACAGGAAAAGGCTAGGAATGGGAAGGAAGTGGCTGTGGCCTTAAAGTACAGCCCCAGGATTCACGTTATTCTTAGCTGACTTCTTTGCTAGATTCAACTTCCCAGTAAGTTCCTTGAATTTCTCCTTAATTCCACAGCCATTTCTAACTCTCTTTCTTTCCAATCTGCACTTCATTCTTAGTCTTTCTATTTCTCTATTATAATAATTTGGGTCTTTACCATTCCTTACCACCTTTAAAGGTACAAACCTGTTTTCACATTCCTCAACAATTGCTTTAAACCCATCCCAGAGTCTGTTTACATTTATATTTACCATTTTCCATCGATCATAGTTATTTTCTTTAAACTCCCCCATGCCTGCTTTATCAGCCATATGATACTGCCTAATAGTCCTACTTTTAAGACCTTCCTTTTTATCACATTTATTTGTAACTATGACACTAATACTAATACCATCACTAATACCATCTATTACTTTGGTTTCTCTATAGAGATCATCGGTTTTACTAGCACCACGTGCAGGATACTTTTCCATCTTGCTGATTCCGTCACTTTCTGGATCAACTCTCCTTCCCAAATTAGCTTATTTGCAATTTTTTGGTCATGCTTCCTGTCGTTTGCATTACCTTCCCAATTGACTTTTGGTAAATTCAGATCTCCTGTTACAATCACATTTCTTTCCTTGTCGTTTCCCACATACATGATTATCTTATCAAATAATCCTGAATCAGCATCAGCGCTACCCGTTCCCAGTCTGTACATTCCAAAGATATCAAGTTGCCTATTATCTTAAGAAATGAGCCTTACACGTAGAATTTCATGTTTGTCATCTTTAATTTTTTTGGAGCTTACAAATTCTTCTTTCACAAGAATGATACCCCCACCATTCCTATCCTATCTCTACGATACACACTCCAGTTCTGTGAGAAAATTTCGGCATCCTATATATCATTTCTCAGTCATGATTCAACTCCTATTACAATAACTGGTAAATATATATTAAATTACTTAATTATATTCCTTTCTTTACAATACTTCTACTGTTCAACACTAACATTTTTATGTCATCCCTACTTGATTTCCAGATCCCTGTACCCTTATCACTGCTCCCTAGACTACCCTGTTTCCCTGAATGTAACTCCCTGTTACCCTTCCAAACAAACTTCCTTACTTATACGTACTACTGTGGTTTAAGTGAAGGCCATCTGAATGCACATCCCTATCTCCTACCCACCCATTAGGATATAGAAATCTCACTCCCAGTTTCCCACATACCCAGTCCATAGTCTCATTTAAATCCTCAATCACCCTCCAATCAGTATCACTCCTACACAGTATTCCACTGATACCAATCTCCGCTTTCCCCCGTACGGCATTTACCAGATCCCATACATCCCCAACCATGTTGGTACTTATACCAACTGCCTTACGCTTTTGGTACCAACATGAAACACTACCACCCTCTCCTTTCCGTCCTCCTTCTCTTCTACTTTCCTCAACATCTGCCTCAACCTAATTCCTGGATAACATTCTACCTTGGTTCCTTTTCCTCCACACACTTTCCCCACATGTCTAACAATGGAATCCCTGATGACCAGAACCTCAACCCTACCCACCTTATTTGATCCCCTTCCCTTCCCTCCTAGTCAGCCCTATCTTTCCTGATGGCTGCAGAAGCTACTTCCTCCTCCCTTTTCTCCCTCCCATGACCCTGTTCCACCTGTCTTTTCCTATCCTCTACTCTGCATTTCCCTTTTCTACCTTTTCCCTTCCTCCTACTTCCACACATCTCAGCAACAGTTCCCTGTTCCTCATCTTCCCTCTGTTTTTCTACCTGCAATGACTCGTACTGACACTGACACCTGTCCTGAACTCTGATCCTGAATAGAGCCCGTAGCCGGCAATCTCCTTCCCCTAAGAACATTAGACCACCTGTCTTCTGCAATTCCTCGCTTTCCTTTCCATCCCTCTTTCACACCTACTGTATCCTGTACATTGTTTGAGGGAGGCCTACCTTCTTTCCTGACTTCTGAGAGAATCCTAATTATCTCCCTCAAACTCTCCAACTTACCCAAGTTACTGTGATGTTAAACTACAAGCAAAGAAAAAAAAAATAAGAAAAACCCTCTCCTAATCCTGGTCACAAATATTTTTTAACCACACTACCACAGAATCTGTAGAAAGGGACATCATCGAGTGTGCTAGCAGAAAGCTATCTCCCACTGAACTACGCTACTGTACTGCCGAGAAGGAAGCCTTGGCTGTGGTGTGGGCCATGGGCAAATTCAGAGGCTTCTTGGAGGGAAGGAAGTTCCAGCTCTACACCGATAACGCCACTCTCAAGTGGTTGACCTCGGTCTCCGGCTCAAAATCTAAAATGATGTGATGGGCTATGTTAATCGCAGAATTTGATTTCGATGTGTGTCATGTCCCAGAACTGATGAACATAGGAGCAGATAGCTTATCTCGACACCCAGCGATGGAACCTGAAGCTAGGAGCACTATTGAGAGGGAGTTCCCACAGAAATTCAAGAGTGAACCTAAGAAACCTGTCATTATGACCATCAAGAAGAATCTTGATCTGGGAGTGATCAGTGGCAGGAACAAGACAAGCTCTGTAGGACCATGATGCAGTGGATTAGGAGACAGAACACAGATAGTCGACTTGTCCCGGGGGAATTCAAGATGTGCTACCAGAACTTCCGGGTTGACGGAGGACTCTTGATGTACAGGTCGCACCTCTCTGACATGCCTGCAATAGTGGTGATCCCCATACAGCATACGACGGACATCCTCGAAGTTCCACGACAGCACAGAAGCCGGACACACAGAAGGCGAAGAAACGTATCAGTCCCTCCTATGAAGATTCTTCTGGGTCAGCATGCGGAAAGACATCCTGGATTATGTGAAGGGGTGCTACATTTGTGCCTGCACCAAGGTGAGCAACACGAAGGCAGATTCCAGCCAATGAGGAAGAAGGCCACAACACCTGTGGGAGGTCATAGCCCTGGACTTGATGGGTCCTTAGCCTAGAACACTACGGGGTAAAACAGGACTCCTAGTAATCACTGACCTCTTCACCAGATGGATTGAGGCCGTCTGATACCTGAAGTTACGACGGGACGCATCACCAGTCTGCTACAAGATGAAGTATTCAGCCGCTACAGTTATCCACAGTGCATTCTGTCTGACAACGGGAGTCAGTTCATGTCAAGGAAGTCGCAGTAAATGATGACAGAATGGGGTGTGGAGCACTGGACCACTCCTATCTACAACCCAAAGGCAAATACGACGGAACCAAGAACTGAAAAGGATGCTACGAGTCCACCTGATAGACAAAGACCAACTGTCGGACCGTCGGATACCGCAGTCACTCTTTGCCCTGCGACGACACATCAACCGTGTCACCGGCTATTCCCCAGCAGAGCTGTTTCTTGGTTGACAGCTGTATGGCATGGGGATTGGGAGATTCATCCACCATCCACTTCGGGTCAAGATGATGCAGCTGTTCTCCTGGCAGAGTGGCAGCAGCAGCTGAATATCGAGGAGAAGCAAGCTTTGACCGAGAAGAGATCCCTTCCCAGGCCAAGGCTCAAGATGTCGAAGAGATGCAGATCTTCCTACCAGGCCAACAAGTACTGTGACGTTACTAACCAGTCAGTAATAAGATTGGAGGGTTTCACGCAGGTCTCGCACCTAAGTGGGTTGGTCCAGTCGAGGTGGATAAACAGCTGGGCCATGGAGTCTATTTACTGAAGACCAACCCTCCTGTCAAGGTCCACACATCAGAGTTGCGGCGAGTCACCCAACCGCTGCGCATACAGAGTAAGCCTGGAGAAGAGGCTACTTACGACAAAGCACCATCTGGTCATCATGAAGAGAGCATATAATCAAGGAAGAGGCTTGCAGCGAGGCAACCCCGACCCCCGACATGGCACATGTTGATCGGAGGAGGAGGAGGAGAGCACATCCAGCGACATTGAGGAAGAAAGAAGATACAACCTACCGTCCAAGGCAACGTCGACGAGTGTGACAAAGTGTGGAAATTGTTTCAAGTTATTGGGGGGATATTGACCCAGATATCGGGTATAACTTGAAAACAATATTCTCTCACCCATGGGTAACTAATGTAGATGAAAATCCACAACCTGTTCTAGTCATTTGACCGGGTCAGGAATGGAATGAATGAAGCCCCCTTCTAGCGGCAAGGATGGGAATTGTGCCGGCTGCCAAGGCCTGTCGCACTCCTCTGGGGCAATGATTAATGAATGATTAATGAAATGAAATGAGATTGGAGAGTGTTGCTGGAATGAAAGATCACAGGGAAAACCGGAATGCCCGGAGAAAAATCTGTCCCGCCTCTGCTTTGTCCAGCACCACAAAACCACGGAACCCAGCGATGAGAGGCCGGCGTGCTGCCGCCTGAGCCACAGAGGCTTCAACTAATGTAGATATCGAGCTCTATTATTATTATTATTATTATTATTATTATTATTATTATTATTATTATTATTATTATTATTATTATTATTATTATTATCATTATTATCATCATCATCATTATCATCATTATTATTATTATTATTATTTCTTGTATGTATAGCTGTGAAGTGTTACATCCATTTAGTATTCGTATTACTATTACTTACGTAGTCGAACTATCGTATTATGTGTGAGGTTATGAAACGTGTTGTACATCGACATTGGTATCAGTTCCGATAATGTAAATACCTGTAAATTAATATTATAATTCTTACCTGTATATATAAATTGTAGTCCATAATTTTGAAACATACTGTAACTTCCAGAATGGTAATATGGCGCTAGAACAATTGAGAATATTCTATACATTGTAATCCATGTTGCGCAATTCCGCAAAGAAATCCAGACTAGCTCATCTTCAAGAAAATTCCTAGCTTTCGTCGCTCCTTAAGGTCGTGGATCCGAAGGAAAAATCAGTTTGCGGTTTACACCGGCTGAATTCATTTCAATTAATCGATGTCTCCATTTTACAGATTAATCATTTCACACAATTAAATTAATAACCTAAGGTTCACTATAGCTGTTAACTTATCCTATTATAGCATAAAAATGCCAATTAGTTTAACTAATATTATTTATTAATATTGAAATTCTTGGAAATGAAAGACGAATAACTTATCATTTCAAATAAGTATCTCTTCTAATGTAAAATGCATTAATTAATGAGATAAGTTATCAAAGCTTTGAATGAGACAAAAACAAAAATAATTATGTTATGTACAATTATGTCGAAAAGTGGAAAATAATTCTGACGAGGAAGGTACCCCGGCTCGAACGACTAAAACTGACAGAAAGTGGGCTTAAAATATACAGTTGTACCTATGTCAATAGCTATCCAGGCCATTCAACTGTAAAAGTGCGTGTTCGGTCGCCAACGCCATCTGACAGTCAGCGCACAGGTCGCGCTGCATTGGAGCTGTACACGCAATGCCTGTTAGTCAGTTGCAGTGTGTTGTAGTATAGTGCACACACAAACATCCGACATGAGTAGGTGGAAGTCAATCAACCCTGCCATTTGCATGCATGTTATATGATATCATTACGCAGAAATACAATGGATCTGTAACAGAACTACTACCGACACATTGGAGAGTAATGGTGACTGTGAGGCGGACGGCGGAGAAGAAACAGCACATGAGTATGAGGGTTCCAACCGTACCGACAATCCAGCAACGGAAGGAACTACACGTGACAGTGATTTCGCTCCATCACCCCCAAAAAGGTTACGAACAAGTGTGATACGGAGTATTGATGACCGAACATTGGACAACATTTATGATTATTATAACCGCGGTTACAATTCTTATCAGAAACTAATGAAGCGTTATAGCTGCATAGGTCGAAAACAAACTGCAAGATAATTTAACATTATTTGACGTGCAAAAGGCAAGAGCCAGGTCTGATCAAGGGAAAAAAACATTAAAATTGGAGGCTCTAAAAGAGTCTGTAAAAGCACAATTTGACAGAACTAGAGATAATGGATCAGTGGTCCACAACTGGCACATGCGCATTCAAGCGTGGGCTCTGGAGGCCTGTAGAGCAGTTTCTCTGGACAATTTTAAAGCGTTGTTGCATTTTTGTCAGGATCTTTAAAGACGAATATAATATTTCGCCCAGGCATATCACTATGTTCATGGCTCGCAAAGAGATTGAAGAAGAGCATGTTACTATACGAACAGCAGAAACATTTGTGGCAGACGTGAACATGTTTATTCAAGATGGGAATATAATGAAGGAATGCATGTGGAATAGTGGTCAGAGCCAATTTTTTAATGAACTAACGTCTTCTGCAACACTTTCAAACAGAGAGGAAAAATCAACAATTGGTCTGGTACAGTCTGTGCATAGTTATACGCATAGTTACACAATTGATCTAACTGTGTCCATGAACGGCAAATTAGCGAACAAGCTTTTCATTTGTCTGCAGGAAAATGATGGAACGTTCGGCCAACAGGTTCCAAAGAAACTGACAGCAACGTGTCCACGGAACATTCATGTTGAAGCGAGTAAAAGTGGAAAAATGACTAAAGCACACATGAAGAGCTTCTTTAATTTGGTCCTCGCTGAATGTGTTGGTGAGAGAGGTCTATTACTTTGTATGTTTGCAAATAGATACCACGCAAGCCACGTTACATGATCAATACTTCATCATCCGTCTTCACTCCGTGATCCACAACCAACTATCTTCACCGAGATACAAACCTATGTTAACATGCGCATGGCAAACAGCAGGTTATGATGTGCATGTTCCTGTTGCTTCCTTTGATAATGTGATTTCTGTGGCATTTGAGCTTGGACTATTGCAATGCGGGAGCATTGTAAATAATGTAATATGTCTACATGTTGCCCTCGTTAAGTGTGCATACTGTTCAATTCCGCTGTGTTTTAATCACTTCACTGAAACTCCACATTTACACGTCGAATAAAGGACAACACAGTATCTTCTATTGTGGGAAAGATGACTATGTCAACACGGTACTGCATGTGCAAGCATGTGTTCAACCTTTTGTCAGATTATACTGCACCACATCTGTTTCTTGTTACTATAATGGTCCAAAGTACCTGTTGCAAGGTAGTTGCTGCGAGTTGTGTTTCTGCACTCTTTGTACACTGTAACTTCCAAACATCGATTGTACACTAATGCAGATAAATGCCCTTGATGGGTAGTAGAACAGACATATCTTCGTATGTTAAGTGCATTTCCAGTCGGTTTTAGCCATTCGAGCTGGGGTACTTCCCTCGTGAGATTCTTCTTGGAATTCTGTTGCCAGTATATTAAAATCACATCTCTTGTTGTCTTCTTCTTTGTTACCAAATGAAATTATAATCCCTACCTCTGTTAAGGTTCTAAAATCTTACAGATCTTTCTGGAAATCATTGAGCATCATTTGTTGCTTGACATTAAAAATCCTAATTTCATTCACATTGTCGTAGTTAATCATAATACTGAGGATATCAGTACTTTCAAAAATCGATGACGATTTCATTCATTTTAGTTTTCTCATATATGGATATGTCAGGAAAAAGATAACTGATAAGTCATTCTTTACATATACATTCTCAAAAATTATCATCTATAATGTAAATAGCTCATGTGGATATCATGCCTGTCATGAATTCTATGAATCAAATTAACTGCATAAATGTATCATATAAAACACAACATGTCAGCACTAACTTACACCTCATTCATCTTTATTTTATGAAAATAGGGATGGTATGTCATTTAAGAAGACTCTAACCACCAATATCTTCAACCGTTATGTGTTAGTAACCTTACCAGTATCATAATTGTGATAGGTAAATTTTATATATCTTTATTAAATGAACATGACTGTGGTTGAATTCTGGTTAACGTTGGTTTATATTCTACCTAACTTTCCTTATATGGGCTTATCTCAATGATCTATATATGCCTACTCCTTATATGTGAGATAAATAACTCATATTCAATGTTGGATATGGAATACCTAGGAATTAATATTCATCATGGAGTCAACTATACATTATTATCCTCAACTTGCATCAATACTCTACACATAACCCTTGCACAAATCATTCTCTTCGTTATCGACGAAATAATAAATATCACCATCATCATTCTTCTTCTTATTCACTTATTCTTCATCTACATATCATCCGTTTCATATTTCACCATCATATTTCTTCATTCATCTCAACTTTCATATACACATTGACTTGACGCAGATTATTCCATAATCATCTATTTACTTCATCATTTCATATTACTCATATGTCTTCACATAATCCAACCATGATATACCTAAGCACTGTATAATCCTCATTTTATAATATATTGACCATAACTCATCTGTTACATTAACCACAATGTCGATATCACACTTGTAATTCACATGTACTAACCTCTTTCCTATACTTGACAACACTATGAACGCACTGGTAAGTTACCTATATCACATTCACATCCTAGACAAAGAATTTCTATTTCATTTAGATGACTGCCTATCAGCCTTAATACTGTTACGTATATGATATGCCAAAAATCCACTTTTTATGAGCTCACTTGCAAATTTCACTGCTCTACAACTTAATTAACACCATGACGTTATATTTTGTTTAAGAAAGTTTTCAATTTACTTACTACATAGCTGTGTTTGACTAATTTTTTTGCCTCGGCTCCATTGATGTTGAAATCAGATGTACTGGGCCATCTGCACTCTGGGTTTCGCTGCTACATCCTCCCGGTCTCTGGGAAGTTGTGGGACAGGTCAGGCTCCATTCCCCGTCATCTCAGGTATCATCTTCTGTGAACTTAAGTCATGATCTTCTTAGTTAATGTTGATGGGCATGTTTTGCGCGGATGTAACAGAAATGCAAATATACATGGTCAGTTTTGTCATCTTTGGGTTGTCACTGCCTTCTAATATGAATTTAGGTGTTTAATAGAACTTTTCTAAGTTTCAGTTCTGAATATTTTCTTTTAGATTACCAATGTGTCTGCCTGTAAGTTTTGTTTTATATATCAACTTCAGCTGCCATGATTTTAAATATCTCTTGCGGGCAAGCCTAAAATAATATCCACTGCTGACGTTCAGGCTTTGTGACTTAGTGCTTACGTAATCTGCTTCTTGCTATAATATTTTAATTTCTCAGCAATTCTTTACACATTCCAGTGCAATATTTTGAAATATGTCTTCTATTCTTAAATGATTTATCAATTCTCTTCCAATAGTAATTAGTAGCTCATAATATTCGCTTATTTCTCCCACCACGATATGATGTTGCTTCTTGCTTCAAGAGTTTTATGAGAAGTTAATAATAATGCTGTAACAATCTTAATCATTCCTTTCTTTTTCTCACTGCCACCTTTATATTTCTCGATTCAATTACGCTACATTTATTAACTTCGCGACATCGATGATTGAATTTCTGTGCCATATCTATACTTCTCGCGTCAATTGCGTCCATCTTAGTTCCACCTTAGACTTTCGAGCTGGAGCGAAGTTTAAAAAAAATGGTTGTTGAAATATTATTTTGTATTTAGTTCAAATAGAGTGTATGTTTTATTTTATGACAGGGAATTGGCACAATGTATTGGACAGTCTGGAATATTCAAGAAGGTAGTTTTTTGTAATATATCTTTCCAGAAACCTGGCCAGGATATGTATAAAGAGACGATCTTGGTGGTGAAGTCAGTTACTGTTGCATTACTGAAGTTGTGGTGTGGAAGCTATTGGAAGAGGGTTATTGCCGAATTAGGCAATCTCAATGTTGAATTGATCAGTAGTCATCTGTCTTCAACTGTGTTTCAAAGTGTAACCTCTGTGGTATTCGGTGTCACTTGTCAACTGTTTTAATAACGGTGGCTTGTTGATATTTTTGAAGTAAAGTGTTTTATTGTGATACTGTGATTAAGGTTATGCGAGTGTGTAATTTGTGAATATATGTGAATAAAATTAATTGTACCAACTGATAGCATCTTGTGTGCGTCTTTGTGGATATGTTACTTGAAGTTTCTTAGCGGTACTAATTGGGGAGCTGACCGCACGGTGCTCCTACGATTTTATAGGGCACATATTTTATCCAGTTTAGACTATGGCAGTGCAGCATATGGATCAGCAAGGCAAAGAGTCCTTGCAAAACTGAATAGAATCCACCACAGTAGGGTTAGATTGGAGACGGGAGCTTTTCATACAAGCCCCAGTGCTAGCCTGCTCACTGAATCTGGTGTGCCGCCTTTACACCTAAGGCGCCAGCAAATGCCTCTATCCTATGCTGCAAATATGTGACAGATACCACTTCTCCCAAGCTATCCTTGTGAATTCCACAATGAAAACCATCGGCTGTACGCTTCTTATCCTCGAGCAACGTGGCTGGTTGGAATACGCTTGGATAGCAGTCACAGATTGTACGAGTATGATGTACCTTCGGTTCTCTGCCTTTTCAGACAACCAATGATAATATGACGACCAGAAATAATCCTGGATCTGCACACTGGCCTGAAGGAAAACAGGGACCCTTCAATTTATCGGAGGCTCTTTCTGTCCATTGTTGGCCGGTATCCAGGTTCAGTTGTCGTTTACACAGATGTTTCAAGGACAGAAACAAAGGTGGACTGTGCGTTCGTTGTCGACAATGATAGGTTTCTGTTTGCTCTCCTGGGAACCTGTAGTATGTACACAGCAGAGCTCTATGCTATCTGTGAAGCTCTGCGATACGCACTGTTCGATGAGCGCCGGCACTTTCTTCTTTGTACTGACTCCTTGAGCTTGCTACAGTCTATGGGTACCTGTTTCCCTCGGCACACTCTGGTGCAGCGGATCCAGGACCCGCTGGCCGGGTGTTCGGATGCCGGTGCCAGAATCATCTTTATGTGGCTTCCAAGCCACATGGGTGTAGAGGGAAACGAGTTAGCAGATAGGGCTGCAAAGGATGCAGTTACAATGACTGCCCCCATTGCCTTACAACGTTCCAGCAAGTGATATTTGCTCTCACTTTCAAATAAGCTGAGAGTGATAAAAGGTACAACGAAGGTATGGAGGACTTCCCTTCGGGCTTCTCGGAGAGAAGCAGTGGTATTATGTTGTCTTTGGATCGCCCACGGTATAGTAACGCACTCCTATTTACTGAAAAGGGAGCCCCCTCTGGTGTGTACTTGCGGCGATCTTCTTACCGTGGTACACATCCTTATGGAGTGCGTAGACCTGGTCGATCTGTACCATAGGCTAAAACTCCCGAGTACCATCTCCCTCATCCTGCGAGATGACAAGCAGTCAGCAAACCTCGTCATCTGCTTTATGAGGGATAGTGGTCTTTTTTATCATGTGGAATAATGTCCTTTGTCTTAGTGGATTTGTGTTAACTGTGCTTTTATCCCATTGACTCTATTTTAGTTTGTGTTTGTGTATTTTAGTGCGTTGTTTTAACTTCTAACACATGCGCGCGCGTGTGTGTAATTTCAGGCAGTGCCTTATTCCATTGTCACCTTATTTTCTATAATTTTCTTAGAAAATAAGGCATTGCAAATTAGATCCACTGATTGTTTTAATCTCATAATCATTTTTCATCACTATTTTTTTTTAAAACTTTAGTCAGTAGATACATTTTAAAATTTTAGTTATGTCGTCCATCTTGTACCATTACGGGCCAATGACCTTATATGTTAGGCTCCTTTAAACAAGAAGCAATATCATGATCATAAACCTTATTTTGTGTTATTCTAGCATGTCTCTCGTTTTATTATATCTGTTGATTTCTTTGACCTTGTTAAGTTTTTCTTCTAATAAACTTCCTTGTTGATTTTAGGGAACTCATTAACATGATCAATGAATACGATAATTTATGGAATCGTCTGACCGATCTTTATAGACAGTGCAACAATCCTGATCGACTTTTTAAAAATCGAGGAGCTCGCTTGCTACAAGAGGAAGAAGACCGCAAGGTTATCAGAAAGGTCGGTATGAGTAATGTTAGTCATTTGAAAATGATTCCTTAATTTGGAAAATATTATTTTGGTTTACTTTTATTATTTGATAACATATGAAATAACATTTTTTTCTGGAAAACCATAAAATTGAACCTTTGCTTTTAAGTCAATCAATCAGTCACTACTGATCTGCATTTAGGGTAGTCACCCAGGTGGCAGATTCCCTATCTGTTGTTTTCCTAGCCTTTTCTTAAATGATAGCAAAGAAATTGGAAATTTACTGAACATCTCCCTTGGTAAGTTATTCCAATCCCTAACTCCCCTTCTTATAAACAAATATTTCCCCCAATTTGTCCTCTTGAATTCTAACTTTATCTTCATATTGTGATCTTTCCTACTTTTAAAGACACCATCCAAACTTATTTGTCTACTGATGTCCTCCCACGCCATCTCTTCACTGATAGTTTGGAACATACCACTTAATTGAACAACTCGTCTCCTTTCTCCCAAGTCTTCCCAGCCCAAACTTTGCAACATTTTTGTAACGCTACTCTTTTGTCGGAAATCGCCCAGAACAAATCAAGCTGATTTTCTTTGAATTTTTTTCCAGTTCCTGAATCAAGTAATCCTGGTAATGGTCCCCTACACTGGAACCATACTCTAGTTGGGGTATCACCAGAGACAAATATGCTCTCTCCTTTACATCCTTACTACAACCCCTAAATACTCTCATAACCATGTGCAGAGATCTGTACCCTTTATTAACAATCATATTTATGTGATTACCCCAATGAAGATCTTTCCTAATATTAATACCTAGGTATTTGCAATGATCCCCAAAGGGAACTTTCACCCCATCAACGCAGTAATTAAAACTGAGAGGACTTTTCCTATTTGTGAAACTCACAACCTGACTTTTGTCCCTGTTTATCATCATACCATTGCCTACTGTCCATCTCACAACATTATC
The DNA here is from genome assembly GCF_040414725.1 of Anabrus simplex. Lineage (NCBI taxonomy): Eukaryota > Metazoa > Arthropoda > Insecta > Orthoptera > Tettigoniidae > Anabrus > Anabrus simplex. The sequence continues at coordinate 332,505,328 of NC_090267.1, read as the reverse complement.
AAGGTCATTTTGCAATTGCTCACAATCTTGTAACTTATTTATTACTCTGTACAGAATATCATCATCTGCGAAAAGCCTTATCTCTGATTCAATTTCTGTATACATATCATTGATAGGGTAGATCATGGGAGACTACTGGCAAAAATGAGTGAAATTGGACTTGACAAAAGAGTGACTGAATGGGTTGCTCTGTTTCTAGAAAATAGGAATCAGAGAATTAGAGTAGGTGAAGCTTTATTTGTCCCTGTAAAAATTGAGAGGGGAATTCCTCAAGTCAGTATTATTGGACCTTTATGTTTTCTTATATATATCATGGATATGTATAAAGAAGTTGAATTGTCTGTACTTCTTTTGTATTAGTCACCTCCTCTATCTGGACATTATCCTTGTAACCAACTATCTTTACATACTGTTGGCTGAATACTTCTGCCTTTTGAAGATCCTCAAAAACACACTCCCCTTGTTCATTAATGATTCCTGGAATGCCCTCCTTGGAATCTGTTTCTGCCTTAAGGTACCTATACATAATCTTCCATTTTTCACTTAAATTAGTATGGCCACCAATTTTGCTTGCCATCATGTTATCCTTAGCTGACTTCTTTGCTAGATTCAATTTCTTAGTAAGTTCCTTCAATTTCTCCTTACTTCCACAGCCATTTCTAACTCTTTCTTTCCAGCCTGCACCTCCTTAGTCTCTTTACTTCCCTGTTATAATATAGTGGATCTTTACCATTCCTTACCACCTTTAAAGGTACAAACCTATTTTCACATTCCTCAACAATTGTTTTAAACCCATCCCAGAGTCTGTTTACATTTTTATTTACCGTTTTCCACCGATCATAGTTACTTGTTAAAAACTCCCTCACGCCTGTTATATTAGCCATATGGTACTGCCTAACAGTCCTAATTTTAATCTCTTCCTTACTTTCACATTTATTTTTAATTACCACAAAAACAGCTTCGTGATCACTAATACCATCTATTACTTTGGTTTCTCTATAGAGCTCATCTGGTTTTACCAGCACCACATCCAGAATATTCTTCCCTCTAGTTGGTTACATCACTTTCTGAATCAGGTGCCCTTCCCATATTAACTTATTTTCTTTACAATAGTTGTACAGTTGAGCACTAACAGTTTTATGTCATCCCTACTTGATTTACAGTTCCCTGTTCCCTTAACATCACTCCCTAGGCCACCCTGTTTCTCTGAATGTACCTCCCTATAACCCTTCTAAACAAATTTCCTAACTTATATGTACCACTGCGGTTTAAGTGAAGGCCATCTGAGCGCAGATCCCTATTTCCTACCCACCCATTAGGATCTAGAAATTTCACTCCCAGTTTCTCACGTACCCACTCCATAGTCTCATTTAAATCCCCAATCACCTTCCAGTCAGTATTCCACTGATAACAATCTCCGCTTCCTTAAACTTCACTCGTGCTGCATTTACCAGATCCCACACATCCCCATCTATGTTGGTACTTATACCTGCTTGTCTTACGTTGTTAGTACCAACGTGAAACACTACCACCTTCTCCTTTCCCTCCTCCCTCTCTTCTACTTTCCTCAACATCTGCCTTAACCTAATTCCTGGATAACACTCTACCCTGGTACCCTTTCCTCCACACACTTTCCCGACATGTCTAACGATGGAATCCCCCATGACCAGAGCCTCAACCCTACCCACCTCATTTGATGCCCTCCCCTCCTGGTCAGTCCTATCTTTCCTGACAGCTGCAGAAGCTACTTCCTCCTCCCTTTTCTCCATTCCATGACCCTGTTCCACCTGTCTTTTCCTATCCACTACTCCACATTTCCCTTTCCTACCTCTTCCTTTCCTCCTACTTCCACACTTCTCGGCAACAGTTCCCTGTTCCTCATCTTCCCTCGGTTGTTCTACCTGCAGTGACTCATACAGATTTCTCACCGACACATGTCCTGAATTTTGATCCTGAATGGATCATAAGCTATATTTTACTATCTACACATTTCTCACCTTATCTATTATTTTAATGTTTAATGTTCATCGCATTTACCATATTAACCAAAACTTCTTAACAATAACTAATAACCAAATTACAAAATCTTGTTTATTCCTCCTTCTTTCTCTTTCTCTTTCTCGTCAATCTCCTTCCCCTTAAACCATTAGACCACCTGTCTTCCACAATTCCCCCCTTTCCTTCCCCTCCCTCTTGTACACCTACTGTAACCTGTACATTGTTTGAGGCCTACTCTCCTTCCTGTCCTCTGAGGAAAGTTTAACACAATGTAACTACTCATCAGGAAGGCAACTTCAACACTTCTTGCTCCCATTGACTACTTTACTCATGACGTCCCTGCTTGGGGCCAGGCTTAATACCGAAATCAGTGAAACAGCACATGTGTGTGTGTGTGTGTGTGTGTGTGTGTGTGTGTGTGTGTGTGTGTGTGTGTGTGTAGCAGTAATAATAATAATAATAATAATAATAATAATAATAATAATAATAATAATTTGCAAGTAATGTAGAGAAAGTACAAACATCATTACTACAAATAGTAGTGCCTGATTATCAAATTAATGGAAAGGTAAAAAAGGTTGTGGTTTTGGAGACCCAAAATTTTGATGGTGTAGCTATCCAGCTCTTCTACGTGGCATACTTCTCTTGGATATTGGTTTTGATCTGTTTGATTACTCATACCTGCAATAGGTAAACAAACTGTAATGTTTAATGAAATTAACCCTGTAAAGGATTTTCAATAAACAAGAATAGAATATTTTACGAGAAGCTATCCTCCAAAGCTGTACATTAAGCATGTATTATTCAAGGCCCTCAGCCTTTACTGCCTATTAATAACAACACTTGGAAGTAAATCCTCTTATATGCTAGAGATATTCCAATATTTTATAGGTTTGCTTGTAGTCATGTGAATTTATGGACATGAGGTATGAATTTAGCCTGATTTTTCAGGCAGTAGGCTACATTGTCTTGAAAATTTCATACCGACAAAGCTGACCTGTTTTCTCACTCAAATTCATAGTCTCAGTGGAGTCCATTTTAATTAGAAATACACTGGAATAGAACAGTATTTAAATTAAGAATTCATCTTGCTGGGAAAACAAGTTAATTTTTCAAATTCCTTTTGTAATCATCTGAGCAGAAGTGCATAGAAAATACAATACTTAGGCATTGTTAACATTAAAATGATCAGTACGTTTACGGGGTGGGGAAATCCGTACTTGTACATTCTTCATTTTTGGAAATGTATGCAGTGTGAAGTTTTTTGAAATCTCCAGTTCTGATACAAGAAGCATTAAGTTTCCCATAGTTTTGTTCCTTATAAGTACAGTTTTCCGTATTGTGACATTACATGCTCAACAACACTCATCATTTTCCCTTGTCCAGCTCCTGCAGGTCGGGGTGTTGATGGCACTTCTCCACAGTTGCCTCTCCTTCCATCACTTCTCTTCAGTAATTTTATCCCAGTCCAGTCTTTTTTTCTTATACTGCTCTTGACAGAGTCCATCCATCCTGCTCTGGGGCTCCCTCTCGCTCTTTCCTTCTATCTTAGCCTCCGACACTTGTTTTGGTATCCTTCCCTCCTCCATCCTCGCAAAATGCCCAAACCACCTCAGTTTATTCATCTCTATCCTATACTCAATTTATTCATCTCCATCCTATCACTGAGTTTTTCTACCCTTATGTCTTTTCTGACCTCAACATTTCTTACTCTGTTTTCCCTCATCTTCCCTTCCATAGTCCTCAGGGACTTCATCTCACTGGCCTGAATTTTACTCTCATTTTTTGCTGTCAAAGTCCAAATCTTTGATGCGTACATTAATATGGAGATATACATTGACTTAGCAGATGTCATGGGATAGTCACCTAATAGCGTGTGGGGCCCCCTCTGGCCCTGCGAACTGAAGTGAGATGCCGTGGCAGTGAGTCCTCTGGATGCAGCTGACACCAAATCGTTTCCAGAGCGGCCGCCAATGCTGGTCTGTTTGTGGGTGCAGGATCCATAACACGGAGCCCAGATATGCTCGATAGGGTTCATATCGGGGCTCCTGGGTGGCCATGGCAGTCATTGGACCTCCGCTGCATGTTCTTGGAACCATTCCCGGGCGACGTGGGAGCGATGTGGCGGCGCGTTACCATCTCGAAACACCGCAAAACCGTCTGGGCGCTGGAAGGCAAAAAATGGTTGGAGATGGTCTCTGAGCAGCTCAACATACCGTGTACCATTCAAAGTCTCTTCCAGAACAACTAGGGGGCCCATTCCATACCAGGAAAATACACCCCAGACTATAACAGAGACACCAGCGCCCTGGACCACACCTTCGAGGCAGGCGGGATCCATCGCTTCATGTGGTCTGTGCCATACATGGTGCCTCCCATCGGCATGGTGCAGTTGAAATCGTGATTCGTCCGACCATATCACGTTATGCCATTGTTGCAGTGTCCATCCCTGGTGACTGGCGACAAATGCGCGTCGTTGTGCCCGATGACGTTGGGTTAACAGTGGTACCCGTGTGCGGCGCCGGCTCCCATACCCCATAGAACTCATGTTCCTATGGATTGTTCGCTGGGAGATGTGTCTAGCATGGCCTGTGTTGCATTGAGCTGTGATTTGTCGCACGGTTGCCCGTCTGTCACTATTGACAATCCGTCTCGTATGTCGCCGGTCACGGTTATCGAGGGTGGCTGGACGGCTGGTCGTTCGTCTGTTGTGGACGGTGACACCCACATTCAACCATTCACGATACAACCTGGACACGGTTGATCGTGTGAAGCCGAATTCCCGCACCACTTCCGAAATTGCACTTGCCATCCGTCGGGCACCGACCACCATACCGCGTTCGAACGGTGTCAACTCACGACGACGTTCCATGTTACACTTGTCACATGCACAGCCACTGCTCACAAGGTCCCCTATACAACTGCCACTGGCACAGGGGCCGTGTGGTGCGCAGACAACACACCTGCGCATCAGTGCTCTGCTATCCCATGACATTTGCTCAGTCAGTGTAGTACATCTTGTACATTATCTCCTTACATTTCATAGGAACTTCTGTGTTCCACATGAGGTTCCTTACACTATAACAAACGTATTTCCCACTTATGCCCTTCTGTTGACCTTCTTATCCAACCTTGCATCTTGCATTATTTCGCTTCCAAAATATTTGAAGTATTCAGCGACCTCCCCTGATACCAACAATTCCTTTTCTTTCTTTCTCCTCTTATCACCACTGTTTTGTTCTTGTCCACACTGATTTTTATACCATATTTCTCAAGATTGTCTCGTTGGATTTGCACTTCTGTATTGTTGACTCTCCAGATCACTGTCACCTGCAAACAACAATAATTTTTATACCTTCCATATCTTTGTTTCCTTTAGAATGTTATCTACAACCATTATAAACATAAGTGGAGATAACACACTTCCATGTCTTGGTCCAGTTTGGTTTCTAAACCAATGTATTCTTCCCACTGGAGTCTGGACACAACTGGAACAATTGTTATAAATTGCTTTCACTAGTTCCCTTGATTACATTCCACATCATTTTCTTCCATGGTTCCCACACTTTTTCTCCATTAAAACTATCATAAGCTGCCTCTAGATCAAGGAATACTATCACCAGATCTATTTCATATTCCTTCCCACTGTTTTTCCATAAGTAATCTCATGGTAAATATAGGGTCTGTTGTTGACCTGCCGTGTCAAAATCCATACTGCTCTTCTAAATTTCTTTCCACCCTTCCTATCATCCTCCTTTCTATTATTCTCTCCAATATTTTGGCTACACGTGACAGAAGTGTATTTCCTTGATAATTGTCATATACCTTCTTGTCACCTTTCGTAAATACTGGTATTATTACACCTTTTGACCAATCAGCACGTATTTGCCTTTTCCTCCATATACACCTTAGCAACCTATATAACCAATGTACACCAATAGGTCCTGCTGCTTTTATAATTTCCACACATATTTCATTCATCCCTGCTTATGCAGTTTTTGTAAACTGTAAAAACCTTCTCTTTTTCTCAATTCTCAATCCCAAGATTGGTTGGCAGCAATTCGTCTTCTCCACTCTTCTCTGTAATCCGCTAACCTCTTCATTTTCACATATGAACCTGTTCCTACGTCATCTCTGATCTGTCTTGAATATTGCAGTCTAGGTCTTCCTCTTTTACCTTGAATCATTCCTTCCATGACATTAACTATGAAACCATTGTGCCTATGAAGATGGCCAATTAATTGGTCTCTTCTCTTATTGTTGCTAAAAAGGATCTTTTTTCACCTATTCATCTAAGAACTTCTTCATTGGTGAGTTTTGCTGTCCATGAGATCTTTTCCATCCTCCTCCAGTAGCACATCTCAAATGCTTCCAGACGTTTATCACCTGCACTAATAGTCCACGTTTCTGAACCATGCAAGGCCACACTCCAGACAAAGCACTTAATAAATCTCTTCTTGGTCTCCACATTTAAATTCCTTAATGTAAGTAGTATCCTTTTCTTGTAAAAAGCAATCTTTGCTTGGAAAATTCTGCTCTTTATGTCGAGTGAACTTTAGCCATCTGGAGTGATTTTACTTCCTAAGTAGGTAAAGACATTTACTTGCATTAGTTGTATATCATTAATTCTGATGTCTACTGCAATATGCTGGCAGTTGCATACCGTAATTTCGGTCTTTTTTGTATTAATTTTCATGTTATACTTATCTCTCAATATCTTATTCATTCTTATTAATGCACTTTGTAGTTTCTCTTTGTTCTCTTCTATGACAACTATGTCATCAGCAAATCTTATCATTTTGATTTCTACTCCATTTATCTTTATCCCTTCCATATCCTCTTTACATTCCCCAATGCCTTTCTCAATATACAGGTTGAACAGCACTGGTGACAAATTACATCCCTGTCGTACTCCTTTCTTTATATAAGCCTCCCATACTTCACCATTTATGTTTAAAATGCCTCTTTGGTTGTTATAGAGTTCATATACTATTCGTCTATCTCTAAAATCTAGACCAACACTAGTCATAATATTCATTAACATATTCCAGTTTACATTATCAAAAGCTTTTTCTAAATCCACGAATGTAATAAACAAAGGTTTTCTAATGTCTAGCATTTTGTCTATAACCTGTCGTAATGTTAGAATAGCTTCTCGTGTGCCTCTATTTCATCTAAATCCAAACTGATCTTCAGCCAAATGTGGTTCGATTTTATTGCTTATTTGGTTATGTATTATTGTTGACAATATTTTTGACATATGCGCCAGTAGACTCAAGGTGCGATGTTCTTCACATTTTAGAGTTCCAGGTTTCTTTGGTATAGGGATTATGAGAGACTTTTTAAAATCTTCTGGAATTTTTCCAGTTTCATATATTTCCGTAATCAATTTAAAAATATAGCTGTGTGTTTCATCATCCAGTCTCTGTATCATTTCTCCAGTTATTTCATCGCATCCTGGCGTTTTATTAGGTTTCAATTCTTTCACAGCCTTAAGATATTCTTCTTTTGTTAAAAAGGGTCCCAGTTGATCACTTGTTGTCTTCATTTTCAAGGTCATTTATGTAAGTAGGATCTTCATATAATGTTTCTATGTATTGCTTCCATCTTTCTCTCACTTCTTTGCTCTCAGACAACAGTTTCCCATTTTCACCTAATATGCTGTTACTACGGCCAGTGACTGTTCTAAATTGTTTCTTAATCAATTCATAAGCAGTTTCCGTGTTTCCTTTCTCTATTCTTTCTTCTATTTCTTTGCATTGTCTCATTATATATTCTTCCTTAGCCTTCTTTGCTTCTCTGTTGACTAAGTTTCGGAATCTTTTATAGTTTCTGATTCCTTCTTCACTCTTTGAGTTTTTAAATTTCCTCCTTTCCTCTATAAGTTCAAGCACATAATCTGTAACCCATGGTTCTCGTGCTTGTTTCGTCGTTTTCCCTATTACCTGATTTGCAGCTTCTATGATAGTGTTTAAGGCCCATCCATTTCTCATTTATTGTACCATTGGTTATTTCTGCAACGTTCTGTTTCACCAGTGTTTGATAGGTTTCCTTGATTTTGTCTTGTTTTAGTTTCCTGAAATTATATCTGCAATATTTTTCCGCATTCTTCCTCTTCTTTCTTAGTCCTAAATCAGATTTTCACAATACTAGGTTGTGGTCACTCACTACATCAGCCCCGGGATAACTTTTGCATTGTTTGACTTGGTTACGGTATTTTTCCCTTACCATAATATAATCTATTTGGTATCTCGCTTTATCTCCAGGTACTGTCCAGGTATACTTTCTTCTCTTGGGTTGTTTGAACAAGGTGATTGTAATTACTAGTCTTTTTGCTTTACAGAAGTCTATTAATTGTAGTCCTCTGTCATTTCTTACTCCAAGACCATATTGTCCTACAGTCTTCCCATCTTTTCCTTCACCAACAGAAGCGTTCCAGTCTCCAAGAAGAATGAGATTCTCGTTGTCCTTAATCGTATCCATCAACTTTTCATATACCTGGTTCACTTCTTCATCTGAATGATTCGTTATCGGCATGTACACCTGTATTATTATCATGTCAACTGATTCATTTTCTATTCTCACCATAATTATTCTATCACTGTATTGTACATAGCTCTGAACTTGTACACCTACGTTTTTACTTAATACTATTCCTACACCTGCATGGCTTCCTTTTTCTCCAGAGTATATAATTCTAAAGTTATCACTCCAAAAGTTCCCCTTCTCAGGCCACTTTATTTCACTCACTCCTAATATGCCTATGTTGTGTTTAGCCATCTCCTTTTTTAAGTTCTCTAGCTTACCACAAATGTTGAGAGATCGTACATTCCAAGTTCCTAAGATAATATTTCTTGTGTTTCGTCCACGCTTTGTCCCTGACCCCAGCCGGAGATCCGAATTGGGGACTATTTTACCTCCGGCATTACATTAGTTCCAAAGCCCATCATCATTGCTGCATAACAAGGGATATCCAGTGGATCTTTAATGGAGTGGTTTCCCTCTGGCCTTCTCCATCCTATGCCGTCAACCATACTGGTTCATCCACCTTTAGGAGCAGTTTCCCACTCCAAGGGCAAGAGAGTGCCCTACCCTCTACCCGCTCATCCACCCTCCTTGGTGGAGGCCGTTAGCACTTCGTAAAGGGGGTCCCCTTATCCCGGGGGGTATTCGGTCCATATCTTCTATCCAAGAATAAAACCAACTTGGTAAGACTTGGGATTAGTTTTTCCGCCCTCCAAGCCGTTGGAAGATCTCCTTTTCCGCCTTAGAGACCGTTGACCATTTTCTTTTCAGCCTCATTTGATCTGCGAGTGCTTATTTGACCGTGCCTATTCGCACCTGTCTACAGGACATCCCCTATCAGCCATTGGGACGCGCCGTGTCGGGGTTGAGGCCCCCAACTCCAGTGTCTCACGCAGGGTTATGTTTAGCTCCTACTCATTTCAGAGCCAAACCCTCACGCAAGCTGACCAGGTAATGTGTAATATGCTGTTAGTACAGAAGCCTCACTACTCATCTTAAAGATGGCTGACAGTATGGACAGGCTGTGTGACCTAGGCAATGCTAAGAATGCTAAACAGAGTGCCAATCTTCACCATAGTTTCTGTGGTAGCAAAGACAGAAGAAACAAAATGGGTGAAAGTGAGGGCAAAGATGTTAGCCGAACATATTGAGTTGCTATCTAGGTAGTGTTATCAATAGAACTATTGTAGCAGTTAACAAGATGGCTGACACTTACTGCACAAAATTTATAATAAATATTACATTGAAAGCACTATCAAACGAGAGTATATTCTTTGGATAACACTAACACAAACTCAGCACCCAAAATAAGCCACAAATACTCCTCAGAAGCTACGAAAGAAGCGCAGGTTTTCTGTATAGGTGGATGTAAGACGCAGCGCTATTACACACGACCTCACCCTCCGGTGGTTGCACAGTGTAAAAACCTATCAGCACCAAATTGAGGCACACTAGGCAAGACGAGAATGAAGTAATTTGCCATTGCTTTTCTCATTGGGCCAGTACGTGCTACGGTAACACAACTGAACCTATAAGTAGCATCTTGCATAACACTCAGATATACTCTGTACCACCCTTACCTTGGCAGTTTCCATACTGTCACAGTCGTAAATGAGACAGACTTCAGTGGAAACTATATTTTGCTCTGACCTGTGTTAAGAGACACACAAAAAATGAAGAAAACATAAATAAAAACAAACAGTCAGACATGGAAGAATACCATGCTAGAATAAGAGCTTTAAAGGTACTGAGATACTCTGTTTATTGCTCCACTTGATGTTGTCTGACTCCAAGCCCCGTGATCACCAACTTCAGCATGGGACTCTGGAGTGGCCCCCTTGAGTTTAATGTTCATTCATAACTAGCAGAAGACAACCTGCTTTGCGTGGGTTTTTTTGTACATCAGTGTGGTTTTTCTTTGTATAATACAGAAGACGTGCATTAAAAGACCACTGTTTTATCTGATATAGGCTTTCGGACTTATGCCATGTCAAGAAAACAAGGTGAAATTCTTTATGATTCACAGAGAACTTTGCTCTACGTCTTCAGAAGAAAATCTTGACTGTTCACGAGGAAGACTTTTCAAAGAATGAGGCTTGAATTTAGATGTTATAATAGAAGTGGAAGTGGTACATTCATTCATCACCAGACGGCTCACTGGACGTGGTACAGCGCTATTGTTCGAAGCAGAAGCTGACGGAACCATCAGAATCAGTCTGGGAGGGAGTTGTATAACATAACAGGTGTACACACACATGAAAGTATGACAATGACACAAGCTAAGTCAATTTGTTGGCCATTTTCAACCCCCACATCTCCCACACTACCACAGCTACTGACACACAACCACTATAGTGTACAATAGGGGACCCGAGGCTACTACTGCACACACACAATCAACAGTGGCCCACGGTGGATATTTTTGGCTGCAAGATGAAATATACTAACTCGTACACATCTATTTTTATATATAGTCGACCATTTTCAACCCCCATATTTCCCACATCACCAAGCTACATACACACATTTACTGTAGTGCACGATTGAGGACTCGAGACTATTACCACACATTATCACCGGTGGCTGTGGTGGGTATTTGTGGCTACAAGGTGAAATATACGGACATACGTGTCTATTTTTATAGTCGACCACTTTCAACCCCCACATCTCCCACACCACCATAGTTACCAACACGCAATCACCATAGTGCATGGCGGGAGACTCGACGGTACTATCACGCACAAATGCCAGTGGTCTGTGGTGGGTAGTTTTGGCTGCAAGGTGAAATATGTGGAAACACAGTCTATTTTTATATATATAGATATTTTTATAGAATTACTTGTTAAATGTGCATAACCTGTATTAAGGGACTTTGAGAAATTTTCCGATGCACTGACAGCACTGTTCATGCAACTGTCATGTAGTCGTAAGGATCATGCTAATGAACAGTGCTGAAATAAATTAGTATTTATCATCACATCATGTTTTCTCCTTGACCTGTAAATACTTGCTGTATGATTAAGGTATCGTTTCCTCAGCTGTATCACAAATGTTGAATAGCGAGATCTGTGTTTTGATAGATTTGACATGACTGGAACATCTTCTCATCAGTTTGCTCACTGTTGGTTGTAACTAGAACTTGCAAAAAAAAAAAAAAAAAAAAAAAAAAAAAAAAACCCACCCATTATTATGGGGTCTTTAGCACAACTTAAGTCGCAGCAAGTTGTCACATTGACGTTATCTGTTGGCCAGTACAATGCATGCTGTATCTGCCTGCTATTCGGTGTTAAATAACAACTGTAGAAAGCTATTTCTGGTGAAACTGAAAACTGACCCAGCATTAAAGATGATGCTCAAGTCATGGTCCTCAGCTCTTAAACACATTTTCTACCTCCTAAATAGGTTTGGGGACACTTGATGAATCTCAGCCTGTGAGATGTTTGACATCACTTGTTCTGATGTTTTCTTGCATTTCTTCTCATATGTTACAGTTGTTAGTGTACACAACTATTTCCTTTCAGCATCTCCTACATGTAATAATCACAAGGATTTAAATTGGAGGATCTAGTAAGCAACATAGCTTTATAGGGGCTTCTTTCCTAGATAACTCCTATCTCATTGAGCTTTTCTTACATTAATACAGTTCATCTCGTCCTTTTCTTTTCGTTAAGGGGAGGGCTGGTGTTGTAGAACTTCACTATGTTGCATACCATGTTCCTATTTGGATGATGGATGCTAGGATGTCTGTGAATTAATTGATATTGGCACTCCTTGACAGATGACTTTTAATTCACATAGCACTTCACAATGAAAACATGTTCTAAATGTCAGCCCTGCTGTCCAGGGGTAGCAAACCTGCCTCTTACTTGAAGGCCCTGCATTCGATTTCCAGTCAGATTAGTGACTTTTACATTGATCTAACAGGTGGTTTGAGGTCCATTCAGCCTACATGAGAACAATTATTGAGCTGTCTCATGGCGAGGTAAGGACTCGATTTAGAAAGCCAAGAGGAATGACCAAAGGAATTTGTTGTGCTGACCACACATTGCCTCATCTGCAGGTCTTCAGACTGAATAGTGGTCGCTTGGTAAACTAAGGCCGTTTAGGACTCTAGCACCATAGATTTTTTCTTCCTAAACATACTTTGTCCGATGAACAATTTGCATCGCACTCCACAATGAAGAGACAGTATTCTACGAGTAATATCACTTTTTAAACACCATACCAAAAAAACACTAATAGCAAAACCACTCTGCCAAAATAAACATTTTAACACTAGAGTGAAGATGACGATGTTAAACTCTTGCAAAAATCCAAAATGTGACTTCATTTATCACTCTTGTATTAACATTAAGTTATCACACTGGGCAACCAACCTGAAGCTGTAGATAACACCATTACTGCAGCTGCAGATAGTGAAGCAACCATACAAGTAGCATCATGTCTACTTTGTACAACTTAAATAATATAATGCTCTGTATAAGTGATTTACAGATGATAATAATAAAATTGTGTGTTATTGAATGCTGCAACTTAAATAGTAAACAAGTTTTGTGTTTGGTCAATTATCAGAATTACTTTAGATGTAACACTGAAGGACCACTGAAACTAATTATATTATTTTATATTGGATGTTCGAAAGATTTAAGAGATTGTTAAGTACTAACATGTGTTGATGAAACCGGCCTATATTTTTCACTCCTTACTCCCGTTTCCCAATATGGGGTCAGGGATGAGCTGAGGTGGTATTTTATGGCATGTTTTTACAGCTGGATGTTCTTCCTGATGACAAGCTCAGTTGGGTAGTTAATGAAGATGAAATGAATGATGGTGAATGAAATTGAGTAAGGAGCTGGAATGAATCAGCTGTGGCATATGTATAGGAGCTGTCCTGGCATTTGCCTGGAAGTGAAAATAGGAAACAAAAAATTATTCACCGAGCTCGATAGCTGCAGTCGCTTAAGTGCGGCCAGTATCCAATACAAGTACAAGTTACAAGTTACTAATCTCATTTTGTTCCGTATTGAAGATACAATAAGTAAACTCTTTCAAGATTAAAATTATTGTGTCCACCTTTTCAATACAAATATAATATATTTTTAGTGGTTAAATTCTTCATGAATGAAACACACCAGTTAGGGACATGTTTCGCCCTAGTTATGGGCATCTTCAGCCTATATTAATCCTAAGGTCAAGAATTAAAACTATAAACATTGGAACTTATAGTAAACTAACTTAATACTAAATACAATTCTCTTATGCTATTTACACAGTTTACAATATGTACAGTATGTACAATAAGTGCATTAACCTTGCCAGAATTTATGAACAATGAATTACATTTTTTACAATGACCAGACCTCCTATTGCAGATTGGATTGATCACAACTTGAATTGGGGCTTCTCAATAGTATTGACTAGAATTTATCACTGCGTGAGTTGGGGTTTCTTCAGCTGTTATAGTAGCCTGAGTCGTAAGAATTTTTACAACACCGGAATCTTGGATAAAATCATTAATATTCAATTTATAGTCCACATGTAGTTGGAAATGAAGTCCATTTAAATGAAGACAACATTTGGGCCAAAAGTAAATGAACTTTATTTAATTGTAAATTTAAGAGGGCTTTCTTTTGTACGTTGCTTTAATTTCATTTCTTATCTAAATCTCGTTGACCTTATTCTGAATTCTATTTGTATTATGAACAATGAAATTTGAATGAACTTATTTTATAATGACTAGAATTCCAATTGTGGATTCGATTGATCAAGCGTGAATAGGGGTTTCTCAAAATGTATTGACTAGAATTTATCACTGCGTGAGTTGGGGTTTCTTCAGCTGATATGGTCGCCTGAGTCGTAAGAAATTTTAACGATACCGGAACCTTGGTTAAAGTCGTTCATGTTAGGGTTTGAAACAGTTTGAATATTCCTTTAGAAAGAAGCATGGTTATGTTTTAAGGTTGAAGCGTGTAATTAGGATACATATTGTTGTTTTCAATCATTGTTTATCGGAATAAAAATATTCCGTCATTCTTGTGGATAAACTTCCCATTGGTGCATATTCAATCTGGGAGGAATATGAGTTGTCTGTAACTGGATAAGAGAAAAAACGGGGCATTAGAATGATGAATGTGGAACCCAATACGGTAATAAAGTAGAGTGAGTGTTTATCGTATGAACTTACATGTCTTGTCAACGTTAGGTGGGATCAATTGTTCCGGTTGTGTCTAAACGGCTAAGCTTGCTCCTAGTGTAGTATCGATGCTGAAGCGGAGGGGTGGAGCCTGGTGGGGAAGGGGACGTGAGATTCAAATTGTGCGTCTGTATTGTTGCTTGAGAGGCGTTACTTGAATTGGATTGGGTGGGCGTGGCATTAGGTGTGGCTATTGGAACGCATGCGTTCTGTGATTTAAACATACTGGGAACTTTATTCTGATTTACGGTCTGGATTAACCTCTGAGTTGTTTCATATAACGGGTTTTTGTTATCGATGGAATCATTAAGATTATTATTTTTGTTATAAGATTGGTCCAAATAAATGTACAAGTTTTCTGTTTCGTTCAATAATTTCCCTTTGCTTAGGTTTTTAATGACCGTCAAATCATTTTCTATAGAGGTGAATTCCAATTGTGGATTGATCACATTTACTTTAAAGCCATTGTGCCGAGCGTTTCCAAACTTTTTGGCGAAAGGGGAATTTTTAGTGTCCTATATATTAGGCTATGAGAGGCAGCTAGTTTTTGGACCTTAGGATGTAAGGACAAATCTTTAATAGTTATGGGTGAATGAGTAGGTTTCCTAAAAATTTGAAATTCCAAAGTGTTATTCAAGCGTGTAATTGTTAAATCTAAAAAAATTTAAGGAATTGTTGACCTCATCTTCTTTGGTGAATTTGACGTTAGGATCTATTTCGTTCAGTGAGACTAATATATCGTGAGTGTTAGTAATGTCCTTATCGATGATCACGAAAGTATCGTCAATTTAACAAACGTTCAGTTTTCTCAGGAAGAAATTGGGATATTGGATAAGGGCCTAAAGTATAATTGGCCTAGCCGAAATAAAACAACCGACATCATCAATACAGTAGCAGAGGTAGAAACCGGTATTTCGAAACTCCCCATTGAGATTCAAAACGATGTTAGATACGAAGTAAAAAAGAAATTACCTAAACTGGCCCAAGAGTTAAATGCTAATTTTGATTTCAATCATAAAAAACAAATTCAGAAATTAAAAACAAAAATAAACGACAATAACATTATTGTTACTAAGGCAGATAAAGGAGGTTCCACAGTCCTACTAGACAAACAATTTTACACCAAAAAAACAGAAGAAATTTTTAATAATACAAGTTATTCGATAGTTAACAAAGATCCCACTGTAAGAATTCAGCAAAATTTAAAAACCTTAGTAAAAAGTTCTAATTTTCTTTTCAACGAGCAAGAGCAACAAGGACTTTTCAACATGAACCCCAGTATCCCTACCACCAGAGCTTTACCTAAGATTCATAACAAGGACATCCCAATGCGTCCCATTATAAATTGCAGGAATAGCCCTACCTATAAAGTATCAAAATTCATTCATAGGTTTTAAGAAAACATTATATTTTCAACAATAAATCTTCCTTAAAAAATTCAATCAGTTTCTGCGAAATACTGAAGAAATTTGAACTGAAACCCAACCATATTTTATGTTCTTTCGATGTCACAAACATGTTTCCAAGCATTCCTACTAAAGAAACCATTAAAATTATCCATGACAACATCAATAAACACAGCGGCCTTAGTAAAATGGAAATTGAAGAATTCATAAAGATATTGAATTTCGTTCTAAACAATAATTACTTCTCCTTTAATGGTAAATATTATCAGCATAAAGGCGTAGCTATGGGCGACCCTCTATCTGGCATTCTAGCAGATATCTACATGGACTATATAGAACATACAAAAATTTCACAAATAAAGGGCATTAATTTGTGGCTAAGATTTGTTGACGATACTTTCGTGATCATCAATAAGGACATTACTAACAGTCACGATATATTAGTCTCACTGAACGAAATAGATCCTAACATCAAATTCACCAAAGAAGATGAGGTCAACAATTCCTTAAATTTTTTAGATTTAACAATTACACACTTGAATAACACTTTGAATTTCAAATTTTTAGGAAACCTACTCATTCACCCATAACTATTAAAGATTCGTCCTTACATCCCAAGGCCCAAAAACTAGCTGCCTCTCATAGCCTAATATATAGGGCACTAAAAATTCCCCTTTCGCCAAAAAGTTCGGAAACAGAACTAAATTACATAAGACAGTTGGCTCAGCACAATGGCTTTGAAGTAAATGTGATCAATCGATTAATTGATAAGATCAAATAAGTTCTCGTCCAACCTAGTCCCAGAGAAATCAAAGACAAACAGCTACACCACCCTTACGTATAATAGCCCAGCTATCCATCAGATCACTAATATTTAAAAAAAAACACAGCGTCAACATAGCCTTCAATACAATAAATAATAATCGGAACATATTCCTCAACCACAGTAGAGTCAATAACATCATCATCACTTACTCAGCGTCAGGTGTTTATAAGTTAAAATGTGCCCAATGTGGGTTCACATATTTTGGACAAACCGGGAGGAGCTTTTACGCGAGGTATCTGGAACATTACAATGCTTCCAAGCATAATAAGTATTCGGCCATGAGCCAGCATATGACTAAAACAGGCCATAAGTTCACCTCTATAGAAAATGATTTGATGGTCATTAAAAACCTAAGCAAAGGGAAATTATTGAACGAAAGAGAAAACTTGTACATTTATTTGGACCAATCTTATAACAAAAATAATAATCTTAACGATGCCATCGATAACAAAAACCCATTATCTGAAACAACTCCGAGGTTAATCCAGACCGTAAATCAGAATAAAGTTCCCAGTATGTTTAAATCACAGAACGCATGCGTTCCAATAGCCACACCTAATGCCAGGCCCGCCCAATCCAATTCAAGTAACGCCTCTCAAGCAACAATACAGACGCACAATTTGAATCTCACGTCCCCTTCCCCACCAGGCTCCACCCCTCCGCTTCAGCATCGATACTACACTAGGAGCAAGCTTAGCCGTTCAGACACAACCAGAACAATTGATCCCACCTAACGTCGACAAGACATGTAAGTTCATACGATAAACACTCACTCTACTTTATTACCGTATTGGGTTCCACATTCATCATTCTAATGCCCCGTTTTTTCTCTTATCCAGTTACAGACAACTCATATTCCTCCCAGATTGAATATGCACCAATGGGAAGTTTATCCACATGAATGACGGAATATTTTTATTCCAGTAAACAATAATTGAAAACAACAATATGTATCCTACTTACACGCTTCAACCTTAAAACATAACCATGCTTCTTTCTAAAGGAATATTCAAATTGTTTCAAACTCTAACATGAACGACTTTAACCAAGGTTCCGGTATCGTTAAAATTTCTTATGACTCGTGTGACCATATCAGCTGAAGAAACCCCAACTCACGCAGTGATAAATTCTAGTCAATACATTTTGAGAAACCCCTATTCACGCTTGATCAATCCAATCCACAATTGGAATTCTAGTCATTATAAAATAAGTTAATTCAAATTTCATTGTTCATAATACAAATAGAATTCAGAATAAGGTCAACGAGATTTGGATAAGAAATGAAATTAAAGCAACGTACAAAAGAAAGCCCTCTTAAATTTACAATTATAAAAAGTTCATTTATTTTTGGCCCAAATGTTGTCTTCGTTTGAATGGATTTCATTTCCAACTACATGTAGGCTATAAATTGAATATTAACGATTTTATCCAAGATTCCGGTGTTGTAAAAATTCTTACGACTCAGGCTACTATAACAGCTGAAGAAACCCCAACTCACGCAGTGATAAATTCTAGTCAATACTATTGAGAAGCCCCAATTCAAGCTGTGATCAATCCAATCTGCAATAGGAGGTCTGGTCATTGTAAAAAATGTAATTCATTGTTCATAAATTCTGGCAAGGTTAATGCACTTATTGTACATACTGTACATATTGTAAACTGTGTAAATAGCATAAGACAATTGTATTTAGTATTAAGTTAGTTTACTATAAGTTTTAATGTTTATAGTTTTAATTCTTGACCTTAGGATTAATATAGGCTGAAGATGCCCATAACTAGGGCGAAACATGTCCCTAACTGGTGTGTTTCATTCATGTAGAATTTAACGACTAAAAATATACATTTGTATTGAAAAGGTGGACACAATAATTTTAATCTTGAAAGAGTTTACTTACAGTATCCAGTAATCGAGAGATAGTGGGTTCGAGCCCCACTGTCGGTAGCCGTGAAGATTTTTTTCCATGGTTTCCCATTTTGACACCAGGCAAATGCCGGGGCTGTACCTGAATTAAGGCCATGGCCGCTTCCTTCCAATTCCTAAGCCTTTCCTATCCTATCGTCGCCGTAGGACATATCTGTGTCGGTGCGACGTAAAACAAATAGCAAAAAAAAAAAAAAGAAAAATTATTCTAATGACAGCAGATGGTAGAGTTCAAAGCCACTTCTCCGCTCGTTACTGAAAAGAGTTATGTTCTAGTAAGTAAATTTGTAACTAAAACCAAACCCCATGGCACTACAGCCCTTGAAGGGCCTTGGCCTACCAAGCGACCGCTGCTCAGCCCGAAGGCCTGCAGATTACGAGGTGTCGTGTGGTCAGCACGACGAATCCTCTCGGCCGTTATTCTTGGCTTTCTAGACCGGGGCCGCTATCTCACAGTCAGATAGCTCCTCAATTCTAATCACGTAGGCTGAGTGGACCTCGAACCAGCCCTCAGGTCCAGGTAAAAATCCCTGACCTGGCCGGGAATCGAACCCGGAGCCTCCGGGCGAGAGGCAGGCACGCTACCCCTACACCACGGGGCCGGCAAATTTGTAACTACATTCAATAAAAAAAAAAAAAAAAAAAAAAAATTATTTCACTGGGTGGAAATGTTTCTGATATCTCATTGAAGATAGCCCTGAAACTTTTGCATTCTGACTAGATTAGACTAAACTAGACTTTGGCAAATCATCACTATTCCCTTGAGGACAGAAATGGGAGTAGTCTGTTCGTTCGTTGTAGACAATAACAGGTTTCTTTTTCTTCTAGCGAAAATCTGTAGTGTGTACACACCAGAGCTCTGTCATCTGTGAAGCCCTGCAGTACACACTGTCCGATGAGCGCTGGCAGTGTCTGCTGTGTACCAACTCATTGAGTGCACTACAATCTATAGATACATGTTTCCTTTGGCACACTCTGGTGCAGAGGATCCAGGACCTGCTGGCTGGGTGTTCAGATGCCAGCACCGGAATTATGTTTATGTGGTTCCCAAGCCACATGGGTGTAGCTGATAAGGCTGCCAAGGAGGCTGTTACCTTGCCGTCGTTGCCTTACAGGGCACCAGCCAGTGACATTCGCTCTCAGCAGAGACATCTGGTTATGTCCCATTGAGAGATGGAATGGCAGGCCATCCTTCTCCTAAATAAGCTGAGAACAATACAAGGAACTACAAAGGTATAGAAGACTTCGCTTCAGGCTTCTCAGAGAGAAGCAGTGGTATTATGTAGTCTTCGGATTGACCATGGCATAGTAACGCACTCCTACCTGCTGAAGGGTGAAAGCCCCCGGTGTGTACTTGCAGCAGTCATTTAACCGTGGAACAAATGCTTACAGGGTGCGTGGACCTGGCCGCTGTGAGCTGTAGTCTACAACTCCCGAGTGCCATTTCCCTCATCCTACAAGATGACGAGCAGTCAGCAGACCTCTTCATGCATTTTATGAGAGATAGTGGTCTTTTTTATGGTGTGTAATAATGTCCTTTGTATTAGCATATTTTTGTTTATTACCCTTTTTTTTTCTTCTTTGGCTAGGGGCTTTACGTCGCACCGACACAGATAGGTCTTATGGCGACGATGGGATAGGAAAGGCCTAGGAGTTGGAAGGAAGCGGCTGTGGCCTTAATTAAGGTACAGCCCCAGCATTTGCATGGTGTGAAAATGGGAAACCACGGTATTACCCTTTTTATCCCATTGACTCTTTTAGTTCGTGTTTGCATATTTTAATGTGTTATTTTAACTTCTAAACTTGAATGATATATATCTCTGTACTTCAAGGCAATGCCTTATTCCATAGCAACCTATATTTTCTGTAATTTTATTAGAAAATAAGGCATTGCAAATTA
Source organism: Anabrus simplex (assembly GCF_040414725.1). Taxonomy (NCBI): domain Eukaryota; kingdom Metazoa; phylum Arthropoda; class Insecta; order Orthoptera; family Tettigoniidae; genus Anabrus; species Anabrus simplex. The sequence goes on along the minus strand of NC_090267.1, from coordinate 332,484,559 downwards.
AATCTACTGATGGATTTAATCTCATCATTTATCTTCAATTCCAGTCAGTGGATATGTTTTTAATTTTTTTTTTTATCATGTCCTTTTGTTCCATCTTGTACCATTAGGGGCCAGTGGCCTAGCTGTTAGGCCCCTTTATCATCACCACAACTGTTACCGGGAGAGTTGGCCGTGTGGTCAGGGGCGCGCGGCTGTGAGCTTGCATCCAGGAGATAGTGGGTTCAAATCCCAGTGTCGGCAGCCCTGAAGAGGGTTTTCCGTGGTTTCCCATTTTCACATCAGGCAAATGCTGGGGCTGTACCTTAATTAAGACCACGGCTGCTTCCTTCCAACTCCTAGCCCTTTCCTATCCCATCGTCACCATATGACCTATCTGTGTCAGTGCATTGTAAATAAAAAAAAAAAAAGGAAAATCACTGTTCCCTGTGTGTAACCAGCTCAAAATTGATATTCGCAGAAATGTTTGTTTTTAATATGGAATTTATGCATAATAGTTGAAATGAAACTGTAAAATTTGCTTCTAATTGTGGTAAAACTTTCAAATTGAACTTTTTTAATAGTCATTTTGCCATATCTAGAGGCTTTTGGTTCAGAACAAATAACAGTAAATAACTTTTTTTTTTACCCTACCTCTCCATTGTTTCTGCATTCTTCCTTCTTTCCTATTTTATTCATTAATATTACTTAGCTTTTCTAGCTTCATCTTTTCAGACATCTTAAGTCAATCAATCAATCAATCAATCAATCAATCAATCAATCAATCAATCAATCAATCTCTCTCTCTCTCTCTCTCGTGACATACTTTTTAGATTTTTTTTTGTGTCATTATCTGATTCTCAGATACTTATGTTATAAGCAGACCAAGGATGTCCAAAATATGCATGCAACTATGCACTAAAAACCTTTTAAATTATGCACTTAAATGCACACTAAAACCTTAAAAGTTTGATGCTTATATATCATGAAAAAATAAAAGTAACTTATGAAGATCTGTAACATAGTTTTAAATAGTTGAAAGTAATTTGCACGGGAAGGGAAGGGTCATGTTGATGATATTGTTGGGAAAGCATACAGATCGTTACATGTCATAATGAGGCTACTTAAAGGATGCAACAAAGAATTAAAAGAAAAAAGTTACTTGAGTATGGTTTGTCCATTATTGGAATATGCAAACAGTGTTTGGGATCCTCACCAAGAATACCTAATAAAAGAAATAGATAGTGTGCAGAGGAAAGCAGCAAGATTTGTAACAGGGGATTTCAGGAGAAAGAGTAGTGTATCAGAAATGTTAAAGGAACTTGGGTGGGAAACTTTAAGTAAGAGAAGGGAGAAAACTAGACTTACAGGATTATATAGAGCCTATACAGGAGAAGAAGCATGGGGAGATATCCGTGAGAGGCTTCAGTTGGAAAATAATTATATCGGCAGGACTGACCACAAATATAAAATTAGAAGGAATTTTAGCAGAAGCGATTGGGGTAAATTTTCATTCATTGGGAAGGGTGTGAAGGAGTGGAACAGTTTACCAGGGGTAGTGTTTGATCCTTTTCCAAAATCTGTACAGATATTCAAGAAGAGAATACACAGCAACAGAGAAAATAAATGAAGTGTTAGAGGGCATTCGACCAGTGCAGGTTATCGTAAATAAAAAAATGTGTGTGAATAAATTAATTCCATCCCCTGGTCTAAGGGCTTTAGGCAGCCAAAGTAGGGGACTGCCTGTAGGGGTGAAGTACAGTGGGGACTTCGAGGGCCCTGGGACCGCTACGGTAGCTGTGAAGGCCCTTCAGGAACTCTGAAAAGTGGTGGCAAAAGGGGCTCTGGTTAAGACGCAGCAGGTCGTTATGCTACTTAGGTTCCAGAATGGTAAAAAAAAAAAAGTAAATGCAATGTAAATATTAATCTTATACCAGTTGTATAGTATCATTTGAAGTAATTCCACATACTGTATATCAGTTGACTATACAGTATTTGTAAGTAGTACAGGTGATATTATAAGTAGAATTTTGTAAACAATATAAATTTATTAAGGATGAGCTGTGTGTTTAATAGAAAACATTGTTAGTGTAAATTGTATAATATTGTATTATAGGAAAATTTTCTTCTCTTGTTAATTTAATATTTAGTGCTTGACAATAATGTATTTTAGTGTACCATTTGCCACCAAGGTAGACACCTCATTTGCAAATAAAGATATTTTGATTTGATTTGATGATAATGATTCATTTTGATGTAGCAGAGATATGAAGATCCAGCAGATAGAGAATGAAATACAGTAGAACCCTGGAAATCCAAACTAATTGGGTCTATGGTCTGCTCAGATTTGGAAATATTTAAATTATGAAAAACATATAATTGTATACATAGTAGACCTATACACAAGGGATGAGAATTTCTCTTGCTTGAGAGTTGAGACAAATAGCCAAAATCTCAAATCTCATAAAACATCTCAAGAAAAAGTGAATAGTGGTGCGCTCTCGTGAGCGTATATGCAAATTACAATAAAATGTTAGTGTTAGAACTTCTTGCCTGAAGTGGGGCATTTCAGTTATTTTAAACAACTACACTTTTGGTTGATCTGCCATGGAACACACAGAATATTTGCTTTGACCTTATATTTAAGTTCATATAAATACAACTGCTTATTTACAGAAAGGAATGACTTAGATCAAAACTTATATGGCCTTAAAAAGAAACCCACAATACACATAGAATCAAACAGTATTTCATTCCTAACCCTCATAGAGAGTGGGCTATCAGCTGAACAAAGTAGTTCTTCGACCGTGGAATATCAAAACATTATATTTAAGGACGTGATATTCATTATGAAGCATGTCTAGTACGTACGTAATGGGAATTGCTTGGTATATGTTTCTGTTGCAGAAGTCACCGAATCAAATTTCTGCTCCGCACTGACTCAAACAGACTCCCACTATCCCCCATTTATTGAAAATAATACATTTTACACATTTATACACATATCTATACAGTGGGTAACATTAACTTTGAATCATACAATTACGGTATGTTGGCTTGAAGGATCAGGCAATGTGATCTTGCTGTCATCGAACTCTGATGTATTATGTAAGTGGCTACTGGAGTCAAACTTGTTAGTTTGTTAATAATGTAATTCTAAATACATGATGTAATACAAGTAACAAATTTTTAAAACAGTTTGTCTTGAAAACATGAAAGTAATTGCTTGATTTACATAAAAAAACTTAAACACTTCCATTATTAGCACTTTTTTAAACTAGCATGACTTTGACACTGGACATTATTTACAATATATTAAGGGAAGGATCCACCTAATCAATACATAATTTATTCTGTGATTAATTGTACATCACAATATGTTGTGGGACTATTTTATATAAACAATGATGAAATATATACCTAAAATCTTTTTTCGTGCACTTATTAAACATATGGTGATATATAATATTCAAATATTAAAATCCTTGAAACCAAGCTCGATAGCTGCAGTCACTTAAGTTCGGCCAGTATCCAGTATTCGGAAGATAGTGGGTTCGAGCCCCACTCTCGGCTGCCCTGAAGATGGTTTTCCATTGTTTCCCATTTCCACACCAGGCTGTACCTTAATTAAGGCCATGGTTGCTTCTTTCCCACTCCTAGCCCTTTCCTATCCCATTGTCGCTATAAGACCTATCTGTGTTGGTGCGATCTGAGGCATTTTGCAAAAAAAAAAACGTAAAAGGTAGGCTTTTTACGTCTTAATGGTGTCTAACAATTATAATAGTTTAAAATATGATGTATGTTTTTTGACATCATATATGTATGAAAATGTTTGCTGGGTTCATCCTGTTTATTTGATAAGTCTTGATGAAATATGGGGCACAAGAGATGGCCTCGGGGAGTCACTAATTCAACCTTGTGACTCTGGGTAACAAATGGGGGTGAGATGCGAATATAAGAACTTTACAAGAGAGTTCTCTTAGCCTCTCTTACCCTAATTCTCCACAATTCTACCTACACATGGTGCCCCTGTTAACCTGAGCAACCCAGTGGAAGGTTGGGTACCAATCCCAGTGGGAATCTGGGTCAGCGAACTGACAGGATGTGGAGGACAGTGGAAGGCAATGGGAAACCACCACGGGCAGTATCTCTCAAGACGTTCATGAGATGGACCTCTTTGTAAAAGATTCCGGAGGTAAAGATTCTCCTCATTCGGATCTCTGGGAGGGGTAAAAAACAAGGTTTTTAAAGTATGGAAGGAAGGAGAAGAAGAAAGAATTATTGCAGATAGGGACGTGGAATGTTCTAACCCTTTTACAGGAAGGAAAATTAGAAAACGCTAAATACGAGATGAAGAGAAGTAATTTGAATCTACTTGGAATGTGTGAAGTGAGATGGGGTGGAAGTGGAGAACTAGAAAGTGGTGACTTTCAAATGTACTATTCGGGTGAAGATAAAAATGGACTGTATGGAGTTGGAGTACTGATTGGAAAACGACTGAAGAACAAAGTTAGGAAGGTTGAAAATAACAATGGAAGGATTATGATAAGACTGTTAGGGAAAAGAAAAGACTTAGTTATCATAAAATGTATATGCTGACTTGTAATCATTCTGATGAAGAGGTAAAGGAGTGTTATGAGAAAATAGATCAACTCATCGAGAAAGAGGAAAAGAATGCATGTATTGTTGTAATGGGTGATTGGAATGCGGTTGTTGGTGAAGGATCAGAGGGTAAGACCCTTGGTAAATTTGGACTGGGAGACAGAAATGAGAGGGGAGAAAGGTTGATTGAATCCGGTAATGAAAATTGCATGGTGGTTGGAAACCACTTTGACAACCACAAAAGGAGAAGGTATAGTTGGATATCTCAATTAGATGACAAGAAATATCAAATTGATTATATAATGAAACAACAGCAATACAGAAACTGCCTAAAGAATGCTAAATGTTACCCAGGGGCAGACATTTGTTCTGACCATGTACTAGTTGTAGCTGAGGTGCTAATTAAATTGAAAATAACATGGAAAAGAAGGAAGAGAGAAGAAATTAATATTGAGAAACTGCTAAAAATAAATGCAGAGAACTAGAAGATAAGTATCGTAACAATAATACGCTAGGAAATGAAACCGAAAATATAGAAAGGAGATGGGAAACTTTTAAAATTGAGATAAAAGAAGCAGCTAAGAAAATGCTTGGAGTCAAGGAGAGGAAAAGGACAAAGAAGGAATGGATAACATTGGAAAAGATAAGCAAAATGGGGGAACATAGGAAATGGAATACAGTAAATACAAAAGAAGGAAAGTGTAACTACAGGGAGTTAAATAATGAATTAAGAAGAGAAACAGAAAAGGCAAAGAAGAAATGGTTGTCAGAAAAGTGTGATGAGATGGAGCAAGATGGAGCAACTGGAGAAAGAAGGGAAATATGATTTGATGTTCAAAGGAGCAACAAATATAATATTCATAGAAAAGAGAAGGAATAACAGCAATAAGGAAATAGAGGCTAGAGATGTCACAATGATATATGAACCCGAGAAACAATGAAAAGATGGGAAGAATACATAGAATGGCTATATGATCGGGACAACCGACCAAATGAAGAACTTGAATTAGAGGAGGAAGATATGGTTAAAGGGGATGATAAAAGGGAAACCATACTGAGAAGAGAGATTGAAGCATTACTGAATGAAATGAAAAATAGAAAGGCAGTGGGAATGGATGGAATTCCTGTTGAACTATTAAAAGCGTTAAATAACGAGTTGTTTGGATTACGTAATCAGATATACATAACAGGAAAATGGCCAAAGGACTTTAGTGAAATCATCATAATCCCTATGAAAAAGAAAAAGAACAGCAACAAATGTGAAGAACATAGGACATTGAGTCTAATTTCACATGCAGCCGAAGTCTTACTGCGGATGCTCAATAGAAGGATATATGGGAAGCTAAATAACGTTATAAGTGAAGAACAGTTTGGTTCAGGCAAGGAGTTGGAACAAGAGATGCCATTGGGGCTACTGAAGGTGATAGAAGAGAGGTACAAAGAGAAAAACATGAAGGTTTATGCTGTATTTATTGATCTTGAGAAGGCTTTTGACTGTGTCAAATGGGACAAATTTATGACAATCCTGAGGAAACATGGAGTTGATTGGAGGGATAGAAGGCTAATGAAGAATTTGTATTTAAGCCAGAGAGCAATAGTGAGAATTAGAGATGAGATGAGTGAACAAAAATTGAATTAGGAAGAGGTGTAAGACAGGGCTGCTCTTTATCATCGACACTGTTCAACATCTATCTCGAAGAAATAATCAATGAGAGTTTTAATGGAAAAGTGGAGTTTATGTTAGAGGTAGGAGAGTAGAATGTATAAGATTTGCAGATGATATGGTTGTGATGGTAGAAAGCAAATGTGAAATGATACAAATGTTAGATAAACTCAACCTGAAACTAGAACATGGAATGAGAATTAATAAGAAGACCAGAAGTATGATAATTGGAGGAAGAGGTAGAAGTTGTCATATTAGTATAGGGGGAGAATAGAGCAAATCAGTAACTTTAAGTATTTGGGAGGTATGATCAGAGATGATATGTATTGCATGACAGAAATTAAGAAAAGAATTGCCATGGCAAAAGAACACTTTAAGAGAAAATCGAAATTACTTTGTGGGCCACTAAACAAAGATTTGAGGAAAAGACTTGCTAAGTGTTATATTTCGAGCATAGCACTGTATGGCGCAGAGACTTGGACAATGAGAAAGGAGAGAAGATTGGAGGCACTAGAGATGTGGGTATGGAGCAGAATAGAACAAGCGAAATGGGAAGACCGTGTAAGCAATGAGGAGGTATTATGAAGAGTTGGAGAAGAACGAAGTATGTTGCGAATCATTAGAAGGGGAAAAATGAACTGGATCGGACATTGTTTGAGGAGGGACTGTTTACTGAAAGAAGAAATAGAAGGAATGGTGAAAGGCATACAAGGAAGAGGAAGGAAAAGATATCAGATGTTGGATAGTATCAAAGGCAGTAAATATTTAGACATGAAAAACTTGGCGCAGGACAGGTAACAGTGGAAGAAGTTCATCCCATGACAAGACCTGGATGATGGCGATGAAATATGAATAAATAGGATGGAACCAGCAAACTGTTTTATACATATACTAGCTGACATGCCTCATGCTTTGCTACAGAATGAGCAAGCCGCAGACAGCTGTGAACACTCTTCTGCTTTATTCTGTCAAGTTCGCACACTGCTCATTACAATCAGTGCCTCAGGGTAGGGATGAAATATGATGAACCAGTGAGTTACGTACCCATAGTTATCAAAAAATTTATAAACCATAGGAATGGCAAAAAAAAAAAAAAAAAAAAATTGTCTATCTCCCCAGCTACTTCCCTCCAATATTCAGGCAGGCTGTTTTACTTGAGACACAGCAGTAATCCCATCTATTAGAGATAAAACATATCACAACAATAGTAAATGTAATGTTAATCAGTTTTATGAGCCTTCGATATTGTAGGCCTTGTCCGGCTCCATGGCTAAATGGTTAGCGTGCTGGCCCTTGGTTACAGGGGTCCTCGGTTCGATTCCCGGCAGGGTCTGGAATTTTAACCATCATTGGTTAATTTCCCTGGCACGGGAGCTGGGTGTATGTGTCGTCTTCGTCATCGTTCCATCCTCATCATGACGTGCAGGTGCCTATGGGCGTCAAATCAAAAGACCTGCACCTGGCGAGCCGAACATGTCCTCGGACACTCCCGGTGCTAAAAGGCATACACCATTTCATTTCAATTAATTGTAGGCCTTCACATTTAGTTTTTTTCAGATTCTGTAATATTAGGTCATCTGATGTAAAGAGTTCTTCCTTCTGTCATGAATCTCTTGTCTTATTCTTCAGGCAATCGTTCCTTTACAATTTTTCTCATTTTTATAATAATCTTCACAAATTTCCTTGTTGATATGGACCGATGACCATGCAGTTTTACACCTTAAGACAATCATGTCCAAAAAAAACACCAGTTAACATGATTGAAAATTATTTCCATGTTAGCAGTGCTCGGTGTTGATGTGGACAAGCAACAAAAGTCTAAATTCATTAATTCTTTTATCATACTTTGTACGGTAAAACTATATTAAGACATAAACGATAGGAAATTGTATTCTCTATAACTTTTCTTATGTAGTGCTTTCCGACAGGACCAATGACATAGGTAGCCTATTTAAAAATAAAATTTTAGGCCCCTTACCCTAAACTACCATTTCTTGCAGTGTGAATGAAATTATTCATAGCCTAGACTATAGTGCATTATTCACCGATTTTCATTAAATTCTGTTCACCAATTTTCTTGTGGCTCAGCGTTGAGAGAGCATCAAAAATCGAAATTCATTGAATATCTGTTATCATAGTTGGTATTGTATAAGATATAAATGTTCGGAAATTTAATTCTATATAACTTTGGTTACGTAGTATTTATCAATAGGACCACTAATAACGTATGTTTTTGAGAATTAAATTTTAGACCTTCCCTTAAACTCTTACCATTTTACTCGGCGTGAATAAAATTATTTATACTGGGTGCAACTGTGAGCTTGCTCCCAGGAGATATTGGGTTTGAACCCCACTGTCTTCAGCCCAGAAGATGCTTTTCTCCCTGCATTTTTCCATTTTCACACCAGACAAATGCTGGGGCTGTACCTTAATTAAGGGCACGGTCACTTCCTTCCCACTCCTAGCCTTTTCCTATCCAATCGTTAGTGTGATGTAAAGCAAATTGAAAAAAAAAAAAAAAAAAAAAAAAAAATAGTGGTAGAACAGGAGAGGGTTAAACCTGGTGCCAGCACATAGCCTACTCCTGTCGATTATCATCAGCTTGTTTGACGAAATCCAGGATTGAGAAGATGCAGAGGAAAATTGCCTTCAAGAGCGGATAGCAGTCGACAACAATGGTCATCAAGACTTTGGTTACAAAAATATTGTCCTTGATGACAATTCTGAAGATGAAAGTGATGATGAAGAAGACTACCCAAAGGATCTTGTGTTGCATATTTAGATGCTGCAAAATGCTTTTGAATTGGCATTATGCTAGGTAGAACAACCGTGCCAACTGATGTGATGTTTATGTGCTATATCGCTTAATCTAGCAGATTTAGTTCTTTATGCTAAAAAGTGATTTACTGACTTTTTGTAGTGAAGTGAAAGTTTGTGTGTTTTCATACAAATACAAAAGTTACGTAATTAAGAGGAAAATTTTGTTAAACATTGCATTATAAAATACAGGTACTTACAGTAAAATGCATTAATGTTTTTGTGCAACAAAAGTTCTATTCCACTAAATGCTAGCTTAAAAACTGTGATCATTTTAAAGGCAGTGGTACGGTATGATTAAATATTTCCTCCACACTGCAAGTGATTTTTTCCCCCTTCTATTACAAAGTCTGTTTGGTTTATCTGAATTTTGGGATTAGCAGTCTTCTACTGTATTAAAATAATGCTAACAATACTTTCACTGTGGGGAAAAGAAAACCACCAACAAACTTACTCTATTTAATCATAAATTCACAACAAAACTTTAAGAAGAGGCAGGAAAGAGTAATGTGCTGCTATACGATAACCACCACCACCAGCAGACTTTCCAGCAGATCAGACTTTTGGAGTATTTCTATTCCTCTTTATACAGAAGACATTACAGCCCAGGAAATATTATAATATTTAAGGAAATGTTTGCTATATTGTAAATTTGTATGGAAAAATGGGCAATTAAAGGCAAAGTAAAATGAAAGTATTTTTCTCCAAAACTCTAAAAATTTGCAAAATAAAATTCTTATTTCATTACCTTTTTTTCAAAATGCAAAAAAGAGATAAATATTTCTTAAATCTTACTCATCAATAAAAACATTTACATGCCAATCCTTGGTCTAGACATTAGTAAGGAGGTAACTTTTTGCTGTAGTGATATTACATGAGCTGGCCCCATGGTATAGGGATAATATGCCTGCCACTTACCTAGAGGGCTCTGGTTTGAATCCCAGCCAGGTCACAAATTTTTACCTGGATCTAAAGGCTGGTTCTAGGTCCACTCAGCCACGTGATTACAGTTGAGGAGCTATCTGATGATGAGAGTGTGGCCTCTGCCTAGAAAGCCAAGAATAATAACCAAGAGGATTCATTGTGCCAACCACATGACACCTCGTAATCTACAGGCCTTCAGGCTGAGCAAAGGTTGCTTGGTATACCAAGGTCCTTGGGGGCTCTTGCGCCAAGATGGAGACATTGCATGAAATGTTTATAACAGTTTGTACTTTTTTATTTTCATTTCTCACAACCTGTAAAACAGTTCTTAATGTGTTTTGAATATGAGTAAAAAGCAAACTTTATTATAAATTGTGATATAAATGAGAAATTGACAATTGTTTTCAAATAAAACTTTTTTTTAAAATTCTCCTGATAACCTGAGGAGTTTGTGCAGCCATGTAATGTCATTAAGAATTTGCCCAATGTATATGGGGTCTTCCTGACAGTGTAAAAGCTGAAAAATATTTCAGTAAACAAAATTTCATTTTGAGTAATAGGAGAACAGTGTTGGCCAGGTATGTTCTATGACTCGCTTCTATAGTGACATTGGTTCACGAGTATGACTTAGGTCCAAGTTAATTTTTCGTATATATTTTCTTTTTTTTTTTTCTAATTTTTCTTCAGTATAAGTTTTTCTGTTATGTTTTAAGTGATATCAGTTTAAGTTAAATGTATAATATTTTACTAAATTTAATGTATATTTATTTTACTTGTTTATTTTTGAATTTATTTTACTGTTAGCTCAGTGTAAATGTGATTTTAATTTCACATTAACCCTTCATGTGTTGAGTTCATAATTGTCTGCTTAACACTTTCTGCTAAGTTTTGTTGACTAACCCTAGGAAGTTCTTTAGTAAAATTATAAGTGGATATGACACAGCTGCCGTAATCATTGCTCAAAATATCCCTGATTTATTTGGGCATTAATAAGAAGACTGAAAAGTGAAAAATCTCTCTGAACCATGATTTTTTAATAAATGGGACTATACAAGAGTTTATCTTTTGACCATCACTCATGTAAATCTGATTGGTTCTTCCAAGTCTTAAACATGCACAATCCAAGAACACAGAAATTTTGTTTACATCACGTTCTTTCAACTTCTGAAATCTTGAACTAGGATATAACCTCACAATTATTTATGTCTAAAATATAACTTCACATGCTCCTGAATAAACTCAACTGGAATTTGAAAGGAGGTGCCAGGGATGCTGAAACCTCAGTATGCTTGCTGATTATTGTTGGATGTTAAAACATAAAATACCCAAAGACAAACAAAAAGAAAGAGGAGCAGGATGACTTTTGTGCTAATTTATAAATCCAATAGTAAACAAAACAAAGAAACAACACTTGAATGGTTTTTATAATATTTTTAAAAATTTGAAATGAAAACCTACAACCTGTTTTCCAGTCATCGACCGGGTCAGGGATGTAATGAATGAAACATATATAGGCTGTTATTACAATGGGGTCGCCACTCCCAAGGTGATTTATATTAATGAGTGATAAATGCTATGAAATGATAATGGCGAGTGTTGCTGGAATGAAATATGACGGGGAAAACCGGAGTACCCGGAGAAAAACCTGTCCCGCCTCTGCTTTGTCCAGCACAAATCTCACATGGAGTCACCGGGATTTGAACCACGGTATCCAGCGGTGAGAGGCCGACGCGCTGCCATCTGAGCCACGGAGGCTCCACTTTAAAATTTGAAATATTAAAGTGAAATAAAAAAGATTGTGATGAAATTCACATTATTATATAATACATTTAAAGTGATTCCACAAAAAAAAAAAAAAAACTGAAATGATTGGAAGTAAACGGATTGAAAATTTGGATTCAGCACTTAAACATTATATAAAATCACATTTTTTACTTTAGGCAGTAAACACAAAGTTGAAATTTGCAGGCTAGTGTTATTGTTAATCCTCCAAAAACTGTTGTTTTTGTTGTTGTTGTTGTTGCACAGACCAGTAGTCAGATGTATTGCTTGCTGGAGACTTTTTGTGACCAGAACAATGGGTGTAACTTTCTGCTTAACAGGGATATTGCCTGAAGTAACACAATACTAAATATGTGTGTAATAATAGTCAATATTATGTCTATTATGTAGTTCACGAATGAAATGGAATTGTTATTGGCTGTAATTGAGTGAGATTTAATTTACTTCATGCTCTGTAACAGCGTGAAATTAAATTTTTTTTCTTAATGTTATCTTTATTATTCACATTACTTAAATGTTATTACAAGTACATGTATTAGATAAAGACTGGTTAAGTGTAAGAAAGGGAATACATCCCTAACTTTGCCAGGGTAAATAAAACATCCTATCTTGATGTTATGTACAGTATCCATGCCCACATTGAACTAGGTGGCATATTTGATCCTTGAAGTAACCAAAGAAACGTACAGTTTTCAGTGTCCATAGCCTAGTTTATATACAGATCATTTTTCTGTAATTAAAAAATGGAACTTTTGAAATCAAAACAACAAAGCTGAGATGCATTTTAAAATATGTGAATTGAACTAATCAACTAAAACTTCTAATTGTCACAGTTGCCACGTGTTGAGAGAAATATATTACGCCTGCTAGAAAAACAAAGAATTGAAGGCCAGGAACAGTTTCTGATTCGTGGAGAGTTGTTTACAGAACTGGCAAAGCGTCGTTGGGAAGAGCATAAGGAAAACACTGGACAACTGCAGCCAAAGGTGAGTGTTGACTATTATATTACCTCAGATAAACATAATTTCTAATTGAATGTTTTTGTAAACAAGAAATCTCATACAAATATTCCTGAATTACTTTGTAGTCTTAGGAGAGCTGAAACCTAAAATTAATAGCTTAAGATGTTTTATTATTGTTCAGAGGAAAATTATCATGAACTGACTCAAGTTGCCCGAAATCCACAGGCAACCTGTGATAATTTTGCAGATCCTGTTGAGGGTCATGCCAGTCTGTTTGACTTCGGCCAACTTCTACCAAACCAGGGTGGTACCCTCACCAGCAGAATGGCATAAGGATAGAGTTGTTGTCCTGTTTGTGTAAGGAGATGTACCTTAGTTGTCCCTGCAAGTTTCCTGCATAGGCTGTTTCAGGAGGAGATCCGTTGTTTAATCTTTAAAATCTGCTCTTTATAATGGGTGGAAACACTGATCTTGAAGAACTACTTTCCAAGAGAATGCATGATTTCTGTCAGCTTGCTTATAGCTTACATGTAAAGCACAAGCTTGAATATTTTTTAGATTATATTTAGTTTGATTCCTTTCATAATAAATCCCAAGTTGTTGTGGTTGTTGTTGTTGTTGTTGTTGTTGTTGTTGTTGTTGTTGTTGTTGTTGTTGTTGTTGTTGTTGTTGTTGTGTATTTTTCAGTATGAATTCTGTCATTTTAAACTGGCCACACTGAATGGCAAGTGCAGGGTCATCAGTATAGATGTTCTTGGAACCTTGAGGCTTGGTTGGTCATTGTTGAAAATGTTAAGCAATGACAGCTAGTACACTTCCCCAAATTGGATCATTTTTTTGAGCCATTCAACAGCACCTACATAAAGAGTGCTCAATCACTTAAGTTTGTAGGATAAGGATAATTCTTTCCAGTATTTTATAGAGGTAATGCAAGAGATACCTGGGCCTGACATGTAGGATCAATTTGACCTTTACTGTTCTCAAGCATTTTGATTGTACTAGGAATAAGTAACAATAATGAGGTAGTTATCCATTGCCTTCTGTATTGCAGTATTACACCTGTATCACTGCTTCAGCTTTGCATGTGATTGGTCTTGAACTCTTTCGGTGCATTAAGTCCCCTTTGGCCTCAAGCCAGTTCTGATGAAGCTGCTGCTCTCCAAGAAGATGGATTTCAGTGGCATTTCTTTCAGAGATGGCCATCACCCTCCCAGGGGGCGAATCCTCCTTCCAAAGCCATTGCCCCACCCCCCGGGGGTGCCAGGTTAATTGACCGCCACCTGAGTAGAGTAGGGACAAATGGTTACTTTCTACTATCATGTTCCTCTGCATCCTGTAGTATTAGGTTGGAGTATTAAGATATGAAAGTACCAAGCTCGATAGCTGCAGTCGCTTAAGTGCGGCCAGTATCCAGTATTCGGGAGATAGTAGTTTCGAACCCCACTGTCGGCAGCCCTGAAAATGGTTTTCCGTGGTTTCCCATTTTCACACCAGGCAAATGCTGGGGCTGTACCTTAATTAAAGCCACGGCCGCTTCCTTCCCACTCCTAGCCCTTCCTTGTCCCGTCATCGCCATAAGACCTATCTGTGTCGGTGCGACGTAAAGCAACTAGCAAAAAAAAAAAAAAAAAAAGATATGAAAGTAACATAATACAAATTGCAGGTTAACTTTTGAGAGGAACAGTTGCTAAACCTACTGCTTAGCCACTAGCCTCACCTTAAGTACATAAATAGCAGTCTTTTATCTCACCGCCTTGCTTTCTTCTCTTCCATTGTTCCTTTCATCAGCTCATCACTCACATTCTTAACTATTTGTAGAAAATGTTTGCAATGATCCATTTACACTCCAAGAACTAATACTTCGAAACTTTCATTTATAAAAAGCTCCATGACTGCTAATTAGCTCTGTATATTCCGAGATGTCTAAGGATCTGTAGTTATACAAACACTGGAACCTGACATCTATATATATAAAATAAGAGTTTTGTCTGTACATTGCTCAGAATTTGAAAAGAATGGTATTTCTGTATCGGTCATGTCCACAGTAACCAAGAAATGCATTTTTACTTTTCCGTAATTTCTGTCTGTCTGTCTGTCTGTCTGTCTGTCTGTCTGTCTGTCTGTCTGTCTGTCTGTCTGTACATGCATCACTAGAAAACGGCCAAAGAGAATTTAATGAAAATCGGTATGCAAAGTCGGGGAATAAGTCGCTACAATCTAGGCCATAAATAATTTTATTCACGCTTATAGAAATGGTAGTTTAGGGGAAGGCCTAAAATTTAATTTTCAAATATTTATGTTTTTAGTAGTCCTATCTCTATAAAAATTGGTATGCAAAGCCGAGGAATATGTTGCTACAATCTAGCCTATGAATAATTTTATTCACGCTGAGTGAAATGGTAGTTTAGGGGAAGACCTAAAATTTAATTTTTAAATATTTACATTATTAGGGGTCTTCTTTCATTGAAAATAGGTATGCAAAGTCTTAGAATAAGCCACTACAATTTAAGCTATAAGTAATTTTATTTACGCTGAGTGAAATGGTAGTTTAGGGGAAGACCTAAATGTAATTCTCAAATATATATATATTATTAGTTGTCGTATCTATAAATACTACATAACCAAAGTTATAGAGAATTAAATTTCCAACCATTTATGTCTTATATATATTTTACCGTACCTGCTATGATAACACAGATATTCATGAAATTGTATTTTTGTTGCTAAGTCCATATCAACGCCGAGCCACGAGAAAATGGGTTAACAGAATTTAATGAAAACCAGTAGAGTCGGGGAATAAGAAACTACAGTCTAAGCTATAAACAATTTTATTCATCCTGGATGAAATTGTAGTTTAGGGGAAGGTGCCTAAAATGTAATTTTTAAATACCAATGTTATTGGTTCTATCGAAAAGTACTATATAAAAAAAGTTATATAGAATACAACTTCTGATCATTTATCTTTTATTCAGTTTTAGCATACCGACTATGATAAGAGTGTTATTTCAGAGTCAGAAGAAAACGAAATGTGAAGGCCTATAATATCGAAAGTGCATAACATTGATCAACAATAACATTACATTGAGCATTGTTAATTGTGATGTTCTTTGTCTCATATGCTGCCCCTCAACTCCGATAGATGGGATTACTGCTGCGTACCAAGTACAACAGCCTGACTGAATATTGGCGGGAAATAGCCAGGGAGTTAGAAAACTTTATTCTTTAGCATGCCATTCCTCTGGTTCATAAATTTTCTGATACAGCTGGTACGTAACACACTGGATCATCATAGTATTTCAACTATTCGATCCCTACTCTGACGCGCTGTTTTGAATTATCAGTGTGCATACTTAAGGCAGAGCCTTGCTTAGTAGTAGTAGTAGTAGTAGTAGTATGGCCTGGTCTAGAATAACAATTTAGGCCTTTTCCAAATTATAGCTCCACAATATTCACTAAATAACTCAAAATTCAACTCTGAAAAGAGCAGTTTCTTACGAAAAGCTTCTTTCTCTTCACTTTCATTAAATTCTACATTCAATTTATTCCATACTAGCAGTGAAGAGAGGGGTTTCTCTTCTGGCTTGGAGGAAAAATTTGCCTTCAAGTCAGATAATTTTTTCCGCTGCCAGTGTAGTGAATTGATATTTTCCGACTCATTGGGTACTCCTAGGAAACAGAATAGTAATTGGGCATAGTTTTTGCCCTGGGAGTCTCCACTATTCGACCCTCTCCCCGTCGAAGAAAGCTGAAGTGTGTTTACGGATCACGGCTGTCTGTGGTTTGGTCATTCCAGGTCTGGAACTTTGGACTGTTAGATAGGCAGCGTAGTCCTGTTCGTTAAAAGTGAGAAAACGTGTGGTGTTTCATTTGAATGAGTATTTCATAATAAGAAAGCATTGCTTTTAATCGCGCCATTCCTATTGATGTCGTAGAAGATAGGAAAAACTAGAAAGGGTCCACCTTTTCAATACAAAAATGTTATAGTTTATTTATAACATGTATTTGCACTTGGGACTAGTTTTGACGCTGTGTTGGCGTCATCATCAGCCAAAAAATGGGAAAATAGGCCAGTGTGTAGGCATTCATATTACACAAGGTGTTACATTAAACAATACAAATCTTGCAAGGAGGTAAAAACATGGATGAATATAGAAACAAATGAATCGTTGAGAAAGCAAAAGTTATACATGTTAAAAATAACCTTAACCACACATCTTGCAGTGCGAAAATATTCTTCTTGAATGATTCCTGAGTATAAAACACACGCGCACACATTTCTGAAGAGCCAGCAGGCAGGACAAAGTAGATTGAAACCTTAAGAGTTCTTCTGAGAAGAGTTCATCATTTTTGTATGTTCCGATTAAATAATGAAGTCTCCCTTGAGTTCTTGATAAACATACACAACAGGAAATTCTCCTTCACTCTCAACAATAGCTATAAAGACCAACGGTAAATTTCATTTTTCAAGGACGTGAAAGCATGATCTTGAACGTGATGTAACTCCTTTCATTAAACCCATTTTTTACACAAGGTGTTACATTAAATAATATATCTCACGAGGAGATAAAAACAGGGACGAATGTAGAAACACATGCATCGTTGAGAGAGCAAAAGTTGTACATATTAAAAATAAGCTTAACCACACAACTTGCAGTGCAAAAATATTTGAATTTGAAAGATTCTTGAATAAAAGACGCACGCGCACACACTTCTAAAGAGCCAGCAGGCAGGAAAAAGTAAGGTGGAACCTTAAGAGTTCTTCTGAGAAGAGTTCATCATACTTTCAATGTTCCGACTAACTAATGAAGTCTCGTTTGAGTTCCTGATAAACATACACAACAGGAAATTAAACAATACACATCTTACCAGGAGATAAAAACAGGGAAAGCTATACATATTAAAAATAGTCTTAACCACACATCCTGCAGTGTGAAAATATTCGTCTTGAATGATTCCTGAATACAAAACACAAGCGCATACAATTCCGAAGAGCCAGCAGGCAGGAAAAAGTAAAGTGAAACCTTAAGAGTACTTCTGAGAAGAGTTCATCATTTTTTCTATGTTCCGACTAGCTAATGAAGTCTCCCTTGAGTTCATGATAAACATATACAACAGGGAATTCTCCTTCACTTTCAACAATAGCTATAAAGACCAACGGTAAATTTCATGCAGAGACGTGAAAGCAAGATTATGAACATGATATAACTCCTTCATTTAACCCAATTTTTACACAAGGTGTTACATTAAACAATACACATCTTACGAGGAGATGAAAACAGGGCCGAATCCTATCTTCCATTCTCAGTTCAGTACGGACCAAAAATGAAACTCTTATGTTTAAATATTGATGTCGTATGTTCATTTCAGTTGGGAAAACCACTAAGACAGTCTTTCTGAGAATGTAAAAATGCATTATAGTGAAAACATCCCAACCTGATTGTGACTGATGGTATGAAATTAGGTCTACCATTACAGTGAAAATTCCCTCAGTCTTCATATGAGAAAAGATGTTTAGTGACCTTCCATCGCGTTTCTAGGGTAATGTTAAGAACTATACAATTTAAGACAATCTTGCTCACAACATGTACACTACCTACCCTAGAATTCTGTATACAATGTAGAATTCCATAGCGAAGCATGGGTACATCAGCTAGTTACAAAATATGTTAAAGAACAAGTCATACTGTTCATATTCTGCCAGAATGAGCGATGAGGAAATAGTCCTTCTATCAGGCAAAACATACATACATACATACATACATACATACATACATACATACATACATACATACATACATACATACATACATACATACATACATACATACATACATACATACATCATTATTATAGACCATTATGCCTTTCAGCATTCGTCTGTAAGCCTCTGTGAATTTACTAAATGTCACCACAATCCTCTATTTGCAACTAGTGCTGTGGCCTCATTTAGTTCTATACCTCTTACCTGTAAATCATTAGAAACTGAGGCTAACCATTGTCATCTTGGTCTCCCTCTACTTCTCTTACCCTCCATAACTGAGTTCATTATTCTCCTAGGTAACCTATCCTCCTCCGTTCGCCTCACATGACCCCACCACCGAAGCTGGTTTATGCGTACAGCTTCATCCATAGAGTTCATTCTTAACTTAGCCTTTATCTCCTTATTCTGACTACCCTCCTGCCATTGTTCCCACTGTTTGCACCAGCAATCATTCTCTCTACTATCATGTCTGTTACTTCTAACTTACAAATAAAATATCCTTAGTCCGCCCAGCTTTCGCTCCCGTAAAGCAAAGTTGGTCTGTCTGGAAGCCGACTTCCTTCTTACAGAATATTGTTGATCGCAACTGCGAGCTCACTGCACTAGCTTTACTACACCTTAATTCAATCTCACTATATTACTGTAGTGATTATTTGGAATTGAATGACTGGGGAATTTTATAGCATGTATTTATTTATTGTTTGTATTTTCTGTGTATGAATTTTGGAATTATTTAATTTTGATATGGCTTCAAGATTGTTTGGTTTTCGTGAAAAATTGAGGTAAGATGTAATTATTAAACACACTGTAGTACACGCGCTAGATTGGGATGGGATGTTTCCTGGAGTTTCCGGTTTCATCATATTGCATTAGTTTCGAGGTTTCTGGATGCTACTCGATGTTCTTTATCAGATTTTATTCCTGGGCCCCTATTGGTCATTATAAAATTAGTTGTGATTGGCGGACGAAGGAAAATTGGTTGTTTTACGCCAAGCTCTGCTGAGCCGTCTTTCTGTTTTGACCGCTGGAGGGAGTGGTTGCCTTCTCCAGGTGACGGGTGTTCTTGGCCCCTCCAACAGGTAAGCACTTAGTTGTTTTTTTATCTTTCAGGTAGTTATCTTCAAATGTAGTGTTCCGTTTAATTTCTTTTGCGGAGCTTACCCGTTTTTTCCTTCAGTCGCCAAATTTTTCTTAAAATGACTTAGCCTTCCGGCAAGTCATATCTGATTTGTGTTAAGAGACAGTTCCCATTTCTTTGATTTTGTAAATTAGATATTCAACGCCTCTCGATGTAATCGTAAGGTGTAAGTTTCCCCTTGGGGCTGTCTCATTTATTCTGCGTCATCTTGGAGTATTCACATTTAGGACGGGCACCCTTTCTCAGAAGCGTTTGAGGGGGCTGCCTCCTAAACGTGCCCTGCATGAGGATAAATGTCTTTAATGTTGTTCCCCTTTCTTACATGTACATACTTATAACTGTGTAATGTTACTTTCCTTTTTCTTTCTGTCAGTATTATGTGATTTAAATGTTTCGCCATGAATAGTGGAACATTGTGTGAGATGTTCCGGCCTAAGGTTAAATTGCTGAAATTCTACCCTCGGGGTAAATTGTAATTATTCTGGGAAACCATTTTCAATTTTTAAATGTGTATTTTGTTGAATACTTGCACTCTAATTTTCATCTAAATTGTTAAGTAAACATATTGAATTGGAATCTCCATTGATTTAGCTTCTTCAGCATTGCCAGTATCTTTCACCGCCTGGATATGGTTCCTAGCCGCTTTCAAACTATCCTTTCTTAGCCTTCATGTTGGTTAACCTGTTGGTTATTGTTTTCTGTGTTTAATGTGTGCATGGTTTTTAATTTCGTGCATGTTATCATGTCTCTTTGCGTTAATTGTGTATGTGTGTAACAGTGTGGTTGCACAATGGTAGCAAATGATGTTGTTGTTATTATTATTATTATTATTATTATTATTATTATTATTATTATTATTATTATTATTATTATTATTGTTATTTGTATTTACCCGGTAAGCATTAACAGAATAATATCTTCTTTCATCCTTTGATCATAATATATAGGCTGCTTCCACTGACCAATCAAACATCGTGTCATGACAGTTTGGCAAGTTTTGTGTGGCCAATTTTCTGTTTATTGTTTCTGTCAGTACAGATGCGATTCGAGATATAAATTTCATTAAACGTTAATACAGTCAAGTGTTCAAACTGTGAGTCCTACTGATTTATGTTTCATTCATTTGATAATGTTGTGCAATACACCCTGCTCTAAATTCAAACATTTAGCCCAATCTCGCAACGTCATCAGACCTGGCAGGGGATAGCTCTTAAAAATCGGTACACTTTAGGACTTACACTTCCTAGTGATATTGCTGCTGCTATATCGTCAGAACACCAATTGATTTTCTTCCCTTTCTCTGTACTCAATAAATGTTTTATTTGACCAGGAGTGAAGATTTTACCCAGTATTGCCTGAATTTCTTGGCAACGACTGTTTTTCAGATCAGCGATTTCTTTCTTCAACGCCAAATTTTCTGCACATAAATCTTCATACTTCTATTTCCAAGCTTTGAATTTCTCATGTAACTCCACAACGAATTTCTTCAAAGTGTTGACTTCATCTACATCACTGAGAGAGCTGAAAAAGAAATACACTTGTTGAATTCAGTTTGTTTAAACTCAAAATGGAAATGCAGTACGCTCTTATTCACAAGGTCAATATTTCTTTGATGTGGCTACTAAGTTATGGTTGTACGAGGGCGAAGATTGGTTAAATACCATACCTACAACAGGCTTTGAACTCATGATATCACTGTCACAACGTTATGGGGAACACAGTGCTTCATTCCACTCAGCTACTGTTCTTCCAAATGTTAAAATGTAAATTAGTTTTAAAACTCAGAAACTTATGAAACTAATGTTTAAAAACAAAGCAAAGCTTATCTTGTTAATTTTCTTACAAAGTTGTACAAAATTATTTTGATAACCTCCTAGTCAATACTAGTATTATAAGAAGTTCAACCGTCAATACGGATCTAACATGAGATTCATAGCCTTTAATTACCTTGTTAAGTCATTCTTGTTTAAACATGTATGATCAGAGAGTACTCCTTCAGTGGGTGCTTCATTGTTACAAGTTATTTCATTCCATACACTCCTATGACGCCTCTTCTCCTACCTGATTAACTGACATTCGGCTTCTTCCAGCGACCTTTTCCTATTTGTAATTTGAGTGAATTGTGGTAGATTTTCAGTTGGAATGGAATTTAATTTAAAATTTCTACTGTTAGAGTATAGTTTAACAATTGTTGTCATAGTGGAATTTCAAAACTACCTTCAGTGAAGTTAGGAGAGCATACATGAGCCGAAAATAATAATGATGATGATGATGATGATGATGATGATCTCTACTAGTAAATGTTATCTGGTTTGTCTATTCATGTCTATTATTGTATAATATTTAATATGATGTAGATGTTGATTCCCCCAGGGAACCTAAAATATTTGTCCCGAATGAGTAAATTTATAATACCAATATAATGGTCCGTTATTGGACATTATAAATTTTCCAGCTAACTCATTCTTGGTTGTCTGCGTTTCACCCTCGTGTTCTAAGTCAGGCTCGTCAGTTGGGACTTAGCACACAACCCAAGACGCAAGGCTAGTGCATACCGTGGAGGCCACTGCATAGGCTATTTGAAGCCACCAGCAGTGCCAATGCACTATGAGAGCTATGTCTCATTTCCAAAAATAGATGTCTGCCTGGCCATCAAATGATGTAGATGTTGATTCCCACAGGGAACCTAAAATATATACTTCTACCATAATAGGTTGCAGTTGCAGATTTCTCCATTTGGCACTGATAGCTGACCCTGAATTGTTTTCAGCATGTCTTGACTCAAAGCAGTAACTTCACATACGTAAAACTTTGCAGCTTAAGGTTTTGCCATCTACATCATTTGATGGCCAGGCAGGCATCTATTTTTGGAAATGAGACATAGCTCTCATAGTGCATTGGCACTGCTGGTGGCTTCAAATAGCCTATGCAGTGGCCTCCACGGTATGCACTAGCCTTGCGTCTTGGGTGGTGTGCTAAGTCCCAACTGACGAGCCTAACTTAGCACACGAGGGTGAAACGCAGGCAACCAAGAATGAGTTAGCTGGAAAATTTATAATGTCCAATAACGGACCGTTATATTGGTAATATAATATTTAATAGTCTGAAAATGTGCGTAGGCCTATTCCAAAGTTTCAATTTATGCAGCTTAATTGTCAAGTTACAGGAATCATTCTAATTTTAGAAATCACAACTTAGTGCTTTAAATTGAACTTGTCCTCTCTTTGACAAGCACTTTTCCATGAGCTCGCTACATCTTTGTCCTTTGGAATTCCAAAACATCTTACATTCGACCCTTTTGTTTTCTTGGAGTCGTCGTTGCAACCATACATAGCACAACCCGGCATAGCAACACATGTTCCTTTTACAGTGATTAAGAAACACTTTCCCTACCATTGCACACACCTATCAACATAAACATATTTCATTCGATTGCAAATTAGATGTGCAGTTCTCTCACCTCATCAGAATTCCCGGCAGCTCCCAGAATGATGTCATGCACAAGAGGGAACGAAATTGAGTTAGCGATCCACCTGGCCATTATACTTCTACCATAATAGGTTGCAGTTGCAGATTTCTCCATTTGGCACTGATAGCTGACCCTGAATTGTTTTCAGCATGTCTTGACTCAAAGCAGTAACTTCACATACGTAAAACTTTGCGGCTTAAGGTTTTGCTATTTAAGTATTTCGGTTTCTCAGACACTTACATTTTTACTGAAGCTATACGTCTCAAAATAACTGAAATGAAGTTCTTGCAGATCAGTTCACTAAGTGAAGTGGAATGCATTTCACCTTCAGTGCAAGTTCTTTGTAACTTAGAGACAGCACTTTCTATGAACTTCTCTATTACACACAAAATCACTATAAACCTAGAGGTGGGCTGATGACCTTAGATCTTAGGCCCCTTTAAACAACAAGCATCATCAACAACAAACCTAGAGGTTGGGCAATGGAATGTGGAGTTCTTGTCGCACCCTAAAATTAGATCGCCAAGGGCAGGATGGCAGTTAGAAATGATTAGCTTACCTTTGCAAGTATCGCTGCATACCTCAGCCATGACCTTCTTCACCATGAAGCCTCCTACGTATGCCAGGAAAGATGGTAGTCTGCGTAGGAACTGAAACGAGTGAAATACTTATACTAAATTTTCAAGCTAAATGAAAAGGAATTTAATGAAATTATAAATATTATTTATTTTTCTACATACCATGGATATCATAAAGCCATCCAAGCTACATAGAGTGGAATTCGGTAAAGATGATTCAGAAATCTCGCAAGCACTACCTTCTGTCACATGTTGGATCCATATTGGTATTGTTTTCTGTGATTTTGATGCCTATGAAAGAGAGTAGAGACAAAACACCCTGCTTTTATTATTTTGTTTATCTTAAAAGTATGAGGGTGGATCAAATATAAATGTGAATTTAAAAAAAATGATTGCATCAACCCAAAAAATACATATAAAGAGATCACTTTTCTACAGTGTCCTGCCTTCAATACGCATTTTCTCCATCGGATTGGTAAGTTTTTGGTAGAAAGGAGAGGGACGTGTGCTCACCCAGTGGTGCACAAACGCTTCTACACTTGCATTATTATCGAACCGCTGTCCTCCTAGGTTTTGTTTGAGTGGTCCAAACAAATAGTAGATGGAAGGCGATAAATCTGGACTGTACGGAGGGTGTTTCAGAAGTGTCCAATGAATCTTCCCCAGTTTTTCCGTTTTAAAGCAGCAGTATGTGGCCTTGCATTGTCATGGAGAAGTAGTTTTGGATCAGTTGTCGGTGTCAATTGTTGCGATACGCAGCTTTTGCTTCATCCAAAATGGAACTGTAACAGGTTGAATTGTCCTTTGATCATGAAAAAGAAAACCCATCAGCAAAACGCTGGTGGAGTCCCAGAAAATGGTTGCAAGCACCTTTCCAGCTGATGGGAATGTTCTGGCCTTTACTGGACCTGCTTTGTCTCTTCACTGCTACTCCATGCTTGCTTGCTTTGACTCTGGGGTATAATGATGCATCCAAGTTTCATTACAAGTCACAGTGTGACGCAAGAAATCCTCTCCTTCCTCCTTGTAGCGATGCAGGAATCTCTGACAAACTTCCTGGCGTAAAGTTTTTATTCTGGTTGAGGAGAGGAGGAACCCACCTGGCAGACAATTTTCTGAAATAGAGTTTGATTCAGATGGTGGTTCCTATGGCTGCGCAGCCTAGGTACCTAAATATAGCAGACACAAGTAATAGACACCCTCAGAACAACAACCAAATCAACACATAAAATGAAAATGTAAAAGGGACAGGTAATTTACCTTAAGCAGGCCAGGGTGTCCAGAGTAAAAAAAAAAAACAACAAAAAAACAGGTGGATCGAAAAATCACTTCCGAGTATAGATAAATTCTTAAAGGTTTAAAATAATTAATACCTTTTAAAATTAATAAAATGTATTTAAATTAAAAATGAAAGCAACCAAAACAAACAGATTTTAATAACGCCGTCCCTCTTAAAATATCAAGAAAAAATAAATAATAAAATAGTAACTCGTGAGAAAATCAACAACCTAGGTCAGGCATAATGAATTCAGATGAAACGCCTTCGGAGCCAGTTTGCTCCCTGCTCTCAAGGAATGGGAGCAGCTTAGCGAGCAAGCAGGGTAAGTGCATGACTTAGTACATACTGCAGCCAGTGGCGCAAAGGTATAGCACATCTTTCTGGACAGGATGTCACTATATGATGATTTTGAGAGTAGGTTTCACAACATTCAGGCTTTAGAAAAGGGTCTACAGGTGTTCGCTATGCCCTTCTCAGTGGATGTGCAAACTGTTAAACCAGAACTGCAGCTAGAACTGATTGACTTACATTGTGATACTCAAATGAAAGATAGGTTTGCAAACACAAACAGTTTGACTGAATTTTATGTTCATTTTCCACATGAGAGTTTTCCTAGAATTTACATATTCAATGCTCATATTGTAAGTATATTCGGATCAACTTATTTATGTGAAGAGACGTTTTCATTAATGAAGATTTGTAAATCTAGACACAGAAGTAGACTCACCAATGAAAACTTGAAATGTCTCTTGCGACTTCCCGGTACGCAAACAATACTAAACGAACCCAAAGGTCCTGTGAAGGAGGAGTACACCAGTGATATGTTTCAGTTTGCGTGTTTATTCCAAAGATTGAAATGTTTGTACATGAGAGTGCAGAGAATATGTGCAAATCACATAAATTGTATTTTCTTTTGGTAAATGTACGTGTGTCAAAGCTTCAGTTAATTGTAAAAAGTATTTATTCAGGAAATATTTCACACTGCTGTATATTTCCTTCATCAGTGAATAATTTTCTTGCCCTGTTATACTCTGTAATCTGTATCCTGTTCATCTCACATGATCCATGCTCCAAATTATTATTATTATTATTATTATTATTATTATTATTATTATTATTATTATTATTATTATTATTATTATTATTATTATTATTAAAGCTGTTGTTCATATGCTAACATTTCGGAGCAGCAAGTACAGTACAGGCACAGTATGCAGGCCAACTGTCCGCTGCTCTCTTGTCACATGACAAACAGCTGTCCCGAGCGGAGCCAGTAACACCGGCTCCCTAGAGCTACTACATGACGACGTTTGACCTAGATAATTAGAAGCTAATTAGAACGCCGTTGGCCGACGCAAAAAGAAAATGGTAGTAGAACAATAAAACTATCACAATAAAACTAGCTTAAAATTGGATTATTAGTACACCATTAACATCTTTTTTTAAAACAGAAAATTCACAGACCAAAAGGTGACAACAATTTAGGGTGTATTTTGTTTGTATCCACCGAGCTTCCGCAAGGATCATTTCATCATCAATCACAAGATTAAATGTGCAATCAGGTACATTAGTACACTAATAAACATGGAAAACATCAGTACAAAGGAGAGTAGAAAAAATACTCAAACATATCCCAAAAGAAAATGTAACAACGTGGGACGCTCCAAAAATACGGAAGTCCCACATCGAAAATCAACCACGCCAGCTTGTTACATCAACATTCATCATCACCATCACTATGACAGTCCAACTTGTTGGCTGAATGGTCAGCGTACTGGCCTTCGGTACAGAAGGTCCCGGGTTCCATTCCCGACTGGGTCAGGGATTTTAACCTTCATTGGTTAATTCCATTGGCCCGGGGACTGGGTGTTTGTGCTGTCCCCAATATCCCTGCAACTCGCATATTCTCTAGAAACCTGCACACTAACATCAAAGGATTCAAGCATGTGAAATGAAATTTCTTAGAACTGCCCTCCAAAAGACGCAACTTGATCACGTGGAAAATGATGAGATCCGATCTAACCTAGGTCTAAATGTATCGATGGAGGAAAGACTTGGATCATCTAGACTTAAATGGTTGGGGCATGTTAAACGAATGAATAGCACAAGGTTACCATTTGCTTATTTGGAAAAGAGAATAACAGGTAGAAAACCAGCTGGAAGACCAAGGAGAAGATGGATAGACCAACTGAGGGAAGATGTGTAGAGAAGAGGATGGAATTGGGAATCTGTCATGGACAACGAAATCTTTTTGAATAGGCAACTTTGGAAGATGCTTGTTTTTAAACACCGTACCTGGCTTGCTGGAAGGGCAAACCGATGATGATGATGGTGGTGGGAATTACTCAGACTCCAAAAGAAACATAAGAAGACCAACAACATTTCAGTTTAAGAAGGAAAATTTAAGCAAGGAAACAAGAAATTGTGATTTTCAGAAACGTTACATACAGTAACCCAGTTGATGCGTGTCACATGAGGCTGATGTCATTAAAAAAAAAAATTTTTGAAGTTCATGAAGAGTAGGCAAAAACAGTAACACAGAAATTTTAACTTACAGATCTTGAAGACAGGAGAAATAATCCAAGGTTGAGTAAAACAATCGCTGCACTACAGAACACTGATGTGAAATAGGAGAAATAACGAGGATGACAACAACTGGATCCAGGATCCATAGTGACCGGGAAGGCCTCTACAAGACGCTGGCACATTACACCACCTTCCTCCATTACGACCAAACACGTAATGGCTGATAATCTCTTGCTGACTGCAAACTCTCAACTAAATGAAGGTGCCGTGCTCTCATTGGCCAGAACAAATCAGAACTTTTTAAAATAGTTTTACTTGAGTCCGCCTTGTCAATACACCTTATCATGATAGAAAACTATTTATTTTACTGTATATGTTTTGGAAAATCATCCATTTACAGTTGTCACTGGTGAAGGGACATTGGGTCTCCAATTTCATCAGCATCAACAGCCTTTTCTTGTTCCATAACCTTATTTACTTGTTGTCCGACTCGTTGGCTGAATGGTCAGCGTACTGGCCTTCGGTTCAGAGGGTCTCGGGTTCGATTCCCGGCCGGGTCGGGGATTTTAACCTTCATTGGTTAATTCCAATGGCCCGGGGGCTGGGTGTTTGTGCAGTCTCCAACATCCCTGCAACTCACTCACCACACATAACACTATCCTCCACCACAATAACACGCAGTTACCTACACATGGCAGATGCCGCCCACCCTCATCGGAGGGTCTGCCTTATAAGGGCTGCACTCGGCTAGAAATAGCCACACGAAATTATATATTTACTTGTTTCCCTTGATACAATTGTTGGATATCTTCTTGTCATCTTTCTGACTTTTCTTCTTTCCCTAGAGGTGGTTTTCCATCTGAGCTCTTAATATTCATACACCTAGTTTTCCTTTCTCCAAAGATTTCCTTGAATTTCCTGTATGCAGAATCTACCTTTCCTACAACCTTCAATATTCTTGCACTTCTCTTCTAACCATTCTTCCTTAACT
The DNA here is from genome assembly GCF_040414725.1 of Anabrus simplex. Lineage (NCBI taxonomy): Eukaryota > Metazoa > Arthropoda > Insecta > Orthoptera > Tettigoniidae > Anabrus > Anabrus simplex. The sequence continues at coordinate 332,456,091 of NC_090267.1, read as the reverse complement.
GTCCTGCACTTTCTGTCTACTTCATTCTTTGTTCACCTGTATTCTTTTCTGTCCTCATTTATACATTATCGTATTTTCATCGTTCATCAATTAGGTATAATATCTCCTGAGTTATCCACGGAATCTTACTTGATCTTACAATTCTTTAGCATCCCTATTGATCTCATATTTCACAACTGTCCACCTTTTACCTATTGTTTCCTTCAGCCTTTTAAATTAATCCTTATGCAATATGTTCCTTGAAACAATGTCTCACATTCTTTTCTTTCAAATTATGTAGGTTGATCCCACCTTCTTGCATTCCTTCTTTTCTTCAATTTCAGATGACATTTCATGGCCACCAGGTTGTGGTCAGTCCATATCTGCCCCTGGGAAGGCCTTTCACTCCAACTCCTGGTTTCTGAATCTCTGTATAATAATGAAGTATATTTGATACCTTCCAGTGTCTCCAGTTCTCATCCACATATACGGCCATCATGCATTATTACCAAGGACTAAATTATGATCAGTGCAGAATTCAACCAAGTGACTTCCTCTTTCATTTTTAAAAAAATCCCAGTCCAAATTCTCCTATTGCATTACCCTCTCTTCTTTGGCATACCACTGCATTCCAGTCTCTCACCACAGTTAGATTCTTATCCTTTTTTACATATAAAATCATCTATCATCTTCCTTTCCCCTTATCCAGCTCTTCCTGGGTCGGGGCATTTATGGCACTTATCCACCTTCCCCTCTCCTTGCACCATTCCTCTTCCATCAATTTGTCCCAGTCCAGGTTTCTTCTTCTTGCACTCCTCTTTATTAAACCAATCCACCTTGTGCTAGGTCTCCCTCTTGTTTTTTTGCCTCAAACTTCATCTCTATCATCTGTTTTGTTAGTCTTTTCTCCTCCATACTTTTTGCATGTCCAAATCATCTTACCTTATTCCTATGAATTCTCTCATTTAGGCTTTCTATTCCAGCTTGCTTATACTTCCTTATAGTCTGGTAGAATACATTGCTCTGTTGCACCCTCTTCTAATCTCAATGTCCAACCTTGTATTCTGCATTAATTCACTCTCTAGGTATTTGAAACTATCCACAATTTCAAGGTTTTGTCCACCAATTTTCACAATGCGTTTTCCTTGCTTTTCTTCTTGATATTGCCATGGTCTTGCTTTTCTCTGTGCTGATTTTCATACCATACTTTCCAATTTTCTTATTCAGGGCATCAAGTTGTTCTTGTACTTCTTTGCTGTTCATTCTCCAGACCATAATATCATCTGCAAATAGTAATAGCTTTTTCTCCCTATTCCCAAATGCTTCCTTTTTCTCCTTTACAGTTTTGTCCATAACCATCAGAAACAAAAGAAGTGAGACAGCACACACTCCTGAGTTAGTCCAGTTTAATTTCTAAACCATTCGATCTTATCTCTTCATATATTCTTTCAATTTAATCATCTGATGAACCAGTAGGCATGTAGACCTGCCCTATTGTGGTGGGCATTGGTTTGGTGTCTGTCTTGACAACACTGTGCTGGTTGTAGTAGCTTACCCATCCATTTCCCGCATTTGATTTTGTGTTGATAATTCTGTAGTTGCCTTACCAAAAATCCTGTTCTTCCTGCCAACATACTTCACTTACGCCAGCTACATCACACTTTAGTCTATCGCTTTCCCTTTTCAGATTCTCTGACCTACCATGATTCAGACTTCTAACATTCCACGCTCAGACTCACAGAATGTCAGTAATCATCTCCTGATGATTGTGCTTTCTCGTGTAGTCCCCACCCAGAAATCCAAGTGGGGGGGGGGACTATTTTACCTCTGGAATATTTTACCCGGGAGGAAGCCATCTTCAGCAGATAATTCATTCATACAGAGAGAAGTGTATGTCCTCGGGAGTTAGTTACGGCTGTAGTGTCCTGTTGGTTTCAACCATGCAACAGTATCAACACAGCTAAACCATGTTAAATATTATTACAAGGCCATATCAGTCAGTCATCCAGACTGCCACTCTTGCAGCTCCTGTAAGAATTCTACACGCTCCCTCTACCTCCGACGATCCGTTCGTTAGCCTGGTGTGTCGACAGATAGCCTACTCATCCAGAATGGTTGCACGTACAGCTTGGCTATCTGTTTCACTGGGACACACAAGCCTCCTCACTGCTGGAAGGTCACGCGGTTCACAGGATAGGAATAATAATAATAATAATATTAATAATATTTTTTTATTTTTTTTACGAGGGATTGTGGAAAATCTTCAAAAGACACTTGTGAAGGGTCCGCACTCCACAAGTGTGTGGGATTCTTACCCACTAAAAAACACACACCCTTTTCCCACGATGTGTATCATCACCCCGGAACCGCTCTCGCATTACTTCAGGGTGATATCGTGCTTTGTCTTTCAGACGTCTTCTTTCTTCATTTCTCCTTTACGAACATTCGTATGCTTCCAAATCCTTCTTCTTCTGACGAAGGACATTCTCCACGTACACTGCCACGCGATCCCAGGATTCCTGGTTTCGCAGCATCACCGAAATAATAATATTATCTGCTGTCAATTCTCCTAGTTCAATTTCCACACATCTTCTCTGAATTGTCCAATGGCCGCATACAAAAAAGGTGTGAAATACGTTGTCAATGTCATCACAGTATATGCATGCTGCGTCATTCGCTCTGCCCACTTTATGCAGGAATTTCCGGAAATATCCATGCCCTGTTAGAAGCTGCGTTAGGTAGTAATTTACTTCACCATGGGCCCTTTCAACCCAGATATCCAAGCGTGGTATCAGTCGCTTGGTCCATTTGCCTCGAGGGTCACTTTCCCATCTGAGTTGCCATCGCCTCATCCGTTGACTGAAGACACGCTTCTTTGTACATTTCTTTCCCAGCTCTCCTTGGGTTCGCCAGATTTCATGTCGCTCCAATGCAAGTAGGTCTATTGGGGCTGGGCTATTGCTGCCACCGTGAGGACTGCAGGTTCGGAGACCGTGCGGTATGCACATGCAATATGTAAAGCCGCTCTCCGTTGTACGGCAGCTATCCTTCTCTGATACCAAGCGAATCTCAAGGATTCAGCCCAGATTTCAGAGCCATATAGGAGCACTGACTGAACCGTCGACATGAGAAGACGTCGTTTGCTGGATTTCGGACCTTTAATATTTCCCATTAGTCTGCTAGTGCAGTCATGTATTTTACTGCCTTGTCTGTCGCTCTCTGAATATGATTCCAGAATGTGAGCTTGGAGTCAAGTGTCACTCCTAAATATTTTGTGCTCACAGATGTTTAAATCACTAACTCTCCAACAGTCATTGGTACAAGAGTTTCGATCCTTTTCCTCGTCAGAAGAACTATCTCCGTTTTGTGTTCGGCTAATGTCAGACTGTGGTTCATCATCCATTCTTTTATGCGCCGCATCACCTGATTCAGTTTGATTTGAGCCATTTCAACATTACGAGCTACTATCAAGGCGGCCACATCATCAGCGTAGCCCACAAGCTTCATGTCCTGTGGCATCTCCAAACGTAACAAGCCATCATACATTATGTTCCAAAGATCTGGACCAAGGATCGATCCCTGCGCTGCACCAGCCGTCAGGCGTTTTGTCTTTTCTCCATCTTCCGTATCATACAACAGAGTGCGATCTTTGAAGTAATCTCTCATTATGCGCATAAGATATTGTGGTAGCTTGAAAGTTTCCTCAAGAGCTACCAACTTGTCGCTCGATCTTGCCGAATTGAAGGCATTCTTCACATCCAGGGTCACAAGAAGTGTCAATTTACGGGAATGATGGTTGCCCATTTGTGCCCTTTCTGCTGTATTCACCACCTCCCACACTGCATCTAGCGTCGAGTGTCCTCTCCGAAATCCATGTTGGCGAACAGATAGATCCCCTGCTAGTTGAACTGCTGAGAGGATTCTGGGCTGCAGAAGTTTCTCCAGGCCTTTTCCGGCTGTGTCCAGCATACATAAAGGTCTATAACCGCCAAGTTTTCCTTTGCTGATCAGAACCAAACGAGCCATTTTCCATCGGGGACTAAAAACACCCGTTTGCAGGCAATGATTGTACATATTCAGCAACAATTCTGGACATAGTTCTGCTATTATCTTTAATAATAATAATAATAATAATAATAATAATAATAATAATAATAATAATAATAATAATAATAATAATAATAATAATAATGTCCACGATACGTAAGGAGATAAGGTCAGTGGAACCTTCCACTACCTGTGTGCCATTCTGTTTGTTTGAATTCTAAGGAACCTATCATTGATTGTAGTTATTGTCGCTGCATCTGCAGAACCTGCCATGTGTATTGAAGTAAACTTTTCAGGAGGAATAAAATAACACTGTCACACAACTGTTCTTGCAGTTCTTGTATATAGAAAAATAAGAGATTGATGTTGATATTATTATTGGTCCAGTTACAATGTGGATGTATCGCTGTTGAAATAATTGGAGTCTTATCCTGCCCAGTGAAGGATACATGGTTCCACAATGCACATGGTTGATTATGATTACACTTTTTATTCATATGGTTGGTTTTGTTATACATAGGAGCTTGTTGATTACGTAACTTTGACTTAGGGTTGCCAGGTTGTGCGTTTTTCCCATATTCTTAGGGTTTTTCACTGCTAATTTAGCCTTGCATTTTTTATTTCCACGTTCAGCACTTTCCTCCTTTTTTTAATATTTGGTGCTGGCTTATAGTAGAACCCATAAAAATTCCTCGTCTTAATATAACCAAAATACACATTGTTTTATTATTATTATTTTTTTTTTTTTTGCTATTTTGCTTTATGTCGCACCAACACAGATAGGTCTTATCACGACGATGGGATAGGAAAGGCCTAGGAAGTGGAAGGAAGTGGCCGTGGCCTTAATTAAGGTACAGCCCCGGCATTTGCCTGGTGTGAAAATGGGAAACCACAGAAAACCATCTTCAGGGCTGCCGACAGTGGGGCTCGAACCCACTATCTCCCGATTACTGGATACTGGCTGCACTTATGCGACTGGAGCTATTGAGCTCGGTGTTTTATTATTATTATATATATATATGCGTTAGACCCTCTAAGGAGCACGTAGAACCATTAGTTAGCATTCTTCTTCTTGTTTCTCTTATCCTCCCAAAACTTCTTCATCCTCGCACTGTGAGTCTGTCGTCTTTCTTGAGTCCATGCCTCCTGGAGTTTCAAGTTTCTTGTACATTGTCTGGCTGCAAAGCTGTGCAAGTTAATTTTGTGTCTAAATGTAGCCCGTGTAGTTGTCAGTGGGTCAACGCCGACTTCTGCAAGATCTTTTTGGGTGTCAGCAAGCCACCGTACTTTATTTTGTCAGGTTCCACTGATAATGAGGAAGATTTCCTTGGTCAGTCGCGAGTTGTCCATTCGTGCTAGATGTCCTTAGAATTGCGTACGTCTTTTCCGGGCGATTGATGTGAATCTTTCGGTCAGCGAGTAGAGTTCTTCCGAGCTTTTTCGCATCCATATTCCATCTTGGAACTTTGGTCCAAATATTTTCCTAAGTATTTGCCATTCCATTTTCTCGATGTCATTGATATTGATGGTCAGTGTTGATGTCTCAATCGCGTAGAGTGCTTCAGGAAGAACTACTGTATGGTAGTGACGCAGCTTGGCTTGGATGGAAAGGGATTTCTTATTGTAGATATTCCAGGTGACCGTGTAGGCTTTACATAATTTTTCGGCACAGGTTTTGTTGGCTATCCTGTCATTACCAGTACTTCCGATAATTTCACCTAAGTACTTGAAATGTTTAACTTGTGTGATATTGCCATATTTGGTCCCAAGTGATTCCACACTGGTGTTCTTGGAGTAGATGTATTGTGTTTTCTCATATGATATTTGGAGGCCGGTCTTAATAGCAATCTCATGCAGATTCTCAAGTGCGGTTCTGGCTTCCTCGGGAGTGCGGGTGATTATTGCTAAGTCATCAGCAAAGGCAAGACACTTAATATTAATTCGCTTATCTCTCGTTCCCATACTTATCCCGTGTACTTCTTTCTCCCATGTTCTAACGATCTTATCTAGTACAAGATTGAACAGCAGTGGAGATAATCCATCACCCTGCCTCATGCCTGTTCTTACCTCAAATGATTCAGAGATTTTGCCCATGAATTTCACTTTAGAAGTTGTGTTAGTTAAAGTTTGTTGGATTAACTATGTTGTTTTATTGTCAACACCATATTCATGAAGTACATCTAATAGGGTGGCACGGTCAATCGAGTCGTAAGCTTTTTTAAAGTCAACAAAAGTGACCACTGTTCGAATTGATTGGCGATGTTGGAGAATCATCTTGAGGTTCCAGATCTGTTCTGCACACGATCGGTGAGGTCTGAAGTCCGCCTGGTATTCTCCAATCTTCCATTCTATCTGTTGTTCTAATCTGGTACGGAGAGTATGAGAGAATACTTTGTAAGCAATTGAGAGGAGAGAGATACCTCGGTAATTGTTTGGATCTGTCTTGTCACCCTTTTTGTGTAGAGGATGAATCAAAGCAGCTGTCCACTCTGCAGGTATGATTTCGCTCTCCCATATATCCACAATGATGGCTTGTAATCGGTCAATAATGACTTCACCTCCGATCCTGAGTATCTCGGCAGTTACACCATCTTCCCCTGGTGCATTGTTGTTTTTCAGATTGAATACAATATTCTGTATCTCGTCATGTGTTGGTGGAAGTGAGTCATGGTTTGGGGTGGATATGCTGAATTGCAGTTTTTCGGCAGGAGGTTCACAGTTATGTAATGCCTCAAAGTACTGCTTTAAGATGTCACAGTTGGCTTTTGTATTCGGCTCAAGTGTTCCATCGAGGCGACGAAAACAAATACTAGGGGGTTTGTAGTTAGTCAGTTCTTCTCTAAAAGTTCTATAGAAATTTCGAGTGTTGTTCCTTTTGAAATCGTAATCGATTTCCGACAATCTATTGAGGTGGTAGGTACGTTTAACTCGTCTAATAGTTCTGGCTGTTCGCTTCTGTATTTCTATGAAGTTACTCCAATTTTCTAGTGTTTGGTGACTATGCCAATTCTTCCAGGCTTGCATGCGGGATTCCAGAGCTCTATCGCAATCGGCAGTCCACCACCTATGTTTACGTTTTCGTGGAGGTTGGCCAAGTTTCTTCGCTGAGTCTTGAATGGTTGCAAGAAGGGTGTCCCATGTTTCTGTGTTAGTCTGCATGATTCCATGAATTCCTGTGCATGATCTTTTAAGTATTCTGGATCAAACTTTCCGGTTAGGTCTGAAGCGGACTTTGATTTGTGAAAGATGGTGGTCGGACTCTACGTAACCCTTGCGAACTCGCACATTCATGATTTCAGGAGAGTATTTTCTTGTGATGGCTACGTGATCAATCTGGTATTCACCTACGTAGTTGATTGGTGATTTCCAAGTGGTCATTTTCCACGGAGGTTTCTTAAAGTGTGTGGACATTATTTGGAGGTTAGCCATTCTACATATGTTGATTAGGCGATGTCCATTAGCATTAGTCTTCTTGTGTGCTGAAAAGCACCCAATGATGCTTCTGTATTCTCGTTCCCTGCCGATTTGTGCATTGCAGTCCCCAAGGAGAATTTTAACGTGATGCTGAGGTATCTTGGCGAGTGCTCGTTCAAGTTGCAACCAGAACTTCTCAATTTTGTTTTTGTCAGTTTCACTGTTCACCGGAGCGTGCGTATTAACCAGTGTGTAGGCTTTGTTAGCACATTTAACCGTGAGTAGAGAGAGACATTCCAAAGGTGATGTAAAATTTATCACCGAGTTCTGTATGCTGTTATGTACTAGGAATGCAGTGCCCAAAATATGTAAATTACTATTTGCGAGTTTAGTTGCAGGCCTCCCCTTATATATTCAATATCCACCTGAATCAAAGTGATCGTAATCACGAAATCACGTTTCTTGAACTGCAAGAATAAGAATTCTAAACTTGTCACAGGTATCAGTCATAATCTTGAGTTTGCCTGTTTTAGCCACAGTCTGTACATTGAGTGTGCCAATGAACTGCATTCTCTTGGGTTTCAGAAGTATGATGTCCTGGTCCCCCAGAATCCGAATGACCAGGTTCGCCTTTACTGTTAGCAGTGCAGGCCTGAGGTAGTTGCTCTGTCACTTGTTTCCATCATGCTAAGTTCGTGGTTGATGTTAGCTGGTGGGCGTGAGCCCGGGACGGATGAAGCATTCATTTTGATTCACCCTCATCGTAAGGGTTGTTAGTCCATATGGGTAGCTGATGTTCTGCTATGATGTTTATTATTATATTATCACACACCACCAAGATTTCTCCCAGCAGTAGGCTAAGATCTGTTGCCTTAGAAATGCCTCAATGGAAGAGTGGGATTATATATCTAGTTGGTAGTATCTATGGAGACCAAGAAAATTTAGCGAGTGGGTGGTTGTTAGGGCAAGGTTAGTAACCAACATACACTCTTGGTAAGTTATCTATGGAGCGATTGTAGTTAAATCCAACATGGAGGCATTTAGGGCAATAAAATGAAATAAAATTATGCCCTCAAATCAATTAAAACAAGCTCTAGACTCCCAAGATAACGCGTTCACACAACCACCACACCAATCAAATGCTCAAATACTCCCTGATACCCACCGACACTACACAGAACGCGAGAAAAGATGTCAAGATCACGGAGCTCCACTTCATGACTCCAGCTTGGCGGCCATGATATTTTTTTATTATTATTATTATTATTATTATTATTATTATTATTATTATTATTATTATTATTATTATTATTATTATTGCTTCAGTTATGAAAAGTTTGGATTGCAGCAATAAATTGATGTTGTGTATATTCACAGATTCAGAAACAGCTGTAAAACTTTCCTGTGGCAAGATGATAGTGAAAAAACTTATTAGCATCTAAAAGTATCAGTGATTTTGTTTGTTAATTTCCTGAAATCCCCTAAAATTATCAAGTGGACTTATGTTAGGAACAGGTCACCTGAACTCATAAAATCAGAACTTCAAATTGTAATACATTTCAGCATGCGCTGTAAAGAATTTTTAACCTACTCAAGAATAACAGAAGATTGCTACATACAGCTATATCACTTTCAAAATACCAATGAGTTAACAAAGCAGTAGGGTTTACAACATAAGTGGGTGTGAGTTTTGATCAAAAATGGCATTTAATAAAAATTATAAAGCCATGATTTATTCAAAAATATGTCTATGAAAAATCTATCTTTTCAGGAGATAGTAGGTTCGAACCCCACTGGCAGCAACCCTGAATATGGTTTTCCGTGGTTTCCCATTTTCACACCAGGCAAATGCTGGGGCTGTACCTTAATTAAGGCCACGGCCGCTTCCTTCCCACTCCTAGCCCTTTTCTCTCCCATCGTCGCCAGAAGACCTATCTGTGTCGGTGCTACGTAAAGCAACTAGCAAAAATAAAAATAAAACTATTATATTTTTTAAAGCAGTGGCAACCCTTCTTTGACTGCAATTAAATAGGCACTGGTTTTATGAAGAAACTTATAATTAGAAAATAAATAAATGCTGTGTGACCTCCGGAGAGGCTAGGTGCAGGTCTTTCGATTTGACGCCTGTAGGCGATCTGCGCATTGTGATGAGGATGAAATGATGATGAAAACAGTACATACACCCAGTCCCCGTGTCAAGAGAATTAACCAATTATGGTTAAAATTCCCGACCCTGCTGAAAATCGAACATGGGACCCTTGTGACCAAATGCTAGCACGCTGATGTCTTAGCTGTGAACATTACAAAATGATAGCGTAATGAAACAAAAAAAAATCAATGAAAACATATAGTACTGCAATATAAAACTTGATATTTGGAAAATCTGTACAAATAACAGAAGAGACAGTTCAACATTTCTATAAACACTGAAAAACTTATTTTGGTTTTGCTTTAAAATTACACAGTGCTTGCAAAATTTTAAAGAAACTGTGGTATGTTGTTGTGAGATAAAGCAAACTTCAGCACTAACTTTGCTTACACTAGAGTGTCCAGATTTCCATAACCAAAAAAAAAAAACCACTTTGAATATTTCAGCATTTGAAAAAAGAGACAAAAACAAGACACTTCTGGTACGATCTACATAAAAGTTGAATAATGTATGATTATACTGTATAATTATTTAGAATCTTATTTATATACAGAACTGAAGTGTTTAAAATTACAGTTACACAGTATCAGAATTATCATATTTATGTGAAGTCATTATGTCCTCCAAAAGCTTTTCTTCTTTCAGTATCTCTCATAAAAGTCAATATACAAATCAAATTGTGTCTTGATCACAGTTGTTGCTTTCACAGTCTTGATGTTTAAACAGTTATTTTCGTCTGTCCACAAATAACTCATAAGAGAAAAAAAAATTCTCCACGGCTGAATTTGTTCCTGGGATTGCCATAACAAGTTCAACTACTGATAGTAAGTTTCTGTAGTAGATTTCTTTACATACATCATCTAGTGGCATCATACGCAGGTACATACCATACGTTTCCAAATGCATATCTTAGATTTTACATGTTGTCTCCTGTTCACGAGAAAAAAAATAGTTGCCATGACTTATGACCCGACCCTCGTATTCATCTGTTTCAGGTCAATTCAAGATCATATCGGTAGTTTTTAGCTTTCGTGTTTGTTTGTTCGCTTTACCATCCCAGATAAATGGCTGAATAGATCTCGACCAAACTTCATACTTATACTGTGCTCGTTTAGGAACAGGTTCTGATATGCATACCATTTAAAAAATCACTGAATACACTGGGGGTTTATAGGAAGAACAGAAGAGTCTTTTTCAATTTTCACTTACACTATTAAATATATCTCGACCAAACTTCATATTTAGCTGCAGTCGCTTAAGTGCGGCCAGTATCCAGTAATCGGGAGATAGTGGGTTCGAACCCCACTGTCGGCAGCCCTGAAGATGGTTTTCCATGGTTTCCCATTTTCACACCAAGCAAATGCTGGGGCTGTACCTTAATTAAGGACACGGCCGCTTCCTTCCCTTTCCTAGGTCTTTCCTATCCCATCGTCGCCATAAGACATATCTGTGTCGGTGCGGCGTAAAGCAAAAAAAAAAAAAAAAAAAAAAACTTCATATTTAGAGTCTACTCATCTAGAAACAGGTTTCATTATGCATGTAATTTAAAAATCACTGAACAGACTGGGGGTTTATAGGAAGATTAGAAGTTTTTTTCATTTTTGAATTACACTATTGATTACACCTCCACCAAACCTCATATTTAGTCTACTCATCCAGGAGCAAGTTTTGAAATGCATGTCATTTAAAAATCACGTAACAGACTTGGGGTTTATATGAAGACCAAAATAATCTTTTCAATTTTTTTTCTTTTACACTATTGAATACATCTCCATCATATTTACCCTCTGTCGGTGGGGGACAAATGAAGAATACACCCACGGTATCCCCTTCCTGTCGCAAGAGGCAGCTAAGAGAGACTCCAGGGGCTCTCAACTTGGGAGCATGGGTTGGCAACCACAGGGCCCTTAGCTGAGTCCTAGCATTGCTTCCACTTACAGTACTTGTGCCAAGCTCCTCACTTTCATCTATCCTGTCCAACCTCCCTTGGTCAACTCTTGTTCTTTTCTAACCCTGATGGTATTAAAGCATTCGAGGCCTAGAGAGTCTTTCATTTTCACACCCTTCGTGGCCCTCGCCTTTCTTTGTCTGTTACTTCATTATTTGAAGTGATGTATCCCTTTTTTTCTTTTTTTTCTCTATCCCCTGTGGGTGGGGGACGCAGATGAATACACCCACGGTATCCCCTGCCTGTCATACAAGTTGACTAAAAGGGTCAACCAAGGGATGATTGAATTAGAACCATGAAACTACTTGTTATTACTACCATCACACAGGGAAAACCACGGGTTGTCTTTGCTTGCGAGTAGTAGCACTATTATAAGCTATAAATTTCCTTTTTGTTCTGTATTGAAGTGCAATTATAAGAATAAATTGACAAGAGTGTCCACCTTTTCAGTACAATATATCAAGTAAATGATATTACATAAGTCTTGGGACTAGTTTCAGCCACTTAGTGGCCATCTTCAGCCATATAAAAATCAAACAAACTGTTGGAAGTGTGGTTTTCTCATAAAAATAAAATGTCATGTGTATATAATTTTAAGGAACACAACATTGAGGTTGTGTCGGTAACTCATATTAATTTAGTCAAGTGGTTTATCTTCGTTTGTTTTGTTCTTTGGACGTTTGAACTGCTTTGTGTTTGTGATGTTCAGTTGTAGTCAACAGCTTGTAATAAATGGATGTGTGTCATGAAGCTGGTGTTTCTATGGTATAATTTGATTACCTAAACCAGTGTAACGAGCAGAAATGAAGATATATCAATAGGTTATGGGCCCAGAGCTCCAAAACGCCGCAGTGAATTTCAGACAATATAAGTGGAAATGGAGTAACGAGAATTAATGTCGGACGAAGCAAGGTGTGACATTATTAACGGGAAAAATGGCGACCTAGTGGACTGGTGAAGAAACGCTGAATAGGAATGTGGCCAAACTTACAGTGGGCATTAAAGGTGAAACAAGAGCTGTTGTTGAAAGATGTATGGGAATTAGTAATAGGGTATGAGGATACACCAGGTTGTCAACTGCCTCAGACAGAAACAAGACAGCGAGCGCGAAACAATGTGATCGCGTTAGCGGTTATTTTCAAATATGTGGGAGAATATTTTGAAATTGACATTGCAGATATTGAATCGGCGAAAAAGGCATGGGAAATATTGGACGAGTTATGTAATGACCGAGGGCTAGTGAATGGTGCTATGACCCTGAAACAGTTAACTCATTTTGTGAAGCCCAAGGACATGAGTGTTCAAGAATACTTCGCAAAAATAAATCAACTGTGGAGGAGAATGAGCAAAGCTGGATAAGAGTTCACAGATCAACAAGTTGCAGGAATGATCATCGGAAATCTTACAGAGGAATATGCAGTCTGTATACCTTCCTTGGAAGCTGATTTGGCAAAACTGACCATATCGAAGATGAGGAAAGCAGAAGGAAACTTCAGCAAAATGGAGGAAAGACTTACGACACTGGAAAACGTGAGGAGGATGAAGCTCAAGCCATGATTGTTCAACAGAAGCGAGATATCAAGGGAGAAGGTCAATAAGACAGAGTAAACGTAAGACGTGTGCAGATTGTAAGGCAGTGATGGAAGTTAGGCATGCGAGTGTAGTGGAACCTAGAACAGTTCAGGAGGCTATGTCAAGCCAAGAGTCTGATAACTGGATGGAAGCCATGAAAGTGGAGATCAATGAGATGAGAAAGAAGGATGTTTGGGAAATTGTAAAAAGACCAGAAAATGTCAAGATAATTAGTTCTAAGTGTGTGTTTTCATTGAAATATGACAGTGAGGGTAACATTCAGAAATATAAGGCCAGGTTGGTTGCTCAAGGTTTTAAGAGACAGATGAACCTTAGTTTTGCTGAAACATTTAGTCCTGTTATAAAGAGGAAAACAATGAGACTGTTAATAGGTATTGCAGTACGTAAGGATTGGACTGTAGAACATCTAGATGTAACTAGTACTTACTTAAACAGTGAAATCCGTTGTACTGTATACATGGAACAACCAGAATTGTTCGTAGGAAAAGATGTCCAAAACTATGTATGTAAATTGAAGAAAAGCATCTATGGACTACCTAATTCAAGTAAAGATGGGAATGCTTGTGTTGTTGCCATAATTAGAAGACTAGATTTTAAGAAATGTGTCAAAGAACCATGTGTGTATGTAAAGGAGTGTTGTATTATTGGCTTGTATGTTGACGACATAATTGCAATAGGTGACAAAGAGGTTGTTAAGTTGGTTAAAATGAGGTTGGCAGACGAGTTAGAGATTAAAGATCTAGGGAAAGCAACAAACTTACTGTCAATAAAAATAGAACAGACAAAAGAAGGGGTTATGTTGAGTCAAAGTCAAATTACTTGCTGATTTTACCATGAGTGACTGTAAACCGAGTAAGACTATTTTACCAAGCGGGTATTCAGCAGCTGAAAATGATGAGCAGAAATTTGATTGTACCATTTATTGCAGTGCAGTAGGAAGTTTGCTATATTTGTCAAATAATACTAGACCTGACATTGCATTTGCGGTAAGTAAAGTTAGTCAAAATTGTCAAAAAACCTAAGATGAAAGATTGGAAAGAAATGAAGCATATCATGAGATATCTAAGTGGTACTAGAGATTTAAAATTGTGTTTCAGAAATTGTGAGGAGTCAGTACAAGTGTTCTGTGATGCAGATTGGGGAGGAAATACTAATTCTAGAAGATCAGTGAGCGGGTATGTAACCACAGTGGCAAGGGGGGGCAGTATCATGGTATAGTAAGAAACAGTGTGGTATTGCTAGATCTAACATGGATGCTGAATACATGGCAATGGCAGAGGTATCTCAAGAAGTAACTTGGATGAAAGATTTGCTATCAGAGCTAGGGCTGGAAAGGTTTATGGATATACCTTGTAAAGTTTTTGCTAACAATGCAGCAGCAATTAAATTGAGTAAAAACAGTATTGTGAGTGAAAGGTCAAAACATATTGACATCATGTACCATGTATGTAGTGAGCTAGTAGAAAAGGGGTTCATTGAGTTTGTATATGTAGCATCAGAGAGAAATGCTACAGACTTGTTCGCAAAGAATTTATCTGGCAACAAGCTTAAGAGTTTGCAATGAGAGGACAGTTGATTGAAATGTTAAGAAGAGGGGGGAGTGTTGGAAGTGTGGTTTTCTCATAAAAATAAAATGTCATGTGTATATAGTTTCAAGGAATATAACATTGAAGTTGTGTTGTTTGAGTCAGCAGTCCATAGACTGGTTTGATGCAGCTCTCCGTGCCACCCTATCATGTGCTAACCTTTTTCATTTCTACATAACTATTGCATCCTACCTCTGCTGTAATCTGCTTGTCATATTCATATCTTGGTCTACCCCTACTGTTCTTACTACCTACACTTCCTTCAAAAACCAACTGAACAAATCCTGGGTGTCTTAAGATGTGCCCTATCATTCTATCTCTTCTTGTCAAATTTAGCCAAATCGATCTCCTCTCACCAATTCAATTCAGTATCTCTTCATTCGTGGTTCGATCGATCCATCTCACTTTCAACATTCTTCTGTAACACCACATTTCAAAAGCTTCTATTCTCTTTCTTTCTGAGCTAGTTATCGTCCATGTTTCACTTCCGTACAATGCCACACTCCACACGAAAGTCTTCAAAAACATCTTTCTGATTCCGATATCAATGTTTGAAGTGAGAAAATTTCTTTTCTTAAGAAAGCTCTTCCTTGCTTGTGCTAGTCTGCATTTTATGTCCTCCTTACTTCTGCCATCGTTAGTTATTTTACTACCCAAGTAACAATATTCATCTACTTCCTTTAAGACTTCATTTCCTAATCTAATGTTTCCTACATCACCTGCCTTCGTTCGACTGCACTCCATTACTTTTGTTTTGGACTTATTTATTTTCATCTGGTACTCCTTACCCAAGACTTCATCCATACCATTCAGCAACTTCTCGAGATCTTCTGCAGTCTCAGATAAAATAACAATATCATCGGCAAATCTCAAGGTTTTAATTTCCCCTCCTTGGACTGTGATTCCCTTTCCAAATATCTCTTTGATTTCCTTTACTGCCTGTTCTATGTAAACATTGAAAAGGAGAGGGGCCAAACTGCAGCCTTGTCTCACTCCTTTCTGGATTGCTGCTTCTTTTTCAAAGCCCTCGATTCTTATCACTGCAGACTGATTTTTATACAGATTGTAGATAATTCTTCGTTCTCAGTATCTGATCCCTATCATCTTTAAAATCATAAATAGCTTGGTCCAATCAACATTATCGAATGCCTTTTCTAGATCTACAAATGCCATGTACGTGGGCTTGTCCTTCTTGATTCGATCCTCTAAGATCAGACGTAAAGTCAGGATTGCTTCACGTGTTCCTACATTTCTTCTGAAGCCAAATTGATCTTCTCCCAACTCAGCTTCAACTTATTTTTCCATTCTTCTGTAAATAATACGTGTTAAAATTTTGCAGGCATGAGATATTAAACTAATTGTGCGGTAGTTTTCACACCTGTCAGCACCGGCTTTCTTGGGAATAGGTATAACAACATTCTGCCGAAAATCGGATGGGACTTCTCCTGTCTCATACATCTTGCACACTAAATGAAATAACCTTGCCATGCTGGTTTCTCCTAAGGCAGTCAGTAATTCAGAGGGAATATCATCAATTCCAGGTGCCTTGTTCCTGTTTAGGTCACTCACAGCTCTGTCAAACTCTGACCTCAAAATTGGGTCTTTCATTTCATCAGCATCAACAGCCTCTTCATGTTCCAGAACCAAATTATCTACATCTTTATCTTGATACAACTGTTGGATATGCTCCTGCCATCTTTCTGCTTTGTCTTCTTTCCCTAGAAGTGGCTTTCCATCTGAGCTCTTAATATTCATACACCTAGATTTCCTTTCTCCAAAGGTTTCCTTTTTTTCCTGTATGCAGCATCTACCTTTCCCAGAACCATACAGCCTTCAACATCCTTGCACTTCTCCTTCAGCCATTCTTCCTTAGCTACCTTGCACTTTCTATCCACTTGATTCTTTAATCGCCTGTATTCTTTTCTGCCCTCTTCATATCTAGCATTCTTGTATTTTCGTCGTTCATCAATCAGGTCTAGTATCTCCTGAGTTATCCACTGATTCTTAATTGATCTTTTCTTCCTTCCTAACATTTCTTCAGCAGCCCTACTGACTTCATTTTTCATGACTCTCCACTCTTCCTCTATAGTGTTTCCTTCAGCCTTTTCATTTAGTCCTTGTGGAACATGTTCCTTGAAACAATCCCTCACACTCTTTTCTTTCAACTTGTCTAGATCCCATCTTTTTGCATTTTTTCCTTTCTTCAATTTCTTCAACTTCAGATGGCATTTCATGACCAACAAGTTGTGGTCAGAGTCCACGTCTGCTCCTGGGAAAGTTTTGCAATCCAACACCTGGTTTCTGAATCTCTGCCTAATCATAATGAAGTCTATTTGATACCTTCCAGTGTCTCCAGGTCTCGTCCACGTATACAGCTGTCGTTTGTGGTGTTTGAACCAAGTATTGGCAAGGACTAAATTATGATCAGTGCAGAATTCAACCAGCCGACTTCCTCTTTCGTTCCTTTGTCTCAGTCCAAATTCTCCTACTGTACTACCTTCTCTTCCTTGGCCTACCACTGCATTCCAGTCTCCCATCACAATTAGATTCTCGTCACCTTTTACATATTGTATTAAATCTTCTATCTCCTCATATATCCTTTCGATTTCTTCATCATCTGCTGAACTAGTAGGCATATAGACCTGAACTATTGTGGTGGGCATTGGTTTGGTGTCTATCTTGACGACAATAATTCTTTCACTATGCTAGTCATAGTAGCTTACCCGCTGCCCTATTTTCTCATTCATTATTAAACCAACTCCTACATTTCCCCTGTTTGATTTTGTGTTGATAATTCGGTAGTCGCCTGACCAAAAATCTTGTTCTTCCTGCCAACGTACTTCACTTATACCAACTACATCTAACTTTAGCCTATCCATCTCCCTTTTCAGATTCTCTAACCTACCGCAACGATTCAAGCTTCTAACATTCCACGCTCCGACTCGCAGAATGTCAGTATCCATCTTCCTGATGATCGCCCCCACTCGTGTAGTCCCCACCTGGAGACCCGAATGGGGGACAAGTTTACCTCCGGAATATTTTACCCGGGAGGAAGCCATCATCAGTACATCATTCATACAGAGAGAGCTGCATGTCCTCGGAAGGTAGTTACGGCTGTAGTTTCCCATTGCTTTCAGCCGTGTAGCAGTATCAACACAGCTAAGCCATGTTGAGTATTATTACAAGACCGTATCAGTCAATCATCTGTACTGCCGCCCTTGCAACTACCGAAAGGCTGCTACCCCCCTTTCGATGAACCATTCGTTAGTCTGGTCTCTCAACAGATACCCATCTGGTATTGTTGCACCTGTGGCTCGGCTATCTGCAACATTGGGACACACAAGCCTCCCCACCGCAGCAAGGTCACATGGTTCGCAGATGAGGACATTGAGGTTATGTGTCTGTAACTCATATTAATTTAGTCGAGTGGTTTATCTTTGTTTTGTTCTTTGGACGTTTGAACTTCTTTGTGTGTGTGATGTTCAGTTGTAGTCAACAGCTCGTAATAAATGGATGTGTGTCATGAAGCTGGTGTTTCTATGGTATAATTTGATTACCTAAACCAGTGTAACGAGCAGAAATGAAGATATATCAACACACACTATGTGATAACTAAAACATATGTATACCAGACAAAGACAATGTTGTAGGAATAATTATAAATTAAAATATATATAATAACAAAAATTAAGTTATGATCTTGTACCGATATGATGTCTTTAAGTTGACTTAGGACCTCAGACGAAGAAGTAAATCTGGAAATGATAGCCAGAATTAGGAATGAATAAATATACAGAAAAGAAATTAAAAAGGAGAAAAATTATTTATGAGACTTACCTGTAATGTCTGATGTACAACAAGCACTGACTTGCTGGAGGAAGCAGGCAGGCCATGTAAACAAAGGAGTGGATAGGGAACAATCACTGACTTGCTGTAGGAAGCAGGCAGTGTGAACAAAGGAGTAGATAGGGAGAGGTGGAGAGGGGGTAAATAGGGAAGGGGAGGGGTGTTTAAGGTTGGGCTGAAGGATGAGGAAAGAAATACTGCTGCTGAGAGGGTAATTTAAAGTGATAAGAGATAAGCAAAGATATTGATTTCCTGAAACAATATATAACCTATGATTCGACATCTAAATTTCTTATAATACTAAGAAACACAGATCCTCTTTCCAAACTATGAAAACTTAAACCAGAACTAATAAAATCTGGTTAAAAGGTGAAATTATATTCTTACATAAGAAGAAATCTTTTCTTAATAACAGATTATATGAGACTCATCTCGAGATAACTTTCTTATGCTCATTGAAATATTTTTCAACCTTACGTTGATTATAGACTACAATCCACATTATCAAAAGAACACCAGATTCTAGAGAAAAAGTTAAAATTCTTAAAAGACTCTAAATTCACTACCATTCCAGTCTAGCTCGAGCAGTCGAGGAGAGAGGTTGCGTAGCGAAGTGCGTGCTGTAAACATGGTTGGCATTGAACAGTACCGGGCCGCTATTGGGAAATGGCAGGCAAGGCAGAAGAAGGAGGTCAGGAATGGATTGGTGACGGACGGATTGAAAATGAGTGAAGCGGTGCTGGTGGTGACAGTGATAGCAGTGTTACTGGTTATTGGGGGGGTGGAAGTGAACCCAGGCCCAAATACCAGTGGAAAATTTAGCGCAGAGGATTTGGCCGCACTCAGGGTGGTTGTAAGTGAAGTGATGCAGGAAAAGTGTCAATGGGATAAGGTGCAGGAAATAAAGGACATGATGGAGGAGCAGAGAAGGGAGATAGGGAACATGAAGAAATGGCTTGAAACGAAGACAGAGGAATCGAGCAGGAGAGTGGTCAATAACGAGAAAGAAATCGAGTTATTGAGAGGGGAAGTGAAGCATCTGAAAGACGAGGTGATGAAGATGAAGAAAGAAGCGGAGGGGTACAGGCAGGAGAGATTGAAAAAAGCCATATTTTTATATGGAATTGAGGAAGGGGCGAGAGAGAGCAAGATTGAGCTGATATTTAAGGTGGTGGAAGCTATACGTGATGTTATGAAGGTAAACTTTAGTGAGGTAGACATTGATGATGTAGAGAGAGTTGGTAGAATCAAAGGTCGGAGGCCAATTAGGGTTACATTGTTCTCAACCCTAATGGCAGATTCTGTGTTAAGAAACAGCAAGAATTTACAAGGGCGGAAAATAGGGGTGAAAGGAGACATGGGAAGAGAAGGAAGTGAAAACGCGAAGATCTTGAATAGGCACCTTTGGAGAGCGAGGAACCAGGGGCTAAAGGCCCGAATAAGAGGTCTGAGGTTGGAGGTGACGAACGGGCGATGGGTCAGAGTTCATTCAGTTTCTAAGCTAAAGGAAATGGACGAAAACGAGAGGGTTGAGAGTGGTGAGAGGTCAAGGCAAGATGGGAAGAAGAAAGAAGAAAAGAAGAGGAGGAGGGACGTGGCAGGAGAGCAAGGCATCTCGGAAGAGAATGGGCAGTGCAGCCGGGAGACAGAAGACCAAGATAGTGAAGTGGACGGTGAGAGTGGACCGCAAGAAACTGGGAGAGGAGAGTGTAGTGGTGCAGTGAGTAAGAAAGGACAAAGGGAGATGGATTCAGAAGTCCAAAATAGTGAGGGGGAGAGTGGGGGTGAGCAGCAAGAAGAGGTGAGTGCAGGGTGCAGTGGTGTAGCGAAAAAGAAAGGTCAAGAGGAGACAGATCGACAAGAAGGTAAAAAACTTATGAGTAAAGTCAGGAGTAAGAGCTTAAAAGACATATGGGGAAAAGTACGTAAAGGGATGGAGGATACAGAGGGAGAGAGGTCGATAAATACTAGAAGTAAGAATAGAGTGGGAGACCTAGAAGGGAGGGAGGGAAAGTTATAACAATTTTGGAAGATAGGATGTGTGAATATTGAAGGAGTAAGGAGCAAATTAGGAAACAAGAAAGTTAGGGAAGTAATTGAAAGTTTCGATGTTGTGGCACTCTTAGAGACGTGGTTGGAAACAGGGAGGGAGATTACATGGAAGGGGTTTGAGATAAAATATAAATATAGAAGAAAAGAGAGGAATAAGGGACGAGCACCAGGAGGGATGATAGTTCTAATTAGGGAAGAAATTAGTGAAAGAGTAGAGGATATAGAGACCGATATGATGGAAACCATATGGCTGAGATTGAATTTGGGAGAGAGAGAGGGACGGAGGAAGAAAATAAATCTAGCTTTTGTTTACTGTCATCCTAGTAATTCAGAATATGCAAATAAATATTTTTTTGAAGAGTTATTGGTGGATATTGGTAGGATAAGGGGAATGTATCCAGGGGAGGAGGATATGTTGTTATTTGGGGATTGGAACGCGAGAATAGGAGAACAGAGCCCAATTTATAGTAGGGAGGATGGAATGTGTTTGTTAGAAAGCAGAAGGAGTGAGGACAAAATTACAAATAGTTATGGAGAGAAGCTCCTAGAGATGTGTGCTGTGGGAAACTTGTATATTCTGAATGGGTGGATAGAGGGTGACAGGACGGGGAAATTGACATATGTTACGGAGAAAGGGGGTAGTGTGATAGATATGGTTCTGAGCTCGGAAGGGATGATTGAGGAAGTTGTAAGTATGGAAATAGGAGATTGGATTGAGTCACACCATTTCCCGGTGAGGGTTATGCTGAAAAGAGAGGTAGAGAAGCGTACAATGAAGGAAAATGAGACAAAGGATAAACGAGGGAGGGGTTATAATAAGTACAAATGGACAGAGAAGGTAGGCCGGGATTGGAATAGGGTAGTAAAGGAGGAGTTACATCTTCTGAAATATGGGTGGGAAGGGGCGTTAGAAGAGAATGATACTGATAAAGCCTTGGAATTGTTGCTACATCCAATAAAGATGATAGCGCAGAAGGTGAAAGCTAGAAAAGGAAATAAGAAAGAGGGAGAAGAATGGTTTAATAGGGAGTGTGAAGGATTGCGGAGGAGGGTGATGGACGCTTTAGGAGAATATAGAAGGAAAGGTGGAAGCCAAGAAAGGGAGTTTTTCTGTAGATTGAGGAAGGAGTATAAAAAGAAAATTTCTGAGACAAAAAAGACGTGGTTAGAGGAACAAATGGAAGCCATAAATAATGATTGCAAGACTAACAATTTTGAGAGAGTCTGGGATAAGATTAATAGAATTATTAAGGGTGGAAGGAATATGGAGAGAACGAGTATTGAGGAAGTGCAATGGGTCAGGCACTTCGAGGAATTACTAGGAAAAAAGGGGGGTGATAGATGGAGAGGTTCGGGAGAAGAAGTAATTTGGAGTAATAGGGGAGTGGCAATTTATGACTTGGATAAAGAAATCACAAGAGAGGAAATCCGGGGAGTGATAAGTAGAGCCAGAGCGAAGTCGGCCGGGGGGTGTAATGGTATAAATAATAAGTTTTGGAAGGAAATTAGTAAAAATGAGATAATGATAGAGGGCATGGTGAAACTATTCAATAGGATATTCGAGGGAGGAAATTACCCTAGGGAATGGGAAACAGGAATTATATGCCCTATATACAAGGGAAAGGGTAGTAGGAACGATGTGAACAGTTATAGGGGTATATCTCTGTTGGATTCTCTGAGTAAAATATATACGGGGGTGCTAGCGAACAGAATAAGTGGGTGGGCGGAAGAAAATGGAATTTTGACAGATTACCAAGGGGGATTTAGGAAAAAGAAAAGAACAGTGGATAATATAATGATAGTAAAGACTATTGTAGAAAAGTATAAGAATATGAATAGAAGTACGGTTTATGTAGCAGCAATAGATTTTGAGAAAGCTTTTGATAAGGTAAATAGAGAGGCCCTACGAGAGAAATTAGGTAGGCTAGGGATTTCGGAGAAGATGTTGAGGGCAGTGGAAGGAATATACAGGGACGTCAGGTTTTGTGTAAAATTGGGAGAAGAGAGAATGAGTGGACCATTGGAGTCCAAGGTGGGTTTAAAACAAGGTTGCAAGTTATCGCCCATACTGTTTATTTTATTTATAAACGATATTTTAGAGGGGTTTGGGGCAGGAAATTGGGCTGTACCGGTAATTAATGGTTTGGAAGTGCCAGGACTGATATTTGCGGATGATGTGTTATTGATGACGTTAACTTCAGGGGCGATGAATAGGGCCTTAGAGTCAGTGATGCTATTTGCGAGGAAATGGGGATTGAAAATTAATGGAAATAAGTCTAAAATATTGATAGTACAGGTGAACAAAAGAAGAAAGATGGAAGGGAATTGGGTAATACAGGGAGAAAGATTGGAACAGGTAAGGAAGCTGGAATATCTAGGAGTTATTTTTAATGATAAAGGAACTTGGAGTGACCAGATCAAAAGAATGAAATATAGAGGCTTGGCAGCCTTAGCCTCAGTCAGAAATTTGCTACTCAAGTTCCCGGGGATCAGTTATAAAACACTGAGACTCGTGTTCAGGTCGGTAATAGTGGGGAGGGTATTATACGGAGCAGAAGTTTGGGGGCTGGATGAAAAAAGAGAGGAACTAAGAAAGATTGTTAGTAGTTTTGCTAAGTTAGTGATGGGCTTACCGAGGTGTACAGCAAATGTAGGGGCGGAATTAATGTGTGGGGAGGATTTGGAATCAGAGGGTGTGAAAAGAATAGTTAGATATTGGATGAATTTAAAAAGACAGGAAGGTGGGAGAGTTTTACAGGCTGCATATGTACAGCAATTTAAGAGCATGTATAAGGGTGGATGGTTAGAAAAAATAAAAGGATATTTAGAGAGGATAGGATTAGGGCACCTGTGGGGGGAGGTTTGGTCAAAGACAGAAGTGAGAGGGATGAAAATACTAGAAAGGAGAATTAGGGATATCCATAGGCAGAAATTATTGGGGGAAAGCAGACTAAGAAATTCGCTGATTGTTTTGACGAAAATAGAGGAGATAGCAGGGTTGAATATTAGATACGTTGATAGGTCAAATCGATATGGGATGATGTGGTGGCTTTTAGGTCTGCCAAGGAATAAGGGCTGGTTACAGGGCAGGGATAAGACAAGGTGTGTACTTTGTGGAGATGTGAATGATGAGTTTCACTTGCTAAGAGACTGTGAGGGAACGAGGGGGTTAAGACATAGATTATTGAGTGCCGAGAATCGGGAAGTACTGGGGAGAGGGGATGAGAACGCAATACTGAGATGGATTCTTAAACAATGGGAAAAAGGGGGTGAATTGAACAGGTATTTTTGTGCGACAAAAAAGGCCTGCGAGAGTAAAATGAAGGAGAGTGAGTTAGAGGGTGGGCAGGGGAATAGGGGGGTAGAATAGTTATCTGTATAAGGGAAGGAGATAGTAGGTTAAAATTTTAATGGTTTAGTGTATATAGGGACTGAGTATTTAGTTAGGGGAGTTGGGTAAGAGGACAGGATGGCATGGTCTGTTTGTTTTATGATATGTCAGTAATTGTTATTCATTGTAATTTTATTAGGCTAGGATGGTAACTATTTGTGAAGACTGAAATATGGTAAATAATTTGTGAAGGCTGAGACGTGGTAAGGGTGAAGTGATATATTTATTGTGATATTTGGAGTTGACGCTGATTGGTAAGTCTTACGATATGTCAGTAATTGTTATTCACTGTAAATTTATTAGGTTATGATGGTAATTATTTGTGAAGGCCGAAATGTGGCAATGGTGAAGTGGTATATTTATTGTTGATGTATATAAGAGAGAGGATAGCATGATAGTGTGGTATGAGATTGAGAGGTGGTATATGAAGCGATGTGTTGGTATTGAAGGGTAGCTGTATTAGCTTTTGGTTGGGTAGGAGGTTTATTTAATGCTAACTAAGTGAGTGTTAAGAGGGACAAGAGTTTTGGATGGTAGAGATTGGAATGTGGTGTTGGTGAAGAGATGGTATATGAGTGTTTGGTATTTTAAGGTGAAGATGGCCTGGTATCTAGATACGATTAAGGTAAGATGTGTCATATTGCTGAAATGAGGTGTTGGAGAAGTGGTGGTATAAAATGGTCGCAGTTATTGAGGACTATGGTTGAAATATGGTGAGAAGCGGTGTTAAGCGGTGTTATTTTGTAAATCTGAGATGTTGTAAATTTAGATTTAGTGGTGTATTGTGGAAGGTATATGAGGTGGATCTGGAATGGAAATTGTGGATAAGAGGTGGTATCTGAATCCGGGAGTTGGTATGTAGATGGTTTATTTATTGCTGAATTAGTTTAGATTTATCGAAAAAAAAAAAAAAAATGTGGTGTGGGAGAAGTGTTGGTATAGGCGAAGATGGTTTGGTAATGAGATGGTTTAATTTATTGCTGAAACTTTTGGAGTTGGAGAGATGATTGTATTAAGTGCGGGTTGGTAAATGTAGTGTATGATGGATTGAAGGGCAATTGCGGAAGGTTGGTTGTTATGGTTTGGACAGAGAGTAAGTTAGAGGACAATGAAGATGACGTATGTGCTGAATCCACAAGGACACGGAATGAGTGGTGGTTGCGATAGCAAATGTAATGCTGAGCATGGCTTGGGTTTTAAAATGAGATCAAGCATGGCTAAATAATGGTCAAGTTGCAACATGAGAGGTAGTAATGCATTGAAATAAAAGTGGTATTTAAGGTAAGTGTGGAGGGAGACCAGTGTTGAAATTTGATTGTAAGTTATTATGATTTTCTGCTGGGTTAGGATTGTGTTATTTATTGTTGTGAACGTGGAGGACTTTTGTTTGTGTTATGGCTGGTTAGAATGTAAGTGCTGACTGTCGATGTTTTGGTATTGATCGGGAGTAGGTCAGGGAAAAGGAATGTGACGAAAGTTGCTGTAGGCATAAGGACAAGTGATGAGTTTGCTGGATCCTCGAGCCGAGGACTGCTACAGAATTGTTATCATTTTTGTTATTATTTATTCCTATTATCTCTATTATCATTATTTTATTTTTATGTATTATATTATTATTATCATTATTTTATTATTATTTTTATTATTATTATTATTTTTTTTTTATAATTATTAATATTGTGTCTTATTGCTTTATGAACATGTAATGGGGCGGAAAGCCTGTTTGTTCATAAATAAATACTAATACTAACACTACCATTCCAGCCAAAAGAACACACCCTCCCTCTGACAGACTTGTTCAGTTTCACTCCCATGTTATTAATCTCTCTAAAGTGACATTAAAAGACATCCATCTTGAGCAAGGGTCCGAAACACAACTGGCCCTCCTCCAAAATTTCTCAATGACGTCATCACCACTACAGTGGAAGCAGAGTTGGCCATTAGTAAAATGCCAGTAGATAAACAAGAAGAAATGAGATTCGAAGCTAAAAAGAAACTGACATCTTCAACTCTGTGTCTAACAGAAACCCTTCTATCCCAATTATCAATGCCAATAGTAATAATATATGCCAAACTAAACTCCCAACACAGAAACAAATATTAGATTTTAAGAAGAAAATCACTGACAATGATCTTTTCATAACAAAAGCTGATAAAGGCAACACCACTGTTATTATGAACAAGTCAGATTACATAGAAAAAACTAAACAGTTCCTCACAGACAGCTTATTTTCTATAATCAAAAGAGACCCTACACTAAAAATTCAGCATCAGCTTAGACAAACACTAAAAAATGCAACATGTCTATTAACAGGCAAAGAAAGAAAGAAAGAAAGAAAGAAAGAAAGAAAGAAAGAAAGAAAGAAAGACAGAAATATGAATCCAGGCCTGCCAACTGCCAAAGCACTTTCCAAAATACATAAAAACTGCTATTCCTATCTGACCCATTATTAATTACGGACCCAGTCCTTTACATAAAATTTCACCATTCATTCACCATTTCCTCACAAGAAATAACCATTTTTTTTAAATCTGGGAATTCCGATAAAAAAACTAATGAATTGGTTGAGAAAGTAAATCATGTTGTTATTCAACTCAACTAATCTCTCCTTTCCTTCGATATTGTTAACATGTACCCAAGCATCCTGATTTCAAAAATTTGTCTCATTATTCACAACAGTTAAAATAAACACAGTGGTGTGAGCCCACTAGAAATTCAAGATTTCATCTCTATTCTGAAAATGGTTTTGAATAACAATTATTTCTCATTTGTCAAAATGGGTTAGCTATGGCAGGCATCCTTGCTGCAATCTATCTGGATCATTAGGAACACATCAAATTTAATAATAACATCTTTAATAATTTTTTTTGGACAAGATATGTGGATGACACTCTTGTAATCATGAATGAAAGTGCAACTGACGCCATCACCACTCTATCCATCCTTAATCACATTGACCCACATATCAAGTTTACACTAGAATCAGAAAATGATAAAAAAACTCAATTATTTAGATCTAATGATCATCAGACAACCTGGTTCATTGAGCTATGAGATTTTTAGAAAACTAATGCAAACTGCTAACACAATCCATCAAGATTCCATATATCCACATGTCCATAAATGTCCAGCATACCATAGTATGGTACACCACACTTTTAGCATTCCATTGCCTAAAAAATAAATTATAAATGAATTAAACACCATTCGCATTATAGCTAAATTTAATGGCTACAACAGCTCCTTTAGAGAAAATCATTGATAAACATAAACACTAACCTTCAACCACTTTAACAAAAGAAAAAATTCACAACAATTTTTTATCTACTTTTAAATTTAATAATGAAAAAGTCTACCAAATCACAAACATATTTAAAAAGCATGACGTCAAAATAGCCTTCATAACTTGTAATAGAAACACAGATATTTTACATAATACCAATTGTATTAATCATAGCAATAAGTTCACCAAGTCAGGTGTTTACAGACTCAATTGTAAAATTGTAACGCATCTTATGTTAGTCAAACATGTAGGAGCTTCCATACAAGATACTTGCAGCATGTTAACGCCCTGAATATAACAGATTTTTGGCCATGGGACACCACATGGGTGATACTAAATATAAGTTCACTAGTATTAACCAAGACAAAAAAATTCTCTAAGTTATACAAAAAGGCCCCTGCTCAATATTACGGAAAATTGTTTTATCCATCTGGAACATTTTTTTCAATCCTAACTTCAATCTAAATGAAATTTCAAAGAAATCAAACATTTTGACCTTTTTAATTCCTATCTTTAGTAATCATGCTTCAGATAAAAGAACTTTCTTTTATAATCTCTTTAAATTCCCCTCTCAGCAACACTCTTTCTTTCCTCATCATCTAGCCCCACCTTTGGCACCCCTTCTCTCCTTCTTGCCTATTTACCCCCTCACCTCCTCATCTACCTACTTCTTTGTTCACATTGCTGCTTCCTCCAGCAAGTCAGTGCTTGTTCTACATCAGAGGCGAGTCTCATAAATCATTTTTTTCCTTTTTAATTTCTTTTCTGTATATTTATTCATTCCTAATTCTGGCTATCATTTCCAGACTGACTTCTTTGTCTGAGATCCTAAGTCAACTTAAAGACCTCATATTGTGACAAGAAGTATCATAACCTTAATTTTTGTTATTATATATATTTTAATGTTATAATTATTCCTACAACATTGTCTTTGTCTTGTGTACGTATGTTTTAGTTATCACATAATTTTGTTTGATTTTTATTTGGTTGAAGGCGGCCACTAAGTGGCTGAAACTAGTCCCAAGACTTATGTAATATCATTTACTTGATATACTGTATTGAAACGGTGGACCCTCTTGTCAGTTTATTCTTATAGTAGCCTACCACTATGTTAGGTACACAGTAGGTTTGTGATTAGTAGCAATAGTGGGTGGGTCACCATGGGTCTACAGTACCCATGATTAATACCCATATACACGGAACACCACGGGCTTATGTTACCTGTGATTAGTACTATTGTGAGAAACACTGCGGGTCTGGGCATTGTCTGTGATTAGTAGCACTATATGAGTGAGACTGTGGATCTGCATTGCCTGTGATTAGTACCCACTGTGTGAGGAACACCACGGGATAGTATGAGTCTCTATTTGAGGAACACGATGGGTTTGTGTTGTGTACGAGTGGCACCATTATGTGAGAAACACCGTAGATCTGCATTACCTGCGTGATGTACAATACTTGTGAGTAGTACCATAATGTTTGAAACACCGTGAGTGTACACTACTCTTAATTAGTACCGCAACATGACAAATACCATGGTTCTACTTTACTAGCGATAAGTACCATTATGAAGGGCCGTTGGCCTGAATTTTGGACCCCTTTGGACAACAAGAATCATGGATTCAGAATTGTGCTTTGTAATATTTAATCAGACATTACTATATTATGTTTTTATTTGTACGTGACAAGATGGGATTTTAATTCCATGTTTTTTACCATCCAAATTTTTTAAATGTTACATTGTAATGATCATAGTTTTGAATTTTTAATGGGGGCCCCCCTATTTTATCAGGTCTTATTGTATACTGATTTTTAATCCACTAGCTGAGGAAGAGAATGCATAAATATTCTCTAACCATGTACTAGATGTTAAGGTAAAAGGTAAATAATAAATAATATTGACTAATATCTTCCAACATATTTGTGTGAATGTAAAGCATTGCGGGTCGCATCCACTGATTGTTTTAAATTCATGTCCATCCATTCATTCTTCGTTCTCATGCTTTGAATTCTGGTCAGTGGAGAATTTTAGACTTTTAATTTGTCATTCCATTTCGTCTCATTTCGTACCATAAGGGGCCGATGACCTCGATGTTAGGCCCCTTTAAACAATCATCATCATCATCATCTTTCATGCAATCAATCATTCATTCATCAATGAATACTCTCTTCCCAGTTAGTGGCTATCCTTGACCAGGTGAGAAGAGTGTTATTCATTCATTCATGCACAACCGCATTTTGTTCATGAAATCATCCATTCGCTCATTCACTTTAATTATTGTTACCGAGTTTTTGTGGTAGTTAAGCATGAAAGAAGGTGCTGGGTGGTGAATAGGTCTCAAGCTACTAAAGAGAAATTAAATTTTAAAATTTAACAAGGTTATATTTTCTTTTCAAAATTAGGTAACAACAAATAGAACAGGTACTTAGTAGCCGAAATACAACTTGAACTGTACAATTACAGGGATTAAAGAATTTGGGCTTCGAGCCCTGAAAACACAATTCTTGAGCAACTAGCTCAACTTTACGATATACCAATTTTAACAAAAGGGGCAGAAGACCCCACTCAAACCCTGGAGCCTTTGCTCCAAATTACACAGCAAAGCCTCCTCGAGGCATACAACTCTCAGTTTTAGAAAAGAGCCACTCGCTCTTAAAGTTAAGCCTCTCCCAGGCCACACCAAACTCAACTTTCAAGTTGTCCTCAAAGGACATATACACAGGGGTAAAATACCCAACCTACTGAGGTCTATTAGGTGAGAAAAGATTAATACATGACCTCTAAAATACAACTTGAGAGGAGGCGAACTTGCACTCCTAATACACTTTGCTTTTAAAACCTAATCTGGCTCTGGGCCACTAACGCAAGGGCTAATCCCATACTACAGAGGTGACTTAGAGAAGAACACTTTACATTACATAAACGAAGAAAAGTTTGAGAAAATAAGTTCACCTCAAAACAAATGTGAGTGGGAGCTCGAGAGGGTTAGCACTCTCTATCCCAATATGTAACTTTACAAGAAAAAGAAGAAAAGAGTAGTTACATTTTAGGAAAAGGTTACATGATGGAAAACGCTTCGAACCCGCCGCGAGAGTTAAACTGTCGACCTAGCAAGAAAAGAAGATATTAATAGGCCATTACCTGGTAGTAGATCGCTGCCGAGGAAAGAGGCGCTTCCCGCCTCCTGCTATGTACTTAATACACTGAAAGATGGAACAGAAGTGGCCCGGAGACCCCAAAATCAGCAGTTTATATCCTCTCGCGGAAGATTCTAGGCGTTAGGGGAAATAAAACACCCTCCCACCAAATCTTTATTGGTTCGGGAAAAGAAACCCCTACATAGAGGAAAAAGAAACACATTATTGGTGGAAAATTAATTAAAGAAATTCGGGATTGGCTAGATCCAAACTAAGGGGAAAAAGAGGGGTATACAGCCAACTTAAACAATAACAGAAAGAAATTTAACAAGAAACAAACGTTTGAAATAAAAATTTCTCCAACAAAATAGTTCTTTGATTTCGCACTAGGTTGCACTATTGTAATTCTTCAGTAGTGTCCTCTAGAAGAGAAAGTTCCCACTTCTTACTTCAAGCGAAACAAAAACACATCAAAAGTGACACAGTTCAAAAACTCAAAATTTTCCACGTGGTGACATCTTCTGAGAAAGTAGAGAATTAATAGAATAGATAAAGTTCAACCTTCCTCCAGAAGAGGAGTTTCAACTGGCGCAACTTTTAAATAAACAGAGTAGAGGTGTACCGCCCGGTACAGACCTCCCCCCCCAAAAGTTCCTCCAAGGGGTAACACAGAAGAACATAAGCTTTGTTTCCAAAATAAGGTCCAAGTTTTGATGTTGATATTCAGATTAATTGCGGAAGCATTTATAAGATTTTAGTAATTTGGTTGGTTGCAATTTCAAAATTTTGTTGTTGCCGGTGCAGTAAAGTTTTTATGTTTGTAGAATTTGTATTTCTGAAGATAAACTTTTAATACTTAAAGGTGAAGAAAAATTTTGCAATGTCCACCAAATATTGTTGTTAAATTCCCAAATGTAATTATTGCTTATGGTGACTGTCCATGTAGTTGATGTAGATTGAGTCGGATGGCCAGACCGGCCGTTGCAGCTTGCGTCCAACGGAGGCCGCTCGGACCCCTCAAGTACCCTGAGATACCGCTCGCCCGCACTATGAGGGGAGCAGAGGTGTTGAAGTACGCCGCGCCCGCGGTGAACAGATACAGGCTGCGGGCATGTAGCAGAGCGTGCGCCGCACATCAGCCTTGGCCGGGAGGTGAGCTCCGGCTCGCCGTGCACATGTCGTCCTCGCTGGAGAGGAGGGGGCCCATCCCCCTCCCCAGTCGCTGCACGGCGCTGCGCGGCTGCGGGGGCGCTGAAACATTAAAGCTAGGCGGCAGAATTGTGTTGGACAATTATTTTCTTTGAGGGTACAGGCTTGTAGAGAGAGTGAGGGGCCAGCGGCGTGCAGATATTCATGGTATTCATTAAGCCACTGTGTAGAGTGGAGCAGGAGACGGGAGCGTGGTAATGGCCGTGGCAAGAACAGGATGGCAGTTTAACGGGTCGGGGCAGGTTTTACATAAGGCTTACATCTAAAACCAAAATATTACAGAAGGGGCAGAATGCCTTAAAAGTGAAACTCAAAAAAAATATAACCTTCATATCCTTTCAAAATAATATGGAGCAAGTTAACACAGAAATTACACCGGTTTCACCTGGGACAGGTGAACTCTAAATATCCTCTCGGTGGCTGGATTACTTAGCAATAAGGTAACCGGCGTAAGAAAATCGAGAATGATACAAGGCCCATGAAATCTGGGGGCAAGCTTGCCCGCGGGAACAAAATTTTTGACCATAACCTGGTCACCTACCTTCAAAGTGGTGGGTCTCCGTCCACGATCATACCTTTCCCTAACCTTTTCATGAGACACTTTAAGATTAGCTTTAGCCTTCTTCCAAAGATCTTTAATGTTGTCCGGATCTATTGTCTCGGGCAGAATGTCATTCAGAGACCAGAGGTTAGAGAGCGGCGTGTTGGGAACGAACTTAAACATCAAAGAAGCTGGAGTAAATTTGTGAGATTCATGAACCGCCGAATTCAAAGCAAAAGCTAACCAATGCAGGGACGTGTCCCACCTAGAATGATCTTCATGATGATAGGCAATAAGTGCGGACCTGAGATTGCGGTTAACCCGTTCAGCCAGAGATGGTTGAGGGTAATAAGCAGATGTAGTTACATGAGAGATGGACAAGTCAAAACAGAATTTACGAAACAGATTTGATGTAAAAGCTTTAGCATTATCAGATACAATGTATTGGCACGGACCAAAAGAAGCAAAAATAGAATTTAGGCAAGTAATGGTGGACTGAGCGGTAGCCAGCTTAGTCGGAAATAACCAGGAAAATCTTGTAAAACCATCTACACACACAAAGATGAACTTGTTGGCATTACCCTTTGACTGGGGGAAGGGTCCCACATAATCGATATACAGGCGTTCCATGGGACGCGACGCTTGATGAGAAGACAAAAGGCCTACTTTAGTGGACATGGTGGGTTTACTGATCAAACAAGATTTACAAGCTTTTACAAGTTCTCGAATTTCACCGTCCATACCTTTCCATATGAACATTTCACGAATCTTTTCACGAGTTTTAAAGATTCCAAGATGCCCCCCCAATGGGGTCTCATGATAGTATTTGAAGATCATAGGTACAAGAACCGCTGGAACAACAACTTTCATCAACTTATCATGCCTCGAAGGGCAACATAGAACACCATTCCTCAGAACATAAGGGACAACATGTTCCCCAGAAGAAAGGGTTTCCATTATAGGAGCCAGCGTCGGATCTTCACGTTGGTATTTCTCAATATCCCTAAAAAGCATGGGAGCACCTGTTAAGATGGCATTAACACCAGATAGTATGGACTCAGAAGGTGAACTATCGACCGGTTCGTGGGTCTCGACGT
Source organism: Anabrus simplex (assembly GCF_040414725.1). Classification (NCBI taxonomy): domain Eukaryota; kingdom Metazoa; phylum Arthropoda; class Insecta; order Orthoptera; family Tettigoniidae; genus Anabrus; species Anabrus simplex. Next base: position 332,422,817 of record NC_090267.1, on the reverse strand, counting down.
CGTTATGAAACATACGGCTGAGTCCATCAGCAACAACATTTTCGGTACCTCTGATATGTCGTACATCAAATTGGAAGGCAGAAATACGGATGGCCCAACGGGCTATACGACCAGTACGACGCGGCCTACCTAAGACCCAGCTTAAGGCTTGATTATCTGTCTCCAGGTCGAATTTGACATGTTCCAGATAGAGACGGAACTTTTCTAAGGCGAATAAGACTGCCAACCCTTCAAGCTCATATATGGAGTACTTTGCTTCTTGAGCTGACAATGTCCTAGACGCATAGGCGATGGGTCGCCTCCCTAGTTCAGTCTCTTGAAGAAGGACTGCAGCTACAGCTGACGACGACGCGTCCGTTTGGACGATGAATTTCTTCGAGAAATCAGGCATAGCAAGTACAGGGGCATTACAGAGAGCTAATTTAAGATCTTCGAAAGCGGCTTGTTGAGAAGGTCCCCACTCGAATTTGATGCCTTTCCTACGAAGAAGGTTTAAGGGCGCCGCTCTATTAGCAAAATTAGGAATGAACTTCCTGAAGAAATTCACCATGCCAATGAACCTGGCGATACCTTTAATGTCCTTGGGAGGTTTAAAATCACGGATGGCCTGTGTTCTAGAATGATCGACTGCTACACCATCAGGTGACACAATATGCCCTAGGAATGACATAGAGGGCTTAGCAAAGGCAACCTTGGACAACTTAACAGTTAACCCAGCCTTACGAAGGCGATTGAGAACTTCTCGCAAATGATCTAGATGTTCTTCAAAGGTTTCGGAAAATACGATGACATCATCCAAATAGTGATATAAGTACTCAAATTTGATGTCGGAAAAGACCCTATCTAGTAGCCTAGTGAGCACAGCTGCCCCCGTGGGGAGCCCGAAAGGCACGCGGTTGTATTCATATAAATTCCAGTCCGTGGCAAACGCTGTAAGATGTTTAGACTCTTCGGCAAGGGGAATTTGATTATAGGCCTGATTCAAGTCCAAGATGGTGAAGAACTTGGCCTTACGAAACCATGAAAAGCAAGAATGAAGGTCGGGAAGGGGCACAGATTGCAACACCACCTTCCGATTGAGAGCCCTGTAATCAATGACAGGCCTGAAGCCTCCTTGGGGTTTCGGGACTAGAAAAATAGGCGAAGAATACGCTGACTTAGAGGGCCTAATAATACCATCCTTCAACATCTGATCGATGATTTCTTTCAGAGCCTTCATTTTAGGTGGAGATAGCCTATACGGTGGAAAACGGACAGGAATTGAATCCGTGACCTCAATTTTGTATTCAATAAGGTCAGTAACACCAAGAGTATCAGAGAACACCTCGGGAAACGACTGACACAGTTTCCGAATACTATCAGCCTGCTCCTCAGGTAGATGTCTAAGGTCTAACAACATCTCATCCTGGGTAGGCGAAATAGATGAACATGATACAGAATTACACTTTAACAAGGGAATTCTACAATTGGACGCAAATTTGAATATGCACGACCTACTCTGGAGATCGAGCACAAGACCAGTGTGAGAAATGAAGTCCGCTCCCAATATGATGGGGCAAGACAAACGCTTGGCCACAAACAATTTGATCTTCCATGTAAACTTAAAAACCCGAATTTTGACATGTATGGAACCTAGAATTTCTAATGGAGATGAATTAGCCGAAACATATTGAACAGGAGAAGAGACATAGTCAGGGAGTTTACAAACAGATTTCAATTTAGAATACCAATCAGCCGAAATAATGGAACAAACACTGCCTGAATCTAAGAGAGCTGTTATAGGCTCGTTATTTAACTCAATCTTAAGAAAAGGAACAGGTGCGGGGGTATCCGCCGCAATCCTAAGACACTCTTTAGGGCATTCAAAAGATGAATTTGAAGGCTGGTCGTTCTCTGCATTTACAACCTGTTTACTAGGGGCTAAGTCTCGGGAAGATGGATTAGTCGGCTCAGCCGACGCCACTAGTCACTTTTTATTATTGGAATAGCTGGAATTTGCACCAGAAGTTGAGCAGGAGGGGGTGCTATTTGAGTTTGGGCAATTCTTGGCGATATGTGAGAAGGCCCCACACTTAAAACAGCCTTGTGATGACCCTACTCCATTCCTTGTCCCACTTGACTTGATCAGAGGACACTTATTCCGCAGATGGTCAGGCGACCCGCAAGCATAACATTTACGGGGATTGACTGGTCGGCGAGGTGGAGGCCGAGTGTTACTAAAGGAAGGCGGGGGTTCTTTCGCCACCCGCAAGGAATCGGCATACCTAACTCCTTCCGCAGAGACGGCTAATGCTTCCAGTTCAGAGAAGGTTTGCGGGCACGCCGCGAAACACAAATATGACCTGTAGGGTGGTGAAATCCCTTCAACAATAGCTTGCACGATCTGATCCTCAGGGAAGTGGAGAGCAAACACCCTAGTATAAAACTTAATATCTTGGATGAAGTCTGCCAGGTTTTCATCCAAGCGCTGTACCCGATAATAGTATTTCTGAATAAGGGAGGACCTGGCCCTAGCCGGGATGAAGTTAGCTAGCAAATGGGCATGGAAATCCTCAATAGAAGATTGCTCGGCAATGGCTCTAACTATTTTGTCAGATAGAACACCAATAGCATAAGGATAGATAATTTGCAAAATTTGACATGGGGAAAGAGAAAACACAAGGGCATGATCCTGAAATTCCACCAGAAATCTTAAAAATGAAATTACGTCACTCGTGGTGTTGACGGAAAACTTAGAGATACCTCTAAGCAACATTGCCAATGGATGAGGCAAGCTGCTGAACCCAGGTGTCATAGTCGTTAAAGGTTTCAAGGGCAAAGAAGTTAATTCAGAGCGGATGTTACTCAATGACGCCCGGCGTTCAGATTCGTTGTTCGATGGGGCAGAGATAGTTTGAGCAGCAACGGTTATCCTATTGACTTCTCCCTGAGGAGGCTCTTCCTCGTTACCTACATTCACCGTGGCGGGTTGATCAGTTTTGGGAGGAGCTTCGCCGGTTAGCAATTGAGTGACCTTATTAGACAATTCAGAAATAGTTTCAAGGAGCGTATTAGCTTGCTTCCTCTGAACGTCATTCACCTTTAGAGACAATAGATCATTAACTCTATTTGCAAAGTGATACAGCCTGCCTTGCACATGCTTAATTTGATTAGGAGATGGATCGTTTTCATCAAAGAAGCTGACTACCGATGCTAGCCCAGTAATATTCTCGACAATCGTGGAAAGAGAGTCATCAATTTCTTTCTCTCCCAAATTGGGGATGGAAATGGGCAAATCAAGGGACTCTCTAAGCTTGTTAGTATCTATTGCAACCGTGCCTCCAGATTGAACGTTTCTGATAGTTAACTCGTATATCAACTCCTCTTTGCGCAAGTAGTTAAGGAGGAGAACATCGCGAGGGCCGGGCATGATGACAGAACAATTTTGAAAAACTCAACAAATTCCAGCAACTGAGAAAATTGTTAGAGTTCGAATCAAAGCAATGTTTAGCCGTCAAAAGGGGCTAAATTGAGACCCATTCAACCACGCTCTGCTACCACTTGTTACCGAGTTTTTGTGGTAGTTAAGCATGAAAGAAGGTGCTGGGTGGTGAATAGGTCTCAAGCTACTAAAGAGAAATTAAATTTTAAAATTTAACAAGGTTATATTTTCTTTTCAAAATTAGGTAACAACAAATAGAACAGGTACTTAGTAGCCGAAATACAACTTGAACTGTACAATTACAGGGATTAAAGAATTTGGGCTTCGAGCCCTGAAAACACAATTCTTGAGCAACTAGCTCAACTTTACGATATACCAATTTTAACAAAAGGGGCAGAAGACCCCACTCAAACCCTGGAGCCTTTGCTCCAAATTACACAGCAAAGCCTCCTCGAGGCATACAACTCTCAGTTTTAGAAAAGAGCCACTCGCTCTTAAAGTTAAGCCTCTCCCAGGCCACACCAAACTCAACTTTCAAGTTGTCCTCAAAGGACATATACACAGGGGTAAAATACCCAACCTACTGAGGTCTATTAGGTGAGAAAAGATTAATACATGACCTCTAAAATACAACTTGAGAGGAGGCGAACTTGCACTCCTAATACACTTTGCTTTTAAAACCTAATCTGGCTCTGGGCCACTAACGCAAGGGCTAATCCCATACTACAGAGGTGACTTAGAGAAGAACACTTTACATTACATAAACGAAGAAAAGTTTGAGAAAATAAGTTCACCTCAAAACAAATGTGAGTGGGAGCTCGAGAGGGTTAGCACTCTCTATCCCAATATGTAACTTTACAAGAAAAAGAAGAAAAGAGTAGTTACATTTTAGGAAAAGGTTACATGATGGAAAACGCTTCGAACCCGCCGCGAGAGTTAAACTGTCGACCTAGCAAGAAAAGAAGATATTAATAGGCCATTACCTGGTAGTAGATCGCTGCCGAGGAAAGAGGCGCTTCCCGCCTCCTGCTATGTACTTAATACACTGAAAGATGGAACAGAAGTGGCCCGGAGACCCCAAAATCAGCAGTTTATATCCTCTCGCGGAAGATTCTAGGCGTTAGGGGAAATAAAACACCCTCCCACCAAATCTTTATTGGTTCGGGAAAAGAAACCCCTACATAGAGGAAAAAGAAACACATTATTGGTGGAAAATTAATTAAAGAAATTCGGGATTGGCTAGATCCAAACTAAGGGGAAAAAGAGGGGTATACAGCCAACTTAAACAATAACAGAAAGAAATTTAACAAGAAACAAACTTTTGAAATAAAAATTTCTCCAACAAAATAGTTCTTTGATTTCGCACTAGGTTGCACTATTGTAATTCTTCAGTAGTGTCCTCTAGAAGAGAAAGTTCCCACTTCTTACTTCAAGCGAAACAAAAACACATCAAAAGTGACACAGTTCAAAAACTCAAAATTTTCCACGTGGTGACATCTTCTGAGAAAGTAGAGAATTAATAGAATAGATAAAGTTCAACCTTCCTCCAGAAGAGGAGTTTCAACTGGCGCAACTTTTAAATAAACAGAGTAGAGGTGTACCGCCCGGTACAATTATAATGTATGCTTGGAATTCTAGGATAACTCTATAAAACTTGTAACACAAAAGTAAGTGTTAAATAAGCTTAGGGCCAGGCTGAGTGGCTCAGATGGTTGAGGCACTGTCCTTCTCACCCCAACTTGGCAGGTTTGATCCTGGCTCAGTCCGGTGGTATTCGAAGGTGTTCAAATCCTCATGTTGGTAGATTTACTGAAGAACTTCTGCAGGACTAAATTCTGGCACCTTGGCATCTCTGAAAAGAGTTGAAGTAGTTAATGGGATGTAAAGCAAATTTATTTGGTGTGAAGTCTGTAACAAGATGAGAGTGAATGCTTAGGAAAGGTATTTTTCAAGAGGATGTGGGTTTTAAAAAAGAAAAACATGGTAAATGTATAAAACACTTACCCTTTTGTCTGTAAAGATGTAAATCAGTTATGGAAAGGTTAGTTGAAGAAAAATGTTATGTGTAGGTTCATTTATTTCTTTGACTGGTATGGTGTTAATCAGTTGCTATGATAGCGTTGAATGACTGACACTTGTGCTTCTAATATTGTATCGATGTGAGATTGGTGGAGGAGGGTGTGGTGGAGGGGGAGGGGGTAGGCGGGGCGTTAAGTTTGTGTTGTTGGTTGCGAGAGATTTGCGTGGTCGGACAGGGAGGGAGTCATGTTGGGTTGCGGGAGAATAGGGAACATGCATGATCCGGGGTTTTAATTAAAAATATGCTAATCTGATTCAAAATTTAATGCAGAATTCAAAAATGTGATCAGAATGTACAAACAATAACTCCAAACATGATAAAAATCTACGAAAATGTCACGTCACGCAAGTACGCGATCTCATTGGTCTGACGTCATCGTACAGGTTGACTGTATTAGCAGACGAAATAACACATAGTGTGCTGTGAGAAGCAGGATACACTTCGCGTATTGCTACTTTACGTTAGTGTCTGGTATGGTTAAATTCGAGGTCTATACATTGGATAATAATCTGAGTGGTATATTTTAGACTTAAAATGAATCCTGCGCAGACAGTGAGGCAGAAAACTTATAAATGGTGTAGAGTTCCGATGTGCAATAGCACATCGCATACCATACCAAACAAATTGTTTATAAACGTTCCAAGGACGCTAAAACTAGGGAGAAATGGATTTTGGCGAGCCGGAGAAATGCTGGTGATATATCGGAAAAGTCTACAGTTTATTTTCTTGAAGATTTTTTTTTTTGCTAGGGGCTTTACGTCGCACCGACACAGATAGGTCTTATGGCGACGATGGGATAGGAAGGGCCTAGGAGTTGAAAGGAAGCGGCCGTGGCTTTAATTAAGGTACAGCCCCAGCATTTGCCTGGTGTGAAAATGGGAAACCACGGAAAACCGTCTTCAGGGCTGCCGATAGTGGGATTCGATCCTACTATCTCCCGGATGCAAGCTCACAGTCGCTTTTGAAGATTTTAACGTAAGATTAATTTGTTTGAATTTTCAAATCACTTTTCCATGTCAGCTGTTCTAGTGGTAAAACTTTAAATTTTAATGTATGATGCTTTATTTAAATGCTTCAATTACATCTTGGAATATGAAAGTAATAAACAGTGCATTAAATAATGCTGATTATTAAAGTATTCTCCAAACCTAACCTATGTTTTGGGTGTTATGAACCATTTTGACAGCTCTAATTCTACCAATATATCTTGGCATGGGACAGTTATGTATGTCTTTATTGAAGAGCTTAATTGGTAAAGAAATTTAGGCTATATCTAAATACTCTATAATGTAACAAAGAATAGGCGTGTGCATTATGAAAGGAAACAACGTGAATTTAACAAATGTATAACTCTACACAAAACCAATGCTTGTCTGTTACGGTCTTATAAGTTAACAATGCTCAATTATAATAATTATCATAATATTAATGAAATAAATAACATAATTGCACACAGGTGAAAATAGTGATATAGGTGTTTAAAATATCCAACTTAGCCTAAGTTTTAGGTTATACAAGCCAAGTCAATAAACCGAAGGGTAAAAATACCGCGCGAGTTGGCCGTGCGGCTAGGAGCGCGCAGCTGTGAGCTCGCATCCGGGAGATAGTGGGTTTTGAACCCCACTGCCGGCAGCCCTGAAGATGGTTTTCCGTGGTTTCCCATTCGTGGTTTCCCATTTTCACACCAGGCAAATGCTGAGGCTGTACCTAAGGCCACGGCCGCTTTGTTCCCATTCCTAGGCCTTTCCAGTCCCATCGTCGCCATAAGACCTATATGTGACGGTGTGACGTAAAGCAAAAAAAAAAAAAAAAAAAAAGTAAAAGTCACGGCACCCAAAGACATTTCTGTATTGAGCGACTAAAATGTCACCAGGACACTTTTCTTTCCTGATATGCTCAGCTTCTTAAAAGCCAAATGTAATTAATGTTATTGGCTTCACGCCCCGCTAACTACTTCTACGATTTTCGGAGACGCCGATGTGCAGGAATTTAGTCCTGCAGGAGTTCTTTTACGTGCCAGTAAATCTACCGACACGAGGCTGACGTATTTGAGCCCCATCAACTACCACCGAACTGAACCAGGATCGAACCTGCCAAGTTGGGGTCAGAAGGCCAGCACCTCAACAGTCTGAACCACTCAGCCCGACTTGTGAAAACTAGATGAAGTCATATTTATCTTTATCATGTTTAACTTTTTCCCACCACAAAGATATTTAATTCTCTTTCATGGGCACCGGAAGTGGGTAGGCCAGTTGTCCCAACCATAAATATATATTTTTTGGGGAATTATAGATTATAGTACTATGATCTTTCTTTCCTTCTTTCTTTCTTTCTTTCTTTCTTTCTTTCTTTCTTTCTTTCTTAATCAGTTTATCCTTTAGGGTTGGTTTTCTCTCGGACTCAGCGAGGGATTTCACCTCTACCACTTCAAGGGCAGTGTCCTGGAACGTGAGACTTTGAGTATGGTGATGAAACTGGTGAGGAGGGCCATTACCTCGCCCAGGCGGCTTCACCTGTTATGCTCAACAGGGGCCATTTGGAGGATGGGAGGATCGGACGGGATAGACAAGGAAGAGGGAAGGAAACGGCCGTGGCCTTAGGTGCCTGGAGGAGAAGTAGGAAAATACGAAAAACCACTTCGAGGATGGCTGAGGTGGGATTCGAAACCCTTCTACTCAGTTGACCTCCCGAGGCTGAGTAGACCGCGTTCCAGCCCTCGTACTATTTGTTTTCAACTTTCATGGCAGAGCCGGGAATCGAAACCGGGCCTCCGGGAGTGGCACACGTTAACCACTACACCACAGGAGCGGACTAGTACTATAATGCTACCTATATGTTTATGTTATTGCTGAAATCCGATTTCTTACTTTACTAATGCTGAAAGCCCGAAAATGTAATGTTATTCTTTAATAGGGGAATCAGTCTAGAAGGAAATGTTGAAAGTGATGTGATATCTATCCAGGTTCGTTGTTATCCTAATACTATGGGTTACAGTACACTGCACGTATATAAAAGACGCCACTTACAAACTTGCTTGTTATCCGCAAATTTCTGCGGCCACAAAAGTCACATTTTTCAAGAATGATGACATCTACACATGCCGGGAGTGGGTAATTTGCGCGCCTGCTGCCTTCCTTGGATGTGGTAGCCGTTTCTCAGGCTCCCTCTCCGGAATCGAACCCTGATTCCCCGTTACCCGTTACAACCGTGGTAGGCGCAGAACCTACCATCGACAGTTGATAAGGCAGACATTTGAAAGATCGTCGCCGGCACGAGGACCGTGCGATCAGCCCAAAGTTATTCAGAGTCACCAAGGCAAACGGACCGGACGAGCCGAGCGATTGATTTTGATCTAATAAAAGCGTCTGACTGTGCTGTTTTGATCCTTTCTTCTGTCATTTCGAAGTTATTCGCGATCATGAATAATAAACAATCGACTTTTAGCAACGGCTGATGCACAACGGCTGGTAGAGCTCCATGCGGTACTGGATCGTGACGTCACAGCGCGCCGCTTACGTCAGAGGCCGTTTCACTCGCCTTGCGGAAAGGCACTATTAAATATTTTTTTAATGGTAGAAAACAAGGCAACATACCACAATGTAATACGTTTACGTACTATTTCATTGGTGTACTTTTCAAAAAAAATATTTTTGAAAATGATGCATGTTCCCAATTGTGGGGGCAGACATGAAGGGAGTCAAGTTAGTTAAAGTAGTGGAGGTTCTAGAAGATATTAATTTAAGATTTTTAAGAATGTAGTTATGTTTTGAATTTAGAGTTTGCAATAATTTGGGTAAACTTTTGTATACAATTAAATCATTGAGGTTTAGATTTTTGTTGTAGTATTGGTCCAGAAATATATAGATAGTTTCAAGTTCATTCATCAACTTTCCTTTGTCTACTCTTTTAATAATTGTGAGGTCTTGTTCTATCGTTGTGAAGTGATATCCTGTTTCTTTCATATGGGAGCTCATAGCTGAAAATTTATTGTGCTTAATGGCATTATAGTGTTCTGAGTACCTAGTTTGAAAACTCCAGCTTGTTTGACCAATATAAGAGAACCTACTCACACCCCATTAACAATCAAAAATACTTCTTTACATCCCAACTCCCATAAATTGGCCACTTTTCACAGTTTAATTTACAGAGCTTTAAGAATCCCTCTAACACCCAAGAACCTTCAAACAGAACTAAATTATATAAAGGATTTAGCAAAAATCAATGGATATAAACCTGAAATGATTAACCGTTTAATAAATAAGGTCAAATTCAAATTAACAACAAACCTCATCCCTGACAAACCCAAAAAAACCAAATTCGTTACATTCACCTACAACAATCCAAACTTTCAGCAGGTCTTGAACTACGTACATTATGTACATTTCAATACGGACCTAACTTGAGAATTATAACGTGTACTGGATACTGGCCGCACTTAAGCGACTGCAGCTATCGAGCTTGGTTGTAACTATTAGATTCTTCAGTTTGTTAAAACTAATGTATGGATAAATAAATATAACTACCTGAAAAAGAAACCACTTGGAAAAAAATCTGAAAATGTACACATCAAAAATAAAATCGAATACATAAGCATTAAGAAAGCCCACCTGGTGTTTATGATCATTAAGGCGTCAAGTCTGTATGGTCTGACACCATGTTTAGCCGGTTCGAGCCCCGTTGGTTGAAAACATTTTCACTATCAGATTGCTGGCTGGCAGGGTAGTAGAGGTGGTGGTATACAATTTCTAATCACTAGATTGCATGCCAAAACACTGGATTAAATTCCAAACCTCTCTGCAGTGTTCATATTGAGTGAGGGCATATGACTCTGTTCATAGTGATTTGTCTGCTGAGGTTGTCAGGAATAGCATCCGGTTGTAAAAACTCACTATGAAGATTCATCCCATGCCATACCCTGTGGAGAAATGAGACAAGGGTTGGACATACGCATACATACATACATAGGCATTAAGAAGAAATTGTCCGACTCCATGGCTAAATGGTTAGCGTGCTGGCCTTTGGTCACAGGAGTCCTAGGTTCGATTCCTGGCAGGGTCAGGAATTTTAACCTAAATTGGTTAATTTTGCTGGCACGGGGGCTGGGTGTATGTGCCATCTTCATGATCATTTCATCCTCACCACGACGCGCAGGTCAAATCAAAAGACCTGCATCTGGTGAGCCGAACTTGTCCTCGGACACTCCCGGCATTGAAAGCCATACGCTGTTTCAATTTCATTAAGAAGAAATTGAAGTTTACATATAAAATTATGATGATGATAGGAACACAAAATGTACCCTTGTTTAATATTCTGTGGTTCAAATTTCAAATTCCTATTGCATTTTGAAATGTTAAACAAAAGATAATTTTAATTTAATTTCTTCCAAGCTTTTGAATAGCTTTGGATTTTTTTAGCACTCTTGAAGTTGTCCTGTTAGAAGTCCGAGATCATTGAGGAAAGATAATTTTCTATAGACGTTCTAATGTAGGGCGAGCGTATTTTCACCATGCTCAGCAAATCACAGACTATCAGTATGTCAGATATCACCTTAATATCAATAAAATATCATTGCTCTTCTCCTGTAACCATGGTACCTGTTCTGAGAATAAGCTGTTAGGTGATTTTTTGGAAAATTTTGCAAATGACATTTTCTGGTCTATATTTTGAAATAAAACCTTGTTAGTCATGTGACAAGTTCCTCTGAGAATGCTTGTGAAAAATTTCATATAATTCCATCTGGCAGTTTAAGACTCATTGAAGTTTCAAAAGGCAGCCAGACAGAATTTAATTTTCATGTATAGAGATGACTAGTCTATAATAACTGAAACCAAATTATTTTCTCACTCTCAATACCAAGAACAAGAAGGGACACTCTTCACATATACAGAAAGGACAAAACAGATTAGGGTGGATATTTCATACTCGGTTACAATGCACAATACCACTTCATCGAAATGACTAGTAGTTTGCCGTTACAGCTTGGTGTCATATTTCCTCATTTAATCTCCGTGCTCGGTCTTGAAGGTCTGTAACCAGAATTTGTAGTAGAAGGAAGAAAAGGTACTGTGGTAGAACCCTTTGGTCTTTGAGTGAGAAATGAATGAGGAGATCAGCGTTCTTTCACATCAACTGGTAGTCGCTGTTATATAAAACCATACGGCTGACTCACTGGCTGACATAAATGATTGACCACTTCCAGATGAGGTAGAAATGTTAAATTTGGCAAAGTTACAGCTATTAGAGTGTAAGCTACGGAAAAGTTCCAAAAAATTCAAGTTTTTTAATTTTTGCCACCCTCCCCCCAAACAAAATGGCGGACGTCATGATGCAGTACCCTACAATATTGAAATTTGGCAAAAATCTAGCTCCTACCCTGAAACTGACGTAGAAATTGCAAGAAGTTCAAATATTTAATATTTTACCCATTAAAAAATTCGAAATATTAAGCCAAATTGAATGACGGTGCAGACTTTCGTTTCGAGGTATTTTGTGGCCGAACGGTAATTGCTATCAATGAACGGATCGCACTTTCGTGTCCTAAAATTAAGAGATCTACAACTTTTGTCCTATGACTTTTTGTCGTATCTTGACCCCTTCTACCTTAGATTGAGCTTCATTTTCCCGGTTTCGCAAAATTTTGTTAAATTTCCATAAATTATTTTACTGATTCACACACTCATAAGACAGATAGATGCACGAAATTCAGCACGCTCCTTGGCACGACCGTTGGCCATACGCAGAGCGACTTTCATTATTCTAGTTGCCTTGAATGTATAGGAAGACGGAAGGAATATATGGATACACTAATCAAATTTCAGCCTAATTTATGTTTCCTAAGCAATTTATGGCGAATCCCGTGGAGATACGGCAAAGCCTCAGATAACCAGAATTCTAGGTCGTTTTATCGTCGACCTGCCTGCCAAGGTTCAAAACTAGCTGTCTGCTAAGTTGGCGAAATTATTTTTCAACTGGTGTTAAGCGGACGAAATTTGATATGGATCGAAACGTTCACCCCTTTCTATGGTATAAATATTCGAGATACGAGAAAATGCCCCAGACGGTACTGTAGGCGACTAAAAAGGACGTCTGATGGCACAAACCGTATCTCGATACGACTTACCGTTTGGGCGCAATAAATTTTCAAATGAAAGTCTGCACTATTTAGCGTGCACATTGCCTGGCTCTATCGTATCCTATCCTTCCTTCCTATATATATAAACCCGCAAGGCGAACTGACTGACTCACTGACTGACTGACTGACTGACATTAATGTTTGCCCACTTCCAAGTGAGCTAGGAACTTGAAATTCGGCAGTCTGATAGCTACTAGGCTGCAACCCAAAGAAAAATTCCAAAAAGTGGAAATTATTCATATTTAGCCCCCCTTCCGCCCAATCAATATATCGGACTGAAATTTTGTATAAGACCCTTCCAGATGAGCTAGGAACTTGAAATTCGGCAGTCTGATAGCTATTAGGCTGTAACCGATCGAAAAATTCCCAAAGTTCATTTTTTCTTATTTAGGTTCTCCCAACTCCCAATCAAAATATCGGTCTCAAATTTCGTGTTACACCCTTCCAGATGAACTACAGAGTTGAAATTCGGCAATCTGATATTGGGCTGTAAGCCGAGGAGAAATTAAAAAATGTTCCAATTTTTCATATTTACCCCCCTTTAACCCAATCAAAATATCGGATTCTAATTTCGGGTTAGACCATTCCAGATGAGCTAGGAACTTGAAATTTGGCAATATTATAGCTATTAGCCTGCAACCTACGGAAAAATTCCAAAGAATTCAAATTTTATTTTCAGCCCCCATCCCCCCAAACAAAATGGCGGACGCCATGATGCAGTGCCCTACAATATTAAAAATGTGGCAGTGATCCAGCTCCAAGCCTGTAACCGACGTAGAAATTGCTAGATGTTCAAATATTTAACATTTCACCCACTAAAAAATTCGAAATATTAAGCCAAATTTAATGACGGTGCAGACTTTCGTTTCGAGGTTTCTTGTGGCTGAACGGTAATCGCTATCAATAAACGGACTGCACTTTCGGTTCCTAAAATGAAGAGATCTACACCTTTGGTCCTATGACTTTTTGTCGTATCTCGACTCCTACCTTAGATTGAGCTTCATTTTCCCGTTTTGTTCATTTTTGTTAAATTTCCACAAATGGTTTTACTGATTCACACACTCATATGATAGTTAGATGAACGAAATTCAGCACGCTCCTTGACAACGGCATTGGCCATATGTAGACCGACTTTCGTTATTCTAGCTGCCTTGCAAGTATGGGAAAACGGAGGGTATATGCGGAAACACTATTGAAATTTCAGCCTAATTTATGATTCATAAGCAATTTATGGTGAAGCCCGTTGAGATACGGCAAAACTTCAAATAACCAAAATTATAGGCCGTTTCCGCGTCAACCTGCCTGCAAAGTTTCAAGACTGTAGCTGTCTGCTAAGTTGGCAAAATTATTTTTCAACTTGTGAAAAGTGGACGAAATTTGACATGGATCGAAACGTTCACCTCTTTCTATGGTATAAATATCGGGATACGAGAAAGCGCCTAAGACAGTAATGTAGACGACTAAAAGGGTCGTCTGACGCCGCAATCCGTACCTCGATATGACACACCGTTTGCCCGCAATAAATTTCTAATTGAAAGCCTGCACTAGTTAGCATGCACATTGCCTGGCTCTATCTTTCTTATATATATAAAGCCACAAGGCTGACTGACTAACTCACTGCCATTGTTTGCCCACTTCCAGGTGAGCTAGGAACTTGAAATTCGGCAGTCTGATAGCTTTTAGGCTGCAACCCAAGGCAAAATTCCAAAAGGTTCAAATTTTTCATATATAGCCCCCCCACCGAATCAAAATATCGGAGTCAAATTTCGGGTTAGACCCTTCTGTTCCAGACAAGCTAGAAACTTGGAATTCGGCAATCCGATAGCTGTTATTTATAATCGAAGGAAAAATTCCAAATCTTGTATATATAAAGCAGGGGCTGCCTGGCCGAGGCGGTAAAGGTGTGCTCGGTTCGCCCGGAAGGACGTGGGTTCGAATCCCCGTCAGGAAGTCTTAAAATTTAAGAAACAAGATTTCCACTTCCGGAGGTGCATATGGCCCTGAGGTTCACTCAGCCTACACCAAAAATGAGTACCAGGTTAATTCCTGGGGGCAAAGGCGGCCGGGCGTAGAGTTAACCACTCTACCCCATCACGTGCCGAGGTTAACAATGGTGGAAGCCTTTACCTTCCACTCCTCCAAGGGCCTTCATGGCCTGTACGGAGGTGACTTTGCTTTTTTTAAATATATATAAAGCCACAAGGCTAACTGACTGACTGACTCACTGATATTAATGTTTGCCCACTTCCAGGTGAGCTAGGAACTTGAAATTCGGCAGTCTGATAGCCTTTAGGCTGCAACCCAAGGCAAAATTCCAAAAGGTTCAAATTTTTCATATATAGCCCCCCTTTCGCCCAATCGGACTGAAATTTCGTGTTAGGCCCTTCCAGATGAGCTAGGAACTTGAAATTCGGCAGTCTGTCAGCTATTAGGCTGTAACCCAAGGAAAAATTCCAAGAAGTACAAATTTTTCCTATTTAGCCCCCCCCCCCACCGAATCAATATATCGGAGTCAAATTTCGGGTTAGACCCTTCCGTTCCAGACAAGCTAGAAACTTGGAATTCGGCAATCCGATAGCTATTATTCTATAACCGAAGGAAAATTCCAAAAAGTTCAATTTTTTATATTTAGCCCCCCCCCCCGAATCAAATATATCGGAATCAAATTTCGTGTTACACCCTTCTGCCCAATTTAATGATCGGACTCAAATTTCGTATACCCTTCCAGCCGGCAATCTGATACCTATTAGGCTGTACCCCAAGAAAAAATTCCTGAAAGTTCAAATTTTGCATGATTAGCCCCCCTCCCGCTCAATCAAATTATCGGACTCAAATTTCGTGTTAGACCCTTCCAGCCGGCAATCTGATACCTATTAGGATGTAACCCAAGGAAAAATTCCAAAAAGGGTACAATTTCCATATTTAACCCCCCCACCGAATCAAATCAAAATATCGGACTGAAATTTTGTGTTAGACCCTTCCAGATGACCTAGGAACTTGAAATTCGGCAATCTGATAGCTATTAGGCTGCAGCCCAAGGAAAAATTCCAAAAAGTTGAAATTTTTCATATTTAGCCCCCCTTCCGCCAATCAAAATATCGGACTAAAATTTCGTGTTAGACCCTTCCAGATGAGCTAGGAACTTAAATTCGGCAGTCTGATACCTACTAGGCTGTAACCCAAGGCAAAATTCCAAAAGGTTCAAATTTTTTATATTTAGCCCCCCAAGGAATCAAAATATCGGACTCAAATTTCGGGTTAGACCCATCCGTTCCAGATGAGCTAGAAACTTGTAATTCGGCAATCTGATAGTTATTATTCTATAACCCAAGGAAAAAATCCAAAAAGTTCAAATTTTTCTTAATAGCCCCCCGCACCGAATCAAAATGCCGGACTCAAAATTCGTGTTACACCCTTCAGCCCAATCAAGTTATCGGACTCAAATTTCGTGTTAGACCCTTCCACCGGCAATCTGATACCTGTTAGGCTGTAACAAAAGGAAAAATTTCGGAAAGTTCAAATTTTTCATATTTAGCCCACCTCCCGCTCAATCAAATTATCGGACTTAAATTTCGTGTTAGACCCTTCAAGCCGGCAGTCTGATACCTATTAGGCTGTAACCAAAGGAATCATTCCAAAAAGGTCAAATTTTTTATATATAGCGCCCCCCCCCACCGAATCCAAATATCGGACTCTAATTTCGGGTTAGACCCTTCCAGATGAGCTAGGAACTTGAAATTCGACAATCTGATAGCTATTAGGCTGCAACCCAAGGAAAAATTCCAAAAAAAATGATTTTTTTTTCATATTTAGCCCCCCTTCCGCCCAATCAAAATATCGGACTAAAATTTCGTGTTAGACCCTTCCAGATGAGCTAGGAACTTTAAATTCGGCAGTCTGATATCTATTAGGCTGTAACCCAAGGCAAAATTCCAAAAGGTTCAAATTTTTTATATTTATCCCCCCAACGAATCAAAATATCGGACTCAAATTTCGGTTTAGACCCATCCGTTCCAGATGAGCTAGGAACTTTAAATTCGACAATCTGATACCTATTAGGCTGTAACCCAAGGCAAAATTCCAAAAGGTTCAAATTTTTTATATTTAGCCCCCCACCGAATCAAAATATCGGACTCTAATTTCGGGATAGACCCTTCCAGATGAGCTAGGAACTTGAGATTCGGCAATGTGATAGCTATTGGGCTGCAACCCAAGGAAAAATTCCAAAAAGTTCAAAATTTTCATATTTAGCATCCTCCTTGCCCTATCAAAATATCGGACTCAAATTTCGTGTTAGGCCCCTCCAAATGAACTAGGAAGTTAAAATTAGGCAATCTGATAGAAATTGGGCTTTAAGCCAAGGAAAAATTCCAAAACATTCCAATTTCTCATATTTACCCCTGCACCACCCATTCAAAATCCTCTGCCCCCCTAGCACCAAACAAAGTGGCGGACGCTGTGATGCAGTACACTACAATATTAATGGCAAAAATCTAGCTCCTAACCTGTAACAGACGTAGAAATTGCAAGAAGTTCAAATATTTAACCTTTTACCCACTCAAAAATTCGAAATATTAAGCAAAATTTAATGAGGGTGCAGACTTTCGTTTCGAGCTATCTTGCGACTCAACGGTAATCGCTATCAATAAACGGATTGCACTTTCGGTTCCTAAAATGATGGGATCTACTGCTTTGGTCCTATGACTTTTTGTCGTATCTCCACTCCTTCTACCTTAGATTGAGCTTCATTTTCCCAGTTTTGGTCAATTTTGTTAAATTTACATCAGTTGTTATACTGATTCACACATTCATAAGACAGGTAGATGAACGAAATTCAGCACGCTCCTTGACAACGGTATTGGCCATATGTAGACCGACTTTCGTTATTCCAGCTGCCTTGCAAGTATGGGAATACGGAAAGTATATGTGGAAAAACTATTGAAATTTCAGCCTAATTGATGATTCTTAAGCAATTTATGTTGTAGCCGGTTGAGATACGGCAAAACCTCAAATAACGGAAATTATAGATCGTTTCATCATCAACCTGTCTGCCAAGTTTCAAAATTATTTTTCAACTTGTGAAAAGTGGACAAAATTTGACATGGATCAAAACGTTCACCTCTTTCTATGGTATAAATATGCGGGATACGAGAAAGCGTCTAAGACAGTAATGTAGATGACTAAGAGGGTCGTCTGACGCCGCAATCCGTACCTCGATACGACTTACCGTATCCCCGCAATAAATTTCCAAATGAAAGTTTGCACTATTTAGCGTGCACATTGCCTGGCCCTATCTTATATACATAGAGCCACAAGACTGACTGACTGACATTAATGTTTGCCCACTTCCAGGTGAGCTAGGAACTTGAAATTCGGCAGTGTGATAGCTATTAGGCTGCAACCCAAGGAAAAATTCTAAATAGGTCAAATTTTTCATACTTAACCAGCCCCCCGCCCAACCGAACTATCGGACTCAAATTTCGTGTTAGACCCTTCCAGATGAACTAGGAACTTGAAATTCGGCAGTTGGATAGCTATTAGGCTGTAACCCAAGGAGAAATTCTAAATAGGTCAAATTTTTCATATTTAGCCCCCAACAAAATATCGGACTCAACCTTCGGGTGAGTTAGACCCTACCAGATGAGCTATAAACGTGAAATTCCGCTCTCGCATAGCTATTTAAAATAACCGACATTATATGTTGTTTCCTTCTCAATACGCCTGCCCGTTGAGATACGGCAAAACCTCAAATAACCGAAATTATAGGTCGTTTCATCGTCAAACTGTCTGCCAAGTTTCAAGACTGTAGCTGTCACATAAGTTCAAAAAATAATTTTTCAAACTGTGAAAAGCGGACAAACTTTTACATTGATCGAAACATTCACTTCCTTCTATGGTATAAATAGGCGAGATACGACAAAATGCCTTAAGATAAAAATTCGGGCGACTAAAAGTGCCGTCGTCAGATGGCCCAATCTCCATCCCGACATGACGTACCGTTAAGCCGCAGTTTACACAAGGTCGAAAAGTTTACTTCTATCTTTGCAATAAATCATCAATATACTGTACGAGAAAATATTGTATGAGCAAATATGTTCGCGAAAATAAGGTCGTATGGTGCCGCAATCCCCTTTTCAAAACGACGTACTGGTGCATCACAGGCGTTTTCCAAATGACCACTTCAAATGTAGAGGAAATGGGGCTTTGGGGGCGGAGCCCCCAACGAACGAAAGCGAGTTACAAATATACAAATACATAGTTCCAACACCATCCTTATAGAATATGTACACTCAAATACACAAACAAAAAAACAAAAAGCAACAAAAAATAGGATGTCTGAGAAGAATCCTTTCTTTGAAAATTCTCTTCTTTGAAATGTTGGTGGCAAGATTCCAAGTGTTGTCTCATCAGCCAGTGGTTACTCACTATTTATGAATATCCTCACATTTCAAGAATGCATAAAATGAAATATGTTGCTGCTGGCAAATTTTGTTTGCATTAAAGTGTTCATGGAATGCTCCAGCAGTACCAGTATAAATGGTCGGGACAAATATCTCAGGTTCTGTATGGAAATCAACATCTACATCATCTGATGGCCAGGCAGGCATCAATTTTTGGTAATGAGACGAAGTCTCTCATAGTGCATTGACACTGCCGGTGCCTACAAGTAGCCTACGCAGTGGCCTGTACGGTATGCACTAACCATGCGTCTTGGTGGTTGTGCTGTTGACCAACTGATGAGCCCAACTTAGCACATTGGGGCGAAATGCTGCCAACCAGGAATGAGTTAGCTGAAAAATTTTTAATGTCCAATAACAGACCATTTATATTGGTATTATAAATTTACTCATTCGTGACAAATATTTCAGGTTCCCTATGGGAAGCTCCAGCAGATCGAAGAAATAACCAGATATACTGCATTCTAGTCGAGAAGTAGTACAAAAACTAGGTAAAAGATTGTATAAGCTATTCAATCCCAGATATTGAGAGTGATCATAATTTGGTCTTTGGGCAGTGTGCTCATCAATTTAAGAAGCTGTGGCGAAGGAAAGGAAAATAAATGGAACATTTGTCAATTGAAGTCTGAGGAGAAAATAAAGAGAGTTTAAAGCAGAGACAATGGAGTTTACCATATCAAAACATCTAGGAAAGCAACATGAAGAGCTTTTAAGAGTCCCCTTGAAGCCACAGTGAAAAATGTTAGGTAAGCAAATCCCAGCCAAAGATGAAATGGATTACAAAAGATATCATTGTACTAATAGAACAAAGAAGACATCTGCAAAACACACACACAGAAGAGGGACAAAAAATGTACAAACAGATTAGGAACAAAATTAACAGGACATCAAAGCAAGCATTTCTGCAAGATTGAGGCAAGGAAGTTGAACATGTAGTAACTGAAAGGGCTGAACCTTCTCTGAAGAACTTGTTTAGTAATAAGAGGATTGCTGGCCTTCTAACCCCAACTTGGCAGGTTCGATCCTGGCTCAGTCCGGTGGTATTTGAAGGTGCTCAAATACAACAGCCCCATGTTGGTAGATTTACTGGCATGTAAAAGAACTCCTGCGGGACTAAATTCCGGCACCTCGGCGTCTCCGAAGACCTTAAAAAGTAGTTAGTGGGACGTAAAGCAAATAACATTAATTATTAATAAGAGGATCAAGAACTACTCAATCCAGACAGAAGATGGACAACTCTTACATGAGCAAGAA
Organism: Anabrus simplex; assembly: GCF_040414725.1. NCBI lineage: Eukaryota > Metazoa > Arthropoda > Insecta > Orthoptera > Tettigoniidae > Anabrus > Anabrus simplex. The sequence continues at coordinate 332,402,472 of NC_090267.1, read as the reverse complement.
GATATAGTGGTTAGATCCAGGTAGTACATAAAGAATTTGTAAAAAGGAAATAAAACTGTTGAAGAACTGCTAGAACATATAGAAGAAGTCGATCCTGAGGATATGGGAGATGGGATACTAAGGGATAAATATGACATGGCAGTGAAGAAACTAAAAGGAAAGCCCCCAGAGTGGTCAGTATCCCATCAGAACTTACCTTATCAATTAGAAGTGGAGCTAAGGATGTCATGTATCAAATAGTGAGAAAAATATGATTTTTGCTGAATTCAAGTAGATTTTAAGTGTGTCATAGTTCCATTGCCAAAGAGGGCCTCAGCCAAGAAGTACAGAACTTTTAAAATCTCAGTTTAGTATCGCACGCTTCTAAAATCCTCATAGCCATAATACAGTGTGTCCGCGAATTTACTCCTCAGCGAGCTCGATCTACTAGCGGAAAAAGCTAGGTTGGCAACACTATCATCTGCACATATTCAGTGTTGACCTTTGAGTTAAGTTAATGGGGGAGGGTAGAATATTGGAGTCAACCATTACAGTATTGCTGATGGTGAGTTCCGGTGAATTGATGCTGTATGTTGTGTTCTTGTCTAGTTCGCTTAGTGTGGTGAAAATACTTACTATTGAAGAGAGTGTTTTTAGTGTAAAATGTTTTCCGTGCTGCTGGAAACTTAACAGAAGATTTGAGGCTGTAATTTCGTCTGCATTTTCGTGATTTGAGGTGTCCACATTGTGACACTGTACATGATTTAATTAGCAAATTATGTGCAACAGGTTCAGTTCATAATGCACCACGAACTGGCAGGCCAACAGTTTTAACGGAATGGAAGCTTGAAGACATTTCAGACATCATGTTGGCGGAGTCCAACAAAATTGGTGAGAAAATTATCACGAGGCTAATGTCTGCCATGCAACAGTACAAGGTCATAACCAAAGAATTTGTATTCGTATAAAGCTACTGTTGTTCAACAATTACAGTACAGTGTTACAGGAAAACACTTCCAGCAACTACTGTGATAGTGGTGAGTATAGTCTATTTTATTTACTCTTTTAATTGTAATAATGTTAAATCCCACCTTCCAACATAACGGTAGCCCCTAGCCTATACAGTGCCTGTCCTCGCTGCGGACGACAGTGTGCCAACCTAACGTTTCCTGCTAGTAGATTGAGCTTGCTGTAGAGTGAGTTTGCAGTCAAGGTGCTTTTGACAGAAAACATTTCAGCTTCAGAAAAGGAAGAAGAAACTGTGATGCTATTGTCCCTTTAAGGTTTGGTGGCTGAAAAATGGTTAAGAAAAGGCAGTCAGTTTGAGTCAGATATTCCAAGTACTGAAGAGAGGCAAAATCAGAAACAAAGATAGGAGGGTAATATGGAACTTGTGTATTTAAGAAATTGTGGTGATAAGATGTGGAGACCATCAGTAAGAAGCAACCATCAGACAAGGTGTGAAAAAAATGTTCTCTTGTACCTGTCATTTTGAATGCTTATATTCAAAGAGGATTAGATGAAGCAAGGGAAGCAGTTAATCATACATTGGGCATTAAAGTGCAGGGTCAGGAGAGCAAGGAGGAGTTAATGGAAGTACTTGAAAGAGATGGAGACCCCGCTCAAGACTCAACATATCATGTCAATAAATGAGACCAAAACTAAATTAGCGAGAAGCTGAAACAGCCCACGTGAAGATCTGCCTTTTGGGAGGCGAATAAGTACAAATGGATGAGTTTGTGTATCTTGGTTGTACAGGGTAGAATAACATCTGATGGACACAGTAAGAAGGAAGTACATAGCAAGTTGCGTCCAGCAAGGAAACTAAGTCTTTAACTCAAAGAAGCAGCTCTTCACCTCCATCATTGTCAGCCTCAATCCAAGCAAACATCTGGTTAGGAATTTTGTGTGGAATATGCTGTTATATGGCTGAGAGACTGGGACACTAAACATAACTGAAATGTGGAGATTGGAGGAATGTGAAATCTAGTGTTACAGAAGACTGTTGAGGATACTGTGGGTGGATCGAGTCACAAAACAAAATTGCAGAGAAAGTATGACTACTAAGCATCATGAGACAGGAGGGTCATGTACATACCATTCTAGAGAGCTCATTAAAGAGAAAGAATTATAAGGATTACTTAGATCAAACAGCTGCCATTTGTACACAGAACTGTAAAAGACTTGTCCAAGAAACGAGACACATGGAAAACTACTGCAAACCAATCCTAGGATTGTGAACTGAAGGTACTGAAAAATAAGTATGTTGGGAGAACAGGGATAAATAGTGTTCTATTGTTGTCAAGAATTAGATTGATGCTTTTGACAATCTACACTATGATCTTTGTACAGTACAGTACTGTAGTAGCTGCTGTATGGGATATATGCACATTAACAAAGTATTGGGATTTATTACTAGACAGTGTGAGGTCTTCTGTTTGTGAAACATATATTAGGACAGAGCATGTGCTATGCCCATCTCCTTCCATTGTTGATAACACGTTTTTCAATCTTTTTCTCTCTCTAACCTCATATAATCAGTCTTTCAAGTTTTGTCTAATACTTTATTTTTTGATGTCAGATTTTGTTGAAGTCGCCAAGTCCTTCACGTGTTAGTCCAGGTTCTTCAGGTGCTGGTCGAGGTCCTTCAAGTGCTGGTTCAGTCACCAAGAGAAGAAATCTCAAGGAGTTGCAATCTAGCTCTGAGGTCAAACGAAAACATTTTGTAGATGATGGGATGAAAGTCCGTCGTACCAGTGCCACAGGAAGTTCATAGTCTAAAGCCTCTTGTATCCATAAGTTAGTACAATATGAAGTTCCTGTTGCAAACTGTAGTAGACCCCGAATATATACCTTTGTTCTTAGATTGTAACTTTATATATTATATAGCAAGCTGTATTGCTTTATCAAAATGCATGTGATGTGGTCAGCTAAAATTGGATTCTGTGTCCTAATAAGTGTTTTAACCCCAATGCAACAGGAGCTAAAATCAAAAGCTTTTAAAAGTATCATGTTCCTTTCCTTTTAAAGTAATTTGTAAAGAACACTGTAAAATATTCAGGTTATAGATTGCAGAAGTTTTATATTTAGAATATTTCAATTTTTTTATTATAGAGATTTTAATTATTTTCCATTTAAAAGAAAAATAATACTATTATTTTAAAATAATCCATCTTGTCTGTCTGTATATACCTCTGTTAACACACAAATCTGTTATCCATTGTTAGTTGAATGTTTTATGATGGAAGTATCCTTACCCCATTTCACACTTAACAGTATGATTTCATGATATTGATATAAACTAAAATGTTTCACATTAAGCGCTGTGTTATGATTTCAAATTTTATTTCAATAAAAGTATTTGATTCATTCATATTATTATTCATATATATTATTCATACTATATTCTGGGTCTTTATTTCATACTAATATTTGTACCCATTCTTCAAATGGCAATTTGCAATGGAATATCTTGTTTCTCTGTGAACTTACACGAAGTTACACAACTTGATTCACATGTTTAATATGGCGTGTTAAACTGATATTGTTCTCCAAAAGCATGTGGCAGTAATGTGAAGTATTTACAATAAAAGTGAAGAAAATCAAAACAGAATGAGGACAGTTTAGGTATGTATTTTATAGTACATTTCAGTTCTTTGTCCAAAGTTGTGCAAAACTGCCCCTGCTTTTCAGTTACATACTGTAGTATCATTAAGAATCAGTATTGTTAAGAACTCATTTCTTCACATTTTTAGACCTGATACTTTCTTCTTGTAAGCCCATATTCATAGTGCCTCCATTGTCTGTTGAAAGAATTCGTAATTATAACACTGATTTACAAGGGATAGACCACGCGAGTTGCTTTGCAGTGAGGGGCGCGCAGCTGTGAGCTTGCATCCGGAAAATAATGGGTTCGAACTCCATCCATGGCTTCCCATTTTCACACCAGGCAAATACTGGGGCTGTACCTTAAGGTCACGGCTGCCTCCTTCCCAGTCCTAGGCCTTTCCTATCCTATCGTCGCCATAAGACCTATCTGTGTTAAAGTGACGTAAAGCAAATTTTGTCATTAAAAAAAAAAAAACACCAAGGGGTAGATAACTGACATGATGATTACTGTCTCTAATGCAGTTTTTTATGCTGATTTGAAACCTGAAAACCATTTTGCTCTATGGCATCATGTTTTGAAGATGTTGACAAAGTTTTACTTTTCATGGAAGAGCGTTCATCGAAAAAGCTTTTGTTGTTTTCAATTCTTTTTCATAAAAATCCAAAAAATTTCATTCACTTCTTTTTTATTCTCAATGAAACTGGATATTATGGTGTCCATTAGTTGCATAAATTCACCAGATCTGTTTTGCTACATGTGTAACTATGTAACTGACAAATCCAATATGTGCCATGTAGTGCATTTGCACTAATCTTAGCTAAAGCTGTATACATTAGAACTCCATGTAGCAGTGACTCTTCTGTCTATAAGTTGTTTTCCTTCATACAATGTTAAAAATATGTAAATGGTTGATGTTGTATATCTCAAAAATAGTGGGTAATAGACACAAATCATTTGCATATTTTGAATCAATATGTTTCAGTTGTCTTAGAACACTTGTTGGATACCAAGATATCCACCGATAATTATTTTTTAAATACACTATGTGATCAAAAGTATCCGGACACCCTTAGGTGCATTGTGCTGCCACCTACTGCCAGGTGCTCCGCGGAACTCACAGACTTCGAACGTGGTCAGGTGATTGGGTGTCACTTGTGTCAGAAGTCCGTACGCGACATTTCCACACTTCTAAACATCCCTAGGTCCCTTGTTTCTGATGTGATAGTGAAGTGGAAACGTGAAGGGACACATACAGCATGAAAGCGTACAGGCTGACTTCGTCTGTTGACTGACAGAAACTGCCGACAGTTGAAGAGGGTCATAAAGTGTAATAGGCAGGCATCTATCCAGACCCTCACACAGGAATTCCAAACTGCTTCAGGATCCACTCCAAGTACTATGTCAGTTCGGCGAGAGGTGAGAAAACTTGGATTTCTTGGTCGAGCGGCTGCCCATAAGCCACACATCACGCAGGTCAATGCCAAATGACGCCTCGCTTGGTGTAAGGAGCGTAAACATTGGACGATTGAACAGTGGAAAAACGTTGTGTGGAGTGACGAATCACGGTACACAATGTGGCGATCCGATGGCAGGGTGTGGGTGTGGCGAATGCCCGGTGAACTTCATTTGCCAGTGTGTGTAGTGCCAAAAGTAAAATTTGGAGGCGGTGGTGTAATTGCATGGTCGTGCTTTTCATGGAGGGGACTTGCACCCCTTGTTGTTTTGCGTGGCACTATCATAGCACAGGCCTACATTGATGTTTTAAGCACCTTCTTGCTTCCCACTGTTGAAGAGCACTTTGGAGGATGGCGATCGCATCTTTCAACACGATTGAGCACCTGTTCATAATGCACGGCCGGTGGCGGAGTGGTTACACAACAATAACATCCGTGTCATTGTCTGGCCTGCACAGAGTCCCGACCTGAATCCTATAGAACATCTTTGGGATGTTTTGGAACGCCAACTTCGTGCCAGGCCTTACCGGCCCACATCGCTACCTCTCCTCAGTGCAGCGCTCCATGAAGAATGGGCTGCCATTCCCCAAGCAACCTTCCAGCATCTGATTGAACATATGCCTGCGTGAGTGGAAGCTGTCATCAAGGCTAAGGGTGGGCCAACACCATATTGAATTCCAGCATTACCGATGGAGGGCGCCACGAACTCGTACATCATGTTCAGCCAGGTGTCCAGATACTTTAGATCACATAGTGTATGTATTTTAATTTTTTAAATCAGTGTAATCTGCCTTGTTCATTGCGGAAGTGGCTGCTGCATTTGCTGTTTCTATTATCTCGAAGGAACACACACACATACATACATACATACATACATACATTCATACATCGTTGTTATAGCCTTTCAGCATTCAGTCTGCAAGCCTCTGCGAATTTACTAAACATCACCATAATCCTCTGTTTGCAACTTGTGCTGTGGCCTCATTTAGTTGTATACTTCTTATCTTTTAATCGTTAAACAGTTTAATCATTGTCGTCTTGGTCTCCCTCTACTTCTCTTGCCCTCTATAACAGAGTCCATTATTCTCCTAGGTAACCTATACTCCTCCTTTTGCCTCACATGACCCCATCACCGAAGCCAGTTTATGGGCACAGCTTCATCCATAGAGTTCATTCCTAACTTAGCCTTTATCTCCTCATTCAGAGTACCCTTCTGCGATTGTTCCCACCTGTTTGTACCAGCAATCATTCTCGCTACTTCCATGTCTGTTCCTTCTAACTTATGAATAAGATATCCTGAATCCACCCAGCTTTCGCTCCTGTAAAACAAAGTTGGTCTGAAAACAGACCGATATAAAAATAGTTTCATCCTGGACCTGACTTCCTTCTTACTGAATACTGTTGATCACAACTGCGTGCTCACTGCGTTAACCTTACTGCACCTTGAGTCAGTCTCACTTACATGAAATTATCTACATATTCCAGCTTTGTATCACAAATCTGACATTCAATTCTCTTGGATTTCTTACCTGCTGACATAAACTTAGTCTTGGAAAGGCTATATTCATGCCATACTCATTGCACCTATTTTCAAGTTCCAAGATATTAGACTGCAGGCGTTCGACACAAACTGACGTTAAGACCAAGTCGTCAGCATAGGTCAGACTGCTTACTACATTTCCACCTACCTGAATCCCTCCCTGCCACTTTATACTTTTCAGCAGATCCATGTAAACTATGAACATCAAGGGTGAAAAATTACAGCCGTGTCTAACCCCTGTAAATACCCTGAACCAAGAACTCATTCTACCATGAATTCTCACTGTAACCCAATTGTCAACATAAATGCCTTTGATTGATTTTAATAATCTGCCCTTAGTCTCCCAGTATGGCAAACATCTTTTCCCTCGGTACCCTGTCATGTGCTTTATCTAGATCTACGAAACATAAACACAACCGTCTATTCCTCTCGTAGCATTTTTTGACTACCTAGTGCATGCTGAAAATCTGATCTTGACACCCCCTCTGTGGTATGAAACCACACTGGTTTTCATCCAACTTCCTCTCAACCACTGATCGCACTCTCCCTTCCAAGATGCCAGGGAATGCTTTGCCTGGTATACTGAACCATATCACCAGTTCACATTCCAATTATAGTCATATTATTAATCTGTATATTCAAATTAGAATCATTTTATCAATGAGCATTTTTCAAATATAGCGCTATGTAGAGCCTGAACTCTGTGATTTAAAAGAAGGCCACCCCATAGCGCGAGTTAGAGACCGTGCGATTGCCTGTGAAGACCCCAAACTGGAAGAAACGTTTATTTCAAATTAACTGGTAAACACCCCAGAGATAACGTCATCCAGCCAGCAAGAGAGAGAAAGGAGATCATGCGAGGGTGACAGAGTTTTGAATTTGTCATGCAGAACTAATAGTGCCAACTCCATGTATCCAAATATGAGCACTTCAGGCCTGACAGCAAGTCAGTAGAGCAAGCTGTTTCCACACGAGTGCCAGTTATATCATTCATGGGACAATTAATACATGTCAATTTAATTTATGGAAGACAAATTTTATTATTGTGTTGAGATCCAAGCAAATCTAGTGTGTCTACTCAAATTCAAATGACCGTTGGGGGCCAACCGCCACTACACAAAGATCATCTGGAGAGAGAATGGGGAATTACCACCGGTAACAGAAACCGACCTGTTCTGTAAAGGAGAGGGTGCCGAGTAGCTTAGCCCTTGTGATTGACAGACCAATACACAGTATGTATCATTCGTGAGTAACCTCGAGACCACTTGTATAAATCAGAGTGCCTAGAACCAAGTGAAATATATAGTTGTTGTCAGGATGTAACTAGTTCACCTGAACAGCTGCTGTGAATTGAGTATAAAATAAAAAATTTGAGTCCATGATTTTTAGTGCTGTTTGCGCCAGATATCTGCCTAATGAACTTATCTGTGACCGGTTTCTAACCGTAATAGGCTATACTTGTAATGGGACTAACTTAGCCCTTTTAGACCTGAAAGAAAACTGGGGGTGTGAATTTTTGTTTGTATGTCAAAAACTGACTAAAATGCTCCTCAATACACATATTGATAGTTTATTTTACAAAATAAAAACTAACGTCCGAAAAAAAAGGACCCACACAATTGTGCGTATCAAAATTCAAAACCTCGTATCAGATACGATGCTGTATCTTCAAAATTTACGTTCACTAACCAATGTACACACTTCATTGAATATATTCTGGTATTCAGTAAAGCTTCTAGATTAATATAAATGCAATAAATGAATACTTACTTTTGGCACTACTGCTTCCCGCCATCTCGCCGATCAACTGTGCTTTTTAAACTCGTCTTCCTTCGCCCTGGCGGTCAAGCGCATACTAAAAACAATTGAAATACATGCCACGTGTCCCACACAATCACTGCAGTCCAGTCTAGCACCAAAAAACATCAAATGTGGTCAGGGAAAAATAAAATACGAACCTGCACAATTGTGCGTACACGGTCTGAACGGGTTAGAAGTAGGAGATTAGCAAATTGATCTCGCCTAGGTCACAGTACAATGCGCAGTTGTGTACGATGCAGTAAGGAAGAGTATTTATTTGTAGCAGCCAGTTTCCTGGATGAGCAGAGGTCAAGAGAGAAGCAGACGGCAGCAGTGATGGCGTTCCCAGGAGTTCAATGCCAGCATTCCAGACTTGACGTTCACAGTTCCATCATGGTGTAATGTCACCACGAGCCCCAGCTGGTAGCCGGAGACAATGACGGGAGATATCTGATGAGTTAAACTGCAATTTTTAATCAGTGACACATAATGTAGGCTCGTCTAATGCCCTTTTCTTTTCATTAACCATGTATATATTTCATTATGTAAGTTCTATGCCTTAAGCAGAATCATTTCTCATTGCTTTAATTAATTTAACTTGGGGCTGATGATCCACGCTTGTGTTTTATTAGCTTCATTTAAGAAGGTATGAGGGTAATGTTGGGATAAAAAGGGGACTCTGGGCCAAGGGCTAATGCACAAGATGGCCACCATGCGCAATTCACATCTAGGGCTACTGCGTAAGATGGCCGCCATGCGCAATCTACCTCTAGCCATGCGCTACGTCCTCGGACACCTTCAGAAAATAGGATGTCGTCATCTTATGGAATACTGTCGAAAGAGGCTACTAAAAGTGGTACCTGACTTGAGAGAGCATGGGTTAGTGAACTAGGGGTCTTTAGCTGAGTCTAGGCATGATGTATGCTAAGATGATGTCCGTCTAACCTCCCTTGGCCAACTCTTGTGGGACACTTTATTCCGGTTGTGTTTGCATTGGCGAAATCACGGGGTCTTTAGCTGAGTCTAGACGTGCACTAAGCTGTTGTCTAACATTCTTGACCAACTCTTGTAGGCTTAAAGTCATGAATTGCGTGCATTCTGGAATGATCAATTGAAGCTCTATCAGGTGACACAATATGCCCTAAGAAAGACATGGATGACTTTGTAAATGATACCTTTGATAACTTGACTCTTAATCCTGCCTTACAAAGGCGATTTAGGACTTCCTCTAGATGAGCTAAGTGTTCAAAGGTTTCAGAAGAAATCATGACATCGTCTAGATAATGGTACAGATATTCAAATTTGATGTCGGAAAAGACCCTATCTAACAATCTAGTAAGAACAGCCATGCCCGTGGAGAGCCCGAAAGGCATACAGTTGTATTTATACAAGTTCCAGTCGGTAGTGAAAGCAGTCAGATGTTTCAATTCTTCCACCAGAAGTATCTGGTTATGTGCTTGGTTAAGATCTAAGATGGTAAAGAACTTAGCCTTATGAAACAAAGAAAAACATGAATGCAAATCAGGAAGGAGGACTGACTGTAATACAACCTTATGGTTTAATGCCCTATAATCAATAACTTGCATGAAGCTACCTTGAGGTTTTGGTACAAGAAAAATGGGCGATGAATATGCTGACTTTGAAGGCCGAATGGTACCATCCTTCAACATTTGATCAATAATTTCCTTAAGGGCCTTTATTTAAGGTGGGGATAGCCTATATGGAGGAAACCTTACAGGGATCAAATCCATCACCTTTAATCTTACATTTGATTAAATCTGTAACACCAAGGGTTTCCAAAAATACATCGGGAAATGACTGACATAACTTCCGAATACTATCAGCCTGAACCTCAGGTAGACGTCTAAGGTCTAACGACATCTCACCCTGGGTAGGCAAAATCACAGATGATGATGCAGAGTTACATTTTGAAAGGGAAACCTGGAAATTACTTTCAAATTTGAATGTGCAAGACATGCTCTGAAGATCGAGCACTAGGCCAGAATGTGACATGAAATTGGCCCCTAATATCACAGGGCATGACAAATGTTTGGCAACAAACAACTTAAACTTCCAAGTGAATTTAAAAATGCAAATTTTAGCATTAATAAATCATGCAATTTCTAAAGGTGAAGAATTTGCTGAAACGCATTTAACAGAAGAAAAACTATAGTCAGGAAATTTAAAACAAACTTTCAGTTTAGAATACCAATCTTCAGAAGTACTAGAGCTAACACTTCCAGAATCTAAGAGTGCCATGACTGGATCATTATTTATCTCAATTTTTGAGGAAGGGCACAAATCTTTGGGGTCTCAGAGGCGATTTTGAGACATTCCCTCAGACCTTCAAAACAGGGTCTTTCCTCCTCGGAGAGTTCGGTGCCCGACCTGACCTGGGCTATGCCTCGAGAAGCTGAAGTTGGTGACTCAGCTGGGCGTGCTAGTCACTTTCTATCACCTAAGTGGAGTCAGCACCAGAAGTAGAACAGGAATGTATGCTGCTACGTGAAGAACAGTTTTTAGCAATATGTGAAAATGATCCACACTTAAAACATCTCTTCCTTCCTAGTTCCATTAGATTTTGCAAAAGGACATTTATTTCTAAGATGATGAGCCAACCCAAACGCATAACATTTGCGGGGAAAGAAGGTTCAGCGAGGTGGTGGCCGAAAACTATTATATGATGGTAGAGGCTCCGTAACGACTTGTAAGGTGTCTGCATTCCTAACTCCCTCCACGAACACTGCCATAGCCTCAAGTTCCGAAAAGGTTTGGGGTCAAGAATTGAAACACAAGTACAACCTTTAAGATGGAGAAATCCCTTCAACATTGGTCTGTACAATCTGACTTTCAGAGTAAAGGAGGGTGAACACCCTTGTTTAAAACTTGATATCCTGGATAAAATCTGCTAGATTCTCATCCAACTTTTGGACTCGGAAGTAGAACTTTTGTACCAATGATGACATAGCTCTTGCCGGAATGAAATTAGCTAGGAGATGTGCATGGATGATTTTTATAGAACTTCTGTCCACTATGGCCTTTACAACCTTGTCATAGAGGACACCAACAGAGTATGGGTAGATGATTTGTAAAATTTGGGAATGTGAAAGAGAAAACACAAACGCACGATCCTGAAATTCCACTAGAAACCTTAGAAAAGCAATTACATCATTAGTAGAGTTGATTGAAAACTTTGAAATGCCCTTAAGTGACATGGCTAACGGGTGAGGCAAACTACTGAAACCTGGCAATGTTACCGGAGATGGCGCTGGATGTTGAGGGGGTTCGAAAGTTGTTCAGATGGGGCAGATGTTTGTTGTGAGTCAACAGACTCCCTACTCTCAGAAGACTTATTAGGGTCCTCTTCAACTTGTACATTTACTGGGGGAAGATAGTACCCTTAGCACTAGCAGTTCCAGACAATTCATTGATCTTATCTGACAACTCAGAAATGTGTTCAGCTAGAGTGTTAGCCATACTAACATGATCCTCATTAAGTTTCAGAGACAATAGTCCCTCGCACTATTATAGAAATGGAATAATCTAGCTTGAACATGCTTTAGTTGGTTTGGTGAGGGTTCATCTTCTTCAAAAAAGCTGAGAACAGAGGCAAGATCAGTAATATTGGCAGTGATGGTGGATAGAGCCTCACCAATTTCCTTCTCCCCATACACCAGAACACAGATGGGAAACTCTAAAGACTCTTTAAGTCCAGCTGCATCTATTGCAACTGTGCCACCAGACTGGACCTTTCTAATTAAGAGTTCATGAATTAGTTGTTCCTTGCACAGATACCACGGTGCAAGGACTTCTCTAGAACCAGACATAATGGAGGAAAATTTGACAAAATTTGGAAAAATCCAGAAACAAAAAAATGTTTAGAGTTCGATTTCAAATTCTATGAAAAGCCATCAAAATGGGCTTTGTTCAGACCCATTCAACCACTCTGCTACCACGTGTTACCGTGTTTTGATGGTTGGCAGAGGTGTAAGAAGGTGCCAGGGTGAATGGGAGGACAGAGAAAAGATCAAAGCATAATTTAAAAACACTAAATTTGAAATTGTATTTCTTTCCTTTTTCTTCTGACTTCTAAACTTTAATAAACAACAACAACAATACAGGAGCTCGTCGGCTCAAATGACTGGAATGATCAAAGTTCAGGTACACAACAAGTAGTAGGATGAGCCTGTAGCTCCGAAGTTACATTATTCGAAAGAGCACCATTGCTCCATTCAATGAATACTCTAGGAGACTGCTCTCCAAAACTTATTACAATCTAGCCTCTCCAAGGCACAATTTTCTAATCCAAATTTTACAATTAGATCATTACAAAATAGTTTTACTGTCTTACCCACTTGACAGTCTGATTTACACTTAACTGTGAATAGTTAACATTTAACAGGGGCAATAAGTATCCATTCTACATGGCCTTAGTGATCAAAAGAAAAGGTTTAAGAAATCGGCCGTAAGCAAAATGCTAGAAGGCGAATACTTGCACTCCTTTTAAAATATACCTTTAAACACTTAATATCCTATGTGGCCTTGTGGCCCTAAGTCACAGAGGGTGACTAGATGGAGAACAATATTAAGTTCCAAAAGAATAGATAACGTTTAAAGTTTTACAAAATCATAGTCGCTCCAAATACCAAGTTGAATGGGAATGAAAAGAGGGTGAACACTTTTTATTCCCTAAATTGGAATAGTCATTAGACTTGCTTAAAACTTTATATTAAACTTTAGAATTTTACATTAAGAATGAATTTTGAAATCTTCCCCTCAAGTCAGCCTTTTGAAACTATCACATAATATGTCTGCCATTACTGTGACTTGGTGGGTTCCAACGGCGGGCAAGATTTTCCCCTGCCTCCACTATGTACGCACTCTAAACCTCTTGACTGGAGTGAAGGAAAAGACAACATGGCCCAGAAGTTCCCAGGTTTATAGCAGAGGGGAAGGTTCCAGAATTCTCTAGGCCGAAGGCCTGTACACACCCTCAATTTTGATTGGTGAATTCAATAAACATCCAAAATTTCTGATTGGCTAATAATTACATGAAGAAGGGAGAGATAGAAGTGCTAGTAACCTTAGAACACAAAAAGCAATGTACAAACACTTAAGTTTAGAAAACTGATAAATAAGAAAATTCTTTTGAAAATTAATTGTTCATCGTCTCACCAAAGGGGGGCACATAAGTCGACAGTAGAGACATCTGAAGATAAAGTTTGAAACTTATTCTGATATACAGTTCAAGGTTCACATTACAGGTGGCCTTCTAAAAACGCTTAGTTTGATTGTACGGAGCAGGTGTCCCTCTGGTACAGTCACCATTGACGACTAGTGTATGGAAGAACAGCGACTTGTCATTTTGTCACTTGCTGAAGCACATTACAAACGTGCACACACTATAGCCATACAAACACTTGTCAACTTTCTGAAATTTAAGTTTGGATAACTGTGAAATGTACACTACTATACTTACTAGATGTCCTAATGCTACCGTACTACAAAATATTAGTACAGTGTGGTACCATAAGGCAGTTTCTTAATCTATAAAATACTTTTTTACTGAGGTGTATGTCTCAGTCAGTCTTAACTAAAATGTAGGATGGTTAATAATGCACTGGCACTTGAATGAATTAATCTAAACATGAGCATTCAGAAATCGAAGGTATTGTTTGTAGGGCATTTATTGGTTCCATGCAGAATGTCCTTCATTGTCAACAGAACTGATTAAATCCAAGGTAATAGCTTGTTGCTCCACTGGAGATGGTTTGGTCATTGTACTATTTTTTGTCGATCTTTTCTTCTTGGTTGAGATGAGTCCCATTTGAGGTTCAAGTTTTCTTTTCTGAGATGTTTCTGATTGCATGGCATTTTAAAACTTTGAACTGTTGCTAATGTAAGCTGAATTGGTAACAATAACTTCCCTAAAACATCTGCTTCTTCAATGGTTTCTAAAATTTTGCACCAATTCATTGATTTCATTTATCTGATAATAATAAGTTCAGTTTCTTGTTATCTAACTGCCTGTGTTGATGATTGGGTTCTGAAATACTGGTACTTTGAAAGGCATCTGTAGAGATTTGTTTCATTAATGTTTCTTTTTCAACAAATTCTCTTTTTCAGAACATATTTGAAGGTCAGTGGGAGGAATTAGGACAAGAATTGTGTCTGTGTATTCACCATGTGAGGGTGCAGATGAGGATGAAGTTGACAAGTTTTATGAAGCATTGAGTGACATTGTGGTCAGGGTCAACAGCAAGGATAGAATAGTGCTAATGGGCGATTTCAATGTGAGAGTTGGGAATAGAACTGAAGGATACGAAAGGGTGATTGGTAAATGTGGGGAAGATATGGAAGCTAATGGGAATGGGAAGCGTTTGCTGGACTTCTGTGCTAGTATGGGTTTAGCTGTTACGAATACATTCTTCAAGCATAAGGCTATTCACCGCTACACATGGGAGGCTAGGGGTACCAGATCCATAATAGACTATATCTTAACCGACTTTGAATTCAGGAAATCTTTTAGGAATGTACGAGTTTTTCGGGGATTTTTCGATGATACAGACCACTATCTGATCTGTAGTGAACTAAGTATCTCTAGGCCTAGGGTAGAGAAAGTGAAATCTGTCTGCAAACGAATAAGGGTAGAAAATCTCCAGGACGAGGAAATTAGACAGAAGTACATGGATATGATTAGCGAGAAGTTTCGAACAGTAGACAGTAAGCAGGTTCAGGATATAGAAAGTGAATGGGTGGCATACAGGGATGCTGTAGTAGAAACAGCAAAGGAATGCCTAGGAACAACTGTGTGTAAAGATGGGAAAAGGCGAACATCTTGGTGGAATGATGAAGTGAGAGCAGCTTGTAAACGTAAAAAGAAGGCTTATCAGAAATGGCTCCAAACAAGGGCCGAGGCAGACAGGGATTTGTATGTAGATGAAAGAAACAGAGCGAAACAAATAGTTGATGAATCCAAAAAGAAGTCATGGGAAGATTTTGGTAATAACCTGGAAAGGCTAGGTGAAGCAGCAGGGAAACCTTTCTGGACAGTAACAAAGAATCTTAGGAAGGGAGGGAAAAAGGAAATGAACAGTGTTTTGAGTAATTCAGGTGAACTCATAATAGATCCCAGGGAATCACTGGAGAGGTGGAGGGAATATTTTGAACATCTTCTCAATGTAAAAGGAAATCATCATGGTGGTGTTGCAAACAGCCAAGCTCATGGGGAGGAGGAAAATGATGTTGGTGAAATTATGCTTGAGGAAGTGGAAAGGATAGTAAATAAACTACATTGTCATAAGGCAGCAGGAATAGATGAAATTAGACCTGAAATGGTGAAGTATAGTGGGAAGGCAGGGATGAAATGGCTTCATAGAGTAGTCAAATTAGCGTGGAGTGTTGGTAAGGTACCTTCAGATTGGACAAAATCAGTAATTGCACCTATCTATAAGCAAGGGAACAGGAAGGATTGCAATAACTATCGAGGTATTTCATTGATTAGTATACCAGGCAAAGTATTCACTGGCATCTTGGAAGGGAGGGTGCGATCAGTCGTTGAGAGGAAGTTGGATGAAAACCAGTGTGGTTTCAGACCACAGAGAGGCTGTCAGGATCAGATTTTCAGTATGCGCCAGGTAATTGAAAAATGCTACGAGAGGAATAGGCATTTGTGTTTATGTTTCGTAGATCTAGAGAAAGCATATGACAGGGTACCGAGGGAAAAGATGTTCGCTATACTGGGGGACTATGGAATTAAAGGTAGATTATTAAAATCAATCAAAGGCATTTATGTTGACAATTGGGCTTCAGTGAGAATTGATGGTAGAATGAGTTATTGGTTCAGGGTACTTACAGGAGTTAGACGAGGCTGTAATCTTTCACCTTTGCTGTTTGTAGTTTACATGGATCATATGCTGAAAGGTTTAAAATGGCAGGGAGGGATTCAGTTAGGTGGAAATGTAGTAAATAGTTTGGCCTATGCTGACGACTTGGTCTTAATGGCAGACTGTGCCGAAAGCCTGCAGTCTAACATCTTGGAACTTGAAAATAGGTGCAATGAGTATGGTATGAAAATTAGCCTCCCGAAGACTAAATTGATGTCAGTAGGTAAGAAATTCAACAGAATTGAATGTCAGATCGGTGATACAAAGCTAGAACAGGTCGATCATTTCAAGTATTTAGGTTGTGTTTTTTCCCAGGATGGTAATATAGTAAGCGAGATTGAATCAAGGTGTAGTAAAGCTAATGCAGTGAGCTCGCAGTTGCGATCAGCAGTATTCTGTAAGAAGGAAGTCAGCTCCCAGACGAAACTATCTTTACATCGGTCTGTTTTCAGACCAACTTTGCTTTACGGGAGCGAAAGCTGGGTGGACTCAGGATATCTTATTCATAAGTTAGAAGTAACAGACATGAAAGTAGCAAGAATGATTGCTGGTACAAACAGGTGGGAACAATGGCAGGAGGGCACTCGGAATGATGAGATAAAGGCTAATTTAGGAATGAACTCGATGGATGAAGCTGTACGCATAAACCGGCTTCGGTGGTGGGGTCATGTGAGGCGAATGGAGGAGGATAGGTTACCTAGGAGAATAATGGACTCTGTTATGGAGGGTAAGAGAAGTAGAGGGAGACCAAGATGACGATGGTTAGACTCTGTTTCTAACGATTTAAAGATAAGAGGTATAGAACTAAATGAGGCCACAACACTAGTTGCAAATCGAGGATTGTGGCGACGTTTAGTAAATTCTCAGAGGCTTGCAGACTGAACGCTGAAAGGCATAACAGTCTATAATGATAATGTATGTATGTATGTATTTGAAGGTGATCTTGGCATTCTTTAGGCATTCTGAAATAATCTGGCATACAAGATGAATGTGTTTGCACATGTTGAATCATATGGCAGAATCGATGCACGTGCAAGAGTAGCTGTGAATACATGACTTGCAGTTATTACATATTAACTGGCAATCACAGTTTTGTTTCAGGGGGACAACTGTGTATACAGTATATCAGAACAGGATGTTGATGGAATAGTCCATATGTTGCCTTCCTGTATAACTAAAT
This sequence comes from Anabrus simplex, assembly GCF_040414725.1. Lineage (NCBI taxonomy): Eukaryota > Metazoa > Arthropoda > Insecta > Orthoptera > Tettigoniidae > Anabrus > Anabrus simplex. The sequence goes on along the minus strand of NC_090267.1, from coordinate 332,385,023 downwards.
CTTTTCTTAATGTCAGACTAGTTTTGTGTCTTTACCTAAGGTCCCTCAGCTTACTTGTCACTGTACCTTTATGCATAGTGATGACCCTGTCAAACATCTTATCTGTGAGGAATCTCATTATTGCACAGATGGATTTGTCCAGGTGCTTTATTTTCTTGCAAGTATATATGTTTTGTGCATTTATGCAGGTTCTCAATGTGCTTATTTGTGTTCAAACCACAGTGCATCCAATAGCTATATGCCCACTGTCTGGCTGTAAGGAACATACTTTTCTATAAAAAAAAAATTACCAAAATCATGGATGTCAGGGTATCATCAATTAATTTCTGAACAGCTGGTTCAAAGAGAGTACTGAATGTATTCACATTTCACTCTTGCATAAGTGATCTTATAATTTTGTATACTTCTGCTTGTTTGTCACTAGATTTGATTTTGCCAAGGTTCTTATGCTATGCCCGGTCTAGGTGCCAGGAGCAATACAACCTTTGATTTGGTTCCCCCATAACTTCAATCCAAGCATTAGAAAATGAATCTGCCATATCTGACATAAAAATCTTTGGAGACAAATTGCCAAGCTGGTCTTTGATTTTTGAAAATACAGTAGATAGACTTCTTTATCAGTTCTGTTTGTAAATAAAAATGAACATGGGAAACCCTGATGCATATCATCAATAATTATAAGAGTTACCAACTCAAAATCATATGCGTTGAGTCCATGGGTACCATCAATGCATGCAGCATCCCCTCCATATTTCTCTACCATTAAAGCTTGTGTATCATTCATTAATACTAACAGAAAGTCATTTTTAGCCAAGAAAGGATATTCTTCATAAACCTTCCCCTGGGTCTTATAAAATAACACAGTTCCCACTTCCCGCTCTCACCTAATTCATCCAGGCATCAACACCCGCTGTATGATTAGAATGCTTCACAGCTTCTAAGCTCAAATTATAAGACTTCTCAATGTTATGCAAGTCTTTTCTTGTGAGGAGATGAATTCTTCACATTCTTCCAGGGTTTTCAGACTGCTTCGAATATCATCTAATATAACACCAAAAGGAATTTCTAATGCTATTTTAGCTTCCAAAGAACCCTTTTCATCCTGAGTTAAAAATAAAAGCTCTAAATCATTTTGATGCCCCAACTGAGTAGGTGAAAACACAGCCTCACACCTGCCTCCTGCAACTAAAGAAACCTTTATTGTCGAAGGGCAGAAACCATCGGTCTTTTTTGGTGCCTTGGCTCTTTAAATGATGGGCACCTGACCCCTTTGATTTAAACTGTCCTGAACGATGACAATATTGTAATATACTGTCCCACTTTTTACAATTTCCTCAGAGCCAAACAGAAAAACATATTTTACAAAGTTTTGCGCTTCACAATTTCTTTTCCATTCCTTAAACTCTTCAAAAGAATTAAATGACTTGCTTTCACTTATCACAGCGACATCATGAATATTGTGGAGATGAAACAATATATCTGACTTCTTAGGATACGTATGTGAACATACACTGCATGTAAAATTCCTGGCACTAGTAACATTAGGGCCACTGGAGTTAATTTCCTTATGTGTACTATTAATGTGTCTATTTAAACTTTGTCTATGCCTGTACAATAAACCATAGTCATTAGGTCATTACACTTGAACATTGTAAAATTACAGTTACCGGGAAAGTTGGCCATGCGGATAGGGGCGCATGGCTGTGAGCTTGCATCTGGGAGATAGGGGGTTCATATCCCACTGTCGGCAGCCCCGAAGATCGTTTTCCGTGGTTTCCCATTTTCACACCAGGCAAATGCTGGGTCTGTACCTTAATTAAGACCACGGCCGCTTCCTTCCAATTCCTAGGCCTTTCCTATCTCATTGTTGCCATAAGACCTTTCTGTGTCGGTGCGATGTTAAGCCACCAGCAAAACGAAAACAAAAATACTTGAAAATATCCACATAAATGTATACACTTATAAAATATTAACACCCATTTATTTACATGTTACCACGCTGGATATTCACCACAACATTCGTTCAAACACGAGCGAGGACAAACAGAAAATCAATCGCCCGATATGAAATCACTTTAAATTAGACACTTTAAATTGTAATACACATTTATATGTTACTACACTAGCTAATACCTCATTCAAACATGAGCGTGGACTAATGGAGAATGAAATCAGAATGAATATAATATTGAATCCGTCACCCAAATTACTTTTATTTTCCTGCGGTGCTACGCGGCGGCAAACTCACCAATGTTTTCCGAAGGGCTTTGATTACTATTTTCCTCCAGCGCTATGCAGTGAAATATGAAACTATTGCTCTCCCGAACAATTACATAAATATTTTCCTACGGCACTACGTGGCGGCAAATTCACAGATTTTTTTTCCACTCTGGGAAATTCAATCATCAACGGAACAAATTTATTTCAAAATTAATGAATTTGGGTTTTCTACTGCCCTTGAATGTCTCTTGCTTGTTATATAATCCTACAGTTCAACTGGCAAAGTCAATGGTTCATTTCCTTCAGGAAAGCAAACTAACAGCATAACATAAAAGAGGTTCAGTGGCTGGATGGAGGCTATGACGTATATGCAGATTCCAGGATGCGCAGCTATAGGCTTGCATTCAGGAGTTCGAATCCCACTGTCGGCAGCCCTGAAGGTGGTTTTGCATGGTTTCCCATTTCCCGTGGTGAATACACTGAGACAATTTTTGTCCTAATTCCTCCAACTTCCAAATCTACCCACACCTTTGGCTCATTTACGTGCCTAACAGAAACTATGTTGAGTGCAATAGCATTCCTGATGAAAAGCCCTACCCTACACTCTGCCCTTTCCTTTTTACACACATCAAGTACACTTTACAATCTCCTATCTCTTCCTCGTTATCTCCCCTTACCCGAATATCACTTAGTACTAGCACATCCAGATGCATCCTCCTTGCTGACTCAGCCAGTTCTACTTTCTTTCTTTCTTTCTTTCTTCCTTCCATAAGCCCCATCAATATTACACACAGTGGAATAAATATAATGCCAGGTTGGTGTGGGATGAGGGAGCTACAGAAAGAAGAGAGGAGTATAAACATGAAAATATAAAAAGACTTGGGCTATTTCCACATCTTGTCTTTTATACAGTATATGTGACATAGTTTCTCTTCTTATCAAAGGACCGGGCGAGTTGGCCGTGCGCGTAGAGGCGCGCGGCTGTGAGCTTGCATCCGGGAGATAGTAGGTTCAAATCCCACTATCGGCAGCCCTGAAGATGGTTTTCCGTGGTTTTCCATTTTCACACCAGGCAAATGCTGGGGCTGTACCTTAATTAAGGCCACGGCCGCTTCCTTCCAACTCCTAGGCCTTTCCCATCCCATCGTCGCCATAAGACCTATCTGTGTCGGTGCGATGTAAAGCCCCTAGCATAATAATCTTATCAAAGGTCATGCTGAAATTAATTAGAATATTTATTCAAAAATCACAATCCATCAGTATAGTAAAACATAATGTATGAAGCTGTGCACAAAATTTGCACAAAATATTCAGGTATTGTTCCACCATTAGCTTTGATTGCTCACAGAGTGGTTAAGGTCACTCAACTGTGACCTTGCATTCGAGAGATAGTGGGTTCGAACCCCAAACCTGAAAATTGTTTTCCATAGTTTCTCATTTTCACATCAGGAAAATGCTGGGCCACTCGTAGCCCTTTCCAATCCCATCATCAAAATTATTATTATTATTATTATTATTATTATTATTATTATTATTATTATTATTATTATTTATTATTATTATTATTATTATTATTATTATTATTATTATTAGTTTTCTGTGGAACAGCAGAGGTGAAAGAAGGTGCCGGGGTGAATGGGTCTAACTACAAAGCCGAGATATGAATTAAAATTTCATTAAAGGTTATATTTTCAAAAATAGCAAAACTTAACAATTTTCACATAGAATTTCAAAATTTAACAAATAACCAACACTCAGGTACAAGACCAGGAAAAGCCAAGATTTAGAGACAATTTAACAAGCTGGGCTTTAAGCCCCAAGTTTTACAATTTCTGAGCTCTCAACTCATAAACACATATTTACCAAAGGGCAAAAATCCCCTAATAACATGGAGCACTTGCTCCCACCTAGCAATGTCAAGCCTCCAGGAGGTACATTTCCAATACTTAAAAGAGCTGACCCACTCTCAATTTTCCAAGCCTATTAAAGGCAATACCAGGCTTTAGACTAAATTGCCATCAAGGCACAACTTGCACAAAAATGAAACAGGGGTATCTTGTACCCAGCCTACTGAGCCTTAGTAGAAAAATAATAGGTTAAGTAAATGGCCCAAAATGTAAAATGAATGGAGGCGTGAATTTGCACTCCTAAATACACATTTTAAAACCTAAAAGGCACTAGGCCGAAGAAACAGGGGCTATTCCCAAACTATGGAGGTGACTCGTATACTGAATAAATTTAACACATTAAGGAAGAGTAGAAAATTGGTTATGAAAACGTAGTCACCTCAAATCAAGATGAAGGGGAGCTCGAGAGGGTAAAGCACTCTCTATCCCGATTTACAGTTAAAGATATATGAAGTTTTTACATAAACTGAGAGAACTTTACATGTTCTATAGAGATAGGTTACATGGTAAAGATTTCGGACTTTCCCCACGGGTTAAACTGCTGAGCTAGCAAGAAATAAAGATGTTAAGCGGCCATTACCTTACTGAAGAACTGCTGCCTGAAGAAAGAGGCGCTTCCCACCTCCTGCTACACGTCCATACACTAAGTTAGATGTTGATGAAGTGGCCGAGAGACAGGAAAATCAGCAGTTTTTATACCCTCGGGGAAGATTCGAGACCTTTCATGAATAATTAAACACACCCACAGGCGTTTATTGGGTATCTTACAGTTACACATCAAAATCAAAGAAGAAAGACACGATTGGTCAAAAATTAATTACAGAAATTCTGGATTGGCTAAGTTCAAAACTGGCGGAAAGAAAAGATTAATAATGCCAACCCACAAATGAAAGAACAAAATTTAGTAATAAGAAAACTTATGAGTACAAAATATCTTCAAGAAAGTTCCCTCACTTCGCACCAGGGTGCATGATCACAGTTCTTAGTCAGTGACATCTATGAGAGAATGTCCAAACTTCTTGATAAATATTAAACAAAAACACGTCAAAATTCACACAGTGACATCTTCAGAGGAAAGGTTTAAGTAGATCCAATTTTAAATTCAGTGTTTCTCCTGTAGAGGAGTACTTTAAGGTGGAAAATTCAAATGTGCGGCATAGAGGTGTACCAGCCGTTATTATTATTATTATTATTATTATTATTATTATTATTATTATTATTATTATTATTATTATTATTATTATTGACCATGTTTGTACTGCTTGGTTCTTGTGATCTGACCAGTAGTTTTTAATTCGTTCTGCTCATAATTTCCCCAATTTGTCTGAAATCTCTTAAGTTTTTCTAGTGTCATTTCTGCTCAAAATTTGAAAGTCTTAAGATGGGTGTTAATTTTATTTTTGATCTCTGCATCCATTATCGTTATCTTGAGTCCAACTACCGTGGGCCTACGTTGCCTATGATTAGTACCTACTGTGTGAGGAACTCCATGGGATCGTACATGTCCCTGTGATTAGTACACCTATGTGAGGAACACTATAGGTTTGCGTTGCCTATAAGTGGCACCGCAGTGTGAGATCTCCACGAAGCTACTACGCTGGTGTAGCAGGATGAGAGGTGAAACTCTAACTGGCTTGCCAGCTGACATGAGTGAAATAAAAGAGCTCTCATGGACCAAACACATGACCCCCTGTGAGTGAGGGGCGCAGACAAAGGATACACCCATGGAATCACCTGGCTACCGTAAGAGGTGACTAAAAGGGGAGACCAAGGAATGATCGAATCAGGACCATGAGACTACTGGTAATTAGTAGCATCATGCGGGGAACACCATGGATCGCCTTTACTTGTGAGTAGTACCACTATGTTACGTAGACAATAGGTTTGTGATTAGTAGCAACAGTGTGTGAAACAGGATGAGTTTTACAGTACCCCTGATTAGTACCATTCCATGCGGAACACCATGGGTTTACGTTGCCTGTAATTAGTACCATTACATGAGAAACACCACGAGTCTGGGCATTGCCTGTGATTTGTACCACTATATGAGCATCACCGTGGGTCCGCATTGCCTATGATGAGTACCCGCTGTGTGAGGAACTCCACGGGATAGTACAAGTCCCTGTGATTAGTACACCTATGTGAGGAACACTATAGGTTTGCATTGCCTGTAAGTGGCACCACAGTGTGGGAAACACCACAGGTCTGCGTTACATGTACGTATTACATTACCTGTGAGTAGTACCACAATGTGTGGAATACTGTGAGTCTACGTTACATGACAAATACCATGGTTCTACTTTACTAGCGATAAGTACCATTATTAGGGGCCGATGATCTGGATTTTGGACCCCTTTAGACAACAAGCATCATTGATTCAGGATTGTGCATTAGAAGCAGTCCCTTGGTTAGTAATACTATTGTTTTACACTAGTTTCTGGGAATGTGGGGCATTGTGGGTCGAATCCACTGATTGTTTTAAATTCATATTCATCCATTCATTTTTCATCATCACATTTTGAATTCTGGTCAGTGGATGATATTGGACTTTTAAATTGCCATTACATTTCATCTCATTTTGTACCATTAGAGGCCAATAACCTAGATGTCCTGTCTTCTTTCCAAGATTTCTCATCACTAGTTGTCATAAAATCCTGCTTCTTGGCATTCACAAGATGTGGAAGAAATACAAGGTTATTTTCTTCTTCATTGTGCTGTTGATTAAGTCAGTCTCTCAATAGACAATTTCATTGGGAAGGATTTTCCAGACTTTCAACCTGGTATATTTTATTTTTATTTATCCAAGTTTTGCGGAGCTGATCAGTTCTCCTTTCATGTTTCATTTGGAAGAGGGTTTCACAAGCATAAGTAGCTTCCAGGAGAGTTACAGTTTTGCAGTGTTGGATCTTAGTCTATGTTGACAGATATTTCTTTTTATACATTTACCAGGTTAGAAATTGGGCTTTTATCATTTTGTTAGTTCTGTTTACACTTTACAAAGGTGAAAAATGAGAGTATCCTCCTAATTCAATACAATAAATATTCTGTCATTAGACGGAGTAAACAAATTCAAACATGTTTCGGCTCGTTTGAGCCATCTTCAGTGAAAGATGAGGGGAGATTTGAAATAATTTACATAATATAAGTTGAAAAAATGCTAAAAAACATAATGAAGGAGCAAATGAAAAAACAAACAAAAGAGAGCCTAGACAGAAACAAAATTAGCACAAATATACAATATTTACATCAATATGCAGAGCAAAAAACAACCCACTGCGACAAAATTCAGTGAAAAGGTGTTAATTTAAAATAATAATTGAAACTAAAAACTGTGTTAACCTAAGAAAACAAAGGAATGAAAAAACAAATGGTGCAGATGGAAATGAACAATAGTAGCACATGGTGAGGTTGTGGACCTCATAATTTACAAAATATTGTTTGGTAACAATAACAAACAGGTTGAAATCAGTGTCAAAAATCATCCTTGTAGAAACCCATCACATTAAATTGGTCAGGAGGGGAGCGGGAGCAAACATTTTGAGAAACCAAGCCTGATGTAACATGCAGGCGAAAAGCCTGTGACAAGGAAAAAACACCAATGAAATTTAAAGCTTTAGAAATAACAGCATTCTCAAAATCTTCTCAATCTAGTGGTCCCTTTCTTGATTATTGTTTCATAATGTTGGCTAGTGTCTTGCCTTATTATAAAGGGTCGGAAGGGCCGCGATATAAAATTGAGAAGCTGTGTTAGGCAGAAGACAAATGCATAGTAAACTGTAAGTGATCTAGCAGAAACCGTCAATGAAGCTCTAATCTGTAATGGAAAAATGAGGTTGTGTTCTGTTTATTCGTGTTTCCTTCTCGTTTACATTGTTGTGTGATGATTTCTCCAAGATATATAAATTGTAGAACTCGGTAGCTTAGCCAGGATCGGCCGTTGGTGCGGGGTTATAGTTACAAAATGATAGAGCACAATTAAGGTGCTTATGTATGTGTGGTGTGCGCATGCAAGACTTGTCATTATAAGGACTCTGATACAAGTGAATTAATATTCAGATTGCAGTACACTACAAAATCTTCCATTAAAATACAGAAGAAGAGCAATACGATAAAGGTCAACAGTTTTACAACGAATGGTATGTTAAGTTCACAATCTAAAATCCAACTTTTGAGGCTTCTTAGGAAATAGATTCAACAGATCTGTTAGTTCTACAATTATGTCTCTGAATGTTTATTTAGCTTATTGTTTATTGCCAGTTTCTGTTTATTTTTCTTTCTGTAAGATTGACTTGTGGGGGGGGGAGAGGTGTAGCCCCCAGTGATCCCCACCTTGGCTACGCCCCTCGTAGAACTATATTAACCCACAAGGATGCGTGTATGGGTAAAAATTACCCAGGAAAAATTAAAATATATATTTCTAATGTTCTCTTCAGGCCTCCTCTCTCGGTACCTTTTGAGTGAACCCTTCCAAATGTCATGACCTTGAATCAACTGTGCGGCTTTGTTAGTTCCGCTTATAGTGTGAGAGAAATATCGACTGGGTAAATTTCACCCTTGTACATGCTCATACATTTCAGAATGCCATTTTTGTTTATTGTTAACTACTTTGTTTCTGCAGATGGACAGTGCAGTAATTATTATTAGACAAGTGTACTCTATAGTACATGTGCATTTTTCAGCAAGTTTATGCAAAATTTTAGTGAATTCCAGGAACAGAAGATGATGACTGAGAAATTGACAATCTCGAAGAAAGTGATCAGGCATGTTCCTAGTATGTTTATTTCTTCTATAGGAATTAATAATTGACAATTGTATCCTATTTCAAATGCTCCAGTCATCTATAAAGTAAACAATCTCAACTCAACTCTGAACCTACATTCTATCAAAATTGCTTGAAAATTCTGTCCTTGGGTCTTACAAAGGAACATTTGGCATAGAGAAGTAAAATACTAACTCCACCAACAAATCTCCGAAGCAGGGTTCAGTGGCTTTCTGGAAAATCTGAAGAAAGAAAAAGTACAGTCCTCAGAAAATGTCAAGCAGGAAGATGCAAAGACCATGGAAGTAAAGTAGTTAGTGGGATGTGAAAACAATAACATTATAAATTATGTCTTTTACAACCATGGACCCACCATTTATTTAGGTCAGTGGCTTTAGAAAATGAACAAAAGTGTATGTTTCGTTCCTTTGCATGCCTGTTATGATTTGTGCAGCCTGCAATTGTGCAACAAACCACACTGAAAAGTTTATACTATTACTGCCTTTTATGTTTTATCACACAAAATAAATACATACAGTTTCTTTTACACCACAGATATGCTACTGTGATGAATTATTAGCTCCTAGCTTCTGTGTGCACACCAATTCTTATTTGAATTACCTCTACTTCGTTCAGGGCAGCTTGAGCATGAGGGTCCCACGTGACGTCACAACTCCGCTTTGCTACTACGCATCTCTCGTATAATACCTTCCTCTTATTCTATGCACCTTGAGGCAATGATTTCTTGTGAATCTTGAAGATTCCTTAACTTACGGACATGAGTGTAGGTCTACTTAATTCTCTTCTACCCACATTCCGTTATTTATGTAACTCAGTCGATACTTTTTGCTTTCATTATAATAAATGGGATATTAATTTTTATATATTTCCAAGCAAGCCAATAGTGTTATTTCATTGTGTATGGTAGAATGTTGTATCCTAATCCAGCATTTACATAACATCAAATATTCCCACCCAACCTTCCGTATGTAACCCCTGCTGACTCTTCAGTGGAGCTGATGTCTCCCATCCACATGTATTTACGAACCTCTGAGCTGTGCTTGCCCTTAAACGTGAAGCCTCTACAACCAATCTCCACCTGATCTCTAAATCTTTACCTACATATGGGTGTAGTATATTGCACATGACTTTCTTTACTTGGTCATCGTGCTTTAAGAAATTTTTTGTTTGTAAAATATTCTATCTTAAACATAAAATAGCATGACATTTCACTAACCCTGTGTGTTGTAACCATATTTGGAATTACACTTTCATAAGTATGTCCTTGGAGTGTAAGATTTCCTAGGCACATTCCACTGCAAAATGTTCTTAGGCTGCTAGACACCATAGAAACTTCCATACCGGAGCTCCATGTAGCAGGGAGTTGAAGTTAATGTACAAAATTTTCGCAGGCAATACTTGATGTGCTCATGATGTTCTAAAGGGCATCAATTTTTGTGGAAGAGACAAAGTCTCTCATAGTGCATAGTGCCCAAATTGGCACATTGGGGCAGAACGCTGGCAACCAAGAATGATTTAGCTGGAAAATGTATATTTTCCAATAATGGACCATTTACATTGCAATTGATGTACTCACTGTATTAATTAAGGCTGAGATAAGTTCTCCGTTGAGAGAAATAAACACGACTGTCTTAGACAAGCCAGTAATTGCACTCAATATGTAGGAAGGAACAGGTGGAATGGAAGAAGTAAGTCCTCTTCGTTCCTGTGCGGAACCTTGCAAGTATACATTTTGATAGAGACCTTTTTACCGCATTCTCTGCATACACCTTCCCTAGCAAGACAAAGGGTTCTTGGGTGTTTGCTGAAAGTCGCAAAAGTAGCAACACAAGGTATTAGCTGCCAATATGTACTTGGGTTCCTCATCTGCTGACACGAAATTTAGTTCTGCTGGTGTAGGCTATGAGTATGGTAAAACATATGATTGTTGCTGAACTAGTTTTTCTGCTCGTGCCTTACTGAAATAATTTTTTAGTGAGAGGTTCAGACTTTAAAGGAGTCTTTGGCATGTAAGGGAATCCTATAAACCCTCTGACAAAAGCATCTCGGATGGAACTCGTTGGCTGAACGGTCGGCGTACTGGCCTTCGGTTCAGAGGGTCCCGGGTTCGATTCCCGGCCGGGTTGGGGATTTTAACCTTAATTGGTTAATTCCAACGGCACGGGGGCTGGGTGTACGTTATAGAAAGAATTGCTTTTGTGGAGAGCAATAATTCCCTGTTTGAACAGTACTGTGTTCAGAGCTCATTGCTATTTTACAGTGGACTTAATTGCACCACACTGTTCCGTACTGAGAACCGAAGGGAAGTAACTCACACCAATGTGAAGTTAAAGGCTTCCTTGTACAAGCAAAAATTGGAGTTACACTCCATTGGTTCTGGGCTACAGATAATCAACTCACCCCAAACTGTTTCTTTTCAAACTTTGGGGGTAAAAATGACTTCAAATAATAATAAGTCTTGGAAGATAATTTAAATTGCTTTTAGAGTAAAAAATAGGTTGGGGGATGGAAACACCCCTTAACTTTAAAATTCATTATCTCCTCAACCGATACCCTTAGAAAAATTATTTTCAGCTTAAAATGTATCAAAAATTATCCTCTAAGCGGGGCTATATATCGTCTCACCACTAACAGTTTCTTTTCAAAAATTTGGTTAAAAATTACGTCAAATGTTAAAGAATGTCTTGGATGATACTTTAAATTACTTCTAGGGTAAAACACAGGCTGGGGATGAAAACACTCCTTAAATTAAAAATTTATTATCTTCTAAGCCGATAGTCCTAGAAAACTATTTTTGATCTTAACACCTTGAGTGCCACGTGAGACCAACGTTGACTCACAGAGCTTAATGCCATTCGGGCCGCGTGAGTCCGCTGTGGACTCACGCGCACTCTCCAAGTCTCCGACCCCGTGGTGCCATACTTTCATCACACTTGACATGTAAACATATGTTAAATGAAAGTAGGTGGCCAGTACGTCATGAATCTATTCTTGGCCTGTTCATTTGTGAGTCTTATGTGACACGACGTAGCCTGTACGTCACTGTAATATATCAACCAAAATAAATAAATTATGACGGCATTATTTTTTGTTTTCAGATCGTGTCATGTGTACAAATAACAAAAGCTTGTACTGTACAGTGTACTCATTGTTCATTGTCTCATATCAGGGTTTGTAGACGAACATAGGACATAAAAATTACATGAACTTTCTAGAAAAAATATTTGTAACTTTGTCTCATTCGCAATCACACTCCAAATTGGTACACTTTTTTGCATATGAATTTAAAGTATAACAAATGAGACTTTCTGAAGAAATATAATTCAAACTGTGTTTCACAATCACACTACAAATTAGTGCACTTTGAAGAAACAGTCCAAACAGAAGAAATTTTCACAGGCTGGTCATTTGAACTTAGACTGTACAGTCTTTCTCATGGCATATTGCCTTCTTGATTCCCGATGGATCTCTTCATAACAGTTACTGCATCTCCGTCTTCCCTGCCGGCTTACATCCTCCAGTCGGTGGGGCAATACCTGCTTCTTTGGTACTTGTGGGGGAGTGTGAAGATCTTTGATACCGGTACCTGTTAACTGTTCAAAAATGTCCTCTTTGAACTGGGTACCAGATATACTCTCATTCCCCAGTTGATTGGAAATATAGATGGCATTTACTGTACGTGTGCTGATCAATATCTATATAGCTTTTTTTCTGTATCATTTTACTTCCCGTCTCAGGGAATTACTATAGCTCTTTTTATGATCTGATAAATCAATGTACGGTTTGCATGTGTTATACTCTATAACACTCCGTGGTTTTTGCACTTCACCATCCCTCCTCTGAATAGTGACCATCTCACCAGTGTGTTTAGTTGTCAAGATTAACACATCTCTTTTATCATGCTCTTGTCTCTCCTCTTGCTAACTTTCTTTTAGCAACATAGGTTGGATTTTACGTACGATTAGATTTAAATGTTCCAAAGATATGAGTTTTATTCTTTAGTAGTTCAAGAGCTAATGAGACAGATGTATACCAGCATGTCAGGAAGGTGAAAACTGTGCTAGAGTACGTGGTGACACATTGGTCTCACGTGGCCTATACAGCCGGAAGGTAGTGTCAGTGGCCGCGTGAGACCAATGTGTCACCACAATTTCAACACAATGTTACAACTACAATTTTGGCCCAAGATGACTAAAAGGTACATTTCTGTAATGAGATGCAATATTTTATACTCTATAGTAAGAAAAAAAGAATGGCCTGGATGGATTTATTTTTTACTGCATATGTGGCACTTAAGGTGTTAAAATTCAACAAGAATTGTCCTCTAACAGGTGATATGTATCTGCTCACCCATAATAGATTTGTTTCAAAGTTTCAGGGTAAAAATAAATTCTAAATTTAAAATATCCCAGATGGTACCTTAAATTACTTTTAGAGTTAAAAAAAAAGTTCTTGGTGAAAAGACCCCTTAACTTAAAAAATCCTTATCTCCACAACCAATAGCCTTAGAAAACTGATTTTCAGCATAAAATGTTTTGTTTTACCTGCTCTACATCTTCACATATTGTTCCTGTCCTTCATCAGTATATTTTCAAAAATATAAGATAGGGGCACCTACAAAATAACTAGTTTGATATGTTTTCTGGATTTATCTATAAGAATATTCTAAAGAGGAAAAATTTGTATATTTGTTTGTAACGGATAAACTCAAAAACTACTGAACCGATTTTAAAAATTACTTCACCTATAGAAAGCTACATTGCCAGTGAGTAACATGGGCTGTATTTTATTTCAAAACAATTTGAGCGGGCTGGGCGATGCGGGCAGATATAAAAATAATAGGCTAATATAGGCGAAATTGAATTTGTCGTACAAGGACGAGACGAAGCTCATTTTAAGCCCCTTGACGCAAAAAACAAAACTCGGTAAGCCCTATGGGCCCGTAAACCCTATTTTAAGGCCCTAAAGCCAACCGTTATGGAGATATTGGAACCACATTACCCCTGCTCTAGGAATCTGATAAAGGAAAGAATGGTCGTAACCATGGCAACGTCAGCTCCAGGATTCTACAGCAGTGAGGTTATGCATGTACGTTTGGGCATAGCTGCCAACCAAAATTGGTACACATGTAACTTACTATCTGGAAAAAATATACTGTTGTGTACGACAGTCATAGAACTCCTTTGGGTGGGGATGGAAAGGGGGTGAAGTATAAAAATAATATGTACAAATGTCATTGTTTGTTTATTTGTTTGTTTGTTTGTTTGTTTGTTTGTTTGTTTGTGTGTGTGTGTGTGTGTGTGTGTGTGTGTGTGTGTGTGTGTGTGTGTGTGTGTGTGTGTGTGTGTGTGTGTGTGTGTGTGTGTGTGTGTGTGTGTGTGTGTGTGTGTGTGTGTGTGTGTGTGTGTGTGTGTGTGTGTGTGTGTGTGTGTGTGTGTGTGTGTGTGTGTGTGTTTTTTGTTTTTTTTTTTACATCTCCTCCTAAACCACTGGAGCGATTTCAACCAAATTTGATACACTTATGACTTAGTGCCGTGTGGGGGTAAGATACCAGTGGCACCCTTATGGGCAGGGGGCGAGGGGGTTAAGGTATAAAAATAATCTAGAATATTGTCGAATCCATAGTTTTCGTGGTCACTGAAATGAATAGTGACTCTCCAAATTTTTTTAAGTTCATGTTCAGCCCCCTTTGGGGTGGAGGTGTGCGGGGAGTGAGATATAAAAATAATAGAAAATAGTGTCAAATCTACAGTTTTCGGGGTCACTGAGATAAATGGTGACAATTCAGATTTTTAATCACTTGGGGGTGGGAAGCGAGGGGGGGACAGTCTCATTGACAGTTGAAATCCTGCACATTGTATTCTGTAGTGCAATGGCTAAGTTATCACTTATTAATTTTTGATAGGATCAAATACTTCCCAGTCAATTCTAGCTTCCATAAGGACAAAGTTTTACTTGAAAATTAAATAATCTACAACTTGAAATCAAACACATCTAAATAATTCTAAAACTACATAATAGATCGTAACATACAATCTGCAAGTCAAAAAAGAATTCTATAAAAATTCACTTCACACATAATTAACTGGTAATACAAATCTTAAAGGTAAAAATTCAGAAACTACCTGCTATCAGCTAGTATGTTATATTATGCAAACTTCAATAGGGGTAAAACTACTCCTACACTTTAACATTTTATATCTCATAACTACTCATCTAAAAGTAGTCACCTGTATCTTAAAATTTATTGC
Organism: Anabrus simplex; assembly: GCF_040414725.1. Classification (NCBI taxonomy): domain Eukaryota; kingdom Metazoa; phylum Arthropoda; class Insecta; order Orthoptera; family Tettigoniidae; genus Anabrus; species Anabrus simplex. The sequence continues at coordinate 332,369,865 of NC_090267.1, read as the reverse complement.
TTAGCCTATCCTAAATCATTATCAAATGTGTGTTCCTCAATCCACCTATTTTTTATCAATTAGGGATTGTCTGTGCTCCGATAAGTAAAATATCATGGTATCATCACACACATATTATTATTATTATTATTATTATTATTATTATTATTATTATTATTATTATTATTATTATTGTACCGGGCGTTACACCCCTACGCCGCAGTTTTAAATCTTGAACCAATAAATTCTCCTCTACAGGAGAAACTCTGAACTTTAAAAACTGGATCAACTCATAAGTTTCTCAGAAGATGTTACTACCGAACATTTTGTGATTATGAAGTCAATACTGTGTGGATTTCAACTTGTTTTGTTTTCCATTGATCAAGAAGTGTGGACATTCTCTTATAGATGTCTGTACTAAAAAACTATGATCATGCACCCTGGTGCGAAGTGAAGAAACTTTCTTGAAGGAATTTTGTATTCATAAGTTTTCTCTTTACTAAATTTCGTTCATTCATTTGTGGGTTGGCAATATTAATCTTTTCTTTCCGCCAGTTTTGAATTGAGCCAATCCAGAATTTCTGTAATTAATTTTTGACCAATCGTATCTTTCTTCTTCTTCTTCTTCGATTTTGATGCGTAACTTTTAGCTAGCCAATAAAAGCCTGTGGGTGTGGCTGTTTTATTCATGAAAGGTTTCGAATTTTCCTCGAGGATATAAAAACTGCTGATTTTCTTGTCTCTCGGCCACATCATCAACAGTTAACTTAGTGTCTGGACATGTAGCAGGAGGCGGGAAGCGCCTCTTTCTTCAGGCAGCAGTCTTCAGTAAGGTAATGGCCGCTTAACATTTTTATTTCTCGCTAGCTCAGCAGTTTAACCCGCGGGGAAGGTCCGAAACCTTTACCATGTAACCTATCTCTTAAACATGTAGAATTCTATAAAAACTTCATATATCTTTAACTGTAAATCGGGGATAGAGAGTGCTTTACCCTCGCGAGCTCCCCGTCATATTGTTTTGAGGTGACTACGTTTTGTAATTGGTTTTCTTCCTTTCTGTAATGTCTTAAATTTTCCTTATACGAGTCACCTCCATAGTTTGGGAATAGCCCCTGTTTCACCGGCCTTGTGCCTCTTAGGTTTTAAGAAGTTTCATTCAGGAGTGCAAGTATACGCTTACATTCATTTTGTATTTTGGGGCCATTTACTTAACCTATTCTTTTTCTGCTAAGGCCCAGTAGATTGGGTACAAGATACCCCCGTTTCAGTGGTGTAATTTGTGCCTTGTTGGCAAGTGAGTGTAAGGTATGGTATGCCTTTAATAGGCTTGGAAAACTGAGAGCGAGTCAGCTCTTTTATGTATTGGAAATGTGCCTCTAGGAGGCTTGACACTGCTAGGTGGGAGCAAGTGCTCCATGTAATTTGGGGATTTCTGCCCTTTGGTAATATGTGTTTGTGTGCTGAGAGCCCAGGAAATGTAAAACTTGGGGCTTGAAGCCTAGCTTGTTATATTGTATCTAAATCTTGGCTTTTCCTGGTCTTGTACCTGAGTGTCAGTTACTTGTTGACTTGTTGTTACTTGTTAAATTTTCAAATTCTATGTGAAAATTGTTAAGTTTTGCTATTTTCGAAAATATAACCTTTAATTAAATTTTAATTCATATCTTGGCTTTGTGGATAGACCCATTCCAGCCCGCACCTTCTTTCGCCCCTGCTTTCCACGGGTATCTCCGTAACAACTATTATTATTATTATTATTATTATTATTATTATTATTATTATTATTATTATTAGTAGTAGTAGTAGTAGTAGTAGTAGTAGTTATCACCTGTACCTAATTTTATCAGTAATATACTACATTAATTTTACATACAGAATTTCTTTCTACAGGTAACCAGCGTAATTGGTATAACTCTAGCATGTGCCTGGTGTAAAAAATATCTTAAGAGCAGTTGACTGTAAGGGAGGGAGTGTGGTTCTCGAATGCAAAGCAGCTTCTATACGCAAGTATAAATAATAACAAGACTCGGGTAAGAGTCCTGTACTCATCGACTTAACCCTCCTGGTTAAGAACACTTGAGGTCCCATTTTAGTCACTTCTTACAATAGGACAGATTTATCGTGGATGATCTCTTCTACCAATCACACACTAGCGCATTCCGTAACCTTGCATTTTGTGTTTCATTTTCTTACCACTCAGCATTTGTCCAACTTTAGCAAGGAGTGTCAGCATTCTCTTGTTCGCTAATTTGCTCAGTAAAGCATATGAGGTTTTTGAAATATGAATAAAATCTCTTCTGCTTATATTTGTCTGCTGACATTCATTTTTCATGCCTCTAAGTTGCTAACACTTCAATGACTGCCATTCCCCCTCCCTTACTCAACTGTAACATCTAGCCAGGCACATTGTATAGCTAACTGTACATCATTATTTACCTTTTAGACTGCCATCTCCCTAGGTTCTTTTTTTATCGTGTTATTACTACACACATGGTAATGTTTGCTCTTCTAAACTTAACTAGATTGCATGGTACCCTTTACGAAGGGAGAGCAGACCTTGGAGGCTTACTCATAACCCAAGCTTGCAAAACTCATGGTATGTCAACGATGAGAGTTTACATGTAGCATTGTAATTAATTTAGTTGAGCTTATTCACAGTTTGTAGGGTATGTAAGCTTGGATGTTTTGACGTTGGAGTCCTTGCAGAGGGTAGTGGAGAACTTGCTACACTTCATTCAGACGGGGCTACAAAGCTCGCAGTGGTGTTATTGGCAGTTTCTACCTTCTTTTATCCTAATAGGCTTACAAACATATAACTACCTTCAAAATGTAACAGTTACGATACTTTACCAACATGTTAAAAAGCTATCCCACACCATCTTGTCTTTCTTATCTGTATCAGTAGATTAAAGTTTCAAATATGTTCTAAACACAATATTTTAGTCTCTGAGCAATGTAAACAATACAGTAGGCTACTAAAAATCTTCTAGGGTTCAAATCTATAACCTCAAAAGTTAAAATAAAAAACTGAGTGTTCCAGTCAGCAAAAACTAAACATAAGTTCAGGCATAAAGGTCAACTCGGAGTTAAGCGCAGCAGGCCACATCATCATCATCATCATCATCATCATCATCATCATCATCATCATCATCATCATCACCAGAGTTTGTTCTGAGCGTTCATAGACAAGTTGCACTATCACTCTTCCCACCTCCACATCAAACTAAACCATCTCCATCTCATTCTCCATGGCCACCTGCACCTCCGACTCTACCTGAACCTACTCCTCAACATCGACCTACCCCACCTCCATCTCTACCTCATCATCTACCTCCACCTCAACCTCGGTCTCAGCCTCCACCTCAATATATACAGCCTCAACCTCTGCCTTTACCTCTACCTCTACCGTGGTTCGATTCTCAGTTGTATTGGAAAATGAAGCATTTTCATTATACCCAAAGCACCATCATAGCATCTGAAAGAAGCCTCGGTAATGTCAAAATAAGCTTTTTTAGCACCCATATGAGGTCCTATAGTGGCTGAAAATCTCAGGATGGTCTAAAAGCAAAAGTAAAGACTGACATTTTACACCACCTACCTCCACCCTATCCCAAGATCACTCAAAAGAAGCTCCATAGTGCCAATAAGATGTCTTTTGGCACTAAAGAAGGGCCCATAATGCCCATGAAAAGATAATGCCTAAGAAAGATTGCATAATTCCCAAATAAGCTGTATAGCACCCAAAACAGGTCCTATAATTAGCAAACAGTGCCCATAGCACCCAAACAAGGTCCAAAAGCACCTATGATTTTGCAAGGTTAGCCGGCATGTCGAACTCAAAGTAGCCATTCGTGAGCCCATAAGTTAGCAACCCATAACAGTAATGTATACTCATTAGCCCTTGAACCAACTCCCAAATCACATAAGAACAATGTATAGCTGCCCTCTTGTTCAGAAGTCCAATCTCAGCTCATAGTCCCTTGTTACCCTCCAGAGTTAGTCCTACATAAGCAATGCATATGTATTAACACTTAGACCAACTCCCAACCCCAAAGAACACTATATAGTCGCCACCTTGTTCAGAAGTCCTAACTTAGCTCCGAGGCCCTGAGGTCGCCCTCCAGATTTGGTCCTATATCAGCACTGCATGCGCAATAGCCCTTAAACCACCTCTCTTATCCCTTAAGAACAATGTACAGAAGCCATCGTGTTCAAAGGTAGTAGATCAGCTCAGAGTTCCTGAGGTCACCCTCCAGATTTAGTCCTATGTGAACAGTGCATACATATTAGCCCATACACCACCTCCTTAGTCCCGTTAAGAACAGTTTATAGTCGCCTACTTCAAAAATAATATCTCAGCTCCGAGACCCTGAGGTCGCCCTGAACCATGCCCTATAAGGACAATTATAGCAGCCAATTGTCTAGCCAGTTTAAGCCTGTAAGGTTAAGCTCGCACTCCCCTGGACATCGAACTTAGGTCTATAAGGTTGGCACCCCTGTGAGGTTGAGCCTAGACTCATATCCAATCCTGTAAGATTAAGCTTGCATTGTTATCTGTAAGCCATTATGATTAGTGATTGCACACATAGCCACGTTATGAGGTGATTTAGCCATTTAGCCATGGAGCCGGACTTGTTAGCAATAAAGCATGAACAGACAGTGGCTGAAATTTAGGTGGCGGCAAGGAGGGCAAGGCGGGGGGGGGGGGGGGGAGCGGTCGCCCCCACTTTATGCGAAAAAGTTAAATTATTATTACATTTCAGCCGCCTAAAATGAGAAATTATAAAAAATACAAGCCCTGTTTGTCTTATCTCGTAATTCTTTTCTTTAAGTTTATAATTATTAAAAATAGTTAGCGAAAATGCGGAAAAATATCATTCGTCGCGGCTAATTGATTCGTACAGTGCCACTGCGGGTAGTGGAGACTCGAGCAGCAGCGTGTAGTATATACTGTGAAAAAGGTTAGCAGGGGCAACAAGGTAGACTATATAATACATACCGTGGAGTGGTTATCACGCTGCCATCTTTGAAGAAAATTGAACTGGCGACCGCCATGTCTTAAATGTACCTCATTAGGCGGAGCGCTGTATAAGCGAGTGCGGAACAGAGCGGGAAAATGAGATATTTTCACACATAATTTGTTTATTAGGTATAACAGTTGGAGATTATTTGAGTTGAAGAAAATATCGAATGAAAAGAGAAACTATATGATGCGTGTAAGTTTTCTTTAAGCAGAGGTTCCTTACAGGATCGCAATGTGTACTGTAACATAGACCTAAAATAGAAGAAACAAAATACCAGTGGCGTATACTGAGGGCTACCAAGGCTATCAGTGAATCCACGGTAGCTAGAAGAGAGACGGTAGGTGTCACGCGCAGCCGGCCAGGAGCGTGTGACGTCAGCGGACCGTGGACTGTCTGCCAGGTGCTGTAACTTACTACAAATCAGTGTGCGGAGCGCCTGGCTTATCTCCCTTATCACAAGTACGTTTACGTTGTAATATAATCTTTTCACACGAAAACCACTAAGATATTGCCTAAAACTATTATTTTTATTATTTTGTTTGTATGCTTTCGTAAATATTGCAGACCTACTTTAAAACACAGAATAGTTTAAAAATCATTTTTAAATGCTTTAATACACTGGAAATGTTAGTATTTACAGTTCCCAATTACTTGAAAGAATTTAACGTAAGTACCCTATACACGTACAGATTAAATAAACCAAAGCTGAGCAATCAAGAAATGAAATGAACCGAAAAAGTCTTAATAAAATATACAAGATTAAATACTGCATATTGTTACTTTTCCTGAAAATAGTAAGTACGTCACTAACATTATTGCTTTTTTATTACTAACAAAAATCTATTATTATTATTATTATTATTATTATTATTATTATTATTATTATTATCATCATTGAATATCCAGTACAATATGGAGCCCTATTTCACAAAAGTATATTAAGGCTGTAGTTTATAATCAAAAAATATTTCAAAACAAAAGATTAAGAGTTAAATTTCTTAATAATAATAATAATAATAATAATAATAATAATAATAATAATAATAATAATAATAAATGTACATAACAAAAATAACATTACTACTCATTTAGGCTTACCTTTCAGGACTTAATTTTGCTCATTTTCTTCGATTTTTCCGTACAGCGTCAGCATACGCATCCGTAGTCCAGCTTTCATTCACTGACCTCTTGAATGTTCTCTCTTTATTCAGTACTTTCATTCTTTGATTCTAATAAATGAACGAGTTCTCACAAAACACGTAACAGCGAAGTCGTCGACTTCACTATACTGAGGTATGATGATATTTATCAGTTCCTTCATCAGTTTTGGGCACTTCCTTAGACCATTTCCGTGGAACCTTTGAAAATCTTTTTCTAGTTCGCAAACAGTGTCGAACCACTAGGGAGATGGATTCATTAGGCCTCCTCTGGACATCGCCGAAATCCAGTCAGAGTTCCTAATATTAATGCATTTTCCAGCTTTTCCTCCGTAGATGAAGCTAGTGGTGATTCCTTTTTCTCGTAACACGGTATGCAATATAATCCGCCAACATTTTCAATAAGTCCTTATTTTCATTATGTAAGCAATCTTCGAGATTGTGCTGCTCAGTAAACTGATCTATTAACGAGTCAACTGTACAATTAAAGTCTTCATACTCTGAATCATAAATTTACAAGTTAGTTTCGACTGCTTCTATGGTGTCATTAGTAACAGCACAGTCTACTCGATCGAGGACATCTCCAGTTAATGTTTCACACTCTTCTCTGTTACAGTTTGCAGTTTTAATTATGTCATATGAACTTGTGCTCAGTAATAGGGACTGCTTGAGTGAAATAACTGACACCAAAGATATTATAGACTGATATTAGCGCGCCAAACAATGCGTAGTGTAATGAGAGGGACGGGCCAGTGACGTCACGACCACGGCAGTCCACTGCGCATCCGTCTCGTGACACCTACCGTCTCTCTTCTAGCTACCGTGAGTGAACCCAAATCTCAGTTGAGAATGATAGAAGTCTAAATCACATTATAATGTAAGCATCTGAAACATTGATCCATTTACAAAACTTGAAAGCAGTGAGGAAAAACGTCGCACATATTTCTGAGAGCAAGGCATCGGAGACTGATATTGCAGTCCAGGCTCTGCGCCCCTCTCCTCTTGACTCCCCATACGCGGTTTGCTGCTGTATATCGGACGGGAGTGGGGACCGGGGGGATAGGTGTGCTAGGCTTCGGTCCGTCAGATCACCACTCCTATCAACGATGTGTACTCATCGTATATACTTCCTCACCTCATACTTCTGACTTAATGATATAGATACAGTATAAGTGAGTGTGGGAATTCCTCACTCCCGTTTACTTCTACATCCTTGTAGGAAGAGACTGCAGGGCTGCCGTTAAAGGAGCAATATAGTTTTATTTTTATGGGTAGATCTGCTAAAATGAAATGCCATCTTTCAGGTTTAGTGTTTTCTTTTGTTGGTTGGAATCGAACCCGTGATCATGGGTCGGACACCACCACTGATCTCCCTAGGAAGCTACTTACCAGTGAACGATGGGTACGACTGCTAAATAATAATAATAATAATAATAATAATAATAATAATAATAATAATAATAATAATGGGGCATGGCATCTATATAGGTTTGGTGTTGACCTAATGGGGATAAAATGAGTGGCGAAGACGTCATAAACACCCCGTCCCAAAGCCAGGGGAATTTACAGTATGAGGGGGTTGATTCTGGAAACCGAACCGGGGCCATCGGACCAAAGGCAAACGTTCTATCCGTTTAGCCACAAAGTCGGATTTTCATTTGCTAAACCTTAGGCTACCATCTCCACAGATCAGGGGTTGAGCTTTGGCAGCAGCAGAAGCCGGGGCAGTAGCCTGTAAAGCAGCCTTTACAAGACAGCAGGCTTCTCCGTTGGCTACTGGCTGCAGCTCAAAACGCTGAAGGCCTGACATTCACAAAACCAACCATCGAAAAGAGGTAACCTAAGTCTAGTGGTAGCCCATGTCTTAATCTCACCATACGACTGCAAAATACGTAACAATTTGATTTTTCTTGAAGCGATATATTGTTGAAAATGATTAAATCAATAATTGTTTTATCACAAAGATATGGAGTTATCCAGAGATCTGCAATTTATGAACATGCAGAAGAGTGTAGGCCTACGGTACAAGATTACGAATGATGATGCGTATCTAAACAGCCAACAAAATTGAACACACTTTAATGAATTATCATACATTTCAAAGGCAACCTTTCTACGTAACATTTTTATAACATAGACTGGAAATAAAATTTACACTAAACAAATTTAATTTATTATTGATCTATTTATAGTTACATTTCTCGATTCGAAACAGCTCCCTCATTCACATGAACCGATACGTATTTTCTAGCTCTGATTCACTGCCTATGAATATTTTGTACATCTGCCATATGGTTACCCCTTTCAGCTCTTGCATAATAACTCTGTACCTACCTGTGGAGCAGTCTAGTTTAAAATGCTGCTTTAAGATAAGTTTTGTCTTGCTAGCGTAATGGGTTTCCTCACTGAACTCTGTAGTAGTAAATAAATTATCGTTATTGTAAAGCAACTGCTCTACAACCGACGAGAGAACTTCAGTCTTTAACGTAAGGTGTATGTTACATCTTCACGATGTGACCTTTTTCTGAACACATTTTCAGCCACGTGAGAATTTCACAACAGCCTGAGCTGGATAAAGAGACTGTATTTTGCATCTTTCTAGGCAATAAGTTATTTCTTCTCTCCGGAATGCTGAGCAAGCATAACCTTCAGAGAGTCGTAGCATTTAATTTTCTTTCTCACCTCACGGATGACATTTCCTGTTATGAAATCAACAACATTTTCAGAGTAGGTACTTGGTGAGTGGCTCGAAATTTGTAGCACAGCAATCATGATCAGTAGAGGTGCTGTAATCGAAAGAAATCATGCTACATAGATAAGAGTAGCATCACTTCGTCAATCTGTCCCAGTAAACACTTCCAGTATGCTGATCTGAATTGCTCTGTATGAGGATTGTTTCAGTTTCTTCCCCTATTACGTACAGTGGCTCAAAAAAGTATTGGTCTGCCCATAGCCGTGGTTTGAACGGAACTGTATGGTACAAATAATGGCGAATATAATGGAATTATACATATCCATATATGTAAGACAGTCAAGTACATCAGTAGGTTGAATATAGAGCCCAGAAGATTCACGCTGTTTGCAAACGGACCAGTAATACAACGGCGTGCGTCATTACACGCCAAACAAGTATTGGTCTAGTACCGGTACACAATATCATCGTGACATCGTGCTGTCTGCCGCATCTGGCTCATTGTGTCCGTTCTGATACGTCGGAAGGTAATATTCAGCACTGTTTCCATGTTCAGCTAGCAATGGGAAGGAAAATGAAAGAAACAACCGTGGAAGAAAAAAAGAGGATTGTAGTGCGACTATTTCCAAGGTAAATCTTTCAAGGGCATAAGTGAAGTTATTGGAAGAGCTGTTATAACTGTTAAAAATAATGTGTACAGGTACAAACAAACAAAGACAATAGAACATAGACAACGAAAGGGCCGTCCCTCAAAGTTATCAGTACAAGAAAAAAAGGCAAATTGTGCGTAAAGTGGCCCAAAATCCTCAGCTAAGTGCGCCGAAGATAGCAGCTGCGTTACAACAAGTGCAAGTGTCATCTGAAACTATCCAAAATGTGCTACGCGAAAGAGGATATGCGATGAGGAACAGCCTGTAGAAAGCCGTATATCAGTGAGGCTAACGTGAAGAAGAGACTTACATACGCTAAAGAGCAAAGAAATAACAGCTATGACGATTGGAAGACAGTCGTTTTTACTGAAGGGAGTAAATTTACTCTCTTCAGGTCAGACAGACGAGTGACTGTGTGGAGGAAGACGAATTCTGAACTTGAAGAGTAGAACCTGACAGCTACTGTGAAAAATGGAGGTGGTTCCCTGATGGTGTGAGGTTGCATGAGTGCGAATGGTGTAGATGAATTAGCCTTTATTGACGGGACTGTGGATTACAAAGTATACATTGACATCCTCGAAACACATCTTCCGTCAATTGTACAAAAAATGGGACTCTCGGCAAAGTATGCGTTTATGCAAGATAACGACGCCAAACACACAGCCCTGAGCACGAAGCTATGGCTGTTATACGATACACCGCGTTGGATAGAAACTTCACCACATTCTCCCGACATCAACCCCATCGATAATTTGTGTCACTATTTGGAGCAAAACGTGAGAAAGCTGCAATATCAAACAAAGCTGACCTGAAAGGACCCTTACTCACCGAATGGAATAACATACCAACGAAAACTACGGAAACCTTGGTACGATCGATGCCAAATAGGTTGGCTGAGATTAAAAAGCGGAAAGGAGGACCTACCAAGTACTGAAACGTTCAAGAAGGATCAATAAATTGCGTTACGTTAATTCAGACCAATACTTTTTTGGTGGCAAGTGAAAGTGATTCTTTTAAGATAAGATGATTCTTTTTAGATATATGGGCATGGAAGAATTATGTTTTTCTTATAATGTACATGTTACACAAGATGATAAATAATTTCTAGTATATGTCAATTTTTATCATCATTCCCTTAGATTCCTCGTCCTCATATGTAGCATATCTCGACAGACCAATACTTTTTGAGCCACTGTACGGATGAGAAGAGCGATTCTAAATTGTCGGCAATGCCTTGGGCAGTTTATATCTCCTATCATTAACTAAACACCCCACACCGTAAAAAAATGGGACAGGGGTTGGACACACGCAATGTTTAATGTTCTGAACATGTGACGGTAGTACTTTGCTGTTTGGTATACCATTTGTCTCTCTTCATGTTATTCACCCACTGCCTAGTCTGCTATTTGTCTTCTAGTGAAAACCTGTGACGAGAATTTGTGCTTTACAGTGGGGAAAATTAAGATGATCTTTCAATATACCTACGTAGCCTTCTTTAGAAAATAAATGAACTTACCTGAAATAAGATGCACGTTTGTTTTGCTCGAGCAAAGCTTGATGAACCTAATGTAGGCATAGTCACGCTACAATAAATAAAGCCAAACTACAAAATAATTTCTATTAACGGTGAACTTGACACACATGCGAGATTACTCAAATAGCTCCAGACAGCCGTTGTCGTTAGGTGGTACATTTATTCATGGCGGCTGTAGTGTTACTTGCCTCCGCCCGAGCACTAATCGAGCTGCTGTAACCACTCTATGTATTATATTCTAGGTCGTTGAAAAGGGGTTTATTTTTTGCCAAGGTCACGGACATTGAGGTACGGTACGATTCGTCCGCTTGCGGCGCGCATTCGTCAGTCTGGCAGTCTCGCTCAATTCTTCTAGAGTTAGTGTATAGTCAAACTCCAAATTACTTTTTTCATCGTGTAATCACGCAGACAATGATTAGCACGAACACAGGCATGCGAAAGTATTAAGACAAACATTCCTATATACCGGTAATCACAGACGAAGAGAAAAGAACATAATATAATTTAGCTTCGTTCTCAAATAGAATAATACCGGAACAGTTTGTTTCTCAAATACATGTTTGAACGGTCATATGTGGGTACGGAGTTTTCAATAATATTCACAAGTAAGCAGAAAAATAGAACTTGATTCATAAATACATATTTTGAAGAAATGTCCTTTGTACGAAGCTATAAAAAATGATCGCAAGTAAAGAAATTAGAACCTGCTTCATAAATATATTTTTCGAATAAATATCCCATTACCTACTGTATGTTGTTCATTTCATGATACTCAATGTAAAAAGCCCTATCACCGGATGTACTGCCTGAACAGTCTCAATTGGAAAATGTAGTTCTCTAAAGGAATGTCCGCTTTCAAATCCCATCTCTTTGTATAAAATAATCTGCCACCTTCTCCAGGTTTAAAACTTTAGCAGCCTCCTTGAGTAGGACTATATGCAGAAGGCGCAATTAATTTAATCTCTGCTGTCCAGTAGTTGTACGAAAATAAGCCTAAAGTTTTTAAGGCCTGAAAAAATCTCTCACCTGTTGAAGTGATCACGGGAATTGTCATCACTATTTTTTTTCTAATTTGCTTTACGTCGCACCGACAAAGATATGTATTATGGCAACGATGGGTGAGGAAAGGTCTAGGAGTGGGATGTAAGCGGCCATAGCCTTAATTAAGGTACAGTCCCAGAATTTGCCTGATGTGAAAATGGGAAACCAAGAAAAAACATCACTGTTTAAAAAGATGAGAAGTTCTGAAAGCAAGTCTCGAACATAACAATGACGTATGGTCTCTGTAGAGATCTGGTGCAGGTCTTTTTCTAGTAGACGGCCTCTAGGCGATCTGCATGTCTGTGAGGATGGTGCCTTACCTAAGATGATTTCTAATGGTGAAGAGGGCAGACATATCCAGTCTCCGAGCCAGACGAATTAACAAACTAAGTTTAAAATCCCCGACTAGCCCGGGAATCGAACCCAGGACTCTGGACGAAGAGCCAGGACGCTAACCATTTAATCATTTAGCCGAATAACCTTAAGATGAGTAGTAGAGCAAGGAGTATTCTAAATCACTGGCGACAGCATTTTGCTGCTGAGTTAGCACCCGAGGTCATTTTCCCCGGCCAAGGTCATTGACCCTATAAGCTCGTGACCAGCCACGTGCTATTGTTTGTAATAGAGCTCTGCATTTGGAAGAAAACGACCCCTCCAGCATTGCACAGTTCGTGCCGCTGCTCGACGGCTGGGAAAAGCCCACGCTACGATAATGCTGTGGCCGTCTAATGGACCATGTGGCCGTCGTCCTTCACCTCTCGGTGATCAGTGGAACTGCCGAGCACTGCCGGGCGCTCGAGCGTAATCATAATCCCGGCCGCTGACAGTAAACCCGCCGCGCGCTCGACAGTACGGATTTGCATTAGAAATCGTGTGTAAAAGTCAGTTGGCGACTGGGCTTTGAGTAGTGCAGGCAGCGTTATGTATCAACCAAGTAAAGGTCATAAACGCTGCATTCAAGAAACGAAGAGAAGTATTCTGGAGAGAATTAGGAGCGTCATGTTAGTCCTGAAGAAGAAATATATGTATGTCGGAAGAGGAGGCGAAAAGTGAAGCTTGGAAATCGTTTGCACTTGTAGTGGATGGAAATCGTTTGCACTTGTAGTGGATCCTGTCACGCAGGCTTCTTCTGGTTTCGTGGAGTGCGCCACATGTGATACTGTACTTTCTTACCAGTCAAGCTCAACAGATATGATTCGGCGCTGCAAAAGAAATCGCGGATCAGAATTCCACCGAACACGTGCAGTACGGAGCAGCATAAAGAAAGTTGTTGATAAGTTGGTTGATATGAGCGGAATCGATTTGCTACCGTTAAATACTTGTAGTAAGATTGGCTTCAAGAACTATTCGCAGAAGGTCATCAATGTTGGCGCCACTTACGGTAAAATCAATATAGAAGATGTGCTTCCGCACCCTACCATTGTATCACGGCATGTTAAAGAAAAGGCCGACAAAATATGGGCGACAATGGTGCCCAAGCTAATATGTGCCCTAAAGGAAAAAATGTGCGCTTTAGACGCTGATGTGTGGTCTAATAACTGTAAGAAGAGAATTTTTTTTACTGTGACATCGCATTATGTTAATGATGAGTGACAGCTAGAAACGCTTGTCTTGCGAACAACTGAGTTTCCGAACATACCTAAGGAGAGAACATTCGGCATGAAATCGAAGAACGTTTTTGCTTGAGTTAGCAATTAACAGGAATGATGTTACAAACTGTTACATTGTCACCGACCAACGAGCTAATATGAAGAAGACACTTGAATCTTACGACCGTTTGCCTTGCTTTGATCACTGCCTGATGACTGCACTTCTTCACACATTTCAAGAGACATGTTTAGAAGACGAAGCTCCTGAAATCCTGTCGTGTCTGCTATCAGCAAGAGCTATAGTAGGCTATTTGAAGAGATCGGGTCACTCGGGGCGTCGGCAGCACTCCGTGAAGCAAGAAGCTGTAATGCGGTGGAACTGTATACTGTTAATGCTAATTTCCATCATAAGTCAAATCGACGATATTCGAGATCTACTAGATTCCCCGAGGCAATCGAAACTCTTAAAAACTTTCCACGAAGAACGAGGAGTTGTCATTGTTCTAACTCTCTTTAAGGAAGCGAGTTTGATTTGGAAAGTGCAAAAATAACAGCGCTGGTACGTGTGCTGCCTTGTTACATCATTGTGAACCAAAAGACAGTGACAACGAAGTAAGAATTTTTTTATAAGGTATGATCAATTACAAAACTGTTTAATTATCGGAATGCAATTTTGCATACATTGTGTATCCTTTTCAGTGCATGACGGAAATAAAGAAGAGCAGCATACTTCATCAGAGAGAAGTGCAAATTGGAGGCTATCCATTACGTTGCGACAGTTCTATGGCCATCACGGCGTTATTTGAAGAAACTCACAGCAGAAGTACATTGTTTATCCTTTTCAGTGCATGACGGAAATAAAGAAGAGCAGCATACTTTATCAGAGAGAAGTGCAAATTGGAGGCTATCCATTACGTTGCGACAGTTCTATGGCCATCACGGCGTTATTTGAAGAAACTCACAGCAGAAGTACATTGTTTATCCTTTTCAGTGCATGACGGAAATAAAGAAGAGCAGCATACTTCATCAGAGAGAAGTGCAAATTGGAGGCTATCCATTACGTTGCGACAGTTCTATCGCCACCACGGCGTTATTTGAAGAAACTCACAGCCGAAGAAAAGCAAGTCGCGTATGCTGAAGGTCGACGATTGTGCTCCGAACGGGCTGTAAATGGTAAGGTTGATTCACTGAAATAAATTAGTAACCGAATGTTTGTTCGTCTAATCTTCCACCTTTCGTTAGATCAACAAATATGTCGTCTAAAATGTACAATATTTGGGAAGGGTTTCGCAACCTAAATATTTCACAATGCGTTTTCATGTAATTTTTGCGATATATGTGGGAATTCACTGGAAATATACTTTTTAGTAACCAGTAATCCTAACTAAGGTTTATACATATTTAAAGGTGACAGGAATACATTACGGATGTTTTTATTCATTTTAGAGCCCATTCAAGCGAACAGTGACCAAGTTCTATCCATGAAAAAGTCCAAGGTGGACTGGAGTTCGGATGAGGACGACGAAGATGGACACACAATTACTATTAATGAATTCGACAGGTACCTTTCACTCTCCAAATCCGGCTGTAGCTGTGCCGAAGGACAAATTTTGAAGTGGTGAAAAACACACGCGGAGTAATTTCCGAGGCTGCCAGCGAGAAAAATTTTAGCCAGGCCGGCCGGTCACCTGCTGTCTAGCAAAAGATCGTGCTTGGAATCAGACAAGGTGGATGATCTCTTATTGATCCATCACAATTTCGTAAGTATTCCGAACATACCTCTGAATCACAAGAAAGGAAACATTCCTCAAACTCTATAAATGTCTGATTCCACTTTCATTTACTTCACAGTAAGAAGTTCAAACTGCCAGCTGTAGTAGCAGCTCCAGGAACACAAATGACTCCTGTGCATCAGAAAGCACCAGTGACGAAAAACGAACTGTATAGTTATGATTCACATGTAACTTGAATTACAGGTCATAATTTGTATATAAATTAACGCTATTGGTGACTATTACGTTTAAAACAATCCTGCATTCCTTCTTGATCCTGCATTCGATATTAGTACAATGTATATGTGGCTGAGTCTGGAAATAGGCTACACATATCTCACTATTACTGTGTCGCCGTTTTTCTAGCGAACGGAACAAAATACTATATGAAGACATTACAGTTCATAACTTTACAATTACTGGAATACATGATCACCTCAAAGACGAAAATCCAATAGTCTACAACATATTAACACACTTCAAATTTAACACATACAATTGTAATATTTAGGTTATAGAACTGATAGTAAAAAGCGAAACAAATTTGTAATAGGTGAGGGTTAATGTAAGGTAGTGGCCTATGATGTCAAGGAGTCCGGCGTAGCGCAGCTCGCTTGCTGGCTGGCACTGCGTCCGCCGGTTACTGGAGACCGGCCGAGCGTTTGGTGAACTCGGCCAGTCGCTGGCGATTGGTAGCCAGCAACCGGCTGCACAGGACGCTCGACCGCATACTCCCAAGAATAAGAGAGGCGAGCGAGACTCGGCGGAAAAAATCACAGATAATGCAGACCTCTAGTTTGTAAACAAAGCCACATGCTTTTGACAGCTGTCATCTTGACAGATCTTAACCTCACTTTTTTGGACAAGAGAACGTCACTAACCTCATTGCAACCATCGTGACAGACCCTAACCTCACTGCTGCTATCTTAACCACGTTGGGGCGCGGAATTTAAAATCCACGTGCTTTTGACAGCAGTTAAGATGCAGCTGCCATCTTTACAGTTCGGAACCACGTGCACGTGTTGAACAAGTGAAGGTTGCTAACCTCACTGCTGCCATTATGAGAGGTCCTAATCTCACTGCTGCCATCTTAACCACGTAGAGGCGCGGAATTAAAAATCCACGTGCTTTTGACAGCTGTCAAGGTGACGGCTGCTGCTGAGGCGGGCAAGAGTGCAAGGCTAACCTCAGACTTTTTTCCTTTGTTGAATTCGGTGGAGAGGGTAGAGAGGTAGTCCACTTTTCCCTGCTCCCCTTGCCAGAAATAGGGGGATGGGTGAGTGAGAGATGTGCTCTCTCTCTCTCTCTCTCCCTAGAGGTGAGATGTGTGCACATCGACTGACGATAGTTGCGCACTCTGGTATGAAATGAAATGTCGTATGGCTTTTAGTGCCGGGGTATCCCAGGACGGGTTCGGCTCGCCAGGTGCAGGTCTTTCTATTTGACACCCGTTGGTGACCTGCGCGTCGTGATGAGGATGAAATGATGATGAAGACAACACATACACCCAGCCCCCGTACCATTGGAATTAACCAATTAAGGTTAAAATCCCCGACCCGGCCGGGAAACGAACCCGGGACCCTCTGAACCGAAGGCCAGTACGCTGACCGTTCAGCCAACGATTCGCAGCGCACTCTGGTAAAAGAAGGTATAAGCTAATCTTGAATTTTTTCGAATGTCGATGCGCGCGCATCTTGACGGGGCTTAGCCACACATCACGTGCCTTTAACAGGTATGTGGCGTTGCATATTGAAAAAGAGAACGACTCTATCCTTACTGCTGTCACCTTGGCGGGACTTAGCCACGAGCTTTTATGTGGCGCGGAATATTGAACGATCCCTAACCTCACTGCTGCTATCTTGACGGGACTTTGCCAAGTGCAGGCGTGGAATTTTGAACGTAGCTAAACTCACTGCTGCCATCATAACAGGTCCTAACCACGTGCTTCTGACAGTTGTGAAGCACAGAATTTGAATCTAACCTTACTGCTGTACCTTGACAGGTATTAACTATGAACAGGCGCGGAAATTTGAAACGAACCCTAAGCTCACGGCTGACATCTTGACGGAACTTAGCCGCATGCTTGGAATTTTGAAAAATAAACGACTCTAACCTTACAACTGTTATCTTGACAGGGACTTAGCTATGTCGACTGGAGGGGCCTAACCTGGTTTACGGCTAGACGCTCTTCCCAACGCCATCTTGCCAGATCCCCTTCTCGACACCACCTAGGAGAGGCATAACCTCACAGGATCGTAGTTTTATGGCAAGATGCCCTTCCGACACTATCTTGGAGGGGCCTAAAGACCTTAATTTTATGTCTCCATCCTCCTCCTCACAGTTTCTGTATCCGACAGCGTGACGTCACGGAGGTCAGCTCATCCCTCCTCCTCCTTGCTGCTCTTTTCGTCATGCCCCTTCTCGTTACTATCTTGGAGGGGCCTAGGGGCCATAGTTTTAAGGCTAGCTGCCCCTCTCAACATTCCCCCTTCCCCGACACCATCTTGGAGGGAACCTGACTCCATGTGCTTTTGACAGGTGTGAGGCGTGAATTTTGAAGAAATAAGTGAACGATCCTAACCTCATACCTGTTATCTTAACATAATTCCACATGCTTTTGACAGGTGTGTTGTTTGAAGAAAGAGAGGAAGGCTAACCTTACAGGCGAAGTGTCTACCTTTACTCAGACGACGTGCTCTTGTTCAACAGAGTTGTCAACTCAAGACTACGTGCTCTTGTTTTTTGGAATTTATACCTGGTATCACTGGCGTAGCCAGGGGGGGGGCATGGGGGCCGGGCCCCCCCCAAAATATTTCCTGAAACTAGAGCGAGGATTAGCCGTTGTTTTACGTACGGTACGAACAACTTAAAAACGTACGCCGAAATGTTAAATTAACGTAGCGACAAGAATCTATTAGTAGGGCTCAATAGGGACATACATAATTCTCTATATTTGTACTGCTTGAATGAAAGGAAGACACTTAGGATTGTGATGCGCGAGGATATTTCCCTGTAGAGGCCTCAGTATTGGGAATGAAACCGTGTATTGACAAATGTCAAGACATGAAGAAAGGGCCAATTAGCAGGGGATTACTCGGTAGGGGGCCGGAACGTGACCACCGAGATAACGGGGGCCACGTCCAGAAACAGCTGCAAGCTTATAACATCGTGTCAGCTTTTGCAGATCGGTTCCAGGAAACAACAATGTCCTAGGGATCCTCGGGTTGCACCGTGGTTGAGAGATGTGCTGTGTTTGAGTTGCAGCGATGGGAAGACTGTGACAGGATTGTGATCTGCACGTTAGTTCCTCATTTTGTGCCATATAAGTAACATTTTTTGAAGAGGGACCGTTTTGGCACTGAAAAGCCAACACTATGTGCATCCTCGGTAAGTTATGAAAAAGTTTTTTTTTAAATTCTTACAGTGCCAAGACAATCGCGGATGCGTGCCTAAGTTCGATAGGTAGGCTTATATATTTTGTCAAATGCCCGGGGACTGATTGGAACCTCAAATGAAACCATCAAAAGTGCGGGTAAATACTTTGTAATTGGCGGGCGTGATAACTCAGTTCCAATGCTTCTATCTTCTCATCAGGACGGCCCAGGCTTGAATCGCAGTCGATGCATGAAACATTTTTAAAATGGGTAGTCACGTTCTATTGATACGGATTTTACTTAAAACACTAGATTCCGTCCCTTACCTTTCTTTATACTTTTGAGCCAGAACCGCATTATTTATGGTGGTGTACTTTGAGTATCCAACCATTCTTCGGACTTACCTTGTACCTTAAATGGTGAGTGGATGCAGTGGCGTACCCAAAAAATAATTTCAGTGGGTGGGGTATAAGTCCAGGCCAGTAGTGTGGATACAACTTTTCCTTGGAAGGGGTTGTGAAAATATTTTTTATTCTTTAATTAGAATTTGCTTTACGTCGCACCGTAGATCGTCAATGGCGACGATGGGAAAGGAAAGGGCTGAGAGTGGGAAGAAGCGGCCGTGGCCTTAATTAAGGCACAGCCCCAGCATTTGCCTGGTGTGAAAATGGGAAACCACAGAAAACCATATTTAGGGCTGCCGACAGGGGTGTTTGAACCCACTATCTCCCGGATGCAAGCACACAGCTGAGCGCCCCTAACTGCAAGGCCAACTCGCCCGGTGAATATGAAAAGAAAGCCGGTCCTACCGAGTGCGGTGACGGATCTTCAGTAGATATTGTTGGTTTTGATTGTTACCATGTGCAATCATAGCTTTTGTACTCTTAACATAAACCGGCTGCATTATTGAAACTGTTCGTAAAATTGATAACATCGTTCTTCGTTTGTGAGGAAGTAGAATCTTCTTAAAAAAAAGGAACCACTTTGGTACTACACCCCGTGAAGGTGACTACCTTCCAGGCCGTATATATTTCGATTACGAGAGACTCAAGGAAAACTCTACTGCACCCAAAAACAAGGCTGTATCCTCCCCATCCCATGCCTTTCTTAACTCTGTCAGTGCCGGGAATCGAATGCAGGATGTCTTAAGTCAAATTCGAAAATAAGGAGACCTAAAAGTACCAGCCGGCCCCACAGTGTACGGGTAGCGTGCCTGCCTCTTACCGGAGGCTCCGGGTTCTATTCCCGGCCAGGTCAGGGACTTTTACCTGGATCTGAGGGATGGTTCGAGGTACACTCAGCCCACGTGTTTATAATTGAGGAGCTATCTGACGGTGAGATGGCGGCCCCGGTCTAGAAAGCCAGGAATAACAGCGGAGAGGATTCGTCGTGCTGACCACACAACACCTCGTAATCTGCAGGCCTCCGGGCTGAACAGCCGTCGCTTGGTAGGCGATGGCGCTTCGGGGCTGTTACGTCATGGAGTTTGATTTGGAAAAGTGAACATAGAAGGAAGCGACACCCCTGCAAGGCTCCTTAGCTTCCAGCTAGTTCTTCTGCCGGCCTCGTGCGTTTAGGAGAGTAAAAAAACGTACGCCTTAATAAATGCTCCTCATAAAACATTTGTAAAAATACTAGCTGCATCTATTTATAACAATAATCACAAACGCCTCCTTTTCATGTGGCTCAGTTGGTTGAGTCGCTGTCCTTCTGAGTCTGAGTTTGCAGATTCAAATCCCGGATTGGATCGGTAACCCTTAAAACGGTGTTGAAATGGCAACAGATCAGTGTCGTTGATTTCTGGCACGTTAATAAAAATTACAGATACGAATATTAGCGTCACGAAGGTCTAACTTTATACTACTATATTCTGTATCCCAGACTTGCGTGGAAAAGTAATTAATAATTTACTTTACGTCACACCGACACAGATAGGTCTTATGGCGACGTCGGGATAGGAAATGCTTAGGAGTGGGAAGGAAGCGCCCGTGGCCATAATTAAGGTACGGCCCCAGCATTTCCTTGGTGTGAAAATGGGAAACCACGGGAAAACATTTTCAGGGCTGCCCACAGTGGGGTTCGAATCCACTATCTCCCGGATGCAAGCTCACAGCTGCGTGGCCCTAACCGCGTTGGAAACTAACAGGACAAGGTAAACCCTACATAGCAATTGTTGTAACGTGTATTTTTCTTTACCAGCTAACAAAATATCTATACCCATACCCTTTACATTATTTATTTATTTATTTATTTATTTATTAGTGCCTTCAGTACAGTGGCGAAGTTAGGGCTCCAGGCCCTCTAGTACACTTAACTAATCAAAATCTTAAATAAAATACTGAGATTCTTAAAATAGTTAAAACTACATAAATTAATAGAATTTAAAATAAATTTAAATAAATTACGTACTAAATTAATATTAGAACTAATTAATATTAAAAACTCTTAAACATGGCTAATCCTCAGGAACGCACACATTCATACTTCAACCATTCAGTCAGCTGTCCTCAGCAGGTAGTCTCGGCAGGTGACCTTAAATCGTGATTTAAAAAAAGCTAGTTTCTCTGACCTGAACTGGCAGGGAATTCCACAATCTGGCGACAGTCAACACAAATGATCTAATAATTGTATTTGTGCGGTGCAGTGGAATAGAAAGAATGGATCTAGAACGTGTATTAATGTTGTGAAATGATGATAAAAAGATGAATTTAGAAGAAATATACATTGGCTGACTTCCAGCTACCACTCTGGTCACCATCGTTAAAGTGTGTACCTGCCGACGTTTATCAGACATCAGCCATGAGACAGCCTGATAGTATGGGGTGATATGAACATCGTACCCGATATTGTAAATAAATCGCAGGCAGGAATTCAGTGCTCGTTGTTTAAGTATTTCTTCTCTCGTCATGTCAACTAAAACAACGTCACAATAATCAAGAATAGGGAGAATGAGTGTCTGTATTAGTTTGGCCTGTAGCTCAAATGGAAATACATTCCTCTGTCGTTTAAGAGGGTGAATAACTCCAAAAATCTTTTTACGTATTTTTTTCGTTTGATCAGACCAATCAACTGTTACATTCATCATTACGCCGAGATTTTTAACCGTTTTACTGTAGGGAATAATGTTACCATTCAGTAGGATAGGCGGGATTGCGACATTGTTTGAGAAGCTCAGTAATTTTCGTGATCCAATTATAATTGTCTGAGTTTTTTTGCAGTTTAGTATAAGAGAGCTTCGTTGTGCATATACACTGAGTCGTCGGAGGTCCCTGTTAATATCTTGTCTTGCAGTGTCGATATAGCCTATTTACAGATCGTCAGCACAGAGGTCATGTGTCTTATTTCCTGTCACAGATGGTATGTCATTGATATAAATACAGAAACTTAGGGGCCGTAGAATCCTGCCCGGTGGGGCAACACTAAGTTTCATTTTCCATTTAGAGGCCTTGTCGTTTACTGTTACACGCTGTTGACGGTTACTCAAATAAGAACTAAAAACCTTAAGTGCAGCCAGGTCGAAATTTAGCAGTTCCATTTTCTGTACCATAGTCGGAATTAGTACAGTGTCAAAGGCGCTACTGAAGTCAAGAAGGATACGTATAGTGAGCAGTCGTTTGTCCATAGCGTTTCTAATGTCTTCGGTAACCTTCAAAAGTGCTGTCGCGGTACTGTGACCCTTCTCAAATCCAGATTGCAAAGGGTCCAAAAGAGCATTTTTATTTAGGTATTCCAGAACTTCCTCGTATACTAAACGTTCAAAGTCTTTAGAAAGCGCAGGGAGTACGGACGGACATATGACGATAGTCAGAGGGTGATTGTGGATCTAAACTCTTAGGTACCGATATAATATTGGCTGTTTTCCATACAGTAGGGAAAGTTCCGTTTAGTAAACAGTAGTTCAGTATGTGCGTCAGTATAGGCGAGATAGCAGCCATAATGTTCTGTATAAAAGTAATAGGAATATCATATACACCTGTAGTCTTTGATTTAATCGAGTACAAAGCCTTTTAACCTGATTTTCTGTGACACTGTGAAATGTGAATGGCGGATTGGCTGGAGGGGTGGGCGGTGAGTCGGTGCAGTTAATTTGGGTAGGTTGAATATTTAGTATATTTTACTAAAGTAATCGTTCAGTTCGTCAAGTGGAATGTCAGGAGTTGTCTGTCTCTGTTGATGTTTTCCTATTCCCAGAGCTCTAAGTTGGTCCCATGCGCGATTAGAATTTAAGTTGTTAGCTAAAATCCGAAAATATATGCATTTTTTAAATTTCTGATTAACTGCTTTGTGCGATTTCTTAAGATGCGGTTAGATTCGAAGTCTGTGTCATCTAGGGTTTGTTTATAATGTCGAAATAACGAGTCACGGTGGGCCATCATTCTCTTGCCTTCATCATCTAGCCATGGACAAGAAGGACGAGAAACCTGTATTCGACGCGTGTGTATTTGTGTGTGTATCTTTACCACATTATTTGTATAAAATGTCACTTCTTTATTGCTTATCACATGACCATTATTATTATAACATTACCGTATTTGTTCTAAACCAGAATATTGCATCCTTACTCAAAGTGTTTATTCTTGCATTCATTTCACTTCTACGCGGAATATATGAAATGCTGCAGTTATGTTGGGATGGGAGTAACAGAGATAGCTGGGGGACCGGGGGGTTGTCGTCCAAGGAGTCCAGACACCCCAGGAGTTTTAACGAAAGTTCTTTTATTGAGCATTTTATATATAATGTGCATTAATATTAATGTGCATTAATATTAGCTTCCGGAGTCCGACTCATTGGCTGAATGATCAGTGTTGAGGCCTTCGGTTCAGACGGTTCCGGGTTCGATTCCTGGCTGGGACGGGGATTTTAATCGCGTCTGAATAATTCTTCTGGCTGGGACTGGGTGTTTGTCCCAACATATTCATATTCAGACATCATACTACATTACCAACCACCAAATAAACACACAACACTGATTATATCCCTCTATATAGGGTTGGCGTCGGGAAGGACATCCGGCCGTAAAACAGGGCTAAATCCACATGTGCGACACATTTCGCACCCGCGACCCCACAGATGTGGGAAAAGTGGGGAAGAAGAAGAAGGAAATTACTATTAGCTTCCGGAATCCGCACGAATCCACCACTCTTACTTGGATCCAAGGACACTCATTTCCTTTTTCGGTATTCTACACCACCTAAACTATGGAAGTTTGGACACCTATCAAAATAAAATTCTGGATGAATGGGCCCCCCCCAAACTGAAATCCTGGCTACGCTACTGCCTGGTATACTTACGTTATTGTTATGTCATTAATCTGGTGAACATGGTGTAGAGATGTCCTCTTGTCCTCTTCACCTCCTGTTAAGACATGTGCATTTATTTTTGCTTACCTTTTTTCTATTTATCTTTTGAATTTTCAACAGATGAAAGAAGAGAAGGGAGCGGAGGATGAATGTAGAGGGCTCGATAAGGAGGTGGTGTCGGATTTTATGAGTAGCACGGTTTTTATAACATAATCATAATCTAGGTTGATATAAAACATAAAAGGAAAAAGGAAGAGGAATAGAATTGTGTTGTTAAACTATTTTTCAAAAAGTCCCTATCCGCGTGGCCAATTCGCTCGGTATACGTGTGTTGGAATGGTATTAACACATAATTCTACTAGAACTTCATAGTATAAAAATATGTTTATTATAACTCTAATTGCAAAGCTAGGTTTATATAAAACATAAAAGGAAGAAGGAAGAGGAATAGAAGTGTGTTGTTAAACTATTTTTCAAAAAGTCCCTATCCGCGTGGCCAATTCGCTCGGTGTAGGTGTGTTGAAATGCCATTAACACATAATGCTACTAGAACTTTACAGTATAAAAATATGATTAGTATGGTACTTTAAATGTAAGGCATAGTCAATTCGTTCGGTATAGGTGTGTCGGAATGACACTAACACATAATGCTACTAGAACTTTACATTATAAAATATGTTTATTATTACTCGAATTGCATAGCTTACAGCTACACATCTCTAACCGCGTGGCCAATTCGCTCGGTATAGGTGCGTTGCAATGACATCACATAATGCTACTAGAACTCTACAGTATAAAGATTATGTTTATTATTACACTGAATACAAAGCTTAAAGCTACACATCTCTAACCGCGTGACCGATTCACTCGGCAGATACCGTGAAAAAATCACCTCAGACCTGGCTATAAATCGAAAGGCACACAGCATAAAAATACTACGATCACAGAACACATTTTACTCGTAGATTATATTGAAGAAAATATAAGGGAGGGTGGTCCACAATGAGACACTTTTTTGATAATTTTTAGAATATTTATTTTTCACAAAACCCTTTGAAAATTTACATGAGATGATGTGATTAACTCTTATTCACATACAAGAAACATAATTACTTCTGATTTGCTAACAAAAAATTAATAAAAAATTAAAATCTCAGCCATCAGAAGTTGACTCACTGTACCCCACGGTGGTCCACAATGAGACAGTGTATGGTCCACAGCGAGACAACCTACTTTACATTCAGGTTGCCAAACTTAATCTCAAAACTTAAATAAAAGTTTTGCCTTTTGGTTTTTCCAAACAATTTTGGTTTAGGTAGGATCATTCTAATGTCTGTTTCGTCGACTGATGCAACATCTGGAGTCCCTGGATGTATAAATTTGTCTGTGTTTTTAAACCTTCTAAAGAATGATCTGTATCTCTCTCTTTCAAAACCTCTCCAATGTAGTATGATAAAGATGTTTTTCCTTGAAATTCAACCAAAACGTAATCTCCTACAACTGGGTACCTATTAAGTTCTTCAAAACCTGAAAATGTTTCTTCATCATCCATAACTGAAGAACCGGAAGAGATTTCAAAATTGTCATCTGAAGAATCTGAATCTGTGCCCATTTCCTCAAACAATCTTCGCTTGCTTGATTTCTTCTGTAAAACAGTTGACTTGATTGTTTTAGGCTTACGCTTTAATGCATTCTCTTTCAGTTCATTCTTTTCCGGTGTGTCAGTAGGATGAGAATTATTTTTGAGTGTGTGTGTGTGGGGGGGCGGGGGATGCTACTCTGCACTTTAAGATCATTGGGGAGGGGAGCGCAGAAGACGCTTTGCCCCGTCGAAGTCAGCGCCACCGTAATCACACCGTGCTCCTATTTAATTGTAATGGATGTGTAATTGTTCCTTTGGTGAAAGTTTTATTGTATAGTATTGAATCAAAAACTTAAAAAAAGAAATCCGCATTTAAGTTGGTAAATTGTCAACCTTTATTTCTCTGTCGCAATTCGCTCGGAGAGCATAACATAGCTATTCTTTTCAATTTTGTTGTCTACTCCCCTCCCTCTTCTCACTATATCCATCAGACCCAATGTTACTTTTTGTTGTCTATATATTTCCTACCCCCTCTCCGCCCGATTCTAATTCCAATCGTCGTCACTGCGAATATAAACCTATGCATTTTTCTTTATTTCGCTAAACACGTTTATATTGGGCAAATAATCTTTCCGTTTTGTAAAAAAATGAAACAGTAACAACGGTTTTCTCTCTATTTTTACTAAACATGTGTTTGTCTAATATTTATTCCGTAGTTTTCTGCCCCTCTCCTTGCGCTCCAGCGGTGATGTTGATGTATGACGCATCAGCATTAGCTACAGTGGTGTCAAGTCTAACCTTCTGACAACGGCTGGTGATATCAAAAGGCACGTGACCTGCTCTTGCCTGCCATTCTCACTGACCAGTCACAACAACGCCAGTATCATTAAGGTATGTATGCCTATATAACTGTCATTATGCATTGTTACACGGATTTCGTAAAGGTTAACATTACAAAACTAACATTAAGTTTCCTTGTTGTTTTTAAATGCCAGTTCTCATCTCTGCAATACCGGTATGCGGGAATTCCCCAAGCTTGCTCGTTGTCCCTCTCCCATCGATTGCCGTGCTTGCGCTGCAGCTGCGTTTATCTTATCGTTTATCGCTACTCGCTGGTTTCCGTACTGTCATCTCTAGGCGAGACCTTGAACGTTGCTACGTAATCATTTCAGCATTTTTTGCGAAGCCAGTTAGTGTACGTATTCTCTTTGGTGTACGTTTGGTGTGAATCTTAGCTAAAACAGTGTTGAATTCCAGAGAGTTCGGTCCTGAGAAGAAATATAGATTAGGCTAGGCCTACATGTGAGTAAATATCAATCACAATTTTTTTTTTTTTTTTAACTTCTCGTCTGATCTTCGTGTGTATCTGCAACCACAGTGTAGTTCGTAGTACCGGTAATAATTTCGTGTGGCTATTTCTAGCCGAGTGCAGCCCTTGTAAGGCAGACCCTTCGATGAGGGTGGGCGGCATCTGCCATGTGTAGGTAACTGCGTGTTATTGTGGTGGAGGATAGTGTTATGTGTGGTGTGTGAGTTGCAGGGATGTTGGGGACAGCACAAACACCCAGCCCCCGGGCCATTGGAATTAACCAATTAAGGTTAAAATCCCCGACCCGGCCGGGAATCGAACCCGGGACCCTCTGAACCGAAGGCCAGTACGCTGACCATTCAGCCAACGAGTCGGACGTAGTACCGGTAATCAATTTGAATCACTATGAATCACTAAGTGCAGTTTAGTATTCAGTAGCGGCGTTAAGAAGCTCGCCCTCCCCTCCGCAATACCGGTAATTAAAAAGGAGCTCCTCGTTTCTTGATAAAGGAAAGTTGCAAGTTTATTTTGTAGTACAAGGTTGTATATTATTACAATGAACAGCAATGAACGACGGTAATAATAATAATAATAATAATAAGTTACACAATTTAGTTTTCACATCCGAAGGAATTAAAATAATATGGTACGAGCCGGCCCCGTGGTGTAGGGGTAGCGTGCTTGCCTCTTGCCCGGAGGCCCCGGGTTCGATTCTCCTGAGGGCTGGTTCGAGGTCCACTCAGCCTACGTGATTAGAATTGAGGAGCTATCTGACGGTGAGATGGCGGCCCCGATCTCGAAAGCCCAGAATAACGGTCGAGAGGTTACGTCGTGCTGACCACACAACTCCTCATAATCTGCAGGCCTTCAGGCTGAGCAGCTGTCGCTGGGCAGGCCAAGGCCCTTTCAAGGGTGTTAAGTGCCGAGGGGGGGGTATATGGTACGACAGAGAAAAAAACACCCACAGAAATGCACATTCCAATATTATTGTAACTAAAACGCGATTCCCCTCACAATATCTCGTTCTTAAGACCAAATAATTTACTGGTACCATTTACAACTCAACCGTCAGTCGTAGGCCCACCTACTTACAGTACCTACATTGACTGCCGAGTGTTATAAACAGGCTCGAGACTTCAATATTTAAAATTTGGATAAGGAAGGTATCTTTGTTATCACATCTCATAACTGGCTAATTACTTCAATAGCCTTGTTGATTGTTGTGAGTGGCAGCAAGGGATGGTATATTGGAACAGGTTGGGAAACCCACATTCTTTCAGAAATAATTACTGTACTTCTATTGATCAGAGAGGCTCTGCACTACAACTGCCTACATTTGGAATAACCCTCTGTAATATAAATATTACCGGTACTGTGTTGTGCTTTATCAATACGTAAAATCACTCTTCAGGTATTGAATTAAGAAACAGGCAAGCCATGGGCCCGCCCCACGGGGTCTGCAGGATTCTTATCACTGCCACTGTTAGTATTATAGTGAAAATGAAATGAAATGTCGTATGGCTTTTAGTGCCGGGATATCCCAGGAAGGGTTCGGTTCGCCAGGTGCAGGTCTTTCTATTTGACGCCCGTAGGCGATCTGCGTGTCGTGATGAGGATGCAATGATGATGATGAAGACAACACATACGCCCAGCCCCCGGACCATTGGAATTAACCAATTAAGGTTAAAATCCCCGACCCGACCGGGATTCGAACCCGGGACCCTCTGAACCGAAGACCGGTGCGCTGACTGTTCAGCCGAGTTGGACAGTATTATAGTGTACCGGTAGTTATCAGATAGTAGGAACCTTGCGTGCTTTATTAATGTGTAATCCTTTCGATATTTCAGCTATTAACTTCACGACACTTCTGATTGCATATTTAGTTTAAACTAGAAGTGGAGGCTACTGTTTCAGTTAGATATTCTGTTGTTCCCATTTTTTAAAAATTGGGATATGCATGTGTAGTACTGTAGTGTACTGTAGTTATTTTATGTTAGAATCTTACTTGCTTTACTGTCATGTCCTTGTGTCAGTGGCAGCTCGTAAGATATGAATTGAGCGGGTCATACAGATGAGAGCAGAACTAATTAAATAAATTAATATGTACCCCACGAGCCACCAATGAATGCTTACAGATTTTGGAGACGCCAAAGTGCCGGAATTTTGTCCTGGAGGAGTTATCTCACATGCCAGTAAATTTACCGACATGAGGCTGACGTATTTGAGCACCTTCATATATCACCGGACTGAGCCAGGATCGAATCCGCTAACTAGAGTTAAAAAGGCCAGCGCTCTACTGTCTGAAGTACACAGCCGGATATTATTATTATTATTATTATTATTATTATTATGATAGTTGTTGTTATTATTATGATTCCCTGGATCATTTAACTTTATAACACTGTTAAGAATGCACAGAAAAGTGAATTGCAATGCACAGAATACAGTACGTTCTATAGAAAATAGTCAATACACTGAATAAACTATGTGTATTGTATTTGGTGGTAAATAAAGAGCACTAATTTTTAATTTCGTGTGGCTATTTCTAGCTGAGTGCAGCCCTTGTAAGGCAGACCCTTCGATGAGGGTGGGCGGCATCTGCCATGTGTAGGTAACTGCATGTTATTGTGGTGGAGGATAGTGTTATGTGTGGTGTGTGAGTTGCAGGGATGTTGGGGACAGCACAAACATCCAGCCCCCGAGCCATTGGAATTAACCAATGAAGGTTAAAATCCCCGACCTGGCCGGGAATCGAACCCGGGACCCTCTGAACTGAAGGCCAGTACGCTGACCGTTTAGCCAACGAGTCAGACATAAAGAACACTGAATAAAAGAGAGCAACATAATTCGGACTGTTTTCATGTATATGAAGAAAATGCTGTCAAGAGCAGAACTAAAATAAAATAAATAAATAAATAATATTACAATGTAATTAACATGCATATAATTATAATATCTATACCTGATAATTTATTGTTTGTGTGAAGTGTATGAAGTCTTGCTGTTTTCATAGTGTTTCCCAGAAAATGTTAAATCCTTTTTAGACTCGAAAAACAAACAATCACTTTCAACTGTTGTCATGGGTATGGTGAAGGTTATTTTCAGTGCATTGCAGGGGCATAGCGGAGGGGGGAGATGGTTACTGGGGGTTAGAATCTCCGCTCCCCTATGGAACTTTTACAAAAATAAAATAAACAGGGACTGACAATAAACAAGTAACTAAATAAACATTCACAGAGACTGTAATTGTGAAATCAACAGACCTGTTGAATCTATTTTCACCAGGTGTGTTGGCCATGTGGTTAGGACCGTGCATCTGTGAGCTTGCAACCGAGAGATACCCATTTTCACACAAGGTAAATGCTGGGGCTGTACCCTAATTAAGGCCACAACCGCTTCCTTCCCACTTCTAGCCGTTTCCTATCCCATCGTCGCATAAGTCTTATCTGTGTTGGTGTGAGGAAAAAACCCCTCTATTTTCTAAGAAGCCTTGAAAGTTGGATTTTAGATTGTAAACTGAACATACCCTTTCCTATCCCATCATTGCCATAAGACCTATCTGTGTCGGTGCTACGTAAAGCAAATTGCAAAAAAATATATATATATTTTTAAGGTCTTAACCCTACACGGGTGGAAGCGTTTTATGTCTGTACATGGACTGAAAATATGGCAAATTAAAACTCATCCAGAATTATCCAACAGTAGCTATAAACATGTATATGTGCATAATATTAATTACTTACCTTGAATACTGGATGATCTCCATCGCAGAGGTCTGTAGGATATTATAAAAGAAATTTACGTCAGCATGTTTGTGCAAAAAAAGCATAAGAGTCATTCCACAAATTTTACGCCAGTTAAATCCCTTGTATCAGATAGTGTCGGAGATGATCAGTCTTTGATTCTACATCTTCTAGTGGAAGTGTTGTATGTTGTTTCCATTTATTATTATTATTATTATTATTGTTGTTGTTATTATTAATAATATTTTCTACAAATGGTAAATACAATTCAAGGATGGTGAATGGAGAAAGAGCATAGCCCCACATACACGAATGTGCCTCCATCTCCTTTTAACATTACAATATTAAAATATACAATTCTATTCTATATAATGTGCTTAAATAGAGTTACCGTCTTTTCATAGGCATATACAGAGTCTTTATTTATGCTTGGCAGGGACTTTCTAGCTCGACCTGGGCCGCTGATGACAGGCCGCTATCGGTCGTTGGCGCGCACGGTTTCTGGGACTTCTGCAGTTGCTGAGAGCTGAGCTCCGAGATAGTAGGGTGTTCAATGAAGCTACTGCGCACTCTATGTCGTATTGTATAGTGTTTTATTGTGATTGTGTATAGTGCTGTAATGTATGTGATATATTTGTTATGTGAATGTGTATATCTGCACAATACTTACATTAAGTGCAGAAAATCGTGCTCTAGGACAAGACAAAAGTTTCGTGCGAAATTTCCAGGGAGACCCATTCCTATCAGTTGGACAATAAAACAACTGGCCAAGAGATTCAAACGTACAGGTTCAGTAAACAATGAAAATAGACGTAAAGGTCGTTATCTCCTTACTGAAGCGTGTTTGGTACAAGGATTATAAGTAAAAATCTGTGGCCCCTCGTAGCCCAGATTTAACGGCATGTGATTTTTATTTGTGGGGAATGTTAAAAATGTGGTTTATGAGAACAACCCTCACACACTAAACTTAATGACAATATAAGAGCTGCAATTGCATCCATCAGTGCTGAAGAACGTGGTAGAGTAACCGAAAACTTCATTAGGAGATGCCGATTATGTTTGGCAGCGCATGGGGAACATTTTCAGCATAAACTGTAACAATGGTGAGTAAAATGCATGATAATGATATTCTGCCATACATACGCATGCGCGGTAGGCAGCAACTGAACCCTCACTGGCGGCCAAGGTCAAGCAAGAAAGTCCCTGCCACATAAAGAAAGACCCTGTATTTATATAATATTCACAAGATCTGTTCAACATTCCAGTGATTCGACTCTCTCTCTCTCTCTCTCTCCCCCTCTCTCTTGAATCCCCACATATACTTCAGCTAGACCAGCTCCTTCACAACCACATACAGTCTCACTCACTCGGTATAACAAAATTTAATCCGTCCTACCATGCATACTGAACATTAACACAGTAGAAAATTATATTATGTACAGAAGGTTTCATTATATATATACACACACACACATTCTTTTTACCTCTTTATAAAACTTTTCTGCAGGTAGTTCTTTTGTCTCTGGTAAGAGTTCATTCCACAGCCAAGCAGAACAAAAAAAGTAGCCACTTTGATATGATGCTGTTCTTACAAATGGAGGGAAAATGGACACATGTTGATCTCTTTTAGCGGAACGGTAGTTCAGCTGTAAGTGGTTAAAAGGGTTTATGTGAATGTTACCTGTGAGGAATTTTCTCAGAAAAACAATATCTGTTTGTTTACAGAGGGCTGTCATGGGGGTCAGTGACCTGATTGTATTCAAATGACCGCGATCAGTAATTAGTCGTTCTGCTCGGCGTTGAACTTCCTCTAGTTTCATCATGTTTTCCACTGTAGAAGGATGCCAGGAAGGAAGCCCATACAATAGTATTTGCTGTACTAATGTCAGATAGGCCTGAACTGCTTTCTTTGTGGCCCCCAGTAGAGATCTTCGGATGAATCCCAAGACACTGTATGCTTTGCACCTTATTTCCTCAACATGCTTGACCATTTTAAATTGGTGTAAATATGAATGCCAAGCAATTTTATTAAGGTGCAAAGCATCAGGTTTTTACCACACAGTGAAATTTGATGTTGTAATGGTGATCCTCCTCTAGTTAAATGGATATATTTACATTTCTATGCATATATAGACATTCCATTTATTTTGCACCACAGACCCACATTTTCAAGATCTGGCTGTAACCTATTTACGTCATTCTCATTGCAAATTAATCTGTAAACGATGGTGTCATCAGGGTACTGTGCCATAGTAGATGATACACAACCTGGCATATCCAGCGTAAAGATAGTGTACAGAAGCAGACCTATCACACTACCTTGAATCACACCGGAGGTGAAAAAGTTTGGTCTGACCTGGCCCCACTGAACACAACCCACTGCGTCCGACCTACCAGAAATGATCAAAACCATTCCAACAGTTTGCCTTGAATGCCATACTTGTTAAGTTTTAACAACAAAGGGCCTTACTCCAGTCGAGAGTTACACAGTCCACTGGGGAGATATTAGACTGGTCCAGGGAATGTTGCCACTCATCAGTTACTGTTGTTAAAAGTGTAGTACAGGATTTTCGAGGGAGGAATCCATATTGGTTGTTATTCAACAGGTTTCTCTCATTCAGAAAATCCAGCACATGTTTAACAATTAGGTGTTCCATGCATTTACGTAAACCAAATGTAATAGAGACTGGACTACATGCACCGCTGTCAACTTGTTCGAAAGAGAATGCCGCAGACATCAAGAAGCCAAGCAACAAGCAAGAAAACTCCGTCAATTACAACCCTGCCCTCCTGCATCCATCCAGTACCGGGCGAGTTGGCCTTGAAATTAGGAGTGCACAGCTGTGAGCTTGCATCCGGGAGATGGTGGGTTCGAACCCCACTGGGCAGCCTTGAAAATGGTTTTCCGTGGTTTCCCATTTTCACACCAGGCAAATGCTGGGGCTGTACCTTAATTAAGGCCACAGCCACTTCCTTCCCACTCCTAGACCTTTCCTATCCCATTGTCGCCATAAGACCTATCTGTGTCGGTGCGACGTAAAGTAACTAACATCCACTGTGATTTGTGCGGGCGTATGTTTTATGCCAGGATTGCTCTGTTTAGTCATCGCAAACACATCCATAAACTAAGTTGAACTGCTCAATGTATGCAGCAGGAAGTTATATATACTCAGATCGAGTTATAGCCAACGATGAATAGAGAGTGGGTGATAGTTGTCTACATTTTCCCTGTCACCGGTTTTGAACACAGGAACAACGTTTGCTTTCTTCCATTCATCTGACACAGTCCCACTGTTCATTGAAATGTTAAATATTGCACAAAGAGAAGGTGCCAGTGCATCTGTACAGCGGTGGGGAATTCTGGTCAGCATGTTATCTGGGCCATTCGCTGCATGGAATTTAGTTCTCTGAAGACTTACTGTGATCTCATTAGCAGTGAAGTAGAGGCTAGTTAGGGGCGGAAAGGGAAAGGTTGTCCTTGTAGTGAACATGTCTTCGTCCTCGTCAGCAGTGGTGAAGTTATTTTCGAATTTACTGTTAAATTTCCACGAATTACTCTTTTCTGGTGAATTATGTCAAAATTTCAATATCAAGAAATAGCAAAAAGTGCTCGGCAAGCTCGGTTGTCATGTCGAAACATAAATATAAAATTAGTCCTAGATTAGTGTTATATATCAGAATGGTATTTGAAGGTCTTGGGCCCAAGTTACTCAGGTCACTGCTTTCGTCAGCTGTTTCGTTCTCCGGGGCATTTGAGTCGCACTTGCACGGAGAAGACTCACTATGTAAATTTCCATCTTCGGGCCCTTCGGATGAAAAATCATCTTCATCTACGTCCGTAGAGTCCAAACTTGAAGCAATCTATTGCTAACTGTCTCTCTTCTTACTAACCTTGTCACAAAATAGCTATATACATCGCAAAAAGCCGCTCTCTTAATTTGAGACGCATGCTTGACTTAACACGATGGCCTCTCACAGCTTGTAGAAAGTTAGCAGGGGGATAACACAGCTGCATTTAGAGGATTCTCCCTTCAGCCTGACCTGTAAGCGTCATTTGCTGCCATCTATTGAGTTTTTTATTAGTACGTGTGCTGGTGATGCTGGATCTTTGAACATTTAATATATTAAATTCCACTTGTGGGTGACCTGTTGTGGGATTCCGCCCTCTAGGAGTTAAGAGTTAAACTTGAAAATCATTTGCAAATGCTAAACCCTGAGGGCAAATCTCTTCTTGATAGGCATATGCAGTTTGCATAAACAATGAAAGTATATCCATTTAACCAGATACCTTGTTTAACAGTGGGAATTCAAATTTGAATGGTGGGAAGATAAAATAAAAATCATCTCATAATTTTTTCACTGTAAGAATGGCATAAGGAGTACTTCAGGGTCGCATATACTAAAATCCGACACACCTTTGTCTGTATCATCCAATATTGGTACTATATTGGTGTTGCTAATCTGTTTATTGTGATGCCATTTCACTGGAAAATTGTGATAATATACTATAAGTACACGCACTAAATATTGCATCATATAGCGTGTGTATTATGCAACTCTCACACAAAATACTGCATCATATAGTGTGTGTATTATACAGCTCTCACTAACAGGGGAGTCCGCCTCTGCAGTGTAACGGATAGTGTTATTAGCTGCCGTCCTCGGGGGCCTGGGTTTGATTCCTGGAACTGCCAGAAATTTAGGAATACCAGGAAGGCTGGTAAGTGGTTGAAATGGTACATGCAGCTCACCTCCCTTGGGGGTGTGCCCGAAAAGAGCTACAACACCTCGGGATGAGGACACGAGTTTACTTTTTTACTAACAGGGGATACCCGTTAGCCTCATTTTCTGATACGAGGTCGAGATATGAGGTGAGATGAATTTACATGGCGCATTTGTATGTTCGGAAGCTCTTCCCGATGTCAACCTCAGTTGGGGAGCTAATGAAGATGAAATGAATGATGGTGAATGAAATTTGGCAAGTAAGTGGAAAGAAATGGCTGTGGGCTATGAATGGGAGCTGTCCAGACATTTGCCTGGATATGAAAATATGAAAGTATAAAAAAATAATTCTCAGGACAGCCGACAGTGGGGATCGAACTCGCGTCTACCGAACGCAGAGCTTCGTTCCATAGCCATAGTGTGGCTTCTCTGCTCGGTTCACCTTAGTTCATTAATATAAAATATATGTACATGTATTATGAAATATATGTACTATGTGCAGTGATGTACTGGTTTCATTTTATGTTTTTGTTCAGTAAAAAGTGGAAAAATTAGTCAGAGAATAGTCATAAATAAATATTCTATAGGGTGTGTTTCAGTATCAAAGTTTGATGGCAGCATTGGTCTTTGATCAACGTTACAAATGGAAATAATAGTCATAGGATTGTTATTTCTGTCACTGCCAGTGATTGTTGCTCTCAGATGAACTGGAGAAAGAATTTTCGACTTCAGTGTCACATATACTAAAATCATACACATCTTTGTATCATCCAATATTGGTACTATATTGGTGTTGCTTATCTCTTTTTTGTGATGCCATTTCACTGGAAAATCATGAAAATACGTTATCAGTACGCACACTAAATACTGCCTCATGAAACGTGTGTATTATGCAACTCTCACTAATAGGGGAGAAAATATTGCAAGATACTGAGGAAATATGGGCATATTTCTGTACCTCCTTGGCTAGTAAAGCCACAAAATTTGAATGGAACATGTACACTGAGTGAGCAAAAGTCATGGGAAGACACTGAATGCGACGTTGAGAATGAGTTGCTCCTCCACAAGCTCTCAAAACGGCAGCAATATGGAGTGGTAATGACTCTACAAAGTGTTGGAGGGATCTGGACCCATGCATCTTGCACTGCTACCCACAATTGGTCCTGTGTAGTTGGTGCAGTGTTCATGGAGCATACACCAGCATCGATAGCATCCCATAAATGCTTGATTGGCTTAAGATTGGGGGATCTGGAGGGCCAATCCATGGTCACAACTTCACTGGACTCCTCCTCCAACCACCTGCATTCCACCACAGAGCGGTGAGATGACACATTCTCCTGTTGAAACCTGGCATCCATCAGGGTACTCTAGGGCCAGGGAGGGATGCAGATGGTCTGAAAGAATGTCCACATAATGTGCACCTGTCAGCACTCCCTGCAGCCAGTATATGGTGCCTAGTTACGACCAGGAGAATGCCGTCCAGACCAGAACTGAGCCATCTCCCGCCTGGACACAACTTTATTGACACACAGGATCCATAGCTTCATAGGGCATATGCCATACTCTCATGCGCCCGTCAGCTTGATACAACTGCAACCAATATTCATCGGACCATTTGCCTACTTACAGTCCTAGTAGAAACGGGTTCCTGACTCCCAACATTCAACAGGCCGGTGATCCGACTCACAGTAGCCCGTCAAGCGCCCAGTATGGTTCTTCAGAGGCAACATGATGTCCGTTCACTAAACACCTGTGGTCATGCCGTGCAGCATTCACGTGGGTGGTAACATTCTCTGTGCGATACTGAAGATCCATCCTCGACACCGTTTACCTCGGTAAGCCAAATTCGCCTGTAATCTTCGCAATGCTATGACCCATGCGCCGTGCGCCGATGATCGTCTCACGTTCAAATGCGATGTGTTGCCGTCTTCATGACACTGGTGTCTGTGACAGACTGCTCAGCGATGCCGCAGTTAGCCGCAATGCTCAGAGGTCATACACGGCAAATTTTCTAATGGCACACCCCTTCCCGTTATTTTTTTTGCTAGGGGCTTTACGTCGCACCGACACAGATAGGTCTTATGGCGACGATCCCGTTACTTTTGGCTACCCATATATATATATATATATGTTTTTGCCTGCGAAGAGTTATATAACAGAATATGATGCATAGATACCTTTTCTATGTCTTTTTAAAATCTAAGGAACAACAAATCTCTCATGATGGCCAAAAACAAAACAAGGTACCGTAATTCCACCTCCTCAAAGTGTTTATCACAAAAATATATAGAGATGGATGTCTATAATGGAAATTTTTATATCAGTCTTCTTATATTCCATTGTTCTGTTTAGGGAATGGAGAACTGGTTAACTGGTCTGAGCCTATTGAAAAGTATCCTGGAGATTACCATGGGGAATGCTAATGGTAAGTCATATGTGTGGAATATGAGTCAAGGGTTACAAACGTTCATTTTTTAAGCTACATAACATGGGGTGGAAGCTTTGAATATCTGAAACCCCAAGAAGGTCTGACATTTCTAGAGGAAATCAGATGATAATTTCAAAAATTATGTTCTTAGTGGGGAACCGTAATTTAATTTCTCTAATTTAGGATATGAAATTGAATGTGTTCAGATATTTAAGTTGTAAAATAACAAGCGTTTTGTTGCGGTCTGACAGCGGGCTCTTCAGTTGGAATACCACACCTCTCCAAGATACTGGCTTCTGTTGAGACATCACTGCAAGATTCCTTTGAAGGACGGTGCAATGACAGTGCATGAGGGGAAATTTGTGTCTCCAGTGCTATAACTTTCTTATGTTCTGATTTCTATTCGTAGTCGGGGATAATAGAGAGGACAAACTTTATTTGAATCTCTACAACATAGGAAACAGAACGATCTTTGCAAAACATCACAATTTCTAGCAACTTGT
Source organism: Anabrus simplex (assembly GCF_040414725.1). NCBI lineage: Eukaryota > Metazoa > Arthropoda > Insecta > Orthoptera > Tettigoniidae > Anabrus > Anabrus simplex. Next base: position 332,331,466 of record NC_090267.1, on the reverse strand, counting down.
TCTATTTTATGTATAATAATTTACTTTTTCATCAACTAGCCTATGGCTGAGTTAAAAAGGTGCTGTTGAGAAGTTGAATAGGTGTCATTCATCAGGATAATTGTATTGTCATGTTAGTAGACCTTTCCTAAGAAGTGTAAATCATCTCATGCATGATGTCTAAACCCATGCAATATACCCTTACTGAAATAATACGGTACAACATTATTAGTTACTCATATGCTTTAGAATTTCAGCTGTAGGAATCAAATGTTTAATAAAATAATCTGTACACAACAGGAATTGTTGGCTCCCAAAATGTTACTGTTTTTCTTGAAATTCTGGGATCAGTTTTCTGTGTACATGTAGCAGTAAATACTCAAAGTATCCTAATAAGTGCAAATTGTCCTTCATATTATTTGTTAATCCATTCAGCTCCAATGATCAATGAGGCTCATTGAGGCTCTCCGTTCATTAAAAATGTCTCAAAATTAGAAGTAGAATCACATCTGCTGAACACAGGTTGTTGTATTTTTTCCTTGTAGTGTGTTTACCCCTGTAAGTACCTCTGATATCTTCAGTTCTATGTGCTTTACCTATTGAATTGTTGGCTCCCAAAATGTTATTTGTTTCTTGAAGTCCTTGGGTCAGTGTTCCATGTACATATGTAGCAATAAATAATGTGTCCTAATAGGTTCAAGTTATCCTTCTTCATCTTTGTTAATCCATTTGATTCTGATGATCGATGAGACTGTTCCTTAAAATATCTCTGAATTGTGAGATAAGTCCTACCTGCTGAACATAGGCTGTTGTATATTTCCTTAAGTTTCTTTACTCCTGTAAATATCTGTGATGTCTTCAGTTCTGTGTGCTTTCCCTACAATTTTTTTGTTACTAGCATAATAAATACATACATACAAACATCTTCATTATAAACTGTTATGGCTTTCAGGATTCAGTCTATAAGCCTCTGTGAATTTACTAACTGCTGCAACAATCCTCTATTTGTAACTAAATCTGTGGCCTCGTGTAGTTCTCTACCTCTTATCCTTAACCTTTTGAGTGCTGAGTTAGCAGTTGACTGTTTGGTACCTCAGTGCTGAATTTTTTCATTCGTATGCAAAAAAACTTGTAGAAGCCTCAATTTTTAACTTATCAGTGGGGTTATTAGCTTAAAATATTTATAAATGTTGGTTCTTTATAAACCTAAATGCAAATGGAAAATCCTATACTTATGTTCAATATTATTTTGAGTTCTCGTGCACCGACTATAGACGGGCGTAGCAGTGCTGAACCAGCCGCGTCAGCCCGTCTATAGCCGGGTGTGGCACTCATCGGGTTAAATCGTTACAAATTGACCCTAACCTCTGTTGTTTTGGTCTCCCTCTACTATCTGTAAAACCTTTAGTGACAGTTCGGTTCCCTAGAGCTGAATTGGTAGACCTCACTTATCTTCGAGATATGGATTGGCAACCTATGATACCACAAATGAATTGATTATGCGTCACCATGAGATATCTGGCAGTATAATCCCAAAACTTGGAGTACTATTGTTATTTATACAGCAAAACAAAGAAATATAGGTGAAAACTGAAATTTTGCAACCTATTGCACTTGCTGAGGAAAATCCAGGTACATCACATGAACACCTTAGAACTCCTACTTGGGAACGAATGTCACAGTCTATACACAATGAGGAAAGAAAAATAATAGCTTAAGTGGCAGATTGCTGTGATATAGGAGAATAAAATTAACTGTTGCTCTTCTCCCTCAGTAAGTTGATTGAATGAGCCTCCACATACATGGAAAAATCTGTTTCCACAATTAAGATTATTAAAACATTTATACATTTCACGTAGCGATTCTCCACGCATCCATGGTAAAAAAAAGGGAGGTAGGCGAGTCTATTTTACTTCAATTAATATAATTACGAATACTAAATAAAAAGTCACGATGAAGCATATGGAGGAAGGGAGGGTTGTGAGTTGTGTGTGTGTGATGCAGTTGTAGGCTTTAGATAATAAAGGTCTGGAAAACTCATGTCAATCATACTATCGATTCAATTCAAATTTCATTTCCATTCAGTTTGCGGTTCTAATGAAACCGTTGAAGATCCCTCCTTTCCTCCTCTCACTCCCGTGAGATGAAGTGTTACCAAAAGTACTTCTCTTACCCTCCATAACCCAACCTATCCTCCTCCATTTGCCTCGCATGACCCCTCACTGAAGCCAGTTTATGCGTACAGCTTCATCCATTAAGTTCATTCCTAATGTCAATATTTCATATGGACCACTGCTGCTGGACACTGTCAAATATCCTGCGGTCTTACGTATTAGTACAAGTCACTTACTTTCCCTTAAACTGCCCCATGTTAATGTTAAGTCATCCTTTGTAGGATATACCCTAACAATTTGACGCTGTTATCCTCAAAAGGTCTTACCGCATGGGCAGCTCTTAGTACCAGGTGTATCAAAACATGACTTGATGTATATGTCATATTCTCTGCGTTGCCTGAGGCGTAAACTGAAACCAATTTCCATTAGGGACCTAAAGAACGTCAATATTGAAGCTCTTAAATCTGAAGCTATAAGTGTTCCATGTCACCATATATATAAATTGAATTCAATTGATGACAGAGTCAAGCTTTTCAATTCTTTCATACTAGGAATTTATGACAGGCATGCTCCAGTGCAGATGGTGTGAGTAAAACATCAACAAGCTGATTGGTTCATTGCAGAAATCAAAGACCTAATGGCTCAACGTGACTGTGCTTTCAGGTACCGTCATTAAAAAAAAAAGCCAAATCTGATAAGTCCTTCGAAGGATACAAAATTTTAAGAAATAAAGTTCTTCAGTCAGTCAGAAATGCTAAGATATGTCATGCACACAATCTACTGAACACAGATAATTTATCAAAATTGTGGCAAAACTTACGGAATCTAGGGATAACTGGACCCCGAGACTAAAAGCGCTATCATTTCCGAACCACGCACACAAAAGCTCGACTGCAAGGAATTTGTAATGAATACAGTTTCTATAAATCAAGTAACATTGGCATTGCTCAATAGTAAGAAAAAATGTAATATTAGTTCCAAAATGCTTGATCTAATTGTGGATGAAATTCTTCCCATAATAATGCACTTTTATGGTTTCTCATTCACAACACACACATTTCCATCACATGCAACTGTTCATCCCATTCCTAAAGTCACAAATCCCGTCACTTTTTTGGATTAGCAAACCATTAACATAATATCAGCTCCCTCCAGAGGTCTTCAACAAATCATCCATGCTCAAATGTCACAGTTTATTTTCAGGCATAATCTATTAGACACTCTGAAGTCAGATTTCAAACCCAGTCATAGTACTTCAATAGCCCTTCTTAAAATCACAGAAGAAATTAGAAGTGCTATGGATAAGAGGAAGGTAACTCTATGGTCTCTAATCAATTTCACTCGAGCATTTGATAGTGTAGGACATGCTATACTCATCTCAAAGCTCAGAAACCTTAACATGACCAATGGCACGGTGCAGTGGTTCACTTCTTACCACAGAAATAGGTATCAGAGAGAAATTTTGGGCAATAGTTCATCTTCCTGGAGTGAAGTCACTTGTGGAGTTCCCGTGGAATAATAGTCTTTGGGGCAAGTACTGCACAACAGAGGTGAACAATTCCGCCGTGCACTGCAGAAGTGCCACAAACGTTGATTTTGGGTATCTGAAGACTAATTGATCTTGAAAACGATTAAGGCACAATGTTGTACTTCCATTAGCTGGAGAAGGGATATCTTCTGAGCAACCTTGACAGTCTGTTTGTTCTTTCGCCGCACACAGTAAGTATCCCACTACAATAGCTACAGAGATTCCAGGTACTGTAACTGTTGAACATGAAACAAATTTATCATATTAATATACTAGTGAGCACTATACAATTAAGTATTGTTAAAACAGATCTGATGTAATTTACTGTGGAAGAGTTTTATAATGATAGACATTATGTGCTCGGGAAGCTGTAGAATTTGCATATCCTCACGACTTTCATGCCTTCTATCTTTTCCATCCATCTGGGACATTGATTTTAGTAAACTGGTTCATTCATTGCAGGTCTTCTGCTAATCCCTTAGCTCAACATGCCATGTTTTGATGCTGCAATAATTCTAGTATGGAGTGGTGTTTTAATTGTGTTAATGCGTGATCTTGTGTCCATTGTGCCATTGTATCCTGCTTTGCATCATAGGTGGCTGAAGAAAAGATCGATGTCATCGCTTGTTATGCTCCTCATCAAGAAATAATGAAAATAAGGTATTTTACGCAGGCCGCAGTGGATTGGATAGTCAGTATCAATGACTGATACATTTTTCTCATTAATATTTTTGCTTTCTCTGGATGAATTTGGATTTTCCTAATATATGACAAAAAATCTAAACAATAGATTCAATGCTTAAAAATGCCAGTTTTTTCTCATTCCTGGAATATGTCCCATGTGAGGTGTTGCAGATGTCGTGCACATTAAACCATTGCATAAAATGCTCCATAAAACAAATTGTTTCTTTTAAACTGTCTGTGTTTAATGTTCTCGGGACAAACCACCTCTATACTTTTAAAACCAGCAATTGTTTCAAGGGAAAATACAATTTTATCTCTTGCTTCAGTTTTCTCTAATTTTGTCGGGTAAATTACTTACGAACATCGAAACATTTATCTGGGAATGGTCGGTCACAATTCTGATCGCTCTGAAACTACATCTTCAACAGCATTTAATGCATCCAATGTTAATTATACAAGTTGTGCAACGAATATTCTGATCTAACACTAAAATAAACAACCTTAAGTTAATCCTAGCTCCCTTATCACCTGTAAAATATTATAACACATGGGACAAATCCCAAAACGATAAGTTATATACATTGAGAATGTTAATGACTTCAAAATCATCTTAACAAATAGCGTGATGGGCTCATAATCTTACTCTAATTGCCAAAGGGCTTAACTAACTAGTATTTACATAATTAATTGCTAACTTTATGCGTAACTGTCACTAATCCTACCACATGCTAACAACTTTGGGTCCCTTAGCTCATTTTAGGTGACCCTCTTCTTCCTCTGTCAAGACTTGGCTTTGCCATTTAGCCAAGCATGATGAAGACGTTGTCCATAGCTGGTCCTCTCGTCCTGATGTCTCCAGGTCGATCCATCAGAGGCATCTTCTTGAGGCACCGCTTGAGGTTCACGTCCACACGGTCTTGCAACTCGGTTCCCAAATTACTGGAATGAAATACTCAATTAGCCGCACAGCACAATCGTCATACAGATGCCGTTTCTTGCGTATACTAGACAGGTTAGAAGGGTACTGAAGTTACAGACATAGTTTTTGTATCATTAAAAACACGCACGGAGTGTGCAGGCTTACTTGTACATGAGTTTGTAGCCTGTTTTTTTGTCGAGCTAAACTGACTATTTTAACTCAACCACATATATGCGTCCTTCTGAAACACAGAAATAATTTCAGTTCGCAGATAAAAATCTACTGCCGATCAACGCCATACTTCAAGCTGACCCGTACCACTTCTGTGAAGAAGTCTATGCCAATGGCAAAGTTTAAGGTCAATTAATTATACTTTCATGACCACACTATGACAGAATCAAATCTAATATCACGAGAAAAACTATTATTCATATTTCTACAACTCTAAATGAAGTTAGCACGAACGCTCAAAAGTAATCATAGTCTTTGTTTAGACAAAGGTTTATGGCACAGTAACACAGACAGACACGCGACACGCACCGGCAGCAATCTTACAGTCGAATGAGATACCTCCCATTCACATCTCTCATCTCTTATAGGGAGCAAAAAGTGAAGCCACGCCAGGGAAAATCCCGGGAAACATACTTGAGTTTGGTATGCAGCCACTTGACTGCTTCCCACGGTGGTTGTATAAATGCGGAATGATTGAATTTGTCATGTGTTAATGGCGTTAGATATACCATCATGTTCACAAAATTCTGGGGATTATTTTTATCGCTTTATTATCCCGAGAAACCCTCAGGTAGAGGAGATATCACTCGATTCCCGTGATATGGTAAACCTGTCTCTTCCCGCTTTAAATGCTGTTAAGGTGGCATGGTACTTCCCAAAACAAAATTCTTATCTCTTTTTCCTTCTCTAACACATTTTCTGTTTCACTCATACAGGGTCACACCCTTCCTAGGGAACCACCTTCAAGCTCCCGCGTTCTATACAGCTTCACGCCCATATACTCTGCGTCATGTTGTGCAATATACAATTGTGTTAAATATCGCCTAAGTCATGAACAGAATGGTTCAGTATGTATGTATGTATGTAGAGTTTTTTGTGTTCTGATTTCATGATGTTTTTGTGATACATTGTTCTTTTATTTTTATTCCTACTAGCTTCCAAACAAGATGTTAGAAGAGTTGTGCAAGAAGAACTTCGGACGTCTCAGAATAGCGAACATTGTAAGTATGCAGTGCTTGTTTCCTTATTCCTGTCTTAATTCTCACTGCTTTACATTGATGCCAGCCTCATGGTATAGGAGTAGAATCTCTGCCTCATACCTGCAGACCTCAGGTTTGATTCTTGGCACTTTATAGGATTTTAATGCTGGTTTGAAGAGTGGAACAGTTCACTCAAACTCTTAGGTCAACTGAGCAGTTACCTGATGTGTGAAGCAGTGAATTCAGTCAAGAATACCAAAAATACTAAACTGCAGAAGTTATCCTGATGACCACATGACACTACAATATCTGCTCCCATCAGGCTGGCCAGCAGTCTTCTTTATAGATTCCCTTTAACCTGTCAGCGTGCTCGTCATGCAGTGAAGATCGTGTGCGGTGGAGTGACGAGCACTGCTCGCACGGTGTGCGCGTGTACTGTGATCTAGCATGTTACAGTCGAAGCTGTTTGTCTTTTAACTCATTCCTCCTTGAAGCAGAAGGTTTGAGCTTTTCAATCAATCAATCAATACTGATCTGCATTCAGGGCAGTCACCCAGATGGCAGATTCCCTATCTGTTGCTTTCAAGCCTTTTCCTAAATGATTTCAAAGAAATTGGAAATTTATTGAACATCTCCCTTGGTAAGTTATTCCAATCCCTAACTCCCCTTCCTATAAATGAATATTTGCCCCAGTTTGTCCTCTTGAATTCCAACTTTATTTTCATATTGTGATCTTTCCTACTTTTATAAACGCCATTCAAACTTATTCGTCTACTAATGTCATTCCACGCCATCTCTCCGCTGACAGCTCGGAACATACCACTTATAATACCAATATAAATGGTCCGTTATTGGACATTATAAATTTTCCAGCTAACTCATTCCTGGTTTGCCAGCGTTTCGCCCCCGTGTGCTAGGTTAGGCTTGTCAGTTGGTACCTAGCACACTTACCAAGACGCATGGCTAGTGCATACCGTGGAGGCCACTGCGCAGGCTACTTGAAGCCACCGGCAGTGCCAATGCAATGTCCAATAACGGACCATTTATATTGGTATTATAAATTTACTCATTCGGGACAAATATTTCAGGTTCCCTATGGGAATCAACATCTATATCATCTGATGGCCAAGCAGGCATCAATTTTTGGTAGTGAGACAAAGTTCTCATAGTGCATTGGCACTGCCGGTGGCTTCAAGTAGCCTGCGCAGTGGCCTCCCCACGGTATGCACTAGCCATGCGTCTTGGTAGGTGTGCTAGGTACCAACTGACGAGCCCAACCTAGCATACGGGGGGCGAAACGCTGGCAACCAGGAATGAGTTAGCTGGAAAATTTATAATGTCCAATAACAGATCATTTATATTGGTATTATAAATTTACTAATTCGGGACAAATATTTCAGGTTCCCTATGGGAATCAACATCTATATCATCTGATGGCCAAGCAGGCATCAATTTTTGGTAGTGAGACAAAGTTCTCATAGTGCATTGGCACTGCCGGTGGCTTCAAGTCGCCTGCGCAGTGGCCTCCACAGTATGCACTAGCCATGCGTCATGGTAGGTGTGCTAGGTACCAACTGACGAGCCCAACCTAGCACACGGGGGCGAAACGTTGGCAACCAGGAATGAGTTAGCTGGAAAATTTATAATATCCAATAACGGACCATTTATATTGGTATTATAAATTTACTCATTCGGGACAAATATTTCAGGTTCCCTATGGGAATCAACATCTATATCAACATACCACTTAGTCGAGCAGCTCTTCTTCTTTCTCTCAATTCTTCCCAACCCAAACATTGCAACATTTTTGTAACTCTACTCTTTTGTCGGAAATCACCCAGAACAAATCGAGCTGTTTTCTTTGTTTTTCCAGTTCTTGAATCAGGTAATCCTGGTGAGGGTCCCATACACTGGAACCATACTCTAGTTGGGGTCTTACCAGAGACTTACATGAACTCTCCTTTACATCCTTACTACAACCCCTAAACACCCTCATGACCATGTGCAGAGATCTGTACCCTTTATTTACAATCCCATTTATGTGATTACCCCAATGAAGATCTTTCCGTATATTAACACCCAGATACTTACAATGATCCCCAAAAGGAACTTTCACCCCATCAACGCAGTAATTAAAACTGAGAGGACTTTTCCTATTTGTGAAACTCACAACCTGACTTTTAACCCCGTTTATCAACATACCATTGCCTGCTGTCCATCTCACAACATTTTTGAGGTCACGTTGCAGTTGCTCACAATCTTGTAACTTATTTATCACCCTATAGAGAATAACATCATCCGCGAAGAGCCTTACTTCCGATTCCACTCCTTTACTCATATCATTTATATATATAAGAAAACATAAAGGTCCAAAAATACTGCCTTGAGGAATTCCCCTCTTAATTATTACAGGGTCAGATAAAGCTTCACCTACTCAAATTCTCTGAGATCTATTTTCTAGAAATATAGCAACCCATTCAGTCACTCTTTTGTCTAGTCCAATTGCACTCATTTTTGCCAGTAGTCTCCCATGATCCACCCTATCAAATGCTTTAGACAGATCAATCGCAATACAGTCCATTTGACCTCCAGAATCCGAGATATCTGCTATATCTTGCTGGAATCCTACAAGTTGAGTTTCAGTGGAATAACGTTTCCTAAAACCGAATTGCCTACTATCGAACCAGTTATTAATTTCACAAACAGGTCTAATATAATCAGAAAGAATGCCTTCCCAAAGCTTACATACAATGCATGTCAAACTTACTGGCCTGTAATTTTCAGCTTTATGTCTATCACCCTTTCCTTTATACACAGGGGCTACTATAGCAACTCTCCATTCATCTGGTATAGCTCCTCCGACCAAACAATAATCAAATAAGTACTTCAGATATGGTACTATATCCCAACCCATTGTCTTTAGTATATCCCCAGAAATCTGATCAATTCCAGCTGCTTTTCTAGTTTTCAACTTTTGTATCTGATTGTAAATGTCATTGTTATCATATGTAAATTTTATTACTTCTTTGGCCTTAGTCTCCTCCTGTATCTCAACATTATCCTTGTAACCAACAATCTTTACATACTGCTGACTGAATACTTCTGCCTTTTGACGATCCTCACATACACACTCCCCTTGTTCATTAATTATTCCTGGAATGTCCTTCTTGGAATCTGTTTCTGCCTTAAAATACCTATACATACCCTTCCATTTTTCACTAAAATTCGTATGACTGCCAATTATGCTTGCCATCATGTTATCCTTAGCTGCCTTCTTTGCTAGATTCTATTTTCTAGTAAGTTCCTTCAATTTCTCCTTACTTCCACAGCCATTTCTAACTCTATTTCTTTCCAGTCTGCACCTCGTTCTTAGTCTCTTTATTTCTCTATTATAATAAGGTGGGTATTTACCATTCCTTACCACCCTTAATGGTACAAACCTGTTTTCGCATTCCTCAACAATTTCTTTAAACCCATCCCAGAGTCTGTTTACATTTTTATTTACCGTTTTCCACCGATCATAGTTACTTTTTAGAAACTGCCTCATGCCTGCTTTATCAGCCATATGGTACTGCCTAACAGTCCTACTTTTAAGACCTTCCTTTCTATCACATTTATTTTTAACTACCACAAAAACAGCTTCATGATCACTAATACCATCTGTTACTTCAGTTTACCTATAGAGCTCATTTGGTTTTATCAGCACGACATCTAGGATATTTTTCCCTCTGGTTGGTTCCATCACTTTCTGAATCAGCTGTCCTTCCCATATTAACTTATTTGCCATTTGTTGGTCATGCTTCCTGTCGTTCGCATTTTCTTCCCAATTGACATCTGGCAAATTCAGATCTCCCGCTACAATCACATTTCTTTCCATGTCGTTTCCCACATAGCTGACTATCCTATCAAATAATTCGGAATCCGCGTCAGTGCTACCCTTTCCCGATCTGTACGCTCCAAATATATCAAGTTGCCTATTATCTTTAGAAATGAGCCTTACACCTAGAATTTCATGTGTCTCATCTTTAACTTTTTCATAGCTTACAGATTCTTCTTTCACCAGAATGAACACTCCCCCTCCCACCCTTCCTATCCTATCTCTACGATACACACTCCAGTGCCGTGAGAAAGTTTCTGCATCCATTATATCATTTCTCAGCCATGATTCAACTCCTGTTACAATATCTGGTAAGTATATATCTATTAAATTACTTAATTCTATTCCTTTCCTTACAATACTTCTACAGTTCAACACTAACAATTTTATGTCATCCCTACTTGATTTCCAGTTCCCTGTTCCCTTATCACCGCTCCCTAGGCCATCCCGTTTCCCTGAATGTACCTCCCTATTACCCTTCCAAACAAATTTCCTAACTTATACGTACCACTGCGGTTTAAATGAAGGCCATCTGAGCGCAGATCCTTATGTCCTACCCACCCATTAGGATCTAGAAATTTCACTCCCAGTTTCCCACATACCCACTCCATAGTCTCATTTAAATCCCCAATCACCCTGCAGTCAGTATCCCTTCTACACAGTATTCCACTAATAACAATCTCCGCTTTCTTAAACTTCACCCGTGCTGCATTTACCAGATCCCACACATCTCCAACTATGTTGGTACTTATATCAGCTTGCCTGACGTTGTTGGTACCAACGTGAAACACTACCACCTTCTCCTTCCCCTCCTTCCTCTCTTCTACTTTCCTCAACATCTGCCTCAACCTAATTCCTGGATAACACTCTACCCTGGTACCCTTTCCTCCACACACTTTCCCCACGTTTCTAATGATGGAATCCCCCATGACCAGAGCCTCAACCCTACCCACCTCATTCGAACCCCTCCCCTCCTGGTCAGCCCTATCTTTCCTGATAGCTGCAGAAGCTACTTCCTCCTCCCTTTTCTCCTTCCCATGACCCTGTTCCACCTGTTTTTTCCTATCCTCTACTCTACATTTTCCTTTCCTACCTTTTCCCTTCTTCCTACTTCCACGCATCTCAGCAACAGTTCCCTGTCCCTCATCTTCCCTCTGTTGTTCTACCTGGAGTGACTCGTACCGATTTCGCAAAGACACCTGTCCTGAATTCTGATCCTGAATAGAGCCCTTAGCCTGCAATCTCCTTCCCCTTAGAACATTAGACCACCTGTCTTCTACAACTCCTCCCTTTCCTTCCCCTCCCTCTTGTACACCTACTGTAACCTGTACATTGTTTGAGGGAGTCCTATCTTCCTTCCTGTCTTCTGTGAGAATCCTAATTATCTCCCTCAAACTTTCCAACTCTTCCCTCATACCGCTCAATGCCTTGCCACTCCCACAGTAAGTACACTCGCGCTCCTTATCCATTCTTTACGGGGAAAAAAATGAAATTAAAAAATAAAATAACTTATTTGCAAAAAATAAATGAATGGAGGGATATATTGTCTGGGATAGTACACAACAATAAGGTAAGTAATATGCGACTACACTACAATACTACTTAGTCGCGTTCTATTTTTTTAAATCCTACAACCTCTGACAGGATAAAAACTGCTGTTAATTACTGAATATCGAAAGTAATAGCCTACACAAGAACTACACAATTCCAAACTGCAATTAAGCCTATTCTAATTACAACAACAGTATTTTAGTAAGAGTTTCTACAGATACCTCTACTACACCAGTACTACACAAATATTTTACAATAATAAAATCATCACACTAAATTCTTTTGAACGATATATCTTGATCCCTATTTCAACAGTGTTTTGTCACTGAAATTCAAGAGATATTCAATCAATGTTTAACTCTGCCATCAGGGGCAAGCACTTCTTTTGCCTGCTAAATGTCGACTACTATGCACACTTCTTGCATTATGCCTTCATTTCCTCTCGGGGAAGAACCTGACTGTCAATAGAATCATAAATTTTATCTATTCAGGGCTCTCTTGAGACTATTTTCTTCCGTCCTTTTTTCTTATCACACGCTGATTTTCATTCCATCGGTCGTGATTGGAGAGGGCTTCTACAAGCAAGTGCAGGTTTTCGAGTGTGGAAAGGATGTTTTAGAACAGTTGACTGGTTCTGACAAAAGTTTGTTAGATTCAGATTTGAGTGATGTGGATGACATCGCTGTACGTGAAGTCCTCGGTTCGGAATCAGATACGAGTGATAGTAAGCAGAATGGCTATGTGTGTGTCATGGCTAATACATTTCAATGGGAAAACATGTCTAATTATGTGGGTCAAATAGAATAGTTTATAGGGAACCCAGGACCTCAGAATGAAACAGTTGGGGAATGCGATGGTGTGGAGGTTTCTAGGATGTTCTATTTGGATGAGTTAGTGGAAATAATGCCTTGTGAAACAAATGTATACGCTGAGCAAAGAATCCGATGTAGGGGCTTATTACCACTTCGTTCCAGAATGCGGGATTGGAAACCAGTCATGAAGGACGAGATATACGTTGTGATTGCTCTTTACATGCTTATGGGTATAATACAAAAGCCTACGCTATGAAGCTATTTTTCTAAAAACTCTATTCCGTCTATGCCAATTTTGGGGTCTGTTATTTCAATGGATAGATATGAGTCGGTTAGTAATTTTATGCATTTCAACAACAATGAAGCAGTTGATTCATATCAGGGATCATCCAGATTTTTCAAAATTTATCCGATTATATCCTACCTAAAAAATAAGTTCCAGACTTTGTACTTACCAGAACAGAACATCACAGTTGACAAGTCACTAAATCTATGGCGGGGTAGGTTGTCTTTTAGGCAATATATACCTCTAAAATCTGCAAAATTTGACATAAGATCGTACAAGTTAGGCAAGTCAAGTTCAGGCTATCTTTAGTCATTTATAATATACACAGGCAAAGATACCATATTTGAAACAACACACACATCAACAGACACAATAAAAACTTAGCTGTTGTTTTATCACCTTGCAGAGCCATTTCTCAGCAAAGGATAAACATTGAGGATGGATGAAATGAAAATCCACAGCCTGTTTCCAGTCATTCGACCGGGTCAGGAAGGGAATGAATGAAGCCCCCATTTAGTGCCGAGGATAGAAATTGTGCCGGCTGCTGAAGTCTGTCACACTCCTCTGGGGCAATGATTAATGAATGACAGATGAAATTATATTGGAGAGGGTTGCTGGAATGAATGATGACAGGGAAAACTGGAGTACCCGGAGAAAAACCTGTCCCTCCTCCGCTTTGTCCAGCACAAATCTCACATGGAGTGACCGGGGTTTGAATTACCAAACCCAGCGGTGAGAGGCCGGCGCGCTGCCGCCTGAGCCACGGAGGCTCTCATTGAGGATGGATAATTTTTATAATTCACCTGCTTTGGCTCATAAGTTAAAATCATTGATAAGAGACTGTGTTGGGAACTTGGCGCCTCAACAGAAACGACGTTCCAAAAGATGTGATCAGTACAAAACTAAAGAAGGGGGAAATTATTGCTCGGCATTCCGATCAGATTTCCATCCTAAAGTGGCGTGACAAGAAAGATGTTGCAATGATTTCTACATTCCATGGGGCAGAAACCGTCACAAAGAAAACACAGCATGGTCAGGAAAATAGAAAGCCTGTTTCTGTTGCAGACTATAATGATCACATGGGTGGAGACGATCTGATAGATCCGCTACTTTGTGGCTATCTTTTAGAGAGGGAAAAGATGACAGAGTGGTACACCAAGTTATTCAGGAGGTCAATAAATGTTGCAATTCTAAATGCAATGATCATTTGCTGGAGAAATTCACCCAAAACTAGAATAGATCATTTGAAATTTAGGGTGGATGTCGTCCAGCCATTGCTTGTGGAACATTCAGGTTCATTTGAAAGAAAAGTGCCCAGATGTCATTCTTCGGACAAAAATGTCCCCCATCTCACTGAAAAGCATTTACCTGAGAGAATCCCATCAACTAAGGGGAAGAGTAGGCCAACCAAACGATGTCTCCTGTGCTACAAACAGAAAATTCGGAGGGAGACAGTGTTTTGGTGTCCAGACTGCAAAGCGGGTCTCTGCATTGAGGGATGCTTCAAGACATTCCATACCAAACTCAATTATTAAGGTAAGATAGCATCATATTTTCCAACAGAATGGAGTTTTCTAAACATGTATGTGAAAATTTTATTGAAATCCGTAAAATAGTACCAAAGTTGCGATTTTTTGAATAAAGCTTTGCACGAATCTGAGAAAGTGTAATAATAATAATGTTATTTGCTTTACGTCCCTCTAACGACATTTTTACAGTTTTCGGAGATGCCATGGTGCCAGAATTTAGTCTTGCAGGAGTTCTTTTACGTGCCTCTAAATCTACAGACATGAGGCTGGCGTATTTCAGCACCTTCAAATACCACCAGACTAAGCCAGGATTGAACCTGCCAAGTTGGGGTCAGAGGGCCATCTCCTCAATCGTCTGAGCCACTCAGTCCGGCTCAGAACTCCTCCCGCAGCACAGAGACGACCGGGCATTTAAATCCACCACGCTGAGGATTAGGGTTTGTTTGGCCATGGGTTTAGGTTTATTTTAGTTCACTGTGGTCTGGTCCTACTATCTTCCGGTAAAATAGATGGCAGCTACATTAGAGATAATTACCCAGAGGTGTAAATCACTTGACACTAGAGTAAGGGGTCCTAAAAGTGAGACGGCCAAAAGCTTCCAAATAATGATACAGCCTGGTTTTTCACAAAAAAATATGTTTAATCCTAATTATTCCTAGGGTGTTAGGATCATGTAAACTTACAATTGCTTTTTTTAAGATAGGCCTGAAAATAAAGCTGTAGAAAAAAATCTGTTATGCAAGTTTATAATTTTTTTGCATCGTCAGTCAATCATCAATGACCTGCATTTAGGGCGGTCACCCAGGTGGCAGATTCCCTATCAATTGATTACTTCATATTTACATTTATTTATAATTGTTTACCTAGCTTTTTCTTAAATATTTTCAACAAACTTGGTAATTTATTCCACTTCCTTACCCCTTGTCCTATAAATTAATATTTGCCCTAATCTGTCCTCTTGAATTCTAACTTTATCTTCATATCTCACCTACTTTTAAAAGCTCTGATATCCTCTGATATTTAAGACCTAAAATTGCTACACATTGTATTTACATGGAACTGTCTTGTATCATTTTAGGGAAAAGTACCCATTAAAAAAAAATACTTCTCTGGTTTCAGAATAACATCAAATTTTGTGTTGTATCATATTTAGGGCACCTCCCTCCTAAATAAAATCGTGTACACAACTGACGGCATCGCGTGTGTGCGTCATTGTGATAACATCAATGTCAACTCTGTCCCAGTGCCAGTATCCAGGACCAGTTCCAACAGTTGTGGACCAGCTTGCCTTATTATTATTATTATTATTATTATTATTATTATTATTATTATTATTATTATTATTGTTATTATTATTATTATCATCATCATCATTATTATTATTATTATTATTGGATTCGTTGTGCCCAACTGTGGGGTGCGTTTGAACTTATTTTGCAGAATGTTTCTTCTTCTTTTCTTCATTTTTTCACTGTGTTCCTTTCTGCATGTTTCTGTCCAGCCTGTATTTTTTCTTGTTGGTTTCTCTGCAAATTTATGTTTGTTTACTAAGCTTCTAAATTTCATTCTAACTTGAATGGTTTCGTCCTCAATACCCATTTCTTGTAGATCTTCATGAATTTCTGCTAACCAATTGTTGCGGATTTTCAGGGTTAGAGCTAGATTTAGAAAATTCTTTTGTCAGCCTGTTGTTATCCATTCTGTGTAGGTGTCTGTAGAATTTTAGTCGTCTCTTTCTGATGGTATCTGTGATTTTTTCTGTGAATTGAAAAATTTCGTGTGGTTTCTTTTTCATCCAAATTCCATTTTCGAACTTTGGTCCTAGGATTTTTCTGAGAATTTTCCTCTCTTGTTTCTCGATGCTTTTCATTTGTGACCTGCCGCCAACGATCAGAGTTTCAGATGCATAAAGTGTCTCTGGTTTGATGACTGTATTGTAGTGTTGTAATTTTGCATTTTTTATATACATCTTTTGTTGTATCTGTTCCATGTGATTTTGTAAGCCCTTTGCACTTTAGCAGTTCTTTCTTTGTTAGCTTCCTGATTTAACCCTGCTGGCTGAATAATTTCACCTAGATACTTGAATTTGTCTACTTGGGAAATTATTCCACAATCGGTGATTAATGGTTGATTGTCGAATCTTGATTTAGTACCTTCCATAAACTGTGTCTTTTCAAATGAAATTTGAAGTCCGGTTTTTGCGGCTATTTCATTCAATTCAATTCAAACCCGTGGGGTTTTTTGCCTGTTCCCCTATCGGACACGTCCCAAGTGGTGGATCGGGGGGCTCGCCGGGCTTGTCCAGAGGGCTTGAGGGAAATAAAATACCTCTCGTGGACCAAAAACAGGCACAGCCAGAAAACATGTTGAGGCAACCTCTGAGGCTCAATACCTTAGTTGTAACTATGAGATTGACAAAGATCAATCTCCTCATTATCTTCAACTTACTAGCATGATGGCAACGTCAGTTAATGATGATGATGATGATGATTATTATTATTATTATTATTATTATTATTATTATTATTATTATTATTATTATTATTATTATTATTATTATTATTATTATTATTCTGACTGAAATAACAAAACTTATTCCAATAAGAGAATAAATACTTTAATTAAAAGAATTACCTCAAACTCCGACAACAACGAAAAACAGAAATTAAGAAAAGTATCCTAATTATTGATTAATTAAATCCTAGAAATCAATTAGTGTGAACAATAAAATAACTCAGGCAAGGTTTTGGAGATAATTAATAAATATGACAATAGAATCCTTTAAAATATTTCATGAAATTAATTTTTGAGTAAATAACTTTATGTAAATATACCATCACTGGCTATAAGAAACGATGATTAGGCAATTAAAGTCAAAACAGTTCCTAATGACTACCAGAGTAACCTCAAATTAACATGACACAACGATACAGGCGGAAACAAAGGTTAAATACATGGAGAGGTAGGTAAAATCTTGAGAAATATTTAAAGGTAACATCCGTGAAGTAATAATTGAATAATCACATAAGTTTTTAAAATCCCAAAATTCCTTGAATGGTATAAATTAAATACAATCAGCCAAATCAAACCACCTGACTGTACACCAGAAGAATCAGTCATAATAACAAACTGTGAACTTCAAATGTCACCTTCAGCAACGAACCCGACACTCAAATGTCAAAATCAACTGGGCATATGCCCACAAAAGGTTTACTCTAAGTTACCATGGCAGCAACTCACGTGACACACCAGCAAAATGGCAACCATAAAACAACTTCAGTAGTCATTAGAAAAAGCCTTCACTTTAGCATTTTACGCACGAACTAGGTGGCTGTGAGATAAACAGAACCTATACAAATAATTTGATTAATTAAAAAGAAATACAGTTGAACCACCAGATCAAGAGTTGCACCCATAACATATATATTAATGTAGCTGTTAGAAGCTCCTAAATGTTAGCCTAAAATACCACTTAAAACCTTGAAAGTTATTTGAAGTAAATATTCAATTAAATTACCCTCCTTACCTATCAATACATTACACAATTATGATATGACCTGAATTTCCTCACATTACTGCGAAGTCCATTTTCCTTAAAATTTGAATAAACAGTAACCCTTTAACATCCACAAAGCCAGACGTGTTCCCATTGCACTTCCATAGTAACTTTCCTAGTTTAATCCAATGGTTTCTCCGGTTTTGAAGAAATACGCTTATAGACCAAAGCTACTTACAGTTGTCGGCGAGGTTATTTTAAATTAAAAATCCAATTTGATAGGCTTCACGCCAAGTTGGCGATTGTCTTAGCCAGGATCGAACCTCCTCATCATTTCTTCTTATCTTATTTCCAGAATAATTAGCTTTTCCAGCAGCAGTACATGACAAGCTTCCTTCTTCAACTCGACAAAACACAAATCGAGTTACATGGCATTGTCTCCTCTCATGAATTGACGATCAAGTCAGTTTCATAGGATACCGCAAGATGGCATCAGCATACAGTCGGCCGCTCAGACAAGTACATATCTAACAGCACGGATGCGTTCTCCAAATAAACACAGGATGAGATGACATTTTAATAACTCTCAGCCAACTCAGTGGATCCAAATCTCATAATTGCATTACGTGGAGATACTGATAAGTGGACTCGTTCTACCAAGTTCTTCGTAAATTTGACTCAATTTTGTAATCACATACCCTCTCAACATGTGAAGTTTCATTTTGTTTTCTCCTTCCCTTCTGTGTACTTCATTTCTTTTGTCAGGCAGTGTATTTTTCTGTGAAGCCATGCATGCCTGACTTCACACTATATTTCTTCTTTTCAGGTCTAATTTCATCCATTTCAGCTGTTTTATGACAATGGAGTTAATTTATCATCCTTTCCACTTCTTCAAGCGTAATATCAGTAACAACATTGTCCTCCTACCCATTATCTTGGTTGTTTACAACATCAACAGCAAGATTTCTTTTTACATTGAGAAGCTTTTCAATATATTCCTACCATCTGTCCAGTAATTCAGTGGGATCCACTGTGAGTTCACCTGATTTACCCAACACACTGTACATTTCCTTCTCCCTTGCTTCTTAAGATTCTTTATTACTGTCCAGAAAGGTTTACCCACTTTGTGACCAAGCCTTTTCAGGTTATTACCAGAATCTTTTCCACCTCCATGGTGTAACAGTTAGCACTTATTAGCTGCTCTACTCAGGGACCCGGGTTTGGTTCCTGGTACTGTCAGAATTTAGGTATGGCAGGAGGGCTGGTGTGTGTATAAAATGCCACGTGGAGCTCACCTCCATTAAATGTGTGCCTGGAAAGAGCTGCTCAGGACCAAGACACGAGTTCACTTTTACCGGAATCTTCCCAAGACTACTGCACCCTACGGGTCAGGGTGACCACAGTATTTTTCCCAACTAGTCAGTTACATATCTCAGGGTATTCATGCCTCCAGAAAAATGGTTAATTTTTCTATGTTTTGGTTTAACGTGCGTTCAAAGAGAAAATAATGACACCACATGCGGTCCAGCATTACGTAATTCAACGCTCAGTAGTGGATTTGCGTATGCAAACTTCAGTCAACGTTTCGACAAACACATCTGCTTAACGAGAACCTTACTCACTAAGTATAACTACAGACTACCATTACAAATGAAAACTCATTCCATTCTATAAAAAATCAATCAAGAAACATATTTATTAAATTATCAAGACTTGCAAAAGAAATGGTTAATGTCAAATATTGCTCATGATATTCCAATTGTCAACCTAATAAATAAATATTCTAATTCCTAAATCAAATATTCTAAGTCAGCGCTGACTTATTCCTAAACTAAGTTTTCATATCTTAACATTCTGGGTCGCGTATTCCTGAAATGAATTGTTGCTTTGTTTCATCTTCCTATTAAAATTTACATCTGGTCATTTAAGTATACAGTATATCATAGTCTTCTGATCACGGTCAAAATTCGGTATATCAGTAAATTATTCCATCACTCACGATGATAATTATACACCCTCATCAAAAATACAATCATTACATTGTTCAAATTATCGTGGAAATGAACTGAAAATGAATAAAAGTGTTCTGAATACTAATATCAGTGACCTAAATTACATTGAAAATTACCTGAGTTCGTTGGTGCAGACTACAGTGAAGAAAATGAAATATTGAATGATGCACTAAGCTTCTCGGTCCAATTGCCACTTAAGTATGGCTCCTAGCTAAATATTCGCTCGAATAATATTTCAGATTAACAAAGCATTGATGATATCCTACGTAAATCTCAAATAATTTCCCTACTCTAGCTATATAATTTCTTATGTAACGTATTCCAGTTCAATATGCACGTAGCCAATAAGCATTTTTTCATATATGGATGTGCAAGTGCCTACATTAAGATATTTCAACACTATGTTACCATACTAGTTACATTCTAGTTTGATCTTCCACGCCATTAACATTCATTCAGAATACGACACAGTCATGCATTCATATACCCATCACCGGTTGTTATAATAGTCAAACCACTTTCACACTTTATTAAAATATGCGTAATTTTATTGTCCATACCTTGCTATGGTTCCTCCCTGGGGCATACTTATATTCCGTAGTCGCTTTACTTGTGCTCCAGTATCGCACATTATATATATATATATACACATACGTTTTACTTCCTGTTAATCTGCGCAATAATACATTTAAAGTATCATATATACTTCATTATTTCTGTACCGGGCGGTACACCTCCACGCCGCTAATTCAAACTTTGCGCCAGTTGAAACTCCTCTGCTGGAGGAAGTCTGAACTTTATCTACTGTGTTAATTTTCAAGTTTATCAGAAGATGTCACTACTTGGAAATTTTGAAGTTTCTGAATTGGGTCGTTTTCGATGTATTTTTGTTTTGCCTGTAGTAAGAAGTGTGAACGTTCTCTTCTAGAGGACACTACTGAAGAACTACAATTGTGCATCCTGGTGCGAAGTGAAAGAACTATGTTTTTGGAGAAAATTTGAATTCATAAGTTTGTTCTTTGTTAAATTTCTTGCAGTCATGGTTTAAGTTGGCAATATTAACCCTTTCTTTCCCCTTGTTTTGAATTTAGCCAATCCCGAATTTCTCGAATTAATTTTCCACCAATAATGTGTTTCTTCTTCATCTTGTGTAGGGGTTTTCTTGGTTAACCAATAAAATTCTTGTGGGAGGGTGTTCTCATTCCTGAAACGCCTCGAACTTTCCGCGAGAGTATATAAACTGCTGATTTTAGGGTCTCTGCGCCACTTCAGTAACATCTTTCAGTGTGTAAAGTACGTAGCAGGGGGCGGGAAGCGCCTCTTTCCTCGGGCAGCAGTACATCCACAAGGTAATGGCCGTTTAATAACTTCTTTTTTTTTGCTAGCTCAGCAGTTTAACTCTCGGGGCAGGTCCGAAGCCTTTTACCATGTAACTTCCCTTAAAATGTAAAAACACTTGGTATCTATTCTATCTTTTTAAACTACAAATCGGGATAGAGAGTGCTTAACCCTCTCGAGCTCCCACTCATATTGCATTGAGGTGAACTTATTTTCACAACCTTTCTTCCTTAACGTAATGTAAATTTTTCCTTCTATAAGTCACCTCTTTAGTATGGGATTAGCCCTTGCATTAGCGGCCTAGAGCCAGATTAGGTTTTAAACAAAATATATTAGGAGTGCAAGATCGCCTTCTCTCAAATTGGTATTTTAGAGGCCAGGTAATTAACCTTTTCTCACTTAATAGGCCTCAGTAGGTTGGGTATTTGTACCCTTGTGTCTATATCCTTGGAGGACAGCTTGAAGGTGAAATTTGGTGTGGCCTTTGATAGGCTAGAACTTTGAGAGCTGGTTGCTCTTTCCAAAATAAAAATTGTGTTTTCTGCGCGCCTCGAGCAGGCTTTACTGTGTAATTGGGAGCAAGTGCTCCTGGGCATGATTGGGGTCTTCTACCCCTTTTGTTGAATTCTGTATATCGTAAATTTGGGCTAATTGTTCAAGAATTGTGTGTCTGGCTCTTGGAGCCCAAATCCTGTAACTCTGTAATTGTACATTCTCGAATTGTGGCCTTGCTACTCTGTACCTGCC
The DNA here is from genome assembly GCF_040414725.1 of Anabrus simplex. Classification (NCBI taxonomy): domain Eukaryota; kingdom Metazoa; phylum Arthropoda; class Insecta; order Orthoptera; family Tettigoniidae; genus Anabrus; species Anabrus simplex. The sequence goes on along the minus strand of NC_090267.1, from coordinate 332,309,383 downwards.
ATTCTTGTTATTTCTTGATTTTGCAAAGAAAATATAACCTTGTTAAATTTTAAATTAACTTTAATTTCGTAGCCTGAGACCTGTTCACCCCCGCACCTTCTTTCACCTCTGCTGTTCCACAGATACCTCGGAACAATTTCATTACTAACCTTCGTTTCAACCCGTATTTAATTCATTTAACATCTATAATTATCGCGTTTAACCTCCAATATTAATTAAACACAACGATACGTATCACTCCAATAGCGCAGAATTCGTTCCTCAAAACGCATTTTGTCATACAATTTAACATATAACCCCAAATTCAGTATCTATTTTTTTTCAATATAATAACACAGCAAAGAGTATGGTAATTTAACTTAACCAATTCAAACATGCGTCCCTCTGTGACGTAAACTGGGTTTGACTGGTATTACATCATTTATGGATCTTTCTAACTAACCGGGATTCTATGAAACATATGTTACACTACGTCGCACTTTTAAATCGTATTCTTACTTTCTTGGATAAGATGATATAGTAAATATGTTACCAATCTGTCACAAGATATCGTCTTAAATATTTCACACTGCACTTTCTTGTATTCACTGCACACTTAATTATCTCACGTTTAGGCTATTCAGATCTATTGCATATACTGGTAATACTCTACATAAGAAATTATACTACTTAATACTATTACTTAGCTCGCCATTCAATATCTCGGGCCTTAGTTGCTCTTCGGTCTGGTCACAGGCCTTGGATTGAGAACTGGGCAGGTTCTCCATCACTGGTATCTTGGGTAGAGTGACCTCCTCCACACGGGTCGGGTGGTTTTAACTGCCAGGATGACATCTCCCTCCAGGTTGGTCTATGCCGATTTAGCAAGCCATTATCTGTTCAGGAACACAGTAGACAATATCCATCGATACTGGAAAATGTGAATTCATCATGGTTCTGCGGAGTATATATATATTTTTATAATGATTGCCTCTTTATTTAGGCTATCGTTGCTATTATTTCCACTTAATATAGCTCAATTTCAAGCTCTCGCGACTCAATCAACTTCTTGTTTCCGAACGATTTTGCGTCTAAGTATTTTGACGACCTTTTCGAAATTTCTGGATTTTATTTCTTCTTTACTGTATTTCAACGTTTATCTCTTCGTTTTCTTCAATATTACCGACCTCTGAGCTTAAAATTCACGTTAGATACTGCAAATCTTGCTTATTTTTTTTTAGAGCGCTGTTCAGGAAGCCTTTTCCTTACAAGGTCAATTTTTTAAGTCAGTTTTTATAATAATCCAATTGACCCTTCTTATTTTTTTAAAACAATTCTATCGATTCTACACCATTGTACACCGCCTTCATAGTGGTAGGTTTAAGTTAGTCATGGCCTTCTGACATATATAAGTATCGATATCCTACTACACATTTCTTTGCCTTGGCTGGCCTCTATATTCCGTAGGCGCCATTTTGTATTACGTCCAGTAAATGCATCGGGTACACTACTGTACTTCTTGGATTCAAGAATTATTTGTTTCGCTCTGTTTCTTTCATCTACGTACAACTCCCTGTCTGCATCAATCCTTGTTTGGGGTCATTTCTGATGCACCTTACTTTTATGTTTACAAGCTGCCCTCACTTCATCATTCCACCTAGATGTTTGCTCTTTGCTGGGTTGAGTAGCTCAGACCATTGTAGTACTGGCCTTCCAACCCCTACTTGACAGGTTTGTTCCTGGTTCAGTCCAGTGGTGTTTAAAGGTGCTCAAATATGTTGGCCTCGTATCAGTAGATGTACTGGCATGTAAAAGAACTTCTTCAGGACAAAATTTGGTCACCTCGGCGTCTCTGCAAACCGTTGAAAGTAGCTTTTTTCTTTGTTGCTATTTTGCTTTATGTCGCACCAACATAGTTAGTTCTTATGGCGACGATGGGACAGGAAAGGCCTAGGAATGGGAAGGAAGCGGCTGTGACCTTAATTAAGGTGCAGCCCCAGCATTTACGTGGTGTGAAAATGGAAAACCATCTTCAGCGCTGTCGATAGTGGGGTTCGAACCCACTATCTCCCGGATGTGAGCTCACAGCTAGAAAGTAGTTAGTGGGATGTAAAAACCAATAACATTTTTTCTTTACACATAGCTGTTCGTAGGCATTCCCTTGCTGTTTCTACTGCACTAACCCTGTATGCTAACCATTCTCTTTCCATATCCTGAACCTGCTTACTGTCCATTTTTTGTGACTTTTCACCGATCATATCCATGTACTTTTGTCCAGTTCTCACATATTGGAGATTCTTTTCTCTTATTCTTCTGCGGATAGATTTCACTTTCGATGGTCATTTAGATGTCTTCAAACCAAAGAAAAAATCCGCAAACACTTCATATGGAAATCCAAGGTCGGTGAAATCTGTCCCCTTGTTTAATATTTGTAAGATCAGAAAACCTGCTCCTAATACTCATCTAGGTCTGTTGTCATCTGAGCAAGCCCATCCTATGGAGAGATTATTCATAGACTACACTGGGCCATTTCTGAGGTCAAAGTCCGATCATCATTTTGAATTTATTTGTCTTGATGTCTTCTCGTGTTTTACATACCTATTCCCAACCCGTATGGCTAATAATAACACAACCATTTCTTGCTTAAACAGATCTTTGCTTGCTTCTTTTGGAACTTACCAGTTTCTAGTAAGTGATAATGCCAAAGCATTTACTTCTGTCCAGTTTCATAATTTCTGTTTTGACTTGTCGATTTCTCATGTATCTACCACCTCGTATTATCCAAAGCTTAATTATGCCGAGAGAGTTAATCAAAACCTTAGATATCCTCTAATTGCCCATCACTATTCTGACCACTCGAAGTTGAATTCACCGTTTAACTGGTTATCTCATGCTTTCAAAACTGCTGTTCATGAGAGTCACAGGTAAACTCCTGCTGCATTAATGTTAGCTTTTTATACCTAATTATCCGTTCTCTAATGAGGTCAATCAATGATCTCCTTCCAGGTGTAGACAACTCAGAAACAATCCATGTTACTAGGCATCGTGCTCGTAAAAATGTAAAGGTTTCTTATGTTCAAGCTCAGCATAGTACAATCACGGGCGAAGACCACATAATTTGTTGGAGGGTGACCAGGTCTTTGTCAAGACTTGTCCTGTTAGTAGTGATGCAGACCATATTATTAGTAAGTTGGCTCCCCAGATTTTGAGGTCCCTGCACCATTTTGAAATGTTTGACTCCTGTATCTTTACTAGCGAGTGATCCTGATAGGAGGAGGATCAGTAAAGTACATTTATCGCAAATGATTTGAAAATGCAATTTTTTTTTTAGTGGCTGGCCAGCCCACAATGATGTTACCACTGCATATGTAAAGTCTGTGCGTTAAGGTGTTCAGATGGATATCCATAGGTTTAGGAAAAAAAAAAATATTGTTATCAGTATTTCAGATTTCTTGTAAATATGAATTCTATGATTTCTTTGCTAAGTGTTACTTTGTAAATTATAGGTTATTTAAGGATAGGCTTGTTTTATGTAGCTTAAAATTTAGAGGGCCACTATAAATTTTTGCAGCAGGAAAATTCTTGCACGTTCTTTTACTTTTTCAAATTCCTTCTTTTCTAAATTTGTGCCTACCCAGGGAATTGTTGGGCTCCTCTGTGATGATTGCCCTTGCTGAAATTTATTAACCAATACCAATTACAGTAGAAGTCCATTATAGCAAGAATTCACACCAGCAAAAAATTTACTTGCTACACCGGATTTTCATTATACCCGATTTTTCATAAAAGTCGGGGAAAACCCCATACATATTAAAATTGGTATGAAATGGCGATCGGTTTGTTCAAAACTTTAGTTTTCATAGATGATATCCACACTACGGTTTACTCTTTCTTTATTTTTCGAAATCCAATACTACGTGAAAATATATGTTTAATTTCATTCTGTAAAAATTATGGTATCACTCCAGAGGTCACTGTGACAAATGTTTCAGTTTTCTTCTTCAAACAACATCACCTAACCTAACCGTATATAGAACATGAAAACATATTTCAAGCGCAAATAGAGAAATGATAACCTCCTCGCTACAAATTTACTTGGGAATAGCCTTTCTGAAATGTAACTAGATACGAGAAAAGATAAACTAACCTCTGAAATCAATGATGCACTCAGCCATATTTTGAGGTGTATCCCATTCTATTTAATTGCAGTATTCAGCATTAAAATTAAGCAGTCGTTTACTTCAGTCTGTGTTTCTAACGAGTTAACAACTGTTGTCGGCGGATCAGCCACGTCATTTACGGTACGCATTTATTATGAAAACGTGTTATCCTCTTTCACTTTGAATTCTCTTTTAGAGAACGGGAATCAATGTGTATTACTAATCGACTCCGACATCGCCTTCGATTGTCGATGAGAGAGTCGCAAGTGCACATAGCGAGAAAACGATACCGTACTGAAGATGATAGATTGCATTTTGTGGCAGATGTTCCAGTTTTCTTATTCAAACAGTATCACCTAACCTAACATAACGTACTATACAACTTATAATTTGGGTCCACCTTATTCAATACATAGAAATTGTTGCATAGTTTTAATTACCACATATATTTCAAACAGTTCTAGTTTCGACGCCCATCTGCGTCATCATCAGCTGATAGAAGTTTGTAGAAAAATTGACAATTATATAATGTTTATCAACGTCAAAATGATCACAATTTAAAACTAAATTAACATCATGAAACTGTGTTAAAAATATACTGTCTCTAAGTTCAAATTTTCTACAAGTCCCAGACTTGTATGCAGAAAATGGGTATTACTAATCGACTCCGACATCGCCTTTGATTGTCGATGAGAGAGTCGCAAGTGCACATAGCGAGAATACGATACCGTCGATGAGAGAGTCGCAAGTCCCAGACTTGTATGCAGAAAATATGAACTTAGAGACAGTATATTTTTAACACAGTTTCATGATGTTAATATGGTTTTAAATTGTGATCATTTTGACGTTGATAAACATTATATAATTATCAATTTTTCTACAAACTTCTATCAGCTGATGATGACGCAGACGGGTGTCGAAACTAGTACTGTTTGAAATATATGTTGTAATTAAATCTATGCAACAATTTCTATGTATTGAATAAGGTGGACCCAAATTATAATATAAGTTGTAATCTTGGTTCAATACGGACAAACAATGAAGTTTATTAATTTAACTACTGTACTATATGTATCAGGAAAACATATTCCAAGTGCAAGAAGAGAAATTATAAACTTCTCGCTATAAATTTCATGATAATAGCCTTGCCGAAATTTAACCAGATGCACTCTGCCATATCTCGAGGTGTATCCCATTCTATTTAATTGCAGTACTCAGCAATAAAAATTAAGTGATCATTTACTTTGCCTTTATTTCTAATGAGTTAGCAACTGCTGTTGACCATGTTATTTACGTATTTGTTACGAAAACATGTTTTCCTATTTCATTTCTAACTTTATGTACGGAACAGTAGTAGACAGGAATTACAGGCACAAATTGACTCTGACACACTGCCGTATCGATCCTCCTATACTGCCTGCTCTATCCGAGGCTTTTTGCAAATAGACTGCGACAAAAATTCTTCGCTAGATGGCAGACGTAGACGCACAAGTTCTCAGCGCATTATTATGATGACAGCCTACAAAACACTATGTGGCATAGACATATGTTCACTGAAGTTTGTAAATTACATCAGGAATATTAAATATCGCAAAATTACCTGTATGAAGTCGCAGTTGGCCTCTTCTTGTCACAATTTTAAAGATTTTCCTGGACGAAGACTTGGAACGATACACCAGGCGGCTAACAAGTTGTGTTTTTCCCAACCCAATATCAGTTAATAGAGGTCTTATGAACTTGGTTTGCTGATATTCTTTGACCTCACACTGTGACAGAACTCATGCTGAAAGGGAAGAAGTAGCAAGTCCTTGTATTATGCTCATAAGTTTGGAGAACATCAAGGCACAGCAGCTACAACAAACTCCTGCAGATGCTTCATCAGAACACCAAAACAAGATTTAGGGTATTGAAGTCGTCCTCTGTCCTGATGCATAATCAGTTCCATTTATTGGTGTCATAGCTCTGGACAGTGAGATGTTTCTGACAGAAATGTCACCCTCCATCCTCTCTCCAACAATACGACCCGAAGTACCCACAAATGAAGCTCTGATTTTTTAATTCTTGATTGATTGGGACGTTATAATTTGGATATTTGATATTGTCCAAAATGTCTAAACATGAAGTTGTTTTGTGATTGTCCTCCACGGCTTTAATCACTTTCTGAAATAAGATGTTAAGGTTTAAAGGCTACAGAGCGAGAGTAATCTGAGTGAGGATATCAAACTACTTTCTTTATAGGACCTAGTCTAGATATAGCCGACAGCCACTTTTCTCTTACTTCCCTTGTAGATGGTATTTTATGGAATCGTATCTCTTCTGGCTGCAAACTGCCTTGCCAAGATGGTACAGTACTTCGAGGAAAAATCTGAAGTTTCATTTCTAAAAAAAAATGCACAAAAGAAAGAAAACATGTACACTTTAAAAGGACTTTTAAAATATCTATAAGCATAACGTGATTAGTTCATTTCACAGTTCTATACAAAATATCACTTGTACAAACGGAGGTACGAAATAACTCGGCTTATTGCACACAGAAATCCATGAATAACACAATTAACACAATGCAACACCCACACTGACTGCCTTGGAATATTGATGAGAGAGCTTTGCAAGTGCTCGTAGTGAGAAAATGATACCGTACTGAAGATGATAGATTGCATTTTATGGCAAATGTTTCAGTTTTCTTATTCAAACAGCATCACCTAACTGTACTACATACATCCTTCCCGCGTCCAGGATAGGTGACATAAAGGAATCCCCACCAGATCTCAGGATTCATTATTTTTATCTTCATTAATATTTTTAACGTGGGATGCAGACAATGCTGATACACTAAATATTTCTACCTCTTATCAGGATTGATGGACGTCCCCATCTGATATATCATTAAATTGCAAGAGAAGCGATAATTCAATAGCTTAAATCTAAGTTGACCTTAGTTATACCAGAAAACTTCAAATAATACATCATATAAATCTTAACTATTAACATTTAGAAAGATAGGAAACTTAAAAGGGTCCACCTTTTCAATACAAATAAATGTTATAGTTTATTTACAACATATATTTACACTTGGAACTAGTTTCGACGCTGTTTGGCGTCATCTTCAGCCAAAATGTGGGAAATAGGCTAGCATGTAGATATTTATATTGCACAAGGTGTTACATCAGTGTGAATAAATGAGAGAACATGAAGACACAAAGTACAATGTCAGTTTCAAAGTGGTCATGAAGGGTGAGTCAAAATTGTATAAACATGAGATAACATAATCACTTAAACAATAAACATATAAACATATAAACTGTAACAAAACCATGCGGAAGTACGAGATGATTGGCATTGGAGATTCAAATTATTTCAGACACTCTTCCATTGAATGTTGCCTGCCGCGAGTGTAGTACAAAACATCGGTTATATTTCAGTAAACACAATCTTCTCAAAAATGCACATAACATTATAAAGTATTTGGGTTGAGATGAAATTTGGCAGTTAGGGATTGAAATCACTTATTCAATAAGCGTCGATTCAAAAAACAGCTGTGAAGGGTTAGACAAGAATTGCACAAGCGTGAGTTTGGACTCGATAAATGCAAAAAAACACATGAAACACACTCGAAAATGTAGGTTCGTGATGGATTTGGCACAAAAGGTCTGCGTTTAATCATTCATTGAATGGCACCGGTGCGAGTGTAGTTCAAATGTGAGTTAGGATTTAACAGCCTCTTAGAATTGCACGTGACATCTGAACTCATGGTGCGAGATGAACTTGGCAGTGAAGGTTCGAATTGTAGATATTCAGTAATGTCAATTCAAAACAGTCCATGAAGGGTGAATGCAAAAGCTATATCATACGAGTTAGGACTCATTAAATAATATTTTCAAATACAAATAACATATTCAACTTTTCGTAGTACAAGGTGAAACTGGCAGTTAAAGAATTAAAAATTTTTTGTAGGATTTCTTCGTCAGGTACCATATAGGTCAAGCGCAGCATAAGTATGAGACAGGGATCAACATATCCAAACTGGTACAAATGCATATTTGAATCCAAGTGTGAGATGAACATGGCAGATAAAGAGTCACTTTGTTGAGGGTGTAGTATACATATTCAGCTCGACAAGAATATAAAATTGGTATTAAGGAATACGTTCCTCTGAGAGCTTGGAGGTTGACTGTGCCAGTATTTGTGGTGTATTGTTGCAGCGTTACGTGTAGGGTGGGGGCAGGTTTCTATGATGTTTATTGCGGGACCTAAGGCGGCAAAGCTATGGCGCGAGATGAAGAGGAACAGAGCGTGTTGGATAGTTTAGGTCTGGGGAGCGGCCATTGTTGGATTAGGAGGGGAGAGGGAAGGAGCGGTAGGGGAGGAGGAGTGGAAGGAGGGGAAATATGGAGGGTGATGTGGTGAAAGTGTGTGGAGTGACATTATTATGCATAATGTGAAAGACAGATCTGTTTTTCGGGATATTCATGTTTTTGAAAAATTCAATGAGAAAGTCGTATAGGATATTTGGTTTCTCTGAGATATCATTTAAGTTTAGGTTGGGATTGAAATATTGGTCTAAATGAATATAGAGGTTTTCAGTGACGTCTAGGAAAGAACCTTTGTTTAGAATATCTAATATCTAATACCTAAAGATCTTGATTTATTTCAGTAAAGTTGTGCTTAAATTCTTTTATATGTAGGCCGACCGCGGAAAAACGGTTGTGTTTTATGGCATTGACATGTTCTGCATATCTGATTTTAAAGTTGCGTCCTGTTTGCCCTAGGTAAGAACTTTTGCAGTCTTGGCAAGAAAACCTATATACACCTGATTTAGAAAAAGGACTACTTTTATTTATCGATGAAGAGTTGTGTAGGATCTCTGTGCTTCTATTGTTAGTACGAAAGGCTATTTTAACGTTGTGTTTTTTAAGAACGTTAGTGACGTTGTAAATTTCTTTATTGAAGGTAAATGTGGAAAACGTGGCAGTGCTAGTATTGTCTTTTATTAGGGTGATTTTGGGCGGTGTCTGAATTTATTGATTATTCTTTCAATAAAGGTTTCATTATATCCATTAAATTTTGCTATAGAGCGAATGATGTTCAGTTCTTTATTTAAGTTTTTTCTGGACATTGGAATTTTGAATGCTCGGTCTACTAAGCTATTATATGTAGCCGCTTTGTGTGTTTGGGGATGTAGTGAATCATTTCTTATAGTAGTGGCCGTTTGAGTGGGCTTTCTATAGATACTATATGTGAACGAAGAGGGGTGCCTATTGATTGTTAGGTCTAGAAAGTTGATGGAGTTGTTTATCTCTGATTCTAAGGTAAATTTAATGTCATGATCAATGTTATTAAGGTTTTTGAGGGTGGATGGCGCGTCTATGGAGCGTTCATTTAGGATTATAAATGTGTCATCGACCTAGCGTTACGTGTAGGGTACTTTAAGGTTAAACCTATGGACGTGAGCAACAATCGCTAACAAACAACTGCAGGTGTACATTGGAAATCGGTTATTGGGACATAATAGATTCCCTAAATTCCTAGGAGTTACTTTAGACAGAACACTCTCCTTTAGACAACACCTTCGTAACGTCCAATCCAAAGTAAGAACTCGCAATAGCATAATCCAAAAATTGTGTGGTACAACTTGGGGTTCAACAGCAACTTTACTACAATGCACCGCTTTGGCACTTGTGTTCTCGGCTGCTGAGTACTGCGCTCCTGTTTGGTTGAATAGCCCTCACACCAACCTCATAGATACACAGCTCAACACCACGATGCATCTCGTCACTTGCACAATAAGGTCTACACCCACATATTGTCTACCTATTCTGAGCCATACTCCCCACCAGATCTTCGACGTAAAAACACTCTCCTCAGGGAATTTAAGAAATTAATAAATAATCCCCAATTACCAATACATGACGACATTGACGATGTTCATCTGAATCGTCTAAGGTCTCGAAATCCACCCATAAGAACTGCAATAGAACTGAAGAATGCCAACTTCAATATTACTAAGGAATGGCAGGGAAGACAAGATACTAAGCCTGAGTCAACTTTGCCACGCATAGGATCATCACTGCCACCTGGATTTGAGCTTCCTCAGAAAATCTGGTCTACTCTTAACAGGATACGATTGGGCCATGGTAACTGTGCAGATTTCCACTACAAGTGGAAAAGAATTCCTATGCCTAACTGCGACTGTGGTGCCTCTAAGCAGACCATCCTGCACATTATCAGCAAATGTCCAAAAAAGAAAGTACAGTGGCGATATCAGTGACTTTGCTCATGCGCTTCCAGAGACAGTTAGCTATATAAATAATCTGGATATAAATATAGCCTATAGTTTGTTCTTCAAAACCATTGTGTGTTGTATCTGTAAAGCCATATGCTAAATAAATAAATAAATTAATAAATAAATAAATAAATAAATTATGCTTCTTGATGTTTCATAAAAATAGTGTATTTTCCATTGTTACAAAATTTGAAAGCGTTATCTCAAGTGGTTTTTACAGAATAAATTATTTAGTGAAGGTATTCCACAACTATACCTGACAAGCAAATTATAACTGTAGGTTTTGCCAGACTGTGAGTCAAAGATAGTCCATCGTAAAGGGTTAAAAAGTATATTTGAGACTGCTGCATTTTCCCACTGTCACATTATCATTTACTGCTATTAACAAAAATAATGAGCGAGTGGCTGCGAGGTGTGTGTCATGTAGCTGTCAGCTTGCATTCGGGTTATATTGAGTGGGAACCACAGTGTCGGCCCTGAAGATGGTTTTCTGTAGTTTTCCATTTTCCCATTATCACACCAGGCAAATTAAATTAATTAAAGCCACGGTCATTTCCTTTCCGCTCCTAGACCTTTCCTCTCTCTTAGCTGCAATTAGACTTATCTGTTTCAGAGTGATGCAAAAATAAAGAACTTTTGTCTTTGCATATAAGCATGCTGGGGGACCATCTTCCTGAATACCGTACTACCTTACTTTTTCAGAAAAGTCCTGATGAAATAAATCCTTGTCCCTCAAAACTTCATTTTTTACAGAAATAAATTCAAATGGAAGTATAGAGTCAGTATCATAATCAAACATATTAAAATCTTAATCAAGGCCATGGTATCGCTGAAGACCTATACGAGTTAGTATGACAATAAGTTGGTAGCAAAACAAAATCTTCCTCTCCATCAGACTAAGAATACACCATGACCAATATAGACTTGTAGACAAACAAAAATTCTCTCTCTTAATTTTCCTTTGCTCAAATTGATAATCTCTTCAATTTTTCAAATTGACTTGAGAATTTTTTTTGTTGTTTCAGCTGAAATACTCCGTGAAATTTTGAGGGCAACGGAAGTCAGTAGTGACAGGCGAGAAGAAGAAATGAACCTGAAGGCCAAGGGTGAGTAGATCGTCCAAAATGCATCCAAAGGAACCAGAATACAAAAGTTTAATCCCATGCATAAGGACATCAGTTTCTTATATTCTATAAAATAAGGTTCCTAGGTAATACTAAAAATCGAGGTGTGAGAGTTTACCCATTCAGGCATGCATGAATTCCTGAGGAAATATTGAAAACGAAGTACAATGACAATGTGCATGCGTGGAACTCCACAATTCTTCTGATCACAGGAAATTTGTAAAAACATTTTGATGGAGACCCCTGGTAAATGTGGAAGCTAGCATATTTTTCTGTACTTTCATGTGTGTGAAATGCAGCCAAGTCCATGTGGTATGCAGACATTTGCAATATTTCTATAAGGATGGCTCAAGAATGTTGAACAGGTAATCACATTGTGAAAGGAGTTCCAAAATAGTGAAAATGTTTAATCCATACTCCATAACCAATATTTTGAAAGAGAAGGTAAAATAAGAATTTCCACCGCAAGAGGATGGATCGATATCAAGTAATGACGGCAGCAGAATTGTCCAGGAACTAGACATGATATTGAAAGGAACAAACAAGTGTCAAATCTAGTTACATATATGTAGAGAGAGACAGGAACATGGAAAGGAACGCATAATAGGATAAACACAATCACTATAGGATGATGAGAAAGTACAACTACCATGCAAGTGGCTGTACGGTTTGGGTCGTGTAGCTGTGAGCTTGCATTCAGGAAATGGGTTTGAACCACACTGTCAGCAGCCTGGAATATGGTTTTCCATTTTCGCACCAGGCAAATGCGGGGGTGTACTTTAATTAACCCTAGAACTGCAGGCCATCTTTCTGGAAGATGGTGCACTATTTTGTCAAGTACAATCGTCTTCCTGATAGACAGTGTCTTTCTTCCTCTGTAGGTTTATAATTGGACAACAGATGGCACTTAGATACCAGCTGAATACTGATACTTTTATTTTCACTTTTGAAAGTCTGAAGAAGTTTGCACTGACTGAGCAAATGTCATGGGATAGCAGAGCACTGATGCGCAGGTGTGCCCCCTGTGCCAGCGGCAGTTGTATAGGAGACCTTGTGAACAGTGGCTGTGCATGTGACAGGTGTAACATGGAATGTCGTCATGAACTGACACCGTTCGAACGGAGTATGGTGGTCGGTGCCCGACGGATGGGAAGTGCAATTTCGGAAGTCGTACAGGAATTCGGCTTCACACAATCAAACGTGTCCAGGGTGTATCATGAATGGTTGAATGCGGGTGTCACCGTTCACAACAGACGAACGACCGCCTGTCCAGCCACCCTTGATGACCGTGACCGGCGACATCTGAGATGGATTTTCAATAGTGACAGGCGGGCAACCGTGCAACAAATCACGGCTCAATTCAACATAGGCCATGCCAGACACGTCTCTCAGTGGACAATCCGTAGGAACATGGTTCCTATGGGGTATGGGAGCCGGCGCCGCACATGGGTGCCACTGTTAACTCTTTCCCGCGGATTGCGATGTAAAGCGTACTGGAGTCGCACATTGTCTCCCGCGGGTTGCGTAGTAAAGCGTACTCGACTTTCAAACCGACTTCCTCTGCCATCTGTCTGCTAAACACATAACTTTTTGGAACCAGTGAATTCCCTACGCTTCCTAGATACTACTGGCATGCACGGAATCCTAAAATAAAGTGTTCTTTTATATGGTTTCTTAGATAGAACAGACAGCTGACTGAATGTAAACAACCAGCCGAGTTGGCCATGCGCGTAGAGGCGCGCGGCTGTGAGCTTGCATCCGGGAGATAGTAGGTTCGAATCCCACTATTGGCAGCCCTGAAGATGGTTTTCCGTGGTTTCCCATTTTCACAAGAGGCAAATGCTGGGGCTGTACCTTAATTAAGGCCACGGCCGCTTCCTTCCAACTCCTAGGCCTTTCCTATCCCATCGTCGCCATAAAAAAAATTTTAACATATTGCAGCAACATGGCTGCTCATAACCTGTTGAGTGCGGAGGATATTTGTTATAAATTAGATCAATATGTTAATATGTTGACAAATGCAATGGTAGTGAGTTTGAAGTTGTAGGTATGATAATAAAAATGGTAAGGGAAGCATTTGGGACAGGATATGAATCTGAGAGAAATCGAAATATGGCACAGGACTGGAAATGTTCATTCAGGTACTGTCTCCTTTTAAAATATTAGGCCTACTTGTAAAAACATAATTATCAATTTTAATTCTTCAGTTAATTCTGTTTCGGACTATGAGCCTCTACTTAATTACATAATAGTCTATTCTAACTAATGTCAATTTATCTTCCAATCCCATTCAGTCAAAAAATGTTTTTAGTTTGTATGTCCGAGAGGAAGCATGATTTGCTATCTAAATATCTTCATCCGACTGATCCTGAAAATGAAATAAATTGGGAGATTCATGGTGAATTCCTGCGTTGTCTGTATTACTAAGAAAATAAGGGCTCCATCATGTCCAGTAATTTAGACTGACTTCAAGAACAAACAATTTAACATTATGCATCATACTGGATGCTTCCTGATGTATCATTCTGAACTGGGGGGAGGGTGTCCTTGCGTGTAATTAGGTGATCTCATTTTATCATTTTAGAATAACTATAGTGTATTTTTCATTGTTACAAAATTTGAAAGTGATATCTTAAGGGACTTTTACAGAATAAATTATTACTTTAGGTTTCGCCCGACAGTGAGTCAAAGATATTCCGTGGGAAAGGGTTAATCCAACGTCATCGGGCACAACGGCGCGCATTTGTCGCCAGTCACCAGGGATGGACACTGAAACAATGGCGCAACATGATATGGTCGGACGAATCACGATTTCAACTGCACCATGCCGATGGGGGGCATCGTGTATGGCGCAGACCACATGAAGCGATGGATCCCTTGTGCCTCGAAGGTGTGGTCCAGTGCTCTGGTGTGTCTGTTATGGTCTGGGATGCATTTTCCTGTTATGGAATGGGTTCCCTAGTTGTTCTGGAAGAGACTTTGAATGGTACGCGGTATGTTGAGTTGCTCGGAGACCATCTCCACCCATTTTTGGCCTTCCAGCGCCCAGACGGTTCTGAGGTGTTTCAAGATGATAACGCTCTGCCACATCGCTCCCATGTCGCCCGGGAATGGTTCCAGGAACATGCAGCGGAGGTCCAACAACTGCCATGGCCACCCAGGAGCCCCGATATGAACCCTATCGAGCATATCTGGGATGTCCTGGAACGCAGGCTCCGTGCCATGGATCCTGCACCCACGAACAGACCAGCATTGGCGGCCGCTCTGCAAACGATTTGGTGTCAGCTGTGTTCAGAGGAATACCAAGGACTTGTCGACTCATTTTCACGGCGTCTCACTGCAGTTTGCAGGGCCAGAGGAGGCCCCACACACTATTAGGTGACTATCCCATGACGTTTGCTAAGTCAGTGTATTTAGCTGTAGAAGTGAATGTACTTTTATATGTTCTTAGACTCAAGATGGCAGCCACTTTGTTGAAAATTCTGATATTGAGCACTTAATTTTCTAAGATCTTAGTGACAGTACTGATGGTGACAGTGATTACTGTGGTAATTCTGATAAGCAAATTATTCCTCTTTTTTGGGAGGAGCAGCAAAATTAGAGTCAGTTTCTTACTTGAAGTCCCTCGGAAGCACAATCTCCAAAGACAACACTGTCAAGCAGGAAATACTCAGCAGGACACAGAAAGCATCAGACTTTTACAATCAAGTCAATAAACCACTCTGGGACTGCAAAATACCACAAAAAGTAAAAACAATCCTGTACCACACGTTCTTCATACTGATTCTCACATATGGTTTAGAGACATGTACTATACTAAACAATGACTACAGCAGAATTCAGGCAACAGAAATGAGATTCATTGGAACTATGAATCAAACTACATGAAAGGACAAAATCACGAATGAAGGAAGCAGGAAATCCCTATTACCAGCATAATAAACAAACATAGACTTCAGTGATATGGGCAAATTATGAGAATGAAGAGTGAGAGACCTGCCAGACTTTACTGTCCAAGGAAAGAGACCAAGGGGAAGACCAAGGAAATGTTGGATAGACACAGTGAAATCAAATGTGGAGGAAAGACGTCTGAAATGGAAAGATGTCCTGGAACAGAAGATGTATGCATACAGGAAAAGATGGCAAGTGCTTGTACACTACACCCAGGAAACTGGGGTTGGAAAATGATGATGATGAGTAAGAATAAATCATTTGGAGACAATATGAAAGATTTGCCAGATGGATTTTAAGATGAATACCCATCCAGAACAGGACAATGAGAATAGATACGTGGAAAAGTATAATTGGAAAATATTGGGAATTAGTGGGTCCAAAAACAAAGGGATTAGGAATCTTCAGCTAGAAAAAGGATATACTCTGAAATATTCTGGAGTAAGCAGAGATCAGAGAGCCAAAGGAGAACTGAGTGTTAAAGTAATGTTCTGGAAAGCTGTAAGCTGTAGAATTGTAAGAGTAGACCTTCAGAGGTGGAGAGACTCTCCTGGATCCAGATATATGCTCTGACTGAGGAAATAACACGTTAAAGGGAGCATAATATCATCGTCCCTATACACAAGAAGAGAAGCCAAATAAATATTGGAACTACCATGCCATATGCCTCTCCTGTGTAGCATTTAAATTGTATACAAGGATATTTTAAAAGCATATGTGACAGTATATTGAACAAGAGCTAGAGGAAGAACAAGCCACTTTTAGAACTGGACGACACACTCAAGACCAGTTCTGTCTGAGTGTTAACCGATAAGATGAACAGCTAAGGAAAAGAGGTATACTTACCTTCCTTACCTAGCTGCAGCATTTTAATTCTGTGCCTAAGGAAGGAGTATGGTAAAGCCTTTTGGAACCTTCAAGAGAAATTCGAAGAATCTATAAGGATGTTTTTGGAATGTTCAGGATTAATCGACAGAAAATTATTTTAGGATGGAAGAGAGCATGAATCAAAGAGATAGTATTGAGTCCTCTGTCATTCCTCATTTCCGGAATGTGTACCTGCAGAGTTTAGTCTATGTAGATGATATAGCCTTAACACGTTGTTCGGGCGCGCGCTACTCCATTCTTCCCTGTGGACCGGCAAGAGAAGTAAGATGAAATATAAATACCTATAAAACCTGTACAGTGGAACCTCAATTTTCCTTTTTTGGAGGGACCACCGAAAAAAAATTACAACACGGGAAAACGGAAAATCCGAGAATGAATGAACCATGAACAATATGGCTAAACATCACAAAAAATAAATATGTATACTTAAAATCTTACAAACACCCCTAAACCAAACCAAACAAAACTACAGACCCAATGGGCCTTCCACCTACCAAGCGACTGCTGCTCGGTCTGAATGCCTACAGATTACGAGGTGACGCATGGTCAATGTGACGAATCCTCTTGAACGTTATTCCTGGCGCTCTAGACCGGGGTCACCATCTCACCATTAAATAGCTCCTCAATTAAAGGTAATCGTAGAATTAATGAACCTGGAACCAGCCCTCATATCCAGGTAAAAATGCCTGACCTGACCGGGAATCGAACCTGGGTTCTCCGGGTAGAGGCAGGCAAGTTCGACCGCAGGGCCGGCTTAAAACATTAATTACCGGTACGCGACTTAAAAGTCTTGTATCTTTACATTCTGTTTTACTGGGGAAACTTTGTTGTCGGTTTCCTCTGAAAACTTCTTTCAGTTCAGCAACTTTGATCAGTCAAACTGTTTGAAAACCTAATTACATAAAGCCAAACAATTGACCACAAGTATTTTTTAATTCTCTAATCTAATAAAATAAAGCACATTGGATACAAAAGCGCCCAACACGATGGCAAAATCCCTTTTTCTTTAAATCTTCCATTGTAATTTGGTCACCGGTATACTGTTCATAGTCAGTTTGTGGATATCTTGTACAGAGCAAATTAGGCCTACGGCCTACATTGACTTTTAAAGCTTATGTTGAACTCGAGAATATTGTTTCGATTGTAAGTATCGATTCTCAAGTTTTGGAATGCATTATGACCAATTACGTCCGTCACTAATCACGATTAAATTAGAAAGAGAAAAAATTTCATCAAAACTTCCGAATTTACGGTTATTCACGACCTTGAGCTCAGCTGGAAAATGCGCTCGCTGTCCAAGTCGGTACGAATGCAAACTGATGCAAAGGTTTTTACATGTAACGTGCTCAAATAACGTGAAATTCCTAGTCTTACATTAGGACCAAAACAGTAATAGGCAATCCCAAAACCTCCCATGGCTTTATGTATGTAAGGTGCAGCATCTGGTGTGGTCTCGATGACGTAATCGTATACGATAATATTAAAATACTAAATCTGTATTACTTAAGAAGGAGCAGTTTAGATTCCTGCCTGAAAGCTCAGTGACTATACTGTGGCCTGAGGGAAGTGCCGAAAACCTGTTCAGCGATGCACTCGGAAAAAGCAAAAAAAATCTAACCCTGAACATAATGTAGACGCTTTGCAAGTACGAATATTTGACGAAACTCGTTCCGTCTTCAAGTAGAGCTGTTGAAATGCGCTCTGTCTCCTTCCAATTGTTGTGGACACTCTCTGATTTGATTTTGATTCTCTAAACAATACCACCCGAATACTATGCTAAGATGGTCCCTTATGCAAGTTCACCGCCGATCACTTTTACGCTTCCTCAAATTACCGCAATGACTGGACCGTAACACCAAGCTCCACAAGTATGCTGTAGCCGTCCTTTTGTAAGGTACAGTTTCTTGAAAAATGCGTGATCGAGGATTTAGCGTTGATGGGACTGAAATTTCTGAACGGTTGATACGGGAAATTGTTTCTTCGAGGAATGGATAATGCAGGATTTTTACAACGTGATCTAATTAGGATGCTTGCGGGACCATGTAATTTGAATGGATTATACAGGAAGACGTAGTTTCCGGGAACGTATAATCGAGGTTCTACTGTAAATGGACTCTGTTTTCATCCTTATTCGTCCATCCATCAATCTCACTGTCACTACTGTCAGTGGCATCTTCACTCGTATTATTGTCGCTGTCAACACACTCGTCTGAACAGAATGTCGCATTTTCACTTCCGTGCATATATTTTGATGTTGAGGGACACACATCTTCACAATCACTAAAACTTACACTTTCGCAATCATTAGGGACGTTAGATAAACTATCAGCATGCAATTCTCCAAATATTTCATTATCTTTCAAGCTGTCTTTGCTGCGGCGCACCATGCTGACACCTGACAGTACACTTGGTCATGTGGTACTGAGTGTTGTGAAACCACACTTTCTGTGCCAAAAGCATTGCCAAGGAAAGAATATATCTATCTAAATTCCGATCAACAAAGACTTTAGTTTGTAAACAACATGAAATATTTCGATTAATAAATGGCGGAGAGGATAAAATCACACAAGAATGAAGCAATGTGAGAAAACGTTAATTTATGTAGCTGGTCGTCCGCGCACCAGTATGAAACTACGTCAATTAACGTAGCCCATCATTAATGTGTTAATTAAGTGAGATCTATAAGAGGCTGTAATAGAGTAGGCAGGTACATTTGAAGACTGAGAACAAAGTGATGAAGGTTAGGGGGCAAAGAAGATGATGTCAACAACTTGAAGGGAGAACAACTGGAGCAAGTCAGTTGTCTGGGGGGAGTAATTTCTGAGGATACTAGGATACTAAGACCGAACACGAAATAAACAACAGAATTCAGAAAGCCTATGTCATCTATTACCAGCTAAGTCAGGGTTTAGTCAGCAAGAAAGAAGTGTCAAAAAAGAAGAAGAAGAAGAAGAATAAGAAGCCAAGCTTCAGATTTATGACTGTGTTGCTGCCCTTTTTATTGCCTGGGTTAGAGATTTGGACTAGAGCAAAGAAACATGACAGCTGTGTAACAAGCTCAGATGTGAAATACTTAGCTTGAATTGTCAGCAAGACTAGGAGAAATTGAATATGGAACAAAGCTGTAAGAAAACAGCTTGGGGTGACATCTGTTGTGGATGACATCGATAAGAAGTCACTCAAAGTGTTTGGTCGCTGAGTCTGTATGGATGCCGAATAAAAAGCTAAGCAAGTGTTTGAGGGCAGACATGAGGGAACCTGAAGGAAGAGACATCCATGGATGTAATGGGTTCAGATGGTCAGTGAAATTGCAAGCTGCCAAAATTAAATATCATAACTGGCACAAGACAGAATTGCGTACTGAAGATAGTTGGCAACCTTGATGCTGAGAGGCAGAAGGGAGTAGTGAAGAAGAAAAGGAGAAAAGTGGAACATGTGTGGTGAAGTTGTAACAAATGTGGAAATATGTGAATGATAGATTCATGCCTACTTGACAGAAAAGCATATCTTACCGTAACCTTATGTCATATGCAAACATGGACACAGGATGGTGCAACCCTTGTTGGGATGTCATATCTCAAAGCATGCTATGGATATGGTATGCTTTGAAACTGGAATTAAATGGCATTCAGTTCTTTTACTTGTTTGGTTGGAACAAACATGACTTGCCTAGCCTGCAACTCTCCTTCTACCTTTATTTCTCATTCTCTTGTCTAATATCCTTTCCAGTAATTTTTATCACAAGAGTGTGGTTCCTCTATAGTTATCACACACTTTTTTGTCCCCCTTCTTAAAAACTGGTATTATTATTCCCTTTCCCCAGTCTTCTTACACGTTTCTGTTTCCATATGTATGTACACCGATTGTCATCCAATGTGCCTTGTATATTACTATAATTGTTATTAGTTAAGTTGTAATGTATTTTTATTTTTGCTATATATTTTTTGTGCATGGCTTAATAAATGAAATATGTAAATTTTTCTGATTTACAGTTAAAGATATTTATGTTTTAAAATTGCAAGTAGTAATGAACCTAACCAGTTGATTCTTGTTGCAGTAGAGTTTTGCAGATCAGTTTCTCTTTATTGATTTGTAGCCTGCTAGCTACTGTCTTAATGATTTAATGTAAGTGTTTTGAACATAAAGAAATCCTCTCTAATTTATTCTCATATATTTCTATTTTAATTTTCAGTTGAGGAACTGACCCAAAAGTTGGAAAAAATTGACCATGAAAAGAAAAGTTCAGGTAAGACTTGACAGCTCAAACAAGACTTAAATTTGCTGTTTTCTTCCAGACCAGATATTTAAGTGATATAACTTCTGCTGCTGCTGCTGCTGCTGCTGCACCACCACCACCACCACCACTTTCAATGGAGTTACAGTAGTTTACCAAACATTCATGCAACACAACACAATTTTTATAATATAGTATTTACATTATATAGGTTTTAGCAATAAAAGTTCACTTCTGAAATTGAAATGGAATGCAAGCTCGCAATTTTTAAGATGCAAATTCACTATAAGTCACTATACTTGAAAGCACTTTCTCCAGTCTTCTGGGACACATTTCTGTTTTCATATGCATTTTAACAATCTGTATAGTCCAACAGGTCTCATCTACTGTAGTACTATAATTGTTATTAGTTAAGTGGTAATGTGTTTTGATGATAAGCCAGCAAGTTGGTATCCATTCTTATTGCCTCATTCTTTGCTCCATGTGTGAATCAGTGGTTAAGTGCCAGCCTTCAGATTCCAAGATTCCTGGCAGAGGAAGTCAGATTTTTGAAGGGTGGAAATAAGTCAATTTGGCACTCTATGTAAAAGATTTCTGGTGACACATTGTTGTTTACCCAACAAAATTAATTAATACTCATTCATAGTTTATCTGCCCTTTGGTATAATAAAATGTCTGAAACAGGTAGCTGAGGCCACAGATGATTATTAAGGAGCAGATTTTTATGTGCTAAAAACTGAAAAATATTTATTTTTTATGTGCTAAAAAGCCAAAAAATATTTGATATTTTTCAAGATGTACATAAGTATTGAGCCCCACCTCATTACCTCCATATCTTGCCTTTGTATTTTACAGATATCGCATTCCTTGTGATATCATAGGTCAGTCTGTTATGGCTGCTTAGTATTCTCTATGCCAAACTTGACATGTAGTTCGTCCCGATTAGACATATGGCACTTCATGTAACGAAGGATTGCCAAAGCATTTCTTTCTAGCTTAACTTTGATTCGAGTTATCTCTGGTCATCTGAGTGTAACAAATTTTGAGAAAAGATGGAGACATTGATCTGCGAGGTGGCTTTCATCTGTACAGATGGTACTATAAACGATTTAAACATTATCTTAAATGACTCTCAAAGTTTAGAGTCTTGAATATGACTGCTTCAATCTCCAGGTATTTATTCTACTTATCCTTTTGTAACCATTTGCAATTTATAGAAAATATGAAATAAATTAACGGTGAGTGAAATAAGTATAAATACCAAGACAATGGGTGCCACCTGTAAAACAATTACAGGAATATATAACTATGTAGAGCAATGAGTAACTCCCTCTCCCAAGGCGACGGTCATCAGGCTGACGAAGCTCCAGATTTACTTTATAACCTTACCTGTTTACCCCTGAAATTAGATGTAGGTAGTATGCCAGGTTCATCCTCACTCCACTGATAAAAAGATTTACTGCAAGTTTGATACCAGGACTTTACTCCCAAAATAATGAACAAAAATATAATAAATACCACAATAATCATCACTTAGAGACCCCCTCCTGATTGCCGTCCACAAAGGCAATGTAAAAACAACTACGACCAACATTAATCAGTACTTCACGAGACCTACTCGTTTGTCGTTTACAAAGGCAAATATGCACACCACTAACAACAACCAAATCATTACTTGACGAGACCTACTCGTTTGTCGTTTACAAAGGCAGATATACACACCACTAACAACCAAATCATTACTTGACAAGACCTACTCGTTTGTCGTTTACAAAGGCAAATATACACACTACTACCAAGAACAAAATCATTACTTGACGAGATATACATTTCTTAACATACCTCCAGGTAAGAGTCGCATTACACTCACTACTGTTATAGAACAAAAATCGTATTCTGGTAGAGAAAAGTACGACAACTTTCTCTACGTACGGATGCAACCTTCTTTATGAAGAGCATCCCTAACCTTATTTACACACTTCATCGACATCTTGAGTCCTTCTCGAGTGCCGCACAGGTTAGTGTGGCGCCTCACGTTTCTCCAACCGTAACTGGATACTCGGCCGACGATCTTCTTTATTCAGAATTAGCTCTGTGCACAATCACACATCCACTACGCTTTGGTGCCACCAGAAACTTGTAGCATCAGAGATATTTAGCGTGTTCACTCCGTAGGTAAAATATACTTAAGACCAATAGAGCATCGCCTAGGAATCTGCACAAAGTAGCTCCCGCGCGCAGGTCTGAGTGAGAAACACAGAATTAAGAACACAAACACAACCAGAAACAGAATCAGAGTCCGAATCAGAATGACTTGCCTCACACGCGTACATGCTTTTATAGCTTGCTGCACATGGTTATAGCTTCCTGGAAAGTTTACTGGTAGCAACGCTCTCACAGGCACATCTTCACGCGTCACTCAGTCACCCAACCTCGCTTAAAACAAAGCCCTCGTATTGGCTATTGAGTGTCTGATGTGACATCGAACGTCCACTCACATACATCCACATTGATCCACTCCAATTCTTCAGCCTATACTACCTGCCGTACCCCGTGTTTCCAAACCACTTTGTTGCAACACATTCAACCGTCCTTCCCGATATAGTCGCAGTTTTCCCAGTTGCACAATCCTTACGGCTAGGCCATATTTACAGACTCTTACCCAAACGGAAATTTATACAAAATATAATGATGCACATGAGCAATATTCCCTAACTACACATTCTTCTTATAATATTATGTTTTTACATTCTAAATAAACAAAATTACATGATTTTAACATTACAAACTATATACGAAATTTCCTAACCTAAAAATTCGGGTATCTACATACGTACGGTTACACTTTCTGTGGGTGATGTTTGTTCCAGTCATTCTCGGCTTGCCATAGTTACACTAGTTTGTTTACAGAGAGATTCCTTGTTTAGTGTATTACGGTATTCTTTTATAATTTTGCTGGAGACTTACTTCACTGTCCTTCCTTTCTTTTCATGTCTGCTTATGTGTACTCGTTCCTGCAAAGAGCGAAAGGTGGCACCGATCTGATTATACGTGTGTGTGATGGGTTTGCTTGTTGTTTTGGTTGGAGACCTTTTATTTCTTTATCTCTGATGTTTTAGCTCTAGCTTATGTTCTGCATTTTGATTTAACGCTGATACTGTTTCATTCATGTTCGCCTACATGTACAATATGAATACGTGTTACGCAATGTGCAAGTTATTTTACATTATGTGTTTAGACTAGGTGAGCCAGGCTACTTTGCAGCGACCCAGGTTTCTGATCTGTGCTCTCAGGTCAAGCTCATGAGCCCTTGACTGAATTATGTAATGCTGATACAATTCTTGTCGTAACTTGTCTTGCTATTATACTTTTATACCTTCTGCTTCTTGTGTTTGGTCTCTGAGTGTGTATGAGTGCGGAGTGATTATCGGACCTGTGTTACTTTTCAGTATCTTGTTGATATTTGTTTTTGTTATTATCCTTATTTTGTTTCGCCATTGCTTCCGGCTTCCCCAGCCGATTAATATGTTTATTTTGGAAGTTTGCTCTCATTTTAATTGCTTTCTGACTCATGTTTATTTATTTTTGTAACTATGGCAACCCCTTTCTTACCTTCTTGAATTCCATATTTGTTTAGTTTTCTACTGGTCTTGTTTCACTAGCGTCTTTGATTTATGGGGATGTAGTCCCTACGGGGATTGTTGGAAGCCATAATTTATGAAACCTTGACGTTATCTGGGGAGCTGTTAGATTTTATTGTATGGAAGCTGTTACTTTCACCCCGAGATAGTTAATGGTCCTTTTTGGGAAAGAAATACTTTGGATCATGTTTTAATTCTGTTGTCACTGTCCGGCAAAAAGAAAATTGTATCGCAGAACATGATATCTCTGTTGTGATTACAAGATATTAGAATCATTCCGTATTGACGGTTTTCACTTTACAAAGGTGAAAAAATGAGAGTATTCTCCTAATTCAATACAATAAATATTCCGTCATTAGACAGACACCTTTGTAAAATCTCTGTTGTGATCTCTGATGTACAAAGAAAACAGATTGATAAGTCAAGTGATCTTTACTGTGGTTAGACTATCATTGCATGTTATATATGTGAGTATTTGACTCCCTGTATCCCCATTAGTTTGTTTTCAATGCTAATCTTCAGACCGTTTCCCTCTGCTTTTATGTTAATAAACTTAATTAACACGCGAGAGGTCGCACCCGCTGCAATTGGCCGCACTTTTAAATATTTGTTAATAATTTCGTTGCTAGCCGCTGTAGGGTTTAGGGCTCTCGTTTCATCCCTCCCCTCCCTCTCTCTCGCCTGATGTTGATTATTGTCAGTGAATTGCCTGCTGTGTTCCGGAGTAGTTTAAGGTTTCTTTCACTCTCGCATCTGCCACGGCATACTACCCTCATGCAACCCCTTGCGTAGTGCATTCTTACATGACTGAATTTCCAAGAAAGTTTCTTAAGTAAAGTTCATGAGGTTTATGGTGGCTTTCAGTGAAGTGTGGTGCTGTAGTTTTATCTTGAATTGTGACCAAATCATCCATTGAGGTGTACAAATGGAAACGTTGTGGCAATTTGCTCACGCGTGACCTCTCACGCTCTTTAAAAACTCTCGTAACTTTACCAGATTTTGCGACAAAATTCATTAATTTTTTTTACATTGAGAAAATATTGTCACTGGGTAATTATGTTAGTACTAGTCGAAAGACAGTTACACAGGGTACATATTAATATTTTTATCAGAGCATTCACCGCCAAAGGAAAATAGCAGCTCATTAAAATATGAAGCGTGAGCAATTTGCCTTCGCGCGACCTCTCGCGTTCTGAAATGGGTGCGACCTCTCGCGTGTTAATTTAAATTGACCTCTGCTCTAAGTGCCTTTTACACTTTATTAATTAGACTAAGAGGCCCAGATTCAGCTCCTGGCAGTTCTTAGTCAGTTTCGAGTGATCCAGAAAAGGTAGGTAATATAGCATAAAGTTTTGTATTACAATAGGGTGCTGCCATATGTGTTCCTTGAGGCAAAGAGATGTCTGTATTTGGAAAAGCACAGCAGGTATATTAATTTTTGATGTGCCCAAGTAGATATTATGATATTTACAAAAATGGTAATGTTTTTTTAATATAACAAAAAAAAAAATTAAGAAATACAGTATGAAAATCAGTGTGGAGAAGAGCAAAACAGTGGTGATGACAAGAGGAAAAAGAGAAGGAAAAGGAATCGTTAGTATCAGGGGACAAAACCTGTCCTTCACTCTTTTGTGAATACTTCAAATATTTGGCACTTTGACAGCAAGAAATGAGAGTAAACTTCAGGCTAGTGAGAAGAAGTGCCAGAAGAGTATGGTAGGGAAGACGAGGAGAGACAGAGTAAGAAATGTAGAGGTCGGAAAAGAGATAGGGGTATAAAAACTAAGTGATTGGGTGGAGAAGAATAAATAGAGATGGTTTGGACATGTTATGAAGATGGAGCAGGGAAGGCTACTAAAAGAAGTGTTGGAGGCTAAGATAGAAGGAAAAAGGGCAAGAGGAGGCCCACAGTAAGGTGGATGGACTGTGTAAAGAACAGAATAAGAAAAAGAAGACTGGACTGAAACACATTTACTGAAGAGGAGTGGTAGAAGGAGAGGCAATGGTGGAGAAGTGTCATCAACACCCCGACCTGGCAACAGCTGGAATGAAAATGAAGATGAAAAATGATGATAACAAAAACAACCTATCATCTTTGAAAAAATGGTACCAGTTTGTACTCACCAAACACATGCTGGAATATTAGTTGCTAGAAGTAGTCTCAGAATTGCAGTAAACACCAAAGGTCACTTCCAAATTGTCCATCACAAATGCATGCTGATTATGTCTAAAGAATGTCTTATACTGCACAAAAACAGTTGCTCCATATCACAGGACATCAAACATGTACTGTTAAAGAGAGCGTGAAGAGGAGTGGTAGAAGGAGAGGCAATGGTGGAGAAGTGTCATCAACACCCCGACCTGGTAACAGCTGGAATGAAAATGAAGATGAAAAATGATGATAACAAAAACAACCTATCATCTTTGAAAAAATGGTACCAGTTTGTACTCACCAAACACATGCTGGAATACCAACACCAACACTAACGCCTTCACTTTCACCAACATGAGCACCCTCCAATACTTTGGCAACTTCACACACTTTTAAAACCTCTGATTTTAAAGAACAAATTTTGATATTTGACCTTTAACACATTCACAACCATCATCTGAGCGGGCTATTCAAAGGGCTGGCCCAGCTATTCCACCTGTTAGTGGCACAGCAAACAACAACGAATTCTTTTCACAATTCTAAACTAAACAAGATATAGAAACAAAATTTTCCACATACCTTAATAAAGTCCTCTAGTATCTCTGTAGGGTGTAGTAGGTATTGTCACACTTTCCTGGGTGAATGGAACACCACACTTTCCACAAAAATAGCGTATTTCATTAATAATTTTATTTTTGAAGCACACTTTGCGCCTTGAGGGGAACTTGACTTTATTATTTGATGGTGGAAACTTCAAGAGAATATGCTCTTTTCTCTTCCCATCTAACCTAAATGGTGATCCTTGGCCAG
Source organism: Anabrus simplex (assembly GCF_040414725.1). Classification (NCBI taxonomy): domain Eukaryota; kingdom Metazoa; phylum Arthropoda; class Insecta; order Orthoptera; family Tettigoniidae; genus Anabrus; species Anabrus simplex. The sequence continues at coordinate 332,282,161 of NC_090267.1, read as the reverse complement.
TGCCCGTTTTGGCGGCAAAATCACGGGACGTTGACTTGGAGCTGATGAAGTAGATGGAGCTGAGATGTCGGAGAGAGGTGACTGTACTTGTATGTCGGGTTCACTTTTCCCCCCATTTGAGACTTCCCTTGTGTTCCTTTAGATCTTTTGGTACCCCCCTATTTGACCGTATTGTTCCACATACGGCCATGTTCTGTTCCTGTAATGTTTCGTGAGTTCAACGCTATTGTAATAATTGTCCATATATACTGTATACCCCTGGCCAAGATAATTTTCAAGCAGCTGAAAAATTGTGCTTGGTTAATTCGCACCACTTGCAGTACATCATTTATATTGTTCCTACACAATTACAATTCAGAACGCGATTGTACACACGCTTGTGCAATAACAAACCAACTACTCAGCTAGTTGGGTCAGCGCTAGGCTACCTTCAGAAACAAAACAAAAGATGTGCATTGGGAGGGAAAATCGACGTGGCCATGTGGTTTCTGGTGAGGACAAGCATTCAAAAGGGTATTACCTTCATATCTCTCGCACATATTTGTGACCAAAATAGATCCCAGCTGCGTGGGAACGGCTCCAGCTTAAGGTTGCGCTTATCCGGGCTAACTCGGATACGGTCCACAGCTTGGTCACGCGCTATAGGCAATAACTCGGATACGGGCGTGAATGTGTTAACAGTCCCTGCATCTGTGAAGCCGAGAGTGAATCTAATTTATTTTCAACATCATGCACTTCCTTCACAGTTTTGGACAAGATGTTTGTGGATTTTTCAAGTATGTCTATGATTTCTCACAGGCAGCTCAGATTGGCATAAATATAAACTCCAAGTCATTTTTTAAAGAGTTGTCTTTCAGTATCTTTTGAAGAATCGGAATTGACAACATGTGGTTTTTATTTAGTGCATTCACAGTGGATGTGAAACTTTCAAAATTGTCTGCATAGTATACCACAGTGCTAAGCTAGATACCCCACTGTGTGACAATAGGCAGAGGAGAAAGCGCAAGATCTGGGTTTTTGTCTTTAAACAGATTGATTCTTGAGGGTGTTTTTTTGCTATTAGATACTAATTTATCCACTTTAGTATACTGAGCCCTTACAGTTTCACATAACTTGCGTAGAGCATGAACTACCTAATTTATTTGTATCATTTTTGGAAAGCTTACAGAATGGCCTTCGGCTGCTTTTTTCGTGTAAGTTGCACTATCAGTAAGTAGAAGCAATACATTATCATATTTTACACCTTTTGTCCAAAGTAAGTGCATGGCTTCATTAAACAACCTAGCTACAGTTGTAACCGTACGTATGTACGATCCCCGAGTTTTTAGGTTAGGAAATTTTCGTATATAGTTTGTAAGGTTAAAATCCTGTAATTTTGTTTATTTACTATGTAAAAGCGTAATATTATAAGAAGAATGTATAGTTAGGGAATATTGCATATGTTCATCATTATATTTTGTATAAATTTCCGTTTGGGTAAGAGTCTGTAAATATGGCCTAGCCGTAAGGATTGTGCAACCGGGAAAACTGCGACTATATCGGGAAGGACAGTTGAAGTCAGTTGGATGTGTTGCAACAAGTGGCTTGAAAACACGGGGTACGGCAGGTTGTATCGGTTGAAGAATTGGAGTGAATCAATGTGGACATACATGAGTGGACGGTCTATGTCACATCATATACTCGATAGCCAATGCGAGGGCTTTGTTTTGAGCGAGGTTTGTGTTGACAGAGTGACGCGGGAAGAAGTGCCGGTGTGAGCGTTGCTACCACTAAACTTTTCAGGACGCGATTACCACGTGTAGCAAGCATATATAAGTGTGTACGCGTGTGCGGCGAGCATTCTGATTCTGATTCTCATTGTGTTTCTGACTCTGATGCTGATACTGTGTGTTTCTCATTTGTACTTGTCTGCGGGAGCGACGTATTTGCGCAGTTTGCTATACGATCTGCTATTGTACGTGAGTATCTGTTACGGAGTGATCATGGTATAATCTCAACAACGTACCGGCTTTGCAGTGGACTTTCTGTAAAAGAAAGTGTTTGTTTGGAACTTGTCACCCGAGTATGCAGCTTCAGTTGGTGGAGAATTTTGCTGTTTGCTTGCCTCCGGACATGTAACGCTTTCTGTCCAGCCAGCAATTGTAAAGAATTCAAGACGACGAAGAAGTGTAAATAAGGTTAGGGATGCTGTTAGTAAAGAAGGTTGCATCCATATGTAGAGAAATAGTCGTCGTACTTTTCTCTACCAGATTAGGATTCACGGTAACAGCGGAGTGCAGTGGGGCTCTTACCTGGAGGTATGTTAAAAGTATAATGATGTTCGATTTTAAGTGATGATTTTAATGATGTGTAATTTGCCTTTGTAGACGGCAAACGAGTAAATCTAGTGAAGAGATGATTTTGTTGGGTAGTATTGTGTATATTAGCTCTATGTAAACGGCCAGCACTAAGTGGGTTGCATTAGTGTTGATTTTGTTGGTGTTTGTCACATATTAGTTCTTATTCGACGTTCTATTTTATTGGTGAGTTTAATGATGTGTAATTTGCTTTTGTAGACGGCAAACGAATAAATCTCGTGAAGAGATGATTTTGTTGGATAGTATTGTGTATATTAGCTCTATGTAAACAGCAAGCACTAAGTGGGTTGCATAAGTGTTTATTTTTGTTGGTGTTTGTCACATATTAGTTCTTATTCTGGGAGTAAAGTCATAGAATCAAACTTTAAGTGAGTCTTTTGTCAGTGGAGTGAGGCTGAACCTGGCATGTTACCCAAATTTAATTTCAGGGGTTATATAGCAACAGGTAAGGTTACAAAGCAAGTCTGGAGCCTCGTCAGCCTGATGACCGTCGCCTTGGGAGAGGGAGTGGCTCGTTGCTCTACATAATTAAATATTCCTGCAATTGTTTTGCAGGTGGCGCCCATTATCCTTGTTATTTACACTTATTTGAGTCAACGTTTATCTGTTCAGTATTTCAATAGCTTGCGGTAGTTACACAATGACATGGTTTGCAGCAGGCATTTCTTTACACACGAGCAAATAAGAATGTTCATAAACATAACTACAACATTTCCTACTTTTCTGCCACTTGAATCGGTGGTTTTGTCAGTGCGCACCCACAATTTTTTGCTATCACATACTGTCCGAATTCTTTGTCAAGTTTCTTTGTAACGTTTACGGAGACAGTTTTTCCTTAATGTGGATCTGTTTGGAGGTTCAAAATTAATGTATTTTGTTAGGAAATTTATCAGTCTTGGATTATTTATTTTGCCATGAGAAATGTTGGTGCAAACAAAAGCTCTACATAAATCTAAATAATACTGGGAGTATATTTGGATCGGCCTACATTTGAAGTAGCTGGTTCGTGTATTAGAAATTGCTGTGAACGCACGCGCAAAGTAGCTGCAATGTGCTTTTTATACATGTCATTAATTTGGATGATAAAGAACAGTGGTCTAAGGACCAACCCTGAGGGATATTGAGATACATACTTTGCCATCCTGAATTCACATTTCCCACTGTCACAGGAAAGAAATGAAGTTACATTGTGTTAAAATTTAGTTCTCAAAGTTTCTGCAGTAGTAACTGAGGATTGACAGTATCGGAAGGAACTACTGAAACCTAATGTCAGTACAGACACGTCCCGTTGGTCCATTGCACGTCTAATATAATTTGTCACTCATAGTAACGCTGCCGCATTACTGTGTCCTTTTCTGAAGCTTGATTGAAAGGAGTTGAGGGAATGCTTGGTAGGGTATTCAGTAACTTGTATGTGAACTAGACATTCAAGCACTTTGGATAAGGTTGGTAGGATTGATACTGGATGATAATCTGAAGGAAAACTCTTCAGGATGGGTCTAATTTGTGCATCTTTCCAAATGTCTGGGAACACACTGTTGGTCAGACAATAGTTAAATATATGAGTTAGTATTGGCAGAACAGCTCCTAAGATATCCTAATGTCATCATTACCTGTGGCATCAGATGTAATAGAGTATATTACATGTTCAATTACAGTCAAGCTGATATTTCTAAAAAGAGAATTGCTCATGCACAGAATGCTGTCGAAAAAAGTGTTGTGTATTTTAGGGAAGGAGGTAGAGGTTATTCTTGGCCTTGCGAAGTGATCATTTAAAGCCTCTAGGATAGCAATATGCATGGCACATGTTGCTTTACCTATACATACTCTATGTAATTTACTCCATTTTTGCCATGGACTGTTAATTTTCATCAGTTCCTGAAAGTAATTATATTTAGAATTCCTTGATAACTGCTTGCTTCTGTTTTACTCAGAATCCTCTACTGCACAAAATCATCTGTCATGCATCTGCCTATGTTGCCTGTATAATTTGTCATGACTGGTCACTAGGGTTGGGCACTATGTCTCTGTTTTGGCACGTGCCGGTGCACAGTTATGTTCCGCTGTTCCAGAACACCGAGTGTCAATTGTTCCGAAACATTCTCAAGCGAGCCGGAGACACTGACTCGCTGTCCCATCAGAAGCGCCACTATGCACTGCCCTTCGCCTACTAGCTGAACTGTGCAGCGGGCGCACGGGACGCAGGACTGTAACAGCGCAGTGTAGAGAGAATTTCGAGAGGCAACATTACATGCTCCGCGCCAGTGGGAACTGGGAATGTGCCTGTACGGAACGTGCTGTGTGGTGTGTGCCTGTGTGTAGTTATGGATGGCCATGGTCCAGCATAAAGCTGCAGGGAACAGAACGAACAGTCGGAACACTGAAATTCGCGCCCACTAATCACGTTTAAAGGCTGCTTTTAGGTTAAGATTTTTCCGGTCAATATAAAATACACGTAACACATTGAGAAACAGTTGGCCGCAGAGCAGAACAGCGCGAAGCTTACGAAACTGCGAAGTGGATGTGAGTGCACATTGCCACGCAGGGTCTCGTCGGTTTTCAGAAATAACATGTTTTCTTTAGACTCTGTGATACTGGGGATTCCAGTATAAAGAGAATTTTTTTTTCTTTTTCTTAAAGCATTTGCGATTTTTCTCATTTTGTTAGTCATCTTCACAATTTCCCTTGTGTTGATGGCAACGCGGTTATTCAGCTTAAGACAGTCGCAATAAAAACAACCACCTTCGCCAGTTTACAAGACTGAACAATATTTCTATGTTTACCGATGTTCGGCGTTCATATGGACTAAGCAAAGAATTTAATTCATGATTATTTTTTATATTTTTTAACGTTGACCGACACAGATAGGTCTTATGGCGACGATGGGATAGGAAAGGCCTAGGAGTTGGAAGGAAGCAGCTGTGGCCTTAATTAAGGTACAGCCCCAGCATTTGCCTGGTGTGAAAATGGGAAACCACGGAAAACTATCTTCACGGTTGCCGACAGTGGGGTTCGAACCCCCTATCTCCCAAATGCAAGCTCATAGCAAGGCGATCCTAACCGCACGACCAACTTGCATGGTAAATTCATTAATGGGATCACAGTGGGGGAGAGAGAAAAATATGTATTTACAAATGTACTGCTAGATTTTCATCTAGTTGTCACAAGACACAAGATACTAAAATCAATCAACATTGACAATATGTTGTGAACGCGTTTGCATTTATATTTGACAAGACATGATAAATGATTTTCCGTATTTATCTCTTCACATAAATGTGATGATGGATGACGACGATGGAGTCAGTGATGATGCTCTCCATAATCAGCATTAGATCTTTGTCTTAAATTCTGTATGTTGCGAGAACTTGGGTCACTGATTGTTTCATAAATATATGAGGATTACATTCTTTTGTTTGCTGTTTGTTTAACGTCGCACTAACATATCGAAGGTTTTCGGCGACGGAAGGGTGGAAGGTTGGGAAGGTAGCGGGGGGGGCCTTAATTAAGGTACAGCCCCAGCATTTGCCTAGTGTGAAAATGGGAAACCACGGAAAGCCATCTTCAGGGCTGCCGACAGTGGGGTTCGAACCCACTATCTCCCGAATGCAAGCTCACAGATGCGCGACCCTAACCGCACGGCCACTTGCTCGGTGGATTATATTTTAGGCCTTTCTCTAAACTACCTTAATACGCAGCGTGAATAAAATAATTTATAGCCTAGACTGTAATGCCTTATTCCCCGAATTTACATACCGATTTTCATTAAATTCTGTTCAGCCATTTTCTCACGAACATACATACATACATACATACATATATACGTACATACTGCATTGCAGTCTACATGATTCACATAGTACCTACAAAACATGGTGAGACTGAATGGCTGTGGTAATTTTCTCCTCCATTTCTTAACTAACTGCGTGACACGTGCGCAGGAAACTGTTTCGAAGACTGCGCGTGGTAGGCGGAAGTAGGTGCAGAACCGGCCTGCTCTGCTCTGTCCTGCCCTGTCTGTCAACTTGCGATGGTGCAAGGATTTGTGTGGATTACAAAAATGTGCTGTGCGCTGCACTGCTTTAGCTGCTTCACCTGCGTCCCAATGCTCTCTGCACTTCGAATTCCTTCCCTCTCAACTTCCATTTACTTTCTTCAATATCTCGAAAATGTCCCTCAACACTTTCTCGGGGATTGGTGTTAAAAATTAATTTGAACTTTAAGGAAACTTTTAAGCCCAAGAAACATAAGGGTCATCACTTTGGAATTTAAGATATAACTGGATGAAAAAATGTTGACACTCCAACACAGGGCGGCACACAGCCGGTTTCGACAGGCAGACACAGCCAAGGCCAACTAATCTATCTAGTGTGGCCTTGGCACAGCACGTTCGGTTCAGGCACATTCCAGCTGAAGCGGAGCATGTCCTGTTGCCTCTCGAAGTTCTCTCTAGGACGCCGTTACAGTCCTGTGTCCCGTGTCTCGGCACTCTGTACCGAAACACTCCGCCTCAAGTTCCTAATGTTGCGGAACAAGTGAATGTCCCGGTCTGCCCAACCCTACTGGTCACAGCTGATCTTATATCAGCCATTAGCCACATGGAAGAATGGTGGATGATTCTTGTCTCGTTCCTTGGTGCATGTTAGTCAAATATTTCCAGTATCAGTAAATTGAATTGTTTACCTATGTTCTGAAAATTACATATACTATCCCAAGACATTTTATATGTGTCGTGGCATAATTCTAATGTAGTGGTGGTACTAAGATATTTGTGTAGAATTACCCAGGTACACTATCATGTGAAGAGATGCCAGGCGGAGGTACCCGTCCATGCTGTTTGTGGTAAAACTTGACAACTAATAACAATTTGGGATATGCAAAAAATGCTTTCTATGCCGGGCTGAGTGGCTCAGACGGTTAAGGCACTGGCCTTCTAACCCCAACTTGGCAGGTTCGATCCTGGCTCAGTCCGGTGGTATTTGAAGGTGCTCAAATACGATAGCCTCATGTCGGTAGATTTACTGGCATATGAAAGAACTCCCGCGGGACTAAATTCTGGCACCTCGGTGTCTCCGAAGACCGTAAAAGTAGCTAGTGGGACGTAAAGCAAATAACATTAGATTATGATTATTATTATTATTATTAGAAAAACGCTTTCTAAAGTAATCATCCAACACTTTGAGTTGATTTCTTGGAATATCATTGGTCAGACTACTGGCGTTCTCCATCTAACATTTTCAGAATATACATTTAAATAAATCATTACATCGCTCTTTACACCATTGCATGCAGCATTTAGCGTTCACCAGCAAAATGTTTGAGTGCCTGAGCCTTGATTTCCAGTTCTTGTATCTCGTGGTGCACAGTCATGTACCATTGTGGCACTGCAGAATTTGCAGGTGATAGTATCTCATAATGCTATGTGATTTTCCTGAGCCACCTTTTCAATGTTCGATGGTCTTTGTTGGTCAGTATACGTGACATACCGAGCTGTCGTTTCATTGTGATTGTGTCTTCCTGTTTCTACTTTACAGTCATGTCTTTGACAGTCAATTTGAGCAACATGAGGAGAATGGAAGTGGTCCTTACTAACTACTTACTGATATGGCAACCAATAACCATTCCACCTTAAAAGTGACTGATCTAATTTACTCCACCCTTTCTGCAGGTATCTTGCAGCACTGAACAACTCTGAGCTCTCATCTGCCTTTCACAGCAGCAGCAGTGGTGGGAGTAGTGATAACATCTAGGCTCTAGTTTATGTGTACTGTAACTCTATTCATTTGCATAGGCATAGCTACAAAGTGTGCTTTACATTTTTGGTTTAAAGCTTTCAACAATAATAATGATGGAGTCCAGTGTGAAACTGAGTGTGAACAAGAAACTGTTAAGGTATCAAGAAACTGTGAAGGCAAGTGACCTTGATGGGCTGTCTTTTGATGTTAAGTACAAGTGAATATTTTTCTGTTTTTCCTAAACTTATAGAAGTGTAACTTGATGATTGATCTATCACCACATACAAGAGTTCTGAAAAATGACCCATGTGTTACAGTGGTGGGTTAGTAACCTTTAAAGGAATGGCATCAGGTGCTTGGTGAAAAAGGATGACTAAAATTTACAGGGTCTTTTAACCCTTCGTGGGTGGCGGTCATTTATGGCCATAGGCGGCAAAGAAAATAAAATAAATAAACATGCATGCAAAATTTTGGGAAATTTACTAAAACCATGAAAATATGCCTAAATATACCACATACATTGTTTATGAGTGGAAATCCAAATTTGAAGCGGTTTGAAAGCAAAATAAAAATCATAAAATCATTTTTTCATTGGAAGAACGGCACAAGGCACTCTCCACTTTATGATGTGACAGTGGTTAACTTGAAGTACACTGTAGTTCGCTATTATGAAATACGTGTACAAAAAACTACTTTTAATGATATTTTGGTTTAATTTTTTGACTTTGTCCATCAAAAAGTGAAAAAATCTGTCAGACAATAGTCATAGCAGTTGAATCTACACTGTACACAGTTAAATAAATAAACAAATAAATTTGTAAGTGTCAGGGTGATGGAGCCTCAAAACTCCAATAAATGCCTTTATGTCACACAATGTTGGGTGATGCCAATTTCTTATTCTGCTTTTTTTTGTGGTCGGTGTTGCCTGTAATTTCCTTTTGTCTTCATGTAATTTAGTTTCACTGAGAATATCATCAAACATTTCGTCATAAAAAAATAGACGTAAATATTCTACAGGGGGCATATCAGTATCAGAGTGTGATGGTAATATTGGCCCTTGATCAATATTACAAACGGGAATAATATTTGTTGGCCCAGGATCGCTATTACTCAAGTCCATCCACTCGTCCGCTCTGTCGCAATCTGTGTCAGTGTCACTTGTGTTGTTGTTGCCCTCAGACGAGCTGGAGAAAGAATTTTCGTCCTTAGACTCACATTCACTAAAATCAGACACTTCTTCGACCGTATCATCCAATATTGACACTATGTCCGTTTTGGCGATACCATTTTACCGGAAAACCGCAAAAATACGAGAAAACTCCATCACGGAATGTATGTATTTTGTAACTTCCACAAACAGGAGAACAAACTCGGCAAGATACTTCCCTCACCGGAAGAGTTGAGAAAATAACTCCTGCCATCTCTGAGTATATTTGGGTACCTCCTCGGCTAATAAACCCGTTTTTCGAATGGAACATATATATATATGTTTCCGCCTGGAGTGTAAGAAAAGTCGACCATATATATATGTTTCCGCCCGCAAAGAATAAGAAAAGTTGAAGATAAAAAAATTTCTACAATCCCAGTCGCAAGTTATTCCTGCAAAAGAATGTTCTCAAAACTGAATGTCATGAAGAGAAAACTGCAAATTAACAAAACACATGAGAGAATGGAGTCATTCATTATATTGAGTGCAGAGAGAGGCATTTTGTGTTCCGTTGATTTCAACAGTGTGATCAATGAATTCATGAACAGTGATGTGAAAAGTACAAAAATAAGGTAATTGGGCTCGATTACAGTTACCTGCGATTGTAGTCAGTTACGATTACAAATAAAGTTTCAATAAGTAATCACTAAAATTACAATTACTTTATAGTATGCTAGTCATAAGGAAATAACTGATTTTTTTTTGCATGGGGCAATAATAGAAAAGTTTGCAAGGAAAAGATAGTACTTCATGTTTCTTTAGCATAGAGACTGTAAGTTGTGATCATCACAATTTTGTAACTTTCAAAATGATTTTTTCCCATCAATTTTATGTTATTTAATGACTTTTTAGCATTCCAAATAATTTGCCATTTAGTCTGCAAATAAATTGATTCTTAAAATTCTCATCACTATCGTCGATGCCTTAAGGGTAAAAGTACATCTTTGCATTTACTAAAGAGATGCCCTGCAGGGGCACTTGAATGAATACCTGTGTTTAATTTTTTTTTTTTTTTGCTAGGAGCTTTACGTCGCTCCGACACAGATAGGTCTTATGGCGACGAAGTTTAATTTTAAGAACATGGTTGGAGTGTTTTTGAAAGCACTGGAGAGGTAAGAAAGTACCTCATCCAGAACTTGTGCGATGCGATGGCGTATGGCTTTTAGTGCCAGGAGTGCCTGAGGACAAGTTTGGCTCACCAGATGCAGGTCTTCTGATTTGACTCCCGTAGGCAACCTGCACATCGTGATGAAATGATGATGAAGACGACACATACACCCAGCCCTTGTGCCAGCGGAATTGACCAATTATGGTTGAATTTCCCAACCCTGTCGGGAATCGAACCCGGGACCCCTGTGACCAAAGGCCTGCACGCTATCTATTTAGCCGTGGAGCTGGACCCGGTACATGCTAAGCTGTAGTAGAACTGAAAATGTTATAATTTATTTTTCCCCATTTCCGTTTCGGTGTGATGTATATCAATTACTATACTAGAATGTAACGATTACACTTTTATTTGAAGAAGTAAATTTCAAGTAAATATTACACTTTTTAGAAAGTAACGATCACAGATTAAAATTACTAAGAATGTAATCGTTGCAAGCAATTAAATACTTTTACCCAATTACTTCCCAGCTCTGTTCTAGAGGATTTTAAAGAACACCTCTTGTTGCAAATACAGAAACGAGGTACGTATATAATGTTTCTAATCCTGGTCAATTGAGCTTCAGAACGCCATGATGAGAAGTCCTGGCTATGCCTATGTTCATTTGTAAATATATTCCTTAATTAATTATAAGACTACAACTGCTTATTTATTTTTCCCTCCCAGAGACTAGAATGTGGATGAAGGACCTGCTGGAGAAGATGATACTTGCTGGTGCTGAACGAAGGTATGTACATCACTTAGCAACATTAATGACGAATCTTATTTGAATAGAAGTTTGAACCCCATCTTCAGCAGCCCTGAAGATGGTTTTCTGTGGTTTCTCATTTTCACACCAGGCAACTTCTGAGGCTGTACCTTAATTAAGGGCATGGGTGCTTCCTTCCCGCTCCTGGCCCTTTCCTATCCCATTGTCACCATAAGACCTGTATGTGTTGGTGCGATGTAAAGCAGATAGTAAAATAAAAGACTGAAAAACCAATTTGTATTTTCCAACTCTCTTAAACAACCTACTACACTCCAGTTTTCTGCCTTTCCAAGGCCATAGAATCTTTGTAAATTAATAATTTAGTACTTGAAAAGTATAAGTGTCACGTGTCCTTCGCGCTCCTCGCTTTGCCGCCTGCTCCGCGCACGCAACAGCCTGGATTGTTCTCGACTCTACGAGACATCTGCACTGCGCTTGCCTGTTACATCAGCCAGCTATATAAAGGCGCTGCCGTCCAGCCACAGCCGAGAACTTGCCAGTGCCCAGCACCAGATTACGCCGAATGTCGAACACGGAGGCTATCCCTCTTAAAAAGGTGCCTCGAATAGGTGGACTGATTCTGAGTGTTTGAGGTTTCACCTCGGGTTACTGCCTCCGCTCCCTTTTCCCGCAGCCACGTCGAGTCCGATGACAGTATTCCCTCAGTCCCACCTAGGCTCAAACACATCAATTAGTATTCTACTAATTATGCATTTCAATGTCAGTTCCTGACAAGTTACAGAAACAACTAATATTCTATTAGTGCAAGCTTTCGCTACTGATTACACTTGTGACGGTATAGAGCAGATAGTTTTCAACTATCAAGAACTCTAGCTTTTCATTGGACTTTCGCATCAAGATAGATTCATGTATATATGTATATAAAGTGTACAAAATTTTGGAACTTCAGTCTTCGAGCAACGTTAACTGTTTATAATTTTCATACTGCTTCGAGGAAAGTTTTATTTGAATGTATGTATATATGTTGTTAAGACTATCTGAAGCAATAAAGTATAGTTGTGTTCCTTTATACCTGTTCTTGTATACAACACAACTAAAATTGACGACGAGGTAAACTAATGTGCAGACCTCACCAATGACATTTAAATTGGCGACGAGCAAAACTAACACGCAGATTTCGCACATTACATTAAAATTGGCGACAAGGTACACACACTACTACGTACCTCACTTACCACACAAATTCGGCGAAGAAGTAAACGTCATCAGTAACTATAACCAGCACATCGGGATCAACAGCACTCTGCCAACAGTTCGCATTTATACAGCACAATTCTACCTCGCTACGACTCCGTTGAACTACGGACAGTCCACTTCCTTTTCACGGCTCGCCCTCTTCCAACACCTGTTCGGCGCACGCCAAGCTCTCTTTCTCACTCCCAGCTGCTCGCGTGAATGTCAGGTTGTCAGCCAGTCTCAGTACACGCTGCTTCATAAGTTATTCTCTCTCTTGCACTGCTCACCATGGCTACGGCGGAGCAATTTGCTGCTATATTACAAGCTTTACAACAGCAACAACAGCAATTCATGCAACAACAACAAACAGCATTGCTTACAGCTATACAAGCTCTTTCTGCTTCTGCACAGCCCACAGCAGTCCCAACATTTTCTGCTTTTGACCCGGCTCACGAAGAATGGTCAGCCTATTACACCCGCCTTCAGCAACACTTCATCTGCCATTCAATCACGGACGAAAAGTGACAACGTGCTCTATTCCTCAGTTCAGTTGGAAATTCGACGTGTGAATTACTGCAAAAATTAAGCCCTGAGGAGCAAATTTCCTAAGTGCCTTTCGCGCAGCTATTAGGTCGTATCAATGAGCATTATACTAGAGACCCGCACATCGTAGCCGCTCACTACAAGTTTTTTCAAAGCAGGAAGCAGCCGCACCAGACTCATGCCGAGTGGATTGCGGAACTACGTGGTCTCGCCAAGCCCTGCCAGTTTATCTGTTCCAAGGACGGTTGTGGTACGTCCTATACAGATTCTCTCATTTGGGACATGGTCATTCTCCATACTCCCCAGGACAAAGTTCGTTTTGATGCTGTTAAGAAGAGTAACCCTTCTGTAGAAGAAGTGCAGCGCATAGCTACTGTATGTGAACTCACTACCAAGACTGCCACGGAAATTGCTAATAAACATGAGGTCGCTCAAGTCTCGCAGCCTGCCTGCCAGTCGTCTGCTCCTTTGAACCGCCCCAGCAAATCGCTTTCTGCTAAGCGTTCTCGCCAGGTTCCCTCTCGCTCTTCTCCAAGAAAGCCTGCTGCTCAGAAGACGTCTCACCTCCTGCCTTCCTGCAGAGGATGTTTCAAACATCACGACCGCCGTGACTGCCGTTTCTTCACAGCCACTTGTGATCATTGTCATAAAATCGGGCACATCAAGACAGTCTGTAACAGTTCGCTCCGCCCTGCCAAGACTTCTTCGACATGAAAGCCTAATACTCAGCCCCGACAGGACATGGAAATAGATCAGATCAGTCTCATTCTGCCTACCAAGAATTCCAGCAAGATACTAGTTCCACTCTCTTTCTCTGATCGCTCTATTGAATTTCAGTTAGATACTGGCTCACCTGTCTGTATCATCAACCTGGCTGAGTATCATGACTTAGGCTCACCTTCGTGCTCTCTGGCTGACATGCAGCTTGTTACGTTTAACAAGAGGAAGATTGATATTTAGGGCCAGATCACTCTTCCAGCCAGCTATAAGGGTATTCAGAAAGTCATTACCTTACTTGTAGTCAACAACTACACAGCTTCTAATATTCTTGGCATGGATCTCTTCAATTTATTCGGCTTCCAAATTCATGACAACGTCAATGTAGTCTCTACCTTGCAACCTACCTCTGATGTTACGGATCTACTGGAGCAATTTCCTGAAGTCTTCGACTCTACACTAGGCACCGCCAAGGACTACACTGCTCACATACAGCTGAAATCAGGAGCCAAGCCTCGTTTTTGCAAAGCCCGTCCTGTTCCACTTGCACTTCAAGACCAAGTCAATGACGAGTTAAACAGATGGATAGAAGCCGGTATAGTGGTCCCTGTTACTTCCAGTCAATGGGCTACTCCTTTGGTCGTCATTAATAAACCCAATGGCAAGATACGCCTTTGTGGTGATTTTCGCTCTACGGTCAACTCACAGATTGAAACCGACGTCTTTCCAATTCCCTGTCCGGAAGAATTATTTCGCCGTTTAGCAGGTGGTCAATTTTTCTCTAAAGTGGATCCAAAAGAAGCATATCTACAGCTACTTTTAAACGACGAATCCAAGCAATTTTTCATGCTGAATACTCCTCTTGGACTGCTCCAGCTCCAGCGTCTCCCTTTCGGAGTCTCTTCATCAGCTGCTATTTTCCAGCGCTATTTAGCACAGCTCACCGCCTCCATTCCCGGTTGTGCGCATTACCTTGATGACATTCTGGTGACTGGCAAAGATCATCAAGAGCATCTCCGTAATCTGCGCTTACTTCTCACTAAATTGAAAGAAAATGGTCTCCGCGCGAACTTAGATAAATGCACTTTCTTTCAACCGCAAGTACACTACTTAGGTCATATCCTCGATAAGAACGGCATTCGACCTAGTGAACGGAATGTCTCTGCGATTGTCAACATGCCTGCACCACAGAACATCAAGCAGCTCCAATCTTTCATAGGCAAAGCGAACTATTATAACAAGTTCATTCCAAGCTTCGCTTCAGTTGCAGCTCCGTTGAATGCCTTACGCAAGAAAGGTGTTAAATTTCAGTGGTCTCTGCAATGCCAACATGCCTGGCAAGCTATTAACAAAGCCCTTGTTCAAGCTGTCAGACTCACTCACTTTCAGCCCGGCAAGCTCCTCACGCTCGCCACGGACGCCTCAGATTATGGAATCCGTGCCGTTCTCTCTCAGAAGGATCGTCACGGACAAGAACGTCCTATAGGTTTTGCTTCAAAGACACTCAACAAGCATCAACGTCGTTACTCTCAGATTGAAAAAGAAGCTTTGGCTATCATCTTTGGTATTCGCCGTTTCAGCGAATATCTCTATGGCAACCATTTCCTGATCATTACTGATCACAAGCCTCTTCTACACTTATTCCATCCTGGTAATAAGATCCTTGAGCATTCGCTCCGTAAACTTCAAAAATGGTGCATATTCCTTTCTGATTATTCCTATCAGATCGCCTATCATGCCACATCCCAGCATTGTAATGCTGATGCCCTCTCTCGCTTACCAGTGGGTCCTGACACCACCTTCAATTCCTAGGAATCAGAATGTCTCCAGTTGGACATCGAACTCGAAGACACTGTATCCAGCCTTCCCATTGACGCTACCTGCATCGCTAAAGCTACGGATAAGGACAATACGCTTGCTACAGTACGTACTTACATACGCAACAGTTGGCCTCGTCAGAACAAACTCCCTTCCGGCGTAGCGTCTCACGACTCGTGCCGGAGTTATACTCTTAGAGACAGGCTCCCTCTTCCGAGTGGTTATCCCGCTGTGTGTACGACAACGAGTTCTCGACTTGTTACATCAAAGTCATTGGGGCATATCCCGCACTAAGAAACTTGCATGTCAACACTGCTATTGGCCCGGTATTGACACCGTCATAGAGAAGCTCATCCGCCATTGTGAACAATGTCAAATTCATCAGAACGCCCCGTCCTCTGACCTCGCTTCATGGCCTCCTCCTACTTCTCCATGGGAACGAGTACACATTGACTTCGCTGGACCTTTTCTCAACTCCATGTGGCTCATCGTGATAGACTCTCGATCTAACTTTCCCTACGTAGTTGACATGCATTCTACTACTACTACTACTACTACTACTACTACTACAGAAGCTACCATTCGTGCACTTCAGAAGATATTTACAACTGAAGGCTTACCTCAACTGCTAATTTCCGACAACGGACCGCAATTTACTGCTACAGCTTTCTAGAACTTCTGTACATATAATGGTATTCGGCACATTTTAGCACCGCCTTTTCACCCTCAATCTAATGGTGAAGGTGAACGTTTTGTGCAAACTTTTAAAAAAAGTATGGAGAAAGCCGTATCTTCAGGTTTAAGTAAAGAGCAAGCCTTGTTACAGCTCCTAGGAAATTATAGAACTCTGCCCGGCGCTGACAATGTCACTCCCGCTCAAAAGCTCCATGGACGCCCTCACAGAAGATTACTTTCTCTGTTGCAGCCTCTTCCTGCCCAGCCGAAGCACTCTCCAACGAAGTTTAATGTCAACGACAAGGTCTACATTCGCACCTTCAAGTCCAATCCGCTCTGGCTACCTGGTGTCATCTGCCGCACCTTAGGTCATCGTCTCTACGAGATTCAGACTGCTGAGAAACGCATCTGCCGCCACCAGGACCAGATACGCCTCCGATATCGTCCATATCCTACTATTGATTGTATTGTTAAACCTGCCAAGTCTATTGCTGAACGAGCTCTAGATCACTTAATTCATATGGGTTCCTTTCAGGAGGATTCTTCTACACTTCGCCCAATCCCGGCTCCAGACAACACGACAGAGACGGCCGACTCTCCTGCCCAGCATCGCTGCCGCCGCCAACGCCGCTGCCGCTTCACGCCGTACCGGCATAATTAGGAGGGGAGGGTGTCGTGTGTCCTTCGCACTCCTCGCTCTGCGCCGCCTGCTCCGCGCACGCAACAGCCTGGATTGTTCTCGACTCTACGGGACATCTGCACTGCGCTTGCCTGTTACATCAGCCAGCTATATAAAGGCGCTGCCTTCCAGCCACAGGCGAGGACTTGCCAGTGCCCAGCACTAGATTACGCCGAATGTCGAACACGGAGGCTATCCCTCTTAAAAAGGTGTCTCGAATAGGTGGACTGATTCTGAGTGTTTGAGGTTTCACCTCGGGTTACTGCCTCCGCTCCCTTTTCCCGCAGCCACGTCGAGCACGATGACAGTATTCCCTCAGTCCCACCTAGGCTCAAACACATCAAATAGTGTTCTACTAATTATGCATTTCAATGTCAGTTCCTGACAAGTTACAGAAACAACTAATATTCTATTAGTGCAAGCTTTCGCTACTGATTACACTTGTGACGGTATAGAGCAGATAGTTTTCAACTATCAAGAACTCTAGCTTTTCAATGGACTTTCGCATCAAGATAGATTCATGTATATATGTATATAAAGTGTACAAAATTTTGGAACTTCAGTCTTCGAGCAACGTTAACTGTTTATAATTTTCATACTGCTTCGAGGAAAGTTTTATTTGAATGTATGTATATATGTTGTTAAGACTATCTGAAGCAATAAAGTATAGTTGTGTTCCTGTATACCTGTTCTTGTATACAACAATAAGTATTATTATTATTTTTTGATTCGTTATGCCCAACTAAGGAGGGTGTGTGAACTTATTTAACACAACATTCCTTCTTGTCTTCCCAAAATTTCTTGAATTATTTGCTTGATTTCTTCTAGAATGGGAGGTTCTGAGTCTGGATTTGGTGTAGGTTTCTCAGAGGTTAATTGGTGGTTTGGATTTTCACAATTTAATAGACTTTTGAAGTCTATTATTATTATTATTATTAATAATAACAATAATATCTGCTTTAAGCCAGTTTGGACATGATAGCTTATCTGCTTAGATGAAATGATAACTGGTGTTATACATCATGATAATAGAGTCTTCTTCCAATGAATACAGCATATCAATCATCACCACTGTTCTGATTTAGGGCAGTTGTCCAAATGGCAAATTCTCTATAAAAATAATAGTCTGATAACAACAACACATTTGAAAAAAATTATAGTTCTTTATTCTCTTTAAATGAACCGGCCAACATGGAATTTGACCAGTCAAGGTTACACTACATATGTACAGTGCTGCAAATGAACAGTGATTTCAGAGTTTGATATAAATCTGCAATGCATGCTAGAAAATAGATTTGTGGAATATGATAATGTGGTTTCTAAACTGAAACATCATATGTGTGGGTAACCTCAATAATATAGAAAAACAACTTCCATGAAATTCATGCATATAATATTTCATTTACTTCAATCAATAGAAAATGTTACAAGCAATGATAAAAATAAACTGAATTTTTAACTTTGTGGAAATTTGCAGACATCTGTAGAAGATATTTTATCTACAAAAGCATTTGAAGTAAAAGAAACAAATGATAAGAATACCGTACTCAGTTCCTCTGGTCATATAATGAAAAATTTTGTTGCCAGCCAACTTGGATTCTGTTAGATCAATGAAAACGTTTTTGAGAAAATATTGAAATTAAGTTTAATATCACTAACAGCATCACTAATGCAATCTGTCAGGTTTGTTGTATGTTTTAATTGTAGGAGTCCTCTTGTGCAGTGTGCTACTCACAGGTCGATTGCATCATCTGCTTATAGACAGAGAAAAATATTTTCTCTAACTCCATAAAAGGTTCTATTTGCAGCACACTACACTGAATAGTACAATTATCACTCTATAAAGTTAAATAAATGTGACAATATTCACAGTAAAATTTTACAACAATAAACATGTGAAGCAAAAATGATAGAATACACTAAAAATTCTAAAATGGACAGAATTCCTTAAAGCAGTTCATGAATTACAACTGTTACAAAGAGGTAAAAAAAATGGATCTGTCACATTTGTCTACCACTTTGTGTATTATCTGCGCACTTTTTAGTGATAGATTTTTGTACTCATTGGAGAAGTAAGAAGAGTTCCGTTAATACTGCCAACTGAATGGAAATGAAATCTGAATTGAATCGATAATATGATCGATCGATATGAATTTTATAAACCTTTATTATTTTAAGCAAACAACTCTGTCACACACACAATATATAATACTATATAACATTTCCCGTTGCGAAACGTGTTCCTAGCATGAATTCTATAGTTTGGCTTTGCTGTGTAAACAACAGTAGTACGAGTACTTAAAGTGTACGCCAGATGTCGCACAGCGATGATAAGCGATTCTTAGTTTGTGTTTCAAAGGTTGCCAATACGAATCTCGAAAATAACCAAAGTCGACCACTTCAGCACTAGGGTGTAAATCTATCACTAAAAAGTGCGCGGATAATATCCTTATCTATGCCCAGATTTGTTGCATTCAAGCTCACTGTCACTGCTCTCAACCATTATTATGATGATAGGATCTTGTGTATGGCTTGGAATGATGACTTTCTGGCAATGTTTCAGAATATCTTACACAGTTCTTTGAGTTTTCTTAAGTTACTGTATCATAGATTTCTTGTGTAATCAGCTCAACATCAGCAAGTTTGAAAGTTATGTTCTTTGCAACTTCCTGTTTAGCTTGGGCCCGTATCAACTTCATTGGAATATACTGGCAAGAGCACTACTTGATGCCCCATTTCATTTACAAGTCTATCCAATTCATATGACTTCTTGGTACTTCGAGTTCTCTTCTAATTTCAGGAAGAGAATATGGAATGCCTATCTTATGCAGCTACTCAGTAATATCTGCTTTAAGCCAGTTTGAACCTGATAACGTATCCACACAGATGCACACAAGATGCTATCAGTTGGTACAATGAATTTTATTCACATATATACACAAATTAACACACACATAACCTTAATCACAGTAACACGAAACAAAAACACTTCACTGGTAGAATATCAACAAAGCCGCCATCTTTAAACAGTTGACAACTGACACCGAATACCACCGAGGTTACAATTGGACACACAGTTGAAAACAGATGACTGCCTTAACTCGGCATGTCAGCCACTCTCTTCCAATAACTACCAAACCACAACTTCAGTAACTCAACAGTAACTGATTTCACCTTCTTGAATATTCCAGTGTGTCCAATACATAGAAATAGTGTACAGAATATTCTCAATTGTTCTAGTGTCTATACCATTCTGGAAGTTACAGTGTGTTTCACAATTATGGATTACAGTTTATATATACAGGTAAGAATAAATGACATAATATTAATTTACAGGTATTTACAATAATGGAACATATCAATGTCTATGTACAACATATGTTCCATGACATAACCTTGCACATAATACGGTCATTCGACTACATAAATAATAGTAATACAAATACTAAATGGATGTCAGACTTCACAGCTATACATACAAGAAATAGTAATAATCACGATCATAAAATAATAATATTAATAATAATAATCGAATAATAATAATAATAATAATAATAATAATAATAATAATAATAATAATAATAATAATAATATTATTTGAGCTCGATATCTGCATTAGTTATACCTGTTATCGCACTTGCGTCAGTGATAGCTTGTCTGCTTTGATGGAATGATAACTGGTGTTATCCATCATGATAATAGAGTTTTCTTCTGATGAATACAACATATCAGTTGTCACCACTGATCTAATTTAGGGCATTTGTCCAGATGGCAGATTCCTTACCAGTTGTTTAACTAGCCTTTTCTAAAGCGTTTTCAAAGAAGTTGGAAATTTAGCTAACATCTCCCATGATAAATCATTCCAATCCCTAACTCCTCTTCCTATAAATTAATATTTGCCTCAACTGTTCTCTTGAATTCCAATTTTATCTTTATATTGTGATCTTCCTTTTAAAAATGCCACCCAACCTTATTTGTCTACTAATGTCATTTCTCACAATCTCTCCAATCTCAATGATCTGAATTTAGGGCAGTCGCCCAGGTGGCAGATTCTTTTATCAACTGTTTACCTAGCTTTTTCTTAAATCTTTTCAATGAACTTTGAAATTAATTGAACATTTCCCTTGATAATTTATTCCAATCCCTTATTCCTCATCCTATAAATGAATATTTGCCCCAATCTCTCCTCTTGAATTCCAACTTTATCTTCATATTATGATGTTTTCTACTTTTAAAAGCTCCACTCAAGCTTAATCTTCTACTTATGTCATTCCACGCCAACTCACCACTGACAGCTCGTAGCATACCACATAGTTGAGCATCTCATCTCCTTTCTCCCAAGTCTTCCCAGCCCAAAGTTTGCTAAGTCTTTCATAACAACACTCTTTTATCAGAAATCACCCAGAGCAAACTGCTATTTTTCTTTAGATCTTTTCCAGTTATCAAATCAAATAATCCTGGTGTGGGTTCCATATGCAGGAATCATACTCTAATTGTAGTCTTACCAGGGACTTATATACCTTCTACTTCACATTTTTACTACAACTGCTAAATACCTTCATAACCACACAAAGAGATTTATAATTTTTATTTACAATCCCATTTATGTGATTACCCTAATGAAGATCATTCCTCATATTAATACCTAGGTAGTTACAGTGATCCGCATGAGGTACATTCACACCATCAATGAAATAAGTAAAAGTGATAGGACTTTCCCTCTTGGTGAATCTCACAACCTGACTTTTTACCCTGTTTACCATCGTACCATTGCCTGCCGTCCATCTCAGAACATTGTCAAGATTTTTTGCAATCCTGTAATTTATTACTCTATACAGTATCGGTATAACATCATCCCCAGAATACCTTATCTCCTGATTCCAGGTTTTTACTTGTATCATTTATGATAATATAAAGGTCCAATTATACTTCACCTACTCTAATTACCTACATTCTGTTTTCTAGAACAGAATCAGACAATACTTCACCTACTCTAATTACATGAGTTCTGTTTTGTAGAAATGTAGCCGCCCATTTACTCACTCTTTTGTCTAGTCCAGTTGCACACATTCTTGTTGTAATCTCACCAATTACCCTATCAAAAGCCTTGAATAGGTCAGTAGCAATACAATCCATTTGTCCTCCTTAATCTATGATATCTGCTATATTTTGCTGGAATTCTATGAGTTGAGCTTCAGTGGAATAACTTTTCCTAAACTCAAACTGCCTTCTATCGAATCCATTATTCATTTTGCAAACATGTCTGATATAATCAGAAAGAATACTTTCCCAAAGCTTACATGCAACATATGTCAAATTGACTGGCCTGTAATTTTTGGCTTTATGCTTATCATCCTTTCCTTTATACACAGGGGCTACTATAGCCACTCTCCATTCATTTGGAATAGCTCTTTCATGCAAACAATAATCAAGTACTTCAGATATGTTACTATATCCCATCCCAATGTCTTTAGTAATCCCCAGAAATCTTACCAATTCCAGCTGCTTTTCTAGCTTTCAAGTCAGCTAGGTCAGTAGCAATACAATCCATTTGTCCTCCTTAATCTATGATATCTGCTATATTTTGCTGGAATTCTATGAGTTGAGCTTCAGTGGAAGCTTATTGTAAATGACTTTGTTATCATAACTTCATTAGTATTAGTTACCTCCTCTTCTTGGACATTATCCTTGTAACCAACTTGTGACATACTGCTGACTGATTACTTCCACCTTCTGTAAAACCTCACATATACACTCACCTTGTTCATTTATAATCCCTGGAATGTCCTTCCTGGAACATGTTTCTGCTTTAAAGTACCTATACATATCCTTCATTTTGGGCCAATGACCTAGATGTTAGGCCCCCTTAAACAACAATAATCATCATCATCATCATCTATCCTTCATTTTTCCAGTAAACTTCATAAGACTGCCACTTATGTTTGCCATCATGTTATCCTTAGATGACTTCTTTGCTAGATTATATTTTCTAGAACGTACAGTATCTTCTATTTCTCCTTACTACCACATCCATTCATTAATCTATTTCGTTTCAACCTGCTTCTTCTTCTTCATCTCTTATTTGTCTGTTATAATATAGTGTGTCTTAACCATTTCTTACCACCTTTATAAGTACATACTTTTCACATACTTGAACAATCACTTTAAACCCATCCCACAGACTGTTTACATTTTTATTTACCAATTTCCACAGATCTTTTTTTTTTTAAACTCTTGTCATGCCTGTCTTATCATCCATTCTTCCTTTCCATACCCTTAGAACTCGTCTGATTTTATAAGCATCACGTCCAGAACATTCTTCCCTCTAGTCGGTTCCATCACTTTCTGATTCAGCTGCCATTCCCCGTATTAACTTATTTACCATTTGTTGGTCATGTTTCCTGTTATTTGCATTACCATCCCAATTGACATTTGGTAAATTGAGATCACCCACTACAATCACATTCCTTTGTGTGTCGTTTCCCACATAACTGATTATCCTATCAAATAATTCCGCATCAGTATCGGCACCATACTCTCCTCTCTGTATATCCCATAAATATCGAGTTACTTGTTATCTTAAGAGATGAGCCTTATACCTAGAATTTCATGTTTCTCAGCCTTAATTTTTTCATAGCTTACAAATTCTTCTTTCACCAGTATGGATACTCCCTCTCCTACCATTCCTATCTGGTCTCTTCAATAAATACTCCAGTGCAATGAGTAAATTTCTGCATTGATAATATCACTTTTCAGTCATGATTCACTCTTATTACAATATCTCTATGCATATATATTTTTAATTCTTTCTACAGCATCTGCAGGCTGTCATAAAGACAGAGAATACCTTACAAATTTTGATTAGGTATGAATTTTTTTCTATATAGAAATGGATTAATCGAAGAAAGAAAGAAAGAAAGAAAGAAACAAACAAACAAGAGGGAATTTTTAAGGTCCATATTATCCCCTTAACATGGTTCTCAGTTAAAGTCCCTGATGTGTGTGGAGTTATGTTACCCTCCGAACATGCTTCTCCTGCGAGCAGCAGGGAAGTGAGACGTCACAGCTGGTGAACTTGGTCAAGGTTGTATTACGTCAGACGACGGAATGTTCTATTCTTTTCCATCATTATCCCTCAAATGGTTAAACGATGTTGCATCGCCCTTTTTGTACACGTTGTTGTGGTCAACGACGATACATCGACTGTTTTGCAGCCGTTCATTAGACACGCTCTCGTTATGCGTAGTAACACACAAATGTGCTCTATTTAGTATCATTTTAAACAGCAGATTCCAGTCTCTCTTTTTACTCTAGTTGCTAGGCTGTAGACTGCCGTTTAAATGAACTGTGGTCTTAAAATTCAGCCGTTAGGCTCGCTACCTAACTGCGCAGTACAATATGGCGCCTTGCCGCGTCACGGTGTCGTTGTGTTGTACGCGCTGTTTTTATTTGCGGAAATGGCGAGTAATTTAGTTTCAAGTCCCAAGTAATTTAAGTTCAAGTCCCATTCGGGAAATGTTGGATGAAATAATGAGTGACGCGAGTGATATGAGTGATAATGACAGTGACATTGACAGACTTCCTGGAAAGCTGGAACGGTAATCTGTGGACCAAAAAAAAAAGGGGGAAGGACCCGGTATTTGTGCCCTGGTTGTAACTATGTAGTTCACAGGGGGTGTTACCACAATTTACAGCACTTTAGGAGGTCTGAAAGGAGAGGAAGAAAAAGGAGGGAGCAGTCTAATTCTGGCAGCTCCTCTGAGTGATTTTGCGGATGTGTTCTAGTGCCAGTGTATATATGTATATATGTCTTTATTTGTGAATATAACATCAGAAGTATTTATATTTTTTTGAAGTGCATAAAATTGTGAACAACATTGTGATTTGACTTTCTCGGGTAAGTTGAGTATTTTAGTGTCTGGTATGGGTGCAAACATTTTGATAATATCATTTTGGAACAGTTTTTTGGAAACTCAGGATGGCTGTAAAGATATAATGAAAGGTACAAAACAAAAATATATTTATTTCAATATCCTATGATATTATGATTTAATAAAATGTATTACACTGCGTGATTTCCTTTTAAAACTTATTTTTAATAATTTTTAATGAAAGTATACAAAAATCCTGAAAATCGTGTGACCGTATCAGTCGTTTACATAGACCATTTGAGGGTTAATGTCTTCTAAACGAATTAAGATATGAAGAAATTAACTACATCACCATGTAGCCTAATTTTTTATAATCATGATTCCCAAGTTACAAAGAGATCTGTTGAAAATTACAGAAGATATTAGCCATTACAATTTCTTGGGGATACCGAATAAATAGGCAGGCATTTCGCTTGTCAAGCCAGTTCACCTTGTACCACAACCGAGATCAGACGGCCGGCTGTTGGGTATTATGCGGGCACGACGTAAGTCGTCAGTTCGACTCTCTACAAAAGTTTAAGTCCGCATATTACGACGCACTGCAAGACTTAGAATATTTGCAGTGTCGTGTGTGTGTGTGTATGTGTGGTTACAGAAACTGGGTCTTAGATGAAATGTGAACAGTTGAGGAGTGTTATCATTTATGAGAACAGTGTGACTGAAACTTACATTTTCTCACCGATACGATGTTACACTTATATAATTTGAATTTTACATTGAATACTGAAAGTGTTGAAACGTGATAGTCAGTGAGACATCAAACTGTCCATGATTTTATATTCGATCTTGACAAATGATAAACTGTGCAAGTAGTGGAATATAATCCAATATTTTCAGACTGTTCATGTTATTGAATTTACGGTAGTGAAGCATCACAGTGCATAGTTGTTCTACCAAAGGTGTTGGAACATTTTTCAAACTGTACGTCTGTGTAACGAATGACTGATATAACTAATTATATTTAACAGTGTCATCGAACTATGAATGACTGATATAACTAATTATATTTAACAGTGTCGTCGAACTTTGATTCTCTTTTACAAGTGTTCAGATTCTTAAATGAGCATAAACTCAGTACAGTGTTTGAACGATCTAGTGCATTTAACATTCCGTAATTACCCCAATAAGACTTGTGTCGAACCCAGGACGGTTCCAGGTAGGACAATATTTTCTTTTACCATTTTCAATAGCGAACGGGACTAAATTCACGGAACTTATTCTTTTTCATTTGATGTCGTGTCTACATCGTTATTCAAACAACACTCTCACACTTAACTTTAATAAGGCAACTTTTGTTTTACGTGATTAATACATCACAAGTTTAATTTTGAGTTCAATTTTGACTGTGTTCTTCTAACTAATCAGTGAAATCCCACTGTGAAGACAACTGAGTGCAGCTTGTGACTTGTTAAAGATTGCTACTAACCATTATCTCATTTGTGCAGACCAGTTACTTTGAATCCATTTCATACCCCAGTGTCACGTTCCAAACAGGACTATGAGTGCTCCTAGACAATCCAGACCTCTGAGATATTTGAGACCTTCCAGATATTCGAGACCGGCACGGAAGATGGTGGCACCATGAGCAAACATTGTGACCCCGCAATGTATCAGGACAAGTTTAACCCCAAGGAGAAGTACTCATTGCAACTGCTGTGCTGAAGTGATGTTAAATTTTAACTTTGTTTCATGAATAAACTTTTTAAAATAATTAGTGTTCCATTATACTTATCTTACGTCCCCCTCCTCTGTAACAATTCAGATAAGGACTGGTCATCCCTGGGCCGAGTCTTGTGTTCAGCTAGCCATCGAAACAAACTTTTACGGTTACAATATGGATGGTCCCTAAAAATATATTCTTTCAGTGCACTAATTGCCATGATAGTTATAAAGGTTTGGAATGTCTGAACTGCTTACCGAAGAGTACAAAAACGTTTGGGATGGTGCTTCTCACTGCGATCACCAACTCAGTAATTGATATATCTGCAATGTGATACTTTTCTTTGATATATTCAACAGTGTTTTATTTTAATTTCATAAATTTTGGGTTTTTCAATCTGTCAAAACTAATTCTGAATAAATAAATAAACCATCTGAAAAAAAAAAAGAAAGTGGTAACAATTGTAGCTGAAAAATAAACACTTTTACCTAGAATTTCATACGGAGCAAGTGGGCATGTAGCTGGGGTCATGAATCCATCAGCTTACATTCGGGAGATAGTGGATTCGAACCCCACTGTTGGCAGCCCTGAAGACAGTTTTCCATGGTTTCCCATTTTCACACCAGGCAAATGCTGGGGCTGTACCTTAATTAAGGCCATGGTCATTTCCTTCTCACTCCTAGCCCTTTCCTATCCCATTGTCGCCATAAGACTTGTCTGTGTCGGTGACATAAAGTAAACTGTATTTTAAAAAAAAAATTTAAAAAAAAAGAGTTGTGTTTCTCATCCTTAATTTTTTCATAGTTTATGTATTCTTGCCTGGAATGTCCTTCCTGGAACGTATTCCTTCCTTAAGGTACCTATACATACTGTCAGTTATGTTGGCCATCAAGTTACCCTTAGATGACTTCTTCACTAGATTATATTTTCTAGTAAGTACCTTCAGTTTCTGCTTACTTCCACAACCATTCATAAATCTATTTCTTTCCAACATATAAGTGAGCATGTGAGCGATCAGTGTGTGTACATCAGTGGCAGCAATGTTGTGGTTGCGTCACAAGCCATAAAGGTCAATGAACGGTGAATTTTCGTTTGAGTATTAAGAGAATGGTATTCTTTTTTTAATTTTCCATGGAGGAAAATCCAGGTAATTTTCAATATAACTTATATTGTAAGGAAGTAGTTATTTTGTTTTAAGCTTGGTGAGATCAGTTGGAGTGACAGATCGATGCTTGTTAAATGTTCTATGAATTGAGCTCAATTGAGAAGGTGAGGGAATTTCCGTGCTTGTTGCGATGCCGTGGAGGCAGGTTGACAGGCCTTATGTGCCCACCGGCTGACCAATGAGAGAAACTGACTGTATATACATACATGATGGAAATTAACATTTTAAATTTCCTTCTTATTCTTTTACCCTTGTCATTTTCACTAATGACTACCTGTCATGTTTTCTCTTCCTCCTGTGTACCATCCACACTTGGCCTCTTCTTGCCCAGCACTTCCTAATTTTCTTCCACTGCCTTTGATTAAACTCAGCATAACTTATATTTGTCTTATATTGACTCCGCCCACCAATCTACCCACTCACTTCATTAGTAGCAGCATTAAAAACATATCAGAAGTAATCTTTACTCTATTAGAGGCTACCTTTTAAAGCCCCTTTTCTTGCTTCATAATGTTGGTACTACAGTTATTGATTTACTTGTATCTGATGTCACTTCTTTTCAGGCGCCAATACAAAGAAGGAAGAGGGGGGGAGAGAGGTAGAGGAAATGGAAGACCACCTCGAAGTTATAGGTGAGAGATGCTCAGTTATAGAAATATCTATGAAGTATTTGTAATGTACACCAGCAAAGTTAATTATATTATTATTTACTTTATGAATTCCAACGAGCCAAAGACTCGTATACAGGAATTGTACAATACAATTTGTTTAGCATCTACAATTAATATAATTCATATACATTGGCTGCAAATAAATATATTTGTTATAATGAATGTTACTCTAAATATTCCAATATTTCATTTACATTACAATTACACAAAGTCTTCTCAAAAAATCGTCTACTTACTTAGGTACTGATTCTATAGCACTTTCTTTAATTTCATTTTGAATGATGACAGATTGGAAACTGATTTTAAATTCTTGAAAGATGATTATGTAATTGAATGGCTGAGAACTTAAAACTACAGTTGCCATACTTATAAGAGAGTATTCGAAAGAGAGCTATGTCACCATATATACTGTTCATATACACACATATATATATAAATGATATGAGTAAAGGAGTGGAATCAGAGATAAGGCTTTTTGCGGATGATGTTAGTTAATAGCAATTACTTTACATTCGACACAAAGTGATATACAAACAAGATGGACTGGCCATGGGGTCACCAGCGTCTGGCATTTTGGCTGATATATATCTAGATTTCCTTGAACATACTAGAATAGAAGATGATAAGAAATTTAATAACATTCTCTTGTGGGCCAGATTTGTTGATGATACGTTTATAGTTATGGACCAGCACATTTCAGATGCACCTACCACCCTGGCACACCTTAATAATATTGATCCAGATATTAAGTTTACAATAGAATCCGAGGACAACAGAGCCCTTAACTTCTTAGATTTAACAATCACTCGGCTCCCGCATTCGTTTAAATATAAGATCTATAGAAAACAAACACACACCGCTACAACCCACCCAGCCAAAAGCAAGCAACCTATAATAGTATGATACACCGGGCTTTTAGCATTCCCATGTCAAAATCAGACTTAAATAGAGAACTAAAAACAATACGTTGCATTGCAGCCCATGACGGCTATAATCGTAGTTTCATAGAACGAATAATTTATAAGTTCAAGCACAGACCGAAATCAAACCTACAAAAAGAAATAACTAGACCAACAGTCTACTCGACATTCACATTTAATCCTAATGTCTATAGAATCACAAAAATTTTCAAGAAAAAGATCAACATGTCTTTTAAAACCAACAACAGAAATCTTGACATATTTCATAACGCTAAACTAGTCAACGCACCAAACCCATATGATAAATCGGGCGTATACAGATTTCACTGTAACAGCTGTAATAGTACATACATTGGACAAACAGGGAGATCCTTTAAGGTTAGGTATAATGAGCACGTCAACGCCATTAAATACAGGAGATTTTCAGCTATAGGACAACACATAAATGACTATAAACATAGTTTTCATGACATCAACCATGATATTGACGTCGTAGAAATAATGAAAAAAGGGCCCTTACTTGACATAACGGAACAATGTTTCATATCATTAGATCAGTATTTTAACCCGAATTATAATCTGAATGAGGTATCCGAAAAACCCACGATATTGTTTGATACGCTCATTTCAGTGATCAACAATCTAAAAAGACCAATAAATCAACCAGTACACAAAATGGTGCGCAATATGCTCATCTACCATCCCCTCCGTAATCCACGCCCTCCCGACCAATAACCTCGCATTACCGCGATCCCCCTTCCCCTACATAACTTGCTCCACCCCTCTTCTAATACTCGTAGTCTGCTTTCTGCCTTTCTGGTAGACAGTTCCTCACCAGCTTCATTTTCGACAACATAGTGCTTAAGGTGAGTTTCTACTTAAACGAAAATAATGCCTATTAAACTTAGTTATTCTTACGCTAATACATAGTATATATATCTCTCTTCTTAGGTCCGTCTTGGATCGAGATATTTCTAGAACCTCAAAGACCTCGAATGTAATGGTCCAAGAAATTTCGGTTCACCAGTCCACTTCTATCAAGTCGATCTACATTTTAAGAACATTAGCATAAAAGACGGAATATTACATATACGAACATTGCTCAACGACATTATATTACGAAATAAGAAATTTATTCAATCCAAAATCCACGTAAAATAGAGTGAACCTGTAATCAATTCTAAGAGGAACTGTTTTACTCACTATATATCTTCACTGAAAAAGGGACCTCTATAATGGACAATTAATGTTTTAAAGTTTAAAATATCAGCCAAATTTATCATTTTATTCGACTTGTTATTAAATAACCAAACTATATTAACGCAAGATATAGAATTACTAAAGACTTATAATGTAACTTATCCCCATACCTAGTACAAATAGGTCACTGTTTTCCAATCTGACAGTAGGCGATTTCATTTTAATGCATGTCAATTTAGTATTTTTGACCAAACAAATGCACCATTATCTTTAACGCGTAGTAGTTATAAAAGTTTTTAAAGATTGAAAATTATTATCTGGATGCTCAATTAACATTTTGTAATATTAATAAAAACTGACAAAAAGCTTTAACTTTAGTCAAATAATTGTATAAAGGAGATAAGTCATAATATGTCGCATAAAATATGCTACCAATTTTAATCTAAGGTTTTATGGTGTACACCAAATTTTAATAGTCATGTAAGAATATGTTCAATTTTTATATATATATATATGTTGTAAGTTGTGTTAATATTGTACTTGGGCCTTGTCACAAAGTTTCCTATGGCTGATGATGGCATACAAATAATGCCGAAACCGGTCCCAATGTTTGAAAGGTAATAAATATGTGATGTGTTAATGACGTCACATTGTTTTTGTACTGAAAAGGTGAACATAATTATCCTCAATTTATAGTGTAAATCTAGATTCAATACGGACCAAAATGAAGTTCTTAACTTTAAATACAACAAATATTCAGCGATGAGCTCACACATGAGTGAAACAGGACACCAGTTTACATCAATTGATAAGGATCTCACTATTCTAAAATGTATAGGCAAAGGAAAACTTATGAATGAATTAGAAAATCATTACATCTTTTTAGACCAAGCCTATAACAAAGACCATAATCTTAATGATGCCACGGAGGCAAGAAATCCTTTATATAAGCTAACTCCAAAGTTATTAGGCATTGTGAATTCAAAACATAATACAATCCCGCAAACTTTTAGAACTTCTTGTTCTAAAGCTTCCACCACCTCGTCAAATGTTAGGCCCGCCCATCTTGCTCCTAACAACCTTCCAATAACAACACATGCGGGCCGCAAGGATCCACCCACCCTTACCCCCCCTCCATGTCCTTCACTGCCTCAGCCACACCGTTATAATACTAGAAGTAGAAAGCTCAGTCAAGCTAGCGTTGCTGGAACAGCCCGACGTACTTAAGATCTTGTACAGTATTATTTAACCAACTTTCTTTAACATTTTGTTTCAGAAAGAACTCGATCATTTCTTCCAACAAATGTTTCAATTGGGTTATAACACCAACTTGACCATCTTTTGGATCCAATTGACTACCAACATAATTACTGACACCCGCTAGCTTTGACATACGTTATCATTAGCAACGCCTCCACAAAAAGTTCCATTTTCTTTTCTACTTTCAGATATATCAACCGTATACATTTTAACATGTTTATTACATTCACACTTCTGTTTTAAATAACTGACAGTGATTTTACCATCTTGGATTCATACTATGGGAATTGAAGAAACATCCCCCTTTGATGATTGTGTTTACACTCAAGGCCGTCACAGTCTTAATGATATATAACAAAAAGGATCCATTTTAGTTTTAAACTCTCAAAAATTTCATGTTTAACCACGTTTTAATCTTCAAAAACTGTTAATTTATTCTTTTTTTTAAACACACTTTGGTGCATTATCATTGTTTTAAATGTTATTGTATAATGTTTTACGAAATCATTATTCATAATTTATAAGATTAGAAAAACTCCATATGTATTATTTTTAAGATTGATATATTCTGATGATGCCCGTAAAGGAGGGTGAAACATGTACCATTGACTTTTATGTATTATGTATAAAATTTTAACCATATGAAATAGTGGTTTACATTGCATTGTATTGAACAGGTGGATTTAAAAAAATATTGTAATAATATTCGAGACATACGTCATCTTCAATACGGAACCAAAATGAGAATAGTTACTTGTAAATTGAGTGGTATGTTCCGAGCTGTCAGCGGAGAAATGGCGTGGAATGACATTAGTAGACGAATAAGTTTGAGTGGCATCTTTAAAAGTAGGAAAGATCACAATATGAAGATAAAGTTTTAATACAAGAGGATAAATTGGGGCAAATGTTCATTTATAGGAAAGGGAGTTAGGGAATGGAATAACTTACCAAGGGAGATGTTCAATAAATTCCCTATGTCATTGAAATCATTTAAGAAAAGGCTAGGAAAACAACAGACAGGGAATCTGCCACCTGGGTGACTGCCCTAAATGTAGATCAGTATTGATTGATTGATTGATTTGATTGATTGATTGATTGATCGATCTTATGTCATTATCTACATTAGAAATTGTGAAATATATTTTATCCATGTTAACTGCTACATGATCCAGAAGACTTGATGTTTTGTCAGTCGTGCATGTTGCATAAATTTTGTTACACAGTGTGAACCCATAGCATGATAGGATATTTATATACTACCTTTTTTAAATGATCTACAGTTAGAGTGTCAATATTTGTATCGCCAATTAATTAACAATGAGTACTGTTAATCTGGGAAAGGAAATTCTCCAAAGATGTTAAAGATGATGTTGCGTTGCCCCTCATAGGACTGTATCCTCCAATTCTATGCAGACTATCTCAATTGGAATTAGGCCCTACCAGTCGAGATGTCTCGCCAAATCTCAACCCAGATTAAGCTATGTTTCATTTCACATTTAGTAAGTATTTTACATTTCCACTTTTTATGGATAAATATCCCTGACCCACCACCCCCCTTGTGTATCTCTGTGAGCAAACAAACATGAGTAGTTATTTAAATTGAAATACTGGGCCTCATTACTTTTAACCCTGGTTTCGGATATAACCAAGACATCAACTTCACCTAAGATATGGAGCAGTATTTCTAATTTGTCTAACTTATTTTTGACACTTCTACTGTTAATATGCAATATTTGTAGCTTATTACAGTCAGTAAGAATGTTATTACTATGAATAGTGTAGTCATGCACACTCACAAATTTTAATTCCCTACAGTCGTAGGGATTAGAGGAGATAGTGTGGTCTGTTGATGTCGTCCTTGTCGTCATCAGCGTTTTACCATCAATGCCATTTTGAATGTCCACGGGGATGTTGTTACTAGTTGCTGCTAATATGGCTTCCGTTGTCTTGGTAAGATGTCTTGTTGGTTATATCGGACCGAAGTTTGCAGTTGTCATCTATGCTGGTAATACACGTAGTCCTTCCAGTGTCGTCCTTTTTAACATAAATTTTACAGTCCTTTGTCCAAACATACTTAAATCCGTGCTGTCAAAGGTCCCCTGCCTTTTTGTGCAGATATTTATTCAGGGATGTCGGGTGTTCCTTGATATATACACTCTGTGACTTAGCTTAATTCCCGGCATCAGTGGAGGTCAATCTTTGTTTGCTTCTCTTTGCTGTTAGTATTTCATCTTTCTTCGAGCAACAGCAAAATTTTACCAACAGAGGGGGCAGTAGTTCTGTTTTATTTTGAGGAAGTCTGTGGCACGCGTCAATGTCACTGGTGTTTATGTATACTCCTAGACACTTGGCAACGTCTTTCACGATTTGGACAGGCTTCTCATTGATAACCACAGGCAGCCCATGAATTTTAAGATTATTTATGTGAACATATTACTGGAGCTCATTATTTTCAGATCTGAGCCGCTGTATCTTGTTGTTAGTTACATCATGCTTTTGTGAAGTGTTTGAACTTGGTTTCGGAGAACGGTGATTTCTATCATAGCTTTGTTGAAATTACCTCTCATTTTGATTAGTTCAGCTTTCATTTCATCAAAACGTGATGCACAAAATGACACGGATTATTGAATATCTTTCTGTTCACACTCGATAGATTCAATTTTAGTGAGTCTGTTGTTGATTTGGTTAATCACACTAGCTAGGTCCTTGAGGTTAGGACATTCACTATTATCTTTGTTGCTAACACACTCACTGTCATCACAATGACCACAATATCACTTTTTGGTTTTAGAGGAAATAAGTTTTTAAACATCCCTTCTCTTAAGTTCAACACAAGTTCTATGATAAGACTTACCACAGCCGTCACATATGATAAAGTCCTCTTTAAGTTGAATGTTTACATTGTAGCTTCCACACACCGACTTCAGTTTAGACACCATTACTATCAAAGTTCTCCTCCAAACTATTGTTAGAGATTTTCTGCTACAAATAATCTCTTTTGTTGACTATAGGTTGTAAACTGGTAAAAAATCAGGTTAAAAATTACACACAAAATACTAAAGACAACGTTAATAAAACTTGACTACTTCAACTGAGATCATATTATAGCTGGGCTTCTTGTTGTTGTTGCAAATACAAGTAAGCATTGAATCAAGTCATAGAGAGATTGGAACACATATCCTTGTCCTTCTGTGTTTTCATGTTCATCCTTGTCTCCTTTTGTCTGTTTTCATTTTACTTTTGAAGACACTGTGTTTTTTTTGCAATAAGGACTACCGGTATATTTAAAAAAAAGTGAACCTCGATGCATCGTTCGCAGAACCGTCGTTTACCCGTATCCATTGTTCAATTTATTTAGTTCTGAAAATGTTCCATATAAATTAATATTAAATTTCCCCGCATCTATCGTTCCTCAAACTATCGTTTTTTTTTCTCATCAATCGTCAAAAAAGTAGTAGCTCTCGGCCACAATTTCCCCGCATTGATCGTTTATGAGAAAATTATACTGTACGCAAACGTTCTTTTTAATTTAAAGCGGCATGGAATAGCAGCAATCTGTTACGCAAGAATGTATGAGCTACGAGCGATTAGGAGTTTCTAGGATTGACAAATTTCTCGGCTAGAGCAAGGTTCATGTAGGCTGGACTGCGTGCGCAGATTATTTACACACAACCGCACTATATAAACACGCCTACGAGCCTCCTGGCCCCAAGGCTTTACTCGAAGCACTTGTGTATTTTCATTTCATTCTGAGTGGTCTTGTGCTGTGTCTTGGTTATGTGTAGTGATTACAGTTTTATCTATCGTTTGTAATTACGTTGTTTTCCTCATTTCAGTTCCTGTGTATTGTTGTTATTCATGACATGTCACGTCCCGCGAAAAAAGTAAGAACTCTTCGAAGAACGACTGAAAATTATAGAAAATCAAATCCGTTCAAAAAAAGAGTATATACTGCTAAATGTCTTGGGTTAGCGTCTTCAATGGTAAACTCCATATTTGCCAAGAAGAATGAGATAAGAGAGCAAATTAATAAATGTGGCAGTTCAAGTGAAAAAAAAAAAAAAAAAAAATGGACAAGAATCTACATTCGCTCAGCTGGAGAATATCGTTTTCACTTGGTACCAGCAAGCAAGGGCTTCCAGTATCCTTGTAGATGGAACCATATTATGGGAGAAGGCCAAGAAGATAGCTGCAAGATTGAAAATTGATCATCTTACTGCATCAAATGGATGGGTCGCTCGAGCGAAAGTGCAACATGGACTAGTTTTCAAGGTTTCTGCAGAAAGTGCTTCTGGGGACACGGGAGGTAAGAAGCTGTGGTTCAGGTGACTGCCATTGCTACTGGAGGGGTACGAACCACGTGACATATATAATGTGGACGATACCAGACTTTTTTTATAGTGTCCTTCCGCAAGGAGCACTGGAGCTGAAGGGTGGATCTTGCCGTGGTGGGAAGAGTTCCAAAGAACTAACCATTCTGTTGTATTTGAACAGTGGTGGCAGTGATAAGAGAGTGCCAGTCATAATGGGAAAGTCATCAAAACCACTTTGTCTTAAGAACACGGAAAAACTACCCGTGATATATCATGCAAATAAAAAAGGCTTGGATGAGACCACTGAAATTTATGCACAATTTTTAAGGTCATTTGATGCCTCTATGGGTGCACTAGGAAGAAAAATCATGCTCTTTGTGTGAATAATTGTGCCGCTCATCCACCGGACACGTCATTTTTTCGTAATGTGAAAGTTGTGCATTTCCCCCCAAATTGTACCAGCATGTTGAAGCCTCTTGATCTTGGGGTAATAAAATGTTTCAAGCATCTGTACCATAAGTGCCTAACTGCTATGTGCTTGTTGGATGCTGATAAAGAAATGAACAAGAAAGTCAATTTACTACAAGCGATGCACTTCAGAGTAGCAGGTTGGCAGCAGGTGTCCCAGCTGTTTCCATAAAGATGGTTTCAGCTGTCAGCTATGCACGGCGGAAATAGATTCTGCTGAAAATCTCTGTGCTAATGTGAGATAGTGATGACAATGATGTCTTTAATGAAGACTAGGAACAGTTAAGGGGTGAAAGTGACGCTGTCCCATTGATTTTGAAGACTATGTGCTGATCGATTCTCATGTAGCCATATGTGGAGTGGAAACAACTGGAGAGCTGTGTGATGTTGGCACGGGGAGAGGCGTGATGAAGGGGAAGAAGACGATCGTGAGTCCCAAGTCATCCCGAGTTTCGCCGAAGTGCATGCTGCCTACGCACAGGTAAAATCCTTCATGTACTTCCAGTGATTGTGAAGAAGAGAAGATTATGCAAAGCTTCAATGAAACAAAAAGCAACCAATTTTTTTTTTTACTAAACAAAGATGACAATGTAAAGAAGAGGTTATTTATAGCCACAAAGGCTGTAAATTTTGTTTGTACATCTGAATTAAAGAATAACATTCCATAAGTTTCAAGTGTTTCTTCCGTCATTGATTTCCAGTATAAAGAACGAATGAACGTTTTTTTAAAAATTTAACATTATTGTAAGTCTGTTCTAAAAATTGACAAAATATCACAAACTCCAAAAAGTCCGCTATTAAAAAAAGCTAACGTAAGAAATTTCATTTTTCCGTATTGAACCAAGAATTACAATAAATAAACTTGATATTTCCAATTGAATAGGTGGAAATATCAAGTTTATTTATTGTAATTAAAAAAAGCCTTTGCATTGGCGCATGCCTTCACTCTTCCCAAGAAAACGAATGTTGCCCCCTGTCGTCTTTAGCATGCGCAGGTTACGGTTTATCAGCTGGGAGCCGACTTCATGTTTACAGTTTAAATGTCCATGATTAAGTCATCTGTTTTCCACAAATTGATGACACAATTCAGGTAGGGTGGATGGAGAATGTACACCACATTTCTAACTGAGTCATACGTACAGTAAAGAACGAAACAACCAAGCGAGTTGGTCGTGTGTTGAGAGTCACGCAGCTGTGAACTTGATTTTGGGAGATAGTGGGTTTGATTCCCACCGTTAGCAGGTTTCCCATTTTCACACCAGGCAAATCCTGGGACTGTTCCTTTATTAAAGACACGGCTGATATCTTTCTAATGCTAGAGTTTTCCCATCCTTTGGATGCCGAAAACCTTCTAAAAAGTTGGAAAAGAAAGTAGAAGAAAATGAAGTCTACAAACTGTCTATATTTCAATTCTAAATAATGAAAAATTACACATTCTTTGAAATAGTTCATATTTCGCTGAAAATGCAGGTTATCGTTGTAATATCCCCTTATAGCAGTAATTTGCAACAAGGAAACTGACATGATACTGTATAGGCTTTTGGGCTTATGCTGTGTCGAGAAAATAAGGTGAAATACTTTACGTTTCACAGAGAACTGTACTCTGCGTCATCAGAAGAAAATCTCGACTGTCCACGAGAAAGGCTTCTTAAACAATGACTTTTTGAAATTTAGACATTATAATAGAAAAGGAAATGGTACCAGATGGCTCCCCGGACGTGGCACAGCGCTAGCGTTCAAAGTGGAAGCTGACCAAACCATCAGAAATGAGTCTAAGAGGGTCTCATAACATGTGTACGTAACATATGACGTAAATCAGCCCTTTTATGGCGCCCTTCGCAATTAATTTCCAAATTAAATTTTACTTAATATTTGAAAACAATACTTTTGCATTTCAATAAATGTTCTTACTTTTCTCTTAAAAATACCGTCCTCAAAGTCAGGAAATTTGTTATATTCGTACCTCCAAATACACAAAGAGCTTTGAGTAAGCCATAAATGTGATCTAGGCCTAACTGACTCGTGTCTGCAATTAGTGAAGAGGTAGAAGAAAGGTTCAGAAAGAGAGCTATTCGACATGTAAGTAGTTGCGACAAAGGGAAATCCTCCACAAACCTCTCACTATGGGGGGGCTAGCGCCAGGTATAAGGCCCTCTCTACTCACAGAGCCAAATATAGCCGCATATTTATTCTGCCAAACAGAACCGCTTCCTTATGATTCACTTGATTGCAATGCCATAAACTACCTACCATGACAGAGTTTCACCAGGACTACAATGGGACACCCAATTTGCCCACAAAGTAACTTTAATCCCAACAAAGCTGTGCCGTAAACAATGAACAAACGATTTATGAAAGTCTTGCAATTGGAATGTTCCCAGATGCTAGCTT
Organism: Anabrus simplex; assembly: GCF_040414725.1. Taxonomy (NCBI): domain Eukaryota; kingdom Metazoa; phylum Arthropoda; class Insecta; order Orthoptera; family Tettigoniidae; genus Anabrus; species Anabrus simplex. The sequence continues at coordinate 332,243,341 of NC_090267.1, read as the reverse complement.
TCAGGCGAGCATTCAGTATTACTTGTGAGCTTATGCAGAGCTTATGGAATACGTTTTGAGTGCCTTGTGTTGTGATAAGTTGTACATTCAACATGTTTCATGTGCTTTTTTCATTAATATTTAAACTTTAAATTATTCAGTTTATAATCAGTTATATTTCATTAAACATAACTCTTCTTAACATGGCTAAAAGGCAAAGAAATTATAACTTTAACAGTGAATGGGAGGACCAGTATTGCTTTATTGAAAACAAAGGAAAGTCTGTGTGTTTATTGTGTAATGCTAGCGTGTCTGTTCCTAAAAGAAGTAATGTACAGCGACATTTTTTGACTAAGTGATAAAAATCATTGTTATCCGTATTGAAGATACTGAATGTAGGATGTTAACATCCTACATTTTTTGACTAATCACAAAAAATTCGACAGTGAATTTCCTGTTAATTCTGAACTAAGAAAACACAAAGTGAAAGACCTGAAATCTAAATTAGCATTGCAACAATGTGCGTTTAAGGAGCCAGTTCAGCAAACGCGTAACATGACAATAGCTTCTTACAAAGTTTGTTACGTCTTAGCTAAAAGGAAAAAAAGCTTTCAGTGATGGGGAAGTAGTGAAAGAAGCTATGCTAAATGCTGCTGAATCTCTGTTCGAATCTCACAAAGATAAATCTGAATTGATGTCTTCAATCAAAGGACTTCAGTTGTCTCACCAAACTGTTGCTAGGCGGGTTGAACAGATTTCTAATAATATGGAATCTCAGTTACATCAGGATTTTAAATCGTGTGAACATTTTTCACTCCAGTTTGATGAAAGTGCTGATATGTCTGACACTGCTGAGTTGTGTGTATTTGCTAGAATGGTTTTTAATGATTTTACAGTAAAGGAAGAATTTGTCAAGCTATTGCCACTTCATGGACGTACTAGGGGAGAAGACATATTTAATGCTTTCGTTAAATTCACCAAAGAGTAACTTACCACTGTCAAAGCTTGTCGCTATGACAACAGATAGGGCACCGTCTATGACTGGTAGAAATAATGGATTTCTTTCTCTTTGCGCTAAGGATGAATCATTTCCAAAATTTCTTTCTTATCATTGTATTATTCACCAAGAAGCTTTATGCTCAAAGGTTTTAAAGTTCGATCATGTCATGAAAATTGTAACTCATGTCGTGAATTATATAACATCGTCATCTACTCGTCATCGATTGTTCAGAAATATTTTAAGTATGTCAGATTCGGAGTATGGTGACGTCATCCTTCATGCAGACGTAAGGTGGCTTAGTGGGGGAAAAGCACTCGAACGGTTTTGCTGCCTGTTGGATGAGATACGAGACTTTATGAAATCATCTCCTGGGAAATATTATCACGAACGTGATGATATATCTTGGCTAATCGAATTAGCATTCTTGCCAGACATCACCTCAAAATTAAATGAGTTAAATCTCGAATTGCAAGGAAAAGATCATAATATTTCAGGTATGATAAGTACTGTCAATGCATTTGAAAAGAAACTTAAGGTATGGATTGTCCATTTAAATAAAAATTCCCTTTCAAATTTTCCAAATTTGAAATCTATGCCAGATACAGTAAATGGCGGCAAGCGTGATTTTTCATCTCTTGCTAAACATCTTGAAACTCTTGGGTCCGAATTTGGTAGCAGATTTAGCCAGTTTTCAATGCTTGAACCAGTGATCATGTTTGTCAATAATCCCTTCGCTTCTGTTGACGTTTGTGAACTTGGAGGGAGGGTGTGTGAAATTTTCGAAAATTATAATCCTGAAGAATTAGAAATGGAAATTTTAAGCCTTCAGTCAGACCTTTCTTTGAAATCCTCCTACGCAACATGTGGCAATTTCTGGACTCTGGTGGACGGTAAAAAATATCCCATTGCCCGCAGTGTTGCTCTGAAGATGCAATGTTGTTTTGGTTCAACCTATCTTTGTGAAGTCGCGTTTTCGACTATGAACATAATAAAAAACAAATACCGATCCTGCCTGACAGACTCACACCTGGATGACGCATTAAGAGCAGCCTGTTCCAGTTACACACCAGACTTTCCTCAACTTGCAGCGAGCATGCAGTGCCAGATTTCACATTAATTTTGTGAGTAAATATATTTTCATATAATTTTTAATTCTAGATTTTTTATTATTATTATTATTATTATTATTATTATTATTATTATTATTATTATTATTATTATTATTATTATTATTATTATTATTATAATATAGTCGTTGCAGTACCGATAACAGTAGTCGAATTAGTGGAATCGTACCTGGCGCCCGCATACTCTTAGTTATCATAGTTATCATGTGAATGTGCTCGCGTAAAAACGAACGTTGGACAGCCCTGATGTAAATCCTTAATGGCTGGCAACCAGGTATTACTTAATTGATAGCCGGTGTCCCTGTTGAAATTGTTGGGATTTCTACGTATTTCCACAGCTTCCCGTATAATCCTGGACCTGTAGTGTCTAGTGTGGGTAGGAGCTCGACCATCTTAGAACATGACATCATGACCCGACAATAGAGTGTGCTCAGCTATTGCTGATTTGTCTGGCTGGTTGAGACAAATATTATGTTCAAGTTCCTTGATACGGGTACCAATGGACCGGCATGTTTGGCCGATGTATACCTTACCGCAAATACAGGGAATTTCGTATATCCCAGGATGTAAAAGTGGGGACAATTTGTCCTTGATTTTACTCAGACTGTGAGCAATTTTAGTGGCGGTACCAAACACGGTTCTTAAATTGTGTTTGCGGAGGACCTTGGCAATTTGATCTGTGGTGTTGTGAATGTAAGGCAAGTAGGCAGTTCCCTTCACTTCTTCCTTCTGGGAGCTTTGCTTGGTCATTTCTCTGGGATGCAGGGCTCTATGAATCTGCAAATTGCTGTAACCATTACCCTTGAACATGACTTTGAACATGTCCATCTCCACCTATATATTAGATGGCTCGCAAATTCGTCTCGCCTTCTTGGCGAGTGTCAAGAGAATGCCTTGTTTTTGTGCTGGATGTTGGTGAGAATCTACATGAAGGTAGCGATTTGTGTAGGTAGGCTTACGATAGACAGTATGTCCTAAGGAGCTGTCCGGTTTCTTTCTTACTAGAATATCCAAGAAAGGAAAGCATTCGTCTGACTCCATCTCCATAGTAAATTTAATTGAAGGATGTTGCTGATTTAGGTGGTTTAGAAATAGATGAAGTTTCTCAGGACCTTCTGTCCAGACCACAAATGCATCATCAACATACCTCCACCATATCATACGTTTGACGGGCGCCGAAGCAACAGCCTCCTCCTCAAAATTCTCCATAAAGAAATTAGCCACTACGGGTGAAAGTGACCTCCCATAGCCACTTCGTCCGTCTGTTCATAAAAATTCCCACCCCACAAGAAATAGCTGGAAGTCATGCAGTGGTAAAAGAGCTTAGTAACTTCCTCAGGGAACAGGCGTTCAATGAGATACATGACCGAGTCAATCGGGACTTTAGTGAACAAGGACTCCACATCGAAACTCACAAAAAGTGCATTAGGTTGAAGGGTAATTGTCAACAGCTTGTTGATGAAATACCAAGAGTCCCTGACGTATGATTCAGTAAGTCCTATGTGTGGCTGAAGCAATTTGCTTAGGTATTTAGCCAGAGCATACGTAGGAGAACCTATTGCACTAACAGTAGGTCTGAGGGGAACATCTTTTTATGGATCTTAGGCCGTCCATATAATCTAGGTGGCACTGCATCCCCCATGGACTGATGTTTAGCCTCCTCTTTTGGAAATGAAGATTGCCTTAAGAGCTTCACGGTGACATTGGACACACGAGTGGTGGAGTCACATGAGCTCAGTCTGTAAACAGGCTCTGACAATATAGCCGAGATCTTATTCTTATACTCATCAGTGTCCATAACCGCTGTCGTATTACCCTTATCAGCTGAGAGAATGGTCAGTTCAGAATCATCTCTAAGTTTCTTCAGAGCTCTCCTCTCGCCTCTTGTTAAATTGGGCGCGGGTACAAAGCAGATCTTATGAGTCTCACACATTTTTGTCTTAACTCCTCAGTCTCATCCATAGGTAGTTTAAGGATGGCTGCTTCAATGGAAGTAATTAACTGCTCAGTGGGAATTTTTAGAGGGAGCGACAGTGAAATTAAGACGTCAAGCTAGAACTGCTGTTTGGTTCTCGTCCAAGGATTTCTTGGAAAGATTGACGACAGTTTTACTAACATCCAGGTTTGTGCAAGAGACCGCCTGTTTCTGAGCTAGTCGGAGGAACTTTGATTTCTGTTTGAATGACACCTGGTTGAATTTTCATTCAGCCTGTATAGCAGTAATGTGAACGAAAGTCAACCACAATTCCTGCGAGAGTGTTGTTTAACAGCAGGTGTAAACGAAACAACTCTCGGGAGACTGAGTCCAGTTCCCTACGAGTGTAATGCACTCTCTCAATAACTAGAGCCTGGCTAGCCTGTTGATATTTTCTCGTGGCCTTCAGTGTATTTAACATGTGCTTCAGCTTCACACAGTTGGGAATTATGTTATGGTCCCTGCATCTCAGTCCCTTCAATATTGTTAATTTGTCTGTGTTTTCCAAATTCGAACGTTCCTCATCGCCAGATGTTTCATTCCAGGCTTGTGCCAATGTCATACACCTACCAATGTGTTACGTACACATGTTATGTGACCCTCTTAGACTGATTTCTGATGGTTCGGTCAGCTTCCGCTTCGAAAGCTAGCGCTGTGCCACGTCCGGGGAGCCATCTGGTGACGAATGAACGTACCATTTCCACTTCTATTATAACATCTAAATTTCAAAAAGTCGTTGTTTAAGAAGCCTTTCTTGTGGACAGTCGAGATTTTCTTCTGATGATGCAGAGCGCAGTTCTCTGTGAAATGTAAAGAATTTCACCTTATTTTCTTGACACGGCATAAGCCCAAAAGCCTATACAGTATTATGTCTATAAGTACGGGCCGTGAAAGCATCAATGGCAAGGAAACTGAGCTTAACGGTTTTCAATTATTACGCATTGTCAAGAAACTGCATTAAAAAGTTATGCTTATTATTTCCATCGCATGTATCATGGTTGCCATATTTTAATGCCTCTGTGAGGTTTACATAAAGAAATATGTCCAAATACAGTCACTGTATTATTTTATAATTTTGTTTTCCCCCAATTTTTTGATCTTACTAACATGTATCGTTTGCCCGCATCCATCATGATTTTCCCCGTCCCACATGAAAAACGATGCATTGAGGTTTTACTGTTCATCACAAAAAATAATATTTTTCCACACTGACCTAGTAGTAGTATGATGTATGCGTTTTCTTGAATAACACTTTAGTTGTACCGCATTGCATTCAGTTGTGCTCACTTCACTGGTAGAAGTAGTTGTGTGTTTGAACTATGCATGCTTTAAGCATTATGTTATGTTAAAACGTTCACTGGCATGCTCCCTAGTTGAATTTTAAATGCCCTGTGCCAGCTATTTAACAATAATAGCAACAGTGGACTGGGTTTTGACAAGTACTGCCACATGAGGTAATTTGGGACACTTATAATGGCTTTTTTCATTTTATATGACATTAAAAAAGTAATGGCTTTTTCCTTTTTATTTGATATAAAAACGTTATTTTAAATTACCAGTATTTTAATTTTTGCATCCTCTACTTGAGTATGAGTGATAATGAATGCACGAACAAACATGCAAACTTACACCATTTGCTTTAAAAAGATATTAAGTTATGAGTGGTTACCCCTCCTGTTGGGGTAAATTAAGACACTCATCATTGTGAAGCAACTATCTATTTTTATCCCGTGTATGAGATATATCGGATAATTATCTATCCTCTTCAAAGAATGAATACTCCTCTCTTCTCTTTTCATTTCCAGAGATTTTTGCCAATCTGATCCTCTGTTATGGTATCCTCATCAATGTTCTTATCTTCATAGAACTACCGGTACCTAGTTTTTTCTTGTACACATGCAACATTGTCCAAAATAACTCCAGGTGTGCACACATTTATAAAAAACTGGGTGAAGAAATGAAGCAATGAGGCAACAGTGTTAAGTTACTTTAACATGGTGAGAATTAGTAGCTAATAATTACCAGTAGCATACCTGCCAACCCTTCCGATTTACCCGGAAACTTTCCGGTTTTTAACTCGTCTTCCGATTTTCCGATTTATTTTTACTTCTTCCTATTTTTGACCAATATAACTTCTAGTACGGCCAATACTCTTCCCCTACTATAAATTCTTATGTGTTTGTGTAATTTACGAAACCTCATTTTCAAGAGTATTTATTTGATGCTTTATTTCGTGAGTATTTCGTCCTGTGCCTTCGTGTATCGTGTTTCCCGCTCACCACAGCGTGGCGGCAATTGTCCTGCAAGCAAGACAGGCTGGCTCGCGCTAGCGACTCAGTTAATCGGGATGAAAGAATGAGTTTATTGTTGTTCGCGCGCTGTTAACATCGTTTTTGTGCGTAGTTTCGTCGGAGTTTTAGGCCCCTTTTTTTCTTGCACTTGTATGCTTTCCCCCACTGCCAAAGTCGTATGTTAATAATGTATGGGACATATAGAATGGTTTTGTATGTGGTAGTTTCGCGTATTTAAGTGCATCATTTTAAATGAGTTGAATGTTTTTAAGTGGGTTGTGTCGGTGACAGTTTCAGGTAGTTAGTTTTCTCGTTAAGGCCAAAAATATAACAAACGTTATCTCCAAGTGTTCAGAGATACCTATAAATTTCCGTTCATTTTACCGTCTGATAAAGAAACTACCATATTCTTTCGCGTAATCAATGCCCTTGCATAATCTACGCATCCCAATATTTTTGGGTCCAAAGAGGACAAAAAACAAATGTTCACGTATTTGACGCCCCCACAACTTCGAACATCCATCACGCAGCTCCGGATGCGTTTCGAAATAAAGATGTCAACTACTCAAGTAGCAGGCTTCCTATTGCGAAATAGGGTTGGGCACTATGTCCCTGTTTCAGCACACTGTGCCGGTACACAGTTATGTCCCGCTGTTCCACAACACGGACTGTCAATTGTTCCGAAACATTCTCAAGCGAGCCGGAGACACTAACTCGCTGTCCCGTCAGAAGCGCCACTATGCACTGTCCTTCGCCTACTAGCTGAACTGTGCAGCGGGCACACGGGACACAGGACTGTAACTGCGCAGTGTAGAGAGAACTTCGAGACGCAACATTACATGCTCCGCGCCAGTGGGAATATGCCTGTACGGAACGTGCTGTGTGGTGTGTGCCCGTGTGTACTTATGGCCGTGGTCCAGCATAAAGCTGCAGGGAACGTGAACGAACAGTCGGAACACTGAAATTCGTGCCTAATAATCGTGTTTAAAGGCTGCTTTTAGGTTAAGATTTTCCCGGTCAATATAAAATACACATAACACGGTTAAAATGGCAGTGCAGGTATTTAAAAGTAACTAATTTAAGAATATTTTCACCAGTTGAATGCATTGGCCTGTATTGTGAGTAATTAGTGAGTAATTAATATCTCGAAAATTGCCCTCTATACCTTCTCGGGGATTGATGTTAAATTTAATTTGGACTTTAAGGAAACTTTCAAGCCCAAGAAAAATATAGGTCGTCGCGTTGGAATTAAAAATATAACTGGATGAAAACGTTGATGTACTTTCGTGCTGTTATGCTCTCTGCACTTCGAATTCCTTCCCTCTCAACTTCCATTCACTTTCTTCAATATCTCGAAAATTTCCCTCAACACTTTCTCGGGGATTGACGTTAAATTTAATTTGGATTTTAAGGAAACTTTTAAGCCCAAGAAAAATATAGGTCATCGATTTGAAATTAAAAATATAACTGGGTGAAAACATTGTTGTACTTTCGTGCTGTTATGCTCGCTGCGCTTCGAATTCCTTCCCTCTCAACTTCCATTTACTTTCTTCAATATCTCGAAAATTTCCCTCAACACTTTCTCGGGGATTGACATTAAAAATTAATGTGGACTTTAAGCAAACTTTTAAGCCCAAGAAAAATATAGGTCGTCCTTTGGAATTAAAAATATAACTGGATGAAAACATTGATGTACTTTCGTGTTGTTATGCTCTATCCACTTCGAATTCCTTCCCTCTCAACTTCCATTTACTTTCTTCAATATCTCGAAAATTTCCTTCAACACTTTCTCGGGGATTGACGTTAAAAATTAATTTGGACTTTCAGGAAACTTTTAAGCCCAAGAAAAATATAGGTCATTGCTTTGGAATTAAAGATATAACTGGATGAAAAAATGTTGACACTCCAGCACAGGGCGGCACACAGCCGGTATCGACAGGCAGACACAGCCAAGGCCAACTAATCTATCTAGTGCAGCCTTGACACAGCACGTTCGGTTCAGGCACATTCCAGCTGAAGCGGAGCATGTCCTGTTGCCTCTCGAAGTTCTCTCTAGGACGCAGTTACGGTCTTGTGTCCCGTGTCCCGGCACTCTGTACCGAAACACTCCGCCTCAAGCTCCTAATGTTGCGGAACAAGTGAATGTTCCGGTCTGCCCAACCCTATTGCGAAAGCGGGCATTCCAGATACAGGGCAACGTGCCTTTATTAGCCGGCAGGAAATCCCACTGCACTAGTTTTACGTGTGTTTCAGGTACGGGACATTCTGTGATCTCAAAATTGTTTGTCAGTCCACAGTATTCGAGTAATACTGCATCATACTAACTCGCGGTGATCAGTTACACCGAAACATACGGGAAGAGGGCAGCGAGTATTCAGTGCCCAAATGAAACGTGCGCTACCGCGGTAACAGAAGTGCACGTCAAGCGGCCAACATGTCTCGCAAAGCATTTCGCGGACCAAAAAGCGGCAAGTTTCCGCAAGTAGAGAAGGATCTGCTTAAATATATGATTTTGTGACGCAAAGTTGGATAAGCAATTTCTCACGAAATGCAGTATTTTAAAGAATGTGAAATAACCGCTGCACATGGAATCAGTGTCTCGGATTTGAAGGTTAGCCGAGTCTTGATTAATTTTATGAAGAGAAATGGACTTCCTCTTCAGTGAAGAACATCATCATGCCAAAAAATGACGAATGATTTAAACCATTTTCATCGTTTTGTGATTGAGAAGCGTAAAGTGAGGAATATTTGATCTCTCTAATAGAAACCGCAGATCAGACGCCAATCATTTTCCATATGCCACAAAGTCGAACAATAGATAAGAAAGGATCATACAGTGTTATCATACTCGCTACCGGAAGCAAAAAACAATGCTTGCTATAACAGCTGATCTCAGAAAGCTTACACCTTACATTGATCTAAAACGAAAAACAATGCCCAAAGCAAAATTTCCGCGAGTGATCCACGTTTGTATTCAAGAAGAAGTATGGATGTACACGTCACTCGTACAAGATTGGATACAAACGGTTTGGGGTAATGTAACAGGGTCCCTCCTTCGATTCCCGGCCCTTCTCGTGTTGGGCAGTTTTTTGCCGGTATGTCATTGTTATGGCATTATATGAATTGTACTTTTATTAGTTCATGTTTTCACTCCAGGTCGTATTGTCAGCTCGTAATGGGAAGAATATTTTCCAGTCGGTACTTCAATCCCACGTGTCTAACTTACCTGATGTACCCTATTTGAATTTTCAGGAAAAATCTCACTCCGGAATTTTACGCCAAATGACGATAACCGCAAACGAGTTGAACCAGTTGTGTTTTTATATTATATTTGATGCATCTTTTAAATGTAAATGAATTGTAAATATCTTAATTCCTTGAATAATTTACGCATCCGAAGTTTTCGCCTGTATTTTTCGTAAAAAAGTGCGTTAATTACGCGAGAAAATACGATATTATGCATTTCGTTGCGTGTGTCGGTGTGACATAAATATTATTATTCGTTTAAGTGTCATAAATGATAATGATAAGGTACATTTTCTTGTAACCATTTTTATTTTTTGGTAGTTTAAGATTTGAAATTTAACGGTCAATTCGCATTGTAACTGTAGATATGTATGCCTTTTATCTTGACCTTTTTTCACCTAGACCGTGGTGATGAAATCCAGGAATAAAAAAAATCTTCCTATTTTTGGTTTCTAAAAGTTGGCAGGTATGCAGTAGGCTTAGCCATATCCTCTTCAAAGCTGTGATCAGTAGGAAGTTACAACAGCAATTATTGTAAAGCCTATAATGAAGCCACCAACAAAAGCAAAATCTTGCACATCATTTTCTTTAATAATGCAAGGTTAACACACAGAACGATGTTCAAGAATTTCCTTTAAGTTTAAAGTTCTGCAATTTCTACCCCAAGTAATTTAGAATGACCAGTACAAAAACAAGAACGATTTGTTTCGTCCGAAATTACCTTCTGTGTCCAAAATAATCACTGACCATAGTACACAAATCTAAAATTCTTTTAAATTTTAAATAATGCATAAAATTTGATGGGTGAAGTACCTTGTGAAGCAGTGATGATCTTTCATGCTGATTGGTAACAGTATCACATGTATTGTTTATTTATTAGATCAAAAACACTTGCCTCAGTATTGTTATTACTTTCAACTTCAGACAATGACCTGAACATTTTACTAAATAATATTTTGGAACGTATTTGGTCAGTATTTCTAACACTACACTAATTTGACTTTCCTCTCAGCATGTACTCCTACCGCACAAACTGGTAGCTATTTTCATCAATAAACGTTCATTGTAGGTCTTGAGATGTATGTTTGTAAATTTAGGAAAATTATTCTGTCTTAGTGGCTATTTGGTAGGTCATAAAGGCACTCTTCATATGTTTCCTTTTTTCTTTCTTTCTTTTCTTTAATTCATTTTAGTTTCTGCTAATTTATTTAACTTCATAGAGGTACTATGTAAAAATGTTTTATGTCATGCTTATATTTTGTGCTTTTTATATATTTTTAACTTTTATCATTTACAGTATATTTTGTGCTTTTTATATATTTTTAACTTTTATCATTTACAGTATTTTGAGTCATGAAGGCACTTCATTGAATTTTTATGTCTGTGCTCTTTCATATTAAATAAATAAATAAATAAATAAATAAATAAATAAATAAATAAATAAATAAATAAATAAATAAATTAATTAATTAATTAATTAATTCAAAGCACCCATGTACAAGTCAATCCAAAGAATATTTATTGGATAAATCTAGTTTTTCTGGTACAAAAGTTGATATCCTAACTTCTCTTTGCTCATCTGTGAAAGTCTGAGTGTGTTTGACTGCCATCTTTTGAAAATATAAGTAAATATATGAATAAGTCTATGTTCCTTTATGTTATATTATTTTTATTCATTAATATGTACATGAAAAGTGAGAGGATAGGTTCTTTCTTCTACTTCTGCATATAATTTCCACCAACATCGAGTTATTTGACTCAAAATTTCAGTAAAGTATTCTGTAATCAGACCTTACAGTACTATATTGAATGGTAGCCTGAAACTCAAGATCAGTTTAAAAATGCTGTTCTTACACCTCCGTCTACAGTGAAGTGATGGAAACAAACACACCACATAACATCAGATCAGGACTTTTGGGTGAATGGGACAGCTGGGTGAATGGGACAGCTCTTGCTGTCCCAATGCTGCATATGTGGCCTATGTGTACACAGCTGAGCAGGCTACCATCGACAACCTATTGCAAGCTGCTGTGCCATACACGAAGTGCATACCAGCTATAGCACATGTCTACTTTAGACTACAGAAGAGAGTAAATGGTGTGTGGTCATGGTGCTGCCGGATTTCTAACACACATGGCGATACTAAGGATTGAGGGTTAAATGGAAATTTCTTGAATTATTCCAGTAATGTGTGAATAATGTAATTAAATTTAAGGTATATATTAGTGTGTAATTATCAATTAAAATTTTGGTATAATGGGATATAAATAGTTATGTCTGGCTCCATGGCTAAATGGTTAGCATGCTGACCTTTGGACACAGGGGTCCCAGGTTTGATTCTCGGGAGGATCGGGAATTTTAACCATCATTGGTTAATTCCGCTGGCACGCGGCTGTGTGTTTGTGTCATATTCATCTTAATTTCATCCTCATCATGATGTGCAGTTGCCTACAGGCGTCAAATCAGAAGACCTGCACCTGGCGAGCCGAAGTGCTCGGACACATCTTATTATTATTATTATTATTATTATTATTATCATTATTATTATTATTATTATTATTATTATTATTATTATTATTATTATTATTATTATTATTATTATTATTATTATTATTATTATAGAAAATTATGGAATAGTAAATGCCACATTAATTACAGAAATCAAGGAAGACATGGATGAACTACAAATTACAGTGGAAGACTTAAGAAACAAAACCAACAAAATCAGGAAACTCACAGACAAGCAAACCAGAATCAACAAACAGACAATAGGAAGGGTGATTTCTGATGAAGAAAGAAGGATAAGATAAGAGAGAATGAAGAAGTACTGGGCTGACAGGGAACTGAAAAATTCTTTGTATAAAGTTGGCTAGAGTGGTCCAATGAAGGCCGTAAAATGTAAATTATTATTATTATTATTATTATTATTATTATTATTATTATTATTATTATTTTTTTTTTTTTTTTTTTTTTCACTTTCAGGCAACTGCTGGGACAGATCTTGTTCATAAGCCACAGCTGATTCCTTTCACCTCCTTACCCAATTTCATTCACCAGCATTAATTTAATTTTCATTAGTTCTTCAGATGAGGTTGGCATCAGGAAGGACATCTGGCTATAAAAAGCATGCCATATAATTTAATCCCTGACCCTGTATCAGCAAATGTGACTGAGGAGTAGACAACAGCTTTAGTGAAACAATAGAGTGGATAAAACTAAATAATCAGGTTATTATGGTATTTTGTTTTTACTACTACGCACATTCAGAATTTAAAACTGTCTTTAAGTGTTGAAATATGGAAAGTACAAGGGAATAACTTGACTCAATAACTTCTCCCAAAACTAGAGCTACAAACATCAAAATATAGGAATCAGCTGATTAATTGAGAAATACTGTAGACTATATTCTCTTCAATAATTTCAATGATGTTGAAAATTTATCAATTGTCTCCCTTGATAAATTATTCCAATCCCTAACTCCTCTTCCTGTAAAAGAATATTTGTCCCAATTTGTCCTCTTGAATTACAACTTAATCTTCATATTGTTGTCTTTCCTACTTTTAAAAACTTCACTTTACATTATACATCTACTAATGACTTTCCACACCATCTCTCCATTGACACCCTGGTACATGCTGCTTATTTGAGATGTTTATCCTCTTGCTCCCAAGTCTTCCCACCCCAGAGTTTGCAACATTCTTGTAATGTTACTCTTGTCAAAATCACCTAGTGCATCCCATGCTGCTTTGCTTAACATTTTTTTAAGTTCTTGAATGAAGTAATTCTGGTGAAGTTCCCATACTCTGGACACCATACTCTAATTGTGGTCTTTTCAGTGACTTATACACCCTCCCCTTTATATCTTTACTACAAACCCTAAATACTCTTCATAACCATACGAAGAAATCTGTTACCTTTATTTACAATCCTGCCTTTCTGAGACAATAATTTACGATACCCTCATTTGTTGAACATATGTATTTGTGTGTGGGACTTTTATCTGCAATTATCGGCCATTGGTTGCATTGCTGTTAAATTATGTGTCTGAAACTGTGGAGATTTAAAATGCATCTTCTTGCCATTGTTACGTCGGTTGCTTCGAAATTCTGATTGGCTCAATAAGCAAAATTTTGACTTGAGCGTGCGCAGTGTCAATGTTCAACTGAGCGACGCGCGGCTTGACTGCACTGAACGCGAGTCTGTTACGGCAGCTCGCCAAGATGGACGCGTTTGGAGAAGTTGTGTACAAAATGCGATTGAAAGTTGTTGGAGTGGAGTTTGATAATCCAGGCTAATTGCCTCGTTAATTAAGGCATTGCCTTAATTGTAGCGCAATAATGTTGTGCGTTTCATATTTACAGTTTTTTTAATATTAGTGTGACCGAACTATCTGAAGGAGGGTTCTTCATTACAAAATGGGCTAGAACGTAAGCTATTGGATTACAGTATATTAAATTGGACACACAAAATGTAAGTACAAGTATCTTCTTAATTGTTTCGAAACTGTTCTGCTGCCGGATTATTTGGAGAAGAACGTGTGTATCAAGCTATCTGCGACAACTGTTATATTAGAAGAAATGTTTTGGCAACGCTGTTAATATTACTTCATCTCTACTCCGCTACTGTAATTGAAATTAGGCCTATAGTTTGACATGGCGACCACCGTTTATTCATTAAATTAAGCTGGAATTTCTTCTTCATCAGACATTTTAATGATATAAATTGTATCTGCTAAATATTAAAATGTAACTTAACGTGATTTTGGTAATGTTCTATATCCGAAATATTATAATGGAGTAATTCTGGAACATGGTATATGCGCTGGTGAGAGACCTATTATTCCATTACTTTAATTTAACTGAGATTATCGTTGTGCTGCCTTTTTCTGTTTCTTAAAGTTATTATTATTAATTTTGTTGGTGAATTTCTTTCTACTTTTCTTGGTTCATATTTGTGGCATCTGGTGGACTGTTGACAATGTTTTGAAAGACGTTATGTACTAGTATTGTTTTCGTAATGGCTCATTGTTTAATTACTTAATGGGATGGTTTATTTCCGGTCTTATTCGGGCATTACCGTTTTCCAAGGCCTCCTAAAATTAAAATTGAGTAACCGGCATTTAAATCCTTTATTAATATTTTGGTTGAAAGAAATGTTAAATTTAAAAGACTATACATAATTATTGTAATATTCTGGTTATAATAAGCTGGAATTTGTTCCCCATTTCTTGATGATACCTTGCCCTCCTCAGATTATTCGCGTCCGTTTTTCCTTTCCTTCTTCTTTCAATATTGTGTGCCATGTTTTTATCTTATCTCCGGTACGCTAATTTTGTGTGGGCTTTGCCTATTGTCTCTTTAAGTCGGATGTTGGCTTCGGTTTTGGGAAGCTGTATGCTTCGTGTGTACCTTAGTTTTGTTGTCTGTGGAATTTTAAGTGTTTCCCTTCGTAATTTGTAGTTTATTTGAGACATTTTTTTATTCGGGTTCGTGTGATTTTCTCTTGTGTCCTTTCAATTATTTTCGTGTGGAATTTTTTTTGGGTCTGCTATCGTTGCCTTAATATTGTGTGTTTCCGTGTTTCGGGGTGATTGAAACCCTTGTGTACTGGTTCCGGAAGCAAATTCCAGTTTATTGTGATTAATTGTAGTATACTTACTAATTGTAGTATACTTACTCACAAAGAAAAGCCGGCCAGTTATGTAATTAATATCTAATGCATGGATCCGTTTTAACATTTGTCATTCATTGATTCTAAGGCAAGCTGTAGCTTGTAATCTGAGTGTGTTTTCACGTTTTTAATTATCCTAAAAATAGACATTTCTCTCCTAATTTAACAAGTTGAATTATTACAATTTTTATCTTTCTTCTATTTATTTACTACTACATAAAAATTATTTTACGTTGTTATCCGAGTGCGCACTAATAGTATATTTTGCTTTAAAAATTGATTTTTATCTATAATTTAAAGACATTATTTACAAATTTATTAGTTGTTCTACAGTTTTCATTCCTAAATTCTGTTTAAATTTTTCCTAATTTTAAGTAAAGTTCAAGTTATTTAAACATTAATCTTGCTTTCATTTAGCAATGTTGACCTGGCAACCCCTCAGGTAGTTAGTTCGATCCTGTCCTTTCCCTTATGTTCTGTGCCCTCCACGCTGGTTTTGTTAATACTGCTCCTGCTCGATGGTAAGTATTTTGCTTCTTGTGCTCATTTGGTTATATTTATGGGGTTTTATTATCATTCCTGTTATTATCTTTGTCGGGTTGCAGTAGTGTTGTGGTAGCAGAGCGTGGTTGTTGTTGTTCTAACAACTTGATAAGTTGCCCAGGTCAATGTTGCTAGCTGCTGAAAGTGACCAACCTTTTAAACTTAAAAATTGTAAAACTGAAATTGACCAAAGCAATTCCTCTCTATATGTGTTTCATGTCTGATCGAGACTTGCTTGTTGCTGTCCTCTTGGCCTTGGAGTATGGCGTGGCTCTGTATTTGTGCACTTGCTGCTTGTTTTGTTTACCATGTTCCGTGGTCATGGAATCCTGTTGTGTTTTGGGTCTGCTTATTCTATACCTGCCATGTAGGGGTAAGTTGAAGACCATTCTCACTTTTATTATTAATTAATTTGAAATATTTACTTATCTGCTTTCAGATTTAAATTATTGAATATTTCTTCCACATTTTACCTTAATGATGTGATGTTCTTTGATGTTGTTATCTGTAGCCTCTTGGTATACTATAGCCCTTGTTGGAATTGCAGTGCCTGTCCTTGGTGGGATTTACTTGGATTAATTTGTGTTGGGTTGTTGGAACTGGTGTTGTAACCCTGGTTTAATCTCTAAGTTATGTTTTTATTCCAGCTTCATTCCTGGTCCAGATGGAGTGTTACAATTTGTATTGTAATTGCATTTTCTCTTCCAGTGACTGTGTACCCACCTCGCTGTTTGGCCTGAACATGTGAAATTCATTTACAATCTTGACCCATGGTGACTCTCTCCTTCCACTTTTATTTTACTGTCCTGCCTTGTCCAGGTTACGATGTGTTATGTGTTATTATTCTGAGTTTATTTAATGTGGTGAGTTCTCATGTGTTGGTGATTCTTGCTTATGTAGGCTTATATTGGTTTGTATCTGGGTCATGTGCTGTGGGATTTCTTCCTATTTTACCTTATGTGGTCTTGTGCATGTTCCCGTTCTTGATATGGTGTTGTTGTAGGTCTGTATTGAACTCGTGGATGATTATGTCATGTGATTATGTTATATTGATGAGAATCTCACTTGGAACTGTTGTGTTTAATGCTCTTTGTGTAACCTTGGGCAGTCTTCTTATTGTCATGTACTCTGAAAAGCTTTTCCTGATTGAACGGTGATAGGCTACGTCTGTATGGTTCATCTGAGATGGTATTATCTTTTTAATTTGATGTTTCCATGTCAGGTAGCTCTGTCAGTTCTGTTGTGGAGTGATTAATTTCAGTACCTGATGTTATTCATGTCTTAGTCCTCTTGGTACTACTCATCTCCTTTTATTCACCCTTTTCTGCTGTGTGCATGTACTTCACTCATGTGGTCTTGTTGTAATGAGGTGTGGTCTTAATTTATTTGTAAATTTGTGCATTCCTTGACCTGGTTAATTGTAGTCTTTGTGTATTGGCTTCTTCCCCTTGCATATTTTCTGTCAGGTGTCCGTGTGCTAAATTCTTGTTTTGGCTTTCATTCTCTACTGCTCATTATGTGTGACTAGTGTCATGCATGTGTGTGATCTTCTGGTGCTGGTTAATGATATCAGTTTTGGCCATGTGCTTGAGTGAATTTTCATTCTTCCTGATTTTTCATTGCTAGTCCTGGTGGGTTGCTCCATGTGTTGATTCTTGGTCATCCTTATCTCTTGTCGTTATACCTATGTGTTGTTACTGGTACTTCATGGCGGTTGTGTGGGTTCATTTCTGAGTTCTGGTGTGGAGTACAGCTGGCTTATAGCTTAAGCGACCCCTTCGTTTTTACTGTGTCTTCATGTTGGGATTTTGGTTATGGGTCTCGCAATGTTGTGTGGTTACTGGTGCTGTTCATTACCTAATAATTGTGGAATCTGTCCTGAAATTAACCTTCTGTGTTAAATCTTCCTTCCTGTTTATTTTCTATGGGTTATGGGAGTGTAATTGGTAAATCTTGTCATTTCGTTAATGTACACTGTCCTGATCATATCTTCATTTGATGTCTAGTGGTATGAGAGCTTATGTCTTTTTTGATTGATATCCGTGGATCAGATGCTGTATGTGATCTGGTGTCATTGTAAAAAATTTGTGTACGAGAAATTTTCCTTGCACCTGGTGCTTGTCACTGTGTAACGTCTTCCGATTTATCTTATTTACATAAGGTATTCCTTTGTTTGTACCTTCCCCAATTCTTCATCTGGTTTGGTAACCTAAACTTTTGTAATTCTGTCGCTTTTGGCTCTACCCTGCAGGTTTTTGCAACTCTATATTGTTGCCTGATTGTCATCTGACTGTTCTGGGTTCTATTCCAGTGAGTATGGGATCATTTGGGGTAAATCTGGAACTGTCGCTAAAATTCATTGTCTGTCGTTGGTGGTATGGGACCCAACTGATGGATTGAAGGTTCTTCTCCATCAACTCATGCGCTTTGTCATCGTGTAATCTATCACTTCTTCATCGTTTATATTTTATTATATCCCGTGTGGCATAATCACACAGGGTGGACTGTTGTTTTGCCACCATATTATTAGTCCTGGGTTATCCAGAGGTTCTTCTGAACACTTGATGGTTGTGATAATACACCTGTGCTCAGTATATTCAAAGATTATTTATATGGAGATGTAATTTTCCCTGAATTTTGGCCCTTGTTATGCTGCGTAGAGCTGGTTCTGGTTGATGTAATGTCGTTTTCATGTCTTTTCAGTTGTCTATCGTCCTGACTGTAATTGTTGGCCGTCATGTGGTTGTTGGCCTCAGTAATTGTTGCGTGGTAATCTCTTGCGGACACACCTTGAGATCTCCCCACCATCTATTTTTATACCGATTAAGTCTCCAGTTATTGCCATTGCTTGCTCCTTATTCTGGGTCGATTATCCATGTGATTGCTGCGTTATGGTTACGGGTGGTTGAATTTTCTGTAGTTTTTCTGCCTCTCCGTTACCTGTTTTCCTAATCTTCACGTTCTGGGTTACCTGATTTCTATAGATGGTTTGTCGGTATGTGTACTGCTACATTCCTCTAGTAATATGCTTTTCGTTGTTACCTCCATGTACCCCCGGTGATTTATCTTTCCTGTTCTTGGTCTTGACGATCCTTCTGGTATATGTATTGTCCTGTAGAATTATGTAATGTGTGGAAGAATGCTAATATTTCATGTAAATGAATGTGAAAACCATAATGGTCTTCGACCTATCAATTTCCTGTGTCTATTGAACTTTACTTAACTTGTTGGGACTAAAACCACTGTAACTTGCCACTGGATTCCATGAGCCACCTTAAATATTCTAAATTATATTTCTGATCTCTTTGGGGTAGTCTTGATACTAGTATGTTGAAGTCTTGGGATATTTCAGTTATTTTCTCCTTTTTCTTTATATGTAAATCTTATTCAAAGGTTGGATGGGTAATACTATAACTCATAAATTGGTAATTCAAAAAACTGATGTATGTTTGCCTACTAGCCAACAAAAGAGTGTAAAATAACAATTATTTTGGTAATTTTTCAAATGCCAATACAAACTAATGGTCTGGTGTAATGACGTTAACGGTGTTACTTATATGTTTAACTCGGGTGCAAAATTTGAACTATTATCTCTGGTAAATTTGGATATGTGGTACTTGCGTAATTCCTCGAAACACAATGAAATATTACAAAGGTGTCCTGGAAACCTAGTTGGAAAAATTTTGTCTGCTGTAACATGTGTGGTTGAACCATTTTGGTTCAGTGTGGTCTGTAAATATGCACTTGGTCCCTCGCTTTTGCTCGTGTGTGTGGTGTTTCAGTTTTAATCGCACGGCGTTACACCCATGCATCTGCTGAACGGAGAACTAGTGTATGAAATATCTATGGTTGCTTACTACGCTATGTGCTGGTGTGATTGAGCTACGTTATGTACTGTCAACTTGTGTGGTGTGTGATGTGACGCTGGCCCCGTTGTATCTCTTCTGGTCACAGTTAACGTGTTTGTCTACTGGTATTTGGTGAAGTTCTGCTATCCTTCAACCAAGTAAGACCATTCCATGTTTACTGTACTTAATATGTTGCACTATCATCTCTGTATCAACGTGTGAAGATTTATATTGGACATTGAAATTGTACCATATAATTTTGTATCCCAACATCTTGACCCTTCGCCTCCCCGTGTTTTGGCTTTCGGAGGGGAGACTTTCCTTATTTTTCCTTATATTAATACATATAGCAACCCCATGGGGTTACAGTATTATCTATCATTTGTAATTATATTTTGTTTTTCTAATTTTTGTTCCTGTGTATTATTGTTATTTATAACATGCCATGTCCTGTGAAAACTATAAGAACTCTCGAAGAATGATTGAAAATTATAGAAGAAGTGGAAGTGGAAATGAATCCATTCATAAAAAGAGTACACATTGCCATATTTCTTGGGTTAGTGTTTTCAACTTTAAACTCCAAATTTGCCAAGAAAAATGAGGTAAGGGAGCAAACTGATAAATGTAGCAGTTCAAGTAAAAAAAGAAAGAAAATTCAGGAGAGAATCTACATCTGCTGAGCCGGAGAATATCCTTTTCATTTGGTGTGAACCAAGAGTGAACCAACAAGGACTATCAATATCCATATGGATGGAACCATATTATGTACCCACCACAGATAACCAAGACACAGTGAAGGATGATTCAGAATGGAATGAAATAGCACAATGATGCCTTGGCACCAGGCAGTTCATATGTGTGGTTATACAGTATAGTGTGGATGTGCATGAATAACCTGCGCACTGAACTCCAGACTACATGACTCTAGTTTCAAACAAGATACTTGCTCAAGCCTAGTGACTCAAGAATTGCTTGTTCATTCTCATATAACATGTTGGTGCTATTCTATGCTAGAGTATTGAGCTGATGCTTTAAATTCAAAGCAACGTTAGTGTACATTATTTTTTAATGAATGATCAGTGCAGGAAAATTGGAGCCAAGGACAGACTTATTTTGACGATCAATGTGACAAAACGATAGTTCGAGGAATGATAGATACGGGGAAATTTAATGTTACTTTATTTGGAACTTTTTGTGACCTGATAAATTGAATGATGAATATGGGATAACAACAGTCCTGGGAACAATATGTCAAGGTTCTACTGTATATCTCAACCCATTGCCTGTAGTGTATTCTCTGCAATCTTATCAATTCCAGCTGCTTTTTCAGTTTTCAAATTTTTGTATCTCATTGTAAACTTCTTTATTATCATAGGTAAATTTAAGTTCTTCATTAGTATTAGTCACTTCATCCACCTGTACATTATCCGTATATCCAATAATCTTTACCTACTGCTGACCGAATACTTCTGCCTTCTGCAAATCCTCATATATACAGCCCCCTTGTTCATTAATAATTCCTGGAAAGTCCTTCTTGGGAACTATTTCTGCATTAAAGTACCTATACATACCCTTTCATTTTTTACTAAAATTTTTATGACTGCCAATAATCAAGCTTGCCATCATATTATCCTTAGCATACTTCTTCATGATATTAAATTTTCGTTCAATCTCTCTGTTCTTCTCCAACAATTCTAAACTTTTTCTTTCCAAGCTACACCTCTTCCTTAATCTCTTTATTTCTCTGTTATAATATAATGGGTCTTCACTATTCCTTATCACCTTTAATGGTACATACCTGTTTATTCATTCCTCAACAATTGCTTTATACCCATCCAATAAGCTGTTTATATTTTCATGTACCATTTTCCACATCATAATTACTTTTCACATCTTCCTCATGCTTGTCTCATTAACCATTAGTGCCTAATATTCCTACTTTTATGACCTTTCTTTGTATTGCATTTTTAAAACTATGATGAAAACAGCTTTGTAATCATCCATACCTCCTATTACTTCAGTTTCTCTGTAGAGCTTATCTGGTTTTATCATCACCATGTCCAGAACATTCTTTCCTCCAGATGGTTCCATCACTTCCTGATTCAGCTGTCCTTCCCAGATTAAGTAACTTGCTCACCTTTTGTTGGGTTGCTTTCTGTCATTTGTATTGTGTTCCCAATAATCATTTGGTAAGTTTTGATCATCAGCTACAATCACATTTCTTTCTGTGTTATTCCCCACATGGCTGATTATCTTATCAAGTAATTAGGCTACCGTTAATTTTAGAGACGAGCCTTATACACCTAGAATTTCATGTTTCTCATTCTTAACTTTTTCATAGCTTTCAAATTCTTCTTTCACCAGTATGAATACTCCCCCTCCTATCATTCCTATCCTGTCTTGAAAATAACCAGTGTTGAACTGTCTCTCTGTCTTTAACCAAATTTACAAGGCTATTGTATTATTTATTCATATAAATTGTTACCTTCATGATAGATGCAGTGGATCTTGAAGTTCCATCCTAAAATGCTGTGTCTAGTACCATTTAGAATGAAAAAACTGTGGAAAGTACAACTCTGTATAATTACCTGTCTTTACAATAGTGTTCTATCAATAAAACTAGTGATATTAAAAAAAAGGTCTTATTTCTCTTCAATCGATTAACAATAAATTTCCTTCTCATTCCCTGCATTCAGTAAATTACATATTAAACACATATCTGACCATGATATGACTGCCTCATGATGGCTGTTTTAGCTTGCCAGTGAGTGATAGAAGTCTGAATGCATGCTCACCATCATGAATGTAGTACTGTAAGTTACCATCTGTATTTTCTAATAAATTTATTTATATTTTTCTTATGTATCTTTGTTGGGCATATCAAAGACCCTTACCTGTAGAAACTGAAATTTCTCTATGCTTTCATAAAATGACTTATTTCCCTTTTTTTTTTTTTTTTTTCAGACCAAACCATGACCCGAGTGATTATAATGATCATCTCCCATGGACTGATGGACCTAAGGGGTAAATATTTGTCTCTTCATTTGTTATGATGTAGATCACAGGGTTTCATGCCATTAATGTTTGATTTGTGAGCAACTTCTTCTTATAAAGTGTCTTCTTTCCAGTAATTCTCGAAGAAATTATGCTGGTAATACTACACATACACCATTTTATCAAGAGCTCAAAGTCTGCTGCAGGTGAAATGTCATGATTTCACAGTAGTCAGTATCTACAGTAATAGGTATATGTCAATAGATTTATCATGCCTGGTCCAAAGCCATCTCTGTACAGACCAAGAAGGCCCTTGGAGGAGTAATAAAGGCTTGTGGCCTCCAAAGAGGCCTGTTGTAGTTCTTTTGAGTTGACATCATGTATAACTCGTGTCCTCATCCCGAGGTGGTGTAGCTTTTTCTGGCACATCTCCATTGGAGGTGAGTTGTGTAACCCGTCATGGGGGTTATATGCATATATTATATATACACGATAGTGCCAAGGGAAGATCACAATGTATCGATAATACCAAATAGTTTCAAATCAGTAGGTAGTAATATTCACGCTGTGAAGTAAATGCGGACTTGAGAATAGAGGCCGTGGTAATCAAAATCTCCAACAAGCATTCCAGAGTAACAACACATAGCGCAGCGTAAACAGTGCTTAATAACATTAGAAAATTAAAGGAGAGTGTGAGGAGGAATAAGGGACATGACAGATGAAAATAGATGGGAAACCATGATAAAATTTGGAAACAGATATATTGAAATAATTAAATCGAAACTCTAGAAATTTACATGAAAAGAAGAATATATAAATATGGAATTTTCCCAACCACATATACAAAATACAAATCTATTACACAAAAGTAAGATATCCACGAGAAAGAAAGCAAATAAGTGAGAATAAAGCAGGAATGGAAAGGAACAAACAAGGAAAGGATAAATACGACTATAAGAAGAGAAAGCCAAAATAACAACAAGAATAAAAAAAGGATGTTCACAGTTACAAAATCAGAGTACACCAGCAGGAAATCTTCGAAACAAAGTTCGAAAGTAATATGCAAGTCATAACACTTCAGTTACCACCCGAATTGACACTAAGTAACGTTGTCATGCAGGCAGAAATCACTATATAGTTCAAATGAAGCAGTTTCAAGACATTCAGAAGCACAAATGGCGAAGCACTGATTAGATACGAGTGTGTGTAGAAGTCACGGAGTTGCAGATATACTACACGCACAGTTAGAAACAAAGTTGACACTAGGTTCGACAATAAAGATTTTAAATATTGAAAGGACGAGTGAAATCTCGGCCTGGAAATGCCATGCTCCCTGTGAGAAATTCAAAGGAAAGTAGCTCCCGATGCAAGTAGAAGTATTTACAGAAAATAAATTAAGCGTTTGTCATACCTCATCATGAAACAGGTGGTACTGCCCGAAAATGGAGACTCCTGGGCACATGTCCCTAAGGATGGAGACGACGTTAGATGTTCCTCCCTCCACACAGGCCAAAGTCCATCTCAAAATATCCGGAGAGAGGCCTGTTATTTTCAGGTGGTAGAAGTGTGTGAACGTGATGTTTAGATAATTATTGATTTCTTGAAGCTAGTTTTCGTGATAACCCAATGATAGTTTGTTTAAGTGAAGGGCTGAGGCCTTTATGACGTGTACAGTTAGTTCATCGAGTGAGGTGGTTTGCAGTCATCAGAATTATGTTCATTTTTATTATTTGTGGGAATAAGTTGCAATTCCATAGAATTTGCTTATTGTTTTTCTAATTTTATATATTTTTTTAATATATATAATTTATCGTGCTATGTTTAATTTAGGCGGCCACTCTAAGACTAATCCCAGAGTAAACCAGTGTTTTCTTTTGAATATGTAAATTGCGAGTCAATCCCGGGGAATATTTCACATTCGCAAGGTCGTAGCTTATTACTGTAAATAGTCAAGTGTTTTTATTATGATATTGTTTGTCGTATTCAACAGCTGAAATGTAATAAGAGGGCCGATGAACAGCGAAGCCAATTATACGATGTGAAACTTTAGGAAGGTAATCCGACCATCTCCGATTTGTTTATGTGGAAATGAAGTATCACTCAAGTGCTTAATTTGTAAATGTGTGATTTGTTTTACCATTAAATTTGATGTCGTAATTTTAGTAGTCCACATAGGGACACTGGTGAAGATGTGGATCGAAAATTTTACTTGAGTGACAGCACGGAGCTGATTTCCCGTTGCGTTATTGAGTGTCAAATGTATTTCTTTAAAATTTAATCATCAAGGTTGTAGAAAGTATGTTGCAACGAGAGCTAATTAAATCTTAGGAAACTTTATTTGTGCCTATCCTTGCCGATATTATCATCCTGACCACTTCCGTTCATTTTATGCCTATAAGTTAGATATAAGTTGGTTCTAGTTCGTATCTGCGGACACACCATGCCCTTGAGAGGTTTGTGCTCATATCTTGGAATGAAAGGTTAGCAGAAGACCTCGCTATGCTGTAATGGGCATTTGTCATCTTATGTGTTCGGATTAGTTATTAAAATCCAAATGAGGTGACATTTGTCACTAGGCAGAAAAGGTCCCTTGACTGTTATTTTCTGTAGCGTGTGGTCCCATGTGTTAAGACCCGATAGGGGTAAATTAGTGTTGTCACATGATCCCATGAGCTATGGGAGATGATGGGAAAGGTCCCAATATATACAGTATATGCTATCAAGTAACATTGACAGTGGGGGCTAAAGAAGATTGAAATTTGTGAATCTGTTATGAGTTACATTTTTCATTCAGAACTTTACAGTGTAAGATACTTAAGTGTCATAGGTGAACATGGTTTGGCACACAGTGTAGTGATGGATCAAATGGCAAAATCTATTCTGTTAAAGAAAGAATACCATCTCTTCACGGATAAATTTTATACAAAGATTCCACTTGCTGAGGAGTTATTACACCAGGACACACTTCTTACAGGAACAATTAGGGTAAAATCCAAGTTTATTTCAAAGGAGCTGCTGCGACATAAGCAGGAGGCTGGGGAAGCATTTTACTTTAGGAAAGACAATATGTTGATAGTAAAATGCTTGGAAAGGAACCGCAGAAAACCTGTAACAAGATTTTCTACTGTAGAACCACCTGAAAATAAGTCTGTCACCAGTGGTGAAAAAAAAACAACAAACAAACAAACAGGGAAAGCATAATATCAGTCACAATAGGTACTTAAAGTCTAGGCATGGGAAGTGTTGTTTTGAAGGACAAAAATATGTATAATGTTAACTGAGACAGGTATACTAGGCGATTTTGGAAAGTGAGCTGCTTTAATTTTGTTGACCTGGCTGTTCGGAATGTGTACATTGTCTATGAATGTATAACTTCATTTTCAGTTGGATAGACACACTGTCAGATGAAGCACTAGCACCACATCCTGAAACTTCTGCAGATTTGAACTCCATGTTTTTACTAAATTCTCAGCCTGATGTGAAAGAACACACTGTGTGTGGAGCAGAGAATAAGAGAGGCTGTTGCAGGTGGTGGTGCCCAGGATGTTAAGTAGGAATCTATGGACAATGCTGGTCACAGCTGAACCATTCCTTCAGGGTTTGACCCAAGGAAGAAGAAGAAGAAGAAGAAGAAGAAGAAGAAGAAGAAGAAGAAGAAGAAGAAGAAGAAGAAGAAGAAGAAGAAGAAGAAGAATGTGAAAACCATAATGGTCTTCGACCTATCAATTTCCTGTGTCTATTGAACTTTACTTAACTTGTTGGGACTAAAACCACTGTAACTTGCCACTGGATTCCATGAGCCACCTTAAATATTCTAAATTATATTTCTGATCTCTTTGGGGTAGTCTTGATACTAGTATGTTGAAGTCTTGGGATATTTCAGTTATTTTCTCCTTTTTCTTTATATGTAAATCTTATTCAAAGGTTGGATGGGTAATACTATAACTCATAAATTGGTAATTCAAAAAACTGATGTATGTTTGCCTACTAGCCAACAAAAGAGTGTAAAATAACAATTATTTTGGTAATTTTTCAAATGCCAATACAAACTAATGGTCTGGTGTAATGACGTTAACGGTGTTACTTATATGTTTAACTCGGGTGCAAAATTTGAACTATTATCTCTGGTAAATTTGGATATGTGGTACTTGCGTAATTCCTCGAAACACAATGAAATATTACAAAGGTGTCCTGGAAACCTAGTTGGAAAAATTTTGTCTGCTGTAACATGTGTGGTTGAACCATTTTGGTTCAGTGTGGTCTGTAAATATGCACTTGGTCCCTCGCTTTTGCTCGTGTGTGTGGTGTTTCAGTTTTAATCGCACGGCGTTACACCCATGCATCTGCTGAACGGAGAACTAGTGTATGAAATATCTATGGTTGCTTACTACGCTATGTGCTGGTGTGATTGAGCTACGTTATGTACTGTCAACTTGTGTGGTGTGTGATGTGACGCTGGCCCCGTTGTATCTCTTCTGGTCACAGTTAACGTGTTTGTCTACTGGTATTTGGTGAAGTTCTGCTATCCTTCAACCAAGTAAGACCATTCCATGTTTACTGTACTTAATATGTTGCACTATCATCTCTGTATCAACGTGTGAAGATTTATATTGGACATTGAAATTGTACCATATAATTTTGTATCCCAACATCTTGACCCTTCGCCTCCCCGTGTTTTGGCTTTCGGAGGGGAGACTTTCCTTATTTTTCCTTATATTAATACATATAGCAACCCCATGGGGTTACAGTATTATCTATCATTTGTAATTATATTTTGTTTTTCTAATTTTTGTTCCTGTGTATTATTGTTATTTATAACATGCCATGTCCTGTGAAAACTATAAGAACTCTCGAAGAATGATTGAAAATTATAGAAGAAGTGGAAGTGGAAATGAATCCATTCATAAAAAGAGTACACATTGCCATATTTCTTGGGTTAGTGTTTTCAACTTTAAACTCCAAATTTGCCAAGAAAAATGAGGTAAGGGAGCAAACTGATAAATGTAGCAGTTCAAGTAAAAAAAGAAAGAAAATTCAGGAGAGAATCTACATCTGCTGAGCCGGAGAATATCCTTTTCATTTGGTGTGAACCAAGAGTGAACCAACAAGGACTATCAATATCCATATGGATGGAACCATATTATGTACCCACCACAGATAACCAAGACACAGTGA
Organism: Anabrus simplex; assembly: GCF_040414725.1. Taxonomy (NCBI): domain Eukaryota; kingdom Metazoa; phylum Arthropoda; class Insecta; order Orthoptera; family Tettigoniidae; genus Anabrus; species Anabrus simplex. The sequence continues at coordinate 332,215,493 of NC_090267.1, read as the reverse complement.
AGGATGATTCAGAATGGAATGAAATAGCACAATGATGCCTTGGCACCAGGCAGTTCATATGTGTGGTTATACAGTATAGTGTGGATGTGCATGAATAACCTGCGCACTGAACTCCAGACTACATGACTCTAGTTTCAAACAAGATACTTGCTCAAGCCTAGTGACTCAAGAATTGCTTGTTCATTCTCATATAACATGTTGGTGCTATTCTATGCTAGAGTATTGAGCTGATGCTTTAAATTCAAAGCAACGTTAGTGTACATTATTTTTTAATGAATGATCAGTGCAGGAAAATTGGAGCCAAGGACAGACTTATTTTGACGATCAATGTGACAAAACGATAGTTCGAGGAATGATAGATACGGGGAAATTTAATGTTACTTTATTTGGAACTTTTTGTGACCTGATAAATTGAATGATGAATATGGGATAACAACAGTCCTGGGAACAATATGTCAAGGTTCTACTGTATATCTCAACCCATTGCCTGTAGTGTATTCTCTGCAATCTTATCAATTCCAGCTGCTTTTTCAGTTTTCAAATTTTTGTATCTCATTGTAAACTTCTTTATTATCATAGGTAAATTTAAGTTCTTCATTAGTATTAGTCACTTCATCCACCTGTACATTATCCGTATATCCAATAATCTTTACCTACTGCTGACCGAATACTTCTGCCTTCTGCAAATCCTCATATATACAGCCCCCTTGTTCATTAATAATTCCTGGAAAGTCCTTCTTGGGAACTATTTCTGCATTAAAGTACCTATACATACCCTTTCATTTTTTACTAAAATTTTTATGACTGCCAATAATCAAGCTTGCCATCATATTATCCTTAGCATACTTCTTCATGATATTAAATTTTCGTTCAATCTCTCTGTTCTTCTCCAACAATTCTAAACTTTTTCTTTCCAAGCTACACCTCTTCCTTAATCTCTTTATTTCTCTGTTATAATATAATGGGTCTTCACTATTCCTTATCACCTTTAATGGTACATACCTGTTTATTCATTCCTCAACAATTGCTTTATACCCATCCAATAAGCTGTTTATATTTTCATGTACCATTTTCCACATCATAATTACTTTTCACATCTTCCTCATGCTTGTCTCATTAACCATTAGTGCCTAATATTCCTACTTTTATGACCTTTCTTTGTATTGCATTTTTAAAACTATGATGAAAACAGCTTTGTAATCATCCATACCTCCTATTACTTCAGTTTCTCTGTAGAGCTTATCTGGTTTTATCATCACCATGTCCAGAACATTCTTTCCTCCAGATGGTTCCATCACTTCCTGATTCAGCTGTCCTTCCCAGATTAAGTAACTTGCTCACCTTTTGTTGGGTTGCTTTCTGTCATTTGTATTGTGTTCCCAATAATCATTTGGTAAGTTTTGATCATCAGCTACAATCACATTTCTTTCTGTGTTATTCCCCACATGGCTGATTATCTTATCAAGTAATTAGGCTACCGTTAATTTTAGAGACGAGCCTTATACACCTAGAATTTCATGTTTCTCATTCTTAACTTTTTCATAGCTTTCAAATTCTTCTTTCACCAGTATGAATACTCCCCCTCCTATCATTCCTATCCTGTCTTGAAAATAACCAGTGTTGAACTGTCTCTCTGTCTTTAACCAAATTTACAAGGCTATTGTATTATTTATTCATATAAATTGTTACCTTCATGATAGATGCAGTGGATCTTGAAGTTCCATCCTAAAATGCTGTGTCTAGTACCATTTAGAATGAAAAAACTGTGGAAAGTACAACTCTGTATAATTACCTGTCTTTACAATAGTGTTCTATCAATAAAACTAGTGATATTAAAAAAAAGGTCTTATTTCTCTTCAATCGATTAACAATAAATTTCCTTCTCATTCCCTGCATTCAGTAAATTACATATTAAACACATATCTGACCATGATATGACTGCCTCATGATGGCTGTTTTAGCTTGCCAGTGAGTGATAGAAGTCTGAATGCATGCTCACCATCATGAATGTAGTACTGTAAGTTACCATCTGTATTTTCTAATAAATTTATTTATATTTTTCTTATGTATCTTTGTTGGGCATATCAAAGACCCTTACCTGTAGAAACTGAAATTTCTCTATGCTTTCATAAAATGACTTATTTCCCTTTTTTTTTTTTTTTTTTCAGACCAAACCATGACCCGAGTGATTATAATGATCATCTCCCATGGACTGATGGACCTAAGGGGTAAATATTTGTCTCTTCATTTGTTATGATGTAGATCACAGGGTTTCATGCCATTAATGTTTGATTTGTGAGCAACTTCTTCTTATAAAGTGTCTTCTTTCCAGTAATTCTCGAAGAAATTATGCTGGTAATACTACACATACACCATTTTATCAAGAGCTCAAAGTCTGCTGCAGGTGAAATGTCATGATTTCACAGTAGTCAGTATCTACAGTAATAGGTATATGTCAATAGATTTATCATGCCTGGTCCAAAGCCATCTCCGTACAGACCAAGAAGGCCCTTGGAGGAGTAATAAAGGCTTGTGGCCTCCAAAGAGGCCTGTTGTAGTTCTTTTGAGTTGACATCATGTATAACTCGTGTCCTCATCCCGAGGTGGTGTAGCTTTTTCTGGCACATCTCCATTGGAGGTGAGTTGTGTAACCCGTCATGGGGGTTATATGCATATATTATATATACACGATAGTGCCAAGGGAAGATCACAATGTATCGATAATACCAAATAGTTTCAAATCAGTAGGTAGTAATATTCACGCTGTGAAGTAAATGCGGACTTGAGAATAGAGGCCGTGGTAATCAAAATCTCCAACAAGCATTCCAGAGTAACAACACATAGCGCAGCGTAAACAGTGCTTAATAACATTAGAAAATTAAAGGAGAGTGTGAGGAGGAATAAGGGACATGACAGATGAAAATAGATGGGAAACCATGATAAAATTTGGAAACAGATATATTGAAATAATTAAATCGAAACTCTAGAAATTTACATGAAAAGAAGAATATATAAATATGGAATTTTCCCAACCACATATACAAAATACAAATCTATTACACAAAAGTAAGATATCCACGAGAAAGAAAGCAAATAAGTGAGAATAAAGCAGGAATGGAAAGGGACAAACAAGGAAAGGATAAATACGACTATAAGAAGAGAAAGCCAAAATAACAACAAGAATAAAAAAAGGATGTTCACAGTTACAAAATCAGAGTACACCAGCAGGAAATCTTCGAAACAAAGTTCGAAAGTAATATGCAAGTCATAACACTTCAGTTACCACCCGAATTGACACTAAGTAACGTTGTCATGCAGGCAGAAATCACTATATAGTTCAAATGAAGCAGTTTCAAGACATTCAGAAGCACAAATGGCGAAGCACTGATTAGATACGAGTGTGTGTAGAAGTCACGGAGTTGCAGATATACTACACGCACAGTTAGAAACAAAGTTGACACTAGGTTCGACAATAAAGATTTTAAATATTGAAAGGACGAGTGAAATCTCGGCCTGGAAATGCCATGCTCCCTGTGAGAAATTCAAAGGAAAGTAGCTCCCGATGCAAGTAGAAGTATTTACAGAAAATAAATTAAGCGTTTGTCATACCTCATCATGAAACAGGTGGTACTGCCCGAAAATGGAGACTCCTGGGCACATGTCCCTAAGGATGGAGACGACGTTAGATGTTCCTCCCTCCACACAGGCCAAAGTCCATCTCAAAATATCCGGAGAGAGGCCTGTTATTTTCAGGTGGTAGAAGTGTGTGAACGTGATGTTTAGATAATTATTGATTTCTTGAAGCTAGTTTTCGTGATAACCCAATGATAGTTTGTTTAAGTGAAGGGCTGAGGCCTTTATGACGTGTACAGTTAGTTCATCGAGTGAGGTGGTTTGCAGTCATCAGAATTATGTTCATTTTTATTATTTGTGGGAATAAGTTGCAATTCCATAGAATTTGCTTATTGTTTTTCTAATTTTATATATTTTTTTAATATATATAATTTATCGTGCTATGTTTAATTTAGGCGGCCACTCTAAGACTAATCCCAGAGTAAACCAGTGTTTTCTTTTGAATATGTAAATTGCGAGTCAATCCCGGGGAATATTTCACATTCGCAAGGTCGTAGCTTATTACTGTAAATAGTCAAGTGTTTTTATTATGATATTGTTTGTCGTATTCAACAGCTGAAATGTAATAAGAGGGCCGATGAACAGCGAAGCCAATTATACGATGTGAAACTTTAGGAAGGTAATCCGACCATCTCCGATTTGTTTATGTGGAAATGAAGTATCACTCAAGTGCTTAATTTGTAAATGTGTGATTTGTTTTACCATTAAATTTGATGTCGTAATTTTAGTAGTCCACATAGGGACACTGGTGAAGATGTGGATCGAAAATTTTACTTGAGTGACAGCACGGAGCTGATTTCCCGTTGCGTTATTGAGTGTCAAATGTATTTCTTTAAAATTTAATCATCAAGGTTGTAGAAAGTATGTTGCAACGAGAGCTAATTAAATCTTAGGAAACTTTATTTGTGCCTATCCTTGCCGATATTATCATCCTGACCACTTCCGTTCATTTTATGCCTATAAGTTAGATATAAGTTGGTTCTAGTTCGTATCTGCGGACACACCATGCCCTTGAGAGGTTTGTGCTCATATCTTGGAATGAAAGGTTAGCAGAAGACCTCGCTATGCTGTAATGGGCATTTGTCATCTTATGTGTTCGGATTAGTTATTAAAATCCAAATGAGGTGACATTTGTCACTAGGCAGAAAAGGTCCCTTGTCTGTTATTTTCTGTAGCGTGTGGTCCCATGTGTTAAGACCCGATAGGGGTAAATTAGTGTTGTCACATGATCCCATGAGCTATGGGAGATGATGGGAAAGGTCCCAATATATACAGTATATGCTATCAAGTAACATTGACAGTGGGGGCTAAAGAAGATTGAAATTTGTGAATCTGTTATGAGTTACATTTTTCATTCAGAACTTTACAGTGTAAGATACTTAAGTGTCATAGGTGAACATGGTTTGGCACACAGTGTAGTGATGGATCAAATGGCAAAATCTATTCTGTTAAAGAAAGAATACCATCTCTTCACGGATAAATTTTATACAAAGATTCCACTTGCTGAGGAGTTATTACACCAGGACACACTTCTTACAGGAACAATTAGGGTAAAATCCAAGTTTATTTCAAAGGAGCTGCTGCGACATAAGCAGGAGGCTGGGGAAGCATTTTACTTTAGGAAAGACAATATGTTGATAGTAAAATGCTTGGAAAGGAACCGCAGAAAACCTGTAACAAGATTTTCTACTGTAGAACCACCTGAAAATAAGTCTGTCACCAGTGGTGAAAAAAAAACAACAAACAAACAAACAGGGAAAGCATAATATCAGTCACAATAGGTACTTAAAGTCTAGGCATGGGAAGTGTTGTTTTGAAGGACAAAAATATGTATAATGTTAACTGAGACAGGTATACTAGGCGATTTTGGAAAGTGAGCTGCTTTAATTTTGTTGACCTGGCTGTTCGGAATGTGTACATTGTCTATGAATGTATAACTTCATTTTCAGTTGGATAGACACACTGTCAGATGAAGCACTAGCACCACATCCTGAAACTTCTGCAGATTTGAACTCCATGTTTTTACTAAATTCTCAGCCTGATGTGAAAGAACACACTGTGTGTGGAGCAGAGAATAAGAGAGGCTGTTGCAGGTGGTGGTGCCCAGGATGTTAAGTAGGAATCTATGGACAATGCTGGTCACAGCTGAACCATTCCTTCAGGGTTTGACCCAAGGAAGAAGAAGAAGAAGAAGAAGAAGAAGAAGAAGAAGAAGAAGAAGAAGAAGAAGAAGAAGAAGAAGAAGAAGAAGAATGTGAAAACCATAATGGTCTTCGACCTATCAATTTCCTGTGTCTATTGAACTTTACTTAACTTGTTGGGACTAAAACCACTGTAACTTGCCACTGGATTCCATGAGCCACCTTAAATATTCTAAATTATATTTCTGATCTCTTTGGGGTAGTCTTGATACTAGTATGTTGAAGTCTTGGGATATTTCAGTTATTTTCTCCTTTTTCTTTATATGTAAATCTTATTCAAAGGTTGGATGGGTAATACTATAACTCATAAATTGGTAATTCAAAAAACTGATGTATGTTTGCCTACTAGCCAACAAAAGAGTGTAAAATAACAATTATTTTGGTAATTTTTCAAATGCCAATACAAACTAATGGTCTGGTGTAATGACGTTAACGGTGTTACTTATATGTTTAACTCGGGTGCAAAATTTGAACTATTATCTCTGGTAAATTTGGATATGTGGTACTTGCGTAATTCCTCGAAACACAATGAAATATTACAAAGGTGTCCTGGAAACCTAGTTGGAAAAATTTTGTCTGCTGTAACATGTGTGGTTGAACCATTTTGGTTCAGTGTGGTCTGTAAATATGCACTTGGTCCCTCGCTTTTGCTCGTGTGTGTGGTGTTTCAGTTTTAATCGCACGGCGTTACACCCATGCATCTGCTGAACGGAGAACTAGTGTATGAAATATCTATGGTTGCTTACTACGCTATGTGCTGGTGTGATTGAGCTACGTTATGTACTGTCAACTTGTGTGGTGTGTGATGTGACGCTGGCCCCGTTGTATCTCTTCTGGTCACAGTTAACGTGTTTGTCTACTGGTATTTGGTGAAGTTCTGCTATCCTTCAACCAAGTAAGACCATTCCATGTTTACTGTACTTAATATGTTGCACTATCATCTCTGTATCAACGTGTGAAGATTTATATTGGACATTGAAATTGTACCATATAATTTTGTATCCCAACATCTTGACCCTTCGCCTCCCCGTGTTTTGGCTTTCGGAGGGGAGACTTTCCTTATTTTTCCTTATATTAATACATATAGCAACCCCATGGGGTTACAGTATTATCTATCATTTGTAATTATATTTTGTTTTTCTAATTTTTGTTCCTGTGTATTATTGTTATTTATAACATGCCATGTCCTGTGAAAACTATAAGAACTCTCGAAGAATGATTGAAAATTATAGAAGAAGTGGAAGTGGAAATGAATCCATTCATAAAAAGAGTACACATTGCCATATTTCTTGGGTTAGTGTTTTCAACTTTAAACTCCAAATTTGCCAAGAAAAATGAGGTAAGGGAGCAAACTGATAAATGTAGCAGTTCAAGTAAAAAAAGAAAGAAAATTCAGGAGAGAATCTACATCTGCTGAGCCGGAGAATATCCTTTTCATTTGGTGTGAACCAAGAGTGAACCAACAAGGACTATCAATATCCATATGGATGGAACCATATTATGTACCCACCACAGATAACCAAGACACAGTGAAGGATGATTCAGAATGGAATGAAATAGCACAATGATGCCTTGGCACCAGGCAGTTCATATGTGTGGTTATACAGTATAGTGTGGATGTGCATGAATAACCTGCGCACTGAACTCCAGACTACATGACTCTAGTTTCAAACAAGATACTTGCTCAAGCCTAGTGACTCAAGAATTGCTTGTTCATTCTCATATAACATGTTGGTGCTATTCTATGCTAGAGTATTGAGCTGATGCTTTAAATTCAAAGCAACGTTAGTGTACATTATTTTTTAATGAATGATCAGTGCAGGAAAATTGGAGCCAAGGACAGACTTATTTTGACGATCAATGTGACAAAACGATAGTTCGAGGAATGATAGATACGGGGAAATTTAATGTTACTTTATTTGGAACTTTTTGTGACCTGATAAATTGAATGATGAATATGGGATAACAACAGTCCTGGGAACAATATGTCAAGGTTCTACTGTATATCTCAACCCATTGCCTGTAGTGTATTCTCTGCAATCTTATCAATTCCAGCTGCTTTTTCAGTTTTCAAATTTTTGTATCTCATTGTAAACTTCTTTATTATCATAGGTAAATTTAAGTTCTTCATTAGTATTAGTCACTTCATCCACCTGTACATTATCCGTATATCCAATAATCTTTACCTACTGCTGACCGAATACTTCTGCCTTCTGCAAATCCTCATATATACAGCCCCCTTGTTCATTAATAATTCCTGGAAAGTCCTTCTTGGGAACTATTTCTGCATTAAAGTACCTATACATACCCTTTCATTTTTTACTAAAATTTTTATGACTGCCAATAATCAAGCTTGCCATCATATTATCCTTAGCATACTTCTTCATGATATTAAATTTTCGTTCAATCTCTCTGTTCTTCTCCAACAATTCTAAACTTTTTCTTTCCAAGCTACACCTCTTCCTTAATCTCTTTATTTCTCTGTTATAATATAATGGGTCTTCACTATTCCTTATCACCTTTAATGGTACATACCTGTTTATTCATTCCTCAACAATTGCTTTATACCCATCCAATAAGCTGTTTATATTTTCATGTACCATTTTCCACATCATAATTACTTTTCACATCTTCCTCATGCTTGTCTCATTAACCATTAGTGCCTAATATTCCTACTTTTATGACCTTTCTTTGTATTGCATTTTTAAAACTATGATGAAAACAGCTTTGTAATCATCCATACCTCCTATTACTTCAGTTTCTCTGTAGAGCTTATCTGGTTTTATCATCACCATGTCCAGAACATTCTTTCCTCCAGATGGTTCCATCACTTCCTGATTCAGCTGTCCTTCCCAGATTAAGTAACTTGCTCACCTTTTGTTGGGTTGCTTTCTGTCATTTGTATTGTGTTCCCAATAATCATTTGGTAAGTTTTGATCATCAGCTACAATCACATTTCTTTCTGTGTTATTCCCCACATGGCTGATTATCTTATCAAGTAATTAGGCTACCGTTAATTTTAGAGACGAGCCTTATACACCTAGAATTTCATGTTTCTCATTCTTAACTTTTTCATAGCTTTCAAATTCTTCTTTCACCAGTATGAATACTCCCCCTCCTATCATTCCTATCCTGTCTTGAAAATAACCAGTGTTGAACTGTCTCTCTGTCTTTAACCAAATTTACAAGGCTATTGTATTATTTATTCATATAAATTGTTACCTTCATGATAGATGCAGTGGATCTTGAAGTTCCATCCTAAAATGCTGTGTCTAGTACCATTTAGAATGAAAAAACTGTGGAAAGTACAACTCTGTATAATTACCTGTCTTTACAATAGTGTTCTATCAATAAAACTAGTGATATTAAAAAAAAGGTCTTATTTCTCTTCAATCGATTAACAATAAATTTCCTTCTCATTCCCTGCATTCAGTAAATTACATATTAAACACATATCTGACCATGATATGACTGCCTCATGATGGCTGTTTTAGCTTGCCAGTGAGTGATAGAAGTCTGAATGCATGCTCACCATCATGAATGTAGTACTGTAAGTTACCATCTGTATTTTCTAATAAATTTATTTATATTTTTCTTATGTATCTTTGTTGGGCATATCAAAGACCCTTACCTGTAGAAACTGAAATTTCTCTATGCTTTCATAAAATGACTTATTTCCCTTTTTTTTTTTTTTTTTTCAGACCAAACCATGACCCGAGTGATTATAATGATCATCTCCCATGGACTGATGGACCTAAGGGGTAAATATTTGTCTCTTCATTTGTTATGATGTAGATCACAGGGTTTCATGCCATTAATGTTTGATTTGTGAGCAACTTCTTCTTATAAAGTGTCTTCTTTCCAGTAATTCTCGAAGAAATTATGCTGGTAATACTACACATACACCATTTTATCAAGAGCTCAAAGTCTGCTGCAGGTGAAATGTCATGATTTCACAGTAGTCAGTATCTACAGTAATAGGTATATGTCAATAGATTTATCATGCCTGGTCCAAAGCCATCTCCGTACAGACCAAGAAGGCCCTTGGAGGAGTAATAAAGGCTTGTGGCCTCCAAAGAGGCCTGTTGTAGTTCTTTTGAGTTGACATCATGTATAACTCGTGTCCTCATCCCGAGGTGGTGTAGCTTTTTCTGGCACATCTCCATTGGAGGTGAGTTGTGTAACCCGTCATGGGGGTTATATGCATATATTATATATACACGATAGTGCCAAGGGAAGATCACAATGTATCGATAATACCAAATAGTTTCAAATCAGTAGGTAGTAATATTCACGCTGTGAAGTAAATGCGGACTTGAGAATAGAGGCCGTGGTAATCAAAATCTCCAACAAGCATTCCAGAGTAACAACACATAGCGCAGCGTAAACAGTGCTTAATAACATTAGAAAATTAAAGGAGAGTGTGAGGAGGAATAAGGGACATGACAGATGAAAATAGATGGGAAACCATGATAAAATTTGGAAACAGATATATTGAAATAATTAAATCGAAACTCTAGAAATTTACATGAAAAGAAGAATATATAAATATGGAATTTTCCCAACCACATATACAAAATACAAATCTATTACACAAAAGTAAGATATCCACGAGAAAGAAAGCAAATAAGTGAGAATAAAGCAGGAATGGAAAGGGACAAACAAGGAAAGGATAAATACGACTATAAGAAGAGAAAGCCAAAATAACAACAAGAATAAAAAAAGGATGTTCACAGTTACAAAATCAGAGTACACCAGCAGGAAATCTTCGAAACAAAGTTCGAAAGTAATATGCAAGTCATAACACTTCAGTTACCACCCGAATTGACACTAAGTAACGTTGTCATGCAGGCAGAAATCACTATATAGTTCAAATGAAGCAGTTTCAAGACATTCAGAAGCACAAATGGCGAAGCACTGATTAGATACGAGTGTGTGTAGAAGTCACGGAGTTGCAGATATACTACACGCACAGTTAGAAACAAAGTTGACACTAGGTTCGACAATAAAGATTTTAAATATTGAAAGGACGAGTGAAATCTCGGCCTGGAAATGCCATGCTCCCTGTGAGAAATTCAAAGGAAAGTAGCTCCCGATGCAAGTAGAAGTATTTACAGAAAATAAATTAAGCGTTTGTCATACCTCATCATGAAACAGGTGGTACTGCCCGAAAATGGAGACTCCTGGGCACATGTCCCTAAGGATGGAGACGACGTTAGATGTTCCTCCCTCCACACAGGCCAAAGTCCATCTCAAAATATCCGGAGAGAGGCCTGTTATTTTCAGGTGGTAGAAGTGTGTGAACGTGATGTTTAGATAATTATTGATTTCTTGAAGCTAGTTTTCGTGATAACCCAATGATAGTTTGTTTAAGTGAAGGGCTGAGGCCTTTATGACGTGTACAGTTAGTTCATCGAGTGAGGTGGTTTGCAGTCATCAGAATTATGTTCATTTTTATTATTTGTGGGAATAAGTTGCAATTCCATAGAATTTGCTTATTGTTTTTCTAATTTTATATATTTTTTTAATATATATAATTTATCGTGCTATGTTTAATTTAGGCGGCCACTCTAAGACTAATCCCAGAGTAAACCAGTGTTTTCTTTTGAATATGTAAATTGCGAGTCAATCCCGGGGAATATTTCACATTCGCAAGGTCGTAGCTTATTACTGTAAATAGTCAAGTGTTTTTATTATGATATTGTTTGTCGTATTCAACAGCTGAAATGTAATAAGAGGGCCGATGAACAGCGAAGCCAATTATACGATGTGAAACTTTAGGAAGGTAATCCGACCATCTCCGATTTGTTTATGTGGAAATGAAGTATCACTCAAGTGCTTAATTTGTAAATGTGTGATTTGTTTTACCATTAAATTTGATGTCGTAATTTTAGTAGTCCACATAGGGACACTGGTGAAGATGTGGATCGAAAATTTTACTTGAGTGACAGCACGGAGCTGATTTCCCGTTGCGTTATTGAGTGTCAAATGTATTTCTTTAAAATTTAATCATCAAGGTTGTAGAAAGTATGTTGCAACGAGAGCTAATTAAATCTTAGGAAACTTTATTTGTGCCTATCCTTGCCGATATTATCATCCTGACCACTTCCGTTCATTTTATGCCTATAAGTTAGATATAAGTTGGTTCTAGTTCGTATCTGCGGACACACCATGCCCTTGAGAGGTTTGTGCTCATATCTTGGAATGAAAGGTTAGCAGAAGACCTCGCTATGCTGTAATGGGCATTTGTCATCTTATGTGTTCGGATTAGTTATTAAAATCCAAATGAGGTGACATTTGTCACTAGGCAGAAAAGGTCCCTTGACTGTTATTTTCTGTAGCGTGTGGTCCCATGTGTTAAGACCCGATAGGGGTAAATTAGTGTTGTCACATGATCCCATGAGCTATGGGAGATGATGGGAAAGGTCCCAATATATACAGTATATGCTATCAAGTAACATTGACAGTGGGGGCTAAAGAAGATTGAAATTTGTGAATCTGTTATGAGTTACATTTTTCATTCAGAACTTTACAGTGTAAGATACTTAAGTGTCATAGGTGAACATGGTTTGGCACACAGTGTAGTGATGGATCAAATGGCAAAATCTATTCTGTTAAAGAAAGAATACCATCTCTTCACGGATAAATTTTATACAAAGATTCCACTTGCTGAGGAGTTATTACACCAGGACACACTTCTTACAGGAACAATTAGGGTAAAATCCAAGTTTATTTCAAAGGAGCTGCTGCGACATAAGCAGGAGGCTGGGGAAGCATTTTACTTTAGGAAAGACAATATGTTGATAGTAAAATGCTTGGAAAGGAACCGCAGAAAACCTGTAACAAGATTTTCTACTGTAGAACCACCTGAAAATAAGTCTGTCACCAGTGGTGAAAAAAAAACAACAAACAAACAAACAGGGAAAGCATAATATCAGTCACAATAGGTACTTAAAGTCTAGGCATGGGAAGTGTTGTTTTGAAGGACAAAAATATGTATAATGTTAACTGAGACAGGTATACTAGGCGATTTTGGAAAGTGAGCTGCTTTAATTTTGTTGACCTGGCTGTTCGGAATGTGTACATTGTCTATGAATGTATAACTTCATTTTCAGTTGGATAGACACACTGTCAGATGAAGCACTAGCACCACATCCTGAAACTTCTGCAGATTTGAACTCCATGTTTTTACTAAATTCTCAGCCTGATGTGAAAGAACACACTGTGTGTGGAGCAGAGAATAAGAGAGGCTGTTGCAGGTGGTGGTGCCCAGGATGTTAAGTAGGAATCTATGGACAATGCTGGTCACAGCTGAACCATTCCTTCAGGGTTTGACCCAAGGAGGAAGAAGAAGAAGAAGAAGAAGAAGAAGAAGAAGAAGAAGAAGAAGAAGAAGAAGAAGAAGAAGAAGAAGAAGAAGAAGAAGAAGAAGAAGAAGAAGAAGAAGAAGAAGAAGAAGAAGAAGAAGAAGAAGAAGAAGAAGAAGAAGAAGAAGAAGAAGAAGAAGAAGAAGAAGAAGAAGAAGAAGAAGAAGAAGAAGAAGAAGAAGAAGAAGAAGAAGAAGAAGAAGAAGAAGAAGAAGAAGAAGAAGAAGAAGAAGAAGAAGAAGAAGAAGAAGAAGAAGAAGAAGAAGAAGAAGAAGAAGAAGAAGAAGAAGAAGAAGAAGAAGAAGAAGAAGAAGAAGAAGAAGAAGAAGAAGAAGAAGAAGAAGAAGAAGAAGAAGAAGAAGATGATGATGATGATGATGATGATGATGATGATGATGTGGGTGGTGGTAGTGGTGATGGGTAATGAGCTGTTGATTATGCATGATGTTTATAATGCATGCTAGCCATGCTGTCATTCTACTCTTTAGTGGATAATTAGTAAAGTATTAGCAGTCTGGCCCTGCGGTGTAGGGGGCAGTGCGTCCTCCTGTCACCCAGCAGCCCCGGGTTCGATTCCCGGCCGGGCTAGGGGTTTTTAATTGTAAGTGATTGATATCCATGGCCTAGGGACTGGGTATTTGTGTCGTCCTTAACGTTTCTTTCCTCACATTCAACACTGCACTTACGCAATTACAATTACACGCAGGTTCATATCATATGGTGCAAGTACTGTAGTGGCAAAAGATCTACAGAGGTCGACGCCATGAACAAATATAATTTATTAAAAAAATTAAAAGAAGTATTAGCACCAACCAATTTTAATTTTGCATGCCTATAATCAATTAATTTCTCTACAAAATTTATATTATCAAAAGTTTCAGATTATTCATTTTTCTCCGATGTGTAAATTCAATATAATTTTGAAAAAAAAAAGTACTGTGCATTTAAATGGGCAGAATTTACAAATTAAATTGAGGTTAAATGCACCACTCTCAAAAAATCAGTTTATAATGAACATTTTAGTGTATTATATGTGTGACTGAGTTCAAAGAAGATCAGTTTTGCTCCAGGAGAAATGTAGAAACATGTGAAAATATGACTTTACATCTGATCTTCGAGGATCGAATTAAGAAAGACAAGCCTATGTACATGACAATCGTAGATCTAGAAAAGACATTTGAAAATGTTGAGTGGACCAAGCTATTTGAGATTCTGAAGATGATCAGGATCAGATACCAAGAAGAAGAATTATCTACAAACTGTACAAAAATCAGTCTGCAGTGATGAGAATCAAAGGCTACGAAAAAGAAACAGCAATCCAGAAAGGAGCGAGGCTAGCCTGCAGATTGTCCCCTCTCCTTTTCAGTTTTTATGTAGAACAGGCGATTAAGGAAATCAAAGAGGAATTTGGGAAAGGAATCGCTATCCAAGGAGAGGAAAATAAAACTCTGAGATTTGCTGATGATATTGTTGTTTTATCTGAGTCTGCAGAAAATTTGGAGAAATTGCTGAATGATAATGGACACTGTCTTGGAGAAGGAGTACAAGATGAAAAAATCCAAAACAAAAGTAATGGAGTGCTGTCCAATGAAGTCAGGTGCAGGAAATATTAGATTAAGAAATGAAGTCTTAAAGGAAGTAGACGAATATTGTTACTTGGGTAGTGGAATAACTAATGATGGCAGACGTCAGGAGGACATACTGTAAAATGTAGACTACCACAAGCAAAGAAGGCCTTTCTTTCTTTCTTAATCCGTTCACCGTCCAGGGTTGATTTTGCCCTCAGACTCAGTGATGGACTGCCTCAAGGGCAGTGTTCTGGAACGTGAAACTTTGGGTCAGGGGATAAAACTAGGGAGGGGGACCAGTACCTCATCCAGGCGGCCTCGCCTGCTATGCTGAACAGACGCATTGTGGGGGGGATGGGAAGATTGGAAGTTTGGAAGGGATAGTTAAGGAAGAGGGAAGGAAGCATCCGTGGCCTTAAATTAGGTACCATCCTGGCATTTGCTTTGAGGGGACGTGGGGAAACCATGGAAAACCACTTCAAGGATGACTGAGGTTGGAATTGAACCCGCTCTACTCCATTGACCTCCCAAGGCTCAGTGGACCTGTTCCAGCCCTCATACCACTTTTCAAATTTCGTGGTAGAGCCATGAATCGAACCCGGCTATCAATTAAGTAATACCTGGTTGCCAGCCATTGAGAATTTACGTACCGGTAGGTAGTTCCCTTCCCTGTCACTTCACTATTGTTATTTCGTCTCAATGTTTTCCAAATTTGTACATTCCTCATCGCCAGAGTTTCATTCCAGCCTTGTGTCAATGTCATACACCTGTCAATGTCATATGTTACGTACACATGTTATGTGAACCTCTTAGACTGATTCTGATGGTTCGGTCAGCTTCCACTTCGAACGCTAGCGCTGTGCCACATCCTGGGAGCCATCTGGTGGTGAATGAACGTACCATTTCCATTTCTATTATAATGTCTAAATTTAAAGAGTCATTGTTTATGAAGCCTCCTTTCTTGTGGACAGTTGAGATTTCTTCTGATGACGCAGAGCACAGTTCTCTGCGAAACATTAAGAATTTCTCCTTATTTTCTTGACACAGCATAAGCCCAAAAGCCTGTACAGTATCATGTCTATAAGTATGGGCTGTGAAAGTATCAATGGCAACATAGTTTCTCAATATTTTCCTGCCCGGTTGACTATTTAAAAATAAGGCAAACACAGCTGATCCAACATTAGACATGATCAGTGAGAACAGGACTGCGAAATTTGAGGTCAGGCCTTTCAAGAGGGCAACTATTTATTAAATAACTTCATTAGCGGTTTCCACTATGTGTTACATACATTTTACCTGCCACTTGTTTTCTTCTCAAACATAGTTTCTCAAGTTTTCGCTGCCTTCTTAACTAATTGTGATGGTGACTCGATGAAGTCAGACTGTCATTTAAAATTTTAGCACAGTGAATTTGTCCTCGTTTTTTTAATTGTAACACACTGCACGTTTAAGACCAAGAGGTCAACAACCTCGGCATAATCACTTATTGTTTTAATTCCGTCATGTCTCATTTGTTTTCTTTTCTTCATTATGTTTTAACACATTTTTTAGCATCAATTATGTAAAAAACTTTAACCTTTTTTTCACTGAAAATGGCTCATACGAGTTGAAACATGTATGACCATTATTACTCCATCTAATGATGGAGATGTGTATGTACTGAATAGGAGGACATATTAAATTTCCTTTGTAAAGTGAAAACCGTCAATACGGAATGATTCTAATATCTTGTAATAATACCAGATTGTAATCCCTCATCTGTAAAAGTAAGCTTGTATGTAAGTGATTTTCCATATGGAGGAGTATCAACAGATGGTAAAGTAACTTTCTGTAATGGCTGCCAGAAAATAGTGTCTAGTTATCATCGATTTTTAGTGCAGCAACACATTTCAACAGCAAAACAATAGGGATGTAGGCAGAGAAAGTTCACGCCAGATAGCGCTCGTGTACTACTGGGTAAGCGCAAGGCGATCATCTTATGTTTCTCCTAGTCAGCTGCGAGTAATGTATAGAATGTGACCGAGTTTTCTGAGCTAAAGCTGATTGTATCTTCTCTAATTTTACTCCCAAGACTATATTAATTAATTGTATAGGTATATCCCCTAGTATATTACGGACGATTTTCAGCGTTTAAGCCTTAAACAGCTGCAATATGAGCTACGGACTAGAAACGCTAAAACTAGTGGGAGGAAGAAAGAATTAGTACAGCCGTAATTAGAAAATTCTAACACACTTTATTATCCAAATAATGAATAGGACTCAGCATGCCTTTTCCTAAAGATTACAATTACTTGAGTATTGTTCATTGATAAATATATAAATGTACCTCCACAAGACAAATCATAAATAGATATTTAAACACGCACTTGCTCCCCTTGCTTATAAACTTTGGTTCATGTATTTTTTTAAAGGTTGATGGCTTACATGAAACTGCAGATACAGCCTTTGTCCACCACCAAAAGCATGTGAATATTCTTGAGTTTCCCATTGCCGGTTCCTTTGAATATTTTACCATCAGCCATAAGGTGAAGGTCAGTATCACAAATTTGCATCTGATGGATTATTTCGTATTTAGAAAATCGGAAATAGATGGAGCACCTGTTTCCAACTACAAATCATTGTGTTATGCTGGATACAGACTTTTCAGTGAAAAGTTTGTTTTGTTTATAAAAGGTTAATTTCAATCAGGTGAAATTCTAAAATGCAGTGCTGTGAAATCCGAGTACACAATTAAGTCCTATAATGTGAAGCTTATTTTAAGAGTACCTGGTGACATTATAGGAGGGGCATGTGAACATTTTGCTGGAGCAGGCCCCAAAGCATGTTGTAAGCATATTGCTGCTGTAAGGTATGCATTAGAGCACTTCCCCCAAGACTGGTATTATTCAGTGTTCAGAAACATGCAGCCAAAATTTATAAACTTTTCAGCATCCCCTTACCAAATGGTTAAGGCCAGATAGCCCTATGAAAGAGGAATACTTGCCTTTGGAACAAGTTTCGCTATTACAATCTCAGTTGCACCATTTATAACTCTAGTCGAGGGGTATTTCTGTCTAAAAGCAAGGGGGCTGTTTCAAGAACATTTTCTCTATCAGGCCAAATGTTCAACTCTTTAAATTGGCAGTGCATGAAATTAATCCAAACATTAAATACTCTCCCAACGGTAGTTTTATGGATTCCGAAGTTAAGGCCTAGTTCTTTGTCAGATTCCTTGGTCCTTAACTTCATAACTGTCAAGAAGAAACACAGTCTGGGTTCAAGAGGGAATATCTGTAAATTGCATCTGTTTTCTCCCAGAACAGCAAACACCATATTACAATGTTCGATGTCTACAAACCCTGTATAAAGCAATATGGCATCAGGATTACGCATTGTTTGCTCAACAACCAAATTACTTGTTGTATTTTTTGAGTGCTGATGTCTTTGAAAATGGGAGTCACAAATGTAACATTTACTTCTTCGGGTATATTCACGATTTCTTCCCGTACTTCAAAGAAGGTGATTTCTGCATATTCCAATATTGTAGGCTTATCGTGGTAATCTGGCAATTTTCTGGTGTATGACCTCTTCCTTGTTTTTGTTGTGTTCGTGGTCCATGGAAAAAGCGATGGAACAGTGCTAGGTTTTACTCTTGCTCTCTCACCTTTAAATACAAACACATAAATTCGGTGGTTGTTATCAAAATGCCCAATCAGTTTATAGTTAGAAAATATGAATTATTTGCCTTCGTAAATCGCACCTACCCAACAAAGTTTTCGTGGAGTC
The DNA here is from genome assembly GCF_040414725.1 of Anabrus simplex. Classification (NCBI taxonomy): domain Eukaryota; kingdom Metazoa; phylum Arthropoda; class Insecta; order Orthoptera; family Tettigoniidae; genus Anabrus; species Anabrus simplex. Next base: position 332,196,959 of record NC_090267.1, on the reverse strand, counting down.
ACCGGGTTGAAAATCATGGGAACACACTTTAATATTTTCGGTCAGATTCTTCTCACCAAAATTTTTCCTTCTAATAGCATGTAACCATCTCTTCTTCATTTCTTTATTTTGTGGAAACTGGTGAAATGAAAATGGGCTTCCTTGATTTTTTCAAAGAGGAACACTGCAATAGCTCGGCATAGTCACGAAAATAACAATTTAAGCAACTTAAATTCGTGGATATTTAGCGGCATGAGAACACAGGAGACAAATGAAAGGCGCATTGCGCTTACCAGTACACCGCAGTGCGCTCTATCGGTGCTAGTTCTATACATCCCTATTGGCCAACAGTGAATTAAAGAACAAGGAAAAACAAATATTTCTCTCAGATATGCAACTGAAATAGAAGAGTGAATTTAGTAAGGACTTTTGTAGAGCCCTTACCGGAGCAGATACAACTTGGTACAAGTTACACAACCTGGAGTAAACCAGGAGTTTCTGGAAAAATACACAGTGCATAGTATACCAGACCAATCAACTTGAACCTTTTTGATGCCAGGCTGTACTATAGTGGTTGTGCTAAGAATGTCAAGACAATTTTAATGAAAATGTACACACTAAGGAAAAATGTTCTACTTATATTTTTGGAGGTAAATCCCTGTTCTTCCATAGCACACAGGTGAATAGAGAACATGTGAGCGGGACTGTAATTGCATTCGAGTTTCATTTTCTTCACTTAAAAGCATGCAGATATTTAATTATTTATTGAAAAACTTAAAATTTCAAAATTTGACATAATTTTTATATTTATAATGTATTTTTTCATGTGTATGATACTTTTGTAAGAATATTCAGCTAATTTTGAATGAAAATCTAATGTATTATGCAATTCTTGATAATAGTTTTGAGAATTACGAATTTTTACAAAATTATGCATGCACAGGTTAAATGCACAATAACCTCTTCTTTATTCGAACACTTGTCAGTTGATAAATTATTCTTTAATGAATCACTTAATGTTAAAACATTGCATATTCTAATCATCGTTCATATTTTGAGAATTTTTATCCCATATGTGCCTACATATTTAGCCACTTTTAATTCCATATAGATCCTATCCCTGGATATTACTGTGTGCAATGCATTGTAGAAGAGATCCTTTTCCTTCTTCGCTGGATCACAGAGTAGAAGCATACATACTGAAAATGTTAACTGGTCCTGCCCTCATGTATAAGTGCAGAGCAAGTACCATTCTGTCCCCACAGTTGAAGAATCAACAGCAGCCAGATGATTGTTTTTCATGGCAAAATTTACCGTCAGAAGTGACTCCTGGCGCTTGAGTCTGACGCCGTCAGAGAGAGCTTATAACTTGTATCGATGTTTTGTGGTATCGGTGGAATTTCCTCTTCAGGGCGCAAAGCCCGGAGTATACAGAGATCTTGGGCTGCCCACACAACAGAATCCCCCTCTTGGTAATGCTGGTAGTGTCCAGGAAAGGCAGAGCCAATATGTTTCGTATCAGTACTGCTACAGGGGTTGCTTGAAAGAGATGAGTATATCATCCAACTGCCTTAGGGGCATCACTCTTGAATTTTTTGTAGGGGGGTTTACTCCCTTAGCCTTTACTCCTCCCAGAGTCAAAATAAAAGGGGTGAGGAAAAGGTTGAATAGAGTTCTTCTTCTTCTTCTTCTTCTTCGTTTGCCGTTGGCATGATCTTGATCGTCTGTCTTCACAACCGTTGACCATCTTCTCCTGTAACCCATGGAAATGCACTCTACAAGGTGCTACCAGCTAGGCCAGCCAGACCAAGGATTTCTAAAGAGGTATTACGCCTCGATTTCTCACCCTTTGTCCTGTCTTGTGACGGGCAGAGACCAGCCTCCGAAATGATCCGCCTGGGTTAATGTTGCATCAATAATACACAATATTAAGAAGTGAATGTTGAAAGAAAAGATGCATTAAAATTGAACTTCATTCTGATTTGCACTCTTTGGTTGCCATGGTCAGGAATCACTGGCAGAGTTGGATTTTTCTGTAGATATTTCTCACACTTCCCCTCAAGACAATCTGCAGGTCGTCAACTCTCGGTCTTAGTAATCCCAAAAGTTGTACGCATGATGCATGTTTCGTCTTGGATGAGGCCTTTGTCAAGACATCAGTTGGTATGTCTCCAGGTGCTATATGCTCCAAATTCATGACTCCAGACTGTACAGTTTCTCAAACAGTGATGGCAAACATCTATGTGCTTTGTTCACACATGAAAATCAGGGTATGTGGCTAGGTTCTGAGCACTGAAATGATTGTTGTACAATGTTTTCTTCTTACCATTAATTGCTCCAAACTCAGTCAAAAGTTTTTGAAGGTGGACAAGTGCTTTGGTGCCACCACTGAGCACCATACGCTCTGCCTCAGTTGTTGATACAGTTACCATCCATTCTTTCATGGTCTCCTGTGTGAGAGGACCTTCATTCATAATAAAGATGTATCTAGTGAATAAGCATCTATCATCGATGAACCTTCCGAAATCTGCTTCCACATTATTGATCCATTTCCAAAGCTGTAATTGATATTCAGATCCAAGGTGCCCTTTAAACAGCACAAAACTGTTTTTGCTACCATCGATTGATAATTTAGAAAGCAACTGTTGCACTGGCTGAAGGAACTAATGATATGGGCTATGTTAGGATGTATAGCTGTTGAAAAATACAATAGACTAAGTTCACAGTAGTACATTTTGCCACCATTTGACTTGATCCATTTATCGGCCTTACTGAGCTTTACTCCAGCGGTGGCAGGCATGAATTCAAGATTGCATTCTCACATGTTGAAATGACATACAACGTTCTCTACGTACCTCCTTGGATTCAGTATAATATTACCATCAACTGTCTTGAAGTCTGTCCTCAGTCAATGCTTCACTTCGCCAAGAACCTTTAATTCAAAAGCCTCATTTAGATGATCTCTGAATTGAATAATTCTCTCAGAGTCCCAACATATCGTCAAAGTAACACCAATATGTACTACAATGATAGTAAGCTTCTCACCTTCGTCCTTCATATATATGCATGGATTTCCTTTCTTTCGTACTGCTCCTTGACTGTAATTGCTGATCAAGGCGTTGGTCCCAAGTTCAACCAACCTGCTTCAAGATATATAACTTACAGCACCTTCTTCATGTGGTAGACAGTATTCTGAATTTTACTTGCAGATGCACAAAATTTGTGTGCATAATAAAATAACGACTTCTATTTACTTATCTTTTAATTGCCTCTCCCTTTTACCAGGACCCCATTTCATGCTAGCATTAAGAAGCATATTCCATTGGCCTATATACTTCCTCGTGCCTCTCTTCTCTACTGTTCGGTACTGCTTAGTAGTCTGGTCGGGAAAACACTTATAGTGGATTTACATTACTGCTACTTAATGAGAAGGTATCATTGCAACTTAATATGTAACATTTTATTCTTTCAGAGGACAGAACCACTTCCAACGAAGAGAGAGAGTTCCTGATGACTCTTTTGTGTTTGTAAATCGAGGTGATATTAACTTCAATCCTCGTGGTAGAAGTCTTCATCGCGGTGGTTTCCAGCGTAATCGTGGACAGTTCCATCATTCAGCCAATCATGTTCAATCTCAGCAAGGAGAGAATATTCCCCAGCAGAACAATTCATGGCGTGGTCATAACAGCAACCAGCAGAGAGGAAACTACCGAGGACAAAATCAAGGAGCCATACCTAAGTAAGTGATGTTTTTTTTCTTTTAATCTGCAGAATGGCTTCAAAGTTGAGTGCTCTGTTTTAATAGTCAGACTAATTTAACAATTGGGCTCTCAGTCTCATGTTCAGTTAACTCCCATTATCGCATTCTTCGAGGATACATTCATTTTGTTTTCTGTCCATGATTTATCAAATTTTGGAAATAAGTTTGACACTGTGGTATCAAACGGAATTTTACAGTTATCAATGAACAAATTGGCTGCACAGTTCATGTTGCATAGCTGTGAGCTTGTATTTGGGACTTGTTGGGTTCAAAGAAGTGAAGAAGTTATGTCAGTATCTACCCCAAGTGGGATAGGCGGGCTGTCAGCCAAACTAATTCTCTTGGGCTAGAGAAGAGGAAAATATTATAGTAATATATTTGAAATACTGGATGGTTTGTTTGTACACATGTAAATAGTGTGGAATGTTGGTTTACTGGTGCAGAGTTAACTACAACCCCCAGGGGAGCCCCTAGAAGAGACTTGAATACAAAGTACATCAATACTGGGTTAACACCTTAAAATCTTCTTGTGTCCCTTTTTGGCACTTGTGTTAAACATTTACAGAAAACATGAAATAAATAACAACAACAACATTCAGGATATTATCATAATACATAGTAGCAATTTATAACACCAATGATAATAGTGATAATAAGAAACATAATTATCTTTTATATGCAATGTCAGTGTTATCAGTTTGGATTTAAGAAACTTAAAGTTTACTCGTGTCTCTTTGTGGCACCCATTAAAATATTTACAATGCAATTAATTATCTAAATAATAATTTTGTGTGGCTATTTCTAGCCTGCTTCAGCCCTTGTAAGACAGACCCTCCTAAGAGGGTGGATAGCATCTGCCGTGTATAGCATACTGTGTGTTACTGTAGTGGAGGATAGTGTTGTGTATGGTGTGTGAGTTAAGGTTAAAATATCTGACCTGGCCGGGAATCAGACCTGGGACCCTCTGAACCAAAGAGCACTATGCTAACTATTCAACCATGGAACATCGACTCTGACTATTTCTTCACCTAAATAAAGACCAGATTACTACCTAAGTACCCTCTAACGCAGCCCCACTGGAGACTGATTCCCAGTTCCTCCATGATGATAAAGAATGCTTTGCAACTGGCATCTTGCCAAAAGAGATGAATGACTGGAACCAACTGAAGGCCGCAGTATATGAGACCTTGAGTAATAATATCAGTATGATAGGTTCGTTATTGGACATTATAAATTTGCCAGCTAACTCATTCCTGGTTGCCAGCGTTTTGCCCCAGTGTGCTAAGTTGAGCTCATCAGTTGGTAAATAGCGCACCTACCAAGATGCATGGCAAGTGCATACCATGGAGGCCACTGAGTAGGCTGCTTGGAGCTAGCAGCAGTGCCAATGCACTATAAGAGACTTTGTCTCATTTTCAAAAATTGATGCCTGCCTGGTCATCAGATGATATAAATGTTGATTCCCATAGGGAACCTGAAATATTTGTCCCAAATGAGTCCTTTATTGGACATTATAAATTTTCCATCTAACTCATTCCTGGAATGCCTCCACAACCTGACTTTTAACCCCATTTATTGTCATACTATTGCCTTCTGTCCATCTCACAACATTGGACCTTTATGTTTTCTTATATTGGTCCAATAATACTGCCTTGAATTTCACAAATAGGAAAAGTCCTCTCAGTTTTAATTACTGCATTGAGGGGTTGAAAGTTCCTGTTGGGGATCATTGTAAGTACCTAAGTGTTAATATAAGGAAAGATATTCATTGGGGTAACCACATAAATATGATGTAAATAAAGGATACAGACCTCTACACAAGGTTATGAGGGTATTTAGGGGTTGTAGTAAGGATGTAAAGGAGAGGGAATATATGTCTCTGGTAAGACCCCAACTAGAGTATGGTTCCAGCATATGAGCCCCTCACCAGGATTACTTGATTCAAGAACTGGAAAAAATCCAAAGAACAGCTTGATTTGTTCTAGGTGATTTCTGACAAAAGAGTAGCGTTACAAAAATGTTGCAAAGTTTAGGCTGGGAAGACTTGGGAGAAAGGAGATGAGCTGCTTGACCAAATGGTATGTGATATAGATATTGATTCCCATAGGAAACCTGAAATATTTGTCCCGAATGAGTAAATTTATAATGTCAATAATTGACCATTTATATTGGTATTAAAATTGGTATATTAAGTGGTATGTTCTGAGCTGTCAGTAGAGAGATGGTGTGGAATGACATCAGTAGACGAATAAGTTTGAGTGGTGTCTTTAAAAGTAGGAAAGATAACAATATGAAGATAAAGCTGGAATTCAAGAGGACAAATTGGGGAAAATATTTGTTTATAGGAAGGTGAGTAAGGGATTGGAATAACTTACCAAGAGAGATGTTCAATACATTTCCAATTTATTTGCAGTCATTTAAGAAAAGGCTAGGAAAACAACAGGTAGGGAATCTGCCACCTGGGCGACTGTCCTAAATGCAGATCAGTAGTGCTTGATTGATTATCAAGGTCATTTTGCAGTTGCTCACAATCTTGTAACTTATTTATTACTCTGTACAGAATAACATCATCTGCAAAAAGCCTTATCTCTGATTCCATTTCTTTACCCATATCATTGATGTATATAAGAAAACATAAAGGTCCAATAATACTGCCTTGAGGAATTCCCCTCTTAATTATTACAGAGTGAGATAAAGACTCGCCTACTCTAATTCTCTGAGTTTTGTTTTCTAGAAATATAGCCACCCATTCAGTCACTCTTTTGTCAAGTCCAATTGCACTCATTTTTGCCAGTAGTCTCTCATGATTTACCCTATCAAATGCCTTAGATATGTCAATCACGATACAGTCCATTTGACCTCCTGAATTCAGGATGTCTGCTATATCTTTCTGGAATCCTGTAAGTTGAGCTTCAGTGGAATAACATTTCCTAAACCTGAACTGCCTTCTATTGAACCAGTTATTAATTTTGCAAACATGTCTAATATAATCAGAAAGAACGCTTTCCCAAAGCTTACATGCAATGCATGTCAAACTGACCGGCCTGTGATTTTCAGCTTGATATCTATCACCCTTTCCTTTACACACAGGGGCTACTATAGCAAATTTCCATTCATTTGATATAGCTCCTTCATGCAAACAATAATCAGATAAGTTCTTCAGATATGGTACTATATCCCAACCTGTTATCTTTAGTATATCCCCAGAAATCTTATCAATTTCAGCTGCTTTACTAGTTTTCAACTTTGTCTTACTGTAAATGTCATTGTTATCATAGGTGAATTTTAATACTTCTTTAGTATTAGTCGCCTCTTCTATCTGGACGTTATCCTTGTAATCAACATTCTTTACATACTGCTGACTTAATACTTCTGCCTTTTGAAGATCCTTGCATACACACTCCTCTTGTTCATTAATGATTCCTGGAATGTCCTTCTTTAAAATCAATCAATCAATCAATCAATCAATACTGATCTGCATTTAGGGCAGTCGCCCAGGTGGCAGATTCCCTATCTCTTGCTTTCCTAGTCTTTTCCTAAATGATTTCAAAGAAATTGGAAATTTATTGAACACCTCCCTTGGTAAGTTATTCCAATCCCTAACTCCCCTTCCTATAAATGAATATTTGCCCCAGTTTGTCCTCTTGAATTCCAACTTTATCTTCATATTGTGATCTTTCCTACTTTTATAAACGCCATTCAAACTTATTCGTCTACTAATGTCATTCCACACTATCTCTCCGCTGACAGCTCGGTACATACCACTTAATGTAGGATGTTAAAAGGTTTGTAGAGTTCTGCAGTGGTGCTCTGGAGAAACAGTTGACGCAATTATATGATAATAAAAAGTTAAAAATATTTACATTATAACAATTAAGGGAGAAAAGGTGTAGTGTTTGGCGTCAATGTTTTTAACCTACAATTGATGTCAAAGGTTGGTAACTATACAGTATTTACATTGTTCTATTGAACAGTTGAGAAAAAGTTTTAAAAAATATTTACATTTAACATTCAGCGTAAATGTTTGTAAATAAAAACTAATGTCAATGGTTGGTAACTATTAGTAATTACATTATCTAATTGAACAGTTGAGAATTTACAATTAAATACATATTTACACAAGAGCAGTAGGTGCGCAAGGATAAAAAAAAATTTTAGTACCAAGTGCGTCCTGATGTTTTAGAGGTTGGAAGAAGGAAATAGCATTGACATTTCAGAAATATGTAGAGTAGTTTATTTTAGTTAAAAATCACTGGGGGTAGGGAAAATTTCATAGCCGTATGAGGTTTTTAGGCATCAAACTGAAAGTTTTCCAGGTGCAGCGCCGAGATCGGGATGGAGACTGGTCAGTGTGGCTGGAGATTCATGGGTAATCCGTGCGTTTGAACGGCAACAATGGTGACAGTTAATAGTGGGTAATTGCTAATTAGGAAAAATGTTGCGGGTTGAACTTCCGCCTATTCTTTTAGTTGACTTCTGTAGCATCGATTGTGATGTGAAGACATCGGTGTGAAATGCCGGTGAGACAAAATGATGTTGTTCCGTGGAATAAAGTAAGGCGGACTACGGGATGAAGTTGTTGTTCTTTACTGGTCTGGTGAGATAGAATAGAGTTGCCTGTGTTGTGGACTGCTGCGGAGAATTAGAATGTATACAGCAACTGCAGAGTCAGAGCGTTAAAGCTGGGGTGAGGCATCTTCTTATTCTGACTACGAAGAGGAGCCGTAGTGGCACGCCATATTTGTGCCGATGTGCGTTGGGTTCCGGCGAGTTGTTGAAAGTTGTATTGTATGAAGTGGAAGCTATCTGTAATTGAGATGTTAATAGTATTAGTTGGTGTGTAAGAAAGGTTTATGGTAAGTAATGAAGAGTGAATGTTATGATACGTACCTGTTGTGTCGCTGAGAGGTAATTGTTGATGAGAATTGGTGGACTATGAATGAGGCTCAGTCGGTAATACGCACATACGGTTAGCAATGGCGGCGGGAGGAGTGGAGAGCTTTGGGGGGGGAGGGGCATGGGCGGAGTCATGCGCAAAGGTGAGCTGTGAGAATGGAGGAAGGTAGAGTGGAGGGGCGAGCTTGTTGTGTATAGGGAGTGCAGGTTGATGTAGTGTTGGTTATAAAAAGAGGGGGGAGGGGGGATAAGGAACCGAAAGTTACGCGGATAATATTGATGCCATTTGTTAATGTGGTGAATGTTATTTGCTTGTGCTGGGTGTTGTACTGTTTTTGAAGGTCGAGTGGTTCTTATTTCTCGTGTTGTATCGGTGGGGTCGTGGTGGAGGGGGAGGTGCTTGGGTGGGAGGACGTGTGGGCTTGCTGTCGTTGTGTGTGGGGGAATTGGTCGGAAAGGGGGAGGTGGGGGGTAGGGGGGTAATTTTCGACGTGCTGGGTGAGTTAGTTAATGTGGTATTGAGGATTTTAGACGCGTTGTTGCCTTGAAAATTTATTTTTTGTAGTAAGGTGGGAATTTGTTCATAAAGGGGTTTTTTTAAATCTATTATCTCGAGGTTTTTATCCTTGTTGAAGTGTTGGTCTAGATAGATGTATAGGTTCTCAAACTCAGTCATTAGTTTGCCTTTCTCGACTTTTTTTAGGATTGTTAAGTCTTGTTCTATTGTGGTGAAGTGGTGGCCAGTGTCCCTCATGTGGGTGCTCATTGCGGAAAATTTATTATGTTTTTGGGCATTGTAGTGTTCTAAATAACGGGTTTGGAAGCTTCGGCCAGTTTGTCCGATGTACGAGGAGTTGCATTGTGAACAGGTGAGTCTGTAAATACCTGAGCCCGCGTAGAGGTTTCTTCTTGGGTTGACAGAGTTCTGGTTGAAAAATATGTTCTGGTTCGTGTTCTGCGTTTTGAAAGCAATGTTGACTTCGTGCTTTTTTAGGGGGTTGGCTATCTGGTGGATGACTGGATTAGTGTATGTGAAAGTTGCGTTTTGAAAGCAATGTTGACTTCGTGCTTTTTTAGGGGGTTGGCTATCTGGTGGATGACTGGATTAGTGTATGTGAAAGTTGCGTTTTGAAAGCAATGTTGACTTCGTGCTTTTTTAGGGGGTTGGCTATCTGGTGGATGACTGGATTAGTGTATGTGAAAGTTGCGTTTTGAAAGCAATGTTGACTTCGTGCTTTTTTAGGGGGTTGGCTATCTGGTGGATGACTGGATTAGTGTATGTGAAAGTTGCGTTTTGAAAGCAATTTTGACTTTGTGCTTTTTTAGGGGGTTGGCTATCTGGTGGATGACTGGATTAGTGTATGTGAAAGTTGCGTGGTGGATGACTGGATTAGTGTATGTGGATGCCCTCAATGAAGGGCGGAACATGTCTCAAGTGGAATCTACAATAAATTCCTAAATTATAAAATTTATATGTATTGAATAGGTGAAAAAAACAAACCTTTTAACATCCTACATTCAGTATCTTCAATACGGATAACAATGATTTTTATCACTTGCAACATACCACTTAGTCGAGCAGCTCTTCTTCTTTCTCTCAATTCTTCCCAACCCAAACATTGCAACATTTTTGTAACGCTACTCTTTTATCGGAAATCACCCAGAACAAATCTAGCTGCTTTTCTTTGGATTTTTTCCAGTTCTTGAATCAGGTAATCCTGGTGAGGGTCCCATACACTGGAACCATACTCTAGTTGGGGTCTTACCAGAGACTTATATGCACTCTCCTTTACATCCTTACTACAACCCCTAAACACCCTCATAACCATGTGCAGAGATCGGTACCCTTTATTTACAATCCCATTTATGTGATTACCCCAATGAAGATCTTTCCTTATATTAACACCTAGATACTTACAATGATCCCCAAAAGGAACTTTCACCCCATCAACGCAGTAATTAAAACTGAGAGGACTTTTCCTATTTGTGAAACTCACATCCTGACTTTTAACCGTGTTTATCAACATACCATTGCCTGCTGCCCATCTCACCACATTTTCGAGGTCACGTTGCATTTGCTCACAATCTTGTAACTTATTTATCACTCTATAGAGAATAACATCATCCGTGAAAAGCCTTACCTCCGATTCCACTCCTTTACTCATATCATTTACATATATAAGAAAACATAAAAGTCCGATAATACTGCCTTGAGGAATTCCCCTCTTAATTATTACAGGGTCAGATAAAGCTTCACCTACTCTAATTCTCTGAGATCTATTTTCTAGAAATATAGCAACCCATTCAGTCACTCTTTTGTCTAGTCCAATTGCACTCATTTTTGCCAGTAGTCTCCCATGATCCACCCTATCAAATGCTTTAGACAGGTCAATCGCGATACAGTCCATTTGACCTCCAGAATCCAAGATATCTGCTATATTTTGCTGGAATCCTACAAGTTGAGCTTCAGTGGAATAACCTTTCCTAAAACCGAATTGCCTTCTATCGAACCAGGTATTAATTTCACAAACATGTCTAATATAATCAGAAAGAATGCCTTCCCAAAGCTTACATACAATGCATGTCAAACTTACTGGCCTATAATTTTCAGCTTTATGTCTATCACCCTTTCCTTTTTACACAGGGGCTACTATAGCAACTCTCCATTTATCTGGTATAGCTCCTCCGACCAAACAATAATCAAATAAGTACTTCAGATATGGTACTACATCCCAACCCATTGTCTTTAGTATATCCCCAGAAATCTGATAATTCCAGCCGCTTTTCTAGTTTTCAACTTTTGTATCTTATTGTAAATGTCATTGTTATCATATGTAAATTTTATTACTTCTTTGGCCTTAGTCTCCTCGTCAATCTGGACATTATCCTTGTAACCAACAATCTTTACATACTGCTTACTGAATACTTCTGCCTTTTGAAGATCCTCACCTTCACACTCCCCTTGTTCATTAAATATTCCTGGAATGTCCTTCTTGGAACCTGTTTCTGCCTTAAAATACCTATACATACCCTTCCATTTTTCACTAAAATTTGTATGACTGCCAATTATGCTTGCCATCATGTTATCCTTAGCTGCCTTCTTAGCTAGATTCAATTTTCTAGTAAGTTCCTTCAATTTCTCCTTACTTCCACAGCCATTTCTAACTCTATTTCTTTCCAGTCTGCACCTCGTTCTTAGTCTCTTTATTTCTCTATTATAATAAGGTGGGTCTTTACCATTCCTTACCACCCTTAAAGGTACCAACCTGTTTTCACATTCCTCAACAATTTCTTTAAACCCATCCCAGAGTCTGTTTACATTTTTTTTTCTGCCTTAAAGTACCAATACATACTCTTCCATTTTTCACTGAAATTTGTATGACTGCCAATTATGCTTGCTATCATGTTATCCTTAGCTGACTTCTTTGCTAGATTCAATTTCCTAGTAAGTTCCTTCAATTTCTCCTTACTTCCACAGCCATTTCTAAGTCTATTTCTTTCCAGTCTCCACCTCGTTCTTAGTCTCTTTACTTCTTTGTTATAATACAGTGGGTCTTTACCATTCCTTACCACCTTTAAAATACAAACCTGTTTTCACATTCCTCAACAATTGTTTAAAACCCATCCCAGAGTCTGTTTACTTTTTTATTTACCATTTTCAACCGATCATAGTTACTTTTTAAAAACTCCCTTATGCCTGTTTTATTACCCATATGGTACTATCTAATGGTCTTAATTTTAATACTTTCCTTTCTATCACATTTATTTTTAACAATGACAAAAACAGCTTCATGATGACTAAAACCATCTATTACTTCGGTTTCTCTATAGAAATCATCTGGTTTTACTAGCACCACATCCAGAATATTCTTCCCTCTAGTTGGTTTCATCACCTTCTGAATCAGCTGTCCTTCCCATATTAACTTGTTTGCCATTTGTTGGTCATGCTTCCTGTCATTTGCATTACATTCCCAATTTACATTTGGTAAAGTGAGATCACCTGCTACAATCGCGTTCCTTTCCATATTGTTTCCCACATAGCTGATTATGTTATCAAATAATTCTGAATCAGCGTCAGTGGTGCCCTTTCCCGGTCCGTGCACTCCAAAGACATCAAGTTGCTTATTATCTTTAGAGATGAGCCTTACACCTAGAATTTCATGTTTGTCATCTTTAACTTTTTCATCGCTTACAAATTCTTATTTCACCAGATTGAATACTCTCTTTCCTACCATTCCTATCCTATCTCTATGATACATATTCCAGTTCCGTGAGAATATTTCTGCATCCATTATATCATTTCTCAGCCATGATTCAACTCCCATTACAATATCTGGTAAATATATATCTATTAAATTACTTACATCTATTCCTTTCTTTACAATACTTCTACAGTTCAGCACTATAACATTTTTATGTCATCCCTACTTGACTTCCAGATCCCTGTACTCTTATCACCCTTCCCTAGACCACCCCATTTTCCTGAATGTACCTCCCACTGCTACTTGATCCTGAGGCAGGTTAGTAAATATCTGTGAATGGGATGTTATACATTGATAGACTTCGTTACATGGGGTAGCATATAAGGGATTTTTTCCAGTAAACTATAAATTGTGTTTTATTGGGATTTACAGAAATGTGCCAGGAGTTAAGCCAAGGGGGTATAAGTGTGGCTGAAGGCTATGATGGTGGTGGTGGTGGAGGCAACCATCCTCTATTAACACTAATCAGAGGGAAAAAATTGAAGGGATCTGACACTTCGAAAAATGAAGATATCGGTCAAGGAAGACAAGGGCCACGAAGGACGTGAAAATGAAAAGAGTCCCTAGCCTTCGCAAACCTAATAGTGTCGGGGTCGGAAAAGAACAAGAGTTGACCATGAAAGGTCGGATAGTAGAGATGAAAGTAAGGAGCCTGGCACAAGTAAGTGGAAGCAATGCCAGGACTCAGCTGAGGGCCACGTGGTCGCCAACCCACGCTCCAAAGTTCAGAGCCCCTGGGGCCCCTATTAGTCGCCTCTTATGACAGGCAGGTGTTACCGTGGGTGTTATTCTACCGCCCCCACCCATCGCTGTATTGATAGATGTGCAGAGGTGGTTCAGGGCATGGAATATCTTATATACTGAATATGTATAGATATGGAGAGAGGAGAACCTTGGGCTAAACCAGAGGGTATAGGAAAGGTATACTAGTGGTTGCCATTAAAGTTAATTATAGATTTCCTAGATTTATGATAGTTTATATTAGTTGGAGGATATAAGTGGATAGGGGAAGTTGGTGGAGTTTGTATAATAGGTGATGCCACATACAATCAAAAGCTTTTGTCAACATCAAGGTGTATTAGACCCACAGGTTTGTGAGATTTTTAGGTAGAAGTTCATGGAGAGGGAAATACGTAAGTTTTCACACCAGGCAAATGATGAGGCTGTACCTTAATTAAAGCCACAGCCACTTCCTTCCCACTCCTAGGCCCTTTTCATCCCATCATTACCCCGTAAGACCTATCTGTGTCAGTGCGACATAAAACAAATAGTTTTAAAAAAATGTAAGAGGTAATCGTGAGTGGAAAAATGAGGTTGAAAACCAGCTTGAGAGGTTGGGAGACATTTTGTTTATATATTCCTAGCTGTTACCCATGGCTTCGCTCGCGAGGATTTCATAAGTTAATAAAAATTAATTGTTCCTCGGTACTGCACTAAGACATTATCTGAAAATCCCTAAAGTATAAAAACTCGCCGAAAAATTGCATTTCATTTACGCCAGAACCTCTTTGTAAACCACAATTGTGGCATTGCCTTTTGGGGCTAAGATGACCAAGTTACTGGCAGAGCTAAATCTGGAACATGCGAAATGGAACTCTACATGTGAGAAATAGTAAAAAAAAAAATAAAAAAAAAAAAAGGTTTCTTTATTTCTAAAGGAGATTACATATACCAATTTTCATGCCTGTAACTTGTTAAGTTTATGAGATATACTGTAGATATACTAATTTTAAAAACTGCCCCACTCCTTGGCTGAGAGTTCATCGTTGAGATCTTCGGTTCACAGAGTTCCGGTTTCGATTCCGGGCTGGGTCGGATATTTTAATCGCGTGTAATTAATTCTTCTGGCTCGAGGACAGGTTGTTTGTGTTTGTCCCAACACTCTCGTCTTCATATTCACTCAACATACTACATTACCAACCACAACAGGAATATGCAATAGTAATTACATCTCTACACATAGGGTTGGTGTCAGGAAGAGCATCCAGTCATAAAACAGTGTCAAATCCACATGTGTGACACAGTTCGCACTCCCGACTCCACAGGTGTGGAAAACCGGTATAAGAGAAGAAGTTACTCATTTTAAAATATCACCCGCTTTTAAAAAAATGTTCACCCCCTTAAGTGAATTTTCCAGAATAAAGTGCATTCATTTGTTTTTAAAAGGGATTCAAAGTATGGCCTACCAATTTTAACGCCTGTAACATTGTCCGTTTTTGAGATATATGTATCCTCATATTAAGAATTCAGCTCCTTCTTTCCAACCCTCACCCCTTAAGTGGATTTTCTGAAAACAAAAATTTGTGTTCTTTTATTTTAAAGGAGATTCCAAATACCAAATTTTATGTTAGGTTTTTGTGATATATTGTAAATAATCTCGCTGCTGTAAGCATACTGGAGCTGATGTTGCCAGGTTACGGCAGTTCATTTCTTTATCCGATTGCTAGAGCAGGGGTAGTTTGGTGCCAATATCTCAATAATGGTTGGTTTTAGGGCCTTAAAACATGGTTTTTGGACCCTTAGGGCTTACCGAGTTTTGTTCTTTGTGTCAAGGGGCTTAAAATGAGCTTTGACTCATCCTTGTATGACAAATTCTATATTTCGCTTATATTAGCCTAGTATTTTTATATCTCTCCTCATAGCACCCCCCTTCCCTCGAATTGTTTTGAAAATAAAATATAGCCTATAGCACTCAGGGATAATGTAGATTTCTATTAGTGAAAGAATTTTTAGAATCTGTCCAGTAGTTCTTGAGATCTGCCATTACATACCAACAAACTTTACCTCTTTATATGTTAGTTTAAAAATTTTGCTAAGGATGGTGAGGAGAGATTAAATTATGGGAAATAACTTATATATGTAAAATTGCCCTGGAAAGGGAGGTAAAATGTTTCACAAATGCATGTTATTAATTTATGGAGTATTTCAAGTGAAGAGTACTGGCAGGTAGTTAAAATGTTTAAATCTGGTTATCTTTGTGCAGCAGACTTTGGCAGCTGGCACAATACCTATCCTTGCTGCTAGGTGGGGGTTCTTTCATTCCATTCCTGACTCTGTCAAATGACTGAAAACAGCCTGTGGGTTTTCATTTCAATCCGGTCTTCTTTCTTAGAATAGCTATAGGTTTATCTAAGATGCAATACATTTTCTTTCTCTGGATAGAACATTTTAATTACTGCTACTGTACCTAGCTGTATTTACAACATTAACACACATTTAATCCATATGGAAAACTACATAATAACTGCTTCCTTCTGAAATAGTCCAGAATTGATCTCCATTTACAGTTCTTATCTCTAATGTCCTCTCTTTTGTTTTTTGAGTACATAAAGGCAATGAAAATTGTTTTCACCCCCCTCTGCAGATGACAGATATCTATGTGAAATGTCCACTCCTGCACTTGCCTCAGGACTGGTAGACATCACTTCACTATGCTCATCTACGTTTTCACTGGTGGAAAACTTGGCTACTACGATATTTGTTCCACAGCCAACACCTCCACATGTTTTTCCTCTCAAAGAAGGTCTTCAGTAGTGCAGTTTGACTGCAACATCCTCCATACATCAAGAATCAGGCCTTCTTCCACTGGTAGCTGAGAATTAGGATGATTCTTGAAGAATCCTGTATTCAAGAAACAATTTGAGATAGTAGTCTGCTTCAGAGCCTTCCAAGACTTTGCAATGAATTGAATTGCATCCAGGATTGAAACTTTAAATGATTATGGATCCTTTCCAGCATCCATAGGGAATAAAATTTGCTGCACTATGCTCTTCCTATGAAGTCACGTAGAAGTGTATACCGGTAACACCCAAATCTGTAGGCTGCAGCTTGCTTGTGCAGTTACCAGGCTGAAATTCTAACTGCATGTTCCTCAAATAAACATCCATGGGTTGTACAAGACTATGGTTGATGATGATCTTTATATTTTGCACACTTATTTTTGCATCCAGAGCAGCTAACTGCTGTCGAAAAAGATCTGGGGTCACTCATGTTTTATGGTTTGTAATGATTGCACATGTCTGAAGCAACAAGACATTTTAGATTTCCCTATCATAAAGAGGTGGAGCTTCTAAGAGCCATCACTATTGGCTCCCACCGTACATGTGAGTCACGTATGGCTTATATTTCTCATCATGGAACTCATCCTCTTTGAATGCCAAAGTCCTGCTGGACAACACACTGAAAAAGAGTCCAGTTTCATCTAGGTTAAAAATGTTCCTGGGTTTGTATTTGTTGGTCAGGTCTTTCAATCATCCATTGATCCTCTCTTCCACAGTTTTGTCACTAACTGCATTTGATTCCCTCGCAAATAATTTTATAAGTTAAGTGATGCCTTTTACCTTAAGAGCATACCACCAATTATAATACCTGCAGCTCTAGAAGTTTCAAACCAACTTTTTACTACCATGTTCCTATACATGTTAAAGTATAAGATTCAGTACCTATTCAGTACCACACATTATAATCTTGCAGATTTAATTGACATTATGTTTAAAAGTGTGCATGTTTCAGCTCAACTAAACCATTATCAGAACTGGGAAGATCCAAAATGTTTCTTACGTATTGAATAAAACATCTCATAACAATATGATGTTTATATACTTAAAAATACCTGTCTGTTAGGTCTCTGGTGAGAACATAATGTAAAACACATGTTCAGAACAGCACAGATAAAATTTGATGAAAATGACACAAATCAAAAAACATCACAATGAAACATTTCTACTTTTTCCTAATTATAAGGAGCACCTGTGTCAAATTTCAGCAATTTAACTCTGTGGAAAGTGTGCAAATTAGTCATAAGTGAGTCAGTCAGGGCTTTCGCTTTTATATATATACTGTGTATGTCATACTAAATATACAGAAAACCCACTCAAACATCACGCACAGTAGACAACGAATCCCCCCCCCCCACACACACACACACACATTAGCATGACTGTATACTGCGATACATAAGACAATTTCCATATCAATGAGTACAGCAGATTTCAGTAATGAAATGCAAACAATAAAACAAATTGCAAAAGAAAACAACCACCCTCCTGACACAGTTGCTCAACTATTAATTAATTAATTAAAGAAAAAGTGCCAGAAAATCGACGCATGAAAGAGAAAAATACATTGTCCTCAAGTATGAGAAATAGAATATGTACAAAATAGTTAATATTTTCAAAAAAACAAGGTCAAAAATTAGCCTTTAGAATGAACAACACAGTGCAAAGACACATCAGCAAATGCATCCTAAACAAAACAGACCATCTCCTAGTTAGGAGTTTATGAACTCAAATGTCTAGAACCAAACTGCATTGCCACATACTGTATATAGGCCAGATACAAAGACTGCCAAGTCCTACACTAGATACAAAGAACACAAAAATGTGGTTAGGACCAGTCAGAACTCAGCCTTTGGAGAGCATGTTTATGACAGTTCACACCATTTCACACCATTTCACAGACATCAATAACAATATAAAAATTTTACACATCAAAAATAAAAACAAACCTTGAAACAATAAAGAAGGTATAGAAAATCACATCGCAGAAAAATAGCCAACCAAACCAATTTCAATGATCAGCGACCTTTGCACTACTTAATTAATTTTCAGTACAACATTTTACACTTTGTTTTAGTGCTTTTGGCAGCTACTCTGATGCTAAACATCTGGAATGTGGGGTCGGGGCAGTTATCTCACAAATCAGTATGTTTTAATAGGTTATGATTTATCACTGAAAATAATGTTTTAAAATGAAGCCATACTTTTCCAGTGTCGACTCAGTTAATGAAACTTTAAGGTCTGTCTGTCAAATACTAAATATAACAACCCTATAACATACCTGTAAAAAAAACCCACACTTTGTCAGACCACATTATTAAACAGGTGATTCTACTGAAGTTCAACTAGTAGGATACCAGCAAGATATAGCAGATATCTTAGATTCAAGAGATCAAATGTGTTGATCTTACAAAATGTGAGGAACATGTCTAATCAACACTCAACGTCTTTGCTACGTGCTTTATTCAGTATGAAAAGACGAATACAAAACTAAATCACAAGATCAGAACAGCTGACTGAAACAGTAATGGTAATAACAACACACATCTAAGTACACAAGAACCTCGTTGAACTAGATTAAGTGGGATTGGAACTGATCTGGATAATCAGAAAAACTAAAAAACAAACACAGTACATGTTATATAATCTATTGTTTTAATAGGTTATGATTTATCACTGAAAATAATGTTTTAAAATGAAGCCATACTTTTCCAGTGTCGACTCAGTTAATAAAACTTTAAGGTCTGTCTGTCAAATACTAAATATAACAACCCTATAACATACCTGTAAAAAAAACCCACACTTTGTCAGACCACATTATTAAACAGGTGATTCTACTGAAGTTCAACTAGTAGGATACCAGCAAGATATAGCAGATATCTTAGATTCAAGAGATCAAATGTGTTGATCTTACAAAATGTGAGGAACATGTCTAATCAACACTCAACGTCTTTGCTACGTGCTTTATTCAGTATGAAAAGACGAATACAAAACTAAATCACAAGATCAGAACAGCTGACTGAAACAGTAATGGTAATAACAACACACATCTAAGTACACAAGAACCTTGTTGAACTAGATTAAGTGGGATTGGAACTGATCTGGATAATCAGAAAAACTAAAAAACAAACACAGTACATGTTATATAATCTATTGTCAAAAGTTAAACAGTAATACCTTTTTTCAATTGTACAAAAAAAATATAAGAACACTTTTCTTACATTTACAACTCTGTTTTATACACTAAAATAATATGTGATATTTTTCTGTTTTACATTTGTATAGCTTTGCACACAACACAATCACGAAGACGTTTTACTAACAACAGTTCTGCCGGTGTGGTTTCAGTCAAGGATTCTAAATAGGCCATCAGTTTGTCCAGCTGCATTGTTGCCTCCCCATGAGTCATTGTTTCTTCTGATGGAGTGCCAGTTTCATTTTCGAATTCATCAGTGAATTAGTAGTGCATTGCATTCAGAAGAGCATGGGTTCAAATCCCACCTCGGCTGTCCTGAGAATGGTTTTCCATGGTTTTCCATTCTCATCTCCAGGCGAATGCCGGGACAGTACCTTTGATAGACCGTGGTTGAATTACTTCCAATTCCTGTCTTTAACTATCCTTGGTGGAAAAGACATTCAAGAAGAGAAATACTGTACAAGTAAAAATAAATTTCTATTATTTTCGATCCAGATAAACCGGAGATCCGGATTAATGAGGGCCGGATAAACGAGGTTCTTGTGTTTAATGAACGTCAGTGTTTAATGAACGTCAGTCATGGAATCTTTAAGATATTTACCATTGAACCTCAACATCCCCTCTCAGTGGTATACTTTTACTGGCATGAAAACATTTAACATCTGAACAAAGATCTATCATAAAGCTCTCAAATATTTCAGGGATATTTTTGGTTTGGTTAAAACATCAGCCAATTGCTTTTGTGTTTGAACATACTCACAACACAGTCTTATTGGACCTTTGTGTTTTCTTATGTATATAAATGGTATGAGTAGAGAAGTGGAATCCAAGATAAGGCCTTTGCGAATGAGGATGATATACTGTATATAGTACAGTAGTAATAAATAAGGTACAGCGACTACAAAAAGAAGTACATAATGTTATTAGTTTCACCAAGAGGAAATGTTCACTAAATTTTTTATAATTTCTGTGTTGATGGGGTGTAAATGCCTCACAGGGATCATTGTAAATACCTAGTTGTTAATATGAGAAAAGATCTTAATTGGGGTAATCACATTAACAAGGTTGTAAATAAAAGTTACAGACCTCTTCATATGGTTATAAGGGTGTTTAGGGGTTGTAGTAAGGATATAATAGATAGGTCTTATAAATTACTTGTAAGGTCCCATTTAGAGTACAGGACCCTCACCATGGATTACTTGATTTGAGAACTGAAAATGATCCAAAGAAAGGAGCACTACTTATTGCAGGTGATTCCTCACATACCCCAGCAGCTTCCATGAGACTGGGACTTCAGTGGAATCTACACTTTGCTCTGACCTGTGACAAGAGATGGATGCAAAAGTACTGCATCCATCAAGAAATGACAGCAGGCAGCACAAAATGTTGCAAACATTGTGCTGGAAAGACTTGGTAGTAAGAAGACACATCACTCAACAAAGGGATATGTTCTCAGCTGTCAGTAGAGAGATGGCATGGGATGACATTAGTAGACAAATAAGTTTGAGTGGAGTTTTACAGGTAGAAAAGATCATAATATTATGATGAAGATAGTATTCAAAAGGAAAAATTGGGACAACCATTCATTTATAAGAAGAAAAATGAGGGATTAGAATAATTTATCAAGGGAAATCTTTGATAAATCTCCAATCTCTCTGAAATCATTTAAGAAAAAGGTAAATAGTAAATAGACTGACTGACTGACTGACACAGGCTTGTCTATATGCTAAATCATGTTTGATAGATGAAGTACCATTTTGTAGCTTCCATTGGAGTCTTCTTATTTTCTCTCAGTTTGGCTCAGGGCCCTGAAACTCCTATTGATCACTTGCTTCCCCCAGCTGACCTTGGACTGAACTGTTTTGGGCCTGCAGCTACTGAGCATGCTATTGTGCCACATGTGACAAATGCCAGAGGTGCTACTGATTGGAACTCTTGCCACCTTGGTGATAGTCCTAAATGCAGATCAATATTGATTGATTGATTGATTGATTGATTGATTGATTGATTGATTGATTGATTGATTGATTGATTGTCTTGTGTGACTATAAATCCTTGAGCAATTTTTTTTGGAAAAGGCAATCAAAGGAAAATAAAACTGTTGCTGTTCCACGAAAGCCATCTTGAGTGGGTAATGTACAAGAGATGGTCAAAAACTAAGGTTATAAGGCCAATATTTCTGGAGTTTCGTCTGTTATAGAGAAATTAGTAGTGTACTGTAATTCTAATACATGCCCTTGGCAACTTTGCAGAGTTTCAGCCACCTGCCACCTACAGCGTTAGTTGTAGGTAAATACACATGGCGACTCATTTGGAAAATTGGCGTCGCAAAAAAACCTGCTCAGTTATTCGTTTTCTGTGTGCAAAACATGTAACCCTGGCTGAAATTCACCAGCAGCTGGTAGAGGTTTATGGAGATACTGTAATGTCTCCTCAGCATGTTGCAGAATGGTGTTGAGAGTTTGCAGCCGGTAGAGAAATGGTCACCGACCCAGCACGGCATAAACAGATTTGAACACATCTTGCTTGGAGGAGCTCATCCAGGACATCAGTAGGATCACATTATGGCATATGATGAGAAGGTGAAACAATTCGCAACTGTGTGGCAAGGACAGGATTTTTATCAGGAGGGAATATTCAAACTTATTCCACGAAGTGACAAATGCCTAAACTGATGTGGAGACGATGTCGAAAAATAACCTAATATATGTACCATCAATTAGTTGTATTGGTTGTGTGAAATAAAATGTACATGTTTCACTGCAGGCTTCTTAACCTTACTTTATGATCAACCTTCATATTTGTCTTGGGTGCAATTTCTGGCTAGTCCAGGACTTCATTTCTTGACTGAAGGCTGGAAGAAAATTCAGTCATCCTCATTATTGAGTGGAGAGTTGTCTGATATGACAGAAGACTGACTGTATGACAAAGGTTTGTCTGTGTGCTAAAATATGTTTGATAGATTAAGTACCATTTTGTACCTTCCATGTTTGCTATAACTTCTGTGGTTGTTGAGGTCTTCTTTGTTTTCTCTCAGTTTGGCTTGGGGCCTTAAAACTCCTATAAATCAATGGCTTCCCCCAGGTAACCTTGGACTGAACTGTTTCGGGCCTACAACTACCGAGCATGCTATTGAGCCACATGTAACAAATGTCAGAGGTGCTACTGGTTGGAACTCTTGCTGAATGCTCGTGATCGAAACTCATACCCATGGATTATGTTTAATCAAGCCTAGTGCCTTGATTTTTGTGTTAAAATAGCTTTGTTCTAGATTCATGCATTAATATATTGAAAAATTTTTTTTTTTTTGGTTTTGTTTTTGTTTCTTTGTGTGCTGATGAAGATGAAAGTATTGTCTCTTGCATGCATTGTTTTAAATCTCATCTTCTATGTAATGTTCATGTATTCTCTCTCTTTTAATGTGTAATTTTTACTTCTTTATCTTCAGGAATTCAAGTACTAGAACACCAAACCGTGATGTACGTGGAAATCAGGGGACAGATGAGATACAACAATTGACTGCCAAGTACGTATTTGATAGAATATTAATGGTTTATTTTTCCAAATTACTAATGGTATTTGAGTTCAGTATCATTAATGAACAAGGCTTGTACAGTTTCCTGTAGTTATTTTGGACACAGTGCATAATTTTGAACAAAGAACTACATTCCTGTTTTTGTGTTGGTCATTCTGAATGACTTGTGATTGAAATCGCATGCCCATGATGTTATTACTTAAGATATATTCCTGCAGATAGATCTGTGTGCTAACCTTGTATTACTGAAGAAGATCATGTTTGAGAATTCACTTTTGTTGGTGATTTCTTTATAGGCTTTGCAATTGCTGTCGTAACTTCTTACTGTTTACTGTTACAGAGAGGCTCAGGCTTGCGGTAATTTGAAGTTACTGATTCTTACTTTGTGAAAGTAATTAAGACTGTTCGGTGACTTTGACATGAAGTGCTTTGTTTCTGTGCCTAGTTTTTGATAAATTTGTGGACGTCTGTGATTATTTCAGACAAAGGTCTGTGTGTACATGAGAAAGCTACGAGAGTTGGGGCAAAAGTCAGTGCAACCCTTTTCTTTCTTGTGGATACCAGCCCAGTTGGAAAATGTAACATATACAGATGAAAGGATGAGGTGTGAACTACATGTGTGGAATTGAAGAACGCTTGAACATGGTGCCTCACATATTTATTATGGTAGTGTACAGGATGATACTGGCTTCATTGTGAAAAATAATTACAGCCAAGCACATCTCCTATATTACAACATACATACAATTGACATGACAAAATTGTGTCTAAAGGCCCTCATTGTAGTCCCCTGCAACGTTCACCACATGCTACCAACGATTTCATCTGTTCAAGGATCTGAGAAATACAATTGGTGTAAAAAAAAAATAATCCTAAATTATGATACTGGATCTTCATACACATAATGCATATTCTCATTTTGGTAATAAATGCTTTCTTAATGGAAAAGACAATGAGGCAGTCCTTCCTCAATTCTGGATCATTAATAAAACACACGTTTCCTCTACATTAGGGCTCGGTTTTCTTCATATTTCCGCTTCCTTCGAGTGATTATAAGCAACTTAGTTTTGTGCTGGTTTTGGATTCTCAGATGTTGGAAACCCTACTCTTAATATACTACCATCCTGGGAGAATACACATCTTTACTATATGAAATTATCAACCTGTTCCAGTTTTGTATTCCTACTTGACGTTCATTCCTCTTATGTTTCTTCCCTACTGACGTCACTTTAGTCTTAGAAATGGTAATTTTCATATCATACTCAGTGTATCTCTTTTCAGGCTACAAGATATGAGATTGGAGGCTTTCAGAACAGGCTGGCCATTAAGACCAAGTCATTGGCATAGGCCAAACTGCTTGCTACATTTCCAATGAACTACCATTTTATACCTTTATACAAGAACTTGTTCTGCCATCAATTATCTCCGTGGTTCGATTGGCATCTAAAATGAATTTGATTGCCTGAAATAATCTAACTCTATTATTATTATTATTATTATTATTATTATTGTTGTTGTTGTTGTTGTTGTTGTTGTTGTTGTTGTTGTTGTTGTTGTTGTTGTTGTTGTTGTTGTTGTTGTTGTTGTTGTTGTTGTTGTTGTTGTTGTTGTTGTTGTTGTTGTTGTTGTTGTTGTTGTTGTTGTTGTTGTTGTTGTTGTTGTTGTTGTTGTTGTTGTTGTTGTTGTTGTTGTTGTTGTTGTTGTTATCAATCTATTGCTTTTGTTTTCAGGTTGATGAACTTTTCTACTAATGATGTACCACTTTCACTTACACGAGAAGAGGTCCTTGCACTTAAGAATGCTATCAAAGGAAAGAACATGTATGTATTACCTACAGCATTACACTTTTACTTTTACTTTCAATGTCTGATTCCTTGGCTAAATGGTCATTGTATGGGCGCAGAGAGCGTACGTAAAAATGGAGGCCCATCGGCAACCGCTGGTCGCTCTACTACGGAGATCTCCGGGGCTATTATTTTTATACTTTACTCCCTTTCCATCCCCGCCCAAGGAAATGCTATGAGTGTCTTACACAACAGTGTACAGTATTGGAGGGAATTATTCCCAAGGGCTTCCACCAATTCACAGCTGCATGGCAAGCGTCGTGCAAGATGGAAGTAACCCGTGTTGAGCAGCACTCATACATCAAAACAGCTGTTCTATGGGGGAGAAATGCGAGAGAATGTCAGAGTGGCTTAGGTTTCAGCATGTTGCAGAGTCTGTTGCCTATAGTTTAAACTATTTTCTATCAAATCATGGAGTAGTAGGATCACTGATGTTATTAGAGCCAATATTTTGGTCCACTTTTACGATCTCTGTAACCATGAAAACAACCTAAATACTGTACACAATTGTCAAGATGGTGCGCCCATGACTTGAAAAAATTGCTCAACATTTGTATTCATATTCATTATATGATATGCGACATGAGGGACAAGCCCTGAGAATTATAATTCTCGATAATTATCGTAGTTTCTTTTATGCATCACGTATTTCCTTGATCATTTGTAATAGTTACGAAAAGTTTGTGAAGGAAGCAGGTATATCTAAGTGGAAATGAAGGAAAAACATGGTAGCAAAAGATCTTAGAGGTCGACACTAATTAGGAACTAATATTTAGAGGCCCCATGAAGAAAAGAAGAAGAAGATGCACTATAATTCCAAACATGACAAATAATTTCTACGTACTTAAGTTAATACACCAGTGATATAAATATCTAATGAAGTCAGTTACACCGGTAGTAGGCCTATGAGTAACTAAAGCCAGTTTCTGATAACCCGTACGAAGAACGGGTACTTTTGCTAGTGGGATGTAAAGCCAATAACATTATTATTATTTACAATTACAAAAAGAGTAATATGGTATTCTTGTCAATGTTCTACAATAATATACGATCTGCTACCAATGTAGCACCTGTGAGTGTTTCATACTAATAATAAAAAATAAAAAAAAGTAATAAAACTCCATACAAAATACGGGGACATCACCCGAGTAGACAAATTCAAATACCTGGGTGAGATCATCATGAAAAATGGATTGGACAAAGAAGCACTTCAGGAGCGAGTACGCAAACTGGAAATAGCCTACCAAACATCCCGCACAATCTACAACAAAAAATGCCTTTCCCAAAACACCAAGATACGTCACTATGAAACAGTTCTGAAGCCAGTAGTTCTATATGCAGCCAAAACCCTGTCCCTAAATGCTAACAAAGGACTCCTTGAAGAACTGGAGAAAAGAGAACGCAAAATTGTGAGAGGAATCTTGGGATCAAAGTACAGAAATGGAATCCATCAAAAGAGATCCAACAAGGAAGTCTACAGCAAAATAGAGAAAATTACCGACACAATCAGAAAAAGACGGGCACGATTTTACGGTCATCTGAAAAGAATGGACGGAAGAAAGTTAACTAAAGAAATCTTTCACTTTTTTGATTCAAACCCCAAAACCACAATTCCCTGGTTTAGAAATACCAAAGAAGACCTGCAAATGCTACATATCTCAGCTGAAGACGTCCTTAACAGAGATCTCTTCCGCAAGAAAATATTGACGAATGGGCTAAACCGAGACGAGCAACCGAAGAGAAGACATGGTGCCCCTTGGACAGAGGAGCGTAAGCAGGCCCACTCACAAAGAATGACGGAAATTTGGGCTCTAAAGAAGGCCAAGTTCAGTGTCAAATGCAACAAGACTTAACGTGGTCCTTGATGGCCCCAGCGAATTATATATATATATATATATATAAGAAGAAGAAGAAGAAGAAGAAATATTGGAAAAATAATCAGATAACGCCAAAGTTCGAGATGGGAAAACTTTAAACTTACAGGTCTAACAAACGACAACTATGGAAAGGACATGATAGGTGATAGGAGCCCTATTGAGGTCCGTGGGAAAGTATGACGTTATGGGGGAGAAAAGGTTCCCGACAGTCACCCTCAAACTATTGATTATCAACAAAATAAAAAGATACAGTTTCAAATAAAACAAAACAAATAAAATGGCCGAGTAGCTGACAATTCACACTAAATCAAAAGATATTTAAATAGACTTACAAAACGAAAACAGTAATCTAATCAAGCTCTTCAGACAATAGGAAATTAACTCCAACATAGTATCGACACTGAATGACGTCGGGCGATCTCAGATAAAATAAAAAATTTAATATGACATACAGTATCGCTATTCAAGAGGGAAAGCTACATTTACATTAAATTACAGAAGGCTATATCTGAAAAGAGAATTTCCTTCAAAATCTAAGATGCAAATTTGGTGAATGTGGAAATCTAGAGGAAAACTCCAACACAGTTTTACATTACCACGGAATGTTACATTAAATGAGTAAAGGCTGAAACACAAGAATGAATTTAAATTAAAAGGCAGTAACATAGCACTTACCATGAGAGACAGGAGTCCCCAGAGGGGGTCAGACCCCGAGCACGTGTGCTTGCTAGGTCAGTCAGATGGAAAAGATGCAGACAAAATACTTAGCTCTCACGAGGAGCCCGAAACAGGAAATCGTGCGATTACAAATAGCCATAACACTCCAGTTTGTGACATTCACCAATGAAAAGTTTTTTAATATTTTGGCCAATAAGAAACACTTTTATTTTGGCCAATTACAAGGAGCTTCGAGAACCATATTTTCTGCTGAACCCGCATATTAGCGGATATTACAAAATGACAGGAAAGAACACTTACGCATGGCACACCTTGCCTCAAAAGTTATGTATCAAAATGCACATCCCTTTATACAATTTGCAGAACAAAATACAATTGGAAACAGAAAATTTAAATACCCAGATCTCTTTGAATATAAATCTTCTTCATAAGCCTAAATATTGATAATTTTAAATATTACACACCATTGATTTATCAAGTCTTTTACTTGAGGTTTTCTGAAATGCATAAGAATGATACATAAAATTCCTCTCTTGATGACGCATAGGTCACAAAAGCTTTGGGTTCACCCATATCTTCAGAAACAGCATTGACATGACAAGGAAGATTAGAGGAGCGATTACACAGCTTAAAAATTCTCATGGAAAATCTAAAATGGAAATCATTGTACTGCAGGTGGAAAATCATACCAGTTTTGGCAAAAAAATTTGCACCCAAAATGAAAGGACAAGGTAACTACTACTGGCATTTTCCATGTAAAATCACGGATTCTGATTTTAACATCTATAGATCCTACTATATTCAAGGAGTTAGAATTAGCAGTATGGCAGGTTAAAGATACAGGCTTCAATGGAGGTAACTTGCAAACAGTTTTCATTCAGTTATACCAGTTCCCACTCATCAATGTGATGCTACTTCCAGAATCTACCAATGCACAGACAGGTTCATTATTTAACCTCTAAGCATATGTAGGGTAATTTCAAGGGGGAATTTCAGAAATGTCACAAGATTGTAGGAAATTGACACTAGGTTCAGACTGGGTTGAAATAAAAAAACCACAAATTAGAGACGCTCTCACATAGCTGCAGGTAGCCAGAAATGAGGCATTTAGGGGATAACCAATTAGGGCATGGGATTACTGTCGGGTTTCTCGCATTCACCAATAAGAAAGTTTGTTATTTTAACCTATCACAGAGCTTTACTAGAACATTCGTTCTGCTGAAACAGCAACTTACCGGAAATTACTGGAAAGATACTCTTAAAAATGACGCGTGGCAGTACACACTGCCACAAAAGTTAGTTACCAATATTAAACGTGCCGTTACTCAACATTACAAAATTCCTTCAAACCAACATCCATAAAATTAAAATTTCACCTTTCTTCATAGATCGAAACTT
Organism: Anabrus simplex; assembly: GCF_040414725.1. Classification (NCBI taxonomy): domain Eukaryota; kingdom Metazoa; phylum Arthropoda; class Insecta; order Orthoptera; family Tettigoniidae; genus Anabrus; species Anabrus simplex. Next base: position 332,167,977 of record NC_090267.1, on the reverse strand, counting down.
CTTCAAAATTAATAGTTAATAATGTCCCTTTACATTTCCAAACTTAGATAAAAATATATAAAAATATAGATATCAAATATTTTAATGTTCTTAATGTCTTTTCTTGAGGCTTCCAAAATCAAATAAAATGATACACAACATCTTTCAAAATACAATGAAACAATGAAAAGCAACTGTCTGAACACTGATGACAGTGCTCATCTACATATGCCATACCACATCAAAGACTGCCACAGAAGCATGCAACAGTGGATACATGCTTCTACATAGAGCTGGCATCAGGACATCTGGCCACAAAACAGGGCCAGATCTACATAAAGTACTGACCCATTAAATTGGGGGAAAAGATTAGGAAGAAGTGAAATGCACTTATTTTCAATAATTAATTAATATTTAGCTTTTACCCTTGAGCCTGCCTGCATCAAGCAGCTTTGCAAATCCAAGCAATTGTGTCCTTTGAGTTTCATAAAATTATCACTAATTGGACCGCAAAAGTGTACCGGTTTAACTATTGCAGTGAAATTAATTTGAATAAAATGTTGGTAAACCTTGACTGTCAGATGTTGGAGAAAAACTTTTAGGAGGTGATACTTCCAATGCCGACTAATGTTACATGTATGCAGTTGTTTTTTGTTTGAGTTTGTATATTTATCAACTGTTATATTTCTGGAAATATAGAAGTAGGAATGGTATTATTTGCAATTATTAGCTTTAGTCCATGTCTCCACTTGCATGAGGCTCCCATTTAATTTAAAAAGAAATAGATATTCTCAAATTAATATGTTTTACATGAGTTTACATGGGTGAAAAAATTGAAAAAATGTAACTGTTCAGATTAGGGCTTCTTTTACACACAAGTGGCCTCACAGATTTCTTCATAAAACATTTTATACTTGATTATTCTTACAAGGATTTTAAGGATATCTTTAATAGTTTAGGTAGCATTAAGCAGAGTCTCAGAAATGCTTTTCCTGGACCTAGCACAGTGTTTGTTCTGTCAAGAAATATAGAAATTGTAACCGAGGGCAACCTTTTAAACCGAGCTCAATAGCGGCTGTCGCTTAAGTTCGGCCAGTGTCCAGTATTCGAGAGATAGTGGGTTCGAATCCCACTGTTGGCAGCCATGAAGATGGTTTTCCCGTGGTTTCCCATCTTCATACCAGGCAAATGCTGGGGCTGTACCTTACTTAAGGCCATGGCTGCTTCCGTCCCACTCCTAGCCCTTTCCACTTCCACCGTCGCCGTAAGACCTACCTGTGTCGGTGCGACGTAAAACAACTTATATTATTATTATTATTATTATTATTATTATTATTATTATTATTATTATTATTATTATTATTATTATTATTATTATTATTATTATACATTCGTTTAGCCCCTTAAGAAGCATGTGGAACCATTAAATAGCACTGGTATTCTTCATCTTCTTGTTCTTCTTATCTTCCCAAAACTTCCTCATCCTTTCACTATGGGCCTGCCGTTTTTCTTTTGTCCATGAGTTTTTGAGTTTCAGGCTTTTCTCAGATGGATTCTTGGGTGCAAATTTATGGGTGTTGATCTTTTGTCTGTACGTATTCCTTGTGGTTGCCATTGGATCAACGTCGACTTCTGCGAGGTCATTTTGTGCATCCACTAGCCAGCGAACTTTGGTTTGTCGGTTTCCATTGATAATAAGAAATATTTTCTTCGTCAATTGTGAGTTATCCATTTGTGCTAAATGTCCATAAAATTTCGTATGGCGTTTGCATGCGACTGAAGTGAATCACTCAGTTAATGCATAGAGTTCTTCCAAGCTTTTTCGCATCCATACACCTTCTTAAAACTTGGGCTCGAATATCTTCCTCACTATTTGTCTTTCAATTTTCTCAATGTCCGTGATGTTAATGGTGGGTGATGATGTCTCAGTTGCATAGAGTGTCTCAGGGAGGACAACAGTGTGGTAATAATAATAATAATAATAATAATCGTATGGCCTCAGCTGCCGTTTTGCAGACATTTCGATTTGACGCCATCTGGCTGTCTGCTCGTCAATTTCGACGTTCCGGTTTACTCTGTCTGCCATCTAGCGGACCTAGAGTAAACCGGATCTCTCTTGGGCGTCTATGGCTGAGATTGAATTAATTTTGTCGGGTAAATACCAAATGTATCACCAGAGATCTTTTACATGCCGACATCGTACGACATGGAGTGTCGAATGGACTTTTTTCCGCCCTTCAAAAATCCGACTACCTCTGCCGGGTTCGAACCCGCTATCTTGGGATCCGGAGGCCGACACTCTACCACGGATCCACAGAGGCAGTGTGGTAGTGTTGGAGTTTGGCTTTTGTGTATATTGATTTCTTATTGTAGAATTTCTAGGTGATTATGTATGCTTTACATAGTTTTCCTGCGCGCAATTTGTTGGCTGCTTTTTCATTGCCTGAATTACCAATGATTTCACCCAAGTACTGGAATTGTTTGACTTGTAAAATGTTGCCATATTCGGTCACTAGTGATGTTAGGTGTGTGCACTTGGAGTCCATGTATTGCGTTTTTTCATAGGAGATGTGGAGACCAGTTTTGATTGCAATCTTGTGAAGTTTCTCGATGGCGTGCCTGGCTTCTCTGGGAGTTCGGATAATTATTGCTAGATCGTCAGCAAAGGCAAGGCATTTAATGTTAATCCGTTTATCCGTAATGTTAATCCGGTACCAAGTGGACGGAAGAAAGGAAGAGAATCTTTAGTCAACAGATGAAAGCATCCTGGATCCTCCGCAAACAAAATCATAAATAAAGCTTCGTGTGTTCTGAAAGGGACCATTCATGCATAATAATAATAATAATAATAATAATAATAATAATAATAATAATAATAATAATAATAATAATAATAATAATAATAATAAAGTGAGAGCCTTGAGTTTCAGTAAAAATAAAATGACTGAGAAACTCATGGCAAAAATTAAAGCCTGATCCAGAAGAAAAGTAAGAATATGGTTTACAATATTATTTTCTTTTTAAATTGCAAAATATTAGATTATAGTAATTACATGCTGTGCAATCTACTGTGTAGGAAAGTGATAATCATCCAACTACCTGGTAGTAGAGAAAGGATATATATCAAGCTTCAAAATATTACAGGTGAACTAAAATCAAAATTCATAAGGTAACTGGAGATCACCAATATGTCCAGAACAAGGTGGAAGATGTTTAATTACACGCAATCCCTGAGCCTCCATCTTGGAAACTTACTACATTTTCATAAACCAACAGGCACACGTTGAATTCCCATGCCTAATTTTCACATTTAGTCATGTAAAAATAAACAAAAGTTTCTTCTGGAAGGCATTTAAAGATAATAATCCAAAGGATGATCGTCCAGATCAACCATAATCTTGAATTCTCCCCCTATGTCGAGCGGAGAGCTTAAATTTTCAGTGCATAATGAGAAACACTGTGCAAGCCACACTTCAAAGTTGAGCTCACATGAGCAGCTGACTCCAATGCTGGAGAGGAGCCTGCAGGCAGACAGTCTAGATTATACACATTGCAGGGCCACACTGTTTCTCGGGATCACTACTAAGCTCGGTAGCATGCACTACTTGACACACTTAAAAAGACAGTTCAGCTGAATGGTAGATAATAGCAGGGTTCTAAATACATGTAGTAATTAAGTAAAATCGTGTCCTCGTCCTGAGGTGGTGCAGCTCTCTTCATGCCCACAGGTGAGCTGCATGTACCATTTTAACCATATACCAGCCTTCCTGTCATTTTTAAATTTTTGGCAGTTCCAGGAATCGAACCTGGGCCTCGGAGGATGGCAACTAATAGTGCTAAACATTGCACTGTGGAGGTAGACAATAGATAAAGTTCTGGGTAATCAGTGATACAAATTTCAAAGAATAAGCTTTATGCTCCAGAAGTCATTATGAAGGGGACACTTGTCATGCTTCACTTGATATTGTGGTGGCATATCAGTGCCCTTAAAAATAAGAACATTATTTGGAGAGGTAGAGGGATTTTATGCCGGCCCCGTGGTGTAGGGGTAGCGGGCGTGCCTCTTATCCGGAGGCCCTGGGTTCGATTCCCGGCCAGGTCAGGGATTTTTACCTGGACCTGAGGGCTGGTTCAAGGTCCACTCAGCCTATGTGATTAGAATTGAGGAGCTGTCTGACGGTGAGATAGCGGCCCCGGTCTAGAAAGCCAAGAATAACGGCCGAGAGGATTCGTCGTGCTGACCATACGACACCTCGTTATCTGCAGGTCTTCGGGTTGAGCAGCGGTCGCTTGGTAGGCCAAGGCCCTTCAAGGGCTGTAGTGCCATGGGGTTTGTTTGGGTTGGTTTTAGAGTGTTTTTATATTGACTAAATTTGTTTAACAACTTCACTTATATTTGAGATTTCCACTTGATACAGTTTGTACTAATGCAAATAATTGAAAACACAGCCTTCTGAAGTGTGGTTTCCAACAGGGTCTCTCACAGTCCAGTTTCGTTGACTGAGCAGATCATTACACAGCTCACTGTACTTCCAGAAATCAAGACAGTCTTACTACTGATGTACTCCCAAATTACTTGTCACTGACTAGCAACTGTCTTTTAGTTCATTTGCGGATGTCATCATCATCATCATCATCATCATCATCAGTTCATCGGTTTTCCCTTCCAGCGAGCCGGGTAGGGTGTTTGAAAACGAGCGTCTTCCAAAGTTGCCTATTCAAAAAAATTTGTTGTCGATGACAGATTCCCAGTTCTATCCTCTTCTCTCCTCTTCTCTCCTCTTCTCTCCTCTTCTCTCCATGTCTTCCCTCAGTTGGTCCATCCTTCTTCTTCTTCTTGGTCTTCCAGCTGGTCTTCTACGTGGTATGCTCTTTTTCAAATATGAACATGGTAACCTTTTGCAATTCATTCATCTCAATACTAATTTGCATTCACAGCCCCAATCTACATATAGACCAACGGGGGATTCTCGCAGTTTCAATTTCCAGATGAATTGGGCACCTTCCAGCCTCTTGTGTTGAGTTTCCTTATCGTGAGTCTCAGCTATTTACTGATGGTATTGGTTTGCTTGCTGCGAGACCTACACACATTGTCACCACTGTACCAGCACCCCTGCATTCTTAGCTGTCATTGTCAGGTATTAGAGAAACTGACTGGACAGTCAAAATGATATTGTTCATAATAATAAACAGAAAAATTGCAACCATTACATTCCTAAAACAAGTTACCTTCTATGAATGGTATCAGATTACAAGTCTTACTCAAAATCGAGATAAATACTTGATTTCCATACTTCTTTCATACATTCACTTTACTATTATATTTGATTCTTAATATTAAAATACATTCTTTCCTAATTATTCATGATATTTATTCTCTGACCTAGTTATGAACGGAATTTAGTTTTTACTGTTGTTTAATGTAAAATTAGAACTTTAGTTTGATTATGCTGAAATTGCAGTTTAAGTAAATCTTCTTTACTTTCCTCAGATCTGAGAACCAGCAGATAGGTAAACCAAAGAAGCTGGAGCAGGAGCAGGAGCAGGAGCAAAAAAAGAAGAACAAAAACAAGAACAAGAACAAGAACAAGCCACAGGTGACATCAACTCAGAAGTGAGTATATAAAACACATTAACTCCTTGAGGCAGTTAATCGTGACATGTTCATCAAGTGTTGCTTATTGCCTAGTTCATTACAATGTGTATGTAACTAGCTCATTACACAGACAGTACACTATGGACTGAGTGCAGAAATGATGACTATTTTTTAAGCCTTAGACATTGTCTACCTGAACAACGTCTAAGTTGATGATGATCTTCCATTGCATAAACAATACAGTGAAACCTCGATTCTCTGTTTTTCGAGGGACCATGAAAATAAAACGTACAATACGGGAAAACGGAAAATCCGGGAATGAATGAAAACCATCAACAATTTGGCTAAACATCACAAAAATGAAATATGTATCATTATAATTTTACAAAACTCCTAAACCAAACCAAACTACAGCCCCAGTGGAACTTTGCCTGCCAAGCGACCGCTGCTCAGCCCGAAGGACTCCAGATTACGAGGTGCGCATGGTCAGTGTGACGAATCCTCTCGGCCGATATTCCTGGCTCTGTAGATCGGGGTCGCCATCTCACCATTAGATAGCTCCACAATTAAAGGTAATCACGTAGGCTGAGTGGACCTGGAATCAGACTTATATCCAGGTAAAATTGTCTGACCTGGTCGCAATCGAACTCGGGCCTCTGGATGAGAGGCGGGCATGTTAGACCACGAAACCGCATTAATTACCGGTACGCGAGTTCAAAATCTCGATACTTTATATTCAGTTTTACAGGGGAATCTTCGTCAGTTTCCCGTGAAAACTTCTTTCAGTTCAGCGACTTTGATTAGGCTAGCCAAACTCTTCGAAAAATCTAATAACGCCAAGCCAAACGACAATCGACCACAAGTAGTTTTTAATTCTCTCATCTAATAAAATAAAGCACATTAGATACGAAAGCACCCAAAATGAATGCGAAATCCGTTCATTTCTTAATCTTTCATTGTAATTTGGTCTCCGGTATACTGTTCATAGTCAGTTTCTGGAAATCTCGTACCGCGCAAATTAGGCCTACGTCGACTTTTAAAGGTTATGTTGAACTCGAAAACATGGTTTCGAATGCAAGTATCGATTCTTAAAAGTTCTCCAATGCATTATATTCAATTCTGCGCGTCACAAATCCAATCAAATTGGAAAGATAAAAGAAATATCAAAACTTCAGAAACTACGGTTATTCGTGACCTTGAGGTCATCTGGAAAGCGCGCTCGCTGCACATGTCAGTACGAGTTTGAAATTATACCAACCATTTAAAATGTAACGTGCTCAAATAAAACGACTGCGGTTTTTTGGTATTTTAACACGTAAACGTAAAATTCCCAGTCTTACATTAGGACCTAAACAGTAATAGGCAATTCCAAGACCTCCCATGGCTTTCTTTTTTTAAAATGTAAGGTGCAACATCTGTTTTGGTCTCGCTAACATAATCATGTACGATAATATCAAAAATACTGAATTTGTGTTAAGAAGCAGTTTCGATTCCTGCCTGAAAGCCCAGTTACTCTGCAGTGCCCTGAGCAAAGTGCCAAAAACCTCTTCGGCAGTACGTTCGAAAAAAGTAAAAATATAAACATCTTTTATAAGTGCGAACATTTGACGAAACTCGTTCCGTCTTCAAGCAGAGCTATTGTTTATAAGTTTCATTTCCGTATTGATGGATATTACTTTACATAAAAACAATATATATACAATTCTCCACCTTATCAATACGAATTTATTTTACATTACAAATATTCAAGACTAGTTTCGACCCCTATAGGGTCATCCTCAGTTGACATGCATTGTAAATTGTTCATAAAAACATCACGTATAGTGGTAAAAGTTAGACTAGTTTAGGCTGATCATTAATGTTTGGTATGTCTAGTACATGACTAGTGTGCATTGTTCATAAAGACATATATTACATTACTGCTACTACTATCCAAATTTAAATTATATAGTATGGAACACAGATGTGTTTGTGTAACTCAACAGTGACAAGTTCAAATATTTACAGAATTGGCTGTTGATTAGTCACATGATATTACAGAACACAGGCTTGAACATTTTTGAGTGTCAGTGCAACATCTTGCTTTTATACATACTAGAAGCTAAATTCATTTTGTAAAGTCATTACATTCTGATTGGAACTTAGTGTGAGGTTAAAGTTGAATAAAATATGTGCTAATGTGGACATTAAAATAATGTTAAAATGGGCATATAATCAAAAACAATGGTATGTATGCCACACATGTCTAGTATAAAAACTCATTACATTGATGCTGTTAGTGTGCAGTACAGCATATACACTGATTTGGCATAAATGGATTTGTATATATATTGTTCCAACAAAGTGGATCCATAAAAATATAAGATGTATAGATAATTAGTATTATAATGATCCACTGCAAATTAGGTAATGCTGTTGTTTATCTGAAGATCTATTGGCAGCTACAGATATTAAAGTTATTAAAAATGTTAATGGAACATGTTTTCTTCCGTAGACGCGATGTTTAAGATTGGTGGCATTGGTCAAATATGATGAAAGTTATGCGTCTTGGTGCAGGTTGGTTAGTTCTGGAAGCTTGTATGTAATGAGCAACCAAGGTGGAGTGTCTGGAAATAGAAATAAAAGTGTGATAATGTTGTGGATAGAAAGTGTGATAGTGAAACGTATGTCGTTTACTTACGTAAAGTGCTGGAGTCGTGCGTTCTTAGTAGCTGCCTGTTGGGATCTGGTGCGCGTAGCTCTGAGATTGTAGTTAGCGGCGGTGGAGGGGAGGTTTGGGGGGATAGGTGGAGTGTTAGTAATAGGAGTGGGGTTGGAGGGGGGAGGGTTTTGAGGCGGTTGATTTGAACATATCGATTTTTGCTTGTTTATTCTTTTGATATAGAAATCTTTTAATAAGGGAATTACTGCATGAAAAAGGATGTTATTTCTGTCTATACTTTCATTTAGGTTGGAGTTTGGATTCACATATTTGTCTAAATTTATGTAAAATTCTTCTATTATACTGAGTAAGGGACTTTTTGGGTTCATGTTAAGGATTTGCATGTCGTTCTTAATGTCTGTGAAATTATGTTTTTGATCGTCAATATGCTGACCCATAGCCGAAAAATGTCTGTGCTTGACGGCGTTTACATGTTCATTATATCGTATTAAAAAACTTCTACCGGTAAGTCCTATATAGCTGGCTTGGCAGTCGTTACATTTTAGGCGATAGACTCCTGAATGATTGTATTTATTCGTGTTATTAACTAATTTGGAATTGTATAGTATGTTGGTGTTGTTGCGTGCCGTTTTATATGCTATTTTTAGGCCTTGTTTTTTGAAGATGTTTGTTATGGGATGTATATGGTTATTGTTATAAGTAAACAGTGCATATTCTTTTTTATTTTTAGTGATTCTAGTTAGCTTGGTTTTAGGTTGATTTTTGACTTTATTGATGATCCGGTTTATCATTTCTCTTTTGTATCCATTTTGTTTTGCTATTTCATTTCCACTTTCAAAAGAAAATCTAAATAAAGAACTAAACACAATCCATGAAATAGCAAAACAAAATGGATACAAAAGAGAAATGATAAACCGGATCATCAATAAAGTCAAAAATCAACCTAAAACCAAGCTAACTAGAATCACTAAAAATAAAAAAGAATATGCACTGTTTACTTATAACAATAACCATATACATCCCATAACAAACATCTTCAAAAAACAAGGCCTAAAAATAGCATATAAAACGGCACGCAACAACACCAACATACTATACAATTCCAAATTAGTTAATAACACGAATAAATACAATCATTCAGGAGTCTATCGCCTAAAATGTAACGACTGCCAAGCCAGCTATATAGGACTTACCGGTAGAAGTTTTTTTAATACGATATAATGAACATGTAAACGCCGTCAAGCACAGACATTTTTCGGCTATGGGTCAGCATATTGACGATCAAAAACATAATTTCACAGACATTAAGAACGACATGCAAATCCTTAACATGAACCCAAAAAGTCCCTTACTCAGTATAATAGAAGAATTTTACATAAATTTAGACAAATATGTGAATCCAAACTCCAACCTAAATGAAAGTATAGACAGAAATAACATCCTTTTTCATGCAGTAATTCCCTTATTAAAAGATTTCTATATCAAAAGAATAAACAAGCAAAAATCGATATGTTCAAATCAACCGCCTCAAAACCCTCCCCCCTCCAACCCCACTCCTATTACTAACACTCCACCTATCCCCCCAAACCTCCCCTCCACCGCCGCTAACTACAATCTCAGAGCTACGCGCACCAGATCCCAACAGGCAGCTACTAAGAACGCACGACTCCAGCACTTTACGTAAGTAAACGACATACGTTTCACTATCACACTTTCTATCCACAACATTATCACACTTTTATTTCTATTTCCAGACACTCCACCTTGGTTGCTCATTACATACAAGCTTCCAGAACTAACCAACCTGCACCAAGACGCATAACTTTCATCATATTTGACCAATGCCACCAATCTTAAACATCGCGTCTACGGAAGAAAACATGTTCCATTAACATTTTTAATAACTTTAATATCTGTAGCTGCCAATAGATCTTCAGATAAACAACAGCATTACCTAATTTGCAGTGGATCATTATAATACTAATTATCTATACATCTTATATTTTTATGGATCCACTTTGTTGGAACAATATATATACAAATCCATTTATGCCAAATCAGTGTATATGCTGTACTGCACACTAACAGCATCAATGTAATGAGTTTTTATACTAGACATGTGTGGCATACATACCATTGTTTTTGATTATATGCCCATTTTAACATTATTTTAATGTCCACATTAGCACATATTTTATTCAACTTTAACCTCACACTAAGTTCCAATCAGAATGTAATGACTTTACAAAATGAATTTAGCTTCTAGTATGTATAAAAGCAAGATGTTGCACTGACACTCAAAAATGTTCAAGCCTGTGTTCTGTAATATCATGTGACTAATCAACAGCCAATTCTGTAAATATTTGAACTTGTCACTGTTGAGTTACACAAACACATCTGTGTTCCATACTATATAATTTAAATTTGGATAGTAGTAGCAGTAATGTAATATATGTCTTTATGAACAATGCACACTAGTCATGTACTAGACATACCAAACATTAATGATCAGCCTAAACTAGTCTAACTTTTACCACTATACGTGATGTTTTTATGAACAATTTACAATGCATGTCAACTGAGGATGACCCCATAGGGGTCGAAACTAGTCTTGAATATTTGTAATGTAAAATAAATTCGTATTGATAAGGTGGAGAATTGTATATATATTGTTTTCAAGCAGAGCTGTCGAAATGCGCCGTGTCTCCTTGGAATTGTTGTCGCCACGCTCTGCTTTATGATTTTCCGAGATTCTCTAAACAATACCAGATACAGTAGAGACAATACATGACACTGAGCGATATATCGAGGGACAGCTATTGGAGCTCACTCTAGCGGATAGACCTGACCGGTACTGATTCTGTCATAAGAGCACGTGTATTTTTGTGTGAAGTTTTTGGTGTTATTTATGCGTTTTCAGTGAGTTGACACAATTAAATAGTAGCGTGTGTCATTCCTTGATATCTCCTCTCACCATGAGGGGAAAGATATGTGCTGTGTTTGGCTGCAGTAATTACGAAGTAGAGAAAAATGCGCGCTCGTTCTTCAGGTTCCCTCGTGACAAGAACATGTAAGTAATATTGTGTTTGCATATATATTCTTCCAGTGACAGAGATTTTTATAGTAGGGCCTACTTCATAATCTTCTGACCTGCTCGACTCATGTTTTAACGGGCTTAAAATATAATACGCATATTTTATTGTATAGTGCAGCAGTTAACCTTCAATACCGATGTGTTGTTGTAGGTGTGATCTGTGGGTTTTGAAATGTCACAGAAGCGATTTGGATAAAGTGTACAAGAAAGAAGGGACGTTACGCTTGTATAAGAATTATAAGATCGGTTCAGATCATTTCCAGGCCAGCGACTTTAAAAATCCTCGACTATACAGCCAAGGGTATGTTACATTTTTACTCTAATTGTACGTAAATATTCCTCAAAGCATCACTATCGACAACATTTTCAAACTTTTCTTTCTTTTATCCCTCTTCTCAGATTAAAGCCGGGATTTTATAGATTTTCTTTCTGTTAGTAGGCTTCATGTTAAGAGGAAAATTGTCCAGCTATTAAATGTTAATTCATTGCATCATATGTGTAAGGAATGTGCCAATATTTTTATTGACAAATGTCTTAATGTGATGATACATTGTTTTTAAACGAGGATAAAAGACAAATCCAACCGTAAGATTTCAGGCAGGTATGCTAAAGCTAAAAAAGTAATGCATAAATGAAAGAACAAGCCATTTCACAGCAGTCCATTTCACACCTTGTTTATATGTCTAATTTCAGTCTTTGAATAATAACCTTTTAAATAATTCTTCATTCATTTATCCAGAATTGCTTTAGCAACTTCGAAGTTAATATCTCAATACCACTTTCTTTCTAGACGTAATTTATTTATCCATTTCCGTATATACATTTCCATTGATATTTGAATTTTGCGCGATTTGTTCAGGTCAAGTCACTAGGAGCGCCACCGTCGAATTATCTCCCATTTTAGCACGGCGAAATCCGTAAGTGTCGTGTATTGTCTCTACTGTATTTGACAGTACCACCCGAATGCGATGCTAAGATGGTCCCTTATGCAAGGTAACCGCCGATCGCTTTTCCAGTACCGGTACAGTACTTGCTTTAATTATCGCAGTGACGGGGCGTTAACGCCAAGATCCATAAATATGCCATAGCCGTCCTTTTGTGAGATACAGTGTATTAAAAAACGATTGATCGAGGATTTAGCGTTGATGGGACTGGAATCTCTGGACGGTTGATCCGGGAAATCGTTTCTTCGAGGAACGGATAATGCGGGACTTTTACAACGTGATTTAATTACGATGCTTGCGGGACCACGTAATTTGAACGCATATTCCGGGAAAACGTATTTTCCGGGAACGGATAATCGAGGTTCCACTGTATTCAGCCAGTGTTTAGCTATATATCGTTTAAAGTTTCAATATTGGTTCGAAAATGGGAATAGAAATATCTTTAATGCAACTCTTTGCTTGTTGCTACCAATGAAATTTGTCGGCGCACGTGCCAAACGTTAGTCAGCTGTCATCTTCCTACACATTACTCAAATATGGGAAAGCATGAGCAACACTTGCCCACAGATATGAATATTGTTTTTAGTGGAAATTAAATCTCATAATATTATCGATATGCCACCGTACGATGAAATGTAGTTTTGATTGTAGTGTTGTTATGGCGAGTGTAATCTAAATAGCTTTGGCGAAGCAAAGATGAAGCAATAGTGCTGTGTAACTGAGTGAGTTGTATGGGCCCTATAAACGTAGCTTGCATTCTGGAGATCATAGGTTCCAAACGGACCATCGGCAGTCCTGAGGATTGTTTTCCATAGTTTCCCCATTTTTGCACCAGGCAAATACTGGAGCTGTTATTATGGCCACGGCTCTTTTTCCCCAGTCCTTGCCTTTTCCTATCTCATAGATGCCGAAAACTTATCTGAATTAGTTTGATGATTATCCAAATAAAAAAAATCACAACCTACTTTTTTAGTGTAACTACTATGTGTGCTTACTTAGCAGTAAATATGATATAGTTGAATCCCTCCCGGTTGGTATACAAGGGTAATCCCAAAAATAAGGTCTCCTATTTTTTTATAAATACAGAACTGTTTGTATGGCTGTTGGTCACAATATTGTGAAGAGTGTTTCCCGCGCTTGCATATAAACATGCGCATGCTGCACTGAGGCACTCAGACTTGGCTTGGCAGCCGTTGAGAATGAGCTCCCGTTGGATGTTACCACCAAGTGCGAAGTGCGTGCAGTTATTCAGTTTTTTAACGCAAAAGATATTGAACCGATTGAAATCCATCGCCAATTTACGGAAGTGTATGGTGAGTCGTGCATGGATGTAAAAAGTGTTTGTAAGTGGTGTAGAGAGTTTGCAGCCAGTCAAACTGAAATTCACGATGAACAAAGGAGCGGGAAACCGTCAATTTCCATCGAGACAGTCGTGAAGGTTGAGCAAATCATGCGTGAAGATCGGCGGATCACCCTGGATGATCTCTGCACTTTGGTTCCTGAGGTTTCCCGAAGCGCTGGTCACAGAATTTGAATGGAAAAGTTGAAATACCAGAAGGTGTGTGCAAGATGGGTCCCACGCATGCTGATTGAAGACCACATGTGGCAACGAATTGATTCTTCTCACGCATTTCTTCAATGCTTTGCAGCCGAACAGGAGAACTTTTTGGACTCAGTTGTCATGGGTGACAAAACCTGGCCATTCCACTTTACACATGAGACCAAGCAACAATCATGTCAGCAGCAGCATCCCTCTTCGCCAAAACTGCGGAAATTCAAGCAAACACAGTCTGCCGGTAAAGTCACGACAACTGTGTTTTGGGGGTTTTGTTTGTCGACTTTATGCCCGCTGGGACCAAAATTAACGCTGATAGGTACTGTGAGACCTTGAAAAATCTCAGACGGGCAATTCAGAACCGGAGAAGAGGAATGTTGAGCAAGGGCGTAAACATTCGACAATGCTTGCCCGCATGTTGCCTGGCAAACTGTTGGTCTCCTGCAATATTTTCAGTGGAATATCATCACCCACCCACCCTATAGTCCTGACTTGGTGCCCAGTGACTATCACTTGTTCCCTAAGTTGAAAGAACATTTGGCTGTAAAGCGATTCAACACCGATGACGAGGTGAAAGATGAGGTTCACAACTTCCTGAGTAGCATGGCGGCGAGCTGGTATGACATGGGCATACAAAAATTGTCACAGCCTCTACAAAAATGCATTGACTGAAATGGTGATTATGTAGAAAAATACAGTAGAAGTCCATTATAGCGAGAATTTACAGCAGCGAAAAATTTACTTGCTATAGCGGAGTGTCGTTATATCCAATTTTTGTATAAAAGTCGGAAAAAAACCCATATGCATTAAAATTCTTTATGAAACGGCAATCAGTTTGTTCAAAACTTGCGTTTCCGCAGATGATATCCACACTACAGCTTACTTGTTATTTTTCGAAATCCGATACTACGCGAAAGTGTATGTTTAATTTCATTCTGAAAAAATACAGTAACGTATTTCTTCAAATCCACGATGTACCCCACTTTTTCCTTCAAAAATTTAAATCAGGCTCAAAAAGTATTTTGTAAAATCATATGAATGCCTTTGTTGTACACTAGGCCTATGCATTTCAGTCTATTTTTAGACGTCGAACATTGGCTTTCATCATGCCGTATTTTTCTTTTCTTGCGGCCGCACAATTATTCTTTATTTCCGCAGGTTTAACAATGATTAACTTATAAATTGGCGTAATAATACCGAAGAGAACCCGTTGAAAATTCCATGCGGCTCTACAATACGACGATCCATCAGGAAATTATTCTTGCTGTCTATAAAACTGTTATTTTTACTTAGCGTTAGATATAACCGGCTACCTGTACACGCATGTCTCGCTTGCCGCCTAGCGATGTATAGGCCTACAATCACGGACGTTGAAAGTCAACGAACGAGTTTATTGTGCCACGGTATGGCCATTCCGGCCTTGCGATTTTCGTGCACATACCTCACAATTTCATCTTCGACTTCTTTAAAGTGTCCTTGTTGCGGACCACTGAATGTATTTTTTGTACAGTACACATATTTTTAGCTCTTTGTCTTCATGCTAACGTCAAATATTGGCTTTAGTTAGGCCTATGCTGTATTTTCTTGCGGCTGTACAATTACTTTACATTTCCGAGTGTTTAATAACCATTAACTTAAAATTGGCATCATAAAATCGACGAGAACTCATTGAAAATTTGCCGGCAATACCTTTTCCACGTATCCTTACAATACGACTATCCATCACGAAAATATTCCTGCTGCCTATAAAACTTCATTTTACTAAGCATTAAGTACAATGACGCGTTATAACTCTGCCACTGAGTAGCCGGCCTGTCTAAGAATTCGAAGGCTCGCATGTTTTGATGCCATTCTGCAGATTTGAGAAATGTTTTTGTAGAGGCTAATAGAACGTCATTCTCTCTTCACTATTTCCCGAGATCCAGTAACGTTACACACAAGCCATGTACAACCGGTTATCGCGGCTAGTGATGTATAATAACGAGGCGGTCGTTTATTGTCAACGAGTTTTGTGTATGCGTTCACGTGCAGGGGTGAAAGGAAGCAGCATAGTTACCGTGGTAGATGCCAGTGGTATCCATTAACTTACTGTTAGGCTGTGAATGCAAGACAACCCTTGAGTTTTCGCATGAGATTCTGAGAGAAATAACCATTGTCTTGGATTCGGAGAAATACGGTATCACTCCAGAGGTTTCTGTAGTAAACACTTCAGTTTTCTTCTTCAAACGGCGTCACCTAACCTAAGGCTTCGGCCACAGTGCAGGCGGCGAGCGGAGCGTTGCCGCTATCGAAAAGTTGAAGAGTGGGGAGGAGAGAGCGCCTGTGTGGACATCTAGCGAGAGTCAGTAAACGGCGCGGCATCTCCCCTGAACGAGGTGATTAGTTTCAAAGTTTTCTCGTTTGTCTCTGCTTGTAGATTTTTTAAAATCTAAACTGAAGAATTCGACGCAGGACTACGAGAGAATTTCGTAATCATCCAGTAAATAAATAACGTGAAATGCATGGGGAGTTTCACTATTTATATGGAGAACTGAATTGATTTCCTGGTAAGATTTTTCAAATATACTTTTATGTCCATTCAAACTTTTGACTTTTTTCTGAAACTTAAGGCGTGACTGGAGAAGCAAGTCACCAACTTCCAGAGACCCATTAAAGTCAGATGTAATGACGAACACAAGTTTTCATATTGCCAATATATTATAAAGGACAATAATATTAATTAAACAATAATAATAGGGCGTAGAATAATAATAATAATAATAATAATAATAATAATAATAATAATAATAATAATAATAATAATAATATGATGCATTAAATACAATAATGTTTATGTCCATAACCGTGATTGATTTTTAACTCTATTTATCTTGTATATTTAAGATCGTTCCAATTTCTTTCCAGGCTTCCCTTGTCACTATTGGGTTTTCGACGTTCTTCTCTCTGTCGTTCTATAGGAAAGTTCAGGTTTGAACTTCAGAAATCAGCACTTAACATCTCCTCTCTTGTTAACTCACGAACAATCATTGCGAGCGGCGCAGCTGAAATCTCAAACAGGAGTGAGCGGCTGGCGGCAGGCAGTGTTGTCCTTGAGCCAATTTCCCCTCCAAAATGACGCGCCGCTGGCACTATGGCCACATGCATTTGCTAACGCAGGTTTGAGTCTCATCTTTGCCGCCACGCAACGCTCCGCTCGCCGCCTGCACTGTGGCCGAAGCCTAACCGTATATGTATCATGAAAACATATTTGGATCACATGTAGAGAAATGATAACCTCCTCGCTAAAAATTCACATGTAAATAGCCTTTCCGAAATTTAACTAGACGCGAGAAGATATGAACTATCCTCTGAATTCAGTGATGAACTCTGCCATATCTTGAGGTGTATCACATTCTTACTTAATTTCCGTATGTAACATTAAAATTAAGAGATCGTTTACCTCAGTCTTTATTTCTAATGAGTTAACAACTGCCTTCGGCCACGTAATTTACGCATTTATTACGAAAATGTGTTATCCTCTTTCATTTTGAAATTTTATTTTTGAGAATATCAGTCGACCCGTGTTACTAATCGACTCCAACATCGCCTTCGAATGTCGACGAGAGAGCTCGCAAATGCACATAGTGAGGAAACTATACCGTATCGAAGATGATCGATCGCATTTTGTAGCAAATGTTTCAGTATCTTATTCAAACAGTGTCACCTATCCTAACTTATCCGCATTATACGTATGATGAAAACACACTTCAAGCGCCAATAGAGAAATGATAACCTTCTCGCTATAAATGTTCATAATAGCTTTTCCGTAATATATCCAGACGCGAGAAAATATAAACTAACCTCTGACATCAATTATGCACTCTACCATATCTCCAGGTGTATCCTATTCTTACTAAATTGCAGTATTTAGCCTTAAAATTAAGCGGTCATTTAGTCAACCTTACTTTTAACGAGTTAATAACCGTTATCGGACACGTTATTTACGCATTTATTACCAAATTGTCCTCTTTCATTTCGAATTTTCTTTACGGAACAGCAGTCGACGGGTATTATTAATCGACTCCGACATCCCGTTCGAATGTCGACGAGAAAAGTCGCTAGTGGACTTAGGGAGGAAACGATACCAAAGGTAATCGATCGCATGCAATATAATTGCTGGGGTGCATAAATATCGGGAACGGAAAATATCGCACCCGCTTAATCGCTCGTAATAACGGATGCGTTAGTGATAGGTATCTCGCTGTAACCGAAGGACGACACGCAGTTTAATATAGGAATTTTGAAGGGACAGAAAGATACTGCTGCTATAACGGAGTTCTCATTATGTGCCGTACTCGCTATTGCGGACTTCTACTGTAGCTAAATGTTCATGCTGTAAAATGATGTAAACCATTGTAGAAATAAACAGGTCTATGTATTTATAAAAATAATAGGAAACCTTATTTTTGGGATTACTTTTGTATGTGACAGCCCTCTGACAATCGGGACAGGTTATTCTGATATGGATGTAGTCGAAGTGATCTATAATTTCAGGGAAATTATCCCATGTATAATAAAATATATTGTTTGCCAAGAATTGTAGTCAAGTTGACACTTACCAGACTGTCCCTTGTGTCAGTCTCAAGAAACAGGTATCTCTTCAAAAGCAAAATCATATTTTAAAATGTACCTCCCCATACATTTCAAATGAATTGCTGCGATTTTGCAGCAGACGACCCACATAGAGTCCATCAGACTAACGTTTCTTCCTGGAATCGTCTCAACATGATAATACAAATTATATGTTTCATGGTACATAACTTCTGATTGTGTGATTCACTCCTCACATTTGAGGTTAAACAGTGTTCTCACCTGTGTTTAATGGCCGGTTGAATATCGGTTTTAGACAGTGTCTAAATCATAAATAACGCCTTTGTAATGCAGCAGCCATACTTAGACATTGTTTGACCATAGACATCATATAAACACCATTTCTGCATCTGAAAGGAGAATACTACAGTGATATTAATGCCTTTAGCAGTGAATTAAAATTCAAGTGGTTACCCCTAAGGCGGGTATAATTTCAATGAAGTAAGAGCAAAAGTTACAGTTTACTGGAACAAATATTTTGAGGGTCACAAACTATGTCCTTTTTTTTTTTTTGCTAGGGGGTTTACGTCGCACCGACACAGATAGGTCTTATGGCGACGATGGGATAGGAAAGGCCTAGGAGTTGGAAGGAAGCGGCCGTGGCCTTAATTAAGGTACAGCCCCAGCATTGGCCTGGTGTGAAAATGGGAAACCACGGAAAACCATCTTCAGGGCTGCCGATAGTGGGATTCGAACCTACTATCTCCCGGATGCAAGCTCACAGCCGCGCGCCTCTATTCGCACGGCCAACTCGCCCGGTAAACTACCGTATTTCACGGCATAATCGTCGCCACCGCGTAATCGTCGCATCCTTTATTTTCAATACAAAAATCGGACTTTAAACCTTTAATTACATAATCGTCGCACGTCCAAATTTTGTTCACTAATCTGGTTAAAAGGTAAATGGAACTGCAACGTAAGTTGCACATGAATGCGCAGTTTAAATACGTGTATGGTTTACGGGCAATTTGGCAACACAGTCACGTTTGCGACATGTTGCACAACGTATAAATAAATAATACCGGTATATGTACGACGCATGGCTTACCGGTAGGCTATCGGCAGTTTGACAACGTGGTTGCGAGACAGTGTACTATTTATTCACCACCTACATATTATGAGTTCCCATTTGAAATACGTAAGGCTGTAAGTTATCGCTTATCGGCAACGTCGCCAGGAAATACTGGCTAGGTAGGTTGAATGGACCTCGAACCAGCCCTCAGATACAGGTAAAATTCCCTGACCCGGCCGTGAATTGAACCCGAGGCCTCCGTGTAAGAGGCAAGCACGCTACCCCTACACCATGGGGCCGGCTCCTGTGTTATTGCGCACGAAGTGAAATCCAAGACGATAACGCAGATTTCCACGGAATTATTCAGCCGAATTATTTACGATGTCTCAGTTGTCATCGCTAGACTCTTATCTTACCTACTACTACGTCATACGTGTCCGGGCATGGGATGAAAACTTTTATCCAAGCAGTCAAGATAATTATTAGCCAATGCTATTAAAGTTTTATTTTATAAACTCGTCAGTCTTGTAATGTAAAATCATCAATAACTGGGAAGAAATATTAACCTAATTACCGTATGTTTAAAAGAAATTGAAAAAAATTAATGTTTGTTACTGACGTCTCGGAATACAGTCAACTATACAGTAGATCTACACCGCGCTAGCTAGAGCTCCGGTTTGCAAGCTTTGCGCAAGCGCAGTAGTGTGTCGCAACCAATGAGCTAAACTGATAAATTGTTGCATGCTTCCTTGCTGCCTAACAGTATTGGCTGCTCTGGAATGGACAGATCACAGATGCATTTATTTGTTTCAGATTTACGTGCTTACTGTAGACATGTGTGCGTGAGAATTCAAGTTTTTAATTTGTGTTTTGGGTGTTTGCAGAAATAATTTGTTTTAATAGTGAACAATTACGGAAAGTCATTTATATCGCAAAACATTAACGTGTGAAACATTTATAAGCGATTATGGGTAAATATAGAAACTATTCTGCGGGCTTCAAGCTAAGCGTAATTGCCTTCGCTGAACAGCACGGGAACAGAGCTGCAGAAAGAAAATTTTCTGTGAGTGAAAAGTTGGTGCGTGACTGGCGGAAAGTAAAAAACAAGCTAAAAAGCACAAACCCTTCTAGACGCGCGTTTAGAGGTCCTAAAACAGGGAAGTTTCCTATAATTGACGAAGAAGTGTTTAGGTACGTCAGTGAAATACGTAACAATGGCTGCAGTGTATCATATGAAATGTTACAAATTAAGGGACAGGAGGTAGCGCGCAAACACAACATACCGGTAACTCAGTTTAAGGCGACTCGTGGGTGGATTAAGGGGTTCATGCGACGACACAATCTGTCAGTGCGAAGGAGAACAACACTAAGCCAAAAGTTGCCTGCTGATTACACGGACAAGATTGTAAATTTTCACCGATTTGTCATACGTTTGCGCAAGGAAACTTCGTACTTGCTTTCTCAAATCGGTAATGCCGATCAGACTCCAATCTTTTTTGATATGCCTCGCAACAGCACTATTGCGCTAAAAGGATCACGGAGTGTTTTAATGAAAACCAGCGGTAGTGAGAAGTTGCGATGCACGGCAATGCTAGCCATTACAGCTGACGGGAGAAAGTTGCCGCCTTACATCATTTTCAAGAGGAAAACGATGCCTAAGAATATACAGTTTCCCCGTGGAATTCATGTACGAGTGCAACCAAAGGGTTGGATGGACGTAGAACTCATGCTGGACTGGGTTAAAACTGTGTGGAATAGAAGACCTGGTGCACTACTAAAACAACCAGCTCTGCTTGTTTTAGATAGTTTCCGAGGTCATCTCGTGAACGAAGTGAAGCAAATTCTCACTACAAATAAGACACGACAGATAGTCATTCCTGGTGGCCTAACATCTGCTTTGCAGCCACTAGACGTATGTGTTAATAAACCCTTTAAAGACCACTTACGTCGATTTTACAACGAGTGGATGATGAGCGGCGATCAGCAATTGACGCCCGCCGGAAATATCAGGCGTCCACCCTTGGACTTGTTATGCTCGTGGGTGAAGAAGAGTTGGGATCTTATACCACCTGAACTAGTCTCCAAGAGCTTCAAAAGGACTGGGATTTCGAATGCACTAGACGGTTCCGAAGATGACGCAGTGTGGCAGGGAGACGAAGAATCTGATACTGGTATTAACA
Source organism: Anabrus simplex (assembly GCF_040414725.1). NCBI lineage: Eukaryota > Metazoa > Arthropoda > Insecta > Orthoptera > Tettigoniidae > Anabrus > Anabrus simplex. The sequence continues at coordinate 332,146,326 of NC_090267.1, read as the reverse complement.
GAGGCGAGGACGGCGCATCAGATAGCGAAACCTGCGATAGCGACACCTAAGATTTGGAATAAATTGCGTACCGGTAAGTCCGCATTTCACAACAAAGCGATAATTTCTTGCAAGTGTAATATTTTAACTTTAATACTCAAATTAATGACAAATTAACTTAATACGTTCATTTTTATTTTCAGGTTGGAAAATCGTTCACCGAATTGTTGCGAAAAATTATGAATTTTGTTTTAGACTATTTTAATTATTTTGATGTATAAACGCGAGTATTACGTGCATCTTAAATTTGTATCAAATATAATTTAGTTATAAATACATTTTTTGAGTAATACAAATACTGGTATTAAATATTCATCGTATAATGGTCGCACCCTACAATTTTTTTCGAAAATTTTGGTATAAAAAGTGCGACGATTATGCCGTGAAATACGGTATGTCCTTGTCACTGTACACACACTACACATACCCAATACACATACACACCGAGACTGCTTAGGGTCTTTTATACTTCCTTTTTGTGAGGTACTTTTTAACGCAACCCTCAGAATGCTGTGAATCTCCACCACAAAGCTTCCATTCCCATCTTGTTTCACAGTGACCTGTGCATACATGGCTTGAAATCTCTACTTCTAAGCTGGAGGGATGTGCATAAGAAAGTATCATCCTATCAGATGAGCTTGTGGTTCAGTGAGATATGGTATTTCACCTCATGATGCTGTCTTCTCCATGGTGTATTTCTCCATAAGATTAACATTTAGGCCGAATTTGTGGTCAGTCTGGAAAAATTCTGGTTGCCATACCCTGCTGCATTTATTTGTTGTTTGAATTTACCTATGCTCTGGAAATACCTGTAATCTTCTTCGTGATCTCTCTAATAACTTTCACTCAAACGTGAACTCAGATTATTATCAAATTCTCATCCAGCCTTACACGCAAATTGTTTCCTGTTGTTACACTATTTGCTTGCTTAGCTGTCGTGTTTCTTGGGGGCTAGGTGCCTCGACTCCTACCACAAAAACGCACTTCTAAATAAGCGTAAAAATCATTGCAACAAAGTCATGAAGGCAGTGAAGTGAGGCATGGTTTAGTTGATCCATATATTGAATGCAATTGGACTAGACAAGAGAGTGACTGAATGGGTTGCTATATTTCTAGAAAATAGATCTCAGAGAATTAGAGTAGGCGAAGCTTTATCTGACCCTGTAATAATTAAGAGGGGAATTCCTCAAGACAGTATTATTGGACCTTTATGTTTTCTTATATATAAAAATGATATGAGTAAAGAAGTGGAATCAGAGGTAAGGCTTTTTGCGGATGATGTTATTCTCTATAGAGTAATAAATAAGTTACAAGATTGTGAGCAACTGCAACGTGACCTCGATAATATTGTGAGATGGACATGAGGCAATGGTATGTTTATAAATGGGGTTAAAAGGCAAGTTGTGAGTTTCACAAGTAGGAGAAGTCCTCTCGGTTTTAATTACTGCGTTGATGGGGTGAAAGTTCCTTTTGGGGATCATTGTAAGTATCCAGATGTTAATATAAGGAAAGATCTTCTTTAGGGTAATCACATAAATGGGATTGTAAATAAAGGGTACAGATCTTTACACATGGTTATGAGGGTGTTCAGAGGTTGTAGTAAGGATGTAAAGGAGAGGGCATATAAGTCTACGGTAAGACTCCAACTAGAGTATGGTTCCAGTGTATGGGACCCTCACCAGGATTACCTGATTCAAGAACTGGAAAAAATCCAAATAAAAGCAGCTTGATTTTTTCTGTGTGATTTCTGACAAAAGAGTAGTGTTACAAAAATGTTGCAATGTTTGGGCTGGGAAGAATTGGGAGAAAGAAGATGAGCTGCTCGACTAAGTGGTATGTAAAAGGAAAATATTAAAACTTATTTACCACCTATTCAATACTTAACCAGCAATGCAAAATTAGGATCTCATCCTTATTTTATTGCCTAATTATTATAACATGGAACATGTTTTGTTACGCTTACGCAGACAAGTTTGTCAAACACTGGATAAGACAACATCCAAATGTGATTTCAACAGGTTCTACTGTTTAAAAAATTAAAGAGTTGCAATATCATAACCTATAACAAAAAACAGATCATCGGGTGGACGTTTTTGCGGACGAACATAATAATAGTTATGCCTAATCTAATTTGTTTTGAGAGTGTATCATAGTTTCATTTCTAAATGGTACAGTATGTGAAAAAGTTTCTGACACATTTTAACAAAGTGTTTTTATGTTCAAACAACAAAAATTTGAAGACAATTAGCAGTGTTAATAGATTGTGAATGTAGTTATACCTAGACCAACTAATAGACATCACATTTTTTAATATTAGAATAAGTTTTAATTTCAAGCTCAACAAATTGTCATATCATATTTTTTTTTTTTGCTTTACGTCGCACCGACACAGATAGGTCTTATGGCGACGATGGGAGAGGAAAGGCCTAGGAGTTGGAAGGAAACGGCCGTGGCCTTAATTAAGGTACAGCCCCAGCATTTGCCTAGTGTGAAAATGGGAAACCACGGAAAACCATTTTCAGGGCTGCCGATAGTGGGATTCGAACCTACTATCTCCCGGATGCAAGCTCACAGCCGCGCGCCTCTACGCGCACGACCAACTCGCCCGGTATCATATATCTTAATCATACAACGTAATATATAAAGAATTATATTTAATAAGGTTTATTAAAGATTGTTATTAATAAGATTGTTAACGACAAATCATATATACAAATATTCTAGATCAATGTTACCAATCAACCTTGTAAAGACATTTATGGCTGAAGATGTTCAGAAAATGAAGGAAACATGTTCCATGTTATAATAGTTAGGCAAAAAAAAAATAAGGATGAGATCCTAATTTTGCATTGCTTGTTAAGTATTGAATAGGTGGTAAATAATTTTTAATATTTTCCTTTTAACAGATTTTCAATACGGGAAAAAATGAGAATAGTCTCTTGCAAGTAGTATGTTCCGAGCTGTCAGCGGAGAGATGGCGTGGAATGATATTAGTGGACAAATATGTTTGAGTGGCGTCTTTAAAAGTAGGAAAGATCACAATAAGAAGATAAAATTGGAATTCAAGAGGACAAATTGGGGCAAATATTCATTTATAGGAAGGGGAGTTAGGGATTGGAATAACTTACCATGGAAGATGGTCAATAAATTTCCAGTTTCTTTGTGATCATTTAAGAAAAGGCTAGGAAAACAACAGATAGGGAATCTGCCACCTGGGCAACTACCCTAAATGCAAATCAGGATTGATTGATTGATTGATAGATAGATAGATAGATAGATAGATAGATAGATAGATAGATAGATAGATAGATAGATAGATAGATAGATAGATAGATAGATAGATAGATAGATACTCCTAAGAACCATGAGGACAGGTATTTCTGTAATGCTCACAAATCCAAATGATAAACATATGTGACATGCACTGCAGCCAGAACTTTCCTGGGTGACCACAGTTAGACATAAGGATCAACTATGGATCTTTTCATCAGAAAAGTAGTTTCCAATGGTTATATGAGTATTGTAATTGTTATATTGATGTTAAAATAGACTTGGGCATCTCAAGTAAAAAATGTTTCCTCTACTTTCTACACTGAGTGGCCAAAAGTCATGAGAAGACACTGAATGTGATGTTAATAATAAGTTGCTCCTCTGTGAGCCCTCAAAACAGCAGCAATACGGTGAGGCATTGACTCTATAAGGTGTTGGAATCATTCTGGAGGGATCTGGACCCACGCATCTTGCACTGCTACCCACAATTCGTCTTGTGTAGTTGGTGCAGGGTTCATGGGGTGTACACCAGCATTGACAGCATCCCATAAATGCTCAATTGGATTAAGATCAGGGGATCTGGAGGACCTGTCCATGGTCATAACTTCACTGGAGTACTCCTCCAACCACCTGAATGCCACCACAGAGCGGTGACATGGCACGTTGTCCTGTGGAAACATGGCATCTCTATTAAGGTGCTCTAGGGCTAGAAAGGGTTGGAGATGATCTGAAAGCATGTCCACATAATGTGCACCTGTCAGTGCTCCCTGCATCTGGACAAAGGGGCCTAATTGCCACCATAAGAATGCCGCCCAGATCAAAACTGAGCCACCTCCTGCCTGTACACAACCTTGTTGACATGCAGGATCCATAGCTTCATGGGGAATGCACCACACTCTCACGCACCCATCAGCTCGATACAACTGGAACCGGGATTCATTGGACCAAACCACACGTCGCCACTGTTCCATGGTCCATTGCAGATATTTGTGGGCCCTTGCACGTCATTGAGCTCTGTGTCGGGGTATCAACAAAGGGACACGAGTTGGTTGTCGACTGGTGAAGCCTGTGCGGTGCAGTTGCCTCCTTACAGTTTTGATAGAAGTGGGTTCCTGACTCCCAAAATCGAACTGGCGGAGATCTGACTCAGAGTAGCCCGTCGAGCACCCAGTATAGTTCTGTGACAGCGACTTCATGTCTGTTCGTTAAACACCTGTAGGTTTCCAGTGTGGCGGTTTGCGCAGGTGGTAACATTCTCTCTGCGATATTGAAGATACACCCTAGACACTGTTGACCTCAGAAACCTGAATTTGTAGGTAATCTCCGCAATGCTATGACCCATGCACCATCTGCCGATGATTATCCCACGTTCAAAGTTGGTTGACTCGCGACATGTTGCCATCTTCACGACACTCTAGCCATAGCTAGCTGCAATGCTCAGGGGTTGTACACAGCACACTTTCTAATGGGACACCCCTTCCCATGACTTTTGGCCACTCGGTGTATTTTCTCTCTACAAAAATATCAGTCCTGGAACTTTCCTTATGGACAAAGTAGTCATTATTTTTGTGTGAACTTGGTATTATAGCAGCTTTTTTTGTTTTCATGAACTTCACTGGCTATTTTAGTGAATACCATCGGGAAAGAAGGAAAAATCCCAGATGATTGGACAAAGGGCATTATAGTTCCCATTTCAAAAAGAGCAGCAGGCATAAATATGCCAACAGTAGAAGAAACACTATTCTCTCCATTGGACTCATTTAGTGGAATGAATTAATGAGTGATAATTAAGAATCTTTATTAAACCACAGCTTGCGGAGAAAGAGCATGGACTTGGAGATGACGCAACAACAACAGATCATGATTGTGCAGAAATGCTGGGAAAAAGGAAAAGATAATATTTGTCTTCGTAGATATGGAAGGGTGTAAGATGGCTTGCCTAGATAAAAGTTATGGATATGTTTTATCAAAAGAAATATACAATACAATACAATACAATAGATTTATTTTGTCTGGCAAGATTAAGGCCATTAGGCCCTCTCTTCCATCTAACCAGAAAATACAGTTTTTACATGTGCAACATTGAAATAAGTACACTTACAATTGAAACATCTTGCAACTACTAAACAATACAATATTATGATAAAAAAGGAAAAAATAGGAGAATGATGATGATGATGATGTTTATTTACACAATTATGACATGATTAGCTAATTTCTATTATCCTTGGTAATAACAGTGGGATTATATAAAGTCTATAGTTTGAGGAAGGCTAAATCTACAATATTTCCATAGCATTACTTAGTAGGTAGCGGTGACAAAGTTGCCTAAAACTAGCAGGTGAGGCTCCTCTGACAGAGACGGGTAGTGCATTCCATTGTCGTGCCGAAGAAATAACAAATGAGTTTGTGTATCGTGTGGTGCGGTGAGGTGGAATAGATAAGAGTGTACCAGATTTTGACCGTGTTCCAAAACTGTGATTGGATGAGAGGTGGTGAAATTGACTGTACAAGTAGGGAGGTGAGCATGAGGAGAGTATTCGGCGAAGAAGGCATAAAGCATGAAGATTACGGCGCTGTTTGAGTTTTAGCCAACCGAGTTCATCGTAGGCAGGTGTAACATGGTCAAAGTAACGTAGGTCACATATATAGCGAACACAGGCGTTTTGCGCGCGTTGTAGTTTGTCGTTAAGAGTAGTAGTCAGGTCGTTGTACACGGCGTCACTGTAGTCGCTTATCAACAAAGCTTAAATGTATATAACCACTGTCAGAATTGTGTTCAGATAGCAGATGGTTATTCACATTTTTTAGATTCTGCAAGTCAAATGGTCTGTATCGCTATTGATCTATCCAAGGCTTTCAATAGGATAGATCATGGGAGACTGCTGATGAGAATAGAGGAGATAACGAGGAAGAGAGAACAGATTGTAATGTGTTCTTAAGAGGTGTCAAAAAGGAGAAAGCAGATTGTGGGGTAGGACTGTTGATCAGCAATACTATTGCACACAACATAGTTTCTGTTAGGCATGCAAATGAGCAAATGATGTGGGTAGATTTAGCATTGTAGGAATTAGGACAAGAATTGTCTCTGTCTATTCACCATGTGAAGGTGCAGATGAGGATGAAGTTGTAAGTTTTATAAAGCACTGACTGATGCCATAGTGAACGTCAACAGCAAGGGTAGGATAGTGCTAATGGGCAATTTCAATGCGAGAGTTGGAAATAATACTGAATGATATGAGAAGGTCCAGGTAGCTGGTAGGGACCCTCTTCGGAGGCAGCCCTACCCAGGGAGTGGCGCCCCTGCCTATGTGAGTCCCAGAGCACACTGACCCGGTGTGTAACATCTGGTATGGGTCCCAGCTCAGGGTTACGAGTGAAGACCTCAACGACATCTACGGCGGAGAAGGTGGACTTCGGTACGGCGGAGATGGCGGAAGGGGCATACCCGTAGCGTCTGTACTCCAGAGGAGCGGCTACAAAAGGCGTCTGTCTCCATGTTAGGGGCGGCCTAATTTTGAACCTGGCAGTAGGTATAAAATGCCTTTGGGTGTGGCTAGCCCATCGTAACAATAGCCTATATGGACAGAGCAGATATAGTGCCTTGGAAAAGGTTAGGGCGTCCCCTGCTAAAAGCGACGCACAGCTCTTCAGGTGCTGGGGGAACTGTGAAAAATGGGCAACCAGCACAGAACTACATCAAAATTGCAACAGTAAATGTACTGACACTGACGGGAAAGACAGAAGAACTGGTTGACTTCATGATAGAGAAAGATATAGCCATACTTGGACTGTGCGAGACCAAGAAGAGGGGTACAGGGGAGATCCCTCCGAGAGAAGGATACAGGCTGTATTACAGCAGAGGACCTGAAGCAAAAAATGGAGTGGCCATCATACTTAGAAGAGAAATCCAAGAATATGTGGAATATACGAAGTACATCAGCGATAGGATGATGGTGATGAGACTCCAGTTTGAAAATGGCGTGAAAGATCTATTTCAGTTGTATGCCCCACAAACTGGTTGCATAGATGAACATCTAGAGGACTTCTTAGAGGAAGTGGAGAGACAGATAGAAGATAAGGAAGTACTGTTAATGGGAGATCTAAATGCACAAGTTGGAATGGAAAGACAAGGAAAGGAAGATGTTGTAGGGCCCTTTGGATATGGAAATGTAAATCCAGAAGGTGAGTTGTTGGTGGATTTTTGCATGAGGAATCAAATGATTGTTGGAAACACCTGGTTTAGGAAGAAGAACAGTCAGAAGATTACAAGGTATGGTTGGGGAGACAGACGAACAAAGACCATGATTGCTTATATAATCATAGAGAAAGAACACCGGAAGAACCTTGTAGATGTAACAGCCATGCCTGAAGAAGCCTTTGGTGGAGATCATAGAGTTGTGATAGGAAAATTGAAAGTTGGAAAGATTGAAAAACCCCAGTTAAGAAGAGAGAAAAGAATTAAAGTATGGATGTTGAAGGAGAAAAGCATACAAGAAGAATTTCAAAGGGAAATAATACCCTTGGTACCCAGGACAGAGGTGGGGAATGTTGAAGAGGAATGGAAAAGATTTAAGGAAGCACTGGTTGGATGTGCAGAAAAGGTGTGTGGTAGAACATCAGGAAATGTGAAAGACAAAGAAACACACTGGTGGAATGATAGGGTAAAGATTAAAGTGAAGGAAAAGAAAATGGCATGGAAAGCATGGAAAACATCTAAGACTGAAGAAACTAGAAGAAAATATGTGGAGGCAAAGAATTTGGCCAAGAAAGTAGTGGAGGAAGATTACTGTATGGTATCTTAAGAAACAAAAAGAGAGATCAAGTAAACACCAGATTTGTGAAGGACGAAGGTGGCATAATTTTAACAAAGCCAGAAGAAATAAGAAATAGATGGAGAGAGTATTTTCAGAAGCTGCTGAACATAAGAACGGATGACAGTCATTCAATGGACGACCAGAAAAGGCAATTAGTTGATGAAGAAATGGATAAAGAAATTACAATGAATGAAATTGAAATGGCAGTAAAAAAGATGAAGAATGGAAAAACTGTTGGAATTGATGAAATTTCAGTGGAGATGATAAAGACAGCTGGAGCTGTAGGCCTGCAGTGGACATATCGGGTTCTCAGGAATGTCTGGGAGAATAAGGAGGTCCCTGAGGATTGGCGAAAAGGAATAATCATCCCAATTTTCAAGAAAGGTGATAAGAAAGTTTTGAAGAACTACAGGGGAATTACTCTAATATCCCATGTTGCTAAGATAATGGAAAGGATACTGGAAAGTAGAATAAGGTTGAGGGTTGAGAATCAGATACAGGAAAACCAGTTTGGTTTCAGAAGTGGAAGGTCAACAATATAGCCCATTTTCATTAGGAGACAACTAATGGAAAAGCATAGGGAGTACGGGAATGATATGGTGATGACATTCATTGACATTGAAAAGGCATATGACAGTGTCCCCAGGATGAAAGTTTGGGACAGTCTGGTGCAAAAAGGAATTGGACAGGGATTAATAAAGATGATCATGGCATTGTATAAGAAATGTTGTAGTTGCGTGCAAACACAAGTTGGCAGGACAAGTTGGTTCAAAATAACTAGTGGGCTGAGACAGGGAAGTGTTCTATCACCAATTCTGTTTACAATAGTAATGGATGACATCATGAGAACAGCAAAAGCAGCATATGGAGGAAGAGAAATGAACATGATGTTATTTGCAGATGATATTGTGATTTGGGGAGAAGACGACAGGAAGGTTGAAGAACAGTTGAATGTGGTGAATGGGAAGATCGAAGAATGTGGATTGAAAATAAGTGTAGAAAAGAGTAAAACTCTTGTTATGACTAGAGGGGAGAAAGAAGGGAAAGGTCAGATTAGACTTGCAGACAAGCCCCTGGAAGTAGTGGAAACGTTTAAATAGCTGGGGAGTGAATTAATGGAGAATGCTCGACTGGATGCTGAGATTAGTAAAAGGATTCAAGCTGGAAGTTGTTTCTATCATAGTGTAAGAAACATGTTATGGGACAAAGATGTGCCAACGGAAGCAAAGGATACTATGTACAAGATGTATTACGTACCCATAACATCTTACGGAGCAGAAACTTGGACAATGACAAAGAAGGGTGAGAGTCGAATACAGGCAGCCAAAATGCAGTTCTTGAGGAGTGTGATACAGAAGAGTAGAAGAGACAAAATAAGGAATGAGAAAATCCGGGAAGAAATTGGAGTGGAAAAAATGAACGATAGAATAGAGAAGAGCCGACTAAGATGGTTTGGGCACATAAAGCGAATGAGCGACGAAAGAATGCCAAAAAAGGTGATGGAAATGCAAATCCAAGGAAGGAGAGGCCGTGGACGACCACGATTGAGATGGAAGGATACCATCCAACGCAGCATTATAGAAAGAAACCTGGACTGGGACACAGTGTTGGAGGAGGAGTGGTGGAAAGACCGAAGAAAGTGGAGAGGAACCATATTTGCCCCTATCTGGCTACAGCTGGATAAAGGGAAATGATGATGATGATGATGATGATGATGATGATGATGATGATGATGATGATGATGATGATGATGATGATGATGATGATGATGATGATGATGATGATGATGAGAAGGTGATAGGTAAATGTGGGGAAGATATGGAAGTTAATAGAAATGGGAAGCATTTACTGGACTTCTGTGCTGGTATGAGATTAGCAATTGCTGTCACCCCCCCCTCTCTCTTTGTTTGGCAGGTAACATTAATTTAAAGCTATATAAACTCAAAGTAATAAACTTGAAGGAACATATGTCAACCGATAAGACACTAATTATAACATCGCAGGTTTCGAAAACACACACATGGCTAGAAGCAAAGGTGAGCAGGATTACCAACATGACAACTAGAGAAAGGATGTGCGAAAGCGGACCGGGATCCCTAAGAGGATGTAGTCTTACATGATGTTGTAAGGAAATAGACGTGGATGCAGTCACCCTTCAGTCTGCATTTATTAACAAATAAGGAAAGCTTAACATAATTGAACAACAGCAATTTAAAACAAAGTAACATGTTCAATAAAGCATAACAAAGGAGAAACGAACCATGAGGTTCCAATCTATGGTTCTTCAGAAAACCAAAATTTTATATTACAAGTTCATCTCCACAAGAATCTGTCCAGCGACAAATGATAAAATATTAAGATTACATTTAAGAAAATAAGATCAACTTATGCAATTAAAATTTACAAGTAAAATTTAACTGGGAATTTAAAATCTGTCACAACAATTTTACAAGGAAAATAGAAAAGGAGATTTACGGACTATTACATTTGCTTTACAAGGAAAATTGACAAGGAATTTAAAATCTAATGCAGAGGCCTTTAGAGTTGCTGCCTTCCTAATACACATCAGTGAGAGATGCATAGCTCCAAACAGCGTACATTAAATCAAAGCAGGACTACGGGAGGCAACCCTGGATGGAAAATTAATTTTTACATGACACAATTAAAACTGTTTATGAAAGGGAATTGCTTCCAAAATAAAAAAAAGGTATGCCTAGCTGACGAGCTAAGGCATCACAAATAAAAACAGCGAAAACCAGGGTCTATGGTAAACTCTGAAGCAAATAAATTTACATATCAATTTAAAGTTTGAGAAAAGGAAACATGCTTACCCCGAGGTGGTGGAGCCGCTGACGGGAGCACACCTGAAGTGCGTCCGACTGTGTCGACGTGCAAAAACCAAAGACGCGGACAAGAGCCCTGCGCCTACCGAGGAGCCAAAGGCCGGAAATTGAGAAACACGCAAACAGCCAATCAGCGAAGCTTACTACAATTCGACCCAAAATTTTGGCAGTGAAGGAGGTCGTTATTCCAACCAATAAAAACAGCTTACCAAATATAGAAAAGTTCTAGAGGTTTCAATTGTGAAACATAGCGATTTTGTTATTGAAACCTTCACGTGGCAAATACAGGGTGATACAAAAGGTCGTTTAACAGATTGCAAGTTATAACAAGCATAACTACAGGAGATTTCAAATACCCAAATACCGTAATAATTCTTTCTACCAACAATCATAACGATTAAATAAATTTAATTAAATGTCTTTCTTGCGAGTACTGAAACCTTATTAATATTTACATAAATTCACAAAACAAATGTTTCATTGACTTCTCCTCGAAAATGTCTTTGAATGTTCGTTTGTTTTTGCAATGGCAATTTTACAAAATTTTAGAATAATGACAAGAATTAAGTGATCACATCTTGATAAGTTGACACTTTCCACATTGTTAACGTCCCACGACCGGCAACAATTACAAATACATTCTTCAAGCACAAGGCTATTCACCACTACATATAAGGGAGGGTAGGGGCACCAGATCTATAATAGACTATATAATAACAGACTAAAAATTTAAAAAATCTATTAGGAATGTGAAGGTTTCACCAAAGACTTTCTGATGATACAGACTACTGTCTCGTCTGCAGTGAACTAAATCTCTAGGCCTAGGATAGAGAAAGTGACATCTGTGAGCAGATGAATAAAAGTAGAGCATCACCAGGATGAGGAAATTAAACAGAAGTGTATGGATATGATTAGTGAAAAGTTCCAAAGAAGAGACAATAAGCAGGTTCTGGATACAGAAAGAATGGGTGGCATAGAGGGATGTCATAGTAGAAACAGCAGGGGAATCCCTAAGAGCTGCTTCCCTGCCACTTGACCAAGCCTTTCCAGGTAATTACAATCTTCTCATGATTTAATTCTGGATTCAACAGTTATCTGTTTCACTCTGTTCCTGTCATCTACATACAATTCCCTGCTTGCAACAGCCCTTGTTTGGAGCCCTTTCTGAAACGCCTTCTTTTATGTTTGCACGTTGCCCTCACTTTATCATTCCACCAAGATGTTTGCTTTTCCTCATCTTTACACAAGAACAAAGAATCTCAGGAAGGGAGGGAAGAAGGGAAATGAATCCATTGTTTCAGGTGAACTCATAGTAGAACCCAGGGAATTGTTGGACAGGTTGAAGGAATATTTTGGAAATCTTCCCAATGTAAAAGGAAATCTTTTTGACATAATGAACAACTGAGCTCATGAAGAGGAGGACAGTGAAATTTTGCATGAGCAAGTAAATAATAATGATAAATAAACTCCATTGTCAAAAAAGAAGTTGGAAAAGGAATTAGACCTGAAATGGTGAAATATAGTGGGAGGGCAGGGATGAAATGACTTCACAGAGTATAAAAGATCATGGAATATTTTAAGGTACCTTCTGATTGGACAAAAGCAGTAATTACACCTGCAACAGGTATAAGCAAAGGAACAGAAAATATTGCAACAACTTGAGAGGTACAGTATTTCATTGATTAGTATACCAGGCAAGCTGTTCAATGGCATTTTGGAAGAGAAGGTGCGATCAGTGGTTGAGAGTAAGTTGGATGGAAACCAGTTTGGTTTCAGACCACAGAAGGACTCTCAGGTTTTCAGTAATTGGTAATTGAAAAATTTAGTTTATTATGAAGAGTCAAACATCTGTACATGTAGGAACATGTGCCTACAGTTGGCAACACTGAAGAGGCCTAGAGGCTGATGAAGAAAGCGATGGATCACTCAAATAAAACAGGACATGAAGGAAGAAGAGAGGAATGGTGCCAAGTCGAAGAGGAACAGATGTACCAAGATCGACGTAGATAGAGAGTGCCCTTACGTAGGCTCTGGAGATGGCTAAATCATGATGATGATGTGATGTTTCCTGTGTAGTCATGTATCTAATGGTTGATGCAGTAGTTCAGAGATCATTGAATATTTTCTTTTGTTTTAGGGACGAGGATACAGATGCAACAGAGAAGCCATCCAGTGAAGGTAAGTCTCCTGATGATATGAACTGCTTACTAATACAGTGTCCATAATCTCTCCGGCTGCCTGTTGTAATTTCTTGATGTTTCTGTCTCTTGACAATGGCCAGAGCTAAATGTAGCTTTCACCAAAGTCTGTCTCATTTATGACTGTGACCTTATAGAAGCTGTTAAGGTATGGGTGGTGCTGTGCAATGATATTCAAGCATCTGGATGTCATGAATGATGTTGTGCATTGGGCTGATTGTGCTGCAATAGCACTTTTGGGCCCAGTGATGAACGCAATGGCAAACTATGTCACTCCTCATAATGCCTTGTATGTTTTGTTTTTGCACTTTGCCTATAACCACATAAACTATGGTGATGAGGATCCAACCATCCCCTTGTCTGAATACTTAACAGACAGGCAGCTCTCTCTAGGTGACTCCTTAATTTTCCAGATTTCATACATTTAGAGAAATGTAGATAATAAAGAGAACAAACACGCACAGGAATGTTTGGTTTCTAAAAATCAAATAATGAGTGCATGGTATTTTATAAGTTCCTCACTGATATACTTTTTTCAGAAACAATTGAATCTATAGATTTAATGTTTGTTCTGGGCATCCACAGGGTTTGTGTCGACATTAATTTTGATAAGACAGTAATTACGAGGGCCATCCGGAAAGTAGTACCCGTTAGCGCCACATGAAGCGCTGACGACTCGGGTAGCCGCTGGGCAAGGTCAGACCGCGTCAGTGGCTTGTCTGCCTGCTCTCTGCAAGATTGCGTGATGCTAGCATTGCCTGTGTTGTGCCTGTGATCGTTTAAAATGTTTAAACAAATTGAGAATGCCGCCAGTTGTGAAGTGTGGGCCGTGATTAAATTTCTTAATGCACGAAACTTTCGACCTTGTGATATTCATCGCCAATTAACGGAGGTGTATGGAGACAATGTGATGGACGAGTCGTCTGTTCGGTGCTGGTATCGCAACTTCAACCTGGGGAGGGGGAATACACACGAGGAGCGTTCAGGGAGACCATCTGTCATTTCAGACCAAATGCTGAGCGCAGTAGACGAATGCGTGAGGAACGATCAGTGCATCACAATTGATGAACTCTGTGAATATTTTCCTAATGTGTCTCGAACAATTGTTCATGAAATTGTCAAAGACCATCTGCATTATTCAAAAATCTGTGCAAGGTGGGTCCCTCGCATGCTTACAGGGAGCACAAAACCAAGCGTATGGCTGCAGCACTGACGTTTATGGGACGTTATTCCAATGAAGGAGACTCTTTCCTGACTCGCATCATTACTGGTTGTTGATATTTTTATTTTGAATAACAGTGGTTTTAACAGCTATAAGTACCGTCAAACAGGATGATTTTGGATGGTTTTGAGGTTATTTTTATCTTACCTCATGAAGGGAATCTTAAATTGTATAGCAAACATATTCATCTACTAATGTCATTCCACGCCATTTCTCCGCTGACAGCTCGAAACATAACTCTCATTGCAGGTTATAAATTTCATTTTCTTTGTCCGTATTGAAGATCTACTTGTGATACAAATTCTTATAATTTTGTTAATTACCACCTATACCATCTCCAGGTGGTAATTAACAAAATTATAAGAATTTGTATCACATACCACTCAGTCGAGTAGCTCGTCTCCTTTCTCCCATTTCTTCCCACTCAAACTTTGCAACATTTTTGTAACACTACTCTTTTGTCGGAAATCACACAGAACAAATCGAGCTGCTTATTTTTGGGATTTTTTCCAGTTCTTGAATCAAGTAATCCTGGTGAGGGTCTCATTCACTGGAACCATACTCTAGTTGGGGTCTTACCAGAGACTTATAAGCCCTCTCCTCTACATCCTTGCTACAACCCCTAAACACCCTCATAACCATGTGCAGAGATCTGTATCCTTTATTTACAATCCCATTTATGTGATTACCCCAATGAAGATCTTTCCTTATATTAACACCCAAATACTTACAATGATCCCCAAAAGGAACTTTCACCCCATCAACACAGTAATTAACACTCACAGGACTTTTCCTATTTGTGAAACTCACAACCTGACTTTTAACCCTGTAACCGTACGTATGTACGATCCCCGAGTTTTTAGGTTAGGAAATTTTCGTATATAGTTTGTTAGGTTAAAATCATGTAATTTTGTTTATTTACCATGTAAAAACGTAATATTATAAGAAGAATGTATAGTTAGGGAATATTGCATATGTTCATCATTATATTTTGTAGAAATTTCCGTTTGGGTAAGAGTCTGTAAATATGGCCTAGCCGTAAGGATTGTGCAACCGGGAAAACTGCGACTATATCGGGAAGGACGGTTGAAGTCAGTTGGATGTGTTGCAACAGGTGGCTTGAAAACACGGGGTACGGCAGGTTGTATCGGTTGAAGAATTGGAGTGAACCAATGTGGACATACATGAGTGGACGGTCTATGTCACATCATATACTCGATAGCCAATGCGAGGACTTTGTTTTGAGCGAGGTTTGTGTTGACAGAGTGACGCGGGAAGAAGTGCCGGTGTGAGCGTTGCTACCACTAAACTTTTCAGGACGCGATTACCACGTGTAGCAAGCACATATAAGTGGGTACGCGTGTGCGGCGAGTCATTCTGATTCTGATTCTGATTCTCATTGTGTTTCTGACTCTGATGCTGATACTGTGTGTTTCTCATTTGTACTGGTCTGCGGGAGCGACGTATTTGCGCAGTTTGCTATACGATCTGCTATTGTACGTGAGTATCTGTTACGGAGCGATCATGGTATAATCTCAACAACTTACCGGCTTTGCAGTGGACTTTCTGTAAAAAGAAAGTGTTTGTTTGGAACTTGTCACCCGAGTATGCAGCTTCAGTTGGTGGAGAATTTTGCTGTTTGCTTGCCTCCGGACATGTAACGCTTTCTGTCCAGCCAGCAATTATAAAGAATTCAAGACGACGAAGAAGTGTAAATAAGGTTAGGGATGCTGTTAGTAAAGAAGGTTGCATCCATATGTAGAGAAATAGTCGTCATACTTTTCTCTACCAGATTAGGATTCACGGTAACAGTGGAGTGCAGTGGGGCTCTTACCTGGAGGTATGTTAAAAGTATAATGAGGTTCGATTTTTTTAGTGATGATTTTAATGATGTGTAATTTGCCTTTGTAGACAGCAAACGAGGAAATCTCGTGAAGAGATGATTTTGTTGGGTAGTATTGTGCATATTAGCTCTATGTAAACAGCAAGCACTAAGTGGGTTGCATAAGTGTTTATTTTTGTTGGTGTTTGTCACATATTAGTTCTTATTCTGGGAGTAAAGTCATAGAATCAAACTTTAAGTGAGTCTTTTGTCAGTGGAGTAAGGCTGAACCTGGCATGTTACCCAAATTTAATTTCAGGGGTTATATAGCAAACAGGTAAGGTTACAAAGCAAGTCTGGAGCCTCGTCAGCCTGATGACCGTCGCCTTGGGAGAGGGAGTGGCTCGTTGCTCTACATAATTAAATATTCCTGCAATTGTTTTGCAGGTGGCGCCCATTATCCTTGTTATTTACACTTATTTGAGTCAACGTTTATCTGTTCAGTATGTCAATAAATTGCAGAAATTACAATTGGCGCCGCCAACGTGAGGCAGAATGATATCCAGACTTGCTATATGACCTTGGTAGGCACATTTGGTCCAGTGTCAGGAGTTATGTATCGGTGTTGTCATGTTTTGAGTTCTATGTTTTATCTGTGGAATATGAATAATAGTAAGAGTAATAGTAGTGTAATGAATTTGAGAAGGAGAAAAGTGCATAAAGGAAGTATGTCAGTTAATGATGAGGAGAGCAGTTGTGGCACAAGCACACAAAGTTTGATGAAAGTTGTTTTCAGAGTGATAATATGTCTATGGAAAAAGTGTATGGAATTGTAATGGGGGGTGAAGGGGAAGGTAGTGTTCAAAATCAAAGTAGCATGGGGGGTAATAATGAGTTTATGAAGTTAGTATTGGAGCAGTTGGCCAAATTGATTGATCAAGGGAATAATTTAAGTAGTCAAATTAGTAATCAGGGGAAGGAATTAAGTGATAAAATTAGTAATGTAGGGGAGGAGGTAAGTAATTTAATTGATAAGCATTGCACGGCAGCTAATGATTGGGGTAGTAGTGTGGAGAAAGGAATTGATAATGTAGGGAGGGAAGGTGATGATTTCAGGGATTTTGGGGGTAAGGGCTGTGAAGAAAAGGAGGAGGATTTGTCGGAGGACCTACTATGTGCTAAAATTGATGGTGATAACACTGTGGTAATTGATGCTCTTTGGGAAGTTGCAGAAATTGAAAAGGAAGTTAGTTGTAAAGGTGATGAAGATTATTTTGTGGAGGAGGAGTCTTTGAGGAAGACATATCATGTTGTAGAGGATGGTGTAATTGAGGAGATTAATGTTACGTCGATAATGTGTCTGAGTAGTGATGATTTTGAGATTAATGAAACTTCCGTTAAGAGGGTCAAGAGCAACAGTGTTGATGGCATGAATGATGTGCGAGTGGGAACAGCGATGAAAGATATGGAAGTGGGAGAATTTAGTAGTAATGGTCGGGATCTCGAGTTCGGTGATAGTAGTGATTTCAGGAAGAGAGAGAGTGTGAGTGAAGGAAAGTGTGAGAAGGGTTGTGTGAATGAGATTGAGGTGGTTGAAGCTGGTATGTCCGATAAGGATGAGTGGAGGAAAACTGTCGATGCTGTGGGTGAAATTCTTTGTGAAGTGGAGGTTAGGTCACATTTTGTGCATAATGAGAATCATAAGAGTGGTTGTGAATATTATGGGGATTCAGGGTTTGAAGATTTTATGAGGAGTAATTGTGTTGGAAAGCTTTTTGGTATTTGGAGAAAGTTCAAAGAAATTGAGAGTGACAATGTGTATGAGAGAACAGGAGGTCGATTCAAACGTATGTTGAGTGGAATATCTGATGCTGAAGATCGTACGAATGATTTAATTGAAGTGTGGAAGAGTATTGATGAAAGAGGTGCGATTGTGGTGTGTTTTCAGTACAGGAGGGATGTTTTGATTGTGAAATGTATGTGTGTTCCGAATGAAAGTCTGTGTAAGTTGTGTGTGAAAGAATGGGAAGAGAGTTTTTGTGTGAGATTGGCAACCATGGTAGATCTACCCTCAGCAGAAGTGGTATCTTCAAAGGTGATTGATTTAGCGAGGCAGAATTTAAGGAAGTCAGCTGATAGGAGAATGATGCAGCACGGGAGGCATCATGGAGATAGTTTTGAAGTAGGGGAGGTGGTGTTACTAAAGGTTCCACACATTTCATCTGCAGACAACAAAGAAATTCATAAGTTTTTTCAATTGTATCAGGGACCTTACACAGTAGGTAAGAAAGTTGGCAAATGTGCTTATCACCTGTTGAATAACAAAGGTGACATGATTGGTACACACAATATTCACAATCTTAAGAGGTATGTAAGGTGAAGTATTGTAAGTTCAGATGTTTTGTGTATGTTAAGAAGAATATGTGAATTTTCTTTAAATCCTGAGTGACTTTGACAGGCTGTGTAGGCTGCTGTACTGAAAAGACTGATTTGCTCAGATGTATTGTATATAATCTTCACAAATCAAGGGGAGGTATTGTAACCGTACGTATGTACGATCCCCGAGTTTTTAGGTTAGGAAATTTTCGTATATAGTTTGTTAGGTTAAAATCATGTAATTTTGTTTATTTACCATGTAAAAACGTAATATTATAAGAAGAATGTATAGTTAGGGAATATTGCATATGTTCATCATTATATTTTGTAGAAATTTCCGTTTGGGTAAGAGTCTGTAAATATGGCCTAGCCGTAAGGATTGTGCAACCGGGAAAACTGCGACTATATCGGGAAGGACGGTTGAAGTCAGTTGGATGTGTTGCAACAGGTGGCTTGAAAACACGGGGTACGGCAGGTTGTATCGGTTGAAGAATTGGAGTGAATCAATGTGGACATACATGAGTGGACGGTCTATGTCACATCATATACTCGATAGCCAATGCGAGGACTTTGTTTTGAGCGAGGTTTGTGTTGACAGAGTGACGCGGGAAGAAGTGCCGGTGTGAGCGTTGCTACCACTAAACTTTTCAGGACGCGATTACCACGTGTAGCAAGCACATATAAGTGGGTACGCGTGTGCGGCGAGTCATTCTGATTCTGATTCTCATTCTCATTGTGTTTCTGACTCTGATGCTGATACTGTGTGTTTCTCATTTGTACTGGTCTGCGGGAGCGACGTATTTGCGCAGTTTGCTATACGATCTGCTATTGTACGTGAGTATCTGTTATGGAGCGATCATGGTATAATCTCAACAACTTACCGGCTTTGCAGTGGACTTTCTGTAAAAAGAAAGTGTTTGTTTGGAACTTGTCACCCGAGTATGCAGCTTCAGTTGGTGGAGAATTTTGCTGTTTGCTTGCCTCCGGACATGTAACGCTTTCTGTCCAGCCAGCAATTATAAAGAATTCAAGACGACGAAGAAGTGTAAATAAGGTTAGGGATGCTGTTAGTAAAGAAGGTTGCATCCATATGTAGAGAAATAGTCGTCATACTTTTCTCTACCAGATTAGGATTCACGGTAACAGTGGAGTGCAGTGGGGCTCTTACCTGGAGGTATGTTAAAAGTATAATGAGGTTCGATTTTTTTAGTGATGATTTTAATGATGTGTAATTTGCCTTTGTAGACAGCAAACGAGGAAATCTCGTGAAGAGATGATTTTGTTGGGTAGTATTGTGCATATTAGCTCTATGTAAACAGCAAGCACTAAGTGGGTTGCATAAGTGTTTATTTTTGTTGGTGTTTGTCACATATTAGTTCTTATTCTGGGAGTAAAGTCATAGAATCAAACTTTAAGTGAGTCTTTTGTCAGTGGAGTAAGGCTGAACCTGGCATGTTACCCAAATTTAATTTCAGGGGTTATATAGCAAACAGGTAAGGTTACAAAGCAAGTCTGGAGCCTCGTCAGCCTGATGACCGTCGCCTTGAGAGAGAGAGTGGCTCGTTGCTCTACACCATTAAATATTCCTGCAATTGTTTTGCAGGTGGCGCCCATTATCCTTGTTATTTACACTTATTTGAGTCAACGTTTATCTGTTCAGTATTTCAATAGTCTGCAGTAGTTACAACCCTGTTTATCATCATACCATTGCCTACTGTCCATCTCACAACATTATCGAGGTCATTTTGCAGTTGCTCACAATCTTGTAACTTATTTATTACTCTATAGAGAATAACATCATCCGCAAAAAGCCTTACCTCTGATTCCACTCCTTTACTCAAATCATTTATATATATAAGAAAATATAAAGGTCCAATAATACTGCCTTGAGGAATTCCCCTCTTAATTATTACAGGGTCAGATAAAGCTTCGTCTACTCTAATTCTCTGAGATCTATTTTCTAGAAATATAACAGCCCATTCAGTCACTCTTCTGTCTAGTCCAATTGCACTCATTTTTGCCATCAAATGCTTTAGACAGGTCAATCACGATACAGTCCATTTGACCTCCAGAATTCAAAATATCTGCTATATCTTGCTGGAATCCTACAAGTTGAGCTTCAGCGGAATAACCTGTTCTAAAACCGAATTGCCTTCTATCGAACAAGTTATTAATTTTGGAAACATGTCTAATGTAATCAGAAAGAATGTCTTCCCAAAGCTTACATGCAACGCATGTCAAACTTACTGGCCTGTAATTTTCAGCTTTATGTCTATCACCCCTTCCCTTATACACAGGGGCTACTATAGCAATTCTCCATTCATATCGTATAGCTTCTTCAACCAAACAATAATCAAATACCGTAAGTACTTCAGATATGGTACTATATCCCAACCCATTGTCTTTAGTATATCCCCAGAAATCTTATCAATTCCAGCTGATTTTCTAGTTTTAAACTTTTGTATCTTATTGTAAATATCATTGTTATCATATGTAAATTTTAATACTTCTTTAGCATTAGTCACCTCCTCTATCTGGACATTATCCTTGTAAAGAACAATCCTTACATACTGCTGGCTGAATACTTCTGCCTTTTGAAGATCCTCACATACACACTCTCCTTGTTCATTAATGATTCCTGGAATGTCCTTCTTGGAACCTTTTTCTGCCTTAAAGTACCTATACATACCCTTCCATTTTTCACTAAAATTTGTATGACTGCCAATTATGCTTGCCATCATGTTATCCTCAGCTGCCTTCTTTGCTAGATTCAATTTCCTAGTAAGTTCCTTCAATTTCTCCTTACTTCCACAGCCATTTCTATTTCTTCCCAATCTGCACCTCCTTCTTAGTCTCTTTATTTCTCTATTATAATAAGGTGGGTCTTTATAATTCCTTACCATCTTTAAAGGTAGAAACCTGTTTTCACATCCCTCAACAATTTCTTTAAACCCAGCCCAGAGTCTGTTTACATCCTTATTTACCGTTTTCCACTGATCATAACTTTTTTTTAAACTGTCTCATCCCTGCTTTATCAGCCATATGGTACTGCCTAATAGTCCTACTTCTAAAACCTTCCTTTCTATCACATTTATTTTTAACTACAACAAAAATAGCTTTGTGATCACTAATACCATCTATTACTTCGGTTTCTCTATAGAGCTCATCTGGTTTTATCAGCACCACGTCCAGGATATTTTTCCCTCTAGTTGGTTCCGTCACTTTCTGAATCAGCTGTCCTTCCCATATTAGCTTATTTGCAATTTGTTGGCCATGCTTTCTGTCGTTTGCATTTCCTTCCCAATTGACATTTGGTAAATTAAGATATCCCACTACAGTCACATTCCTTTGCATGTCGTTTTCCACATAGCTGATTATCTTATCAAATAATTCTGAATCCGTGTCAGCGCTACCCTTTCCCGGTCAGTACACTCCAGAGACATCAAGTTGCCTATTATCTTTAGAAATGAGCCTTACACCTAGAATTTCATGTTTCACATCTTTAACTTTTTCGTAGCTTACAAATTCTTCTGTCACCAGAATGAATACTCCCCCTCCCACCATTCCTATCCTATCTCTACGATACACACTCCAGTTCTGTGAGAAAATTTCTGCATCCATTATATCATTTCTCAGCCATGATTCAACTCCTATTACAATTTCTGGTAAATATATATCTGTTAAATTACTTAATTCTATTCCTTTCTTTACAATACTTCTACAGTTCAACACTAACATTTTTATGTCATCCCTACTTGACTTCCAGATCTCTGTACCCTCATCACCGCTCCCTAGACAACCCCGTTTCCCTGAATGTACCTCCCTATTACCATATTACAGGATCATTTAAATTTATGAAAATCAGGATGATAAATGGACTTTCGCTAACATTTTATTACTATTATTATGTTCATTGGTGTACCGTACTAGTATGTAAATGTGTGCTAAGAGGAGGAGGCAAGGAGGGTGTATATTCCTGTTATATCCCCTTTGGTGTATATGGCACAGAGGCTCGTGCATTTGGCATTGTGACCAAACACGATATACTGTATATACAGTTGAACTCCATTTTAACGTGCCCGCTTTTAAGGAATTCTCACTTTTAACAAGGATTTTCATAAGGCCCAGCCAAATTGCCATAAGCACAATGTTATTTAAACCCCTTTCTAATGAACCCAGATATAAGGAAAGGTCCGCTTCTAAGGTATATACCGGTACTTCACATAAATTAATAATCGCACATCCCGTTGTAACAAAAATTTCCGATAAGTTACCTTTTTCTTAACTTGTTTTAAATGATGATTAACTTCTGTTTTCACATAATTTCAGTCCAAAGTTAACACGCTAAATGAAAGTGCTCCTGTAGCGATGTGTGAAACCGTGATAAATTGTTGTGGCCTCTGGAAATCACTATTACTGGCAAGCAGCAGTCACTACCATGCTTCACGCTGTTGGTTAGTTATGTCCATTGAGCTGTAGGTAGTACTGGAATGACAGCTGTATGGGAGCGAAGTGCAGTTTCCAGTGAGACTAGCTGTACGGTCTAGAGGCATGACTGATGTACGCGTACATGCCGCAAGACACAAGTAATGTCACGAAATATAAACATTTAGGCCGAACTTCTCTTGCAAACTTCATGTGATTTAGGGTGAAAGATATACTGTATTTCAAAAGATTAAAAGCAATTAGAAACTGAAAATGGCTATGGATATTGAACAAAATGAAGATGTATCCTAGAAAAAATTACGGAATAAGTAGCGAGTTGTATCTTCAATGGCTTATGCTGCCTGAACCGTCATCAGTATACCCAAAGTATAAGTTGAAAAATATAGAACTGTTCAAGTTCTACAAAAAAGTTTGCAAGGGCATATACTTATCTGCAACCGTTTGCCCTTTAGAGTGATTTTTGTTCATAGTCGGTGGTAAAAAAATATCACTTTTTAAATAAATATATTAAATAAATAAATAGAAAATTTTCCTAAATTGTACATACAAATAATGTGTTTAACCTCCTCTAGGACTCATTAAGGATTAAGACAACCTTTAAAGTACATAATTTGTATGAACGTTTCGGGAGTTAGAACCATTTTAGTCGAGGTGGGTCGCTATAGTCAGTGTCAATTCAAGTCCTAAGCAGTCAGTCTGATGATATACCGGTAATTAACTCAAGAACTGAGAATAATATCCTTTGGCATGTCAGTGCTTCCTCTCTTTCCCCATCCCATTTCGGTTCTTCTCCTGAACCTGGCGAGTAAGGTAAGCTTAGGTGGTGAATTGACTCAGAGTATAATTAACCTTAAAATATCCATTGAAAATTATTAATTTCATATCGTACATCAAGCCTGCGAGATTTCTAACATCATATTTTACAGCATCCATAATAATGGCAGTCAGTAATAATAATAACAGATATAATCATTAATAAGAATTATAAATTTAAAAGATGTGTAAATAATCCCATAATGAAGTTAAATATCCTATATCCTGAAAAAGGAGAATGTTCACCAATTTAGATCAATGGTTATGTCTCCAGTAAGGTTGGCTGTTTTAACCTATAGCTGCAGCGCTGTTACACCGGCTAGGCATTTCCATCTCGTGACTCCAGTCACTGCTTAGGAATCGCACGAAAGGCGCAGAGTAAAGAATATCTCCAGCCTTATTCACTTTTTTTGTTCCCGTATTGTTACATATTGTGCTGCGAGTTACCTTAGTGTCTGTGATAAGAGATGTACTGTGAGTTATTCTGGACTACGTTCATTATGGCTGCTAAAAGTAAGAAGCGGACTCTTCAACAAAAGATTGATATCATTAAGGGATAGCCACAGATGGCAAAAAAGAACATGGCTTGCCACCTTCTACGCCAGCCCTGTCCAACGCGGCGCCCAAATTAAATTTTACTTAATATTTGAAAACAGTACTTTTGCATTTCAATAAATATTCTTACTTTTCTCTTAAAAATACCATCCTCAAAGTCAGGAAATTTGTTATATCCGTACCTCCAAATACACAAAGAGCTTTGAGTAAGCCATAAATGTGATCTAGGCCTAACTGACTCGTGTCCGCAATTAGTGAAGAGATAGAAGAAAGGTTCAGGAAGAGAGCTATTCGACATGTAAGTAGTTGCGACAAAGGAAAATCCTCCACAAGCCTCTCACTGTGGGGGTGCTAGCGCCAGGTATAAGGCCCTCTCTACTCACGGAGCCAAATATAGCTGCATATATATTCTGCCAAACAGAACCGCAATGCCATAAACTACCTACCATGACAGAGTTTCACCAGGACGACAATGGGACATTCAATTTGTCCACAAAGTAACTTTAATCCCAACAAAGCTGTACCGTAAACAATGAACAAACGATTTATGAAAGTCTTGCAATTGGAAAGTTCCCAGTTCCTAGCTTTCAGGCTAACATTCAGTATTACTTGTGAGTTTATGCAGGGCTTATGGAATACGTTTTGAGTGCCTTGTGTCGTGATAAGTTGTACATTCAACATGTTTCGTATGCTTTTTTTCATTACTATTTAAACTTTAAATTATTCAGTTTATAATCAGTTATATTTCATTAAACATAACTCTTCTTAACATGGCTAAAGGGCAAAGAAATAACTTTAACAGTGAATGGGAGGACCAGTATTGCTTTATTGAAAACAAAGGAAAGTCTGTGTGTTTATTGTGTAATGCTAGCGTATCTGTTCCTAAAAGAAGTAATGTACAGCGACATTTTTTGACTAATCACAAAAAATTTGACAGTGCATTTCCTGTTAATTCTGAGCTAAGAAAACACAAAGTGAAAGACCTAAAATCTAAATTAGCATTGCAACAGTGTGTATTTAAGAAGCCAGTTCAGCAAACACGTAACGTGACAATAGCTTCTTACAAAGTTTGTTACGTCCTAGCTAAAAGTGAAAAAGCTTTCAGTGATGGGGAAGTAGTGAAAGAAGCTATGCCAAATGGCGCTGAATCTCTGTTTGAATCTCACAAAGATAAATCTGAATTGATATCTTCAATCATAGGACTTTAGTTGTCTCACCAAACTGTTGCTAGGCGGGTTCAACAGATTTCTAATAGTATGGAATCTCAAATACATCAGGATTTGAAATCGTATGAACATTTTTCACTCCAGTTTGATGAAAGTGCTGATATGTCTGACAGTGCTCAGTTGTGTGTATTTGCTAGAATGGTTTTTAATGATTTTACAGTAAAGGAAGAATTTGTCAAGCTATTGTCACTTCATGGACGTACTAGGAGAGAAGACATATTTAATCTTTCATTAAATTCACCAAAGAGAGTAACTTACCACTGTCAAAGCTTGTCGCTAAAACAACAGATAGGGCACCGTCTATGACTGGTAGAAATAATGGATTTCTTTCTCTTTGCACTAAGAATGAATCATTTCCAAAATTTATTTCTTATCATTGTATTATTCACCAAGAAGCTTTATGCACAAAGGTTTTAAAGTTCGATCATGTCATGAAAATTGTAACTCATGTCGTGAATTATATAAGATCGTCATCTACTCGTCATCGATTGTTCAGAAATATTTTAAGTATGTCAGATTCGGAGTATGGTGACGTCATCCTTCATGCAGACGTAAGGTGGCTTGGTAGGGGGAAAACACTCGAATGGTTTTGCTGCCTGTTGGATGAGATACGAGACTTTATGAAATCATCTCCTGGGAAATATCACGAACTTGATATACCTTGGCTAATCGAATTAGCATTCTTGGCAGACATCACCTCAAAATTAAACGAGTTAAATCTCGAATTGCAAGGAAAAGATCATAATATTTCAGGTATGATAAGTATTGTCAATGCATTTGAAAAGAAACTTAAGGTATGGATTGTCCATTTAAATAGAAATTCCCTTTCACATTTTCCAAATTTGAAATCTATGGCAGATACAGTAAATGGCAGCAAGCGTGATTTTTCATCTCTTGCTAAACATCTTGAAACTCTTGGGTCCGGATTTGGTAGCAGATTTATCCAGTTTTCAGTGCTTGAACCAGTGATCATCTTTGTCAATAAGCCCTTCACTTCTGTTGACATTTGTGAGCTTGGAGGCAGGGTGTGTGAAATATTTGAAAATTATACTCCTGAAGAATTAGAAATGAAAATTTTAAGCCTTCAGTTAGACCTTTCTTTGAAATCCTCCTACGCAACATGTGGCAATTTCTGGACTCTGGTGGACGGTAAAAAATATCCCATTACCCACAGTGTTGCTCTGAAGATACAGTCTTGTTTTGGTTCAACCTATCTTTGTGAAGTCGCGTTTTTGACTATGAATATAATAAAAAACAAATACCGATGCTGCCTGACAGACTCACACCTGGATGACACATTAAGAGCAGCCTGTTCCAGTTACACACCAGACTTTCCTCAAATTGCAGCGAGCATGCAGTGCCAGATTTCACATTAATTATGTAAATATATTTTCATATAATTTTTAATTCTAGATTTATTATTGTTATCATCATCATCATCATCATCATCTTCATTATTATTATTATTATTATTATTATTATTATTATTATTATTATTATTATTATTATTATTATTATTATTATTATATAGTCGTCGTAGTACCGATAACAGTAGTAAAATTAGTGGAATCGCACCTGGCGCCCGCATACCCTTAGTTATCTTGTGAATGTGCTCGCGTAGAAACGAACGTTGGACAGCCCTGCTCTACGCTGTTTGGCATCATGAAACAGAAGGAAGCTATTCTAATGGCGGAAGTGGAGTGCGGCTCTGTAGCAAAAATACGGAAGAATATTCGTTCTTCACTGTATGAGAAATTTGAAAACGTTTTAATAAAATATTTAGAGGAAAAAAGGTGTGGGAACGCTCCAATTGACGGGAACATTCTTCACAAAAAAGATCGAGAAGTCACACTTATTCTGGGTTTGGTCGATTGCCATGCTTCTAATGGCTGGTTTGATCATCTTAAAAAATGGCACAATCTTTTGTTCCAAAACATGCAGTGGGAGTGCGCAAGTTAATGACGAATACAGTTGTGTACTGGTGAAAGAATATGTTTCCTTGCCTTCTTGAAGAATATGATTCTAAGGATATTTTTAACACCAATGAAACAGGATTGTTTTGCAATTTTCCCCCATCCAAGACATATACTGTTCTTGGAGAAAAATGCCATGGAGGCAAAAAATGTAAAGAAAGAGAGACAGCATTGTTATGTGTTAACAACAGTGACAGGAGTGAAAAATTACCCCCACTTAATAATTGGAAAATTTAAGAATCCAAGATGTTTCAAGAACACCCTTACACTTCCGTGTAAATATGATTTTAACAAATGTGTGTGGATGACATTGGAGATATTTCTAAAATTTTTACGAAGCTTGGATGCTGAGGTGCAGGAAGGAAGATGGTACTTGTGCTAGATGTCCTGCTCATCCTTCAAATACATCTTTCCTGCGGAATATCAAAGTGGTTTACTTTCCTCCTGACTACACCAGTGGCCTACAGCCTTTGGACCTTGGCATTATTCATTCTGTGAAAGTGAAGTACAGGAAGGCCCTGGTTCAAAGAGTTATTTCTTTCCTCGAAAGAAATGAAGAAATGAAATTGAATATACTCCAAGCCATGCATACGTTTGTAGCAGCATGGCAACTAGTTACATTGGACTCTATTTAAAACTGCTTTGGCCATGCAGGTTTTGGTTCCATTTCAGAAGCTTTTAATGAAGAAGATGCTACTGGTAAAATTGGGGTAGATTGGGTGTTTGTATCGAAGGATGCAAGTGCCACAACATTAGAAGAATATCCTAACCTCAGCACCACAGAGGGATGTTGGAGACCTTTGAGACGATACAAAAAGACAGAGTACTGAGGAGGAAGAAGAAGAGGATCCAACAAAGCAACTTTTGGGGCAGCAGTAGAGGGACTTGATATTGTCTACCTGTACTTCTCATCCTTCAACATTGATGAAGACCTCATCAACGGTCTCAGTCAAATTGAGAGAAAACTTCTGGACAAAAGGAAGCAAACTACTGATCTGGATTATTTCAGAAAGTGAAGGTTGATATGCTTATTCTCCATGTTCATCGTAATCATCATACTCTGTCTCTCCTCCACCGAGTCCTTACTACATCTTACCCATCTTACCTTTCTTTGCGTTTTCATTATTTCTCAGATGTGCATAACAGAGATACAAGGGCTCAAGCACCAAACCTGCTCGTCATTCCTCACCATCGAACTGCCACATATAACAACTCATTTTCTGTGTTTGCTGCCTGACAATGGAATTGTTTACCAGATGACATCAGAGGAATACCAACCACAGGGTCAGTTAAAATAGCTTTAAGAGGCACAGCAGGATATGAATGAACTGTGCATTTCTAGTATTTTACTGATCATGCTAGTACATTATTACCACTAGTTATTATTATTATTATTATTATTATTATTATTATTATTATTATTATTATTATTATTATTATTATTATTATTATTATTATTATTGGATTGTTGGACATGAAAAGACGCGTGAACTTCGCAGCTACAAAATAGCTCAAGAAAGCGGGTTTACATTGTGAAGGCACTTACCTAAACGAGCTTGTATGGTTATTTTAAGCCCCATTTCATGGTAGATGTGTTTGATTACAAGTGGAACGACAGAATATTAAGTGAAATATTGAAAAGTTTGCGTTGAAATAATCCTGTTGTGAGCAGCCATCTTGTCAAAGATCAAAATCACGTAGAAGGTACACTGCGGTAGATAGACGATCGTTTTCTAGTGTAAGCGCTCCCAGCGTCCACCCACAACATCTCCTTGACTTAACACACGGCCAACTAGACTCCCATATTGGCATGATGGCAGAAGCAGACATTCTGCGTGATATGGTGGAGCTCCCTGGTGTATCAAGGGAAAGTATCCACAATGGCCGAAATGGTAGGAGTATTGACCTAAATCTGACTGATGATATCAGTCGGCAGATAATGGAGAATCAATACAAAGAAGAGGTGCATCTTGAGACTGCAAGATCACTGTTGAAGAAGATAATGGCTATTCCTCTCAAAAACCTAAAAACAGAAATAAAGAATGGGCTCATGAAGCTGGAAGAAGCTTTAGAGGCTGGAGCAACATGCAGGATGTCGTGGAAGAAATCTGCAGAAGAACTAGAGCAGAGACCAACTACCATCGAGAATAAGGAATTGTCCAACACATCACCAGTGACATATGACTCGGAGGAAGATCAAGGAAAATGGGAAACGTTTCTGTCTAAGAAGAAGAGAAAGAAGAAGAGTGAGGATAGGAAGCAAGAAGATATCCCAACGAAACAGGCCAGTAATAATCCTGAAAGTACAGTGCTTAACGAAAGTGGGAAACGACCTCATTCTAAATCTAGGAGTCGTTCAGAAGCCGTAATCATCAAACCAATGAACGGTAAGACTTTTGCTGATGTTTTGAAGGATATCAGGGACAGGGTGAAGCCGGAAGCCAGTGGAGCAGGCATTCGATCTATCCGTAAAACAAGAGCGGGAGCTGTTCTTCTTGAATTTAACAAAACAACTAAGATGGAAAATAGGGAGGTATTCAGTAATTCTCTGAGAGATGCCCTCGGACGAGATGGCGATGTAAAGGCTTTAATCCCCCGAACTACACTGGAGATTCGAGACATGGATGGTGTCACTACCGCCGCAGACGTGGAGGCAGCAGTAAGACGAGATTCTGGCAACCCCCATGGAGAACTGAAAATATCGGTCTCGAAACCAAACAGCTGGGGACAGAAACTTGCCATCTTCGAAACCAAAGACGAGGACGCTCAGAAACTACTGGAAGCAGGAAGAATCAAGATAGGATGGCTATACTGCAGAGTACGAGCTAGAATTATGTTACCTCGCTGCTTCCGATGCCTATCATATGGACATCTGGCAAGGAACTGCACAGGCCCCAACAGAAGCAAGCTCTGTTTTGAGTGTGGAGAATCTGGCCACAAGGCAGTAGACTGTAAAAAGAACAATCCGCGATGTATGCTTTGTTCAGACAAGGGTGTCAATGAAGCTGAACGAAATCATATTCCTGGATCGGGAGCATGTGCAATATTTCGTGAAGCTCTGGAAAAGGCAAAAAATCATAGTAAATAATGCGAATACTTCAAGCAAATATGCACAGGAGTCAAACAGCTAACGATCTTATGACACAGCTGATTTACGAGATGGAAGTAGACATCGTTATTATTAGCGAACCATATCAAGAGAGAGACCATCCAGGGTGGTTTGTGGATAACCTCGGAACAGCTGCAATTTGGATACCAGATCCAGGAAAAGTCCCAGTAACACAGCATGGATGCGATGACGGTTTTGTTTGGGTACAGACTGGGGGAATCACTATTGTAAGCTGTTATTTTACACCAAATGAATCTGTTTCCAACTTTCAGATGAAACTTGCTGGTCTTGAGGACGTAATACGCAGAATGGAAAATAAACTAGTGGTCGCTGGTGACGTAAATGCTCAAGCGTTGGAATGGGGCATGCCACAAACAGACTCCAGAGGACGTCGTATAATGGAGATGGTAGCCAGAACAGGTTTGGTGGTCAACAACATTGGAAATGTGCCAACATTTAGACGCCCAGGATGTCAGGGAACAATACCGGATGTAACCTTCTCATCAGAGGATATTACGCCTAAGATTTGCGAATGGAAAGTGATCGAGAACTACACGGGGAGCGATCATCAATATATCATCTTTCAACTGCTCCAAGAATCTCCTCAAGAAAGAAACATCTTGCGCAGGCCAGCACGGTGGAACATAGCCGGTATTGACAAGGAAAAGTTCATTGATGTAATTCGGAATGGAATGGACAACATAACTGAAAAATATTTTGCTCGTAGAGGAAAAGAAGCAGCTGGTGTATGTGTTGAACTCACTATGCAGCTAATCCATCAAGCATGCAACGCCTCAATGTCCCGAAGGAGACCGCGAAACAGCAAGCGCCCAGCGTACTGGTGGACCGAAGAGATTGCTGAACTGAGAAAGAATTGTCTGCGACTTTGACGCAGGGCTCAGAGGATGAGAGGCAGTCAAGAGAATACCTCAGTCACAGCGGAGTACAAGTCAGCGAAGAAGGAACTCCGTAATGCAATCAGAAAAAGTAAAGCCGATAAATGGTGGGCACTGGCTAAAGAAGTAGAAGATGATCCATGGGGACAAGGTTATAAGATTGTCATGAAGAAACTCGGGACATTTTCAACCCCAAGTGCGGATCCGCAAACAATTAAACAAATTGTGGATACACTATTCCCAGACCATCCAGAGAGGATTGACTGTGACGACGAGAAAGAACTGGATGATATACCCCTCTTTACAGTAGAAGAGCTGAATAGAGCTATTAGCTCTCTTAGAAACAAGAAAACTCCAGGACCAGATGGTATACCTGCAGAAGTGCTAAAGATAATAGCAGAACTATGCCCAGAACTGTTGCTGAATATGTACAATCATTGCCTGCAAACGGGTGTTTTTAGTCCCCGATGGAAAATAGCTCGTTTGGTTCTGATCAGCAAAGGAAAACTTGGTGGTTATAGACCTTTATGTATGCTGGACACAGCTGGAAAGGGCCTGGAGAAACTTCTGCAGTCCAGAATCCTCTCAGCAGTTCAACTAGCAGGGGATCTATCTGTTTGCCAACATGGATTTCGGAGAGGACACTCAACGCTAGATGCAGTGTGGGAGGTGGTGAATACAGCAGAAAGGGCACAAACGGGCAACCATCATTCCCGTAAATTGACACTTCTTGTGACCCTGGATGTGAAGAATGCCTTCAATTCGGCAAGATGGAGCGACATGTTGGTAGCTCTTGAAGAAACTTTCAAGCTTCCACAATATCTTATGCGCATAATGAGAGATTACTTCAAAGATTGCACTCTGTTGTATGATACGGAAGATGGAGAAAAGACAAAGCGTCTGACGGCTGGTGCAGCGCAGGGATCGATCCTTGGTCTAGATCTTTGGAACATAATGTATGATGGCTTGTTACGTTTGGAGATGCCAGAGGACACAAAGCTTGTGGGCTACGCTGATGATGTGGCCGCCTTGATAGTAGCTCGTAATGTTGAAATGGCTCAAATTAAACTGAACCAGGTGATGCGGCGCATAAAAGAATGGATGATGAGCCACAGTTTAACATTAGCCGAACACAAAACGGAGATAGTTCTTCTGACGAGGAAAAGGATCGAAACTCTTGTACCAATGACTGTTGGAGAGTTAGTGATAGAAACATCTACGAGCACAAAATATCTAGGAGTGACACTTGACTCCAAGCTCACATTCTGGACTCATATTCAGAGAGTGACAGACAAGGCAGTAAAATACATGACTGCACTTAGCAGACTAATGGGAAATATTAAATGTCCGAAATCCAGTAAACGACGTCTTCTCATGTCGACGGTTCAGTCAGTGCTTCTTTATGGTTCTGAAATCTGGGCTGAATCCTTGAGATTTGCTTGGTATCGGAGAAGGATAGCTGCCGTACAACGGAGATTGGCTTTACGTATTGCATGTGCATACCGCACTGTTTCCGAACCGGCAATTCTCACGGTGGCAGCAATAGCCCCAATAGACCTACTCGCATTGGAGCGGCATGAAATCTGGCGTACCAAAGGAGAGCTGGGAAAGAAATGTGCAAAGAAGCGCGCCTTCAGTCAACTGATGAGGCGATGGCAACTCAGATGGGAAAGTGACCCTCGAGGCAAATGGACCAAGCGACTGATACCATGCTTGGATATCTGGGTTGAAAGGGCCCATGGTGAAGTAAATTACTACCTCACGCAGCTTCTAACAGGACATGGATATTTCCGGAAATTCCTGCATAAAGTGGGCAGAGCGAGTGACGCAGCATGCATATACTGCGATGATATTGACGACGTATATCACACCTTTTGTATGCGGCCATTGGACAATTCAGAGAAGATGTGTGGAAACTGAACTAGGAGAATTGACAACAGATAATGTTATTTCGGTGATGCTGCGAAACCAGGAATCCTGGGATCGCGTGGCAGTACATGTGGAGGACATCCTTCGTCAGAAGAAGAAGGATTTGGAAGCATACGAACGTTCGTAAATGAGAAATGAAGAAAGTAGACGTCTGAAAGACAAAGCACGATATCACCCTGAAGTAATGCGAGAGCGGTTCCGGGGTGATGACTCACATCGTGGGAAAAGGGTGTGTGGTTTTTAGTGGGTAAGAATCCCACACACTTGTGGAGTGCGGACCCTTCACAAGTGTCTTTTTGAAGATTTTCACAATCCCTCGTAAAAAAAAATTTTATTATTATTATTATTATTATTATTATTATTATTATTATTATTATTATTATTATTATTATTATTATTATTATTATTATATATCTCACTGGGGTGGAATTTTATTTCTGTTATAAAATATTTTGATTGCGTTTAACTATGCTATCACTATCAGCCATATTCAATCGTTTTTATGATGTGGCCTCTTTAAGTCCGAAGCTAAGTAGGTTTTCATGAGGTCTCTCCATCTGGGATGGTCTTGAGCGACGTTCTGCCAATTGATCCCAGTAATCTTCCGGATGTCTTTATCTCATCTGTCCAGTGGTCTTTCTATGTGATTGTGCTATACTTAGTATTAATAATGGTAGTGTGAACTTTGATTCTATGTACAATAATTTGTTTAGTGTAAGAGAAGGCCTAATGGCCTTAACTACGCCTTAAAGACGTTTATCTATCTATCTATCTATCTATCTATCTATCTATCTATCTATCTATCTTATTCTCATGGTTCTCTTGGTCTGTTTTCCACAAATCTTGAAAATCATGTTAGGTCTCTGTTCCTTCAAGTTAAAATTTGCAAGTCAGTAATACCTATTTCCCTTCTCCTTGCTGGAGGTTGTGCTCCCAATGGTCCACTAAGTAATTTATTATGTCTGCTGTTTTGTAAATATTTTTTGTTATTCTTGTGTTAATTTGACTTTTTAGTATTTCTTAACATGTTCATTTATTATTTCTTGACATTACATTAATTAAAGACATAAATGTATTATTATTTCTTGTGATATATAGCCTATTTTCTTTGAACCCCCTTTTAAGGAAACCCCCTTTTAAGGAAGAAATATCAAATACCCTTGAGATTCATTAAAAAAGGGGTTCTACTGTATGTGATGTCAACTTTGAAGTCATGTTATCCTTTATTCTTTTTATTTCTATGTGACCTCAAATCATACTTGCATTGATTGCTTGTTGAACTAATATGCTGCACTCTGTTGAAGCTGGAGGTGTCAGCGGTCTGCTTTTCATGATGAAGGAGAATACACTATCCTTGAACAATTCCACTAATTCATTGTAGGTTGCATTGTTATTCTGCCTGCTTGATCTCAATAGCAACACATTGCTTTTGCCTTTTGTGTTTCACATTTCATGACCTTGCATGTATTGAACTGAACATCAGGTTTTCGAGAACTGAGCCATTGGGTACCAATGTTTGTATGTTGTTAACTGGGATGAAAAATACTGGACTGCATTGAATAAATTTTATTCTGACTCACGTAAATCTGAATAACCAAGTTGAAACGTCACATGCACAGTAATCACCATGATTATAGAATCTTTATGACCAATGAAAAATCAGCTTGGAGACCGCCATATCCTAATAAATTAAAAAAAAGTCTCCTCTCTTTAATACACAGTCTCTCTAGTGTTTATTGTAAATTGGTAGTTCTCTGTGAAGTTATGTTCTCCGGAATTTTTTCTTTTTTTTTTCCATGCTAGTTCTCATGCTTTGAGCTGTTGTAATTTCTCATTACCTTGAGGACAACTTTGTTTGCGATTATCAACTGATACAGGGCTGATATAATACCAAGAAAATAAGGTAATAGTGACATAGTACATTTCTCTGTTAGCTATACTCTGCCTAGGAACTCTAGTGATATCTGTGCTGACTTGTACTGTTTTAGATACATATGTGCTAGAAGGTACCAGTTCTGATTTTGAAGTTTATGAAATTCTTATGATAAACAAAAATTGCTTTAAGAGGAAGTACAACTGGGCAGTCAACCTCTTAACACTAATAAGAAGAGAAAAAGCAGGAGGTGTAACCCTTTGAAGAATGAAGGTATTAGCAAAATAAAGGTTAGGCCAATGAAGGGCATGAAAATGAAAGATTCCCTGGGTCTCACAAACGTAATATCATTGAAGTTGGAAGAGGGCAAGAATTCACCAGGAGAGTTTGGATAGGAAAGATGATACAGGGGAGCTTTGTACAAGTGAGTGGAAGTAATGCCAGACTCAGTTAAGGGTCCTGTGGATGCCAATCTATGCCCCCAAGTTGAGATCCCCTTTTAGTTGCTTCTTACGACATGTAGAGGATACCATTGATGTATCCTACCACCCACATCCACTGGGGGGGATGTATGTATGTATGTATGTGTGTGGAAATTAACTAAACCAAATTGTTTCATCAATCCACTCCTTTATATGAAAACGAATGTAATATGTACAATACGATACAATAACAGCCATTAATGATATTTTGTCACAAAGTATACAAATACAGTATGATTTATTTATAACAGTATTATCTTATAAATATCTTTCGTTGCAGTGCTAAACTCGTCACCACATACTACACCCTCTCAAGCACCTGTAGAGATGCTCCCAATACCTGGTTTCAATGACTCACTTTTTCATCTGTTGCCAGTAAGTACTCTTTTCATTCTATGTCTTGTGCTCACATGTTGTCAAATATTTATATGTTTGAATTATTATGTCTTTATATTATGGTACAGTTTTCTGTTCATTTATGTCATGCTGATCTCTTCATTTTCAATTGCTCCAGGTTATATCCTAGTGAATCTATTATAATCATATATGAGGATATTATTTTTAATGTGGCTGTAAATACGCATTAATAAAACCCTCGACTAACCAGCCGTTCCAAAAATGCAACCTCCAAATAGGACCCTAGGTTCCAGTTCAAAGTCTAAAACTTGTCAGTAAATAACAATGTAATACAATCTCTTCTTCTTGAGCTGATACCTTAATCCCAAAAGGTGTAGGTTTTTTTTGTGGATAAGTGCGGTTGGTGTGTAAGCATTCTGAGAAAGATGCCCCTATCTGAATAAACATTACATACATTGAAATAATATTTATTTGTAAATAGCATCAGTGTAGGCTAGGTCTGCACTAGATACTGAATGATAACACCTTTGTAGAGAGATATTAAGAGAGATGTATCTCCCATTTATTTCGTTTCAAAATATGAGAATATGTGGGTGGACTGTAATTTTATAATTCAACAAAAAGAGTTGGCCTGCGGTGACAATTGACAATACTTCATGAACAATCAAACCTAAGAATGACTGAATATCGTACATTCCTCATTCAAATGACGTACAAAGAAAACTGGTATTTTCCTACATTAATTGTATCATCGTATCAGTTGTCGAAATATCAGGACAATATGTACATTATTTTAAACAGTTTGGTATTAATTTTATTTCATACCTCATAATTTATTCTCTCTCTCTCTCTGTCATTAATTAGCATGTTAAATATCCTTTATTTTCCTCAGCAACCAAAAAAAAAAAATTCCTTTGTTTCAAGATCACATCAAGGTGATGTATTATATATAGATGTAATGAATTTAATTTGAAGGAAAATTTGCTGATCAAAAACGTAAACAAACGGTGGCCATGCTGGATTAAGACGTCAACGAACGCTGGCCACGTACAAATATAAACATATTACATTGCCTCAAACTGTATAATGCCATTGAAACCAACCAAAAATCCACTACATAAAATACACATACAGGATCTCGGCAACTCCTGAAAATAAAGACGGGTATACCACAAATCATGAGCACAAAACTGTGGGACATGCACAAGATTTCTTTCCATATTGATAAGATGTCTGCTAAAGGTGGTTCCAAATGGATTTAATCCTTCCAGATGACCAATATTTCTTTACTCAAATGCACAATTATCAGTATGCCTAACCAAAATATTCCTTTACAGAACCTCACTGCTGTCTTATCATGAACATATTATACAAGATGCACATATTAGGATGAATCAACTATCTACTGGGTGTATATTCAGATGAAATTCTCCCTACATTCTATTCAAGAAACAACACGTAACAATTCAACAGTTCCCATATGAATTCATGTTTCCAATGACCTTTTTCATGAAGACTCCTCATATTAATCATACCTAAATATGCCCTTCAGCTCATACAACAAAGGCTCTAGTATATTCTATTCATATCTTAAGGTGATATTCTCTTATTCATTATCAAAGATCCTATTCCTTCTTTACATCAACTTATTTGAGCATGAATTTCTCATCAAAATAATATGATAGTCTCTGACTCCATTAATAAAAAATAAACCTCATTACTTGACATATTACAAAGATTTCATCACTCCCAAGTATTATACCTTAATATATAAGCCTCTGAATCACCGTCACGCATGGTATTTATACGAAGATCACGCCCCCACTACTTGTACTAATATTCAACAATCCTTAATTATTCCATCCAATTACACATTATACCTTCAATCGTAGGTGTTCAACTCACTTTTAAGTGTAGGATCATATCAAATATTCACTTCTCTATTGTCATATATGGGCACACTAAAATCATATCAACTCAAAACAATCTCACTAACTACACATCCAAAGAATTATCAAACGTCAGTTTTATGATGATACTGCAAAATATCCCTAGTAAATTTATCTCGTAGTTAGTTGATGACACTGTGGTTTCAAATTAACTGTCATGGCTCAACTTGGCCTAATTAATTATCTGCTGTACATTAAAACTCAATAAATCTCAAAACGAAAGGAATCTTCATGCAAGATAACTAAATGGGAAGAGAAATGAAGGGCACTAAACATTTGTTGATTCTGCCTGTTACCATATTATTATTATTATTATTATTATTATTATTATTATTATTGAGCCTCCGTGGCTCAGACGGCAGCGCGTCGGCCTCTCACCGCTGGATACCGTGGTTCAAATCCCGGTCACTCCATGTGAGATTTGTGCTGGACAAAGCGGAGTCGGGGCAGGTTTTTCTCCGGGTACTCCGGTTTTCCCTGTCACCTTTCATTCCAGCAACACTCTCCATTCTCATTTCATTGCATCTATCATTCATTAATAAATCACTTTGGGAGTGGCGACCCCATCATACTAACAGCCTATATCTGCTTCATTCATTACATCCCTGACCCGGTCAATGACTGGAAAACAGGTTGTAGGTTTTTTCATTATTATTATTATTATATTCTGCCTGCTGTCATTTCTTGGTGGATACAGTACTTTTGCATCCATCTCTTGGCACAGGCCAGAGTAAAGTGTAGCTTCCACCGAAGTCCCAGTCAACATCCATGGCTGTGACAATATGGAAGTTGCTGGGGTATGGGTAGTGCTGAGTAATGACATTTGGAGCATGACTAGTGCATCTGAGTGTTATGAAAGGTGCTGCTCATAGGGTCAGTCGTGCTGCAATAGTACTTTCTGACCCAGTGAGGAAAGCAATGGCAAACTATCTCACTCCTCATCTTGCCTAGTACGCCTCATTTTGGTGCTGTCATTGGTTTTTGGGGTTTCCTTATAACCACATAACCTTTGGTGGTGCTATTTGAGGATCCAATCAGCCTCTGGGCTGATGACCTGACAGACACATTATTATTATTATTATTATTATTATTATTATTATTATTATTATTATTATTATTATTATTATTGAGCCTCCGTGGCTCAGATGGCAGCGCGTCGGCCTCTCACCGCTGGATACCGTGGTTCAAATCCCGGTCACTCCATGTGAGATTTGTGCTGGACAAAGCGGAGGAGGGGCAGGTTTTTCTCCAGGTACTCCGGTTTTCCCTGTCACCTTTCATTCCAGCAACACTCTCCGTTCTCATTTCATTGCATCTATCATTCATTAATAAATCACTTTGGGAGTGGCGACCCCATCGTACTAACAGCCTATATCTGCTTCATTCATTACATCCCTGACCCGGTCAATGACTGGAAAACAGGTTGTAGGTTTTTTCATTATTATTATTATTATTATTATTATTATTATTATTATTATTATTATTATTATTATTATTATTAAGAACAACAACATCACAATTGGGAAATATTCTGGTGGCAATGGTCACTTACAGTAGTGTGATAATAAAGTTAAAACATATACACTACACCAACAAGAGTACAACAAGCAATTCCATGGAAAGGAAATATTACAAGAAATACTACTAGTTTAACATTCTTAACATCATTGTAGCAGCATTTCATGAGCGTGTACACATAATAATAATAAAACAAAGAATTAAAAATATATGAAAGTAAAACCAAATTTACGCCAAGTTCGCATAGCAACAACTTTTAACTTACAGGTCTAACAAACGACAACTATGGAAGGATTGTGGAACATGGATGGAACACTAATGAGGCCATGAGAACGTATCTTGGTGTGGGGAAAGAGAATCACGCGGCAACCACCTTTAAGCTCAAATGTATTTTAAAAAAATGAAAAGATACCATTTCAAAAAGAAATTACACAGTAGCTGACAATTGAAACACTGAATCAAAAGACACTTAAATGAACTTACAAAACAAATCCGTAACCTAATCAAGCTCTTCGGACAGTAGGAAATTAACTCCAAAATAGAATCGACACAGAATCGCATCAAGCAATCTCAGATGAAATCAAAATTTTAATATGACATACAATATCGCTATTCAAGAGAGAAAGTTACATTTACATTAATTTACAGAATGCTAAGTCTGAAAAGAGAATTGCCTCCAAAAACTAAGATGCTGATATGACTGTCCATCGAAGTACAGTTATTCAATAAATTAAAATAGGTGAATGTGGAAATCTAGAGGAAAACTCCGACACACAAATTAAAATTTTACATTACCACGGAAAGTTACATTAAATGAGAAATGGCCGAAACACAAGAATGAATTTAAATTAATTAAAAGGCAGTAACATAGCGCTTACCGTGAGAGACTGGGGACCCAAGGTGGGATGGACGCAAAATGTGTCCGCCCACCGAGGTGATCCGAATTCAAAGACCCGGACAGAAGACAGCTCTCATGAGGAGCCTGAAACAGGAAATCGTGCGATCACAAGTAGCCAATAAAAATACTCCAGATCGCCACATTCACCAATGAAAAATGCTAACATACTGACCAATAAGGAACTTTGTTATTTTGGCCAATCACAAGGAGCTTCTAGAACAATCTTTTCTGCTGAACCCGCCTATTAGAGGATTAAGAAACTACAGGAAAAGGCCACTTTCATGTGGCACACCCTGCCTCGCAAGTTAGGTAACGAAATGAACATACCTTTATAGAATAAATCATCTACACATAATGAAATTGCCAAAAACAAACAACCCTAAAATCATTAACACCTTTCACTTAAAACACACATACAGAAAACAACAAATAAGTTCTTCTTAGTTTTTGTTCATTCTTTTAAAATTACACACAGTCAATCTTGAGGGTAAAACCAATTTACACATTTTACACCTATTACAATCGTCATCATATACTAATACAGTAGAGTCTCGTTAATCCAAACTAATTGGGACCAGAGTCTGTTCAGATTACAAAAGTTTTGGATTAACTGGAAAACATTTTCTAATAATTATGTTATTGTTTTTACGTCCCACTAACTACTTTCACGAATTCCGGAGACGCCTAGGTGCTGGGATTTTCTCCCGCAGGAGTTCTTTTACATGCCAGTAAATCTACTTACATGAGGCTGATGTATTTGGACACCTTCAAATACCACCGGTCTGAGTCAGGATCGAACCTGCCAAGTTAGGATCAGAAGGCCAGCGCCTCAACTGTCTGAGGAAAATATTTTCTACAATACAGTACATACTGTAATTTGAAATGTCCATTCTTTAGCAGTTACATTAATAAAATACTGTATATAAGAACCCGTAGAGGAGAAAACGACTAAAACTAGGTTAAAACTTGTTTTCTAAAACTGCTAAAATACAGTAACGGGTTACACTTTTGCATTGTGCCCAGGATGCGAAGAGCTGCTTGTGATGTTTATTTAATAGTTCTCCCACTCTCTCAGTTGTAGCACTGCGGAACGTGAGCACGTGACTCACAGCAGCAACCCATAGTTGTGAAGGTCTTTGGATGATTCTGCCTCCTCAGTTAGCTGCTGGTTTGTCTCAGCTTATTAGCAGTGCTATACTTTGATAAATCTGATTAAGTTAAGGCTTGAAAATGGCAAGCAAATGAAAGCTCAGGTTTTGTACTCTTAAAGAAAAAGTTGAAGTGCTGAAACAGTTGGATAAGGGTGACAGTGCATCAAAATTATCTGTCATGTTTGGTGTTGGAAAAGCTATGATTTCCGACTGGAAGAGAAACCATTCTAAAATCAAACAGTTTTGTACAGCATTGTCAACAGACATCTTTAAAATCCACCAAACATCAAAAGTGTCCAAATTTTACAGACTTCATGAAGCGCTTTATTTATGGTTTTCACAGGAGGAGGGAAAAAGGTACACTGTTAAGTGAACCTCTTGTTCAAAAAAAGGCGTGTCATTTAAATACATTATTGAATGGAGATGTTTCATTCACTGCCAGTACTGAATGGTTCAATAGATGGAAGAAAAGGCAAGGAATACATCAGTTAACAATAATGGGAGCACAGTTATCAGGTGATCATGCCACTGCAGAAGATTACATCAGGGAATTTAATGACTTGGTATCACCAGGAAATTATTCACCGCAACAAGTGTATAACGCCAATGAAACTGGTTTAAAAATCAAGGCCATTCCCAGTAAAAGCCTTGCATCTGTGGAGGAGTCTCATGCACCTGGGTTTAGGATGAGTAAGGAACGTATTACTGTATTAGCATGTAATAATGCTGCAGGAACAAATAAATTGCCCCAAGTGGTTATCAGCAAATCAGCAAAACCAAAGGCATTTAAAAACTGTAACATGAACACTCTTCCAGTTTACTACAGATATCAGAGAAAGGCATGGCTGGATGCACAACTTTTGAAGGAATGGTTTGAAAAACAGTTTGTTCCCTCAGTAAAAATATTTAATATAAAAAGTGGTTTGCCTTCTCGGGCATTGCTCTTAATTGAAAATGCTCCATCGCACCCAACAGTGAGTAAATTAACTTGCAGTGAAATAAGAGCAATTTTCTTGCCTCTTAATGTTACGTCGATATTGCAGCCAATGGACCAGCGTGTTCTGCAAATTGTAAAACTTGTGTGTAAATGGAAACTTCTCAGGTACGTGATTGAGAATGGCAGTTCACTTACTATTCTTCTAAAATTGAAGAACGTGAATGTAAAGGACATGGTTTACTGGGCATGGGAGGGTGTCATTGAGCAGTTTATGAGGAAAACGTGGAAGAAATTGTGGCCGAGTCTCGCATTCATCAAGAGTCCAGTGGAAGTGTCTGCAAATGTCAATCTCCTTGAAATCATTCAACAACTTTCTGGGTGTGAGGAAGCCAATGAAAATGACATTAGCGAGTAGATGAAAGCTGACTGTCATCAATTACAAACAGGCCAACAAATTGTAGCTATGGCGGAGAAAGAATCTGGAGTTGATGAGGAACAGAGTGGCGATGAAGAAGACCACAATGAACAACTAGTGTCACATTCAGATGCCGCGGCCACCTTAGAACTTGCCGTACGTTATGTCGAGCACACTTTGCTGCTACGCCCACTGATGTGATGTTTATGAGATGCTGGTCTAACACTGCATCTTCGAGTAGATTCCCATCACTATGGTAAAAAAAACTAACAGACTTTGTAAAGATAAACGACCAGTGATTGATGGTTTATGATGTGTAATTATGTTTACATTAAGTTATTGTAGTAAAATATGACTAATAAAATGCAAGTAAATCTTCATTCTATAATACGTTCTTTCATTTCAATAAGGAGATTTAAAAAAATAATGAATATTTCAGTTCAGATTAACCAGACTTTCGGATTAACAGGGGTTCAGATTATCAGGACTCTAGTGTACGCACACAACTTAAGTATTTCCAGTGGTTAACACTACAGCTTACAATACTACAGGTTGAGCTTACAAGTGATAAAAAAAATAAAGTTAAAAACATAATTACCCTACAACAGCAACAAGAGTACAGCAAGCAATTCCATGGAAAGAAAATATTACAAGTAGTATTACTAGTTAAACATTCTAAATCCAGCATCGTCATATACAATTTCATACACAACTTAAGTACTGTATTTCCAATGCTTAACACTACAGCGTACAATACTATAGGCTCCGTGCATTAATGGGAGTAATGCACTGCTGCACTGTGTGTGGCGAACATTGTAAGTTATTATGTGTCGTCATGCAATCAGCTGTAGTCTCACCGCGTGTTGCAATGGCCAACTAAATAATAACAGTGGGACTTCAGAGTGTTTTATATGACAGCTATCAGCCTAATTCTTCCAATCTTGCAGAAAGAGGTCATGTTTACAAGACAAACAGTTCGCAGGAAATAACAATAGACTAAAAAATAGTTTGTGCCTATTTCTAATAACAATAACATCTTAGCGAAGATAAAAGCTGCTGAAGTGGTTTTTAATTGTTCCCGTGAATGATCTCTGTGAGAGAAATGTAAATGTAAGCATATTTTAGTTGTAT
This sequence comes from Anabrus simplex, assembly GCF_040414725.1. Taxonomy (NCBI): domain Eukaryota; kingdom Metazoa; phylum Arthropoda; class Insecta; order Orthoptera; family Tettigoniidae; genus Anabrus; species Anabrus simplex. The sequence goes on along the minus strand of NC_090267.1, from coordinate 332,102,081 downwards.
TTTCTGTATATAGTTCACTCAGAACTTATCAACCGTGTGAATGTTTTGTTAAGAAGGAAGCTGTTGTGTACAAAAGCAAATACTTGTACAAACACAAACTTATTTTTATTGATTCACCAGTTTACAAGTATTCATTCACTTCAAAGCGCACTGAAACTAAAGGTTGTTCTCACTGGTGACCATGAAATTTAACTATGTAGATTATTTACAAAATGATGCTTATTAGTGGGAATGACTGTTGTCAGTTCCTAAGTGTGCTTTTAAGTCACAATAATATTCTCGTTACCAGGACACAAATACACAAAGCACATGAAATCAAGAGGAAGGAAGTAAGTCCTTCTGTACAATGTGTGATGGGACATAGAATATGTCATGAATATGCTGAGAGCAAAGAAGACTACAGTAAGAGGGAGAAAGGGAATGGCTCTTTCTGAGGTTAAGCTTGCGTGCACAGAGGTGAAACCGACGACCCGTATCAGTCCACCTGTTCAGACCACAGTTTCAAATAGGGGATACCCTATGTGGCTGGGTTATGATGTAGACAGGTCGGCATGTGGCAATGTGTTGTAGCTTATCCTGCATGCAAATTTATACTGAAAATAAGCGTGACATCATTATCCAGTGCTACACTCTGCCGTGTTGACTTTAGATGTAGGTGCGTGGCGCGCAGTTCGGTAAGGGCACCACAACACAAGCCGTCCCTTCCATTGTTGACTCCGTTAAATGTAACTCATACCGGGCGAGTTGGCCGTGCGCGTAGAGGCGCGCAGCTATGAGCTTGCATCCGGGAGATAGTAGGTTCGAATCCCACTATCGGCAGCCCTGAAAATGGTTTTTCGTGGTTTCCCATTTTCACACCAGGCAAATGCTGGGGCTGTACCTTAATTAAGGCCACGGCCGCTTCCTTCCAACTTCTAGGCCTTTCCTATCCCATCGTCGCCATAAGACCTATCTGTGTTGGCACGACGTAAAGCCCCTAGCAAAAAAAAAAAAAAAGTAACTCAAAACTTTTCAGTCCGTCGAACACACGAATTAAATATAAAATATAACACTATAACATACCTGTAAAAAACCACACTGCCAGTCTGAGGTGGCTCAGACGGTTGAGGCACTGGCCTTCTGACTCCAACTTGGCAGGTTCGATCCTGGCTCAGTCCGGTGGTATTTGAAGGTGCTCAAATATGTCGGCCTCGTGTTGGTAGATTTACTGGCACGTACAATAACTCCTGTGGGACAAAATTCTGGCACCTCGGCGTCTCCAAAAACCATAAAAATAGTTAGCGGGACGTAAAGCAAGTAACATTATTATTATTATTATTATTATTATTATTATTATTATTATTATTATTATTATTATTATTATTATTATTATTATTATTATTATTATTATGAAAACCACACTGTATTGTACCAATGATGAAGTCCATGTTCGTAGTGAAATAGTTATTGCTATTAGCCACCATCATCGGGTTCCAGTTTTTATTCCCAATACTGCCAGGAATGTAAGATTGGCATTACAGCTGTTATGTGGTTAAAACGGTATGTACAGCTCATTTCCACTAGGGCTATGCCTGAAAAGAGTTGCATCACCTTGGGACGAGACACGAATTTACGTAGGATCGCTCATTTGTAAAATAAAGTATTTCTGTGAGCTATCGGTACTGTGTAATGTAGGCCTATTTGTGTAATTATATTTCTAAAATGAAATGGCATATGGCTTATAGTGCCGGGAGTGTCCGAAGACATGTTTGGCTCGCAAGGTGCAGGTCTTTTCTTGATTTGACACCCGTAGGCGTCCTGTGCATCGTGATGATAAAATGATGATGAAGACGACACATACACCCAGCCCCCATGCCAGTGGAATCAACCAACGATGGTTAAAATTCCCAACCCTGTAGGGATTTAAACCCAGAACCCCTGTGACCAAAGGCCAGCACACTAACCATTTAGCCATGGAGCTAGACATTATATTTCTATATACTGCATTTGAAAATTAATTATGTGAGGTTATGACTGAATGCTATAAAATTTCACACGTTGCTCTGTATTGAAGTATTATTATTATTATTATTATTATTATTATTATTATTCTTTTAATAATAATAATACTGCCTATCATTAAGACTACAATACAATATTGTGTCTACTAGTGTGCTTTAAAAAAGATGGCCAAGTAGACTTACTTTGCAAATATAACATTGCTATAATACACTGACTGACAGAGCAAATGCAACACCAAGAAGGAGTGGTCAGAACTTTATGCCAATTGCAGGGTAGACTGACGTCACTGAGGTATGCTCAAGATGTGAAATGCGCCGCTGTGCTGCGCACATAGCGAACGATAAATGGGACACGGCGTTGGCAAATGGCCCATTTCGTACCGTGATTTCTCAGCCGACAGTCATTGTAGAACGTGTTGTCGTGTGCCACAGGACACGTGTATAGCTAAGAATGCCAGGCCGCCGTCAACGGAGGCATTTCCAGCAGACAGACGACTTTACGAGGGGTATGGTGATCGGGCTGAGAAGGGCAGGTTGGTCGCTTCGTCAAATCGCAGCCGATACCCATAGGGATGTGTCCACGGTGCAGCGCCTGTGGCGAAGATGGTTGGCGCAGGGACATGTGGCACGTGCGAGGGGTCCAGGCGCAGCCCGAGTGACGTCAGCACGCGAGGATTGGCGCATCCGCCGCCAAGCGGTGGCAGCCCCGCACGCCACGTCAACCGCCATTCTTCAGCATGTGCAAGACACCCTGGCTGTTCCAATATCGACCAGAACAATTTCCCGTCGATTGGTTGAAGGAGGCCTGCAATCCCGGCGTCCGCTCAGAAGACTACCATTGACTCCACAGCATAGACGTGCACGCCTGGCATGGTGCCGGGCTAGAGCGACTTGGATGAGGGAATGGCGGAACGTCGTGTTCTCCGATGAGTCACGCGTCTGTTCTGTCAGTGATAGTCACCGCAGAGGAGTGTGGCGTCGGCGTGGAGAAAGGTCAAATCCGGCAGTAACTGTGGAGCGCCCTACCGCTAGACAACGTGGCATCATGGTTTGGGGCGCTATTGCGTATGATTCCACGTCACCTCTAGTGCGTATTCAAGGCACGTTAAATGCCCACCGCTACGTGCAGCATGTGCTGCGGCCGGTGGCACTCCCGTACCTTCAGGGGCTGCCCAATGCTCTGTTTCAGCAGGATAATGCCCGCCCACACACTGCTCGCATCTCCCAACAGGCTCTACGAGGTGTACAGATGCTTCCGAGGCCAGCGTACTCTCCGGATCTCTCACCAATCGAACACGTGTGGGATCTCATTGGACGCCGTTTGCAAACTCTGCCCCAGCCTCGTACGGACGACCAACTGTGGCAAATGGTTGACAGAGAATGGAGAACCATCCCTCAGGACACCATCCGCACTCTTATTGACTCTGTACCTCGACGTGTTTCTGCGTGCATCGCCGCTCGCGGTGGTCCTACATCCTACTGAGTCGATGCTGTCTGCATTGTGTAACCTGCATATCGGTTTGAAATAAACATCAATTATTCTTCCGTGCCGACTCTGTTTTTTCCCCAACTTTCATCCCTTTCGAACCACTCCTTCTTGGTGTTGCATTTGCTCTGTCAGTCAGTGTAATTTGCTTGTAATTGTTAACTTATTTGTAAACGTTTTTTGAAAAGTTTCATAAAGAGTTATTTTGTGTTAATTAAAATATTTAAACTGAGTTACTTCTTGTGATTTGCTGCTAAGATCCACTGTCTTTTGAAATCAATTTTGCTAGATCGTGAAAGAAGTTTACTGTATCTGTTAATGTACCCAACAGTAAGCACATAGTTCTGTTGGAACGTTATGGCATTAAAAAATAATAGTCTAAATACAGCACTATAAAATGATTGAATAGATGCATGTAAACATTGCACTTTCTCCAGCTTTGTATGGTCAGTTGTTGGTGAATATACCTCTGTGTAGTTCTTGTAGTATCGATTCGAAGCAGCACATTGCTATACGCACAGAGCCTTTAGGTTCAGCTTACTACTATCTTAATACGACTATTAATATTAATATTACCCAATATATTAACATTACCCAACAACAACAACAATAACAACAACAGGAATATAACAAGTATTTCCAAGGAAAGAAAATATTACAAGAAATACTACTAGTTTAATCCAGCAGAAAATCGGAAATTCAGTGTCTGTGTTGGTTTCTACCCAAAAGGAGAACTATTGAGAAATAACAGGCACCATAGAGTTGGAGCAGTATTGCTGAACTTCTCAAAAAATCTGTCATATTTGAAGTCTTTGAAGAAGTGCACTGTATCTCTATCGAAGGATTGAGTAAACGGGCAGATGTTGTCGCAATTGACAGGAAGAGAAACATCTGTGGTGTTATTGATCCACCAGTAAGGTTCGAGAGTAATAGTTCACAGGCCAAAGAAACTTATTCTTGAAAGAAGAGACACTACAAACCCTGTTTTAGGTAAGTTACTTTAATAGTAATGTTATTTGCTTTACGTCCCACTAACTACTTTTACAGTTTTCGGAGACGCTGAGGTGCCTGAATTTAGTTCCACAGGAGTTCTTTTACATGCCAGTAAATCTACCGACTCGAGGTTGATGTATTTGAAGCACCTTCAAATGCCACCGGACTGAGACAGGATCGAACCTGCCAAGTTGGGGTCAGAAGGCCACCGCCTCAACCGTTGAGCCACTCAGCCCGGCTTTAAGTACTTTGAAGAAAAGTATCAAATACCCACCAATTGCTGGGAGGTTATTGGGTCGCTCTTTGGTGTGCGAGGATTTATCACAAAATTTTCAGTTAATTTCTTCCTTCGTTTTGGTATTCCCGTTTCTTTTCAAATAGATATTTGTTTGGATGTTTTACGTAATTCATTGTCAATGGTAAATCACCATTTATACTCTGTATGTAGAGAAAAATAAAGTTTTTCTAATTGGGAATAGCTGTACAATAAAGAAATTTCAAAATTAATTTTTAAAAAAAAATATGCAAGTTCATTTTATCCCAAGATAAATGTGTGAAAATTAATATCTATCTGATTCTGTTACCATACGGTACCCCTTGTTCTAGGGCAGCCATCCCTTGTGGATTTTCTCTCTTTCTACTTTTCGCTTTATACTAGCACTGATAGTCACAATAGAGTAAATTAATATATTATTTTGGGTCCACCTTTTCAATACAAAATGTAAATAGTTTAAATTACATAGGGACTAGTTTCGACCTAGCAATAGGTCATCGTCAGCCTAAAGTGAATTAAAGCATAAATATCGAAGAAAAAATAAACACAAGTACAGTCTTTTTAAAAGTACATACCATGTGGGGTATTGAGCAGCAATATATTAAAAATAATAACTCTTCCAATTGAAGAAGCACTGAGCGGAAGTTATGTTGTTTATTTATGAATAAAGTCCAGTGTGCCGTATATCATTAAAAGTCCAGTGTGCACTAAAATATGTTATAGAGAAGAATTATCAGTTGTATGCTGGCTTCTTGAGTTTGCTGCTGTATATTCGAAGAAGTTACGTCATTTTTTAACGTATTCATAGACATCAAAACACATGGAAGATGGAAAGGCTCTTCAGTTTTTTGGAACTAGGTAATTGTTGCGCGTGGAGGCTTAGGAATCCAGAGAAGCGCTATATTATGTCAAAAATAGAGATCCATAAAAAAGTCCCGTGCGTCGTATAAAAATGACAGGTTGTGAAAGTGGAAATCGAAAAAGTTTGGTTTTCAAGCGATGATGATGTTCATTCAGAGATCAATTGAAATTAAAGCACTGATGGTCTTCTTAAACATTTTGATACAAGAAGGGAATCTATCAAAGACTACTGCAGGTAATTTATTCCAATCCCTTATGGTCCTGTTTACAAAGAAAAACTTGCCCACATCCGTATCCTGGTTTCTGGCCCTAATTTTATGCTTGTGATTATTTCTTGATAAGTACGAGGGAGGTTTCAACCTATCTCTAATACTACTCCAGGCAGCCCTTCCTGTGTAGCTCTTATAAAGACCATATAGGCGAGCTCGGATTCTTCTAGATTCAAGACTCCCAATTAATGGTATTTCTTCTATTTCCATTTATGAAACACATCACTCTTCTTTGAACTTTTTCTAGGGAATTTATTAATCCTACCCTGTATGGATCCCAGCATGCACATCCATATTTGAGAATCGGTTTTACCAAACATTTATAAGCATTACTGTTGGCACCAGAATTAGCTTTCTTGAGATTCCGCATAATACAATGTAACGATCTCCAGGATTTGTTAATTACATTTTCCACTTGCTCTGACCAGTTTAAGTCTTTTCTAATAGTTTTTTTATATTTTTTTTCTTTCTAATAGTAGCACCTAAGTACTTACAACTTCAACAACACTTCCCTCCCGCATAATCCCTCTTTCTTGTCATTTTTCTTTTATTGAAACAGTAATTTTTGCCTTTTCCGCTATGGATTTTCATTCGAATTTCACGTGCCCATTTTTCAATTGTATCTAAATCCTGCTGAAGCAATAGTTCATCCTCTTCTGCCTGTATCTCCTGGTATATGATGCAATCATCAGCAAAGAGGCACACTTTTGATTTTATCAAATCAGGCATAACATTCAAAGTATAAAAAGAATTGGCCCAATAATGTTACCCTGAGCGACACCAGATGTAATGATTATTGGAAAGATAACAATTCTCCCACGCACACCCTCTGAGATCTTCCATTTCACCACTCTGATGTCAAGGCCCATATGCGCTAATTTGTTAAGGAAGATGTCATGTGGCACAAGATCGAATGCCTCAGCAAAATCAATTATTACTGCATCAATCCTTGACCCCTTGTTGAGCTTATCTAATATATCTTGACATACAGAACAGAGCTAGCTTTCGCAGGAGAAGCCTTCCCTAAAACCATGCTGCCCCTTAAATATCATTCGAGAAGAGTCCCATTTTAACCTTAAATAATCTACTATTATTTGCTCCATTCTTTTGCACATGATTGACGTCAAACCTACCGGTCTGTGGTTATTCAAGTTGCTCTTGTCACCTCCTTTGTGAATAGGAACTACAGTGTCCGATTTCCAATTGTCTGGAACCTTTGTACTGTTCAGTGATATATTAAAGAATCTTATTAGGTATGGTAGGATCGCTTCACTCCCCCCAAGTTTAAGTGCCTCTCCGGAAATAAGAATCCGGCCTACAATATTTATTTTTTCTGAATTTGGGAAGACATTTATGCAATAATGAAGCTTTAATTTGGAAATCATTATTAGTTTTCGGAAAATTGTTCCTGAATAACTGTGCCACCAGATTAAAAACCTTTCCATAGTGCTTATTTAATGCTTCCACTTTTATCTGTATTTGTTACCACCAATAAATCCCCTCCTGTACAAAGAGAAGGAATTTACTTGTTCTCTCCCTTCAATCTTCGTATATATTTTTAAAAAAGCATTCCTAAGAATTTTGATTTTCATGTAGGGTATTGTCAAGATATATCTCTTCAACCATTTTCTTTTCTGCTAGTAAATGTTTCACCCATCTTGTATATTCCACTTTGCATGCATCATTATTATTTCTTTTGTTGAATGCTCTCCTAGTCTTACGTTTATGCTTCCTAATAGTCACGGTGTAGTATGACGGATCTGAATTTTTCCCTAATTATCTTTTTGGGAACGAATTTATTCAGTCCAATATTTAAAATGGTTTTGAAATTCTGCCAAATGTTGCCCTTCCCCTTGCCCTCCTTTAACCAATTAATATAGCACAACCTCAAATAGTCTCGATAATCTACGGAGTCTCCACTCGCATAACACCTAATAGTCTTACAAATTTCCACATGGCTCGTATTACTAGTTCCCCAAGAGAGATTGAGTACCACTGCACTGTGGTCACAATTCCCTTGAATGACGTCACAAGACATAACTACTGTATGTCATCCAGTCTGACTAGAAAAACATCTAAAAGTGCTTGTTTCCGTGTGTTCTTGGTAAAGACATGGGAAAAGCCATTATTCTACACTAATAAGTTAACTGCTTCCTGCGATAGGCCCTGTAGTTGCCCAGCCCATTTTACTGATGGTAGATTTAGATTCCCTGCAATTATAGTTCTTTTCCTGTAGCTTATATTTGCACATGATTGTGTTTAAACTTGATTTCGGCAGGCGATAAGCTCCAATAACGACTATATTTTGTTTATTGGGTGCATTATTATTTCTCCACTCCAATTATTTTGCAGTCATTGAGAACCCATTTTAATGTACTGCTTAGCACTGACCTAACACAAATGAAAATTGCCCCTCCTTTCGACCCTCTATCTTGTCTAAATGTTAGAAATCTTGACCTGAATATTTCTGAATTATATACAGCATAATATCCGATAAGCAACTTTCTGTTCCCAGAGTTATATCAGGCTCACTCGCATCAACTAAGTTTTCGAATTTTGCAATATTTTTACCAATACTTTTGCAGTTTACCTGCAACAGACTAAGAAACACCCGATCTGGTATCACTGCCTCTCACAATATCCTGTTGGTGGCCCCATTGTCGCTGTAACTGCATAAAATCTGCTCCTGCCGTGGATCACCATTTGACTGCCCATTCTGCGCCATCAACTGGTTAGGTGGAAAAGGACTCTGTAACCCTCAAAAAGAGTTCACTTAGTCTCACCACTCCTCGCTGGTTCAGGGGAAAGTCCCATCTCTGCTGAAGTCCCTGTCATCATTCCAACTCTTGCTGTCTAAAAAGAGTGATCCGGAACCTTCGGTCATCCATTGAAGCTCTTCGTTCAACCGACCAATCTTCTTCCATGATACATCTGGTCTCCTTAGTATACCAATAATTAGAACATTTGGTTGAAGTCGGGCTCTTCAGCAAAAGTCATCAGAGCTTCAACGCCACGTCCTTTTTACTCTTGCATGCTAGTTTTCAATAATTATCTTTTTAATAACTTATCTCCATTGTCTGTGAAGTCCGTCGCCTCCAATTTAAAATCTGGAATTAGAAACGTATCATACATTTTTGACTGTATGTCCATTACTATTACAGATCAACACTTGCCTTATTGACTATGCTTATATTGTAACATCCACTCACTATTACAAAGAGATTTGCACCTTAATTATTACAATATTACACTCTTTACACATGCTAACTTCCTTTATAAGATAAACATTCAGTATAACCTTATGACTACGATGTGTGTCCACCCTTCATATCACTTCGTGTATTAATCAAAAAAATATATATCACTTTCAGTTAGCTTCATTCTTGTCTTCATAGATGTAGTCATGTATCAATAGCCTTGACCTTCCTGAACGGTCTCCAGTAAAATAATTATATATCCTTTTCTGTTTATGTTCGAAAGTAATCTGTCTGTGATATGCCCTCATTTATGTCATGGCATATTATTATAATTGACTCTCAACTGCTTGAATCTTGAGTTGCAGAAACATTCAGTGCACTGTAGATTCCATTATAATTTATAAGTAGTCTAAACAATTTTGTTTAATATAACAAATGCATTCGATATAACTTAACTGGTCTTCAGAAAACTAGTTTACCATTAACACGTCACAAAGTTCACATAAGATTCTTTTACTACCTTCAACTCCTTATTCATAATTCATCTCCAAAATTCTATGGCGTTAGACCTGCATATGTTCCTAATAATTCTTTCTATGAATTTTTAGGATCATTTATATCTAAATTATTAAATTTTACTGAGCTTCCTATTAAGCAGGCATACAGTGGTCCATTTTAGCTCCAATGAATATTCCATCTTCTTTGTCTCCACTGTATGATTCTTTTACTCAGTTATCATTTACTGTGGATGATGATCATGACCATTCCTCACATATGAAAGGCCACGCTATGTAACACTTGCCAACATAGATGTTCCTAAAGTTCAGCCTATCAACAGTGAGTTAGTTGTTGAAATTTAAAATAGGTTTTCAGCATACTAGCTTGTGTCAAGTACATATAGTACATTCTAAAGACATGTTCAATACAGAACAAAATTGGCCAACAGGGTACCAGTGAGAACCAAACTCACAACTTTCAGATTTCACTGTCCTGATTGAGCTGCAGTAGGCTGTCATTCTTATTTTCTTGATAGAAATCTGTCCTCACAGGTTTGTTTTCTACTGATGTAACATTGACAGAGCATTAGAGACCCTTGAAGCTTCGCTCATGATGAAAATTAATAAAAATCCTCTGAGTAGGAAAAGCAAACCTTGGTTTGATGAAGATTGCTACATTCTTTGGAGATCAACACTAGATAAACTGCATGGGGTGGGAAGTTCAATCAGAAGCAATGCCCACAGAATTCATAGGAGAAAGAATGAATCACAGCACCCTAGAGAAAGAAAAGAGGCTCCAGCTTGCAAGAAAGAAAGAAAGAAAGAAAGAAAGAAAGAAAGAAAGAAAGAAAGAAAGAGCTAAAATCAAATTGCAAGTAGAAAGTACTCTTTATGCAGTATTGAAACCCAGACATTGTAATATAAACTCCCAAGTGCTGATGGAAGTACGGGAAGAATACTTCTATAGGATTTATAAGAAGTTACAAATGTTCCAAGTATGGAACATCATAACTGAGGACATCATTATACCAGTTACAACAGAAGAAGTTCAGTCGGCCTTCCAGAGAGGCAAACTAAATAAAGAGCAGCAGGACCTAACAACCTGATGAATGAAATCTTAAAGGAGTTGCTGCCATTTATTATCGAGATCTGGACAGCTCTGTTTAATGAATGTATCAAACAAGGTAATGTTCCAAGAAAGTGAAGAGAATCCATCATTCAGATTTTGTACAAGGAAAAAAGACTGAAAGGTGAACTGGATACTTATCACAGAATCTCACTTGAATGTGCTACCTTCAAAGTCCTTTCAAATATCATATTGGACACGTGTCCTACCACTAGCCATGACATACATGCTGGAGGAACAATACAGTTTTATAGCTGGTAAATCCACACTCCTGGCCATTGAGATAGCTCTTGCCAACATATGGGAAGCAACCAGCATTACAGGATGACATCTATTCGCCCCCGTAGTCAATTTCTCTAAAGCCTTCGACAGTGTAAACTGGAATCTCCTGATAAGAAAACTCTCTTCTATACTAGGACAGCAAAACTCCCTTCCGTGACTGAGAATATTTTGGTGTTTAACCTGCTATCAGTTAATGACAGAGTAAGTCAATCTAGACTCATTATCCAAACAAATGGGGTCCTCCAAGTTGACCCTTTCAGTCCAACATGTTGACCTATGACGTAGTCGAAGAAGTGGCATCGGAGGGAATAACAGTGCTTCTCTATGCAGATGACATGTTTCTTCTCTTGGAAAGTAGACTGGATCTACAAGAGGGACTAAACAAACTTTATGTGTGGTCCTAAAATAAATAAACTAGACATAAACACCAAAAAACTAAAATCATGAAGTTTGGGAAAGGAGGAAATATTTCCAAGACTGACAGTTTCCATTGTGGACATGACCATTTAGAGCTTGTGAATTTCTTTAAATACTTCGGATTAACACTCCAAGTCACAGGGAAAACCTTCATGAAGCATATTGAAGAAAGATGCATTACAGCCATCAAAGCCTCTGTTGACTTAAAGAACATTGGAAAACTATTGCTTGATACAGCCCTGAGCCTGTTTCACTTATAGATTGCTCTGATAGCATGCTAGGCAGTTACCAAAATTTGGACTCGCCTGACTCCCACTAATATGAGTAGATTGGAGGCAGTGAAAGCAAATTACTTGTGCAGAGCTCTTCGGTTATCCAGGACGACAATGACCAGACTCGTCTACCTCATGGTTACCACAGATTTCTTTATCAGGTAGGTGACAGAGTACAGCCTACCGCATACGCTGGTATAAGAAGCCTGTATAAGAGAAAGGGAAGGTAAGGCATAGGCAGTAACTCTAGGTTTTCATAATGCTCCAACCACGTCTGCAGAAGAATGGAAGGAATCAAATTTCCCACTGTGATACATATTTCGAAGAACAGCTGCATAGGTATTCCACTTTAGAATCTGTAACCAATCTCACTTCAATGCTCCTGCATCCTATGTGGACAACGATGTGATCAGTATCATTTGCTGACAACATTCTTTTATTTTCTGTCTATGGATAGTCTTTAATAATATTTAAAATTGCTCAACTTATTTATGTTGTCAGAACATGGTAGCTTGAACTCTCTTTAAAGGTCATGGAAAGATTAGACGCCATTTTTGGACTAGAAGCATATCAAAGAATAAAGAAACAAACTGTCTCTCAGAGCGACACTGGCAAGTTTGGTTCAGTTTTAAGGATCACTCACAGCGACTCTGGCAATGAGAGGGTTAAGATAGTTTGGACATGTATAGTGAATGGAGGTGGGAAGGATATCAGAACAGATGATGGTGGTTAAGTTTAAGGCAAAGAGAGCAAGAGGGAGACTCGTAGCAAGGTTGATAGACTTGTAAGAAGAAGGAACCTAGAATGAAACAGAATTACAGAAGAAGAATGGTGGAAGGATAGAGAGAGAGAGAGAGAGAGATGTGGAGAAGTATCATAAATGCCCCAACCTGGCTCGAGTTGGATAAGGGGTAATGATGGTGATGATTTTGTAGCTTAAAGCCTGTCAATAAAAGATATGAGGTGATGCTGAGAAACTCCCTTGTTGTTTTTTACACAAAAGCATAGCTCATACACTTGGAATTGGTCTTCTCATTTTCAGGGTTTATCTTTGACTCGTATTCAACTTATTTTATCAGAGACATCTACACGGATATTCTCGATTAAAAGACAGCTAAATTTACAGAATCTATAGAACACTAGCCAGAACATGGACAAATTTTCGTTATAACATTAAGCCTACAAACGACTGGCTGTACTACTAAAGACATACAAGGCCGGTTTCCTGCATTGTTGCTAACTCATACATTAGTGTACCATGGGAATTCACTACGAAGAATAGTGTGCCCTGAACAATAAAAAATTAAGAATCAGTACTGTATAATGTGCAGAGTTCACTGTTTACTATCAGGGCTTATCCTTTTACTTTCTCATTCCTTATTTAAGTGAGTGCTTTCGGACAATATAAATTTGCTAAACGTACGTGGTTATGTTTCAGGCCAACCAGGTGCTGGAGGATGCTATGCTTGTAGCCAAGGAAGGTGGCAGGGTCATCACTCTCCAGCCCCGTAACATACAGGAGATGAAAGACTTTAAGTCCAAATATCCAAGTGCTGAGTTGTATGCTCTCAAGCCTTCTGGTTCCTAAACATCATAACACTTCTTACAAACCATACAATTATACTATTATCATTTGACAAAGAGGTCAGGATCTTCAAAAGTAGAGAAGCTGATGGATATATTTGAACAAGATGGTTTTCTACCAGGGATTTGCCTGATCATTGGCCCTTGGCTTAACTGAGGCACTGAATAGGTTGGATAAGGCACTCATTGGTAAGCTCATACCCTTATTCTGTGGTTACTGCAGTAAAGTTTAAATAAATAAATTTCCAAATTAAGAATATTTACTTTTTTTAATTTTGTAATTCCTTATTTAATTGAACCTGTGTTGTGGTTTCATCTACTACTCAGCCAAATTGTACCTGTTGTGCATCCTATTCCCAGCTTCTAACTGTCATAATCTTCATTGCACAATTCAAAGCTTTTGTAACCATTATTTTGGCTGATTACACAAATAATAATAATAAAAAAGGATGGAATTTTAACTTTAATAAAAAAACTTAGATTCACAGCGCAAAATATAAACAAACAGGTTAGGAAACATGACAACTACAGAACGGATGTGGGAAGCAGCATGGAACCCTGAGAGATAATGGAACGTAGCCTTTTGCTATGAAAGAAAACAGAGAGGGAAATTGCCCTTGGAATGCAACATTTATTTTAAAAATAGAGAGACAAAGTCTATGAGGAGGAATAGACTTAAGACTTCCTCCTCCTCCTCAAACTTACTAATAGTTTTAGTGTAACACATGGTTGGTTTTTAGTGTCTGGAACACTCAAATTTTTATATTTATTTTAGAGCTGTAGATTTGAACTGTAGAAACTTATAGTAGCTTACAGTATTGTTTATATTACTCAAAGACAAAACCCTAGTGTTCAGGATCGAAAAAACAGTTTGTACTACTTGTCTGATGAAAGAGTGTAAAACTGACAACATTTCCGTGACATGTAACTGGAACACAATCTTTTAATATGTACGCATGGAGTAACACTTACCCATAGCAGGATGCAGTTTTTCTGGATGGTTGGATATAATTATGTTCGTCGTTGAAATTAGATTGAGGTATTAGGAGTGATGATTAAATGGATATGCTTATTGGAACAAAGAAATATAGCAGTAACGTTTTAGTTTATCACGTATATTAACACAACTCAGATACGGCTTAAAAAATACTGTCTGCTACAGAGTACTTTTCCCTAGCTTAGTATTTACTCTGATTTTTATACAGTATATTTACAAAAATTATCTATTACACACTATGATCAACACTCTTCTGTAAAGTAGTACAGCTTCAAATTAGCATAGCCCTGGCATAATATTTACATACATACAAAATAGGCTATATTTGTAAACCTTACACACTAAGATAAACTGCCTTTTGTGAAGTAATACCTATTAATACTACTATGCCCCTGAGCTAGAGTATTGGTAGAATTAGGAATGGCAAACTGTTAACAATCTTCATTCTTAAGTGCTACTTTATTCATAAGATGAGTGCAACTGATGCTTCTTACTTCAAATAACAGCCATTTGCTTATGTAAAATGGGTGGATTATTATGTATACAATTTTTGTAATTTTTGTAAACTTTTTCTGAAGTACATTCTTTTTAATACCTTTTAATCTCTTTATTTGTTGTTTATTTAAAGGCATAATGCAATATGAATTTGATTTAATAGTTACAAATGAATTTATGATATTTCCAGCACATTCGTCTTTCAGTTTGCCTAGAACATTTTTATTGACTAGTGATAGATTTTAGGCATTATTTTGAATATAGTTACTAGTATCAAATCTACCCAAGTATGCCTTTATATCATTGCAATAGTCATGAGTATATAATCATAATGGAATTCATACATCAGTGTTTTAGCTAATTCAAGTACAGCAAAACCAATGTAAGCAGGTTTGTTGTACTTGACTTAAACTCTATTCATCTGTATAATGACTAAATTTTCATGTATAATAGTACAGCTATTGAAATTAGGTATACTTATTAAATTTTTAGCACCATATTTCTTCCAAATATTTTCCCACTTTGAAATTCTAGTATGCGATGAATTTTTGTTAACTTCAAACCATGCTGCAAACACTGTTTTAAATTCCGATAATGAATGACATACTTAACTCTTATACGCTCAGTGAGCGGCTCGAGTCGTATTGCTTAAAACACTCAACGTGCCGATCTATCGGCTCTGTGTTCGGATGGCTGTATTAGTACCTTCATCGACTCCAAGATGTCAGGAAAAGACAGCAATAGTAGCTTTTGGATTTAGTTTACACCTTTCTCGAGAGATAGAGATTCTAAGCTCATCTGTTTGGAACAAATGAAGTTATCAAACCGCGTATGTTTACCATATGGCGAGTTGAAGTGTGCTGCTTGCGAGCGCAGTCTCCTTTAAGCTTCAAAATACGTGTTTTCCTTCATTTTATTGTTTCCATTTTAATAGTAGTTTATTACATTTTGTTTATATTCAACATTTATCGGTGTTCTCAAGTGAAGTTTAGTTTAACATTTCGTATTATTAGATTTTCGTGTCACGAGTAGGCCTAATATTTTTTAAATGTCTGGGCCAACTTCTAGGCTAAATAATTCTGATGTTTTTGATTATTTAGATGCTTTAGACGATGATAGTGACTTTATAGCTGATATTGATTTGGATTTTAGTCCGACTCATTGGCTCAATGGTCGGCGATGAGGCCTTCGGTTCAGAGGGCCCGGGTTTGATTTGCGGCTAGGTCAGGGATTTTAATCACCTTTGATTAATTTTTCTGACCCGGGGACTGGGTGTTTGTGTTTGTCCCAACACTTTCCTCTTCATATTCAGACAACAAAGTACACTACAAACCACCACAGAAACACGATAGTGATTACATCCCTGCATATAGGGTTGGCGTCAGCAAGGGGATTCATCCAGAACAGAGCTAAATCCACATGTGCGACGCAGGTCGCACCCACGACCCACAGGTGTGGGAAAAGCTGTAGATAAAGAAGAAGAAGAATGATTCAGATTTTACAGGTAGTGATGATAGGAGAATGTTTTCCAAAACACAAATGCTGACTCTGGAAGGTACGTGTACAGTTCTTTACATCAGGTGCTATAACTCATGACTAAATAAGAATACAAAAAACAAAATTATATCATGTTATACAGAATTAAATGCTCTTATTGTCAGAATGACTGAACAACAATATCACTAAATAACAGATTACCGTACTTTTTTAGTATTTGAAGACTGATTTTTATTTTTGTATTTTTTTTTTTTTTTTAGTAAAATATGCCGTGAACAATTTTGGGATATTTTTTTTCCTAAAACTATATTGAATAGTATACTATTGTGATTTTTTCAATTTTGTGTCTGGGGATTTTGTTATACGGAATTTTTTTACATTTTAACATGCATAATCATGAAAAATGGTCTGAGTGTTTTGGGCTTGACTGGTGAAAATAGCCTGAGAGCAAAAGTGTTAAATTTGTCATACAAATCGGCGATTAACGTGTTTGTTGAATTGATGTATGGAGACTTCATATTTTCAGGGCAGAACGGTAAGTCATTATGAGAAGTGTGTAACTCTTTAGGATAATGTAAGTCTACTGAAAGGATATACCCTTTATTAGCTTCATTGCCTAGTGTGTGCAGCTGTAAATCGTCAATCTCGTACTGCGGTAGCCAGCGGAAGCCATTTAATGTTAGATGCTGACTCATTGCCCACCCATACCGATTGTTAGCATCACTATAAACAATATATTGAGATTATTGACTAGAGTCAAAATTCGACATGTACTTATTATTTGCCTTAGAATACTGCAACCTCGACTAGATGATTTTATGATGTGCAGTTAGCAGTTCCAAATTCGCTTGTGTGTATTTTAATATGGCATCCCAACTTAACCTAGGTGCTGTAAAATACTGGCATGGGTCAAGGCTGTATGTTTTCTTGCAAACACAGCAAATTTCTCAAAAACATCAACTAACAAAAGTACACTCGTCTTTAAATATAAGTCAGAGTATTCACCTAGTGTTTGAATTTGGAACTGCTCCCAGATACGTTGTGAATGTAAATAGTCTTCATCACTAACTTCAACTGAATTCAGTGAGCTGTAAAATGATTGTTTTAATGGTAAAGAGCATTCTTCAAGACGTTCTAAGCAGGCTATATATTCATAACGTAATTCACCTTTACGCCACATTAAACTGGTTTTCTTCAGGAAAAACATGCCAAATTTTTGTAAATTGTTCTGGTTGCAAATTAAATGAAAGTTTATCAAGGCTACTTGCCATAAATTGAAACGAGTCAAGAAATCTCAATTTGATAGTATGCTTCTCATCTACTTTTACACATTTTGTAAATGCAGTATACCACTCATTCTGAGGGATTATATAAAATTTTTCATCTGAAGCTCCAAATTCTCTAACAATAAAATGTGAGTCGTAACCAGATAAGTTATGCAGAATTACAGGAATGAATTTAGGAACTCTTTACTTAAGATTGCAGCTATTATGCAATGGACATCTGTACAAGCCAGTTAAGTGGTCATGATCGAAAACTTTTGGGTCATTTTCAGAAAATTCACCCTCATAAATACTACATTTTGTAGAACGTTCGTGTTTTTGTAACTCAATTTCAGTTAGAGGCTTCATAGGAATGTTAGTATTTAGAATAGGCTAAGATACACTGCATCTGTTTCAAGTCTTTCTAAAAACATTTTAGCAGCATCAGAACCTCTATACAGGTCTACCTTATTAAGCATACTATCATAACTGGATGCATTCACAAAGACGTACACAAAATGCTGTCAGTTGTGTACACTAATTTATTTACAACTTATTTACACATTTTACGCACATAAGCTAATAAGCTACTATCATAAACAAAACACTACTATGAAGAATCAGATGAATAAGACTGCCATCTTGAAATATTTGACTGCTACAGTAGCATTTTGGCAGAATCACAACATGAGTTCACAAAAACAACTCAACTCTCACTCACAAGACTGTGTCTTTATATGCGTTGCCTGGCCAGGCTTCTAGAAGAATATGACATAACATGTTTTCTCGTAAATTCGAGAGTCTCCAATAGCTTATTTATAATGTAAGGAAGTTTCTACTTAAATCTAGTCACATATAGCATTGTTCTGGACTTATACAGTGTGTTGCACAATGTTACATTGGATTGCAGAAGTATTAAGTCAGCAGTGTGTAAAGATTGTTGGTTACAAGGATAATGTCCAGATAGAGGAGGAGACTAAGGCCAAAGAACTATTAAAATTTACATATGATAATAATGACATTTACAATAAAATACAAAACTTGAAAACTAGAAAAGTGGCTGGAATTGATCAGATTTCTGGGGATATACTAAAGACAATGGGTTGGGATATAGTACCATACCTGAAGTACTTATTTGATTATTGTTTGGTCAGAGGAGCTATACCAGATGAATGGAGAGTTGCTATAGTAAGCCCTGTGTATAAAGGAAAGGGTGATAGACATAAAGCTGAAAATTACAGGCCAGTAAGTTTGACATGCATTGTATGTAAGCTTTGGGAAGGCATTCTTTCTGATTATATTAGACAAGTTTGTGAAACTGGTTCGATAGAAGGCAGTTCAGTTTTAGGAAACATTATTCCACTGAAGCTCAACTTGTAGCATTCCAGCAAGATATAGCAGATATCTTGGATTCTGGAAGTCAAATGGACTGTATCGCGATTGACCTGTCTAAAGCATTTGATAGGGTGGATCATGGGAGACTACTGGCAAAAATGAGTGCAATTGGACTAGACAAAAGAGTGACTGAATGGGTTGCTATATTTCTAGAAAATAGATCTCAGATAATTAGAGTAGGTGAAGCTTTATCTGACCCTGTAATAATTAAGAGGGGAATTCCTCAAGGCAGTATTATCAGATCTTTATGTTTTCTTATATATATAAATGATATGAGTAAAGGAATGGAATCGGAGGTAAGGCTTTTTTGCGGATGATGTTATTCTCTATAGAGTAATAAATAAGTTACAAGATTGTGAGCAACTGCAGCGTGACCTCGAAAATGTTGTGAGATGGACAGCAGGCAATGGTGTGTTGATAAACGGGGTTAAAAGTTAGGTTGTGAGTTTCACAAATAGGAAAAGTCCTCTCAGTTTTAATTACTGCGTTGATGGGGTGAAAGTTCCTTTTGGGGATCATTGTAAGTATCTAGGTGTTAATGTAAGGAAAGATCTTCATTGGGGTAATCACATAAATGGGATTGTAAATAAAGGGTACAGATCTCTGCACATGGTTATGAGGGTGTTTAGGGGTTGTAGTAAGGATGTAAAGGAGAGGGCATATAAGTCTCTGGTAAGACCCCAACTAGAGTATGGTTCCAGTGTATGGGACCTTCACCAGGATTACCTGATTCAAGAACCGGAAAAAATCCAAAGAAAAGCAGCTCGATTTGTTCTGGGTGATTTCCGACAAAAGGGTAGCGTTACAAAAATGTTGCAAAGTTTTGGTTGGGAGGAATTGAGAGAAAGAAGAAGAGCTGCTCGACTAAGTGGTATGTTCCAAGCTGTCAACGGAGAGATGGCGTGGAATGACATTAGTAGATGAATAAGTTTGAGTGGCGTTTATAAAAGTAGGAAAGATCACAATATGAAGATAAAGTTGGAATTCAAGAGGACAAATTGGGGCAAATATTCATTTATAGGAAGGGGAGTTAGGGATTGGAATAACTTACCAAGGGAGACGTTCAATAAATTTCCAATTTCTTTGAAATCATTTAGGAAAACAACAGATAGGGAATCTGCCACCTGGGCGACTGCTCTAAATGCAGATCAGTATTGATTGATTGATTATACATCATATATAAGGTAACAATAAATTATATACTATTACGTGTTCTTACATTAAATACTCATATTATGAGTTGTGTGCATCGGTACAAAAATATGACTGGAATCAGTTATTATGGAGTAAAGACCCCAACAATGCAGTAAGCTATTTTTATGTAGTCCTTAATAACCTTTTCACAAAATATGTTCCTAAAAAAACAGTGAATAAGAAAAGAATGTACCCTTGTTGGTTTACATTAGATATAATTAAAATGTTGAAATTAAAGGAGATTCACAGGAAGCACATGAAGCATTCTGAATACAGTGCTCACATGTACAAACAATTAAGAAAACAGTCTAAGACACTTATTGCAAGGGCATATAAATTGTATATATTACAGTCACAGGATAATATAAAAAATGATCTGAAAACGTTTTGGGGTTTCATAAAAAGTAAACAAAATAATAGTTTGCTCAAACAGTGTATGACATGAAACCATTTTGTAACTGTGCAAGGAATAGCCAACGCGTTTGCATGTTATTTTCAAACTGTCTCTGCACCCCAGCCTTCTTTATATATAGCCTCCGAGTCAGTGTCAATGATTACTGCTCATAGTTTGCAGATGGGTCCTATAGGCACCGTGCAGATTGATCGAAATGCTACTACTAGCGCTACATAGTGGCCCGTTCCGAAACAAGAGGTGAGGCGTAGTGCGAGAGTCTCAGTACAACATGTGTGACATTCGAAGAAGTTGCGGGTTAAAAGCTATTCAATTCGGGGATCTAAGTGAATCATCGTGCAATAAAGGAAGAAACCTTGTTATCATTGGCCACGGGAACGGCATTGAAGAGTTAATTTTGAATGGTTTCGGACACATCACAGGAAAAGTCACCCGACAAACGTCTGTCACTTTGCCGCCTTATATCGTGAAACTTGAGGTAGGCAAGGTGTAGTTAGGTAACAGTTTATAAAGTTTATTTAGTAAGGATTGCTTAATGCATGTTTGCTAAGTTTTACGCATTTTTATTTTGTGTTCAGGTTGACCAGAATCGTAATGTCTCTACCAGCGAATGTTCCTGTCCTGCCGGCGCCAGAGGAACTTGCAAACACCTAGCTGCGGTAGTGTATTATATAAATAAAGAAAGTGTTGCCTCCAAAACAGACTGTCCGCAACAATGGGGAAAACTGAGCCCAAAGATAATGTCAACAAAAAAATGTAGAAAAGGCAAACCCGTAGAACTGTTCGGTAAAAAGACTTTGGAGACATCTCTTCCCCCCTTCGAATTAACTGAGGATATTTTAAAACACATCCCTTGCAGTCTTCGTACAATGCTTCGAGCAGAAGCAAGTACTGAAATCGAACAATCGTGCATGACCGGAGTCACCTCATTGATGGATAGGGTAGAGAATGATGTGGAGAGAGAAGACTGTGAGGAAATTGTGACACAGCTATTACTCGTACATTTGCAAGTCTCTAACGACGTGCGCTTGCCAGACATATACAGTTTTTGCATTGTGAGTGACGAAATGTTTTTACCAGCAAAATGCAGGTTGGTACAGATTATATAATTAAAATTTCCTTGGACACACTATCTGAATCAGGAAGTCTTCGATGGTTTCCAGAAAGAAAGATAAGAATATATTTTAGCACAAAAGCATATCGGATCAAAACTAGGCAGCATAACTTTGATACCTCTCGCATTTGTAACTGAATCTCCAATTGGGGGAGCTGCTTTGAACAAACTTTCTTACGGAAGTGAAATGGAAAGTGAAGCAATAGAATGCTATGGAAGTTCATTTGGTGTTCGTGTTATTCGATGTGGGTTAATAATCCACAAGAAACAACCTTTGATTTGTGGATCTCCAGATGGCATAGTTCTCAAAGGAAATGTAGCTGACAGCGTGTTAGAAGTTAAATGTCCATCTTCCTGTAAAGATAAACCAATAGTAGATGAGTCAGGAAATGTGCGAGTACGTTATCTTTACTTTGACGAGCAAAATAACATACAGTTAAGGACAAGTCATATGTATTAAATACAAATACTGATGTACGTAACTGGCTTGGGAAAATGTGATCTATATGTATATAGCAAAGCACAACAGTTGACAATAAGTATGTCGAGGAATGTCTCATCAAAACGACAAAGTTCCGTTTCAGTAATTACTTCCCAAAAATTAGCGGTATTCCTAATAATAATAACAGAACAAAATGTAAACAAAGAATATATAAAACAAAGTGATGGTAGAACAATTCTGAAACTATTCTTTAACTATTGCAAGTTGCAAATTCGTAACACGCAACACATATGCACGATGTCATCCATGTGTGGAAAACGTTCTGTTGACAATTTCTGTAATATATTGTATATTTTGATTCTTTGAATACACCTTTCTATGTGAATTCTAACATCCGCAATATTGTCCTACTCTCAACTTCCTCAGCTGTTAATCTCTTGTCATGTAAGAACGGTGGTGTCACGATTATGACACCGCAGCCAGAAAAGTTAGTTCTGATGCCAGGAAATCCTTCATCAGCCATGACCTCGTCGCCAGGTGGAAGGAAAGTTAATAAACCACTGTCGGTTGTTATGAATGGGTCGCTAGCTCTTCCACCGTAACATTTAGGTTTAAAGGCGATCACACCTCTAGGCGTGATTGCAATTAAAACTTCTGCGGAGTGGCAACCCTTGTGTTGAGAATGAGAATAGAAATACACTATCTGATCTACTTGGGGAGGCTGTTCAACCCTAAATTCCGTGTAATCAATAATGACTCGACAGTTACCGTAATTTCTCTTAAATACTGGAGGCATTGTTTCTTGAACACTTTCCTTACTATGCCAGAACATGAAATGTTTCGTACGCAGTGCCAGTTGCATAAGCACGGTCGTAAAAATACGTGAAATTGTTGTACTGTGAACTCCGAATAGCACTCTCAAAGCTGAATAGGACAGTACGGTTTTCATTTTCACTAGGAAAATCGATAATCTGGTTTTTTTACATAATTTCGAAACATTACAGTTTGTTAATAACGCAAGCAGCAAGGCAAAGACGTTGAAGTTCACACCTGTTCAATCACGCATTTGTGTATTGTTCCTTATGGACCTGTAGCCTTGGAAACCTGGACCCTTGATGTCTGCATGATCGTCTTCCGTTCCACACATTTTATCATGTTTCGTAATATCCCCTCCTAGACCGAAATTAAGTGGAATACATGCTTGTGTATTTACGTCGTTTTCATTTAGTGAACAAGAAAACATGAAGTCTGAACAATGAAAAGCAGATGCATCTGTTCCCAAGGACGCATCCTTGGTTATGTTACTTGGGCAAACTGTACTTGAAAATTTTCCGTTTGATTCTTCCTTTTTTAATCGCTTGAGTTGTCTACGAAAGCGCTGTAAGCTGGGTCCCGGTTGCACATTCCTCTTCTTGTATTCATCCGGAAATATTGTCGGAACATAGGCTGGACTTCGTGGGTGTCCAGATCTTCTGTTTCCGATGAAATGTGCACTCCATATTCTTGAGTAAGTCGTAGGTTGCCAAAGTGATCCATCAGTGCTAAAAATTAAAACCGAAATTGAATTAAATCGGATCAATTGAACTTATTGCAAACATGTGCAGTACGTATGTGTAGACCTACTTACTTCGTTCGGTTAACTGCTTGTATCCATCGCCTCCTTCGGTCCGCTTCTATCGCTCGTTTTGGAAAACTATAAAGTTGTACTTCACTTCCCGTATTTCCGTAAGTATTGGAACATCCGACAACACAACAATTGCGTTTACTTGATCTCCTTTTCTCTGCCATTATCATCGGAGTAGCTACACGGTCAGTCATAAGTCATAACGGATCAGCTACTGCGAGTCTAGAGTCTGTCTCACGTGTTGTTCTCCGCCCGGCCGCTAGAGCGACACGCACGGTGCCTATACGCGAAGATGAGTACAAAGATGCAGTAACAAAACCTAAGGCTTTTAAATCGGCGGGAATTGATCACATATCTCCTTACATTATTAAAGGATGTGCAGAGGTGCTAATGGTTCCACTATGTACCATATATAATTTAATTTTAAAGACGCAAATATTTCCTGAAATTTGGAAAATAAGTAAAATAACTCCGATCCTTAAATCTGGTGATAGTTCGAAAATTGAGAACTACAGAGCTATCTTAATAATATGTGCTCAAGCGAATCTCTTTGAACAAATACTCTATGTTAGAATATTTAATCATATCAAACCATATGTATCAGAATTTCAGCATGGGTTTTATCCCAAGCGTTCTACTACGACTAATCTCATGAACTTTATTCAGGATATTTCTGATTCAATGAATGAAGGACTTCCTATTGATGCAGTTTATACTGATTTTGCAAAAGCTTTTGATAAAATTGATCATGGTGTTCTTTTGAGAAAATTAACTTTATTTGGTTTATCTTCTGAGTTTCTGAAATTCATTTCTTCATATCTATTAGACAGAAAACAGTTTGTATCTTACGCACAAAATACTTCATTCAAGTTCAAAGTTAATTCTGGAGTCCCTCAGGGCTCAAACCTTGGTCCATTGTTCTTTTTATTATTTATAAATGACTTACCGAATGTAATAAAATATTCAAAATGCTTACTCTTTGCTGACGACTTAAAGATTTATAAGCAAATTACCGGGTATGATGATGCTATGGAATTGCAAGCCGATCTGAACAACTTTTACAAATGGTGTGTTGCAAACAGGCTTTTTTTTCAAATTAAAAAGTGTTTTGTGATCACATTTTCTCGTAATAAGAATATGACTGTGAATAACTACAGTATAAATGGTGGGATCTTGCAGAGGTGTAATTTAGTAAATGATCTGGGTGTTATGCTTGATTCAAAACTTTCATTCAACAGTCACATTCACAAAATTACAAATGATGGATTTATACAATTAGGGTTTATTATTAGAAATACTCGGGAACTTAGCGATGAATATACTTTAAAAATCTTATTCAGTCATCTTGTTAGAAGTAAACTTGAATATGCATGTGTAGTGTGGGCTCCTCCGTACGTGTGTACAATTAACGAAATAGAAAAAATACAAAACAAATTTTTGCGATATTTATATTTTAAAAAGTATAACCGATCATCATATCATCAAAGAGTTTCTTATAGAACTCTATTAAATGAATTTGGTTTAATGCAGCTCAGTACACATAGAATATTAGCTCAACAGATATTTCTTTACAAGACAGTTAATGGAATATTAGATAACCAAGAGTTTCTTAAAAGAATCAACTTCAGTACCAACTCTTCGTTTGAGACAAACATTTTACTGCCCCTTCTCAAGCACCTCACATCATAAAAATTCACCTGTTGTAAAAATGTGTGAAGTATATAACAAAATATCTTCAGACAGCAGACAAATAGATTTTGCTTTATCACTTCCTTTATTTTCCAAAATGTTAAAATAATATTTACATTATAATGAATAATTTATTGGAGAAAATTCAGCACTGAAATATGATGTATGTAATGCAAATGTATATGTGTTAGTGTATTTGCTGTTCTTATGAATATTTTTCTTTTTTCTCTGCTTATTTGTTTTATCTTCCTTAACTTTAATACTTTATATTGTCCCCTTCAAAAGTGGTAATAATTTATTAATAAGAAAATGATTTATTTCATCAGCGTGTTGGGTCATTATTTTAATCGACAAGAGGGTGAGATTCTGTATTTCGTGCTAGTGCGAGCTAGTCACTTCGCGAACCGGTTTTTCCCGACCTACAGAGAGAACGAGGAAGTAGGGTGGATTTCCTGTTATGTGGTCTTCAGACACATGTGTGCGTACCACGTGACCCGGCGAGCAGCCTGATCTCAATCGATCAATAAATGGAAAGTCAAGTGACGTAAAACTGGAGCAGCCAATAAAAGTGACAATCTTCATAGGAATTCAACAAATCCACCAATTAGATGTAATTAAGAGACACACCTATGTCTTAAGATAGGAAATTAATGGTAATTCCAGAGGAAAATTTTGTAGAGGGTTTTATACTTCTGAACGCTAAATTTTGAGCTTTACTCTGACTGCAGCAACGGAAGAGACTGGACGTCGTTTGCTTCATCGGAAGACGTTACATTGGAGAAGGCATCGAGGACTGTATAAACAGCAATTCAGACACTCGAAAAATTAGCTACGATTTATTTAGGGTTGTCCTAAGATAAGTGTCTTCATCCAAATTATAAAGCATCGAGAGTGAATCCTGGGCTATTTCTAAGACTTTTTGTTAGTTTCAGCTTTCTACAAGAACTTGGAAGAGGAAAGGTCCTTAGTTCGAGTTTACTGCAAGATGGTTATCCAGTTCCGCGAAGAATACTGCAAGTTCCTGTATATCGTCAGCTCCTCCATGAGTCACTAAACATGTAAGGCATCGGACATGGGCGAGACTTCGTTCGATGGAAGGTGATGTGACCACGTGCTAGGTCATCAGCCAGAATCCAGTTCACACCAGTCACATGAGTATTCTTTAAGAATTCAATTTCTTTCTATCTTTGTAAAATATTTGTAAGCGTAGCCTTACTTATTCATTTAGATTTCTATTAGTTTTGCTGTAGTTTGACTTTTCATTCTTCTTTCTTTGGTGAGAGGTAGTTAGAACCTGGAATGAGTGCGTGTTTATTCTATTAGTTAGAAATGTGTGTGTGTCATCGAGAGAGACCTTAACTGTCCTAAGAATTTAGAAGGCAGGAGAGATAAAAATTAAATGAACCCCGCGTTAATTTTGATTGGGTTTGAAATAATTTGAAAAATTATTGGAGACAAATTAGGACAGTGTTCTAGTGTTTTTCTTAATGTAGAATTTCATTCTATGAGTGTACGACATGTTTATGGGTTCGAGTTTGTTTAGAGTCATCCGAATAACTTCACACGACAGCTTTGCGAATGAGATTATGCACGGTCAGGAATATAATAATAATGAGTAAAAATAATTAAAGCTAATTACGGGCTAAAATGATTTAATAAGGTCATGAGTTTAATGTTAGTTATTTTTGGAAGGTATTATCGTGTGCTCACTTTATGTAAAGTAAGCCTGGGACATGGCAAATTCTCCGGACGGAGTATCGACGAATTATATGTATGTTTTCTGCGCTATTAATTTGAGTATGACTTGCAGATGGGCATTATATTTTGAGTAATAATTTATGCACCCATTAGAGTCAATTTTGGGAAGAGATGTGTCACTGGACATGATTTCTTTAAGCTTCAGTGCAGAATAATTGAGAGCCACGACATTATGATGAATAAAAATAAATGCCGCAACTCATGTACCGTAAGCGCGTATTCTAATATTTTGACCTGTGGTATAGTTATTCTACTCGCTTAATTGGGATGATTTCTGTTTAAAATATTCCTTGAACATCGTTGTATAGTTAATTTCTTTGTATAAGTGATAACCTTAATTCTATCACATTCTGAATTGATACCTGGGATGTGTGTGATAGTGTCATCTAGAGAATGATTTCCCTAATTTGCAGTAAATCCTAAAATTAATAATAATGGGTTAGTGTTCGTGTAAATAATATTATAATAATGCCGTGTACCCATGTGTGAATGTGTGATGTGAGATTTGATCCTATTCTGTGTTTTTTGAATATTTCTTGTACGATTTTGTGATGATATTTTTCATTATGTGCGTCAAATTTTTGACCGACTTGTATTATTTCGCGTGTCCGTAATTGGATCAATTTTGAATCTTTAGAAGATTTTATCGTAATTTAAGATTGATTAGGGCCTAATTTACTAAGTTAAAGTGAATAAGAGAAGGCAACGTCCGTGGACTGATGTCACGAGATTTAATTGTTAAATATTGTACAGTCATTTTCTGCATAAAATTGAGCAAAAGTTAGGATGATATAAGTTCAAGTAAAATTTATTACAAGAAGTTTAATCAATTAATAATTATAAAAATGAGGTAATTGTTGAAAGGAAAGTCTAAGGAAGACTTGCTAATCATAATTTAATGAATTAAATAATTTTCAATAATTTAAATAAGGAGGAGAAAATAATTATTTTCTTGTGAAAATAAGTAAAATCCAGAAGGGAAGATTTTAATTTAAACAATTTGATTATCATCATAGGAGAAGGATATCAGATATTATTTTGTTTTTTAATTAATTTTACAGTAAATTAATGATTCTTATATTTATTATTGCAGAAACGAACAGTCGTTGACAATTTATTTGAGCGAGATCCCTCATGAATGATAGCACGAGGAGAAGATGTTTTCAAGAATCAAACCCAGATTTTGTTAATATAAGTGTTTTCTTTAAAGGAGTGTTAGTTTAATAAATGTGTAAACCTATTTTAGTCTCCTTTCATTTGTCGCTAGTCCTTCATCTATCCCTGCCTTTAAACATTTCTGCACAGCCGATAGCGAACGGTCCACCACTGAGACCCTCGCTCTCCGGCGAGCTGAGCCCGGCATGAAGGGGGCAATATGTTTATACGTTTTATTGAAAATGTGTTTAAATTATTCTTAATTTAGTCAAGGCAATCTTGGTTTTTTAATTGTTATATATTATTTTGTACATATAGGTACCATTTATATATTGAATGTATTTTGTACCATCCATTGTAATTGGGGATATACCCTGTTATGGATGTATTAATAAATAAATAAATAAATAAATACATATATATACAGCAGATGTTTCATGACACAACCTCACAAATAATATGATCATCTGTACAGAACTACGTAAATAATACTAATAAATGGATGTAAACACTTCATAGCCATACCTCAAAAGTCATAGTAATGATGATAATAATAATAATCAATATTTGCATTATATACCCGTGGGTTAAAGAATATTGTTTCCAAGTTATATTAGTTCATTACACTTAAATCAAACTATACTTGACAATACGCAAAGCTATACGGGGCATGCATGTGTGTAGTGTTAGTAAAAGAGATGTCTGGATTTGGCATGCTTGTGTTAAATGGTTTGACGATTGTTTTAGAGTCTGCGTAGTTGACAAAAGGCACCCACAACTGCTTGTCATAATTTGTAAATTTTAAACTGTTATTGTCTGTGGAAGGTAACTCTGTACATACATGATTACAGTCATTTTTAGAATGGTTGGTTAACTGATTTTCAGTTCTAAAATACTGCAAGCAACCATTACATAGCCACTTTTTTACATCATGTTTTGATAACTGACTACAAACAAGTCTATTCAAATTTTTAATCTGACAGAAGTGACCATTCTCACTATCTTCTACGTATAGCAAGTTAACACAAGTGCCTTTCCTTTTACTTGTGTAATACAGAGGTCCTACTACAGATCTTGTGTCAACTCCATATACATTAACACTATATTATTATTAAGTTGTTCAAAGAGCTTAATGTCTTTTGACTGCACAGGAAATTCTATACCTTCTAGATTCAGTTCTGTTGAATAGTGTGGATAGAATGATGTTCTTTTGGCTACGTCTGATTTTGCAGGGTTTAGAGCTGACATCACAGCCCTTGCAAAACAGGCTTCGTCATTGTTTTGGAGGTTTACAACAGCTTCTTTTCGCTTAATCGATATTGGTAGCTCGATGTACGAGGATCCTCGCAGTGGATTGTACATATTCATATTAACCTCTAAGTACAAAATTTCAACTAAAGTACACCCTGATTCCTTCTCTTGAAACTCTTCACTCTTAGTTGAAATAACATTTGAGATATCTTTATACATATTACTGAAATCACTTGACTCACAACTATATTCTTAATATTAAATGATTTAATATCCATTATTTCACTTTCATCTGTGCTCTTAATATACAATGCAAAAAGTTCAAAATTAACTTTAAATAAATTTTGATCAGACAATGCATTGTTAAGAAGCTGTTGTACATCCAGTTTAACACAATTAAAGATGCTTTCAGTGCTTTACAACTTCTCACTAGCACGAATCTTGCAACTGATAATTCTACTTTTAAATGCACTGTCAATTACTTTGATGTTTGTATTAGCTGCAGTTCCACAAGCATTAATTTTATGCACATTACTTGTTAAGTGGCTCTGAAAATGTGAAGATTGTACAATAGTGTTACAGTGTTTGCATTGTATAGTTTGAAGTTCTTTACTATGTTCTACTTCATTTTTTCTGGGTTTTTACTACAGTTTTCTTGATCTATTTCAGTATTTACATGCTTTCTTTGCATAGGCTGAGGGCTATATTCACAAGTAGATACTTGAGCCTGCTAATGTACTTCTGCTATGTGGGCTTGGTACTTTTCTACATTAGCAAAATATTCCCTGCAAACTTCACTTAAGGCAGATGTTATGCTAGGGCGTTGTAGTTTGATATGCTGTGTACAGTAATGCTGTCTTTTAAATGTAGCCTGACACTGCCCGCATGGAAAATTGTCTGTCAAATTGTCAAATTGTGTGCAGCACCTTTATGCCTGGCATAATAGCTACATGTTGAATACCCCTTAGTTCATATATCACACTTAAACATTGTAGCCAGTAGAGATTAAACATAAGAGTAAATATTCAAAACAAAGTTGCAAAGTTAAATAAGGAAGAAACCAAGTGTTGACCAATAAAGGTCGGACATAGTTGCGAGTGTGAAGTTACAAAAGAATAAAAATTCATCAATAGAGATTAATCAAAAGAGTAAATATTCAAAACAGTTGCAAAGTTAAAATTGGAAGAAACCAAGAGTTGGCAATAAAGGTCGGACATAGTTGCATGTTTGAACTTAGAGGAGAACAACAATTAATCAATAGAGATTAGACATAAGATTAAAGAGTCAAAACAGTTGCAAAGTTAAAATTTGAAGAAACGAATAGTTGATCAATAAAGGTCGGACACAGTTGCGAGTTTGAAGTTACAAAAGAACAACAATTCATCAGTAGATATTAAACGTAAGGGTAAATAAACAAACATATCTGCAGAAGTTGAAATGGGAAGAAACCAAGAGTTGATCAATAAAGGTCGGACATATTTGCCAGTTTGAAGTTAATAAAGAACAATTCATGAATAGAGATTAAACTTATGAGTAAATAATAAAAAAATCCAATGTTAAAATAGGAAGAAACCAAGAGTTGACCAATAAAGGCCGGACATAGTTGCGCGTTTGAAGCTACAAAAGAAGGACAATTTATCAATAGAGATTAAACGTGTGTATATGTTATAAACATAGTTACAAAGTTAAAATAGGTTGAAACCAAGGGTAGACCAATAAAGGTCGGACATAGTTGCGAGTTTGAAGTTAAAAACAAAAATTCATCAATAGAGATTGAACAAAAGAGTAAATATTCAAAACATAGCTGAAGTTAAAATTGGAAGAATCCAAGATTTGACCTATAAAGGTCAGACAGTTGCAAGTTTGAAGTTACAAAAGAACAACAATTCATCAGTAAAGATTAAATGAAGGAGTAAATATTCAAAACATAGTTTCAATATTAAAATGGTAGAAACCAATAGTTGACCAATAAAGGTTAGACATAGTTGCGAAGTTTGAAGTTAGAAGAGAACAACAATCCATAAATAGAGATTAGATGTACGATTAAAGAGTCAAAACAAACTTGCAAATGAAAAGTTTGAAGAAACCAAGAGTTGACCAATAAAGTTGATCAATAAAGGTCGGACATAATTGCGAGTTTAAAGTTACAGAAGAACAACAATTCATCAGTAGAGATTAAATGTTAGAGTATACATTCAAAACATAGTTGCAAAAAAAAAAAACAATTAAAATAGGATGAAACCAAGAGTTGACCAGTACAGGTTCGACGTTGTAAGTTGAAGTTACAATGATAACTACAATGCATCAATAGAGATTAGTCGTAAGAGTAATGAGTCAGCCCTAGTCACAATGTTAAAAATGTATAGTGTGATTCAGTAATAATTATAAGAAAAACATACCTTATCAAGTATTAATGACAAGATTCCTGATGAGTAATAACAGACACACTATTAATAGCCCCGACTATAAATAGCAATCCAAAGTTCAAACGTTTGCATATTTTTTCACATGCAGACCAGGATGATAACATGTATGAGCACCTGGCTAAATGCATAAAAAGCTACATTCGCAAATTTTTGCCAGGTTAGTAATGCTAGCTGATTGTAGAAACGATTTTGCTGAGACGTGACATTGTTCGCTTCATAACACTTTTTCAGCATTCCTTTTTCTGTAGCAGATCGAGCTATTAGGTTACACTAGTCTTCGATCCAAGAAAAATCTAGTATTCGATTCCCAGTTATGTTGAGCTTCAGTCTAAAAGAGTTCCAAGTTCGATGTCTGTTCTTCTTTTGTTCGAGGGAGTCCTAGACCCGATCTCTGTGTGGGTTGGATATTTTGACTAGGCCTAATGTTACTAGCTTTACATCCTACTAACTGCTTTTAACAGTTTTTTGAGAAACAAAGGTGCCAGTATGTAGTCCAGCAGTAGTTCTTCTCCGAGTATGAAGTTCAATCTCCAGTCAGGGTGGGGACTGTTTAAAGTCTGTTAAGCTTACACTCTTATGCGGTTAGGTTAATGCACAGTCAGCATAACATTAGGCCTGCACTTTTATGTAGTTAGCCTGGGTATCGAACTTGTAGACTGTTAGGTTAAGCTTACACTCATATGCATTTAGCCAGGTGTTGAACTTTGAGTCTCTTAGGTTAAGCTTGTACTCTTAGGCTTTGAACTAGGGTTTCTACAGTTAACGGCCTGAGATCGAACCCAGGGTCTGTAAGGTTAGGCCTAGACATATAGCCAGCATAAGGTCATGTGCGGTTAAAGTTAAAATAAAAACTGTTCCCAACACTAAAAACCAACAACGTGTTATGCATCAGCTCACACACTAGCGTATTGGACTCTGCAGTCGGCTCAGCTTCGATTACAAAAGCAGATATAGATGACAATTATTGGAAGCAATGTTATTACGGCTTTTGCAGGGAAAAGTTGATCGTGCTTCTTCACCTTCAGAACCATAGATGAGGTCAGGTGTTGTCACAAATATCCTGTAAACTTTACCTTCATGCTTAAGTCATCTGTCAGCAATCGTACTTCATCTAACCAACACTGATGCGATGCTTGACATCGTCCTCATTGTGGCATTGGTGGTAATAAGAGATTTGGGATAAATGAACTTATCACTCATCGTGGTTCACATTGTGGTTCGTGGGCCAAACAACTCTGGCTCTGAAAATTTGGAGGACATGTATTGTGTCTTCTTACAACTAACCTTGAGTGTTTCTCTTCTGCAATGGTGTCTTTTGTTCTAAGACTGCCTCGACCTAGCGATGGGCAATGCTCTCGCTTGAGACTCTCAAGACTGACATCACAGAATCTCAAGACCGATTCACCTGTGCTGTGATCTGTGCTACGTCCCAGTAACTATGAACGTAAGCTTGGTAATATATCATCAGCAGTTATTCCGTGAAATAACATTCTCATATGAAAATGTGTGTGCCAATAAATTTTGTCAAAAGCCTGGAAACGTACTGCATATTCAACTATGAGTCCCTTAATGCCATTAAGGAAAATGAAAACAGAATGTCAATATCTCAAATGATTCACAAGTTATTTGAATTGAACATCTTAGTTGAATAACCCTGTATAATTCGTTCCTAACTGTAGATAGGATGTATACCTACCTGGATACCTCGCAATTGTTGTCAACAGGGTAGTTTCTTGTGATGCAGACGAGGTCAGATGTGTTCTCTGTGATGATTCTCCTTCAGTTTTATTTAAGTGCTGGGTCATCCCAGAAGTATTTCTCTTGAATTATTTTACTTCTTTTGAACAAACAACACAGCAGACTGTGCTATGTGGCATCTCTTCAAAATAATCCCACATCCATGACTTACATTGCGTTTTGGACATAGTAAAGTTATCACATACAATTAATCAGAATTACACATTACACCGTCATATACCAAAGTACCTAATTATGATGCGAATACTCTATAACATTGTAATGAATTATTTCCTTTGTCACCATAATGTTGGTAAACACAAGCACTGGTCAAATGGATGTTGAATGTGGGTTCTAATAAATTATGAGTGATAACTATGTACACCTACCGTAGCCGTCAGTTTCTATACTTAGCCTACTCATTCGTAGACTATTAAGATAGCTGTACAATACTGGAACACAGCACAGTCATCATAAGAGTGCTGAAAGTACAAGCTATTGTGATTTTTCTTACAAATTGTACAAAATTGTGTTGATTATCCTTCTAGTCAATACTCAACATTACGTCCAATTAAGATGAAATTTTAAATAGACATGTTTTAACCTGGCATAGGGTCATCCTCAGTAAAAAATATATAATACACTAAAAATATTAGACAGTACAGATATCCGTTGAACTGCGTCAGGAGATAACGGGATTATCACAACAAAAAGGCCTCCAATTCAAAATCTGTTTTAACGACCCCCACTTCACATTTTTAACTTTCATAATGTATTTTAAGGAAAACCTTTTTTACAAGCATCTTAATTGGATGTAATGTTGAGTATTGACTAGGAGGAATATAACACAATTTTGTACAATTTGTAAGAAGCCCAACCGTCAGTACGGATCTAACATGAAATTTATATTCTGTAATAGCTTTTGTCATTTCGAGTGGGACTCAACATAGGAGTGCAAAAGGTTTAAGTCAGTGTACATCAGAGATCAGCAATGGATCCAATTCTGTTTAACATTGTCACTAATTACTTGACATAGTCAATGCCAGAACTGCAGTCAATCTTGGTATACATGTATAATATCATTCTGGCCGGTGACACACGTGAAGAGGTTGAGGTAGAGATGGGGAGTCTGAGACAGGGTCTCGAGATTTCTCGAGACTAGCACAACCACCTGTTACTCATGAGATACGTAGGAAGATCTGTACCAAGCACATTGTTGTATAATCACCTTTCTTTGCCAATGTATGCATTCAAATCCCCTCCCAGCTGCTTCTGCATTTCTTCTTTAAAGACTTTTTCTTGTAATGTGCAGACTTCTTATATGGCATACTCTTGCACTATCTCCAAGTTCTTTCCTTTATGCCAGAGTTTCCCACACTTGTTGTGTCTGAGGCCCCCTTAGCATGTCCAAGGACCCCCTAGCCACAGAACATAAATTGAATTCAGTAAGCAAAAAACAGAATATTTTAATGTTACCATGTTTGATTTTATTCATATAATTTAAGACTAATATTTACTTTCCTTTAAAGTTTAACTTAATTTACACAAAGATACTTCATATATGCATAGAAATTATAAAGCAATGTGACACTTGGCTAACAATTAAAACAGTCTGGATCTGGAAACTTACTTCAGAAAATTTATTTGGTGCAGTTGTTGGATCAGTGGGATGGATGGTGCTGTTTTCCAAAGACCAAGCTTTTTGTAAGCATAGTCACTCTAACCGAAGATCAGCCTCTGCATTGTCTTTATTTCTATGCTTCATTTTCATTGGTATGAAAACAGAAAATGTACACATTCCTATGTTGTCACGAAGAGCATTAAATGCAGTATTTTATTTCTAGAAATTGTAGGGTATAGGCAATGCCATGGCTCCAAAAGTCGATCAGAAATGTGGAGTTGTGATACAGGGTATTCAAAGAAGATTCACAAGATACTTCGCCTAGTTGATCTTCCTCAAGGGAGAGCAGTGTACACCATGTTGTGTAATTACCCACATTCTAGGCACATTCAGTGACTTTCATATTGTTAACCCTTTGCAGTCCAATATTCTGTCACATGTTCCAACAGTCTGGTCCAAATAAATTTTGCACATTTTTACCTAGTCGGATTAAAATCAGACCTTTTATTGGTAACTATAATTATATTATAATGATTATTACCGTATAATAGTCCGACTCGTTGGCTGAATGGTCAGCGTACTGGCCTTCGGTTCAGAGGGTCCCGGGTTCGATTCCTGGCCGGGTCGGGGATTCTAACCTTCATTGGTTAATTCCAATGGTCCGGGGGCTGGGTGTTTGTGCTGTCCCCAACATCCCTGCAACTCACACACCATGCATAACACTATCCTCCACCACAATAACACGCAGTTACCTACACATGGCAGATGCCGCCCACCCTCATCGGAGGGTCTGCCTTACAAGGGCTGCACTCGGCTAGAAATAGCCACACAAAATTATATATACCGTATAATATATTGCATAGGAATTAGTTTCCATAATAATTTTCGTCATCAGTGCAGAAGTGAAAAGAAAAAAAAAAAACTGAAGTGGAGTGATGCAGCTAGGAGATGCCTGCGGTCTTCTAGTTTTCTGACCTGATAAATAACTTAGTCTAGGTGGCTAACTATAATGAAATGTTCCATTCCGGTAAACACTATTGTCGTTTTCATTCCCATTTGTATGTGCGGAAGTATTTTCAGCGTCACTGTTACTCAAATTATCAACACTGACCTGACAAGCATCATCATTGCTATGTGCCGTATCTCCTCATCCACCCCGGCCCATTACCTTCGCGCGTCTTCTTGCTTTTGTAGCAGTTACTGGAAATTCCTCTTCTGAATCTTCAGAAACAGAATATGACGGTCCGGGATCATTCCGTTCTTTTTATTTTACGCACAGGCCAGTCGCTGAAGTTTCACTTTCAATGCTGGAGTTCACTACACCTTCATCTTCATTTCCTAAACTCTTCGTCTAATTCAAATAAATAATCATCTTCATTTCTCTCTAAATAAACGTGCATACGTATTTCTTCTTCATTCATATTTGCCGCTTTTATATCGTAAATTCAACTGAGACAATTCGCGTTCACATATATACACGCCTAGTACAACACGTGTGCAGCACTACTCAATGTAAACACAGCTGACATGCCGCAGGTAACCATGACGATACACGGCTTCATAAATCTCGTATTATTTCCATGGAGATAACAGAATGGCATCCTTTGTGCACACAGATTTGCTCTAGAAACTCCAGGGATATCGATCCACCTCAATCAGGTCAAAGAATTTCAATAAATAACCTCTCAAATAGAACGAAACATAATGTCGAGGTCACCTTGACGTTGGACCGCAAAAGGTTAAAGCCAGGGATGACAATATGAAAGTGGCGTTATTATTGCAGACCCCTTGGACTATCGTCGCAGCACCCCCCCCCAGGGATCTGCGGACCACAGTTTAGGAATGGCTGCTTTATGCTGTTTTCACATTTATTACTCTGTCACTTATTCCCTTTTTTCCTCTTTTAAACAATCTCTCACCACTATTCCCATTCCATTCCTCATTTCCAGTTTAGTATCACTTCTCTCCTACCTTTCCCTTTCCATGCTGTTTTGCCAATCTGAGCAAATCCTATTTACTTCTTATCACATCCATTATCTCTTGCACCATCTCAGTCAGTGCTAATGTATGTCTTGTGAAACCTGGATGTTGAATGAGTTTAGAAAAGGGAAACTTAAGACAGCCCAAAGAAGTATGTAGATATCATTGCTGGATTTCACACAGAAATATATATCATTATATATATCATTAAGACATTATATCAGTCTAAAGGTTAATGACATTTTACTGAAATTATATTAGTCAAAAGGTTAATGATGTTATAATGAGCAAGTTGGTTGCACAACTTGGGTCGTTTCTCTGTTAGCTCGAATGTTTGAACCCCTTGCCGGCATCTCTGAAGATGGTTTTCTGTGGTTTCCCATTTTCACAAGAGGCAAATGCTGGGGCTGTACCTTAGGTCCACCATCACTTCCTTCTTATTCCTAACGCTGTCTTATCCCATCATGCCATAAGACTTGTCTGAGTCAGTGTCACATCTAACCAATAGAACAAAGAGAAGTTAATGACATCCTGAAGAGAAGAACCACCTTTAAATGTCAGTAGGCTGGCCATGTTGCTCATAAGAAGGATATAATAATAATTTCATGTGGCTATTTCTAGCCGAGTGCAACCCTTGTAAGGCAGACCCTCCGATGAGGATGGGCGGCATCTGCCATTTGTAGGTAACTGCGTGTTATTGTGGTGGAGGATAGTGTTATGTGCGGTGTGTGAGTTGCAGGGATGTTGGGGACAGCACAAACACCCAGCCCCCGGACCATTGAAATTAACCAATGAAGGTTAAAATCCCCGACCCGGCCGGGAATCGAACCCGGGACCCTCTGAACCGAAGGCCAGTACGCTGACCATTCGGCCAATGAGTCGGACATAAGAAGGATGACAGATGGACAAAATTGGTGCTGGAGTGGAGCCCAGGAGACCAGCTGAGACCCACCAAGATAAAGACCATTAGACTGATGAGAAAAATATTCAGATCACTGGATTTCACTGACAGAGAACTCCCCAAAACCATTCCACCTGAAAGGAACTTGGGAAGAACTATAACATGAATTTACAAGACTTTTGACAGAAATGGCGTATAATGATACGATGTGATAGTAATAACAGTCACCAATGATCTACATTTAGGGCTGTCACCCAGGTGGCAGATTCCCTATCAGTTGTTTACCTAGATTTTTCTTAATTTTTTTTAAAGAGGTTGGTAATAGGCCTAACTCCTCTTCCTATAAACAGAGTAATAATAATAATCTTAGATTCTTGGTTACCATAAGCTGCCTGTATATCAATTTTTATGTTCTGCTACTATACCATCTGACAGAAAAACAGATCTCTGTTGAATTATATATGGCTGAGTGCTACGTCGTTTTGTCTGATAAACACCAAATGTGTTACCAAAGATCTTTCACATGTCACTATTATACGATGTGGACTGTCGAATGGACTTTTTCCCACCCTTCAAACAATCTTGGCATTTAGAGGCCAGCATTCTCACATTGATCCACAGAGGAATCTACAAGTAAGAGTAAGAAGACGGAAGCAACAGAAAGGAGACAGAAGGACATGGATGAAAATGGGACAAACTTCCCATTTTCACACACAGTTATCTTCACATAGATTGGTTCTCTCTTCACTAAATTCCAAGCTTCTACATCCATTTTCTCAC
The DNA here is from genome assembly GCF_040414725.1 of Anabrus simplex. Taxonomy (NCBI): domain Eukaryota; kingdom Metazoa; phylum Arthropoda; class Insecta; order Orthoptera; family Tettigoniidae; genus Anabrus; species Anabrus simplex. Next base: position 332,063,093 of record NC_090267.1, on the reverse strand, counting down.
AGCTCCCAACAACTTTGTTTCACCTTTCAATGTTCACTGAGGAGACCATTCTTGTGAGATCTTCAGTATTCATGTGCAAAATGTTGAGTAAGAAGAAATTTGAATAAACATAGGAAAAATGACTAAAACCACTTTTTCTATGATTTTTGCCGGAAAATTAATTTGCAGACTGTTAGGAATGGAGCCTCGAAAGTTAAATACAGTAGCACTGATGGCAGCAGTGTGATGACCATATCCCCTAGCAGCTCATGGACCTGAAACAGTTCAGTTTACTTCAGTGATGATAAATAACTTATCATTACATTCTAGATAACAGACTATTAAACAACTGAAACAAGTAGAAGAATTAATGAAATAGGCAGTGAATAAGGGGATGCTACAGACCAAATCATCATCATCATCATCAAACCCTTTCAGCATGCCAGGTGTCCGCCTCCGTAGCGTAACGGATAATGTTATTAGCTGCCGTCCTCGGGGGCCCGGATTTGATTCCTCGTACTGCCAGGAATTTAAAACTGGCAGGAGGACTGGTATGTGGTTGAAATGGTACATGCAGCTCACCTCCAATGGGGGTGTGCCTGAGAAGAGCTGCATCACCTTAGGATGAGGACACGAGTTTACTTTACTAGCATGCCAGGTAGAATGTTTGTAACAGAGCACTCTCCAATGTTGTCTCTCCAAAAAATGTTTCATTGTTCATGACAAATTCCCAGTTCTGTCCTCTGCTCTCCACATCTTTCCTCAGTTTGTCTATCCATGTTTCTCTTGGTCATTAACTGATCTACTCGTTAGTCTTCTTTCCATATAAGTACATGGTATTCTTGTGCTATTCATTCTTTTAACATGCCCAAACAGTTCACTATTTTGAATGTATTGGTTTTGTATTTTAAATCTTCTATTGTAATATGCGACTCTCTTATGTCTTCTTTAAGTTCTGTGATCCATCTAATATTATTCTTACTCTTACATATTTTATTTTTTATTTTTCTACTGATTCTATTTTCTGGTGACCATATTAGATGGCCTAAGAATGATATTCGTTTCTTTTTCACTGTGCCAGTCACAGGTTCTATTTCTTTATGAACTGTCTCATTGGAAGCTATTCTCCAGACTCCGTTTACTTGATGATTTTTATTTTTTATTTCTTTAGCTCTGTGCAAGTGTCCAGGAAGTTACACGGAAAGGTGATAGCACAGCCAGATGACTCATTTGCTGAGAGAGATATTGCTTCATGTCCGGTTGATGTGATCTAATGCAGTAGTGATTTAGCAATAAGTCCTGCATCATCACCTCAATAGTTAGTTTAACATCTGTAGTATTGATAGTGTGCTTAATATGTTAGCTTTGAAATAGCCTAGCGTCTGTATGAATAGAAAAGTTATTGTGGCAGACTCTTGGAGGTATAGCAAACACAAAACCAAGTGTGTTTAGGATATATACAAAAATTCACCAAAGTCTCAGTAACAGACTTCCGCATTCATATAATTTGTCACACTTGTTCATAATATCACCAGTTCACAATTATTGACAAGGTTACAAAACATAAACAATGTTGTAGATGTATACGCATGGAAAAAGAAGTGATTTCATAGAATCTGAGGATGTTCTTATAGAACAAAACATGACTTCTATTATTAAGTATTTTTTGCAGGTATGTTCTGGTGCCCTAAGTGTGTATTTTACAAGTACTGTATCTCATAGTGTTCCAAGTGTTATAGTTAGTATATCGAAAAAAAAAAAAAGTTATATGAGTGTTGATGTCATGATCATAGCTAAGAGACTTTGTCTTTTACATGGAATTTGAACTAGAGGGATGTGAATTAAAATGTCCCACATGCGCTTGCTGGGATTTGAATACAAGCTGCCTTGATGAGATACTGGTTATCACACCACTCAACCTATTAAAAGAGGAAGTCCAGGTGTACTGCTGATTTATTGCTGCAAAAGCATTCTGAGATTGGGATGTGTGGTTGACGTTCTTCAGAAAAAACTCAGAAATGATGACCATGCTTCCAGAGTTGTTGGAAGTTCGTTCAACTCCTACTAGTAATCCCTGTACCAGCTTCTACAACAGAAAGATCCTTCTTGAGTCTGAGAAGACAAAAAAATCTACCTGAGGTCAACAATGATTTCTAAGTACAAAACCAGCTTGCAATCTTGAACATTTATTGTGATGAGTCAAAATCTTGAGTGTGGGTTTTGTAGCTAATGACTTCAGTCCTAGGATAGAGATATGCGAGTCAGCTTTCTCTGTAAAAATATAAACTGAATATTATTTACAAGCAAACAAGTCTGCACTTTATTATACCTATATAAACCTGCAGTGATGTAAAGCGAATCATAAAACAATTAAAATACCTTTGTAAGTTGTCACCACTTTTTATGTAAGCTTTATCTTTTTGGCAGCCTCCAAATAAGGGAAGTAGAAATAAATACATTTGAGGCATCTAGTATCAAAACCAGCCAAGTCACTCAAGGCATATTTTTCAATATGGATGAAAAACCTGTAGAGACAAAGCAATGATGGTCAGAAAAGATTTTCTTTTCAAAGTTATATCCTTAATGGTTTAATATTTAAGTTCCGCTGTTTTAAGAAATCTAACTCATAATTAACCCATCTTTTTTGTTAATTTAAATTTTGACTTGGCCGTTTTTGTTGCAATTTTGTACAATTTTAGTCTGTTTTTGTAAAACTGTATTCTTTTCAAATTCCAAACGCTTGTGAAAAAAGGCAATTAAATGAAAATAAATTGACATTTTAATTACTTTTCTTTATTGCAAGTAAAAAAAGCATTTCAGCATAAATGAGATAATAATAAACGAAGAAGAACATCATAAAGCTGAGGAGAATACAAAATAGGATTTCTCTCACTAAAAGTTTATAGTTTACTTAGATCTTGAACACTGTAAAATAAAATGATTGTCAATAATAGTCTCTTATGTTAATAGAATCATTATTAAGATAGGTACTGTTCAAACATACTAAGTAATATTGTTGTTGAAAGTCTTCAATTTGCTCTCATTTATAATACAATATCAGGCATTTCTCGTGGACTATTGATGCAGACTTCAGAGACGGTGTTGGAACTCTCATGACCAACGTAAGCTGTTTCACTTGCTAATATTACAGTTTTGTAAAACTGCAGTGCTGGAAGATTTCTGACGCTATATTATTATTATTATTATTATTGCTATGGTTTTTAATGTGAGTTAGAACACACACTCACACAAACATGCATAGTTAGATCATCTTCTTTTCTTCTCAAATGTGTTCATTTGAATTCTTTTTTAATCTCGAAAAATGAAGCATAGAAACCCATATTTTAGGTTTGACAGTTCTGCGAGGCTAATTTCTGAAAAGACAACAACCTAAAATCAACCTAACTGCTTCAAGAATCGAACGAGAAACTTCGATAATCTGTAGTAAAATAAAATGAAATATTATTTTTACCGCTCTCGTTTTTGTTGTTGTGATTTCCACTGTGACGTATCTCTTGTTCTCTTTCTGGGGGATTCATTTATTGATGTTTCCATTATGTGGCACAAGGTATGAAAGTAAATTTTTCAGTTCACCACTTGGAACAATATCCACGTTACAGCACACAATGACAAAATACGAGCACACCGGAAATAGGATTGCTTTGGCGCCAATGACGGTGAGAAGCCCGCGAATACGTAAATCAGTGTTGCAAACGAACAAAAGACAAAATATTATGACTTCAAAGAATATACATTACAAGGAACGATTTTGCCTATTGATATTATCACATTGTTGCTTAATGTAACAACACAAGGTTCCAGACAATAATGCTACATCATAAAGATTGTCGCTCGTTCCTTGACTTGGCCGGTTTTGAATTCACTGGCTGCATGACTTGGCCAATTATGTTGCACGACCGAGAATTTAGTGCTCTATAACATGAAGACATGGACGATTTTAAAGCATATTCTTGTTTCACCTGATAGTGCTATACTTCTACTTCAAATTGATAACCTTAACTCATTTTCGTAAATTTTGTGATTTGGCCGGTTTTGATACTAGACGCCTCATTTCTTTGTCTCTTATCTATTTCTTTTGGGTGTTTCCTGTTAGCAAGTTTATCGGGATGATGGCAAAACCCACAGATTGAAATTGAAAACCAAGCCTAAGAAAGTGGATAGGATCCAGGCTTGCGTGGGCCCTCCCAATATGTTCAAGCTGGTACCCTTGATACTCACCAAATAATAGGTAGTGAGGTAAGGTGCTGTTCTCAGTGTAGCATTATTGTACATTAGCACTACCAGATGAGTCAGGTAAATTCCATATGTGAGGCGACCAATTGGGCGAAACACTTTGGCAGATAACAATGAGTTTACTGGTCCTGAAAGAAAAGAGAGCAGATTTTACAGTCATTCATCAAGTGTACTTATTGTGTGCCTGACGTCTTATATCTTTGTTACTGTTAATATTGAGGCATATATACACTGCTCTCATTTTATGAGGAAACTTCCGTATCATTCAGCCCTTGGCTGACATTTGCTCCTTCATGTAGGATGCTAATCTATATATATAAAATAAGAGTTTTGTCTGTACATTGCTCAGAATTTGAAAAAAAAAGGTATTTCTGTATCGTTCATGTCCACAGTAACAAGGAAATGCACTTTTTTCTTTTCCGTAATTTCTGTCTGTCTGTCTGTCTGTCTGTCTGTCTGTATGTATGTACACGCATCACTTGAAAACGGCTGAAGAGGATTTAATGAAAATCGGTATGTAAAGTCGGAGGATGAGCCGCTACAATCTAGGCTATAAATCATTTTATTCACGCTGAGTGAAATGGTAGTTTAGGGGAAGGCCTAAACTTTAATTCTCAAATATTTATATTTTAAGTGGTCCTGTCGATAAACACTACATAACTAAAGTTACATAGAATTAAATTTCCGATCATTTATGTCTTATACAATTTTACCGTACCGGCTATGATAACACTGATATTCATTAATTTCGATTTTTGTTGCTAAGTCCACATCAACGCCGAGCCACGAGAAAATGGGTGAACAGAATTTAATGAAAATCGGTATAGAGAGTCGGGGAAGAAAGAACTGTAGTCTAAGCTATAAACAATTTTACTGAACCTGGGTGAAATGGTAGTTTAGTAGTTTAGTGGTAGGCGCCTAAAATTTAATTTTTAAATACCTTCGTTATGGCTCCTATAGAAAAGTACTACATAAAAAAAGTTATAGAGAATACAATTTCCGATCATTTAGGTTTTATTCAGTTTTACCGTACCAACTGTGATAAGAGTAGTATTTCAGAGTCGGAAGAAAACTAAATGCGAAGGCCTACAATATCGAAAGCGCATAACATTGATCTACAATAACATTACATTGACCATTGTTTGTTGTGATGTTCTTTGCCTCTTATCGTGCCCTCAACTCCGATAGATGGGATTACTCTTGCGTACCGAGTATAACAGCCTGACTCAGTATTGGCGGGAAAGAGCTGGGGAGTTAGAAAACTTTTTTTTCTTTAGCATGCCATTCTTCTGGTTCATACATTGTCTGATACTGCTGGTACGTAACACACTGGTTCATCATAGTATTCCAGCTATTCGTTCCCTACTCTGACGCACTGTTTTGAATGAGCAGTGTGCAGATTTGGCAGAGGCTCACTTAGTAATAGTAGCATGACCTGGTCTAGAATTACAATTTAGGCCTATTCCAAATTATAGCACTACAGTTCACTAAATCATTCAAAATTCAACCCTGAAAAGAGACGTTACTTAAGAAAAGCGTCTTCCTCTTCACTTTTATTAAATGCTACATTCATTTTGTTCTAAATTAGCAGTGAAGAGGGGTTTTCTCCTCTGGTTTGGAGGAAAAATTTGCCTCCAAGTCAGTTAGATTTTTCCGCCACCATTGTAGTGAAATAAGATTTTCCGACTCAACGGGTACTTCTAGGAAAGAGATTAGAGAAAGGGCATAGATTTGTCCACCTGGGACTCCCCGCTATTCGATCCCCTCCCCGACAAATCAAGGCTGTGCGGCTTGGCCATTCCAGCTCTGGAACTTTGGACTGTTAGATCGGCAGTGTAGTACTGTTCGTTAAAAGTGAGAAAATGCGTGGTTTTTCATTTGATAGAGTATTTCATATTGCTTTTAATCATGCCATTCCTACTGACGTCATTGTAATGACCCATGTTCATTTCACTTGGGAAAACCACTAAGGCAGTCTTTCTGAGAATGTAAAAAAGCAGGTGGAGAGTGTCTCCCATTATAATGAAAACTCCCCATCCTGATTGTGACTGATAGTAGGCAAGCAATCGAGCTCGATAGCTGCGGTCGCTTAAGTGAGCCCAGTATCCAGTAATCGGTAGATAGTGGGTTCGATCCCCACTGTCGGCAGCCCTGAAGATGGTTTTCCGTGGTTTCCCATTTTCACACCAGGCAAATGCCGGGGCTGTACCTTAATTAAGGCCGCGGCTGCTTCCTTCCACTTCCTAGGCATTTCCTACCCCATCGTCGCCGTAAGACTTATCTGTGTCGGTGCGACGTAAAACAAATAGCAATAAAAGTAGGCAAGCAGACCTACCATCACAATGAAAATTCCCTAACCCAGTCTTCATATGAGAAAAGACGTTTGGTGACTTCCCCGTCGCGTTTCTAGGGTAACGTTGCTATGCAATATAATACAATCTTGCTCACAAGGTGTACACTACTTAACATAGAATTCTGTATACAATGTAGAATTCCGTAGCGAAGCACGGGTACATCAGCTAGTTAGTTTATAATATTACCTATTCAATATATTAAAATTTTAAACAATTACGAATTTATCTTTATTTCCATATGAGACATGTTTTGCCTTCATTGAAAGCATCATCAGTCACAGTACTACCTCAAGGCATAAATCAAAGGTACCTGATTTGTAATTAAATTGTAATAACTAAGAAATGATATTGACATATTACAGTAGGGATAGTCAATGAGAAAAACAATGTTCAGTGATAATATGGATACCAACATATCAGCCGTTGGCTGTAAATTACAGTTGTGAAGGATGACAGCGTCAAAATGTTAGGGCATGTCTTACAAAGGGTAACTTAACATATTTACATGGGGGCAGTCTAAGGGAAAGATAAGTGACTGGCACCAATAGGTAAGACCACAGAGTATTTAACAGTGTCCAGCAGCAGTGGTCCGTATGAAATATTGATGTTACACTATCAGAAATGTTAGGAAAATGTTACTAAAATTTCAGTGAGAAAAACAATGTTCATTAATAATATGGAGTTAAAAAGGATTATATTAACATATTTACATGGGGGCAGTCTAAGATAAAAGATACAAGTAGTCTGCACCAATGTATAAAACCACAGGGCATTTTAACAGTGTCCAGCAGTGGTGGTCTGACATGAATCATTGATGCTACTTTATTGGAAAATTTAGGAAATTACAAAACTTATAATATATATTAACATGGGAGCAGTTTGGGGAGAAAGGAAAGGATACAAATGACTGGCACCAATGCGCATAACATTAATTTCTGCCATTGGTTGATGATCACAGTACTGACAAGGCAACTACACAGTAATATGCAGCAGTGGTTTGACTTCAGTTCATAATTATTTGGAATGCTAGGAAAAATATTCCAACATTTTTTGAGATTGCCAAATGAGGCTCCATTAGGAGAGAAGTCATACTGAAAGCTGTCTGGTTGAAGTCCCGGGTTTGTGAATATGGCTCCATAAGCAACGGTGAATTTGGCTGGCGTGGAAGGAAATTTGATTGCGTGTCATAATGTTTGGGTATAATTTCGGTGTAGTTGAAAAGAAAGGTCGTTAAGTACATGGTGCATTGTGAATGGCAATAATGATGGCCGTTATTTATTGATAATGGTATTTTCATGGAACATGTTGCAGGGTTAGAATCACTCTCTTAAACTGAGTTTTCTTAACTTCTTGATAACTTTGAATGCTATGTGAAAAATACCAGCGTGAGAATGGTTGATGAGTCATTAAACGGAGGTATTGTCGTAATTGAAAACATGAAGAACATCGGGACGAAATTTTGGTTTGTGATGCTGGCCTAGTGAAATAGAATGGAGTTTATATTTGGCGTAATCCGCAGTGGAGGGATCAAATGTGAAAGTACACTATGACCGAGTCGGAGTGTCACGGCTAGGACGAGTCATCTTCAAATCTGTCTGTGAAGTGGAGCTGTAGTGGCATGCCATGTTGGTGCCGGTGTGTGCTGGATGCTAGCGTGTTGTTAAAAGCTGTGGTGGATGGAGTGGAAGTTATCTGTAATCGAGATATTATTATTAAATTGGTGTTTAAAAGAAAATATCTAGATAAGTAAAGAAGAGTAAATGTTAGTATTATATACCCGATATGCCGCTGAGAAGCTACTTGTTTGGGGTAAGTGTTGACTGACTATGAAGGAAGCTAATCCAGTACTTCGCGCATGTGTTGGTGGAGGAGGGAGGGGGGAGCTATGGGCTTGATGTTCACGCACAGAGGAGAGTTGGTGGAAAGGTGGGAGGTAGAGTGGAGGGGCGTGTTGGGAGTGTTGGTTGTATGGTATTGAGATTGAAAAAAGAGGGAGGGGGGGGTGTATGGTCTCGAAAATTACGTGGATAGTGTTGATGTCTATATTCTATATGCAGTTGAGATGTTATTTATTTGTGTTGGGTGTTGTTGTGTTTTTGAAGGTCTTATGGTTCTTACTTCTCATATTGTATCCATGAGGTTGTAGTGGAGGGGGAAGTGCTTGGGAGGGAGGAGTTATGGGCTTGCTGTCATTGCATAGGGGGGAGTTGGTGGGAAGGCAATTCGGTTTTAGGAAAGGTTATTCCACTGAAGCTCAACTTGTAGGATTCCAGCAAGATATAGCAGATATCTTGGATTCTGGGGGTCAAATGGACTGTATCGCGATTGACATGTCTAAAGCATTTGAAAGGGTGGATCATGGGAGACTACTGGCAAAAATGAGTGCAATTGGACTAGACAAAAGAGTGACTGAATGGGTTGCTATATTTCTAGAAAATAGATCGCAGAGAGTTAGAGTAGGTGAAGCTTTGTCTGACCCTGTAATAGTTGAGAGGGGAGTTTCTCAGGGCAGTGTTATCGGACCTTTATGTTTTCTTACATATGGAAATGATATGAGTAAAGGAGTGGAATCGGATGTAAGGCTTTTTGCGGATGATGTTATTCTCTATAGAGTGATAAATAAGTTACAAGATTGTGAGCAACTGCAACGTGACCTCGAAAATATTGTGAGATGGACAGCAGGCAATGGTATGTTGATAAACGGGGCTAAAAGTCAGGTTGTGAGTTTCACAAATAGGAAAAGTCCTCTCAGTTTTAATTACTGCGTTGATGGGGTGAAAGTTCCTTTTGGGGATCATTGTAAGTATCTAGGTGTTAATATAAGGAAAGATCTTCATTGGGGTAATCACATAAATGGGATTGTAAATAAAGGGTACCGATCTCTGCACATGGTTATGAGGGTGTTTAGGGGTTGTAGTAAGGATGTAAAGGAGAGGGCATATAAGTATCTGGTAAGACCCCAACTAGAGTATGGTTCCAGTGTATGGGACCCTCACCAGGATTACCTGATTCAAGAACTGGAAAAAATCCAAAGAAAAGCAGCTCGATTTGTTCTGGGTGATTTCCGACAAAAGAGTAGCGTTACAAAAATGTTGCAATGTTTGGGTTGGGAAGAATTGAGAGAAAGAAGAAGAGCTGCTCGACTAAGTGGTATGTTCCGAGCTGTCAGCGGAGAGATGGCGTGGAATGACATTAGTAGACGAATAGGTTTGAATGGCGTCTATAAAAGTAGGAAAGATCACAATATGAAGATAAAGTTGGAATTCAAGAAGACAAACTGGGGCAAATATTCATTTATAGGAAGGGGAGTTAGGGATTGGAATAACTTACCAAGGGAGATGTTCAATAAATTTCCAATTTCTTTGAAATCATTTTGGAAAAGGCTAGGAAAGCAACAGATAGGGAATCTACCACCTGGGCGACTGCCCTAAATGCAGATCAGTATTGATTGATTGATTGATTGATTGAAGAAGGGGGGGAGGGGGTGTCTTTCAATGTGTTGGGAGAGTTAGTTGATGTGGTATTAAAGATTTTAGAAAAGTTGTTGTCTTGAAAATTCATTATCTGAAGCAAAATGGGAATTTGATCATAAAGGGGGCTTTTTAAATCTATTACATCATTGAGGTTTTTGTCTTTATTGAAGTGTTATCTAGAAAGATGTATAGGTTCTCAAATTTGGTCATTAGTCTGCCTTTCTCAATTCTTTTTATGGTTTTTAAATCTTATTCTATTGTGGTGAAGTGGTGGCCAGTGTCCCTCATGTGGATACTCATTGTGGAAAATTTATTATGTTTTTAGGTGTTGAAGTGTTCTAAATATTAAGTTTGGAAGTGCCGGCTAGTTTGTCCGATGTACGAACAATTATATTATGTACAACTGAGTCTGTAAATACCTGAACCTGCGTAGCGGTTCTTTTTTAGGTTGACAGAGTTTTGGTTACAAAATATGTTCTGATTTGTGTTCTGTCTTTTGAAAGCGATGTTGACATCATGTTTCTTAAGGGGGTTGGCTATCTGATGGATAAATGGATTAATGTATGTGAAAGTTGCGTACTTAGATTTGTTGGGTTTGTGTGTCGTGCTTGTAGCAGGGAGAACGTTTCATTACTACCAGCATGTATAGAGATACCATTTATTTTAGATACTGTTGAAAATTATCTCCTTTTGCAGCAAGACATCCCTCATATTCTTTTGAACAGATTATTTGCTACTTTCAGTAATTCCGCTTCAGTAATATACTATATTGGATGTGTTATTTTGGCCTTCAGTTCCTATAGTATGAGGATTATTCTAGTAAACTTTGTCATTGAGGATTCCCCAAATATAGTAATTTAAGTAAGTTAGGGCAGCTGATCTAGGGTGAAATAAATCTGTGCTAATTATTTATTTATTTATCTCCAGATCTTACAGTACTAGACCAATTCAATCATATATGGAGAAAATAATGTCATCAGCCCTTACAATCAAATCAGCACAACAACACAAATATATACCTCCTAAAGAGCAGTTAGATTCAATTAAATAAACAAACAATTAAAATAAGATAAATTAGAATAAAATAATCGTCACCATGGCAAAATGGCCCCTGGTCAACTCCTATTGGAGATTAAATAGCCATGGCAATACGTCACAAAACTAACATAATAAAACTAACATAATAAAACAAAATTTTTAAATAACTTGTAGATACAAAGATGCATAATAACATAAAAGCAAGGCAACTAAACAATGGCAAAACAAAAACAAAATTTAAACTTCTATTTGGAGAACAGTATCAGGCAACACGGCATAAAGAATGATTTACCTTCCGGCAAAACAAAACCTGCTGAGCTGTGCCTACCTTGGTTACAACACTCTCCCTTGCCACTTCATGTTACCCATTTCAACTTAATCCCTCTCTACCCATATCCCTCTTGATCCAAATTTTATCACTCTGCAAATTTCAGGCGTTTCTTGCCACTATGCCTGCCATCAATGTGGATAACAGCTTCAATTTTACAGGTCTGTGCCTCCTCACCTTACATACTCTTCCAGCATCATCTATATCGACTTCGCTGAAATTAATTTTCATTTGATTCTGGATGACATCCACCACTTTGCAAATTATGCCCACTTTAGCTTCTCCTTTTTCTTTCTGCACACCATATTGTGCCGTTTCACAGTTCTTTATGCGAGCTGGTGGGAACAAATATGGAGTCCCAGCGATTAAGATGTTAATGTGAAAGCATTTAATGTCAATACGGACGGAAATGTAGTTATTTTCATCGGTTGGTTACGGAAAGAACCATGTCTAGAAGGCGCAGGAAAAGAATGACAAATGGACATTATTTAAACCTATTATTGAAAAAAAAAAAGCCATCGAACTAGATTGAAAGAATCTACTTATCTGAAACAAACAGCGTAATTTAGAAGAAAATATAATTTGCGGCTATACGCATAACACCTATTATCAAGATCTAATCGCTGCACGAAATTTAAAATACAATAAAAAGGAGATTACCCAGATTATAATAAAGATACGTTACGAATTGACGCAGAGTATATATAAATTTATCGGATACCGCTCAATAGTAGAAAGCATACGTACTGATCAGCTGACGAGTGCACTTGCACTAACAAAAACATAGAGGAGTGAACTTCATTTTCCAAACAGAACAAATACTTAGCAATTATCCTAGCCGATTTGAAGCTGTCATATTGAACTAAACTGTACCATAACAGAACCTACACAATTTAAGCTTCCCAAGAGATATATTAACTGAAGAATGACTGCAATGAATCACATATTTTGTTGTTGCTCTGTTCCATACATACGAGACTCCATTATGAACCTGTAAAGAAGCAAGGCAACGCTACTTGGACCTAGATGAGGCGATACGATGTTGATCAGCCCAGATGACCAGTAATCAGATGTGAGGAGCTACGGTGAACCCGATCACTCGTGAAGGAATCAGATGACGAGATCCTAATCTCAGTTGACCGGAGATGAGAAGACATCGAAACCACCTTAAGACAAGCTAAGTCCATTATCTGAGTCGTTTTCGTAAGTAAGAGAACATTACTTTTTTATAATTAAATGTTGATATGTGTACTTCCGTGCGAAGACAGTGCGTAGACAAACGTCTAGGTGAGGTTGTAGGAAGTAGGTACTCATCTATGTGTAACGTCAGATCCATTAGTAGGCGTGGTCACCAAGTGCTATTCCGATCGTAATGTTTCCAGTGATATGTGAGAGTAAATGATTAGTGTTATTATTATTATCAGTGAAGAGTAAAGTGTGAAGTTGGTATTAATACAAGTGTTTACTAATATAATTAAGGTCACATGGTACGAGATCGTATATAGGAAGTGTTTATGAAGGGATAAGGCATTGTACTGCTCAGAGTTATAATGTTAAATTTGACACTATGACGGTAGGAAGTAAGGTGATATTTTAAGAATGTCGTGGCACATCTTGCGTGCAGTTTAATGAATTGATATATATATAATGTAGTGAGAGATTTATTATACGTGAAGTATGAGTGATAATTGACATATTATAGAAATGGTATAAGGGTGATAGTGACTTATGATGGTCATATTTATTTATTTTTCTTCGAGTGAATAGTCATAGTTGTCACAGGTGAGATGAAGTGATTTTCAAGTGATGTTTTCTGAGATTGTCAGTGAATCTTTGCCAATTCCAAACGGTAGTTCTTAATCTTGTGCAGTATCACGTAGTTTAGGATATGATCTAGACGCTGATGGGTAGTGCTATTATCCATGTTGAGATCATCGGAATAATCATGCAGGTAGGCATGGTTGTACTTAGGCCTTCACTGAATTATTTTGGATAATTTCGACAACTCTCACAGTTTATAACCTTATTTCGGATAATATTCAAGCTACTAGACAGATCACTGGTGGCATATATATTCATACAAGGATTTTTAGTCGAAGATAGTGTCTTCAACCAACTAGATTTTGCACTGGTAGTATGTTTGATAATAACTTAGTAGGATATGTGTGATGACGTTTCTTACAACCAAATACACACTTAAATTAATATTTATCATATTATCTTAAGTCTATAATTTAAATCTTACGATAACATTATTTTGAGGGTGATTACGACTTCTAGTGGACATAGCTTAACTTACGGTGAATAACACAAGGAAATATGAGTGACTAAGAGGCAGTTAAACATATGAATATGATATTTAAACGGCAAGGCATATGAGAGTGTACTAGTCAATCCAGGTCATGAGAAGTATTGTGATGATTTTCATTGAAAATTTTAACCTGTATGGATACAAACATTTAGTGTAACTTAAATAACATGTATCATTTTAATGAGTAGGGAGTAGGTATTAATGAACTGAATTTCACATTTATTCGAAGAATAACTGATATCAAGGCAACATAGACTCCAATTCTTATCTGAATACTTACTTGACGATTCCAAATGCGTTCTTTATTTTTCTCAAGAAAGTTTAATCGGAGACATTGTAAATAGTAACTGATATAATTTCTTTATTTCTTATTTTAATGGATGCATCCAACACTTTTAAAGTTATTGATTTTATTATTTATTTCTTGTCAATACCATTCACTTGAATGTTTTAATTTCATTTATATTAATTTAATTCAATATTACCAAACTTATTAGGTGAATTGCCTATGAATGAAACCATTAATTTTATAAATAATTCCCTAGTGTTGTACAATAATTTGTTTCTAATATTCTATGGTTTTGAGGGACCAAAGGACGTATAAAGTGGAGTGATGGAGCTCTAGAATGCGTTTATATTACGGTAACTTCATAGGTTCAACCATTCTTATCTTTGATATAACGAGGTCACGACACTGTACTGTGAATTAATGATTCAGTAGAGGTCAGATGACATGACTTTCTGGAAACATTGGGCGATGAACATCGACCTTAAGAATAATACAGAGTTATTTACCTCAAGAAATATTCATTCGATTGAATTTAAGTTGAATTTCCCTCTATTGCCTGACTTAATAGTTTATTAAATGTGGGGTATTAGAACCTCATTACTCTTTCTATGTCTTCCTAGAATAAGTGTTAGATGTAAGACCGTATTATCTTAAGTCTACAACGATTTCTCTAATGACTAATATGGATATGGTATCTAACTGGTAACGGGTAAGAGACGTCTTCCAACGTTGGTTAGAATTTGCCATTAACCGACCAGAGCGTTTTTCTCTTACGGAACTCATAACCCATAGATCTTAGCCATCGAATCAATGTTGTACGTAGAGCTAGCCTGGATCTCTTGCGTCCATGCCTGGACGCGGGAACGGCGCAATATATAAATATGCATTTTCACGTATGTTCTTAACTGCTGGCTTCTATTTCTTTCTTCAGATTCGACACCTCCTCTTCCATATTTTTTATTTTCTCTCTTAGTAACACAATTTCTCTCTCATTGTTTTACACTTTAGTCTTATTTTATTTCATGTTTTCCTGAATCCATTGCTTCATTTTCGTACTCCTTAACTTGCTCCTGTATCATCTTTTTTATCTGTTCAAACGGCCAGACTTCTTCCCCTACCTCTTTTACCACCTTCCTTATGACTTCTAGGTCCTCCCAGCTCATGTTGCCCCTATTATTTGGGCCGGGATTTACTTCCATGCCCTCAACAACCAGCAGCACAGTGATCACTGCTGCCACCAACAGCATTTTGCCCTTCAATCCCATCTCCACTTTACCTTCCTTTCCTTTGGTTGTTTCCTTCTTCATTCTTCCCTGCCATCTTCCGATAAAAACCCGATATTGTTCTATACCAATCACTCCCCACTCTTACTCAACTCCACTCTACCGGCACATTCAACTCAGCACGTCCGTTCCCATTGCTTGCTTAGGCTAGACTGCTGTACTAATTATCTGGTCATCAGGGAAGAATGTTAAATTTACCCCTACAAATATAGTTGTAAATTGAATTTTTAATCATTTAGGGTTTAATGTTAACCCTGTAAATAAAGGATATCATTGAATAAATCCAGGTATAATTGCAAAAATCAGACATAAAGAGTTTCTATTTTAAGAACAGAATGACTGCAGCATCATCCTGCTGAAAATATGCAGAATACTTTTCTTCCTGTGTCAGTTCATTAAAAATTGCACACAAAGTTGTTCTGACGTACACTTTTGAATTCACAGAGTCATCAAAAAATATAGGCCCAATTATCCAAGGACATTTACCGCACTCCACATATCTATTTCTATGGGATGCAATGGCACTTCTCATATAATATGCGAGTTCTCAGTACTACCCAATGGCACATTTTGAGAATTTGCATGTCCAAAAAAGAAGGTGAAACCATCCCTCGTCAGACATAAACAGTAGCCATGGATCCAAATTTCCATTGTAAACACTTACACCACCCACCTACCTACCTATCTACCTACCTACCTATTGCTGTGGACAGGTTGAAACTGGCTAGAAACTGCCAGGAGCTGAATCCAGGCCTCTTAGACTAGAGAAATAAAGTATAAAAGGCATGTACCCAAAGCAGAGATCAATTAAAGATGAATAAGGTTTATTAACATAAGATTGGCAAAAGAATAAAAATGTGGGCACAAAACAAACAAAATGGGGAGATACAGGGGGACGGATACTCACATCAACAATCCATGAGGGTAGCTTTATCACAATCAAGTCATTTGACTCTTTAATAATAGGAATTAAATGAGGGATGTTCCACCAATAATTTTTATTAACCTGTGAGGGTTTGCATCCGATCGTTTCAACCATTTCTGTTTGTTTTGATCAATCCTTCCACGAACACTGTTTATTATACTTCCTCCTTTCATCAATGTGGACAAACGTGCAAGTTCGCCATTTGCGGATCGGCAGCTTGGTAACCAATCTGTAAGCTCTGATTTCAAACAAGGTTGCATTGACCAAGAGATGCTTGAAGATGTGGCAGTGGTAGTGTTGTTCCCTGTGGATTTTAGTAGATGCTACGCCACATGGAATGAGCCTATATATGTGTGCGCGTGCAACAAGTTTCTCAGCTTGCTTGTTATGGAGTGATGGACAAAACATATTGTGCGTGCGTGCTACAAGTTTATTTTTTATTTGCGGTTAGGCCTACTGATCACTGATACTGAGGTTGCTGTTGAAGATGATTGCCACTGCGAAGTCTTTGCTGTACAAGTTCTTCACGGGTGCATTACTGCACAATTACTGAGTCATGACAAGTGCATTACTCCTTAATTCACATTCCCGGTGAGAGGTTGGTGGAAGATGCTACATGGTGTTCTTTTGTGAATAAGGCTATGGATTCCTCGCCGAGGAAATGCACATTGTGCGCAGTCTGTTATATGTGTAATTTGGAGGCAATATGTTGTGCACAGAACTAATTACAATGTAGCCGAAGTGTTTATTACTTGCTCCTTCCTTGAATAATATGACATGCTTGTCGTTATTTATTAATCCCGCAGCAGACATTTTACTTTGTGGATGTTTATGGCTTAGTAACAGAGTATAGTGAGGTGGCTGGGTTTATTTTTTGTACAGTTATGACATGTGGTAAGAGTACATGCTGATGATGCCATTGTGCTAATGTATTTAAGGTTAGGAAGGGACAGTCTTCATACCAGTAGGATAATCAGTTTGAAGCTTAGCCTTCAGAATTATGTACAGTTGTGGTGTATAGTTTGTAGATGTTGTTTGTGTAGGTTTATACTGCTTTCATCACGTGATGAGAATTGTTGGTTTATGTTTTACTTTAATATTGTTTAGGGAGAAAATTGTTGTAGTGAAACTCGTGGTAAATATTTTATTGGTGGAGTGAGGATGAACCTGGCATGCTACCCAAATTTAATTTCAGGGGTAAACAGCAACAGGTAAGGTTGTAAAGTAAGTCTGGAGCTTCGTCAGCCTGATGACCGTCGCCTTGGGAGAGGGAGTTGCTCATTGCTCTACAGAATTCATTATTCCTGCAATTGTTTTGCAGGTGGCACCCAATATTGTTATTTATACTTATCCTAGTGACCATTTATTCATTTGGTATCTTCAATAACTTGCAGATATTACATACGTATTCCCTTATTCCTCGCTCTCATTAACCTGTCGCCAGAAAAGTGGGAGGTGCACTGTTCGTCTGTGTCTGCGTGGAGCTTATTGCTGGCTTTGAGAGAGGCGGGAGGACAGTGACTTTCTTTGGATTGTCTGTGGTGTGGAGGGGATGTGAGAGAGTGGCGGAGTGATCTGTTGTTGGGCTCTTCTACCTAGATAATGTCTTGAGAATTAACATAGGCACTTTACAAGATCGTAAAGTTTGATACACGTTTTTACCCTCCATCGACGATTCAACTCCAAATATTTGAACATTTTAACATATGTTTCTTATATACACAGTAAAAAATCAGAACCTCACAGTATTCTTCAAACTTCAAGTTTTTATGCATTATCTTAAAGCTCTGTTCAACATTGTACAAACGCGCTGTAGTCATTTGTGACCTGGATCCTAGGACGTTCTGTAATTATTAATGTATTTTATGTCATATCACCCATGTCAACCATTGTAAATATATTTAAAGGCAGATTTCACGTTGATTGTTGTTCAGATCTTTTGTTTTATTTATTTACTGTGAACTGATGATGATTCCAAGGGAATCAAAACTGGTTTTCACTTAATAAATATTATGTATTATATATTGCGTTGAATGGTGGAACATCCCTCAATTAATTCCTATTACATAAGTTATACGTCCACACAGAAATGAAAAACATAACTTATGATGACTCGTTAAACTCAATCTCATGAAATTTTATACCATCGCAACAGAGGTATCATGAAAAGTGACACAGTTGTATTAAATTATTTCCAGACAGTGGTAATTAAAATTCGATGCAAAGCATTTCTTTCTCAAGGATAAGATGTCAATAAGAGGTGAAAGTAGCAGCTTTCACACAAGGAAAACAAAAATATATCATTACAGCTCCCCAGATAAGACAAGGCGTAAATCAATTATTTAAAAAGGAACATCGCTCCCAACAATCTCTAAAGAGACTGTATCCCCCAGAAATCAAAACACCAGTGAAGCAAAGCTGGCAGAAAAAAGAATAAATAGGGAACACAAAGAGGTTAAGAGAAGTTGCCATAGTTACAGAAGCAAATATACATGAGTCAAATGAAACAAGTAGGATTGAGAGTAAGATCCCGAAATATGCAAATAGATTGGCTGAGCAAGCTGCGAACAATAGTAAGATAAAATTATAATAATTATGATAAAAGCAACATCCATAAGGCACTGAAAAATAACACATATCCTATAATCACACAACACCTACACAAACACATGCGCACACGCAGAGACCAAATATGCAAAGTAGAATAAATAATATAGTATCAAGACACATTATGATAAGAACCGTAACAGCATGCCAAGAGTCAGTCGATGGCTTATGAGCTTGATCTGAGAGCACAGATAAGATATCTGAGTCACCGCAATATAGGTCAGGCTCACCCAGTCAACACCATAACCAAATGACAACACACACGCTACATGACATGTTCATATCACACATAAAGGCAAACATGAATCGTACAGCATCAGCGTTAAACCATATTACAGAACATAAACTTAAGCCAGACGTTGAAGCTGAAGAGAATATAAAAGGTCTCCCATCAGAAACTACAAACAAACTCATCACACATGCGGATGAAAAGGACCAGTGTTACCTTTCGCCCCTACGTAGGAACAAATACATAACAAACAGACATGAAGAAAAGGAAGGACACTGAAATAAGTCTGCAGCAAATAAATAAAATAATGCTAAGAACAGGGATCTCTCTGCACACTAAAACAGCATAACTATGGCAAGCCAATGATAGGAAAATAAGATAAATACCTGAAGCTTGAAGGAATAGAATCCATAGATTCTAAGTAATCATATACATTGATTCAAAACAGAGAGTCATACTGGGTAAATTATGAATCTTTTTAAAATACCAGTTGAAAGAGATGAGAATCATCTCGTAGCCCAGCGCCTCCATCTTTTTACCCCAAGCCATTATTGTCTCCAGATCAGAGAGCAAACGAATGAAAGATAAGTTAGAAAGAAATGCTGGCAATCCATCATTACATGAGGTGCCATCTGCCCAATCAAGATGAACTACACGACAAGTTAGAGAACATTAACCAGTCACAACCGACTGATCTGTGACATGGATCTGTCTGGTATCAGGATATTTACAAGCATGGTATTTCGTTACATTATCTTTATTGCCAACCATAGTACATACACCATCGGTATAAGGTAATAAAGAAATTGATGCGTTATCAGAAAGTAAAATATGAAGGTAATTAATTGTGGCACACACTTCTGCAAAACCAAAGAACCTTATTCCTGTAGTGAAATCTGTCTGGTGAAGTTCCTGCACAAACCTTCTTTTATATGGTTGAAATTTAAACAGTCTGGTCACTTTGTAATTCGACCCCATGGATATGTTCATTTTCTGTGCTAGATGATTCATTTTTTTGGGACTTTCTTCTAATGGTGCCCGAATATCTCCAAGTTTATCTTCAGTTAAAACATGTCTTTTCCCACTTGCTCTGTACATCACAAACTGAACCTGCTTGTGCCACTTTTTCATCAACTTTGAAATGCAAGTTTTTGTAGGAATTCTAGTATCATGATATTTACAAGCATGATATTTCATTACATTATCTGTATTGCCAACCATAATACATACACCATCGCTATAAGGTAATAAAGAAATTGACCAACTACTCAACTCTGCTAATTTTCTACTAAATCTACTATGTAGCATCTCACACATGAGCGGATAGCCAGCTCCACATGCAAGATGCTACCTCTACAACTAACTAAACTAACTACTTGGCCACACTCCTTTTTTCCTATTTACCTATTCTACATAGACTTACACTACACACATCAAACAGTCCATCTTTCAAATCTCATTCTCTGTTCCTCTCATCACTATATTCTACATAGACTTACACTACACACATACAAACAGTTCATCATTCAAATCTCGTGCTCTGATCACTCTTTCTTTTCATAGTTCTACCCATACTGTCTTTCTCTTCATTTTCACACTATTGCCTTTATCATATTATTACTCTTACAAACTTTTATTTTTACATTTCACATCAGTTCTATAATTTTTCATAATTCAATCAATTATACCTATCTCTTTCACCTTTCATCCCTCTTATCTCCTTCTTTTATTCACTCAATTTCTTTATAAATCCTGCTCTAACCACGTTCAAACATTTTGAAATATTTGTTCCCCTCTCCCACTCTCTGTACAACCATGATGTCATCTTATAAACTTTATCTAACTTCTCCACTTCCTTTTTATTAAGCAATTTCTTTTTCACCTCATCCAAAGCTTTGCAGTGGTTAAATATATGTAAATCCACCCACCCCTCCCACACAATGCACATCTATCCTTACTTTCCCTTCCTACCCATCCCCTATTTTTTGGTACCCCTAACAACCAATACAAGCCTCTCTTTGCTTTTTCCCTTCAAAATCTGGTTTTGGGTTAGTTACTTCTGTCAGTTTGTTTTAACACTGATAGAGATCCTCTATTCCTACATTCCATTATTAGATTCTGCCTCTCTATATCTAATATTCTCTCCTTTATCATTTCCCAAATCCATTCCTTCCTCTCCCTCCACTTAACACTCCCATACTTCCCCAAGCCTAGTTTTAACAACCTTTTCTTACACTTATTCACCCAATATCCTTCATTCTCCATTTCTTTCTGAAATCTATAAGCTTCCTGTATTAATTTCCCTCTCTTCCCTTCCTCCAACCTTATCCAATACTTTATCACCCTCTTTACCATTTCTACCTCCATAGACTCTTTGCAAACGAATCTAGCCCCCGCATTTGCCATGCAGTTTGGTAGTCCCATCATAATCTTATCGAATTTTGCCACTACTTGGTTTAATTCCACCCTATCCTCTTCCCATCCCAATGTTTCCACCCCAAATAACATTTTACTCTTGACCAGTGATTGAAACACCATGTTCTGTATATTGTATCTGGGAATTTATTTTCTAATACCCTTACTGCTGCAAGCACTCTTCTTCCCTTTAATTTGGTCCTCCTACACTGTTCTTTACACGACCCCTTATTACTTATTGTTACTCCTAAATATTCTATTTTTTCTACTGGTGTAATTTCCATATGATTTACCATCCAGACTTTCTTTTCCTTCCTATTTCTCCTTTTCCTACAAATCATTATCTGTGTCTTTCTCACATTTACTCTAAGAGACCATCTCCTGGCATAATCTACTACCTCATCTAACCCTCTTTGCAAACCACTTGCCATCAGTGCTAGGATCAATAAATTGTCTGCAAATAGCAAACCCGGAACTTCTTTCTTCCCTATTCATTGACATTGCCATCTCTCTCCTCCATGACTCTCTAATATATTACTTATAAATAATATAAATAATATAAATAATATCGGAGATAGCTTACATCTTTGTCTCGCACCTATCTTTGACTCAATACACTTACTCAACCCTCCTCGCTGTAATTTGATCATCACCAATACCTTCTCATGAATTATTTCAATTGCCCCTCTCATTTTCTTCAATAATCCTATCTCCCTTAATCTTGTAAATAGTGCCTCCCTGCTTACTGTATCAAAAGCTTTTTCCAAATCTACTGCCGCTACAATAATTTGTGCCCTGCTATCTTTACATATTTTGTAGTCAATGTATCCAGTATCCACATATTATTGACGGGCCGATGACCTTCGATGTTTGGCCCCTTAAAACAACAAGCATCACAAGCAGCATATTATCGACCATATTTCTTCCTTTCCTGAGTCCATTCTGAAACTCTGATATCCTACCATACTGCTCCACCCAATTCTTTGTCCTATTAGCCAAGATTTTTGTGTATACCTTAGA
Organism: Anabrus simplex; assembly: GCF_040414725.1. Classification (NCBI taxonomy): domain Eukaryota; kingdom Metazoa; phylum Arthropoda; class Insecta; order Orthoptera; family Tettigoniidae; genus Anabrus; species Anabrus simplex. The sequence continues at coordinate 332,040,588 of NC_090267.1, read as the reverse complement.
CAAGGCATCTAGCAATGTTCTTCCTCTATAATTATTTGGATCAAATCTAACCCCTCTATTTTTATAAATTGGGCATAATACCCCCTTTCTCCATTCACTCGGATATTCAGCATTTTCAAACAACCTGTCAAAGAATTTTAATATCCCCCACAACATCGCTTCATTGGCTTGTACTTCCCTCCACACACTATTAGTAATGCCATTCACACCCCCTGCTGCCTTAGGCCTTGCATTATTTAATACCCTAATGACTTCCTGCCCTGTAATCTTCTCATCTAATATCTGATCGTAATATATCTTTCCCATCTCTCTATACCAGTTATCCTCCCCTCCTAAAAGCCTCTTAAAATATTCCACCCAATCTTCCTCCCTTATGCTTTTCCCCTTCTCCATTGGTCTCGCTCTCCTCATCTTATTTAGAGACTCCCAGATCTTCTCTGTTCTATTTTCCCTACAGTATCCATTTATTCTTTCTGCTTCTGCCTCCTTCCACCCTCTTTTTTTCTCACTCAACACACCCTTGTATTCTCTTCTTAATTTACAATATTCCTCTCTCGTCCCTTGTTCCCCTACCTTCCTAAACTCTGCTAGAGCTCTCAATACAACCTCTCTTTTTCTGCTACATTCCTCGTCAAACCACCCAGTCCCGCTATTCTTTTTTACACCTTCCCTTCTCTTAACTCTCCTCCCCACCGTCCACACTGGAAGTTCTATTAACTCTAACACCCCATCTATGTCATTACCTTCCAATGTCCCTTCAAGTCCCACCCTTAATATTTCTCCCCACTCCCTAAGTTCAAACCTTAGTTTCTCTCTCGTTGTCTCATTCCAATCATAATTCCACCCCTCGGCCTTTTGTCCCACCCTTCTTTTTCTCACTCCTCCCTGCTCTTCTTCTATCTCTCTTCTCAGTTTTATCTTTATTGGCATATGTTCTGTCACCCCATACTCTAACACTTCAAAACTTACCGCTCTCCTTAAGGCTATCTCCAAGCTTATTTCTATATCCACTACACTCCCCCCATTCATTGTAATGTATGTCAATTCCCTCTTACAATCTCCCTTCATACACCCGTTTAAAATATACAAATCTTCTAGTGCACATAACTCCAGCAGCCTTTCCCCATAGCTATTTAAACCTTTATCTTTACTCCTCCTTCGGCAACCCCTAACTTCCGTATTATCTCTCCCATAGCCCGGCACTCTATTGCTAACTCTTGCATTCCAATCACCCATTAAAATCATTCCATCTTCTTCATACAACCCTTTAATCATATTTATTTCCTCAATCAGTTCCTCAAAAAAATATTTATTCGCATATACTGAGTCTTTTGGATGATTGTATAGGAGGGCCAAACAAATTGTGAAGTGGAACTGGGAAACGATATATGTGCCAAAATCAAAAATCGTGGGAAATTAAGGAAAACTATATTACGTTGAAACTAATATGTTTTACTACATTTTGACAATTTCCAGGTATTATTTAGGTTAAAAGAAAGATAATGATATAGAACAGTGTAGTACAGTCCTGCTCATTGAGACACAGAAGTGCAACAAATGTACAGTTTTCGGGAAAGATATAAGTGCCATGCAAAATGTCTTTAGAAAGTGATACAAGTGTGAGGAGCAGGGAGCATGATATCGACAATGACAATATTATTATGTTGAACGGAATTTATTAAAGAACATACTATACTATGCAACTGATGACAAAAATATGAGAGAGCAAAGTAGGTCTAATATCGTTCATTCATAACATTTCGTAACAAAGGTTCCCAGCATTTCTCACTTACAAAGTTCTTTATAAAAGTCATGATACTTTGGATCCATATATTCCAGCATTGCCAGAAGATCTTTTTTTTTCTCTGCTGAAATTTTGCTGCCAGAATTGGAAGGGCTGAACTTCAAAGTTAAAATGTCTTGCACTTTCTTCCCTTTTTTTAGAACTTTGTGTGTTGTCCACTCTTCCATAGCATTGAATGTGCGCTTAGTTTTGATAGTCGTGGGAGTAGTGGAGGAAACCTGAATCCATGAAACCTTACTTATTTGTACCTTCGTAGTATTCAGGAACTCATCGGCCTTAGAAGCAAAATCCAGGAAGTCGCTACTTTGCATAGCTATTACTTTGAAAGGTTTCTTAATCCTGGCCGACCTAACAATGTTATGGAGATCCTCCGGCACCATAGCTTTACACACTTTCTTACGTTTCTCGATCACACCGAAATCCCGATCACATGGCATATAACTGTGGCCACTGACAAGAAATTTCATATCTATGTACTCAAACTGCTTTTGTGTTGCTAGGTACACTAGTACCATTAAAATCATTCGATTTTTGTTTTGTCCGGCGCAGTTATCACACCACAGTGTCAGTCTCGTCTTAGTAGTGTTATGGGATGTGAGAACACGGAAGAGACATGAAGCAATTTCGTTGCCTCCGCGACCTGCTATACCCTCGTGCCACATGCACATGTAGCTATCACCAGTATCGCCAATATTAACACACAAATTGAAATTTGAGAGCTGCCTTGAATAGAACATAGCACTATGTGTTAAGGTTGGTGTGAAAAGAACTTGCTGCAGGTCCATGGATACACATAACATGTCACTTAAAGGCATCTGTGATGCATGTCTATCTTTGCTTAGTAAAGAAAGTGTTTTCTCAGCCTTACGTTGATGTAATTCAAGTTGCTTTTCTATTGCAGTCTTTGTAGCTGGAGAAGCTTTAAGTTGAATATGCATATGATCACAGGTACGGCATGTGTCAGTTTTAGGCTTACCAAATGACACATTCGGAAAATCGTTCTTTAAAACTCCTTGATAATACTTGTACTGCACCTGGGATTCAGGATATTTGAGCTGGAATGCATGATACATGCGATTGACATTTAAATCAGCACTCAGATACAGCTTGCTACTAGCATTCCTTCCATAATGGCTCTCCTCTTTCGGAAATGACTGTATGTGCTCGCGAACGAGGTTATGGTCTTCCTCAGTATACTTCACCTTATGGATGTGAGACAAAGGGTTTCTTCCTCTTTGATCATTGTAGGCGCTGTTGCCCAATTTCTTCTTCATATTCAATGTTTTTATCCTTCTGTTGGACACACCAAAAATTTTTTTAAATGTTTTCGCACATACCTCGACAAGACCGTTTCCACTCGGAACTGAATAACACATAGTCGCTTGTCGCTTGCTTTCGCTGGGATCCGAATAAGTTCCATGTCGCCTTCTAGCAATGTTCACAATGTCTATGCAATGCATGAGGTATGTTCTCTGTTGCTCATTAGAAAGCTCGTAAAATTCTAAGAAGAGTCGTTCTTTCTCCTCCTGCGACAGGTCTCGGCACTTGTATTTACACTTGCAGCTCGCCTGTAACAAGCAAATGAGGATTATAATCATGAAATCTTAATTTAGTTAAGGTGATCACGATAATCTAATTTAAATGGGAGAGAGGTTTATTGAAATTTAATTTTGTTAGCAGTCGTGAATGTATACATAACCTACATGCATGGCTGCAGACGGAAAAAATATATCATACATACCGTAGATGGAGGCGGAAGTTTCCCTGGTTTCATTTCACCTTTGCCATTAACATAAGGACGTCCATGAATGCGACGTTTTCTGTTAACAATCCGTTGTTTTGCTTTTGTCCCACCATTCGCAGCTTGCATTTTGCTAACTTTCTGCAAGTAAACAACTCGTTGGCGCGCAAACAGTTCCACAGAGCGAGCTGGCACTTGTATCACTCCCTACAACAAATGCCGTTGGACTTGTATCAGGCTCCATCTATCGGACAGAGTTTGAACTACAAAGGGTGGTTGGTTCAACTTATATCCTTTTCCATATTATTGGTGATGGCACATAGATCACTTTTAGCGAAAAAAACGCATTTTGCATTTTGTGGCACTTGTATCGTTTCCCAGTTCCACTTCACAATTGTCTCATGATCTCTTCTTCCCACATTTATTCTTAACCATACCACCCTGTATACCTCACTCTGGATTCTTTCTAATTTCTTGGCCACCTTGTTTCTTATTAAAACTAGTATTCTCACTTGGTTCCTCCCCATCTTTCCTATTTTTTTCCTTATCACACTTACTACTCTATATCTATACCATTCGATTTCTACTCCTTGCCCTAACCAAGACTCCACTAGAGAAATTATATCAACATTTTTTATTAATGCCACAATTTCTCTGTTTCCCAACTTCCCCATTAACCTCTCGATGTTCAGCAAGCCTATCGACATATATAGTTATTTATTTCTCCTGTCCCCCCTGACCCCCCCCCCCCTCTGCTTGTATGTTTCTCCACTGCTTGCCTTGCTTCTCGTTATTCTCCCTTGTAAGCCCTCCTCAGCCCTCTCATCTTCCTTGTCTTTCTTGTCCGCTCCCTCTTTCCCCTTCTCCAAGTTGGAACCCTTTCTACCCCCCATAAATCTTTCAGAATTATCGATCTTCCCTTATTTAATGCCTGTCTTCTCTCTACACTCCTATCTGTATTCCCCTTGATAGGGTAGGCTGGATCACTTCCCAGTCAAATTATCTCTCTTCCTTCCACTTCACCTCCATTTTTTTCTTCACTCTGGTCCGCTTGTGTCTCTTTACTCATTTCATTAACACTGGAATTTCTTTGACTCACCAGAGTGTCTGCATTCACCGACAGCTGACTGCTGACACTGCCATTTCTTCTGTCTCCTCTCTTTCCACTGGTGATGTCTTGTGCTTGGTCTCTGTGATTCCTCTCTACCCTGCCCATTTCCACCTTCAGCAGTCTTCTGGGGTCCAAGTTCACAACCATTTCCTGTCTGCTGTAACCAAACACTTCCCTACTGCACCATCCTGAGGGGGTTTCTTTCTTGCACCATATTGGGCGACCTATCAATTTTCCCCTCAACCATCCATCACTTCTACAGATCATTAAATGGATGCATGCATATAATAAAATGATGCTAAGTGTCGGTAGCTATTCTCGCTTCTAATATTCTTTGTATAAACAGTTACCGGATCATAGAATTTAAGCAATGTCGTAACCTTCATTTCTCCTATCACATTTATTAGTATGATAATCCTTAAATTGCCACGCGACACCTCTCAGGGATAATTAAATTGTATATGTGAACTGTACTATTTTTACGTGAGATTAACTGAGACACCACATTTCCTTTTTAATAAATTACGATCGATACCACTCATCATCCAGAATCAATATCAAGTTTTCCAAGTCCAATCATTCGAAGAAAAGAAAAGAAAATAAATAAAATATTTTTTTAAATGAATTAATTCAAAATTATTTATATCATGATGAAATTAACCTTTCTCCTAAAATAATAACATCTAAATTGGATAATCTATAATTTATTTCATGATTCTAGAATCATAAAAGAAAATCTGATAATATTTATCAACAACAATTATCTTCCTCCTCTCTATAAAAAAAATTCAAATTTAATCTATCTTCAATCTGATTCAACTATTCCTCTAGCATCAATTATGCGCATCACAAAAATAAAGGATAAATTCTCTTAATTACATAAACTGAAAGTACATATTCTATCTATAGAAGACGTAGTATAACATTTTTGGGTTAAAAAATAAATCTAAGTCCCTAAGTCCTAGTAAACTTCATAATAAATATGCTAAATCTGAGTCCATCAGTTCTTGTTTCTTTCTTTTTTTTTTTTTTAAAAAAAATGCTTATTTTCATCATTATTAAACTGATATTCTGTCACTATCACGCGTTTCTTCTGGTGTTATAATGTTAGCAATCGCAAGTAAGTTCCAAATATATATCAGCTCAAAACAGCTATTTCAAATATATATAGTTCATTAAATGAGAAATATTGGTCACCTTGACCATGTCATTTGGTTAAAATATTCAAATAACATCTTAAAAAATTAAATGTAGGTATCGTGTAAAGAATTATTATAATCGTAGTTCAAATTAAAAATTATACCTAACATGATTTATGGTTTTACTAATATCCAATCAGATATCAAAAATTCCATAGGAATGCATTTGGTAACCTATTTTATTTAATTGTGGTAGAGATTTAAATTATGAAATTGTTCTATGAATTAAATACATTCTCGACACCAAACTTCAAATAATATTCAGTACAACGTTGATATATTCTCTATGAAGACAACAAGTTTCCCTTCTTTTATTTCTTATTTGGATATTTAATATGAAGACAGTTTACGGTAACCCATATACGAGATCTACGATGTATTTCATTGTATTCGTGTACCACTAACCCAATATATCTCGCATTACCATATTAATATCTTGCCGCATATGTCAAACATCACCATTGGCCAGTAATACGCCGTATTTACCGCCAAAATTATCCATAAGCATATCTATCTCTCCATTTACCAATATTAATTACCATAATATATCATTATTCATTCCTACAAACATATCTCAGCGAATAATTATTTGTAACTCCACATCAACATGCCACTCAAATCATAACTTCCCTACGTAAACATTTATCACTTCCAACAAAGCGGCAAATCATCTTATCATAACATTAATGTACTGCAACGGTATTCTTTTGGGTTAGATTTCATATACAATACACATAAACACGTTATCCTGAAAATGAAACACATATATAAACCAAACAAGTTAATATTTACTCACATGTCATCGCGTCGTAACAACAACCAGATATTAGTCACTCAGAAATCAACTATCTTCTTTAAAAATATTAAATTAGGGATACGTCTCTTTGTTTACGTTGTTTCAATCCCATAATGGTTGAAAATCACACTCTAAATCTCTCCTTGTTCAATTATAAACATTCCTATATAATGACATTGATTGTAAACTCTGGAAGAAATACCTACTCCCATGATAATACATCAACAAGGACAATCTCATTGCAAAGATGGCAACGACTGAGATTTTATCACGAAGAACTACGTAAAAACAACATACCAATGTTCACTACAGATATATGAATACTACATCTACGACATATTAATTTCAAGATAATAAAGTAATTCTTTGAAAGTTTGCGATCGCTGACGTTAGATGACTGGCTTTGGCTTCGATGTTGTCATCTTAGGACTGCGTAGATCGTCTCCAACATCCGTAATGTCACCATCAGGTTGAAGTTTTGGGACCCGGGATAGTAGAAACAGCTGGGCGGTCTTCGTCGGAGCAATTGATAGGTCGCCCAATATGGTGCAAGAAAGAAACCCCCTCAGGATGGTGCAGTAGGGAAGTGTTTGGTTACAGCAGAAAGTCGGCTCCATCTCCGATTTAGCCTCTCATGTTGTAGCCGTCAGTCATATGTGAAAGAAACATTTCCAAAGTGGCAATTAATTTCACGTCCATACTCTTGAGAATGAGAATCTAGTTTATGTCTTTGATTCAGGTTATTAAGACTGTAATTCAATGTTAATTCCTTGCGGCAGTTTAACAGGTAAAAATCATCAAGTTAGCTCTCTAAAAATTTCCTTTGTCCAGCTAATCAACCTATAATGCGTTAAACTCGACTTGATTTCTCGTAACGGCCTTCGGTCTATACTGCGACTACTGTTCGGATATTTTCCAACTTGCTCTGATTTTCCGTCACGATATTTGTTCAGATAGAGGTGTAATTCAAATATTTCTTCGCTTTGCAGGTTCTTCAGCCCGTAATAACTGCAAAATCTCCCTTCTTCTTTACTGAGGATTATTTTTTTCTCGTGGATAAATTTAAGTAGTTTTTGCGTAACAGATTTTTTTATTGTTCACCTACTTCTTCTTTTTTAACAATTTTAAAAACTTTCTATTATTTTTTTATCACGGCCGCATGGATTGATAATAGCAGAAACAGATAAACACAGGTTATGTATTTAGATTTAATCATGTACATTTAGCTTATGTATTATAGGTAAGGCTATGTTTTCCACTTGTAAAAAGTCCTTGCTGTGTTCAAAGTCATTCAGGAAACTTCTGGTTATATGTATATTATCTCAAGGGAAGTTAATAAATAATAATTGCTCAGGAAAACTCCCAGTGTGCTTGTGTTCATGTAAGTGATCTTTGGAATATTCATGTACCTAGAACATATATAACTTTCCGTCCCAGTCCGTGATCTAGGCATACTTAACTCGCCAAATAAACATCTTTGCCGTCACGTGCATGGCCTCCTTGATTTTATACATTCGTATTATATATATTCTGAAATCACGGCCTATTTCACTTAATATATGCGTTCTTTTCAGATGTATGGCCCAATTACGTAACCTTCGCGATCTCATTACCGTGCATGGCAAACTTTTAATGTCGTATGACAACCTTTATTCCGTTATCAGGACGATGAAAACGGTACACTACTATCTTCGCTCGCAGGGTTTGTGCTCTCGCCTTCCACATATGTTGCTTTAAAATTTCCATCTGCTTCCTCTCTCCTTTGCCTATCTTTGCCTTCAAATATATGTTTGTGCCTTTCAGATTCACTGCATTTCTTATAAATATATCTGCCATCAGGGTTGAAATCAGTCTCATTTTCACCAGCCTATTCCCATTGTTCCTTCCTACTCTGTACAAATCCTCAATGTCCACTTCAGAAAAATTCATCTTATTTGCAATTATATCAACCACTTTCAGCACCAACTCCACTTTCAATTCTTTTTTATCCTCTGGTACTCCATACACAAAAACATTCTTCGTTGTTGACTCCTGTATCACCAGCCTTGTTCTTTCTATATTTATGCCAATTCCTCTTCCAATGCACCCACCGTCTCTCTCAAATTTCCCACTTCTTCTTCTAAGTCCTCTGTGTTATTGTTCACACCACCAATTTCTTCTTTTATAAAATTTTTTAGGTTCTTCATCTCTCTTATTTGTGTGGATCTGTGGTCCTGCAGCATTTCTTTAATCTCTTCACCCTTACTTGCTTCCTTCACTACTCTCTTTATTTCTTCCAACTCCTCCCACCCAAATGGTCCTGAATTGGGACCTGGGTTCTTCTCTACACCTCCCACCACCAACAACGTTGCTATCACCACCGCACACAACATGATTTCTAGCAGCCCCTTAGTGCTGCTATTATCTCTCCCTCCTTCCACTCCACACTTCCTCCAGCACCACCTTACTCCTTGCCAACATCCTATTCTTATCCTGTACCGCTGCGCCATTATTCCCATCACTCAATTCTTGTTTCCACTGGCACGCCCGCACTGTCCATTGTCTTGGTCACGACTGTGGATATTTACAAGTAAATCTCCAAATACATCTTCTATAGTTGTATTTCTTCAAGTAACATTCTACCAAACACATTCACTGCTCAAGTTAATACTTCACTGTCCAATCAATTTTATTAATACACAAGCTATATACACAATAACACACAAGCAACAGTCGCAAGCATATTCTGGTACAATTCTCGGAAGCAACTAATTCCTGATATTGTTTTGTACAGAAGGGAAGAGCGGAAGTCGGTCAGCGGCTGAACGATGACATTCATTTTACAATGAGAGCACTGCAGATTGATAATAGCAGAAACAGATAAACACAGGTTATGTATTTAGATTTAATCATGTATATTTAGCTTATGTATTATAGGTAAGGCTATGTTTTCCACTTGTAAAAAGTCCTTGCTGTGTTCAAAGTCATTCAGGAAACTTCTGGTTATATGTATATTATCTCAAGGGAAGTTAATAAATAATAATTGCTCAGGAAAACTCCCAGTGTGCTTGTGTTCATGTAAGTGATCTTTGGAATATTCATGTACCTAGAACATATTGTACAATATTCTAGGTGTTTTTAGATATCTTAAGGTGTATGTGCCATAGTGACAAACTTATTTCAAGACAGTTCTGAAACAGATATTCACCAAGGTCCTTCCGATGTCAGTTTGACATGTGTTGTTTGTAAGTTCTGGGAAAGCATTCTTTCTGATTATATCAGACATGTTTGCTTGTTTGATAGAAGCCAGTTTGGGTTTAGGTAAGGTTATTCCAGTTAAGCTCAACTTGTAAGATTCCAACAAGATATAGCAGACGTTTTCGTTTCAGGAGGTCAAATGGACTGTGTTGCTATTGACTTTTGATAGGGTAGATCATGGTAGATTACTGACAAAAATGAGGGCAGTTGGACTAGACAAAAGAGTGAGAGAATGGGGGAATACATTTCTAGGTAATAGAACTCAAAAATTAGAGTAGGTGAAGCGTTATCTGGTCCTGTAATGATTAAGAGTGGTGTCCCGCAGGGCAGTATTCTTGGCCCTTTATGTTTTCTTATACATTGCTCAGATTCCAAATACCAATTTTCTTGTCTGCAACAATTTATGTTTCTGAGATATACTGTAGATATAGTCTTTTTAAAAATTCACCCCATTTGTCACTCCTCTTCACCCCACATTAATTGGATTTTCCAAAAACAAAAAGAGAAGTGTTTCTTTATTTTTAAATGAGATTCCAAATTCCAACTCTCATGTCTGTAACACCTTCAGTTTTTGAGATTATTAAGTTTTTTAGATATAGATATGCTCATTTAAGAATTCACCCCCATTTTCACCCCCTTATTGATGGAATATCCATTCGATAATAAATGTATCTCCAAAATTTCATTTCTTTATGTCCAGTAGTTTCGCTTGGCAATGATGAATCAGTCAGTCAGGACATATAGATAAAAATGATATGAGTAAAGTTCTGGAATCACAGATATGTACATATGTACTGTTTTAAGATTCAGGGGATGATTCATAGGTACTCTCCTACCACCAATTAAATACAAATATACCAAAACAGATATGTTTGTCTCCTTGGCTGAATGGTCAGCATAGTGACCTTTGCTTCAGAGGGCCCTAGGGTTCAATTCCCAGCCAGGCCAGAGTTTTAGTCACATCTGGTTAATTCCTCTGACTCGGGGACTCATAGTTTGTGTTAGTTTTACTAGACATGTCTTCATTCACACACAACACACCACACTTCCAAACACCTCAGAGACACACAATAGTGAATACATCCCTCCCATCGGAAGGGGCATCTGGCCATAAAACTGGGGTTAATCCATACAAAGTGCCCATCCCAAGTAAATAGGAAAAGACCAGGAAGAAGACACCGAAGGAGATACATCAGCAACATAGGAATCAAGTAGAATTCACGGATGAACAAATTTGAAGTAGCAGCAATGAGTTATCGATTTTCTCACCTTTAAAGAACCTATGAATTCACAATGTGGTAATTGTTGTGAAGTGTGTCTGACAGGATAGAGATATTTTTAGTTTATTTACCTCCATATCCTTTGTGACATGCAAACACAACCCACATCCAAGCAGTTCCCCAAGCTAGGTGGTGTAACCCTCCATAAATTGAGGATTCTAGCTGGCTGTATAAGGTTTCTTGCATGAGTCGATAGGGTCCAAATACCACAGCAATGACCACAGTTAGAGAGCAGCACCAGCCTAATATCACCCACACCTGTAAAGATCAGCAGTGTTGAATAATAATAGTCTAAAAGTCAGTCCTGAGTGAAAAATATGGTTGCTTTTAATCAAGATGCTAGTTTTGTGAGTACTGTGTAATTTTTAACCTTGAAATCTTAATTTTTGACACGATGATGTCTATGAAATCAGGCTACAGGTATTCAAACCTTAGTGTAACAAAATCACATGCTCATATTCATGTTAATAGCTCTGGTATTAAAGATCCAATCCCAGTGGTTGAAGTACCATTTTACTGGAAATGTAGAACATGACACCCTGATCACATGGCACTCCAATACTGTTCTATATCCATACTTATGTAGGCTGCTGAGGAACCAATATGACATAACAAAACATATAATAATAATAATATTATATACAGTGGACTAATGAAAATCGTCCACTAATAATTTTGACTATATAGTAAATATCTTACAAATATCTGTCAAATTTATTTGTCAACAATGTAAGTATATACTGGTTTTATATGAAGCATATGTGTGTATGTACTAAATAGTACTTCTTCCATGTACATTGTACCAAAGAAGCTCAAAAACCCAATTGTAAAATTGTGAATTATTTATAATAATAATAATAATAATAATAATAATAATAATAATAATAATACAACCTGTGTCTGAAAAGTTTGGTGAATGGTCTCGTGAAATAAAGACAACGTAAATTACACACAAAACTCCTTTACTGGCCTTCGAAGTAATCTCTGTTAGCTACAACACATTTTTGACATTGACTGTAAAGCTGCTGGAAGCTGGCAGCAAATGGTTCTTTTGGAATCTCCCGAAGAACCCTTGTCACGTGTTGTTGAATACCTGCTACACTGTTGAACCGATGGCCTTTCAGGGGCTAATTTAAGATTGGGAAAAATCTGCCGGCGCCAAATCCGGAGAATATGGAGGGTGTGGAAGGAGAGTCACCTGGCGTTCAGCGAGAAACTGGATCACGTGGATCGCGGTGTGCAGACGGGCATTGTTGTGGAGGAGCTTCCACTGTCCACTCCGGTACAGTTCAGGCCAAACCCGTCTGATGCATTGCAGTACCCGTTTCAAAACTCCCTCATAGAATTCCGCGTTGACAGGTGTACCCTGGGGTACAAATTCATGGTGAATGACACCATTGCTGTCAAAAAAAGCGATCAGTATTGTCTTAATCTTGGACTTTGTGCGCCAACTTTTCTTGGGAGGTGGAGAACTCTCTGAACACCACGCCATTAACTGTCTCTTGGTCTCCAGATCATACTGGTAGCACCATGACTCGTCTCCTGTAATGATGGTTTTCAACACCTCCAGATTTTGGTCACAAACGTCAATGAAATCTCCCGACATTTCCATCCAAGTTTGCTTCTGCTCGTCTGTCAGGTTGTGAGGTACAAACCGGGCACAAATCTTCCGCTTTTTCAAATGTTCGTGAACAATGGTCCTTACACTGTCCTTGCCTACAGCCACTTCATCTGCTATCATTCGAAAGGACAGTCGCCGATCATTCGCAAGCATCTGTTGCACTCATTCGATGTTGTCTGGAGATGTGCTTGTGGTTGGTCGACCCGAATGCGCCTCGTCCTTAACCCCTTCCTTTCCATCTCAAAAGCATTTAAACCAGTCAAAAACACACTTCTTACTCACTACTTGAGCGTGGTAAACTTGCACTAACATTGTGTGTTACCGTTGCCGTTTTCCCTAGGTGAAAGCAAAACTTCATGTTAATGCGTTGCTCCGTTTTGCACTCTATTGTGCAATGGCACGAGTCTTCACACTGACTTCGTGCGATGTGTTGCAGCGTTCAACTCCATTTAACTGTGTTGAGTTGACTGATAGGGGGCACTTGGTGTTATGTCTCGCAATGCGTATGCACGAGTGCATCGTTCAAACTAACACAGTGTACAAACTAGGCGACCATTCACCGAACTTTTCAGACACAGGTTGTATAAATATACTAACAGGGGCCCAAACCAGTTAAATATGTGGGGGTGTCTTTAAAAGAAGTGATAGTATTCAGGTATATTATTTGGTTTATGATGAATAACTACAAAACCAAAAGATATACGAAGGTGGTTAATGTTTCTAGTGATAGAGCATCTGATGCCGAAAGTTTCTGTAACAAAATGGTCCGAACCCTAAAGAAAAACACAGCAAGAGAGGGGCCCAAAAATTTAAAGTTTGAGTTTCTTTTGAAAAAATTTCAGTGATTTGACCACCCAAATATCAATTCTAACCCTTCTTGTAGGGCACCATTAGAAAGATTTCTTCAAGTTCATGATGATGGAACCACAACAGTTGTCCTATCACCCTTAGAAACAAAGTTATATGGGGGCTGAAAATGTGAGAATTTTTTAATTTGCTTCATATTGACTTCTGCATGCAAATTCTGACTCATGGTACGTGTATCAGAGAATAGAGAATCTTATGCCCAATATAATAGTACTGGTACTGCTGTTGTAGACTGAGGACAAATAGGGCAGAAATTACATGGTGTATGAAGGTTTGAAAATTACCAAATGTTTTGAGACATATGCTTGGGCTATAAAACCAGCCATCCATATCAGCGAGATAAGTTAGTTCGCAATGAATAACATAATACCTGTAAAGATAAAATCAGTTAATTGATTTTTATTTATTAATGACATGATGCCATTCATCTCTTACTGTAGTTGTCATCAACCATTTGTAAATAAAACTACATTGAATGACACCAAAGTGTGTCATTTCATCCAAAATCAGAATTGTATCGGGTGACATCATGATAACCGAGTGGGACATTTCCTCACTTGTCGCCCACCCATATTTATGTTTGTTCTTGTTTTCTTTTTGAATAAATTATAATTTTGTATGAATTCATATAAACCTGAAGATGACTGCAACAGACCAAAATTGAGGAAATATAGCAAAACACCAGACCCCATACATCAGGATAAACTCTAGGAAAGAGAGATGAAGTCATATGAAAATGTTTTAAGCATAATTTCAACGCTATCTTTGTAAACTGCTTCCTTTCTCTTTCCTGTTATGAGAGAAAACCTACAACCTGTTTTCCAGTCAATGACCGGGTCAAGGATGGAATGAACGAAGCCCCATCTTGTGGCAAGGATAGGAATTGTGCTGGCTGCCGAAGCCTGTCACACTCCTCTGGGGCAATGATTAATGACTGACAGATGAAATGAAATGATAGTGGAGAGTGTTGCTGGAATTAAAGATGACAGAAAAAACCGGAGTACCCAGAGAAAAACCTGTCCCACCTTCGCTTTGTCCAGCACAAATCTCAGATGGAGTGACCGGGATTTGAACCACGGAGCCCAGCAGTGAGAGGCCGACGTGTTTCCATCTGAATCACAGAGGCTGTTCTTCCCTGGTATAATTCCCAAAAATTTCTGATAGTCTTGTTTCTATCTTTGAATGTTTGTTATGCCTGTTTTGGGTCTCTTAACACATATGTATTGTAATTTCATATTGGTTCTGTAGCAGCCTATGTAAAAATGGAGTACTGGAGTGACGTGTTCAGCATGAAGACATTCTCAGTCATATTCCTTGGCTTTCTTGACCGGGTCTGCTGCCTCTCATACCAGACAATTCCTCAGTTTGTCCACAAGGCTGCATGATCGACATTTCAATCCTCAGTCCAGAATTAAAATCCCAGGACTGGCCATAAATAAAACCAGTACCCCTACACTACAGGCCTAGCAGACTTAAAATATAATAAAATAATTTGTGCATTAAATATTTGGCATAGAGCCCCTGCACCTACAAAACTTGAGTAGCTGGCACTATAATGGTGACAGTCCAACGGATTAAGAATGAATTTCCAAATTCTATCCCATACTAGCACAGTATCTCAGTAATCTCACTATTATAATGCTGAAAACTGGCACCAGAAAGAAAGTTTCATGGAGGCATATCATGGGAGGATTACTAGAACAGAAGAATTCAAACACCTGGGAGAGTGGATCCAACCAAATGGACTGGATAAAGAGGTCAACAAGGAAAGAACCAGATAACTGGAATTGGCCTACAGGTTAATACAGAACTGGTATAATAAATGGGTGATATTGAAAAGTCCAAAATCAAATACTTCAACACAATAGCAAAAGCAGAGGGATTATACGAGGGTAATCCCCAAAATAAGTTCTCCTATTTTTTTATAAATACAGAACTCTGCTCTTGTGGCTGTTGGTCGCAATATTGTGAAGAGTGTTTCCCCGCGCTCGCATATAAACATGCGCACGCCGCACTGAGGTACTCAGTATTGGCTTTACAGCCGTTGAGAATGGAGCTCCCGTTGGATGTTACCGCCAAGTGCGAAGTGTGCACAGTTATTCGGTTTTTGAACGCAAAAGGTACTGACCCGATTGAAATCCATCGGCAATTGATGGAAGTGTATGGTGAGTCGTGCATGGATGTCAAAAATGTTCGTAAGTGGTGTGGAGAGTTTGCAGCCAGTTGGACTGAAATTCACAACAAATGAACAAAGGAGCGAGAGACCCTCAATTTCCCTTGAGACAGTCATGAAGGTTGAGCAAATCATGCGTGAGGATCGGCAGATCACCCTGGATGATCTCTGCACTTTGGTTCCTGAGGTTTCCTGAATCGCTGCTCACAACTTCCTGAACAGCATGGCGGCGAGCTGATATGACATGGGCATACAAAAAAAATCACAGCATCTACAAAAATGCATTGACCAAAATGGTGATTATGTAGAAAAACAGCTAAATGTTCAAACTGTAAAATTATTAAACCATTGTAGAAATAAACAGGTCTATGTATTTATAAAAAATTAGGAGACCTTATTTTTGGGATTACCTTCGTATGGCTCGAAGTCTCATTCTAAATAATAAAGGCGAGCTCCAAAAGCTTGAGAAAAACAAAATGAAAATCCTAAGGAAAATTCTAGGACCACAGATACAGCCAGGATATGTGAGAATTGGAAGAAAGTACACTGAAAAGATCATGGATACAATGCAAAAATAAAGGTTGAAGTTCTATGGACATCTAGTGAGAATAAACAAAAACCGATTGACCAAAAGGATCTTTGAATACCGTATATCGAAGATTAAAAGGAGAGCATGAAGTGGCTGGGGGAGATCAAGAAGGATGCAGAAGAGAATGGAATTACAGCATAGTTGATCCACAATGAAAGGAGTTCATTGATCAAAATGGCAACCTCCAAAAAAATTCCAGGAGAAGCAGTTAAGCCCATACTGACTACTTGAGGAGCAGAGAAAGATTAGAAAACTAAAGAATGAAGAACTTCTTCAAAGATAAGATTGGCCAGAATATCGGAGTGTTACATAAAATTTGTCAGCCTCATGTTCATCTATTCCTTCACATAGAAAATACCTTAATACAAGGACATGGCTATAAGGATCACTTACTTCACCATTCAGCCACTACTCATGGTTAACAAATAGGCCACAACTTCAGAAACCCACATCACAAACTGTTTAAGTATTTAACCTGTAAAAATCCAAATGGTTTCTGTCTACTTTCCATACTATCTTGAGTGTTCTTTCTTCTTCATTAACTTTGAAAACTTTTCGTAGTACTTTATACTATCTAGAAAATAGTACCAAAATATATAAATGAGGAACCCCTGTGGATGGGGGCAGTAGAATACAATCACTATACCCCTGCTTGTTGTAAGAGGCGACTGGAAGCAAGACCATAGAGTCTGAACTTTGGAGTGTGGGTTGGTGACCATGATTTGCCTAATTGAGTCTGTCATTGCTTCCACTTACTTGTGTCAGGCTCATCGCTTTCGTCTTTCCTATCCGGCATCTCTTTTTCAACTCGTGTTCTTTTCTGACCCTGATGGTATTAGGTTTGTGAGGCTTAAGGAGACTTTCATTGCCTTCGTGGCCCTTCCTTTTCCTTTGCCGATACATTCATTCTTTAAAATGTTGGACATCTTCCATTTATGCATTGAAACCTGGCAATTAGGTATAGAGCACCTTTGGATGTGATGAGCCCATCATAGTAATAGCCTGTATAAAACATCAAAGTGGATCAGAACAGAGATCTAAGGATTAGGCTACCCTAGAAGTGATGTGCATCTCCTGTGTCTCCATGGAGGTGCAAGAAGTGGATGGAAGTCAATGATCTACAGCCCAACCTAGGGGCTCCCTGTATATGGGTGTCACAATTTCTACACAGCCAAATGTACAGGTTGTAACGGAATTTCCAAAGGCCAAGGGGAGATTAACAAGAGAGAGGGGAAAAAAATAATCTGTCAGCTGTTCTACATAAAAACTGCACTTCATGCATTGATACCATCATTAATTTCTTTAGAAACAGTGCATCTCAGAGGGGAAGGTGGGGGAATTTTTACATGTCCCATACTACACTGTTAAAAACCTGGCAATCCTAAAATTAATCACATAATGAATGAATGTTGTAACTGAGGGAATCGGAGTCCCGGCACCCTGGTGCACGTTTGCAGATGTGCAAAAGTGAAAAAGAAGTTGGAAAACATGAGAATGGCTCATGAAGACAGAGGACTGAAGGTTAGTAGGCAGAAAACTGTGTATATCATAGGATTTGGAGCATTTTATGAAGGGAATGGATGGATTCACATGAGTGAAGCAAGGGTGAAAAAATGCAAAGTCTTTCAAGTACCTGGGATCAGTGGTGGCCAAAGATGGAGATCTAAGTGCAGAAATACCCCATAGAATACAGGTAGCCTAGATAAACTGGAAAAATATATCAGGTGTGCTCTGTGACAAAAAAATTCTGACCACCAAACTCGAAGAGAATATCATAAAATAGCAGTTGCCCTTGCAATGCCATATTGGGTAGAGACATGCGCAATCAAAAAATACAAGGAGGAAAAACCAGAGGTGAAAATGGTGGATATGTGTGTTTATGGGGATAGACCAAATAAGAAATGAAGAAATCAGAGTATGTGTTGTTAAGGTGATGGTGTAGGAAAGATAGTTGCAATGGTATGCAAACATTTTGAGATGGGATCAAGGTTATGGTGTCAGGAAAATATTTGTAATAAATGTAGTTGGAGGTAGGAGTAGAGGAACTAAAGAGGTGGTAGATGGTTAGTGTGAGAGAAGGAGGTTAACATCCAGGACCAAGCAAGGTGGCGGAGGATCACCTGACCCTGTCTAAACTGGAAATAGCTTAGTAGAAGAAGTAGTGTGCTTTATTTGAAAGTGTTTTGAGCTATAAAATCATTGCTGAAGTACAAGGTGTCCAGGTTAAAGGTATAATAATATAACATTAATAACTTGAGAAATAATGGAGATATTTATTGGCGGTTTCTTTCTTCAAGAAGGGTAACTCAAGATGTTTTTTGTGTTTGCTTGTGCAGGCGGTACCATGTGCGCATGCGCGTAACTGCATTGTTCGGGAGAAACACGTGCGCCAGTAGCCATGTGGACTCCACAGCAAAAAGTGTTTGTGTGCTTTTTCTCGCAGATCTAAATTCCATTACACTGGTACAACATAGATTTCGGCATGAGTATGGACTCTTACCAACTGATGATGTTCCCATTTACATAACAAGAAATGGTACAGGCGCCTTCGGGAATCTGGGTGCTTGCTGTCGATGTTCGGTCACCATGCCAAGCATGCAGTTCCAGAGAGGCTACTGTTGAATAAAAGGTTGCACCTATGGGTGCACAAACTGCAGCTTCATCACAAAATTAAACCTCAGGACAGGCCAGGGCGGGAGGCATTCGCGGAGATGATTCTGGCAAATATTGATGGAAATGAGGCATTCCTCAATTTGGCCTGTTTCTCAGACAAGGCTACTTTCTATACTTTTGGCACAGTAAACAAACACAATTTCTGAATATGGGAACTGAACCCCCTCACGTAGTGATAGAGTACGAATGGGACTTTCTGAAAGTGAATGTGTGATGTGGATTGTTGAAAGACAGGGCTATAGGCCTATTCTTCTTTGTGTAGTCTACAGTTAAGGGAACACGTTACCTAGACTTACTGGAGCTGGTTGTTGTGCCACATCTTCCTCATGATGATATCTTTCTCCAAGATGGTGTACCATACCATTATGCGGAACATGTGAGGGATTTCTTGAATCGTGAGCTTCCAGATCGCTGGATTGGGAGAGGTAGTCCATGATTGCTTGGCTTCCTAGAAGCCCTGACATTATGCCACTTGATTTTTTCTGTGGGAGTTTGTCAAGAATCAGCTGTACCAGACACCAGTTCGTGATCTACCATATTTGCGCCATTGCATTCGTGCAGCTATCGCAAGTGTTACACCTACAATGCTGCAGAACACTTGGACAGAAGTGGAATACAGATTAGATGTCTGTCGCACCACTAATGGTGCAAATATCAAGGTGTGTTAGTTGTGTAAAAACATTTTGATTTGCCCTATTTCTAGAAACAAACTGCCAATAGAAATCTTAACTACTTCTCAAGTTATTACATTTTATATTATTATAACTTTAACCTGGACACCTTGTACTTCTGCAATGATTTTATAGTTCAAAAAACTTTCACATAAAGCACACTACTTCTACTCAGCTTTTTCCCGTAGATTTATAACCAACTCAGTTCAATTGGTGCATGGATTTAGTACTTCCTATGTAACACGTTTAGCCTGACAAAAGTGACCCTGTGAAGAAATTCACAAGGTAACTAATCTCTTTCTTGATTTGTCACTTGTCTATTCCTTTCCAGTACTTAAAGCATAAGATGCCTGTATTATCCACTAAAAAAAATCAAAAGGACCTCATTCTCTTACAGTTTTTAAATGTGCACAGTACCGTTGATATCAAAAAGGACCATCAACAAGACTTTCGAGTTCAACCTGACCTTCTGTGCTTTCTTTGAACTTGGCAGATTTTCTCCACCTCACTATGTGTGTCTGTAAAGGTTTTCCCCAGTTTGAAGATGAAGTATATGTTGATGTGCTGCTCATAATATTCAGACATATTGACAATCACAAATCATGCTCAACACACTTGCAGCTGCTGAGCAATAACTAATTGTTTCAGAAATGCACAGAAAATGGCTAGTTACTTAGGAAGGATACCACTATACAGTGCCACTTACCAGAAACCACTAACACTTTGCATTGGCACAGTTATAATTTTTTTTTAAAGACCTTATAGTTTCTCTTTAACATTTTGTCCTTTAACACGTTACCCTAGTGTATATGATCCATATCAAAGAAAGGAACAAGGTTGACACCAGAGCAAAAGTAAGTTTAATTCATTATAAACTTGAGAGATGGTAAATTAAGAATGAGGTTAACTTTGATAGATTCCAGCAATTTGTATGAATCTTATTTAATGACAGCCATAAATGGTCTAAGGTTATCAGGAAAGCACGCAAATTTGTATGTGATGGTTTTTGAACTGAACATTGCATGTTGTTGGATGTACATGGCCTATGTAGTAGATCAGCGCTCAGAATACATCACATTGAACCAGGCTCATGGAGTTAAATGCCATCTTCATGGAATTTGTTAATTACAATAGCCTACCTGTTGCATACAATTATATACTGCCCTTATATTTCTGTGGGCCAACAGGACCCTTCAGTATAAATAAATTAACAATCGAGCAAGCATGGAAGCAAGCAAGCAATAAATTATTTAATTAAAAATGAAAGAATGAATAAATGAAATGATCAGTCAGTAAAAAATATATGTATGAAAAAGTGGTATAGAATGAGACATTTTATGTTAGTCTCCACAAAATTGTTTACAGACAAAAAACCTTCATTAGGTAAAAATTCTTTGTATAAATTCATATAAATGATAGTTCTCAATATATTCAAAGTGAAGTGTTTGTAAACTAGTTTACACTGAATCAACCACATACATAGCATTCTAATGTATGAAATATAAATTATTTGATGACATACAGTATTTAAAATTATCAAGTATTTCCTTGTCAAAGATGTTATTCCTCTTTTTTTTTTTTTTTTAAACAAACAATGAATTTGACATGTACCTTTGCTAGTTTTAAAGGTTCATCTCCAATCTTGTGGAACACATATCCCAGGCTCATCCCCACAAGATAAGGTGACATCCTATTGTGGGTTGTGAAGTACACATACTTGGAGTAAGTCACGATCACCGTATTACTGAAAAAGAAAATGTTATAGTATGACCTCGACAGATTTGCTTCATTAAGGGGATGTTTAGGAAAGGGAATAGGTTAACTGAGAAATCAGAAAGAAATTTCCAGAAAAACAGCAAATCAATCCTGTAATCAACTCGTGTTGTGTTCATCTTTCCAACACCTCTTGTTCAGTCTTGATGTGGGAATTATAAGGTAAGGAGAATGGCCTCTCAATAAGCCCACTCTATTGATGAAGCTGGAAAGCAAAAATTAGCTTGTTGTGAGCTGAGAAGAACTGGATGTAGAAGAACCGATACTGATAGGGCAAGAGCTCATCTATAACAAAAAACCAGTGTATGAAGATGAAATTGTCCTTGTATTTTTTTTTTCTTTCAGGTTTGCCTTTTTTTTCCCCAGCTGCTACTGATCTGCATTTAGGGCTGTTGCTCTGCTAGCAGTTTCCCTATCATTTGCTTACCTAGTCCAGGGTTCATCAGTTATTTTTCCATAGGAAAAGTCCATAAAAACCAAGTTCTTACCATATTCCCAGTGCTTCTCTGTTAGCATTCTAATGGCAATATCAGATCTGTAGTGCTTCAGTTCTTCCTGAATCCTTGTTCCTCCTCCTCCTCTAATAATGGTTCTACTATATTCCTGATTCTTCTTTCATCTGTCTTCTCCAGAAGTTTAAGTGAATGAGAAAGTAGAGTGATGCCCCTATAATTTCCACATTTCTTCTTGTTTTTTTTTTAATACAGGGGATAATGATACCTTTCATCCAGT
Source organism: Anabrus simplex (assembly GCF_040414725.1). Classification (NCBI taxonomy): domain Eukaryota; kingdom Metazoa; phylum Arthropoda; class Insecta; order Orthoptera; family Tettigoniidae; genus Anabrus; species Anabrus simplex. The sequence continues at coordinate 332,018,321 of NC_090267.1, read as the reverse complement.
CCCCTGGTATCCTGTTCTCTTTCCAGATGACAAAGAACCTCTATACATCCATTGTGTCCCTTGTGCTCCAGCTGCTTTTATCATGTCAGCAGTGAGGTCAAACCCTGGGGACTTCCCATTTCTCATGTTCTTCAGCTCAGACTCCACTTCTAGCCATGTTAGCTGGTGTTGTGCTCAAACTGCAGTCTTCAGTGGTATCATTTTGAGGACTTTCTCCAATTAATAAAATATTGAAGTAGTTCTTCATTTCTTCTTTGATGCCTTGATCTGTCTTTACAAGGTTCCCATCATATGTTTCCAGTGCCAGGATATCATCATCATCATCATCATCATCATCATCACAGTTGGGAAATGTCCCAGTGGCAATGATCACTTACAGTAGTGTGATAGTGAAGTGAACTTAAAAATAAAAATTAGCTTATCATTACAACTCTGTCATATACAAATTCACACATACCTTAAATAATTCAGATCCTTTAATACCTTAATACTTCAATTTACAGCGGATTGAGCATTACCTTAAAATATAAACACCATCACATAGAAATTTATGCAAAGTTTACAGAATGCTGGAATCTATTCTTGAAGCATCTTGCATTTTTAGTACAAGGCTCTATGACAGCTGCAGGTAATGAATTCCAATCATCAATTCCCTGATTTATGAATTAATATTTGCCATAGTTAGTTTCGTGCAATCTACCTTTTTCTTTATGTGGATGATCTTTCCTACTTATGTAACAGGACTTTTCTGGTCAACTGTTCATCTCCCCCCCAAGCTGGCTTATTTGTATAGGCATTATGCATACCACATAAGCGTGTTAGTTTCCTTCTAGTCCCCAGTGTCTCCCATCCAAGTTTTTCTACCATGATGTGACCATTCATGACCTCGTCATAGGTATATAGAGACATCCTGTATAGAGAATATGCCGTTTTCCGCGCCGTTCTACGTTAAATAGCCATCAAACGAGGATACTCTTGACGGTTCCGGGTCTCGAGCCGTTCCCTGTAGAGTCGCGCGCCCCTCCTCTCGTTGTGCGTAATTGAGAAAAAAGGGAGTACAAGCGCCCGTAAGTGGAGTTCGTGCTCTCTCTGAGCGAGAGAGCTGGAGCAAGCAAGATGTCACATGACTGAGAAGTGAGGTCACGAAACAGCCTCAAAGAAGTCGTCTCAACATACGAGACGATATCACCCCATGTATTCCCCTAAATATCTAGTGGCACCAATGCGTAGTTGTCAACTGTTTCGAGGGTATTAACAGTAATAACTCGGAAATACTTGATAGATAATTTCGAGTTATAGCTTCGATGAATGAGGAGATTTTATGCGGATTTATCGTGCAGAGAACTATTCTACATAATAAGAATAATGGGAAGTGCGCAGGTAGTTAATGTCTTGAAGTGAGTAAAACCAGATGCCCGGCTCTGACAGGACCAGGAAAACTAAAAATTCCCCGGAGTCAGGCTCCACCTACTGAGAATTGATACTGACGCTTTAGTGATTACAGGCAAACCCGCGAAGGATTCTAAACGAAAATTGATCAGTGGAAAGTGGGATGTACAGGCTTTAGTTTGATATTAAATTTGACGTGTAAATATATCTGCCAGCAGACCGATGTTTGACAAGGGGGCGTGGACTGATTCTCCCTCCAGAAAATAAGGCTTTCCACTATATAGGTGAGAGGCAAGAAGGCAGTATATTCCAGTACATCCAGTGCATTCGGTCTAATCAGCAGACCTATTCATTAATGAACAATCAGTTTAATATTCAGTGTTTTACAGTGTGAAGATTCCTTATAGAACAGTGTTATGTATTGGTAAATGACAACACTCAGTGAGTGATGGTGCGCTGCGTGCTAAATATTTATTAATTCGTTAATGCAGTTTGCTACGATCTGGATGTGAAAGGAATTTTACTGTGATTATGTGTCAGAGAGGCGCGGGGTGGTAAAAGGAGGTGATCGGTTGAAGTAAATTATTACGTGCACAGTATGAAACTGATCTAAGTGAATATAGTGGACTGTGTCGCATTATACGAGATATATATATATATATATATATAAACGAGGTTAAATGAAGGAAGTAATCCAATAAAGAGATAGTTCGATCACAGTGTTACAGTACTACCTGAACCAACGCTAACAGTGAGTGGTTTATCAGACATCATTTTGTAGACCGGGCAGCATCCTCCGTATTCTCTCTAACGCAGTGAGTTGTACATTGTATTGATGATTAGTGAAGCAGAGTGGGTCAATTGATGACCGATAAAAGAATATATAAAGACCTAATATTCATATCCTGTGAGTGCGACCGGTCTGTGTGTGGTACTCCGAGATCGAACAAATTGTGGAGAACTAGTGTATGCAAATGAGGGTATCGATATTGGCTGCAGGACAAACTCCGATATGGGGCTAAGGTGCTTAAATTTATGAGTATCCTTAGTCATATCAAAGTTATAGTGCATGATACAGTTAGTGCATTTATAACAAATTCGCTCTTCCTCATTTGCATATTTGACCTCCGGGAACTTCGGGTTTGAAGAGAGCTGGTTAGCGGTCCGCTGTACAGTCACTCCAACGCATCAGGGATACTCTGGACCTTCTGACTCCAGCCGAGGATTCAACCAGCATGCAGGCGAACCGACATAGGACGACTCTGGAAGCCTTCGCAAGTGAAGACGCCCTAATGACAGCCTAAGCTGATGGCTGTATTCCCTGAGGAAAGCTGATTGCAGATACCTGAGTGTTGAGTACATTTGAATTTCTTTGGCATGACAGTTAGTCACATTCATATAGATAAATGGCTTGCATGTAAATACTTTGAATATTATTTGAGTATAACACAAGTTTCAGGGGATTATAGTTTTGTAAGATTTTTCTGTGAGATTTTCTTCGTGGCTTGAACCACTCACTTCATTAATTAGGGGATATAGTGCATGGTAGTTAATAAGGCCCAGTATAATTTACAGGTGACGTGACGTAAATGAAAAGGAATAAAGTTTCGCAATTATGATCTGATTGTCCAAGGCTAGTTTAAATGCTATGATTCATCACAAGAATTCCAGATTAGTTATTCTGGATGGCACGTCACAAAAAAATGGTAGAAATTCCTCCTGTATAGATTTAAGACTGCGTACTCCAAAACGACAAAGAGCCAATTGTGGGGTGTAACTCACTGACATAGATCGCGATTAACTGTGAATTTTCTTTATCCTGAAGGTTAGATTCCTCTCTGTGAATATGCATGTCTTTGGGATATGAGGATTGAGAAGACAATATTTGATTGGTAGGCCGGTAAATTTGAATATCCAGTGGTGATTAAATATGTAAATTCCCCTGTTGAATGTATATGTATGGCGATGTATAATGCCGCCTCGTGGGTGAAATAATTGAAGCCAAAGGTAGACTAATATTTGATGCTACGCTGAGGGCGTTAGTGTGTTGAAGAGAAATGATGTCTTTGCGATGATACGAATATTTAAGAAACGACAGGTGAAGGCCTCGTTCCGCTACAAAAAAAAGGGAGCGAGCTAATGTCCGTGGTTGACTCGCTTGACAGTTTTATGAGGGGGATGGGGGAAGCTAGACCCTGAACAATGTTCGTTCACCACTTTGAGAAGGGAGGCACATTTAGTTTTTTATTCTCTTCTCCTCGTATAACGGAGACATGCGTAAATTAAGAAAATTACACCGTTGATAGATTCCAGATAGTATAGATGAGTGAAACCCTTCCATCTTTCTATTATTTGAGTTTAATTAAAGTAAAAACTGTTATAGGGCTTTCAGGTTTTTATACCCCACATGTGGGAGTCCGTGGTTCGAGACCCCAGGTTCCGGCGGAGACTGTTGTCCATCTGTGCAACTGAGATGGACCGTGCCAAAATCCTGTCTTTTTTTTCTTTCTTTTCTTTTTTTTTTTTTTTGGCATGGAGAAGCAAGGCAGGGTGTTGTGTTATTTCTTCCAGTGAGTGTATTCTATGTTTTATGGTGTAATCTATTGTTTGTCAATTGGTATGCCTGTTATTTTAAGGACACCGTTGAATTCGAAAGGTCGTGTGTCATATTAGTGTATAGGTAATCCCTATGAAGCAGGTGTTATGAGGAGTTAATACTCCGTATGATAAATTAGAGGAGGTTATTAACGTAGAGAATGTGACATAGCTGTCATGTGGTTTAAATCCGCTCAAGAAATTTCGTAGTGAACCTCAGCTAACATGATATATATAAATTGAAGGATAAAATTGAATGAAATGATTCATGCCATTAGGGAGATATGTCTTAGTGAAATATGTATAAAATGTTTTAATGTGTTAGCTGATAAGGTCTTCGTGTGTTAAATGGTTCTGGAAGGGGACGCCCTTTCGATGTATTTTCAATAATTTTTGAAGGTTATGAGGTGTTAAATGCTAATCTGGAAAGGACAGAAACAGATATTCAAAACTCAAACCTAATTTAGGAATTAATGTTACGGCATATATCCCTTTCAGACCTGAAAGAAAACTGGAGGTGTGAATTTTTGTTTGTACATCAAGAACTGACTAAAATGCTCCTCAATACACATATTAATAGTTTATTTTACAAAATAAAAACTAACATCCTAAAAACAGGACCCACACAAGTGTGCGTATCAAAATTCAAAACCTCGTTGTATCACGTACGATGGTGTAGCTTCAAAATTTACGTTCACTAACCAATGTACACACTTCATTGAATATATTCCGGTATTCAGTAAAGCTTCTAGATTAATATAAACGCAGTAAATAAATACTTACTTTCGGCACTACTGCTTCCTGCCATCTCGCCGATCAACTGTGCTTTTTAAACTCTTCTTCCTTCGCCCTGGCGGTCAAGCGCATACTAAAATCAATTGAAATACATGCCACTTGTCCTGCACAATCACTGCAGTCTGGTGTAGCGCCGAAAAAACATCAAATACGGTCAGGGATAACTAAAATACGAACCCGCACAATTGTGCGTACTCGGTCTGAAAGGGATATAAATATCCCGGCATATCTTTGTGTAATGCACTATACAAGTGTTTTCTTAGATAATAAAAAAAATGTTTTTGCAAAAATATATCACCTCCCTTCTTATTTGATATATTCGTATTCCTATGAAGTCCGAGACTCTTTTCCCCTACTTAGAATTAAATAGTTTAAGCCCCTTTCCGGACATACCACGTACCGAAGCTCTTGAGCAAGCCGGGGAGAGACTCAAGTAGGGGCGATGGACTTCGACTCCAGGGATGGTTAAAGGGTCTTGTGAAATAAATCTTTTCAGCCACTTCATAAGCCAATGAATATAAATTGTCATGCACTGGAACCCTGGACAGGTGCAATACTTGTCACACTACTTCTAGGATTGAAATCATTCAGCACTATTCTTGCAGCCTTTCACTGTACCATCTCCAGTTCATTAATGAGTCCTGTTTGGTATGGATATCGTATTTCCACGCTCACTTCTTCTCTTCTCGACTACTTTATAAAGCAACTTCCTATTACTTCCACAGTCTTCTGTTAACATGGTAGTGAACTTGCAGCACTTTTACTTTTCTTCTTGAATCAGTTGCTTCACAAATATTTCTTCTTCTGATACTCCTGTGCCAGGTTCAGAATTTTATCTATTTGTTGGACTGATTTCTGTTTTGTTGTTGTTGTTGTTGTTATCTAATCTCTTTTTTATGCATTTCTTTCTTTCACAGCAGTTTTCACCCTCTCATTCCAGCATAGTGTTTCTTTCTCCCTGCAAATTGCACTTGTCTTTCCACATAATGATTCGGCTTCTGAAACCACGGTGTTCTTGAATGATGGCCACTTTTCTTCTAATCCTATTTTTCATTCTTTAGTAATTTGGCTGAGATTGTTCTTTGGTATTCTTCTTTCTTCCCATCTTCTCCTAGCAACCAAGTCTTTATCTTTGGCATTTTATTGCGCTTGACATTGTACACATGGACGTTCCCAATGTGTGCGACCAAAAGCCGGTGGTCACCATCGAGACCTTAACATCAGTGATGAACTGGCTAGCATATCTATAAGTTATGATATAGTCTATTACTGTCCTCTGCTTCCCATCCCAACTGTAGCATGTGATTTTATGGCCATCTCTCTTCTGAAACCAATAGTTTTGTATGCTCAGGTTATTCCGTGCACAGAAGTCTATCAGGTTTTCTCCCTTCTGGTTTCTGCCACTATAGCCTTGGGGGCCAGTGATGCCTTTACAGCCTTTCCTATCTGTCCCAACTTGGGCATTTAGATCTCCCATAATTGTGAAGTGGTCTTCCTTTATTTGATCCTCTAGATCTTCAGGGAGTCATTAAAGAAGGAGGAAATGAAAGACTCCCTTGACCTCTGATGCACAAATGTCACTCAGCTGAAAGAAAACCAAATGTGATGACTTATAATGCCCTAACCCATAGAACTGATCAACAATAACATTGTTAGTTTAAAGCTGCCTCTGTGGATCAGCGGTAGAATGTCAGCCTCCGGATCCCAAGATAGTGGGTTCAAACCCGGCAGAGGTGGTCGGATTTTTGAAGGGCGGGAAAAGGTCCATTCGACACTCCATGTCATACGATGTCGGCATGTAAAAGATCTCTGGTGACACATTTGGTGTTTACCTGACAAAATTCATTAAATCTAAGCCATAGACGTCCAAGAGAGTTTCAGTTTACTTGGTCTGCCATCTAGTAGGCCTAGAGTAAAATGGAATGTCAAAATTGATGAGCAGACAGCCAGATGGCGTCAAATTGAAATGTCTGCATATGGTAGCTGAGGCCATACGATTATTATTATTATTATTATTATTATTATTATTATTATTATTATTATTATTATTATTATTATTATTATTATTATTATTATTGTTGTTGTTGTTGTTGTTGTTGTTGTTGTTGTTGCTGTTGTTGTTGTTGTTGTTGCTGGTGGTGGTGGTGGTGGTGGTGGTTTAAGTGTCTTCTGTCTTTTCTGCTGCCACTCATGTCCACTAGATGCAACTACTACTGCAGTTGTACAAAAAGTCAATGAAGGATGCAGTGCTAGTTGTGCTATAAAAATGAGAAGTTAGACTGATTTAGTATTGAGGTTGTACTTACTGAAGTCCTGTTCCAAATATTCCTGGGTACTGGTATACGTATGTGATGAGGAAAGGTACTAGTATGGAGATTAAAATTAGAACACCAAGAAGAACTTTTCCAATCCTTGGCCACCTCCACATTGGATACACTATGAGTGGTGCAAGCAGGAATAACTGCATGTCAGCTGATAGATACCAGGACTGAAGTATACACTGCAACAGTAAATATGTTTTACAATACAGAACTAAAAGATCAACTGGAGTACAAACCAGCACAGTATGGCTTAACTGGAATATACACTGAAACAATAACAACAGTAACAGTTTTCTACAGTGCGGTACCAGCCACTTGTAACTTACTTCCATTGAGAAAATCCTATATTTATCTGGTATTGCTCCTAGTGAGATATGGAGAAAGATAGCACTGAAGAGTGAAAGATTATAAACCTCTGCATTGGAAGTACACCTGTTCTTTGGAAAGGTTTTCTTTGAACAACCATCAGTCTTGAAGGGAAAGCAGATACCTCTCTCACTCACTCTCCTGGTGCTACAGTCCATGCAGGACGCTGGCCTCTCCTACAGCTGTTGCCCAGCCATCTCTGTCTGCTGCACACCTTCTCCAGTTTCGGATTCCCAACGCCTGCACATCCTCTCTGACGTCATCCCACCATCTCTTCCTAGGTCTTCCTTGCCTCTTTCTGCCTTCAGGGTGTTGTTCAAGGGCCTTCTTTGGAACCCTCTCCTCCTCCATTCTCATCACATGCCCCAAGTAACTCAGGCGTCTCTTCTTCGCTTCTGCAACCAGGTCTACTGCAGCATAGAGCTGGTACACCTCTTGGTTTGTTTGGATGCACCATTCGCCTTCTTCACATACAGCCCCAAAGATCTTCCGCAGTGCCTTTCCCATACTCTCAGCCTGTTCTTATCACTTTACGTAAGCGTCCAGGCTTCACATCCATAAAGAACTACTGGCCTTATTATTGTGCGGTACACAGTGAGACAGACTGGAGGACTTCAAATGTTTGTGAAATGCATAGAAGCATCTACTGCCTGCTGCAATGCGTGCTTGGATCTCTGCACTGACTACGTTGTTTTCCGTTACCATTTTTTAATTTCGTGTGGCTATTTCTAGCCGAGTGCACCCCTTGTAAGGCAGACCCTCCGATGAGAGTGGGCGGCAACTGCCATGTGTAGGTAACTGCGTGTTATTGTGGTGGAGGATAGTGTTATGTGTGGTGTGTGAGTTGCAGGAATGTTGGGAACAACACAAACACCCAGTCCCCGGGCCATTGGAATTAACCAATGAAGGTTAAAATCCCCGACCCGGCCGGGAATCGAACCCGGGACCCTCTGAACCGAAGGCCAGTACGCTGACCATTCAGCCAACGAGTCGGACTTCCGTTACCATGACACCCAGGTACTTGAATTCTGCAACTCTCTCATACTTTCCTTCTTCCCATTCCAGGTCTCTCACCCCTTGGAACCTTTCCTTCTCCCTCGTGCTCACCATATACTTTGTCTTTTCATTGTTAATTCTCAGTCCCAGGTGTCTCGCATTTTCACACATGCACCATAGTGCCTCCGTCAACTCTCTTGTGTTCCTACCAAGAAGGACAACGCCATCCGCAAATGCCATATACTGAAGCGACCTGTTGTAGATAGTACCCCGAGTGTTCAGTGTTATTTTCCTAATGACATGCTCCAGGCAAAGATTGAAGAGGGTCGTCGACAAAGCATCTCCCTGCCTAAGCCCTCCTCTCACTGGGAACTCCCTGGTCAGCCTCCCCTGGATTTTCACTTTAGCTCTAGTATTCCTCAATGTCACTTCCACAAGACTAATGATCTTTCTTGGCACCTGCATTTCCTCCAACACCATTCGTAGCTTGGGTCTATGGACACTGTCATAGGCCTCTTTATAATCAACGTAGAGTTGATGTACGCTGACGTTATATTCGTGGCACCTCTCCAGAATTAGTCATAATGACAGGATGTGATCGATTGTTGACCTGTTCCGCCAAAATCCACACTGGTATTCACCCAGTTCTTTCTCTGCATATAGTTCTAATCTCCTTGCTAGCACTTTTGAGAAGATCTTGTATGCCACATTGAGAAGGGAGATCCCACGGTAATTGCTACATACCGTCTTATCATTCTTTTTATGGATGGGGCAAATGACTGCTAGGTTCCAATCCTTGATATGTTTTCACTTTCCCACACTGCACAAATGAGATTATGCAGCTTCCTACACACTTCCACCATACCTGAAAAGCTCAGCTGGAATTGCATCTTCTCCTGGCGCTTTGTTATTAAGGTTAAGTTAAGAGTAAGTTCCCACCTTCCAATACTTAACAATTTCTATATAATAGACTTATTAATTACATAATATAATCCATATAACCTCTAGTACATGTTTCGTTCCGATATGGAACATCTTCAGCTAAAATTGGTAAAATGGCAAGACAATTAAAATACATTGATGTTAAGATGATACATAAGCTAAAAGATATGATAAAATGGCTCGAAAATTAAAACATATGATAAAGATGATGAGATAAAGTTCATTCATGTTGGTTAAAAACACAACAAGTCAGTTTTCAAGTGGCGAATTAAAAACAGCGATAAGGTTCTTCATGTTGGAGGCGTGTACATTTTGTCGATCTTGAAAATAAATTGAAGAATACAGGATTTTCTTATATGTGATTTATCGGGGAAATCTTGATAAAATAACCGTAGTTGAAGTTGAGTTTGGTAGGATTATTAAAATGTGTCTGAAACGAGAAAAGGAGAAGTGAAATAGAAAATATTTTGAGGAGAAAACCTTGTTAAAAATGTATGTTCGCGAGAAAGAAGGATAATAGAGTTGATTACCTTAAAGACAATCTTGTCGTATTTAACGTCCTCCCTTACGCCGTGTTGTTAACTGACTGAGTCCTGTGTACGTGTGTGAGGTGCTTGCGGTGGGCGGGGAGTATTGGAGGGAGAGGTAAGTGACGTGAGGAGAGCGGGTGAAGTGTTGCGTAGGGTGGAGCTTACTGAGGAGTGGTGTTGTGATAGGCTAGGGGAAACGGACGGAAAGGTAGGGGGACAATTATGTAAGGTGGAGCTGTTCGGAAGGAGGTGTGTTGGTTGTTTGTTGGGATTCTTTTTGATGGTTTTTCTGGATGAGTCTAAATTAGTAGCCTCTTCTAATAATATATTTATGTTTTCCGTAATTTCGTTAACATTCTGGTTGGGATTTCGCTTCTGATCAATTTCAATATAGATATTTTCAAGGATATTCATTAATTTACCTTTGTTTAGCGTTTGTAGAATGGTTAAGTCCCTTTCTATCGATGTAAAATTGTGTTTATATTCGGTCATGTGAAGACTCATGGCCGAGTACTTCCTGTGTTTTTCGGCATTAATATGTTCTTGGTATCTTACTGAGAAATTGCGGCCTGTTTGTCCGATATAAGAAGTGGCACAATTTGAGCATTTAAGCCTATATATCCCGGAATTTAAATATTTGTTATTACTTGCAATGCTTTGGTGATTGAAAATTAGCCGTTGATTGTTGTTATTGGTGCGGAAAGCAATATTGAAATTAAATTTCTTAAAAATGTTAGTAATCTGGTAAATATTCCCGTTATTATAAGTAAAGGTGGCGAAGTTCTTCTTTTTATGTTCTTTTACTAGCTGCGTTTGAGGTTTATTCTTCATTTTATTCACTAATCTATCTATGTAGTGTTTTGTGTATCCGTTGCTTATCGCTATTTTATAAATGAGATTAATTTCTTTTTGGAGGTCGTTTTTAGATAAGGGAATGTTGAAGGCTCTGTTTAACATGCTTAAAAAGGAACTCTTTTTATGTGCCTCAGGATGGTATGAATCTTTTCGTATGGTATTTATAGTTTGAGTCGGTTTTCTAAAGATTGTAAAGGCCAACTTTTCTTCTTTCCTTTCGATTGTTAAATCAAGGAAATTTAGTTTTTTATTGTTCTCAGTTTCTAATGTAAATTTTATGAAAGGGTCCAAACTGTTGATTTGGTCTAATAAATTAGTGCTACTATTGATTTGTTCATCTATAATTGCGAAGATGTCGTCGACAAACCTTAGCCAGATAATGATGCCTTTTTCATCATTTAAAATTTTATGTTTTTCTAAGTGATCCATGTATATTGCAGCAAGGATACCTGACGCTGGAGATCCCATAGGAAGACCACTTTGTTGGTATACTGTGTTATTGAAGGAAAAATAATTATTGTTAAGTGTGAATTCTAGGAGTAACATAAATTCTTCTATTTCATGGTTACTAAGTTTTCTGTGTGTCTTTAAGTTGTTCTTAATTATATTTAAAGTTTCTTTCGTGGGGATCGTAGAATACATATTAGTGACGTCGAAAGAGTTCAAGGTGAAAGATGATTTTAATTTTGTGTTCTTGATAATTTTACAAAATTCTATTGAGTTATTGATTGTGGTTCTGCTTTGGCAAGTATAGTACTTCTTTAGGAAGCTATTGATAAATTTAGAGGTTTTGTAGGTGGGGCTATTTCTAAAGTTAATAATTGGTCTAATGGGTGTGTCAGGTTTATGTATCTTAGGCAAAGCCCTTGCTGTTGGTAGTCTTGGATTCATATTAATTAGGTTTGATATTTCGTTCTCATTAAGGATGAAATTAATGTTTTTAAGTATTTGTTTTAATTTTCTTTGGACAGAGTTAGTCGGATCTTTTTTAATTTTTGTGAAAGTATTATCTGAAAAAAATGCTTCGGTTTTTTCTATATATTCTTTTTTATGCATAATAACTGACACATTGCCTTTATCCGCCTTTGTGATTATAAGGTCATTATCTTTTATTTTTTGTTTTAGGCCTTTTATATCTGTAGAAGGTAAATGGGGTGTGTTAACTTTCTGATCTTTAAATAATTCTACAAGTTTCTTTTTGACTTCGAATTTAGTTTCGAGTTGTTGATCTACTGGAAGTTGAGCTATGACCTGTTCTACTTCAGCAATGGTTGTTATGTATTGCTTTTGGTTGTATGGATTAGACCAATTATGTTTGGGTCCTTTGTTGATAATCTGCAATTCTTTGTCCTCGAAAACAACGTCAGTTAGATTCTTAGTCGGAGGGTGAAAGGTTGAATTGGGTTCAATGTTAGTGGAGGATTCTTTTGACTGATTTATGTTTTTTTGATTTAGAGTAAGACCGTGAAGTTTTTTGTTCAAGATTTCTTGTTTCTTATCCAAGATATTTTGAATTTTTGTATCACCATATTTCAAAAAGGAATCCCATTCAATAGGGGCCATAAGGGAGGAAGCTTCTAGATGAGCGTTATATAACTTAGAGTTTAAAAAAGACTTTTTTCTGTATAGAAATTTAATTTCATTTTTGAGCCATAAGTCGTTAGTTTTTTCCTGAGTAGCTTTGTGCCATTTTGTTGTACAAGGTTTTCTCTGTACTGAATTTAGAAATTTAGGAACGAGTTTTTGATGTAAACATTGTTTTAGGAAATTTATGTCTTTGCCAATTTTTGACAATTTAATCTTTAAGTTCAAATAGGTATTTGATTGTTTTTTTGCCTGGTTGGCTAAATTACAGCTTATAAATCTCATGTTTATTCCGTATTGGCTCAACACAACTAAGGTTAAGTTAAGAGTAAGTTCCCACCTTCCAATACTTAACAATTTCTATATAATATAAGTATTGGAAGGTGGGAACTTACTCTTAACTTAACCTTAGTTGTGTTGAGCCAATACGGAATAAACATGAGATTTATAAGCTTTGTTATTATGCATGAGGGATATTGCCTCCTTCACCTCTTCTAAGGCCACTTCAGGCACGTTTTCCTCCTCACCATCTGCAACCAACTGACCATCTCCCACCTGCTCTTGCGATTCCTGAATTTTTTCCTCTATAGGGTTCAGAAGGTCTTCAAAATATTCTGCCCACCTTTCCATTATCCCATTCTCATCTCCAATCAAGTGGCCTACTTTATCCTTACAACATATTGTCCTTGGCTGGAATCCCTTCTTAATTTCCCTAGCTCCCTGGAACATGGCTCTGACCTCCTTTCTGTTCTGCATTTCCTCAATCTGTTGTAGCTTCTCCTTTTCTCACTCTCTCTTCTTCCTTCTCAGTACCTTCTTCGCCTCTCGTCTAGCTTGTTGGAATCTCTCAGTGCTTGCTCTTGTTCTTCACTGCAGTGTTTTTTCTCTGGCTTCATTACGCCTTAAGACTGCTGCGTGACACTCGTCACCGTACCATTCTGTTCTCTTCGCAGGTTTCTGAAATCCCACCGTATCTGCGGCTGCACTCTTCAAAGTATCTTGTAATACTTTCCACTGCTGAGTCACTGTAGCTCCTTCTAGTTCTTGCTCTCGACCTCTGAGCTTTTCAGTAACCACTTCCCTATAGCTTTCTTTCTTCATTTCATCTCTTTGCAGTGCCTGTACATCAAACTTCAAAGACTTCTTTCCCTGTGTCTTCATGATATTGGCTATTCTCTGCCTGTACTTCATTATCACAAGATAATGGTCCGAGTCTGCATCTGCCCCCCTCTTTGTCCTGACGTTCATAACATCCGACCCATGTCTTCGGTCGATAAGAACGTGATCGATCTGATTCACTGTCTCTGCATCGGGGGATTTCCATGTTACCTTGTGAATATTCTTCCATGGGAAATACGTACTGGAGATCGTCATCTCATGTGCTATTGCAAAGTCTACGAGCTGAAGTCCGTTATCATTACTTTCCATGTGGACACTATGCAGTCCAATCGTTGGTCTAAATGCTTCTTCTCTTCCTACTTTAGCATTCATGTCTTTGAGAACAATCTTAACATCATGTCTTGGAGCTGCCTCATATTCTTTCTCAAGTACACTGTAGAATTCATCTTTCACATCTTCGCTTGAGTCTTCCGTAGGAGCATGAGCACAAAATACTGTTATGTTAAACAGGGAGAACTTTAGGCGTAGGGCACACAGTCTCTCATTCATGGGTTTGAATCCCAGAACCACTTGCTTTACATCATTTGCTACCATGAATCCTGTTCCCAGCTGGTTTTTATCACCCCCACTGAAGAAAATGGTGTAATTTCTCGAGTCCATAATATCCGCACATTTCCATCTGATTTCTTGCAGTGCAGCAACCGACACCTTATAATTCTTTAAAACTTCCTTCAGATTCCTAAAGGCTCCCTCTCGGTACAGGCTTAGCACATTCCAGGTTCCAAAAATAACATCTCGTTTTCCTCGCTTAGTCGTCATCAATTTATCCATCCGGCTATCTCTGTGGATAAGTCTTGTAACAAGATTTTATTCACGTGGCAGGGGTGTTAGCCCTGCGCACAACCCCCAACCTGGAAGACCAGGGAACCTTCTTTCTGGGTTACCATACCATAGCCGAGAACATCCCGTTTTAAGGCGCCGGATACTCGCCCTCACCCATCTCCTTAGGGAGTAGGATTTGCTGGTTACGTTGGTAGGCGAACCCTCCAACTCGAGCATTTCTCAGTATTTACCGTAGACACCCACTCGGCATGGTGCCCACACTGAGACTCAATAACCAGCCATTGACCCTCCTCCTTTATCCAGGCTTGGGACTGGCGCTGTTATTTCCGTGGTATCTCCCAGTGGCAGAGTTGAAAGCAGATACCACCAAGATCAAAATATGGATGAAAAGAACTGATCACCTCCCAAATTTAATCGATCCAAAGTAATTTTCAGCTTTATGTCTATCACCCTTTCTTTTTATACACAGGGGCTACTACAGCAATTCTCCATTCATTTGGAATAGCTCCTTCATGCAAACAATAATCAAATAAGTACTTCAGATATGGTACTACATCCCAGCCCATTGTCTTTAGTATATCCCCAGAAATCTTACATTTACAGCCGATTTTCAAGTTTTCAACTTTTGTATCTTATTGTAAATGTCATTGTTATCATATGTAAATTTTAATACTTCTTTAGCACTAGTCACCTCCTCTATCTGGACTCCCTTGTTCATTAATGATTCCTGGACCCTTCTTAGAACCTGTTTCAGCCTTAAAGTATCTATACATAGCCTTCTATTTTTCACTAAAATTTGTATGACTGCCAATTGTGCTTGCCATCATGTTATCCTTAGCTGACTTCTTTGCTAGATTCAATTTCCTAGTATGTTCCTTCAATTTCTCCTTACTTCCACAGCCATTTCTAACTCTATTTCATTCCAGTCTCCACCTCCTTCTTAGTCTCTTTATTTCTCTATTGTAATAAGGTGGGTCTTTACATTCCTTACCAACTTTAAAGGTACAAGCCTATTTTCTAATTCTTCAACAATTGCTTTAAATCCATCCCAGAGTCTGTTTACATTTTTATTTACCATTTTCCACTGATCATAGTTACTTTTTTTAAACTCCCTCATGCCTACTTTATCAGCCATATGGTACTGCCTAATAGTCCTACTTTTAAGGCCTTCTTTTCTATCACATTTATTTTCAACTACGACAAAGCAGCTTCATGATCACTAATACCATCTATTACTTCGGTTTCTTTATAGAGCTCATCTGGTTTTATCAGCACCACGTCCAGGATATTTTTCCCTCTAGTTGGTTCCATCACTTACTGAATCACCTGTCCTTCCCATATTAGCTTATTTGCCATTTGTTGGTCATGCTTCCTGTCGTTCGGATTACGTTCCCAATTGACATTTGGTAAATTCAGATCTCCTGCTACAATCACATTCCTTTCCATGTCATTTCCCACATACCTGATTATCTTATCAAATAATTTTGAATCAGCGTCACCGCTACCTTTTCCCGGTCTATACACTCCAAAGACATCAAGTTGCCTATTATCTTTAGAAATGAGCCTTACACTTAGAATTTCATGTTTCTGATCTTTAACTTTTTCGTAGCTTACAAATTCTTCTTTCACCAGAATGAATACTCCCCCTCCCACCATTCCTATCCTATCTCTACGTTACACACTCCAGTTCCATGAGAAAATTTCTGCATCCTTATATCATTTCTCAGCCATGATTCAACTCCTATTACAATATCTGGTAAATATATATCTATTAAATTATTTATATTCCTTCCTCTTCAATTAAATAATTAGACTTGCAAAAAACTTACTTTTAATCACAAAAGTTTGGTGTTTTGTTCATAGGTTTGAATTAAAGGAAAAAATTATGCAAGTTTCAACAGTTTCTTCCTCCACTACTTTCCAGCACTGGTATAATACTGACACTGAATGAACATTCATGTTTCAATATAACAACAATAACAACCCACAACTATTGTAATTTTAAAAATCAGCCATTGAAATATTACAAATCATAAACAGCACATGCTTCATATTGGTGCCTCCCGTTATCCCTCCCAGGAAACGACAGCCATGTGCTTTGCAGCAGACCAAAACAAAGATTAATATCGTGCGTGTACAACTTTCAAGAGACTGTGGCCCGGTAAATTCTTTTCTGTAAGACAAGGATCTTGTCCCAACAAATTTACTCTTAAGTTAAATACGTTTCCAGTTTCTTTAATGTTCATACATTTAATGAACATAAGTATTGTGTGATCTTAAAACGAACACTATAAATACAATGCGACATGTTGACAAAAATTAAATAAATTATCAATCAATGGATAAATAAAATTTTGTAGCATGTCGTAATTCCTTCAAGCCAGCATCTATGTATTAATACTTGTGCTGATTTTTATTGTCATATTATACCATTCCGACCACCCAAATGTTATAAATAAGATTATTATTATTATTATTATTATTATTATTATTATTATTATTATTATTATTATTATTATTATTATTATTATTATTATTATTATTATTATTATTATTATTATTATTATTATTATTATTATTATTATTATTATTATTATGAGTAGAAACAATTTCTTTTGTGCTGAAGTACATACCAGTTTGTCGGCAGCAATGTAATTATTGACATAAAGCACATTCCAGAGCCAGTTCAGCTGACACCATTCGGAGTTGTTCTTCATGTATGTGTTCCATGCAGGACCCGTACCCAGATATACCAAGAGAGTGGCATAGAAGCCAATCATAACACCATAGGCTGGTGTTAACCTGCACACAGAGATTTTATAAAGCATATAAAGCATATGACATAGGTATTGCTTATTGTTGTTTAGGGCTTAAAAGATTGTGATAATCAGTTTATGCACCATATTTGCTGTGCCTAATACTGTTAAGTAACCTAGGTTTTTGTGGTGTTTATACCAGTGTGAGATGAAAGTTCAGTAGAAACTGGCTTATGTAATTAAAGGGGAACTATAACTCAGAACTACTTGTAATTAAATGTGTGTCTTCCTAGTGAAAAAATAAAATTTTGCTAACATATCAGTTTAATGAACATTTTATATATGCATTTACAACTCTGACACTACAATAGAATTTTCTTATACAATTTCACTGGAAAATTTATTTAAACAGTACTGGCCTTTTCCAAGCACTTTACATCAGAGAAAGAAAAAATAAATGCTGAACACATATGGAAAATGTCCACCTTAAACTTCATCCATTCTTCATCGTGCCAGGAGGTAGAGTTTCATAAAATCTTATCCAGCCAGGATGAAGGTAGGATGTAGCCCTCCATAACTGCAACCTGGCTTTTTCAGTAGTGGTTCTAAGTTCCTTCGAAGTTCTGAGAAAACTCTTCCTTGACTTTAATTGTTGCAGATATGGTTCATGCCCATATAGAGGATGGGTCCTTTGCTGTTCCACTGTCTTTCTTTCCATGTTCGCAGCTATTTCTCTTCGAACAGAAGGAGATGCTATTCCTGCAAGGTGGTAGAGCCATTCGACTGGAGTGGATTTCAAGCAACCTGTTACAATTCTGTAAGTGTCGTTGAGAGCTATATCCACCTGTTTGGCATATGTTGAATTATGCCAGACAGGACACATATACTCTGCCGCAGAATAGCATAGTGCCATTGCAGAAGTTCAGATGGTTTCAGGTTGGCTACCCCACTGTGATCTGGCCAGTTTTCATAAAAGATTGTTCCTGGTGGAGACTTTCGATCTGCAGTCCATGCAGTGCTTCTTGAAAGTAAGTGATCTATCATATCTATATATCTAAATATCATATCTATCCTAGATATTTTGGAGACTCACACTGTTCCAGTTCGACCCCTGACCATACCATCTTTCACTTGCGAGTAACTTCCCTGTTTCTCAGATGAAAAGCACACACTTGTGTCTTTGAGGGATTTGGTTTAAGCTGGTTTGTGCTGTAATATCTAGAAAAATCATTAAGGGCATCCATGAGGGTGTTTTCCACTGATTCCAAATCTGTGCTCTGGGTGGCTAGAGCAAGGTCATCAGCATACAAGAAGCTACTGCAATTGGGGGCTATGGGTTGGTTGTTCGTGTATACAATTGAACAGAATTGGAGCCAGCACACTTCCCTGCGGAAGTCAGTTTTTCTCTAGTCTACATCAACTACACTGTTCTTGGAAATAAACAAAGAACCTGTGATTCTACAAAAAAGTGGCGATGAGTCTCGTTAGGTTAAAGTCCTTGGTTAGATTGTAGACCTTGACTAGTAGTAGCTGGTGGTTGACAGTGTCGTACGCTGCTGATAAGTCAACAAATACCACTCCTGTCACCTTACGAGCCTCAAACCCATCTTCTATAAACTATGCGAGGTTTAACAACTGTCCGGTACAGCTTTTACCAGGACTAAATCCAGATTGCTGAGTTATATGCAATGTGTCAATTACAGGTAATAGGCAATTTAAGATCAATCTTTCCAGCAGTTTGTAAAGGTGACATAATAGTGCAATTGGTCTAAGATTATTTGGATCACTCCCTTCTTTGCTAGGTTTCAGCAAGGCAATCACTCGGCTCTTCCACCATATCTTTGGGATTAGGTTTCTGCGCATATAGTTATTGAAGAGTTGGAGAATCTATTTCTTTGTCATTAAGCCAAAGTGTTTAATTTTCTCAGTTCATATATCATCCAAGCCAGCTGATTTTCCATCTTTACTCTGTTTGATAGCCTTCTCTAATTCTTCCATGCTGAATGATGATGTGAGGTCGTCACTCTCCTCATACTCTTCTCTTTGCAATTTCGGTTTTTGTGATTTGTGGGTTGTCTTCCCGTTCAGCAGTAACTGATGTGCTATTTGGTTAGCAGTGATATTATGATGTGTGGTGGTCTTGGTCGGATCATTTCTTAGATGTCTCAGAAGTCTCCAAGCTTTATGACTGTCTCTTTTCAGATCCAAGTTTTCAATAGTTTGTATCCACTGATCCCTTTTGGTCTCTCTCATAGAGGAAATAAGCTTGTTCCCTGTTTCCATGGTTGCTTCATTGAAAGGGTTTTCTTCAAATAAGTTGCTGTATTTTGCTAGTAGGGTGGCTTGATCTGAAGTAGGCCAGGAGATATAAGATGTTCGACAGCCATGGGGAATAGACATCCTTGAGCATCTCTTTACAGCTGTGGTGAAGGTATCATAACAACTGGGTACTGGTTCTATAGCAGATACTTTGGCATCCAGCAATTCTACAAATCTTGACCAGTCTGTCTTCTTAAAATTAAACCTCCTCCGAAAGGATACTTTCTGGGGTTTTATAGTAGCAAATACTTGGCACATTATTCGTCTATGCTGTGAATTGGGTATTGAGGAACAGACAGATTTTACACATTGTTGGCCGATATTGCTGCTGCCAAATATGAGGTCAGGATTGTAAGCTCTCCTCCACCTGCCGCTGTTAAAGGATCCAGGTAGTTTTGCATTATGGATTAAAGTCAGCTGGCTTATTTATGCCCGTTCTTGTACTGCTGTCCCATTCTCACCTTCATGGTCATAGCCTCAAACAGTATTATGGCTGATGAAATCACCAATCACAATCTGCACATGTTTGTTTCTGAAATTGGATGGTTTGTTTACAGTGAATTCAGCACCAGGTGGTTTATAAAGGGATGAAATGGTGCATACGCTGTTTCTACAGTAAGGATTTCAATGTTGTTTTCCTCTGTGAATGCTGTGGATGAAATCTGGATATCTGGATGAACAAAAATAGCACTTCCATATGTAGCATGTGGTCTTTCAATGGCGAGATGCATTCCGGCTATTTTTGGCCTGCGCATATCACAATTTCTATATGTTTCCTGCATCCACAGTATACGGCATTGGTGCTTAGTGCATAGTTCTTGTAGCAGTTCTTCTTTGGCTGGTGTTATGCCTTCTATGTTAACAGAGATAATCGTTAACTGTGGCCCTGAAAAGGGCTCAGGTGTGGATGTTTCTGGTGTGAAAGGATCAGCCGTCAGGTTATTCATTCTCTGACGTTGCCCAGCGCACGCCCAATTGCTTTTATTATCTTGATCACAAATCATCTCAATCTTCGGGGAGGCTCCTTTCGTTTACCCCATTTATGTGTTAAAACTGCAGCTTAGCAGCTAAGTGAAGGCATCTTAAACAGACTAAACAATTCTACAAAAATATTCAGAAGTAAATACAGTCTCATTGAAATGGCTCATTCCCTACTTTCCTTTCCCCCAACTTCACTTCTAGTCACTATACTTTGATCAGCATCTATTCACTGAGAACTGACGAATTCAAACTTCAGAATTATAGGATATCTGAGGCTATGAGTGCCTTATAGCCCTCTAGAACTAATAAGTTATTTAGTTACAATTTTTAATATATATTTAATACTTCCCTAACTACTGTAATGATGAAGAAGATGCTATGATTGTGTTTTGGCAAAATGTTTCTCTCACCTGCAATACCTCTGCAGCACTTCTCTCACAGGGTAGAATTTTCCCTTGTCCATACTTCCCAGCATGTTGTATGCCCTCAGCAGTCCACTCACCAACAAGAAGGAGTCCACAGCATTAACACTGTTAATCAATAACATATTCTCCACCTTCTTTAACTCCTGGAAAGAAATAATTTGGAACCTGATATTGTGACGGTGGTAATTTCATAAGGAGGAACTATGAGGGAAGAGATTGAATGATTTGTCTATGATGAGAAATCATTGTCATCTAGGTCAATCTCATGGGAGATAAAAACCACCTCTGCAACATAGTACAGTACAGTAGTATGTCCTGGAGCCCAGTATGCTGCTGAGTGCTTGGCCTTCACTCACCATGGTGACATAGAGAGGATCCAAACAGAAGAGAGGAAATTCCTGTGAAAGATCCATCCTCATAAAAAAATTCTGAAGGCAAATATCAGTTGAGGATAAACTCACAGTTGTACTTTGTATTTAAAAGCACTCACTTTCATGAAGAAGTGCAGAATCATGTTTTACAGTCATCTTTCTTGAATGCCTAACACCAGAATATAATGTAGATTTCATGATCGTCTCATGAACTGGAAATGTACCATTCCATATGCAACTGCAGTGAAGGAGGATCTGACTGGTGCTCTGAGACACTGGTTCAAGAAAGAAGGAAGTCCAGGATCTGGGTACATGTGTTATAGGATCTTCCAGAAAGAGTGAGAAGAAGAATTGGCACAAAGTGTTCTGAAGAGCAAAGAACTCTATTCTCCACCAAGATGAAGGAGTACTGGAAGTTCAGAAAGGCCTAGGTGGTTGACTGACCTACTGACTGACTGACTGACTTGAACTACCCCACTGAACTCCTCTGGTCTGCCTTAAATATGGAGATTGGCTCCTCAAGATACTTCCCGAAAGAAGAAGTCCCCAGAGTCCTCTCGATTTGGAATGATCTGGATTTACCTTCCAGACCTTTCTTGTACTGTCGAGTGGCCTCCAGTGAGAGGACAGAGCAATGACAGAGAGCTAATAATTTGGCAACATTGCTCACGGCTAGGGGATAGACTAACTTACTCCTCCCACCTTGGAATCAGCTTGGCAGGCAAACAACCACAGTATGGTAAATAGCCTAAATATATCAGAATATTCAATGACAATTCCAAGTCGGTGATCATTCAGGAGGAACATTCAGATCAATATTCAAAAGAAATTTATGAAATAAAAGAAATGTTGAAATTGGCAAAATGTGTGTGTATGATTGCAGGCATTTGGTCAGGAAAGAATCAGATTGATGAATCAGTTGATATTGCTTGTTGATGATTTAAAGGTGCACACACACTCACGATTACATTAAAAACACGTCGCTGAAAATACAAATAGATTTTGATCTGAATATTGATAATTGATAATGTTTCAAATTTTGTGGAGGCATTTGGGGATTTTGGAGTTCAATCAAAACCAATAGCAGAATCAGGAAAGGATGAGGAAAATATATAGATCGATGCTGGTGAAGATGAAAGTGAGACAGAGTACAGTAAACTGATGGAGACCCATTAAATGTCAGAAGGAAGAAAATGGTTACTGTACTTCAAAGACAACATATTATTATACCCAGTCATGAGATGCTTTATGCACACAATCAATTGACTAAAAGTGCTGACATGCTATCATTATTGAATGATAAAGCTATTGCATTAAGCAAGATACAGTATATGCAGATGTTATGAGCAATAGCAATGAGTTGTGGAATGCAGCAGGACAGCCTAAGTCAGCTGAGATTATCCAAAACATTCTTGACCAAACATTGCCATGCTCCAGTGCTACAAGGAGGAACAGTCTTTACCATGCTTTGAAACAAATTTTGAAACTAAGAATAAAAAATTGTGCAACTGAGTCAAGCTCTGGGACTCAAAAATATACTGAGAGAAGCTTAATTCGACTATATTGAAGAATATGTACAATGTTCAGTATGCTGTTGATATACAGTACTGGTAAAGGGATGATACATTTTATGGGACTGTGTTACCCTGTCTACTGGCTTTGCATAAAAGGATGCAAAGGCTTTTCAAACCAGAAATGAAATTTTTTAATCCACTTGTCAACAAGTGTACTGAGAGTATTGAAACAGGTTTCAAATATCTTGATAATCTTGAAGCTGAGATTGCTGTAATTGCAACTTCAAGCTATCTATGATTCAAAAAGAAATGGTTTCCTTGTGTGTACCTTATAATTTGTTTTTTTATTTTATGAAATACTTCCTCTCATGCAGAGGCTGCCATACGACAAAGTATACTTTTACATTAATTTTTAGAAGATAAATAGATATACTGTACTTGAGAAATAGTTTAAGGTAACCTAATTGTAACAGTGATTTCTTAGAATTATCAGTGAACCCCATAAGGCTATGATGGCAATCTCCCGTAACATTGTAACTGGCAGAGACATCTGTTTCCAGAAGTTAGCGGCAAAAACGGGAATCGTTCCCCTAGCTCCAATCATCAGACCTACTATGTTGATTTCCTGTAGCTGGTATTTCTCCCTGTAGTAAGGAATTGTACAGAAATCCAGAAGTGAAAGAAGCAAAAGTTCAAAACAATGCAGATGCAAAGGACACTTCTTTGATTTCAACTCGGACTCTGGTAATAAAACTGAAAAAGAATCTTCAAATACCCAGAAGAAGAGAGTTGAAGTAATTGTGTCCAATTTTTTCACCAAAGAAAGTCGTGTTATTAAATTCCTACAACATAACCCATTCATTAAAAATGTATTTATAAAGTACAACATTCCTATGTTATTATATGGATGTGAGGAGAGAATGTTCTCCTTTGTTACCATGAATAATTTGCTGAAATCTCACAAATTATCTGATGTATGTTTGAAAAATGAGTTATCGTGAAGAACAATTAAAAGTACTTTAAGTGTAGGGTGACCAGATGTCCCATTTTTAATGGGACTGTACCTTTCTTTTATTACATGTCCCATTGTCCCATCAGTGTTTTAACAGACACCAAATGACCCTTTTTTTCAATAATTGGTAATGATCTAATATCTTTTTCTTCACTTCGTTCTATGTTTTTATTTGTTTTTGTGTCATTTTGGTCTCATTTGATTTTTATACCTTCTTACTGAGGTCTAGATGGGACTTGAATGTTTAAGGGAATGCAATTGTGGAAATAAAACAAAATTCTCTCTGGTTTCTGCCAGCTCTCAGATTTTAGGTAGCTACAGCTTTAATGCTTGGTGTGATGAGCTTGCTCCATTGTGCTTCCATTGTCTAATGTTGACTTTGTTTGAGGTACACATGCATATTAATACAATGGGGAAAAGAAAGTGTATTTTCTCCCAAACCTTTAAAGAAGAGTTTCCTTTCTTGAAGGCAAACACAACATCTACAAAGTTGGAATGTACTTTATATCATTCATTTTTTTCTATTGAGCATGGAGAACATGCCAATATTATGCAGCACATTAAGAAGAAGAACATGTTGGCAGTTTACATGAGAACTTCCAGTTTCATAACTTTCTTTGTAAGCGTGAATGAACTACAAACTGAGGAAGATAAATGTGTTCCTGCTGAAGAAGGGCTGTTTATGTTTCATACTGCAAAACACAACCATTCTTTCCATTCAATGGACTGCACAGCTCATATCATCACAAAACTATTTGAGAAGATATTCACGTGCTCTAGTACACTGTCGGCAGCCCTGAAGATGGTTTTCCGTGGTTTCCCATTTTCACACCAGGCAAATGCCGGGGATGTACCTTAATTAAGGCCATGGCCACTTCCTTCCAATTCCCAGGCCTTTCCTGTCCCATCGTCGCCATAAGACCTATGTGTGTCAGTGCGACGTAAAACAAAACAAAACAAAAAAAATGGATTTGAAGCCATGATTGTTTGGTTCAAGTGTCTGACACTATACCACTGATCCGTAGAGCGAGCCAGTAATGAATAATAATGATATAACAACAAGTAGACCCTGGAAGAACACAAAATATACTCAAATTGATAAATGAAAAACCAAAAACAAGAGACAGAAAGATGAGCCTGTCCAGGATTACCTGCAACAGTATGAAGTAGACAGTATAGCCAGTAACTCAATACTGAATGTTGGCTTACTGGCCTGTCAAGCTGGCCTTTGTCCTTCTCTGCTGACTCTGTCCTGGGTAAGTTTGGTTTTGCGCCTGCCTAGAACGTACTATTTCTTAACACCCATAGAATGGGAGATTCAGGCATTGGCAAAGCCAACCCCTGACAATGGAAATACATGAAGGCGTAGCGCACCAAGTCCAGCATCTGTTTCGAATACAATTGTTACAACTCGGTCGTCTGATTGTGAGAAGAATGTTTGGCTGGGTAATGAAATTAGTCTCTATAATGTATACTATATTTAGTATGGTGTAGTTAAAATTAAATCTGTCATATACAGTGTGAGGATATATAGTATTCCAATGTAGAGACACACTGGGAATATCACAGATATACTCGTAGGTATGATTAACTAGTAGGCAACGTACGTAAAATTTGTAATTCTTCTAAAGCATTTAATTCTGTGAGTAATATTCTAAACAAACCATTTTTGCAACTGTCCCCAACAGAAAAGTCAGAGAAAAACACACTCAATTGACCAACACCTGATTTAAAACTAGAACAAGCAGGGCAATATAAAGAGTGCGAATATTGGGGTAGGTTCCAGCAAGGAGTGTATATACAACACAAATGCTTTTGTGGCTGTTACTTAAGGAATGCAGGTTTTCTTTCTGTTTTCTGTGCATGTTATTCAGACTTGACTTGGAGAAAAGCTGGAGTAACAGATCTCAAACACTTAAAAGAAAACATGAAAGTTCCTCCCAAAATATTAATTTATGCATGGAATATAGTGAATATAGTGACTCAACTGGATTCTGCTTATTGCCAGTCAATTAGCAAACATAATGATCAGGTTAGGAAAAAATAGGGTGTGCATTTGTTTACTTGTGTGTGTTTAGTAAGAATGTAAATTTGTGAAGAAGTAGGGCCCCTCCACCAGTCCCCCTCGGTTGCCACTACGGCTCACAAATACTTCATGGCTAATATCCAGCCAACAATTTCCATTGATGTGCAGCAAAGTGTGAAGTTCATGAACCATGAAACCTATTTGCAGAACTTTGCTACAGATAATGAATGTGCAGTAAGTAACCAAACTAGAAGTCCAGTTCACATTAAAATTGCACTAAATTTTAATAGTATGTTAGATATCTTGCTTCACAAATGGACTGCCAAAGGTAGTCGAGAATAATTTTGGTTACATCTGTTCATAATATAAAATTCTAAGTTCCCAGCAGGTGTCCATCTGTATATATTTGGGATAATCTTGGGACTTTGATGAGGATCTTGCCACAGTATAGTGTATTTATATAGGGAGGTTTAGCTCTATGGAACATTAATCTACAATAAAAGGGAGCCAAGCTGAGGTGATTTTAGTTAAAGTTAAAGAAACAATGGCCATCTAAGAGCTTTCTTGCCTTACACTACCTAAAATATCAATGATAGACATACTTGTATATGTGGAAAGATTGAGTATAAAAGCTCTACAAAAAAAGTCCTGGATTGTATATACCTACCTTTGAAAGGAAGTGTTTTTAAGTTACCACTCACAGTAAAAAAAAAAATTAACTTTTAAATTAGAAGCCATATTTTGAGATTAATCATGTTATCCTTATCAAAATAAATTATGCATTCCCCTCAATAATTGTATTATGATAAAAACACCCTTTACTGTATATTATTTGCATGAATGGTACAAACTTCACAACTAATGCAAAAAACTATTTTAAGTCCCATCAGCAAAAACGTAAAATAGCTCCTGTGCAAAGCCAGAGCGAGTTGCTAATATCATATTGACATACCTTAATTAAGAAAAGTTTATTTGCAGCTGGTGCTTTAGCTATGAGGAGCAATTTATGGTGCATCACTACCCATAATATGCTGAAAGCACGCACACCATCCAGACAGTTGATGGCACCAGGTGGAGATGAGGTTGACCAAAGTCTTGACCAGTTTTTAGGCCAGGAGAAAGCCAGTAGTAATTCGCCTAACCTTCCTGAAAAAATAAAATGAAATTCTCCATTTCCTGTATCAGCCATTTAGTTACATTTGAATACACAGATAAAGCTGCCCTTCTACTTGACCAAATCACATGAGTTGTTTGGATAACATTTATCTCTTCAAGTAATATGTAGAAAGATAGGATCATGAAAACAACTATGTAACCTAGGTTAGGGATGGCTACAATGGCATCTGTTCTCCAGGTTAGAAGCGGCTGTTTACGTCCTGAGGGTTGGCATCAGCAAGGGCATGCAGTTTTAGAACTTTGCCCCAGAATCAACAACAGACCCGACCAAAAGCTGAAAACTGTTTAGGACGATGAATCTTACCAACTCTCATTGAAAAGAGAAAATCTAGACACTGCAATTGTGTCTTGAGTTCTGTCACAAATGGAATAGGAGTGAGAGCAGGATATATCTCATTTTTGCTGAGACAGTGATGTTACTGTATGTTACCTCACCAGTCCTGTCAGTTTTCTGTTTTGTCTAGTCTTCCACTGTATTTCCAAATTAAAAATATATATTAATCAACATGGCAATGTAAACTTCAATAATAATAATAATAATGTTATTTGCTTTATGTCCCACTAACTACTTTTACGGTTTTTGGAGACGATGAGGTGCCGGAATTTAGTCCCGCAGGCATTCTTTTATGTGCCAGTAAATCTACCAACTCAGGGCTGATGTATTTGAACACCTTCAAATACCACTGTACTGAGCCAGGATCGAACGTGCCAAGTAGGGGTCGGAAGGCCAGCGCCTCAATTGTCTGAGCCACTCAGCCTGGCAATGTAAAGTTCAAAGATCTTGTATATACATAAACTAGTTGGTATGAGTTAAGGCCTTCTCTCTTTATTTTAGTTATTTCTTCTAAGTATCTCTATTACTTTTTGAGTTACGATTTACAAAGGTAACAAACATTTCTACGTCATCATACTAATTTTTCTTAATAGAGTTTTCTGTTTTTGGGGCAAATAATATTGATTTTTAACTTAATTTATAATGCTGAAGGTGTGGTATACCCTATTCAGGTTCCTGACTCCCTATATATAACTGGAGTATGGTGTAAATGTGTTGCTTATATATACCTACATAATCCCTCCCACCCTTCTGCTGAATTCTTTCAATTCAATTCTCAGTTTTAATGACTAAGCATAATTTTTAAACTTCAGTATATCTTTTCCCATCTACTTTTATTATCCAAACTTTATTTCAAGAAATCTATGTCTAACACAAGAAGATGTTCTTCGTAAATAGACAACATTATTTTACCATTAATTTTAATTAATTTTTGCCAAGCGAGTTGGCTACATGGTTTGAGTCATGTAGCTATGAGCTTTTATTCAGGAGAGAGCACGTTCAAACCCCAATGTCAGAAGCTCTACAAATGGTTTTCTGTGGTTTCCCATTTTCACACCAGACTTCCCTCAACTGGTATATATTTTTTGTAACGTGACTGGTATCATGGTGTCTGTCAGACTCTAGACATTTGCTATTAAATTATACAATGATTTCTTACTTTTTTGTTGTTTATTGAATTTAATTAGTTGAAACATATGTTTTCAAACATGTCATAGCAAAACTTAGGAGAAAGAAAATACAAATCCTGAAGAAAATACCAAATTACTAAAATGAAGCTCCAAAAATGTGCACTTTCATATTTTTCTCAAAACTCTAGAAACAAAACTTCCAATGATTAATTTTCTGCTATGTCAAACTTTTATAAAGAACCTAGATTTGGTAAGAGAAACAAGTTACTGGTACTGGAAAGCTTAAAACATAAAATCACATTTCATTATCCAAGATTCATGCCTCTGAGATCATCTTCACCTGTTTCTGTGTCCTCCTGTCCATCATTATCAATAGCTACCTTTTATGATTCCATTTAATCATTACTTTCTATTTAGTAATCAGGGTCAATATCACTGTTGTCCAACATTTTAGTAATCATTTCTTCGATACCTATTTCGAATTTTGGTTGATTTGCTCTCAGAACTCAGTGCTGGTCCGTGGCCCCATATTATACAAATTAATTACACAGCACTCTCACTAATAATGACATTATACTAAACCTGATGAACACGGCTCATGAACAACAGTCATGTATCATACATCTGCCAGACAGCATAGCGATCTTGCCACACTTTTACTGAAGTTTTTTAAATTTATTTTTTACAATTTGCTGTATGTCTCGCATCGACACAGGTAGGTCTTATGGTGATGATGGGATAAGAGCGGAAAGGAAACATCCATAGCCTCAATTAAGGTACGACCCCAGCATTTGCCTAGTGTGAAAAAAAAAAAAGGGAAACCATGGGAAACCACCTTTAGGGCTACCAACAGTAAAACTTGAACCCACTATCTCCTGAATGCAAGTTGACAGCTGCTTATCTCCTCAACTGCGCTGTCACTGCTTTATGCTACAAAGGAAGCTCACAGTGGTGTATCTTGGAGAGGTGTGGTGTTCCAAATCATGAGCCCACTGCCACACTGGGGCTAAACGCTGGTAAAGATTGAGAAGCCTGAACACTGATTAACATATAAGACTGACTGCTGTATGGGAGTAAAAGCTGGGTGGATCCAGGATCTCTCATTCATAAGTCAGAAATATCAGAAATGAGGGTATTTTAATGATTGCTGCTACAAAAGTTGGAACAATGGTAGGAGGGTACTTAAAAAGAGATAAAGGCTAAGGTAGGAACAAGCTGTGTGTATAAAGAGACTTGAGACTTTGGTGGTGGGATCATGCCAGATGAATGGAGGATATATTACTTAGGAAAATAATAGACTCGGCCCTGGAGCGTAAGAGAAGTAGATGGAAATGGAGACCAAGGTGATGATGGTTAGTCTTAGTTTTTAATGATTTAAATGAGGCCACAGAGTTAGTTGCAAGTAGAGGATTGTGGTGGCATTTAGCTAATTCACAGAAGCTTGCAGACTGAACACTATGAACCATAGCAATCTGTAATGGATATGTACAATGTATGCATAAAAGAATAAACAGAATGGCAGGTCAGTGTGGAAAAGGACAAACATGAAAACACAAGAGGATATGGACAATCTCCACATCTACATACACTACTGTCTTTAAATAGACCTGCTCTTTTCTAATCAAACCCAGTTCTTCTATATCCATTTATTATCAGCCCCTGACAAGCCCATTTATACTTTCTACATATCTATATGGAATTTATGAAAAGTTATTGAAATAAAATATATATTTATCTGAGCAAGTTGTCTATGCAGTCAGGTCTCATAGTTGTGATCTTGCCTTTGGGAGATGGTTGGTTTGAAACCGACCCTTGGCAACCCTGAAAACAGTTTTCCGTGATTCCCCATTTTCACACCAGACAAATACTGGAGCTGTATCTTAACACATTCATTTCTATATCTGACCATGGTTGGATTAAGTTTCACACATGTAAAATACCACATCCAGCCTTAATTGGATTTGAATTCATGCCACCTTTCTATGCTTAAATGTACATTAGATGGTCCAGTACTGTATATCAGTTTGCCAGTAGGTAGCAGGCAGATGAACATTTTACTACAGCTCGAGGTAATTTCCTGCATTATGGGATGTGTGATCTAAATAAATAGGTGCCAGTCCCACTCAACATTGGGACTCATATTGGATGCAGCCGAATCTCACAGCAATGCTAAAAGAACGGAAAGTGAACACTGCGATTGACAACACGTGAACCACATTCTGAAAATCTGTCACTGCAACCACCACACCAATATGGGTACAACAAAACATAGTTTCCACTGTAGTGATTAGCAAACATGATTATGGATGGTCCAAGTCCAAGAAAAGGTGAATGGAAAGAAGAAGGCTTGTAAAACTGGATTTCACAAAAGACTACAGAGAGAAACATCAAGCTAAAAAAGCTGTCAGTGAAGCTAGGTGCAGTCACTATAATATCCTGTATACAACACTGGACTCAAAGGAAGGAGAGAAAACGTTGGGCAATAACTGTTTGAAGATATTTCTAACACTGAGTTCCCACATCCTCCTATTCCAGAAGGTAATGCAGCAGCAGGTCCTATCTTACAAATGATGTCAGAGTAAGTCACCTGTGTCATTAGGAGTATGAAGAACCAAAAATCACCAGGACCAGATGACCTTCCGGCAGACTTCTGAAAATTGCAGGAAGTAAAAGAACTCACGATCAACTGGCTGACCAACTTTTTCAATGCCGTAATTGAGTCTGACTCCCGGTGACTGGGCTACAAGCATTACTGTGCCTATCTTTAAGCAGAAAGATGATCCAACAGAATATGTAAATTACTCTCCAATTTACCTCCTGTTGCACACAATGAAGAAGTTTGAGAGAATCCTTGATTAACGACTGTGTGACATTGTCAGCGTTAGTACCAACCAGTGCAGCTTCATCAAAGGGGCTGGAACATCCTATGCAATCTTTGCTGCCAGAATGCTCATTGAAAAGCTCTGAGAGAAACAACCGCCACTGCATATTGCTTTCCTTCGTCTTGAAAAGGCCTTTGACTGTTCCACATAGCGTGATGTGGTATGTACTTTGTGACCATGGTGTGCCAGAAATGTTTTACAATTGGATCAAGGTGCTATACATGAACACCACAAGTCATGTACATTGCGATGTTAGCACTTGGAGAGCTTCCCAGTGGAAGTCAGTGTACACAAAAGTTCCACACTGCTCACATTGCTCTTTGTCCTCGTCATGGACATAACACATGGGACCTGCAGATGATGTCGCCCTTGCCAGTACCACCAGAAGAGGATCGCAGTGTCAAGTTGAAGATTGGACCAGCCGTCTATCACAGTTCAGTCTTAGACTGAACAAAAAGAAGACCAAACACCTGGAAAACATCCCAAACAATGACACCAACCAACTTGATGGAGAGACTTTCATGAAGACAGTAAGCTTCAGGTATCTAGGATCTCGCCTATAGACTGATGGTGAGATTAGTGACGAAATGCAAAGCAGGATAGAGGCAGCATGGATGAGATGGAAGGGAGTAATAGGCATACTCTGCAACAGAAGGATGCCACTACATCTGAAGTTAAAAATGTACCATATGATAGTACATCATTTTGCTTTATACAGTGTTAAATGTTGACGAGCTGACAAAGCTACGGAGCACCAATTACACACCATGGAAATGCACATGCTCAGTTGGCCGATGGGCATCACAATCCTGCATCATGTCAAAAACGACACCGTTCACTGGCAAATGGGCATTGCACCCATCACTGAAAAGGCATGGGGAAACATCTCCACTGGTATGATCATGTCCTGTGTGCTGCACCTGGAACAGTTGCCAATTTTACCCCCACCTTTAAAATTAATGGGCCATGTCTATTCGGATGCCCAAAGCAGTGCTGTTATGACACAGTAAATGCTGATGTGAATACTCTGAACTTAAGACCAGATGATGCCCAAGATCATGCAAAATGGTGAGCCAAGATTAAAACAGTGGATCTGCACCAGCAGGAAAAATGCTAGGAAGAGTAAAGAGAAGAAGAAGATTGAAGTCCCAAGGTCCCTGAAGTGCTTGGTCGGAATTCAAGTGGCACTGAGTGATAAAACGAATAATCATGGCAAGCAAAATATCTTACTAGATAATCTTGTTAAGTATTTTCAGATTTTCAGATTTATAGTATTGGAGTGATACTAAGTTAAAGCCGTGTGTTACATGTTACCTAGCAAGTCATGGTGGCATCCAAAAATTCCTGGGCTGTATGATTATTAAATACCCATAGAGGGAGCTGGGAGTGAAAATGTTAATTAAGGCCATGCAATTGCAGCAGCAAAATAGTTAAAGTGAGGTAGTTGCTTGTTGTAAAGAATGTAAAGATATCACAATAATTTAGGTTATCACCTAACTTAATGGCAATTCTGTATTTAGAACAACACATGTGAATTTCTCAGTTCCGAACTGAAATACTCATAATATAACAAATATTACACACCATGGAAATGCGTACGCTCAGTTAGTCGATGGGCATCACACTCCAAAAGATGAAGATAATATGTTAGGGAAGAATATTATCGTCAGTTACCTGGTTTGTTGTTGAAGTTAATCTTCTTGTGATATATGGAACCAGCCAGTACAAACAACCCAGTGATCAGGAATATTGACCTGGGGAATGAATGTCAGTGTTACCAGATTTAAAATTCCTAATTCCAAGGTAACAAGATCTGTTGAGAAAGACCACACCAAACAGTATCAAACTTAATATTTCATTACAAATTTGTTATTCTTGATAATAATATTACATTAACCAATATAACAAATTAGCTCTTTTTAATTCGGGAAAAATAAATCTCTATTCCAATTTTAATAAACCCTGATACACAAGGTACAATATTAATTTACTTTTCTAAAAATTTATTTTCAACCTTTTTCAATTTTCCTTCACAGTACTACTCCACTATAAATAAATAAATTTGTTCTATTTCTATACTAAAACACATATAATTAGTGTTATTTTCAATTAAGTAAACTCTCCCATTCACTAATCTTAAATTGATATTTTCAAAATAATTCGAATCGCATGAACTTATGGACTTAAAAGTTTATTTTGAAACACAAAGGTGAAAGTTTTTAATATGCAAATTTTATTGTTATTCTGAAAAAATAACTTCTGTTTTTAACTAAGTGATTAAAATGAAAGTTGCTAATGGTTCATTTAATTCAACATAATGTGGGAAGAGCCTATCAAAATTATTTTAAATGAAAGTTTTAACTGTGAGCATTACAGGCCCTTTTCATATAGAACTAATTTTAGATACAATGTTGAGAAGGAAAACAATAATATCACTTGCTACACTGTAAAAGTCATACTTAACCAGTTCACGTCCTCATAGCCAGACCAATCTTCTCCAACTTAGGCATTCAAAACCCCAATTAGTGTGATATTATTTCTTACACTCGGTCTTCCAGACCTTCAAGGAACTCTTCCTTTATGTCTCCATAACATTCTTGCTGTGGGGCATATACTTGAATTATTCTGAAACTGATTTTTCCTAGGTTCATTCTGGCTTTGATCATTCTTTAATTTAATTTAATTTAGACTACCGTAAAATCTATATCCGAACGGTAATAATAACAAATATAATCAAATTAATGTGCATTTTTGTTATATGCATATTAAGGTGAAGTATTGTGTTGGGTTCTACGATAGTCTGGCACCAAATATTAAAAAACGGAAGAAAGTGTTGTATGGAGAATTAAAAAACGTAAGGCTAAATTAAGAGTAAAAAACAATATGGGAAAAACGTACAACCTGGCAACCCTACTTCGGAGAAAGGAGACGAGCTGCTCGACTAAGTTGTATGTTGATGTAGATGTTGATTCCCATAGGGAACCTAAAATATTTGTCCCGAATGAGTAAATTTATATTACCAATATAATGGTCCGTTATCGGACATTATAAATTTTCCAGCTAACTCATTCTTGGTTGCGTGCGTTTCGCCCTCGTGTGCTAAGTTAGGCTCGTCAGTTGGGACTTAGCACACCACCCAAGACGCAAGGCTAGTGCATACCGTGGAGGCATCATCATCATCATAAGGTTGGTTCATTCCTACTCCTCAGGAGAGGAGGGGGCGGGCCACCAGCTCAACTAAGGAGCTCTTTGGCCAGTAGGAAAAGAAAAGAACATAGAAAGAGACAGTATTACAGAAAGTATGTATTGTACATACCGAAAAGGAGAAAATAATAGAAGTGGCGCAGGGGGACCGGGACAACGAGTCGGGGCCCAGGGGAGACCAGCAAAGCACCCCGCACGAAGAAAACCCCCCACGAACACCGGAGAAAAACAGAGACAAGGAGTTTATTCTTTGGAAGTTATCTCGGGCGTGTATGTGGATGAGATGTTACATAGTGTTACAAAAGTACATGACAGATATTAAGCTTAGAAAGAGACGAGTTTATTGAAAGTTGGGAGGAAGAAGCAGGATAGTAGTGTAAGTTATTGAGGTGTAAGAAGAGGGGGTTGCGGAAGGAAATGAGAGTATGGAGTAGGATAATATTGTAAGAGAAGATAGTAGAGGGTAGTGGTCATGTTAGTAACGGAGGTGGCATAGAGACGGAGGAGGTCCAAAATCTGGAGAGGGGGTAGGACGAAAGGTGGTTGTGAAACTGGAAGGTTGACTGTGGGCGTTGGCGGGGAGGGTGGCGTGACGGGAGGAGAACCTTCATGGTGCGCCTGCAACTTTCCTCTGATGCGGACCTCGACCAACTCATCGTCAATGGTATCCGTTTTCGTCGGCGGGCGTATCGTGTGGAGCCTTCTCGCTCCCCGCCACGCACTCGTCCGCAGTCTCCTCAGCCCTCTGTTCCTCCCTTACCGTTTGTCTCGCCTCCCGCCCCCCCGGCGCCCACTGTTACTCTCCCAGCTTCGCCACCCATTTTTGTCCTCCCTCCCCTCCAGATCCTAGACCTCCTTCGTCTTTATGCCACCTCAGTCACTAACATGACCACCACGCTTTACTATCTTCTCATGCAATATTATCCTTTTCCATCTTCCAATGTTCTCTCGCACCCCAGTCTTCTTCCACACCCCGTGATGTAACATGTTTAGCACACTATGTAGAGCTTTTCTGTAATGCGCGCCCGAGATACACTGCGTCTTTGTAAACTCACTTCTTTTCGCTCCTCCCTCTGGTATTTGTCAGGGTTGGCTTGCTATTCTTTCTATGCAATCTTTCACTACACGAGGGACTAGTGGGGGTTCGATACATGGGGGTGTGATGGTGGTTCTCTCTGTGGGGGTTCCCTTGTGGTTGCTTATCCTCTGCGCCATTTCTGTGTACCTTTCCTTTTTAGTATGTACGACACATACTTCCTGTTAACATAATTTCTTCTCTTTCTTCTTCTTCTATGGCCAAAGAGCTGCTCGTTCAGCTGACGGGCCCGCCTGCCACTGTTGTGGTGGGAATGAAATAACTTACGTCGCACCTCCACGGTATGCACTAGCCTTGCGTCTTGGGTGGTGTGCTAAGTCCTAACTGACGAGCCTAACTTACCACACGAGGGCGAAACGCAGGCAACCAAGAATGAGTTAGCTGGAAAATTTATAATGTCCGATAACGGACCATTATATTGGTATTATAAGTTGTATGTTCCGAGCTGTCAGCGGAGAGATGGTGTGGAATGACATTAGTAGACGAATAGGTTTGGGTGGTATCTTTAAAAGTACAGTAGGAAAGATCACAATATTAAGATAAAGTTGGAATTCAAGAGGACAGATTGGGGCAATCATTCGTTCATAGGAAGGGGAGTTAGGGATTGGAATAACTTACCAAGGGAAATGTTCAATAAATTTCCAATTTTTTTGCAATCGTTTAAGAAAAGTCTAGGAAATCAACAGATAGGGAATCTGCCACATAGGCGACTGCCCTAAATGCAGATCAGTACCCCGGTAGTGATTGATTGCCTATGTATATATATATATATATACGTGTGTGCACGTGCAACGAGTGTCTTATGTCTGATTTATCATGGAGTGATGGACGAAGCATATTGTGCGTGCGTGCGTGCATGCTACGAGTTTATTATTATTACTGTTTATGACTATTGCAGTTACTGTTCACGAAGATTACCGTTAAAAAGTTTTTGCCGTATGAGTTCCTTACAGTTGCATTACTGTACCATTATGGAGTCATGGCTGAATAACTCGGCAATCAAGTTCCCGATGAACAGTAGGTGAAAGACACTACATAGGCCTAGTGTTCTTTTGTAAGATTACCATTACAAAGTTTTTGCCGTATGAGTTCTTTACGGCTGTGTTACTGTACCATTATGGAGTTATGGCGAGTGCATAACTCAGCAATCAAGTTCCTGATGAGCAGTAAGTGGAAGACACTACATAGGCCTAGTGTTCCTTTGTAAGCCAGACTCTGCATTATTCCTCCCCGAGGAAATACACACTGTGAGATAATTTATGTGTGTAATCTGGAAGTAATATGTAGTTGTGTACAGAACTAATTGCGACTTGATGAAAATGTAAGCCAAGTTTTTATTACTTGATCAATCTTTGAATAATATGACATGGTTGTCATTATTTATCAATCACACGTCAGACATTTTACATTGTTTATGTGTATGGCTTATTAACAGTGTATAGTGCGGTGACTGGGTTTGTTTCACATACAGTTATAACACTGGATGAATAGATTCCACAGTGATGATGCTCTTGTGCTAATGTATATAAGAATAGGAAGGGATAGTCTTCTTATCCATAGGATTTAACCAATTTGAAGCATTGCCTTCAGAACTATGTATAGTTGCAGTGTATAGCTTGTAGATGTTGTTTGTGAAAGATTATTTTGGTCTCATCACATGATGATTATTGTTGGTGTTTGTCATGTTTTATTTTGTTTTGGGAGTAAATTAATGTAATGAAACTTGTGGGGTAAATCTTTTATCGGTGGAGTAAGGAAAAACCTGGCATTCTACCCAAATTTAATTTCAGGGGTAAACAGTAACAGGTAAGGTTATAAAGCAAGTTTGGAGCATCGTCAGCCTGATGACCGTTGTCTTGGGAGAGGGAGTGCTGTCATGCTCTACATTTTACGAGTCAATTATTCCTGTAAATTTTTTTGCAGGTGGCACCCAATTTTGATATTTATATTTTATTCTAGTTACAATTTACCCAGTATTTTCAACATCGCCAAAATATTTCAATGTTAATCTCTGTTAATCACTACCAGTACAAAATTTGGCCGAAGACACCACTCTTTTTCCACATTCCTAAAGCCATGTACCACAAATTGTGTCATAACATGTTGTAGCTCAAAATTTGGTTGTTTCCAATCTTGAGTCATCATGGCATCCATGGTATAAAATGTTCTCCATATTTCCTTCTTCTTTGAATAAAGTTCTTATAGAACACTGTCATACGTAGGTGTAGAATGTAGTAGCATCCATTCTCGTAGATCCTCTGTGAAGAACCTTATTCTTACTAGTTCATATACCAATCGTGGGGGAGTAAATTTCGAGACAAGGAAGGATGCATTAGATGCTCTACATAACGTGGCCAGATTTCAAACAGAGACAAATGTACAAACATATACAACACTAAGGAGGCTTTAAAAGAAGGTGATTAAAGAAGCCAAGGAAGCATTCATGCATCTAACTGAAATTAAATTGATAAAAAGTATGGAAGAAAATCCCTACAGGGTTCTGCAACCAAGGCAACCAAAATTTCCAAGGCACATGGCAATAGAAACATGGACATCACATTTCAGTAAGGTACTACTGGCAAAG
The DNA here is from genome assembly GCF_040414725.1 of Anabrus simplex. Taxonomy (NCBI): domain Eukaryota; kingdom Metazoa; phylum Arthropoda; class Insecta; order Orthoptera; family Tettigoniidae; genus Anabrus; species Anabrus simplex. Next base: position 331,980,176 of record NC_090267.1, on the reverse strand, counting down.
GACTCCAGACCATCCAAGAAGAACGACAATAACAATATTAACATTATTCGGTTGATCACAGAAGATGAGATAGAGGAGGCAATCCAGAAAAGTAAAGACCACAAGGCTTGTGGTCCAGATAACCTATTTAATTCTAATAATTGATATACATCACATGGAAACAGAAGGGAAAAAGAAGTGATAGCAAAGATTACTTGTTCAGTTCTACTACAGTAGAACCAGAAGCTTCACCAGTGCTGGATGAGGTACTTTCTTACCTCTCCAGAATTCTTAGGGACATCAAACTTATCCTACAATATGCACCACTGCTGGGGATGTTCTTACAATTAAACATAGGTATTCCTTCAAGTGCGCCTGTAGGACATCTCAGTAAATTCAAAGATGTATTTCACCTCAAAGAGGTCGTCTTACTGATGACAATTTTAAGAACCAATTATTTGTTAACAAAATGGCAAATTACTTGATATGCTGAAAGCCAGTAACTAAAATATAAATTACGGGAAAATAACATTTCAAAAGTTCCAAGGTACCTATCATGTTCAGTCTCACCTAGTGATGGTAGCCACCTACCATCTCTATGCTTAAAAAACACCCACACAAAATGAAGTAATACATCTTTTCCTTGCAAACTTTTGTGTCATTCCAGCCCATGTGAAAAAATTTCAGTGATTTCCTTAAGACTGGTCGTCTGTTAAGTCAGGGCCTCTCAAACGACCAGAAGCTCATGCGTGTAAACCAAGGCGCAGAGGTTCTGTGTACCGTGCATCGATCCGACTTGGCTCGGACCAGCGTTTTGTCTCGGAGTGACAGGGCTAAGCTCGGCTCAACCCTGCTCGGTTGGTGGAGCACTCCAGAGCACGTGAGGAAGGAGGGGAGAGGTGGAGCAAGCGAGACAGGCGACGGGAAAGAGAGAGACAACGCTATTGCTCAAAAGTGAGGAGTGCGGTCTGCACTCTGGTCAACTTTACGAAGTCGTCTTTTCCACCTTGTGCTGCACAATGCACCGGTGCATGCACCATGAGAGACCCACTGTTAAGTAATTATATTGCAGCTTTAACAATTTGCCTTCTTGTTGAAAAAAAGTAATTTATAATTTTAAATCTGTAAAATATCTCTCAGGTAACTATAATTCACCCCACTTATCAGTTAAATCATCAAGAAAATATCTCTAGCTAATTCTCATTAAACCTATAGCCTCAGTCTCAAGCATTTCTGGACAAAGTAATGCACTCATTCCATTTTTAATTCTGAATAGTCTCTGTACCGCCTCTGTGGTGTAGTGGTTAATGTGATTAGCTACCACCCCTGGAGGCCCGGGTTCGCTTCCCGGCTCTGCCACGAAATTTGAAAAGCGGTATGCGAGCTGGAACAGGGTTCACTCAGCCTCGGGAGGTCAATTGAGTAGAGGTGGGTTCGATTTCCACCTCAGCCATCCTGGAAGTGGTTTTCCATGGTTTCCCACTTCTCTTCCAGGCAAATGCCGGGATGGTACCTAACTGAAGGCCACGGCCACTTCCTCCCCTCTTCCTTGTCAATCCCTTCCAATCTTCCCATACCCCCGCAAGGCACCTGATCAGCATAGCAGGCGAGGCCACCTGGACTGGTCATCTTCCCCAGTTGTATGCCCCGACCCAGAGTCTGAAGCTCCAGGACTGCCCTTGAGGCAGTAAAGGTGGGATCCCTCGCTGAGTCCGAAGGAGAAACCGACCGTGGAGGGTAAACAGAAGAAGAAGATATTATCTGTAATTTTTCAGACACTATCTTCATGAATTTCAGTTCAATTTACTTATCATGGATCTAATCATCCCTTACCTACATACAAATAGAACTTACTTTCTGTACTGCAATATCTGCAATATCTGCCTGCAGTCTATGTTAGAGGTAACAGGCATGATAAAATAACACAGGGTTTTACATTAGTAAAGTTTGAGAAATGCTTACAGTACTCACATCATAATGTAGTCTCCCACCCTGTAACTGAAGTCCTCCATTGTATGCCGGTAGCAGGATCTCGGTTGAATAAAGACTTTCAGAGACACGCTGGACACATTGAGTGCAGCATTCAATCCCCTTTCAACATCTTGGGGACTGCATGCAGTAGGTGTACATACAGCCCATTCCAACAAACCAAAGTGAGGCAGCAGAAGAGAAACCTGTCAATAATAATAATAATAATAATAATAATAATAATCGTATGGTCTCAGTCATCATGAGCAGATATTTCAATTTGACATCATTTAGGCCGCCTGTATGTCAACTCCGATGTTCCATTTTGCTCTCCAGGCAGTTTTCTGTTCACAATTTGCTTTACGTTGCAACGACACAGATAGGTCTTATGGCAACGATGGGATAGAAAAGGGCTAAGAGTGGGAAGGAAGCAACTGTGGCCTTAACTAAGGTACAGCCCCAGCATTTTCCTTGTGTGTAAATGGGAAACCATGGAAAACCATCTTCAGGGCTGCCGACAGTGGGGATCGAACCCACTATCTCCCAGATGCAAGCTCACAGCTGCGTGCCCCTGACTGCATGGCCAACTCGCCCAGTCTCCAGACAGTAATGAAACCAGAATTCTATTGGCAGGGGCCCTATTTGTGAGTTTTAATGATATTTTATTGGGTAACGACAAGGTCCACTCAGCCTCGGGAGGTCGACTGAGTAGGGGGGGGGTGTTTGATTCCCTTCTCAGCCATCTTCGAAGTGGTTTTCTGTGATTTATCACTTCTCCTCCAGGCAAATGCCAAGATGGTACCTAACTTAAGGCCACAGTTGCTTCCTTCCCTCTTCCTTGTCTATCCCTTCCAATCTTCCCATCCCCCGACAAGGCCCCTGTTCAGCATAGCAGGTGAGGCCGCCTGGGAAAGGTACTGGTCATCCTGCCCAGTTGTATCCTCCAACTCAAAGTCTCACACTCCAGAACACTGCCCTTGAGGCGGTAGAGGCGGATACAAAAATTCTCCATTGAGAATCTGAATTTGGACATATATTCTAATTTTCACATATACTACATAAACCAAATTTATTCATTCACATACACTACTGGCAAAAATAAAATAAAAACAGACATGCAATATCCCCAGGGACAAGGTCATTTTATTCACAATTGAGTCATCACTGCAGGAGTATATGATTACAAATTCAGATCAAATGAAACACACATTTCGCAGTAAAGGGTGCATCAATACACAGTGTACCCCCCTTCTGGTGGCAAAGTCGGCGTGTATTCGAGCACGTAAACGATCATAAAGGTGCCGAATGGCATCCTGAAATAGATTGTTCTAAGCATCTCGCACCTTTTGATGCAATTTGGCAATGGTTCTTGCAGGCTCTGGAGAATGCGTAAGTTCTCGCATCACCATGTCTCATACATGTTCAATTGACGAGAGATCTGGTGATCTGGCCGGCCAGGGCAGTTGTTGTACACCACGTAGAGCACGTTGCGTCGCAGCAGCTGTAGTATGTGGACGTGTATTGTCAAGCTTGAAAAGCACATCACCTTCCTGTCAAAGAAATGGCGGTAGCACGGGGACAACAACCTGTGCAATGTAGCGGGCGCTGATTATGATACCCTGCAAAAACACGAACGGTGACCGCGAGTTGTAACTGATGGCCTCTCACATCAGGAAACCTGTGGTAGGACCTAGATGTCATGGGCGAATGCACTGTGGAATAGGCCGCTCACCAGGTCTACGCCGTACACGTGTACGTCCATCACTTGCTTACAGACAGAACTATTCTCGTCACTGAAGACAGAGAGTGCCATTCTCCTCTCCAGTCGACTCTTTCACGACACCAGAGTAGCCGTACTTGGCGGGGTCGTGGTGTCACTGTTAGCCTGGCCAGTGCCACACGTAATCGTAATCCTGCTACCAAGCAGACTGCTCCCAATGGTCCTTGGTGACACAGCAAGTGCAATATGTGACCGGATTTCGTTCCTGGATGATGTTCGGTCGGCCATAGCTGCTTGCAAATGTAACGATCTTGACCTGCATCCATAATACGCGGGCGTCCAGAGCCTGATCTACGGGTGTGGGAGATCACCGTTAAAAGCAGCGACACACCACCGATACACTGTGCCCAGAATGTGACCCCTTTCAAATGGCTGCAGTTGTTCAATAGAAGCACGTATTTGTCGGCGGGGCATGGTTCTACTCCAGAATAAATGTTGCAAACACTCTTCACCTCTAACCTCAGCACGGTTACTGCCTGCAGAGTCAAAACAAAGTGTGCACTGAACACATTCCTTAAGGATGCTGCAGGGTTTTTTCCAGCAGTGTATTATACAGTAAATTCTTACAAAATTTAAACAATGAAACTTATTAACACGCCTTGCTGATACTTTTCTGAAGATTCAGTTGCCTTCAGGAGTTTTGGTGTGTCTAACGTCCATATATATAAAATAACATGTCCTGACTGCCTGACGGGATTCATCATCGCCGAGCCAAAACAACTCGACACAAAGAAATGAAATTTTGGCGATACAATTACAATAGAGTGTAGGTGCTCGATAAGGGAGGATTTTTGGATATTCCCTTGGTGAGGGCAGGAAAAGGGGGGAAAACTGTTTAAATGAGCATATCCATATCTCAGAAACTTAAAAGTTTACAGACGTATATATTATATATATTTAGATATATATTTACCAGATATTGTAAAAGGAGTTGAATCATGGCTGAAAAATGATATAATGGATGCAGAAATTTTCTCACGGCACTGGAATGTGTGATATAGATGTTGATTCCCATAGGGAATCTGAAATATTTGTCCTGAATGAGCAAATTTATAATACCAATGTAAATGAGCTAGCTGGAAAATTTATAATGTCCAATAACGGACCATGGGAGAGGGGAGGGTGAAATTTTAAAATGAGTGTATCTATATCTCGAAACTTATAAAGTTTACAGATGTAAAAATTGGTACTTAGAATCCCCGTTAAAAATAAAGAAACCTATTTTTTTGTTTTCGGAAAATCCCAATAGGAGGGGTGAAAAAGGGTGAAAAATGGGTTGAATGCCTTAAATGAGGATACTTATATCCCAGAAACGGAAGATATTACAGACCTGAAAAATTGGTATTTGGGATCTCCTTTGAAAATAAAGAAACTTGTATTTTTTTTGTTTTTGGAAACTCCACTTAAGGGGAACTAAAAAGGGGGGTGAAATTTGAAAATGAGCATTTCTACAGTATATCTCAAAACTTAACATGTTATCGAAGTGAAAAATAGTATTTTTTTATCTCTATTAAAATAAATAAACATGTATTTTTTTCTGGAAAACCACTTGGGTGGAGGGGTAAAAGTGACTGAAGATGGGGTTGAATTCTTTTAATTAGGGTACTGGTATCTCAAAAGCTGAAGATGTTACAGACGTGAAATTTGGTATTTGGAATCTCCTTTAAAAATAAAGTAATACGTATTTTTTGTTTTCGGAAATCCACCTAGGCGGGGGACGTGTTAATTGAAAAAGTTGAATTATTTGTATGAGGATACTATTATCTCAAAAAAGAATGATTTTGCATACGTGAAAATTGGTATTTGGAATCTGCTTTAAAATTAAAGAAACACGTATTCTCGGAAAATCCAATGGGGGCGGGGGGAGTTGAAACAATTGATAAATGAATTGAATTAATTGTATGAGGATACTTACATCTAATAAAAACTAAAGTTGTTACAAACGTGAAAATTGTTATTTGGATCACCTTTAAAAACAAAGAAAAAGGCGTTTGGGGGGGGGGAAATCATCTTGGGGGCGGGGATGAAATGGAGTTGAATTCCTTTTATGAGGACACATATCTCATAAACTAAAGATGTTAGATTCGTGATAATTGGTATTTAGAAGATCATTTACTATTAAAGAAACAAGTATTTTTTGCCAGATATTTCAGTTAAGAGGAGGGGGGGGGTGAAAGGAAGTGAAAAAAGTTAATTCTTTTTATGGGGATACTTATATCTCAGAACTGAACGTAGCATACATGAACATTGGTATTGGGAATCTCCTTTAAACATAAAAAAACACGTTTTTTTTGGGGGGGGGTAAATCAACTTAACGGTGGTGGGGTGAAAAAGGAGTTGAGACCAATTGATTTTACTTTTCATAATGTACTTATTCTGACCATAAACTGATCATTTTACTCTTTCCTGGGTTCGTTTTCAAGAGCCATATTTTCCTTTGGAGAACATAAAGTTAGATTACAGTAGATTCTCCTGGCACATAAATAAAAATTTAAACACATTTGAAATAAACTATAAGAATGAGATTGACCGTGCAATTGTTCACCTCTATAATAAGGTCAATAATGCACGGATGTATATCATTCGTGTCGTCAGAAATCTCGCGCACTTGCCTACGCACGATGATCGTGCTGGTCACATTGTCAGCAATTACAATGGCAGCAGATGTAATTTACAGCCAAGTAATGGTCTTGCATCTTTCTGTGGGGTCCAGAGCAATAATAATAATAATAATAATAATAATAATAATAATAATAATAACCTAAATTAAACTAATATCACCACCCTAATAATAATAATAATAATAACAATAATAATAATAATGTTCTGGACCGCCGTCAAAATGTGCGGACCGCGCTGGAAACGGGTCCTGGCCGGGTAATGACTACGACTGCAGTCCGGCCGCGGGTTCAGTACCGCCAAGGTACCTAAGACGATACCACGCCGGATCTCCTCAAGGATTTGATCCATATTAAAAATGCTTATAGGAAAAGATAGCAAAGATTTAGGGACCCAACTGACCGGGTGAAATACCTGGACCTAGCGCAGGAAGTACGAAATCGATTGACGGAAAGAAAGATTGAAAAATGGGAGGAACTTTGCCGTAATCTTTCAGAAAACGAGTCAGATCACGAATTTTGGCAGATTCTCTCAGAAAACGAGTCAGATCGCGAATTTTGGCGGATTATTTATAAAACGTTAAGCATTCAATTATAAATTTAATTATAACACCGTAGCGAAGCACGGGTATCTGGCTAGTTTAAAAATAAGCACGTATTTATTGATTTCGGAAAGTTCACTTAAGGGGCGAGAGGGTTGGAAAGAAGTGAAGAAGCTGAATTCTTTTTGTGAGGATACATATATCTCAAAAACTAAAGATGTTGCACACGTGAAAACTGGTATTTGGAATCTTCTTTAAAAATAAATATGTATTTTTTGTTTTGTTTTTAGAAAATCCACTTAAGGGAGATGAAGGAATTGAAAAATTACTTTAAATGTTTGTATGAGGATACTTATATCCAAATAGAATTAAAGATGTTGCAGACGTGAAAATTAATATTTGGAATCTCCTTTTAAAATAAAGAAACACATATTCTTTTGTTTTCGGAAAATACAGTTGAGTGAGGGGGGGGGGGTGAAAATAAGTAAAGGAGTTGAATTATGTTTAGGAGGGTACTTATATTTCATAAACTGAAGATGATATAGACGTGGAATTTGGTATTTTGAATCTCCATTAAAAATAATCACGGATGTATTGTTTTCGGAAAGTCCACTTAAGGGGCGAGAGGGTTGGAAAGAAGTGAAGAAGCTGAATTCTTTTTATGAAAAAACTTATGTCTCAAAACTGGAGATTTAACGGACGTGAAAATTGGTATTTGGAATCTTGTTTAAAAAAGAAACGTACTTTTTGTTTTCGGAAAATCCACTTAGGTAGGGGTGGGACAAGGAGTGATAAAGGGATTGAATTATTTTTATGGTGATACTTATATACCAAAAACTGAAGATGTAACAGACGTTGAAATAGGTATTTGAAATCTCTTTTAAAAATGAAGAAACATGTTTTCTTCGACTTGAGAGAAGACTGTTTCTCACATGTACAGTTCTATGTCGCTCCAAAATGCCGCGGGTAACTGCTAGTATACTTATAAAAAGATACACATGTAAATTCCTTTAGATTATGTTTAATCATTAAGAGGATTTTCACAAATTCTACATTGAAACGATTCCTATTATGAGTGCATTGTGCTGAGATCATTCAAAATACGCTTTCTACATTTGCATTGTGCCCTGGTATAGGAAAAAAGTATTCTACAAATTTTAATAACTCTGAACTACAATCAATTGACTTACGTGAATTGAAATAGTTTGTCCATTTCTGATTACAAGGCATCTTGTTAAATTCGGGGTCGTTACTGCTCTCATTCAGGAATTGTTTGAAATTGCATAACTGATCAAAATATTTCACATCATCAGTTTGAAATGATTTAGACTTAGCTTGCAAATACAGAATACATTTTTCAACATCACAATAATCAATATCACTTTTCAGCGCCATCCATTTAAAACAGGCTTCTTTCAAATGCCGGTTACCTCCTGTCGCTTGTCACGTTGTCAACTATCATACATTAACATAGAAGTGTTCTGAGGGCGTATTGCTGCGAGAGAAGGATGCAGTATACAGACTGGTAAATAGCATCTATTATCACAATATAAGCCATAGCTCTGTTTAATACGAAAGTTGTTCCAACAGCCATATATGGTCTAGAGCTAATATGGGAACATCTCTCAAAAAGACAACTACAAGAGCTGGAAAGTCTGAAGGCTAGATTCTTGAAGAGAGTGTGTATCTGTGTATGTGTATCTAATACTTCATCAAGACTAGTATACGTTCTTGCAAAGGAGACGTACTTCATTAAAGACATAAGATTTAGATTGTTACTTTCAGCGACAAGGAGTTACAGGGAGTTGCTACAAGAACTGCAATCAAAGAGGGCTAAGATATGGTATGAGTTTTACGCAACTGATGCGATGTTAAACAGGGATTGGACGCGCGTTGGATACGATCTGAGGCATACAGTGATCAGGTTTGCAGTACACGGGTTCCACCATAAGGTGTGCAGAACCATGGGATTTCACAAGCCAGGACCAGGCTGCGTATGTGTCTTCTGCGACCAGCGATGCGATATATACCACGCCATCGAATGTGTCCGTAGAAAAGGAAGCTTGGCACAGGTGTGTCAATAACTGATGATGTTTTGCACGCATTGATTGCATACTATTATTATTGATGTATAGCTAAGTGTATTTAAGTGTATATATTATGACCATTTGGTTGCAATAAATTTATTATTATAGAATAATCGCATGTACTGCATATCCATAATCACATTTAGATATATCGTTAAGCTATCGATGCCGTCGCGTAATGAAGAATACTGACAAAAATGAAGTGGTAAAGCAGATTACCCGAAAATAAGCAAATTCGCAAAGAAAAGGGAGGGCATTTCGGGTTTTTTAAAAATAATCTACCCGAACTCCGGACAATGGTCTAAAAAGGATGACATGTACGGATAAAAGAGGTCGTGTGGTCACCCTAAGTCAGAGGTCACAAAAAAACTACGCGATAGATTTCTAGAATTCAGTCAATCGATCTATCAGTAGCAGCGATTGGGTATAAGAAGTGCGGGGTGAGTGGGGGGCAAAAGATGTACAGGCAACAAAGAGTACCCGGGTTTGTGGGATATACCGGACGGGGCGGGGGTGGTGGTATTTGGAGAGAAAGGGGTATATACATCAAGACTGAAAAAATAAGAAGAGAAAGCTACAAAATGGTATTTTTTGATGCTCTCTGAGCGAATTTCGTCAGAGAGGTAAAAGCTGGCAGTTTACCAACTTAAGTGCGGTAATAATAGTTTTTTGAGATTTTGATTCAATACCATAGAATAAATCTTTCACCAAAGCCTTGTCCCGTTTCTCTCGGAGTCGGGTATGAGGTGAGATGAATCTGTCGTGGCAGGTTTTTTATGACCATATGCCCTTCCTGACGTCAACCTCATCACAGGAGTTAATGAGATGAAATGAATGACGTGATATATGATAGTAACGAGAGAGAGGGTGAAACTCGGTGCCGGCACATAGCCTACTCCTGTAAATAGCACCAAGGGGTCTGCTCAAGGCTTAACGTCCCCACCCAACGGACGAATCACCATCAACAGCGTCATATGCCCTCACTTCATATGAGCACTGCGGAGAGGTTTGGAATTTAATCCAGGCTTTTGGCACGCAATCTAGTGACTGGAAATTGTATACCACCACCTCCCCTATCCTGCCGGCCAACATTCTGATGGTGAATTTTTTTTTCGACCAATGGGCCTCGAATCGGCTAACCTCGGTGTCAGACCGTTTAGACTTCAACGCCTTAACGATCATGGCCACCAGGCGGGCTAAATAGAAGTACGGCGTGATTATTCAATTGATAATAATGTAGTATTTGACAACACACTAAGAAACTAACTGGCAATAAATAGGACTGACAAATGTGCGTGGCAAGCAGGTGAATCGTGCCTCGGTGTCCATGATCTTGGAAAAAAAAAAAAAAAAACACCCCTGCTACCCTTCCTCATAGCACAAGCAAAGTCTCCACTATTTGGTTTCGCGCTATACAGATCGGATCAACTAGAGAAAATAAAGGAAAGAATTAGGTTATAAGACAACAGGGTTTGTACAAATTGCTAGTTTCGGCCAGCTAAAATGAAATAAAAATATAATGTTTTCTCCACTAAGTGGGGGCCCATCCTAATCACCGCTACCGCAATCGATCACTATTGATCTGCATTTAGGGCTGTCGCCCTTGTGGCAGATTCCCTAACAGTTCTGTACATACCTAGTCTTTTCTTAAACGATTTCAAAGACGTTGGAAATGTTATCAAACATCGCCCTTGATAAATTATTCCAATCCCTAATTTCTCTTCCTATAAACGAATATTTTCCCCCAGTTTGTCCTCTTGAACTCCAACTTAATATTTATTTAATTTATTAGGCATTTTTTAGGATAGAGTTTGCCGAGTAATCTTGAGTTTTTGCCGGGCTGAGTGGCTCAGACGGTTAAGGCGCTGGCCTTCTAACCCCAACTTGGCAGGTTCGATCCTGGCTCAGTCCGGTGGTATTTGAAGGTGCTCAAATACGACAGCCTCGTGTCGGTAGATTTACTGGCACGTAAAAGAACTCCTGCGGGACTAAATTCTGGCACCTCGGCGTCTCCGAAGACCGTAAAAGTAGTTAGTGGGACGTAAAGCAAATAACATTAATCTTGAGTTTAGTGAATTTCTTGAAAAGTTAACTTGGTTTTGTCGTGTACTCGCCGAGCTAGTAAATCTTTCGTTGCAACTTCAACACAGATGGTGCGAGTGCAGTGCACTTCGAGCAGACAAACTTATTCATAGGACCAACTATGTTACAGATTCTATGAAAAGTTAATTGCAATTTAGGAGACCACACAAAGATAGCATGTCAAAGGGGAACAGAAGGAGGAGTTTAAAGGGATTAGTTTGAATAGTAGGATCTAGCAAAAGATTACACTGGGTTAACAGGTTGCAGTTTCTCAGAAGTGTGAACTTGCATTCGGGAGTTACTGGGTTCGAACCCCCCACTGTCGACAACCCTGAAGATGCTTTTCCGTGGTTTCCCATTTCCACACCACGCACATTAAGGCCACAGCCTCTTCCTTCCCACTCCTCACCCTTTCATATCCCATCGTCACCATAAGACCTATCTGTGCCGGTGCGACGTAAAGCAATTTATTTTAAAAAGTGTCTCAGAAGCATTAAACGTAGGTGGTATTACTAAAAGCTGATCACGTGCCCGTCGACAGCTGCAGGCCATGCGACTGGGCACCTGTCGTCTTCGCAAGCCAAAGCCCCTGCACAATCTGGAGATGGCCCAAGCATCAGGGAGGGGAACTCTTGTAGTAGTAGTAGTAGTAGTAGTGGTAGTCGTAGAAGTAGTAGTAATAACATGCAACCACATCAACTGAAGGGAAACGTCGCTCAAAACGAGAATTTGTAGCGCAAATAAAGAAGAAACATGGGCCTTAGGCCTATTTTGAGCTGGTTCGTTTGATTGATTATTAATCAGAGCATTGAATTCGGAAATGTACTACCTAACCTTCCTCTAAAATAACTATCCTATCCACATTCTTGCATATGTGGCCAGCATTGTTTTATACTCATATACTATACAGTATTTCCATACTGCAATGTGTATTATTTGTCAGTGCATATTCATATTTTCTCAATAGTTATTCATTTATACAGCATTTTATTTTCATAACTGTAACACGGTCTGAAGAAATGAATTATACGTATTTGTCCGGCTTGGTCCAATTTAAGTTTATTTAATGTTTCACTTAGACTGCTTCACCGAACTCGATAGCTGCAGTCGCTTAAGTGCGGCCAGTATCCAGTATTCGGGAGATAGTGGGTTCGAACCCCACTCTCGGCAGTCCTGAAGATGGTTTTCTGTGGTTTCCCATTTTCACACCAGACAAATGCTGGGGCTATACCTTAATTAAGGCCAAAGCCGTTTCGTTCCCACTCCTAGTCCCTTTCTGTTCCATCGTCGCCATAATATTTAGCTGTGTCGGTGCGACGTAAAGCAACTTCTAAAAAAAAAAAAAACTGCTACTACTAGTACTACTAACTTACTTTGATAAATTCGAAATATTTGGGGAGTAGCAAATGATCAAGTTTTGCCTATGGTTATATCTTAAAATGTAGAGCGCCAGGACACTTTTATTTTTAGAACTGCATCACTGGAAGAATTCTCCTTCAGGCTTTGATCTCTCATTCAATCGAGTTACAACAGGTCAGAGGCGATACAAATATACAGGGTATAGGCCTGCAACCATCCATGTGCTGCGACTGAGGAGAATTGAACCAGACCGACCAGACTGTTCAGCACATTACATTTGAGTGTGACTAGAGGACATTCATTGGATCTATTCAGGACTTAATCGATTTATCTGATAAGACTAACAATGCCTGGAGAGGCTTGATGTAGCTTTGTAATTTCACATATTATGATACCTCCCTTTCATTGTATACTGTAGCCTACTGTACTGAAGTATGCCATACAACACATAAATGAAATTTACACAATTCCTAGGATCATACCTTTCAACAGACTTCAAACGTTGCTTTTGCATTTACTCAAAATGTTTTCTCCTTAATAATCAATTTATAATTAAAATCCTTAATTATTTGCAGTTTTTACGGTTATATTACCTAAGAAAGTTATCCTGCCTTTTACATACATTGTAAGAGGAAGAAGAAAAGGAAGACGACGGCACTTACCTCAGTACCTACAGGCAACTCATATCCAGTGCGGCCCGCAGTGACCGTTTGGACCAGGTTATCCCAGAGCGCGTCTCCAGGGGTGGGCAGCAGTCTAGCCAGGCAGTACTGACCGTGCGTTGCCATGCACTGGTCGAAATCTCCAAGATGACGAAGGTTCCCGTGGAGGAGTCCAGAACCAGGCTTCCCTGAGGCATCCAGCACTGCAGATAGAATTTCAAATAACTATTCCAGTCGTGCTTAACGTAGACATCATAGTAACCGAAATGTGAGTGTAACGAGCAGATGTCCAGAGTGCTGTGAAACAACCAGTAACCTATGTAATTTGACAGTATTCAAAATGAGATATAGAAACTGCGTTTACTAGCAGCCAAAGTGATATGATAGCGTTAGGGTTGCTGCTATAATAAAGTCAAAACTGGGGATATATTAAAAGAGTCTGAGAAGAACAATGTGAAAGACGTGTGTAAATGAAACTGATAGGTATTCTGTTTACTACAGATAATTTAAATAACTATTTTTCGGCGTTAAAATTGCACTAATTTAATAATAATAATGATGATGATGATGTAGCGCATATCGCCAAAAACACCCACGTTTTCTTGGCTAGAGTAAAGAAGGTGCGGACTTAACGCCACTGGTTTGTGCGATAGAAGTCGGCTACATGCTAGAACCATGGGTATTTTATTTTGTTCTTTAGAATTTCGTCGTAAAATAGCACTCATGAAAAGGTCCAAAAATGGGCTCTAAGTGTTACCGGTACTATCCGCGAAACTTTATCGACACTTCGTTTTACAGCGGTGAGAGGTAAGAAGAGAGCTTCAACGGTTCCAGTCTTGTTACAATTTTGCTTTACGTCGCACCGACGAAGATAGGTCTTATGATGACGATGGGTTAGGAGGGGGCTAGGAGTGGGAAGGAAGCGACCGTGGCCTTGATTAAGGTACATTCCCAGCATTTGTAGAGGATGGTTGCCCAGTTGTACTTCCTCTTAAAATAATAACCACCACCCCCGCATTTGATTGGTGTGAAAATGGGGAACCACGGGAAACCACCTTCAAGGATGGCGAAAGTGGGGTTCGAACCAACGAGCACAGAATAACATAGAGTAGGCAATGTGCCGTCTGAGTTGAAGAAGTCAGTGAGACACGCGGCCACCATGTTGCTTGTACCAAAACATTGGAGACCAGTTGGTGTAAGTACAGTAAGTGAGCAGTGTACCACGTGTGAAGTAAATAAAGGAAGTTTGTGTTTTGATTTTAAAATGTCGACTTGTGTAGCGTATGGATGTGTAAACAGAATTTCAAAGAAAATGAAAATGAAAATCCACAACCTGTTTCCAGTCATTCAACCGGGTCAGGAATGGAATGAATGAAGCCCCATCTAGCGGCAAGGATAGGAATTGTGCCGGCTGCCGAGGCCTGTCGCACTCCTTTGGGGCAATGATTAATTAATGACAGATGAAATGAAATGATATTGGAGAGTGTTGCTGGAATGAAATATGACAGGGAAAACCGGAGTAGGCCCTACCCGGAGAAAATATTGTCTCGCCTCCGCTTTGTCCAGCACAAATCTCACATGGAGTGAGCGGGATTTGAACCACGGAACCCAGCGGTGAGAGGCCGGCGCGCTGACGCCTGAGCCACGGAGGCCCTTCAAAGAAAATACCAGGGATAATTTTACACAGGTAAGCAATACGTTTTTGCGAATATTCAGTGTCGTATTTTTCCCCTTGCACATGCAGTATAGGTTAAGAAGCCCCTTTTTTCATTTTAGGCACTACAGTTTTCCTAAAAGTTAATGAACGGTGGAAGAAATGAATAACAGCTATACGATGGGAAAATTGTTCCCCCACACCTTTCAGCACCTTATGTTCAACTCACTTTACTGAAAGTGATTTTGATCGTACTTCATTACGTATTGTGCGGCTGATGCAATGGGCTGTGCCATCTCTGTTTACTGTTTTCCCCAAGTAGCCTACCTACAAATAAAATCGAAGGTTAGTTTTCTTAATTTTAGCCGTTAGATGTAGAAATATGTCGAAATATAGCCTATATACGTATAGACTAATCCTACTATTTTTAATTTTTTTTACAGTAGGGAAGGATACCAAGAGTGCGTTGGAACTAGAGGTGTGTCGTGTCGGTACTGGTCTACCGGTATGCGTCCCCTATTCTCGGAATGTAGCAGTGACAACCTGCTCCAGGAGCCTTTTCGCTACCGGTCCGCTGCTACTGTGACAATCTTGCGCTGCGACTTGCAGTTTGCTGTACCAGGAAATGTGGACCCTATTTACTAACGGTTCACTGTTACCGTGACAGTCTTGCGCTGCGACTCGCAATTTGCTGTACCGGGAAATGTGGAAACTCTTCGCTACCGGTCCACTGTTACTGTGACAGTCTTGCGCTGCGACTCGCAATTTGCTGTACCGGAAAATGTGGAGCCTCTTCGCTACCGATCCACTGCTACTGTGACAGTCTTGCGCTGCGACTCGCAATTTGCTGTACCAGGAAATGTGGACCCTCTTTACTAACGGTTCACCGCTACCGTGACAGTCTTGCGCTGCGACTCGCACTTTGCTGTACCGGGAAGTGTGGAGCCTCTTCGCTACAGGTCCACTGCTACTGTGACAGTCTTGCGCTGCGACTCGCACTTTGCTGCTGTACCGGAAAATGTGGAGCCTCTTCGCTACAGGTCCACTGCTACTGTGACAGTCTTGCGCTGCGACACGCAATTTTCTGTACCGGGAAATTTGGAACCTCTTCGCTACCGGTCTAGTGTTGGCTATTGAGTGTATGATTTTCGAAGCAGTGCATCGATTCATTCAAGTGTCCGAGTGAGTTGAGTCGCAGGAACGGCGAGCTCACGGCACACGATTCAGCTGACTCGCAGCAGACAGTGCTGGGTGGCTCACTCACGGATCAGTGAGACAGAACATTCACACGGCGCATTGCCGGTACGCTGAACATTGGCGGGGAGCCGAACTTCTGCTGCGGGCGAGACATACTGAGCCATGGCACACTGAAAGAATCTTACGGACCCCACTCTCTGCTCATTTGTAAATAATACCCACTTGGATTCACTGCCCTCTTCTTACAGGGTGGTTTAAATTATAGCTGGATAGCAAGTAGGAGGGCTATTAGGATTTTCTAGTTATTAGTTTAACGAATCTTAGTATTGTAACTTGGATGACATTCGTCAAATAATGCAACTCAGCTCTCTAGCCTACCCTATTATTATGAGTAATGCTCATGACGACTGAAAAATATCTGTTTTATGTTGGGGAAGAACCGTTCAGTATTCTCTCAGTTCGTATGTCGCATCATTGCACAAGATTTTAATCATCGACTCACCGAGATTATTGGTGTACGTGTATAGTAAATAAGTGAGCCGTCTGACAAAAATAACTTGACTGAAAAAAGACGTGGAATCAGAAAAGCGTGAATAGAGTGAAATTTCCAAGTTCTTTGAAATAATTTAGAAAAAGACTAGGCAAACAGTTAATAGGGAATTTGCCACCTGGGCGATAGCATCAAGTGCAGATCATTGATGATTGTGTGTGCAGATATTTTTCATTTAATTCTTTATACTTATTTCATGGAGTTGTCACTGCGGGGGAGAGGCTTTCTAACATCAAAACTTGATGCAAAGAGGAGGCTGTAGGTCAAACCTGAATCTGAAAGCTGGATGACGCATAGCAAAGCAGTTCATAAGATGAAGACCAGGTGGCAGCAGCGAGCATTGCACAGATGTAATAGGGACGGTGACTAATGTGCCGTGAATCGGATCACTATATCGATTCAGTAACGTGAACGGAATAAAATGAATCGATTCAGTAAAATGAATCGAATATCCCATCGCTATACCGGTCCACTGCTACTGTGACAGTCTTGCGCCGAGACTCGCAGTTTGCTGTACCGGGAAGTGTTGTTACTGCTACCCGCAAACAGTCCAGTGCTACAGCATTCGTCGTCGTCCTGTATCGTTAGCTCGCGCATCTACCCGCTGCGCCGGCCGGCCCCACTTTGAGTGAATGACCCTGTATTTCAACAATAAAACGTTTCTACAATTATTATTATTATTATTATTATTATTATTATTATTATTATTATTATTATTATTACAAGTTGTTTTGTGTCGCACCGACACAGATAGGTCTTATGACGACAATGGGATAGAAAAGGGCTAGGAGTGGGAAGGAAGCGGCCGTTGCCTTTATCAAAGTACAGTCCCAGCATTTGCCTGGTGTAGAAGTGGGAAACCATGGAAAACCGTCTTCAGGGCTGCCGACAGTAGGGACTGAACCCACTATCTCTCGAACGCAAGTTTGTAGGTACGTAACCCAAACCGCATAGCCGGTTGCTCGATCAGCATCGTGTCAGTAGATTTACTGGCAACTTAAAGAACTCCTGCTGAACGAAATGCCAGCATCTCGGTGTCTTCCCCCTGTGGGTGGGGGCGGTAGAATAACACTCACGATATCCCCTACATGTCGTAAGTGGCGACTAAAAGGGGCCCAGGGGCTCTGGGTTGTGGATTGTGGTTTGGCGACCACGGGGTCCCTAGTTGAGTCCTGGTATTGCGTCCTCTTACTTGTGACAGAATCCTCACTTTCACCTATCCTATCTGACCTTCCTTGGTCAACTCTTGTTCTTTTCCGACCCCGACGGTATTAGAGTACTCGAGGCCTAGGGAGTCTTTCATCGTCACGCCCTTCGAGGCTCTTGCCTTTCTTTGGGCGATACCTTCATTTTTCGAAGTGTCGGATCCCTTTCATTGTTTCTCTCTGATTAGTGTTATATAGAGGATGGTTGCCTAGTTGTACTTCCTTTTAAAACAATAATCACCAACACCACTACAACCTCGGCGTCTGTGCAAACCATAAAAGTAGTTACTGGGACCTAAAACAAGTACAGCCGGGCTGAGTGGCTCAGATGGTTGAGGCGCTGGTCTTCTGACCCCAACTTGGCAGGTTCGATCCTGGCTCAGTCCGGTGGTATTTGAAGGTGCTCAAATACGACAGCCTCGTGTCGGTAGATTTACTGGCACGTAAAATAACTCCTGCGGGACTAAATTCCGGCAACTCGGCGTCTACGAAAACCTTAAAAAGTAGTTAGTGGGACGTAAACCAAATAGCATTATTATTATTATTATTATTATTATTATTATTATTATTATTATTATTATTATTATTATTATTATTAAAACAAGTACATTATGTATTTTGTTTATTGAAGATAATAAACATATCATCGAGTCTTTCAACTTCAACCTACTACCAGCATGCCATTATCGAATCAGATAGGCCTAAGACAGGTGTGATCATGAATGACTTCATTTGATAGGGTGGATCATGGGAGACTATACTGGCAAAAATGAGTGCAATTGGACTAGAAAAAAGAGTGACTGAATGGGTGGCTATATTTCTAGAAAATAGAACTCAGAGAATTAGAGTAGGCGAAGCTTTATCTGTCCCTGTAATAAGTAAGAGGGGAATTCCTCAACGCAGTATTATTGAACCTTTATGTTTTCTTATATATATCAACGATATGTGTAAAGAAATGGAATCAGAGATAAGGCTGTTTGCAGGTGATGTTATTCTATACAGAGTAATAAATAAGTTACAAGATTGTGAGCAACTGCAAAATGACCTCGATAATGTTGTGAGATGGACAGTACGGAATGGTATGATGATAAACGGGGATAAGTCAGAATAGGAAAAGTTCTCTCGGTTCCTTTTGGTGATTATTGTAAGTACCTACTGTAGCTGTTAATATAAGGAAAGATCTTCATTGGGGTAATCACATAAATGGGATTGAAAATAAAGGGCACAGATCTCTGCACATGGTTATGAGGGTATTTAGGGGTTGTAGTAAGGATGTAAAGGAGAGGGCATATAAGTGTTTGGTAAGACCCCATCTAGAGTATGGTTCCACCGTATGGGACCCTCACCAGGATTACTTGGTTCAAGAACTGGAAAGAATCCAAAGAAAAGCAGCTCGATTAGTTCTGGGTTAGTTCCGACAAAGGAGTAGCGTAACAAAAATGTTGTAAAGTTTGTGCTGGGAAGACTTGGGAGAAAGGAGACGACCTGCTCGACTAAGTGGTATGTTTCGAGCTGTCATTGGAGAGATGGCGTAGATTGACATCAGTAGGCGAATAAGTTTGAGTGGTGTCTTTAAACTGGATTCAGGAGATCGACTGTATCGCGATTAGCCTGTCTAAAGATTTGATAGGGTGGATCATGGGAAACTACTGACAAAAATGAGCGCAATTTGACTAGACAAAAGAGTGACTGAATGGGTTGCTATATTTTTAGAAAATATATCTCAGAGAATTAGCGTAGGCGAAGCTTTATCTGACCCTGTAATAATTAAGAGGGAACTTCCTTGGATCTTTATGTTTTCTTATGTATATATAAAGGATATGAGTAAAGGAGTGGAATCAGAGGTAAGGCTTTTTACGGATGATGTTATTCTGTATAGAGGAATAAATAAGTTACAAGATTGTGAGCAACTGCAACGTGACCTCGATAATGTTGTGAGATGGACAGAAGGCAATTGTGTCCGGCTCCATGGCTAAACGGTTAGCTTGGTGGCCTTTGGTCACTGGGGTCCCGGGTTCGATTCCCGGCAGGGTCGGGAATTTTAACCATCACTGGTTAATTTCGCTGGCACGGGGGCTGGGTGTATGTGTCGTCTTCATCATCATTTCATCCTCATCATGATGCGCAGGTTGCCTACGGGTGCCAAATCAAAAGACCTGCATCTGGCGAGCCGAACTTGTCCTCGGACACTCGCGGCACTAAAAGCCATACGCCATTTCATTTTTTATGTTGATAAACGGGGTTAAAAGTCAGGTTGTGAGTTTCACAAATAGGAAAAGTCCTCTCAGTTTTAATTACTGCGTTGATGGGGTGAAAGTTCCTTTTGGGGATCATTGTAAGTATCTAGGCATTAATATAAGGGAAAGATCTTCATTGGGGTAATCACAGAAATGGGATTGTAAATAAAGGGTACAGATCTCTGCATATGGTTATGAGGGTGGTTAGGGGTTGTAGTAAGGATGTAAAGGAGAGGGCATATACTGTATGTCTCTGGTAAGACCCCAACTAGAGTATGCTTCCAGTGTATGGAACCCTCACCAGGAGTACCTGATTCAAGAACTGGAAAAAATCCAAAGAAAAGCAGCTCGATTTGTTCTGAGTGATTTCCGACAAAAGAGTAGCGTTACAAAAATGTTGCGAAGTTTGGGCTGGGAAGAATTGGAAGAAAGAAGACGAGCTGCTCGACTAAAGTGGTATGTTCCGAGCTGTCAGCGGAGAGATGGCGTGGAATGACATTAGTAGATGAATAAATTTGAGTGGCGTCTTTAAAAGTAGGAAAGATCACAGTATGAAGATAAAGTTGGAATTCAAGAGGACAAATTGGGGTAAATATTCATTCACAGGAAGAGGAGTTAGGGATTGGAATAACTTACCAAGGGAGATGTTCAATAAATTTCCAATTTCATTGAAATCATTTAATAAAAGACTAGGAAAACAACAGATAGGGAATCTGCCACCTGAGCGACTGTCTTAAATGCAGATAAGTATTGATTGATTGATTGATTGATTGATTGATTGATTGATTGATTGATTGATTGATTGATTGATTGATTGATTGATTGATTGATTGATTAAAAGTAAGAAAGATCACAATATGAAGATAAAGCTGGAATTCAAGAGGACGAATTCGTGCAAATATTCGTTTTTAGGAAGGGGAGTTAGGCATTGGAATAACTTACCGAGAGAGATGTTCAATAAATTTCCAATTTCATGGCAATCATTTAAGAAAAGGCTAGGGAAGCAACAGATAGGAAATCTGCCACCTGGGCGACTGCCCTAAATGCAGATCAGTATTGATTGATTGATTGATTGATTGATTGATTGATTGATTGATTGATTGATTGATTGATTGATTGATTGATTGATTGATTGAAGAACAGAGCAAATCGTACATCCCCGGGCTACGTAGGTGTACTATGCTGTTCCTCAGTTTCATCTGTGCTTGTGTCCGGCTCCATAGCTAAATGATTAGCGTGCTGGCCTCTGGTCACAGGGGTCCCGGGTTCGATTCCCGGCAGGGTCAGGAATTTTAACCATCATTGATTGATTTGTCTGGCACGGGGGCTGGGTCGTAGGTCGCCTAAGGGTGTCAAATCGAAAGACCTGCGCCTGGCGAGCCGAACATGTCCTCGGACACTCCCGGCACTAAAAGCCATACGCCATTTCATTTAATTTATCTGTGCTTGTACCGGTTTGTCACTGGACCGGCAGTCTTTCACCCCACCCTGCGTGCTATGCCATGCCATGCCATGGCCGTCTTCATATGAAGTCGTCCATGGCCATGGTTGGACCGGTTTGTCACTGGATCGGCAAAGTGTCATAACTCCAGTCGTGACACTGGACCAGTTTGACCAGTTCGCATTATTTTTGGACCGTCACACCTCTAATTGGAACTAATTTTCTTGACCAGAATCTTGAAAATAATAATTTTCTGTTGCTAAATTATGCAATTACCAACAGATATGTGACGTCAACGATGGACACAAAAGAAGTTAGTGACATTGCTAGCTATCGACCCGTCAACGATGGGTACGTTCTGCTTAAAATGATGATGATAATGATAATAATAATAATAATAATAACAGCCCTCGAATCTGTTTATATTTATCACTCGCCAGAACACCGGTGAGAGGGGGGTGGAAGTCGAAAAAATATTGCGTTAACGTGCAGCATAAACCAGTCCGTTATACTTTTCTGGTTTTCGGAGATGCCGAGGTGCCTAAATTTTGTCCCACAGGAGTTCTTATACGTGCTAGTAAATCTACCGACACGAGGCTGACGTATTTGAGCACCTTCAAATACCACCGGCCTGAGCCAGGATCGAACCTGCCAAGTTGGGGTCAGAAGGCCAGCGCCTCAACAGTCTGAGCCACGCAGCCCGGCATTCCATTGTCAAGTTGTAAACTGAATAATGCCGACTTAAAAAAAAAAATGGAAAATTACTTCGCATGTTTATCCCTCGTGTCTTGCATAGCTGCATTTGTGGCCGCTGACATGACACTGTCTTGGCGAGAAATACCACTTGTTACGGATAACACCAGAGTTGAACCCTTCTAAGGTGGGTCAATTTACTGTCAGCTATACATCTCCTAATCTAGTGGTGTTCAGGGAAAGTCCCTGCTACTTTTTTTTATCCTCGTAACGGAGCTGAATCCTCATTCACAAAATACTGGTTGTTATTAAAATGTACGCGACTCCGTAAAACACACTCTTCGGCTCACCTAAGTGCTCAGGAAACTTGTGTGGAGTTTTTAGTAGCTCGCCTAATTCCTTTGAAGATATTAGCCCTTCTTTAACTATATTCTTTCCCGTGGAGGTTTTCTTACCTGTTCCCCTAACGAGCGCGTCCCAGGTGGCGGATAGGGGGCCCTCCGGACTTGTCTGGAGGGTCTGAGGGAAATAAAATACCCTCTCGTGGACCAAAAACAGGTATTGCCAGAAAACGTCTTGACCGGGCGAGTTGGCCGTGCGGTTAGGAACGCGCAGCTGTGAGCTCGCATCCGGGAGATAGTGGGTTCGAATCCCACTGTCAGCAGCCCTGACGATGGTTTTCCGTGGTTTCCCATTTTCACACCAGGCAAATGCTGGGGCTGTACCTTAATTAAGGCCACGGCCGCTTCCTTCCTATTCCTAGGCCTTTTCTGTCCCATCGTCACCATAAGACCTATCTGTGTCGGAGCGACGTAAAGAGCAAAAAAAGAAAACGTCTTGAGGCATAATGATTGTTACTAGCCCAAGCTAAGGCTTGGCAATGGAAGCCTCGCCCACACATGCTAGAGAGGCATCCATGGTTCCTCCACATGGGTGATACGGTGGTTCAGATGAAGTGGTGCTGGTGATTGAGGTGAAGGCTCCTGCGGGGTGCTGGAACCAACACATCACTTTGCTCTACGTAGCCTGGACGAGCCGCGGGTTGGGAAAGGCGAACCCAACCTAGGGGGAAACTCATGGCTGGGAACTCAGACATGGGAATGCCAAGTGGAAAACACGTGAGTAGGTCTACTAAAGGGGGAACAAACCTGGCTAGGTTCGGGCCAGGGGCGGACCACTGGATGGACGACTGAGGGGTGTGGATTCTGCTACGGAGAGCCTGAGTTGCTGGAGGACAATGTCTGGCTGTATGCCTCATCACGGATGGTGAGAACGACGCTTAGGACCCTAAAAGGGGCGAAATCCCTATGACTGATTTAAACATGGATGCTCAAAAAGAACCATTTTCAAAAACTCAGACGCTCCAGCAGAGCAGATCCAGGAGCAAGCCCAAGATGGAAAAATGGAGACAGAAGTCCCAATAGGACAGGCTGTCGCCAACACAAATCAAGAAATGGCAACAAAAGCTCCAGTAGAGCAGACTGCTACTACGAACAAATCAGGAACATCCGTAGAGACAGAACTGAAGATTTCTGCATCGAAAATCAACAGATTACATATGGACAGACCACCTCGCAACAGTGCATACTATAAGGAAAGGCAGAGAGCGAGGAAGGAAGCGAAAATAGCGGCTGGAACTTGGACGGAGAAGAAACCAAGGAACAGGGATCGGCGAAAACATATCCCTCCGACAACGCCCAAAAGGCTAAGGTCGGAGGATAGTACGTCATCAAGTTCGGCTACAAAACCGCCCACCAAGAAACAGAAAGAAGAAACGGTCATGTCCTTTTCGGAAAGATTTACTTCAATCAAGGTAGCCATAATACCTCAAATCTTTCCAGATGGGAAAATGTCAAACTGAAGGAGGAAGATGTGAAAGAGCTCTCATCTGTTCTGATAGTGCAAAGGAAACCGCTGTCGGACGGATGTCTTCCAGGCTTCCTCGATTCTCCAAGGCTGGAAAGTGCAGCAATGGTACTGATATCTACAAATCCAGAAATCAAAAGTTGGCTGGAACAGACAGTAGCCAATTGCAATCCTTGGAAAGGGGAGAATTTAGAGGTGGCAGAAGCCAAGAAGGTGCTGAATATTGCAAAGGTCATCACCAAGTTTCACCTCCATTTAACAAGATGAAGGTTGAAGATGTTCTTGACAGAATACATCAGCATGACACCAAACTTCCGACGAAAGAGTGGAGAGTGCTGAATGCGACAACTAATGATAACACAGGAAGTATAACTGTTTTGGCCCTTAATGACAGATATTTTGAAGAGCTCAAGAAGAGAGGCCTTAAGGCCAAGCTTGGACTTAGGTAGATCAAACTTCAAGTAATTAAGGGAAAAACAAAACCTAGCGTTGGCAACGATGGTGCTGAAAGTTCTTCAGGCCAACCTTCAACATAAAAAAGCAGCTGTTGCCAATTTCGTCGGGAAGTACAAGTCCGAAGCTATTGATCTGGCTCTTATACAAGAGCCATGGGTGGTTAAGGGCAGAGTAGCAGGACTGGCGGAATCTGGAGGTAAGCAAATGTACGATATTACATCGAATATGTCCAGAACATGTTTACTTGTGAGCAAAAAATTAAAATTTCTTCTGTTACAGGAACATTGTTCAAGGGAAGCAGGTATAACTAGGTGGGGATGAAGGAAAACACATGGTAGCAAAAGATCTTCCAGGTCGACGCTAAAAGGAACTTTTTAATGAGACCCCATGAATAAAGGAGGAAGAAGAAAAACTATATTTGTATCTGAAACCATTCCGATATCAAAGAAAAATCCTCAGTTAAATCACCATCATTAAAAAATGTGCTCACTGAATAATTTCTTAGTTGTCTTAAAACGCACTTCGGGTGTTATGTTAAGGCAGGCTCAAGAAATCCAAAACGTGGCACTTGACGCGTAGGCCTACTTCATTTTCGACAGTATCAAGGCGCACCTCAAGTAGTGAACTGTGCTTCTGCTCAACTTGTTACGAATTGATTGGTGATTCCTTTTCTTTCTTTTTCTTTTTTGATAAAACTAACTCGCACTGGTGAGTGGGCGAGTGCAGTTTTCAAGGTTTAATATAATAATAATAATAATAATAATAATAATAATAATAATAATAATAATAATAATAATAATAATAATAATAATAATATATCCTATGGCTTTTAGTGCAGGGATATCCCAGGACGGGTTCGGCTCGCCAGGTGCAGGTCTTTCTATTCGACGCCTGTAGGCGACCTGCGCGTCGTGATGAGGATGAAATGATGAATACAACACATACACCCAGACCCCGTGCCGTAGGAATAAACCATTTAAGGTTAAAATCCATGACCCGGCCGCGAATCGAACCCGGCACCCTCTGAACCGAAGGCCAGTACGCTGACCGTTCAGCCAACGAGTCGGACATAATAATAATAATAATAATAATAATAATAATAATAATAATAATAATAATAATAATAATAATAATAATAATACTGTACTCACTTTGCAGCGCCCTTGTTGACATGTTTCGTATCCCTTCTATAAATTCCATGACCTGGGTCCTACACCCTTCACCCTGCACGTGATCGACTGCATGCTGTAGAAGGGTAATGTTATAAGGCACGAAATTCTGAATGAGTTCATCACCACACACCGCAGTTATCACCGACCACAGTAGTACCACGTGGGACAAGTTTCTCATCTTGACTGAGTCCAACCGGTCCAACAGCCACAGTGGCAATGAGCAAGGTAAACTAAATCGACTCTGGCATCCTACTACGACTTCTCAAGGAAGGTTGACTTGCATCTGGGGAAAAAAAGAAAAAAAAAAAATTAACATACATGGCATTCAACTTCGTTTTGTCACAAAATAAACTCTCATTTCTTGCACCGGCATTGTTAGCTAATAACTATTTTGGGGAGGGAAACATCCTACAAACCATATGCGGAAATTAATTTTTAACTCTAAGGTACGGTAATGTTTCATTTAGGTGGGTGGGTGCGAATGGGGAGATAGGGTTTCAATGAACATTCTCTCACTAGAGATTGCCAATTAAATTACAGAACATTAGGCTCGAACCCCACTGTCAGCAGCCCTGAGGATGATTTTCCGTTGCTTCCCATTTTCACACCAGGCAAATGCTTGGGTTGTACCTTAATTAAGGCCACGGCCGCTTCCTTACCGCTCCAAGTCCTTTCCTATTCCATGGTCGCCATAAGACCTATCTTTGCCGGTGCGACGTAAAGCAAATTAAATAAAAATTACAAAAATTGGAAGCATACATTTCAGTGTTAATTATCATGCTAGTTCCTTCCTTCTGTCTTTCTTTCTTAATCTGTTTACCCTCCAGGGTTGGTTTTTCCCTCAGACTCAGCGAGAGTTCCCACCTCTACCACCTCAAGGGCAGTGGAGAGTGAGACTTTGGGTCGGTGGATACAGCTGGAGAGGAGGACCAGTACTTCGCTCAGGCGACCTCACCTGCTATGCTTAACAGGGGCCTTGTGGAGGGGGATGGGAAGATTGGAAGGGATAGACAAGGAAGAGGGAAGGAAGCAGCCGTGGCCTTAAGTTAGGTACCATCCCGGCATTTGCCTGGAAGAGAAGTGGGGAAACCACAGAAAAACGCTTCTAGGATGACTGAAGTGGTAATCGAATCCCCCTCCACTCAGTTGACCTCCCAAGGATGAGTGGGCCCAGCTACAGTCCTCGAGCCACTTTTCAAATTTTGTGGCAGAGCCGAGATTCGAACCCGGGCCTCCACACTAACCACTACCCACAGAGGCGGAGAGTTCCTTCCTAATGCCGATATAATACTAGTATTATAAAGAGATAAAGTTCGTGAATTTGTTTGTATATGGAGGGTAATTTCTTGAAAGTGTGCGGAGGAAAGGGTAGCCAGGTAGAGTGTTATCCAGGAATTAGTTTAAGGCAGATGTTTAGGAAAGTAAAAGGGGAGGAGAAGGATAAGGGTAATGTGGCTATTTTCCACGTTGATAACAACTACTTAAGCCAATCAGGAATAGGTACTGACATACACTGACTTAGCAAATATCATGGGATAGTCACCTAATAGCGTGTGGGGCCTCCTCTGGCCCTACGAACTGCAGTGAGACGCCGTGGAAGTGATTCGACAAGTCCCTGGTAGTCCTCTGGACACAGCTGACACCAAATCGTTTGCAGAGCGGCCGCCAATGCTGGTCTGTTCGTGGGCGCAGGATCCATGGCAGGGAGCCTGCGTTCCAGGACATCCCAGATATGCTCGATAGGGTTCATATCGGGGCTCCTGGGTGGCCATGGCAGTCGTTGGACCTCCGCTGCATGTTCCTGGAACCATTCCCGGGCGACGTGGGAGCAATGTGGCGGCGCGTTATCATCTTGAAACACCACAGAACCGTCTGGGCGCTGGAAGGCCAAAAATGGGTGGAGATGGTCTCCGAGCAACTCAACATACCGCGAAACATTCAAAGTCTCTTCCAGAATAACTAGGGGGCCCATTCCATACCAGGAAAATGCACCCCAGACCATAACAGAGACACCAGCGCCCTGGACCACACCTTCGAGGCAGGCGGGATCCATCGCTTCATGTGGTCTGCGCCATGCACGGTGCCTCCCATCGGCATGGTGCAGTTGAAATCGTGATTCGTCCAACCATATCACGTTACGCCATTGTTTCAGTGTCCATCCCTGGTGACTGGCGACAAATGCGCGTCGTTGTGCCCGACGACGTTGGGTTAACAGTGGCACCCGTGTGCGGCGCCGGCTCCCATACCCCATAGAACCCATGTTCCTACGAATTGTCCACTGGGAGACGTGTCTAGTACGGCCTGTGTTGAGTTGAGCCGTGATTTGTTGCACGGTTGCCCGTCTGTCACTATTGACAATCCGTCTCAGATGTCGCCGGTCACGGTCATCGAGGATGGCTGGACGGCCGGTCGTTCCTCTGTTGTGGATGGTGACACCCGCATTCAGCCATTCACGATACACCCTGGACACGGTTGATCGTGTGAAGCCGAATTCCCGCACCACTTCCGAAATCGCACTTCCTATCCGTCGGGCACCGACCACCATACCCCGTTCGAACGGTGTCAGCTCACGACGACGTTCTATGTTACACCTGTCACATGCACCATGCACAGCCACTGCTCACAAGGTCTCCTATACAACTGCCGCTGGCACAGGGGGCGTGTGGTGCGCAGACAACACACCTGCGCATCAGTGCTCCGCCATCCCATGACATTTGCTCAGTCAGTGTAGTTGAGGATGTGTGTTATCTGCTTACAAAAGCGCGAGAGAAGTTGAAGCGAGTGGAGATTGTTACCAGTGGGATAATGTGTAGGAGGGATAGTGACAAGAGGTTGACCGGGGATTTAAGTATGAATATGAAGTGAGTATGTGGGAAATTTATTGTAGATCTACGCTAACATGGCCTTGACTTGAATGGCAATGGTACGTATAAGTTACGAAGTTTCTTTAGAAGAATATAGGGAGGTACATTAAGGGAAACTGAGTGAACCATGGAGCGGTAATGAGAGTATAAGGAGCGGGAAGTCAGGTAACTATGGCATTAAGTTGTTAATGATAAAATGTAGAAGTAGTGTAAAGAAAGGAATAGATGGAAGTCATTTTATAAATATCAGATGTTGTGATGTCCGACTCGTTGGCTGAATGGGCGACGTACTGGTCTTCGGTTCAGAGGGTCCCGGGTTCGATTCCCGGCCGAGTCGGGGATTTTAATCGCTTCTGATTAATTCTTCTGGCTCGGGGACTGGGTGTTTTTGAACGTCCCAACACTCTCCTCTTCATATTCAGACAACATACCACACTACCAACCACCACATAAACACGCAATATTGATTACATCCCTCCATATAGGGTTGGCGTCAGGAAGGGCATCCGGCCGTAAAACAGGGCCAGATCCACATTTGCGACGCAGTTCGCACCAACGACTCCACAGGTGTGGAAAAAGGCTGCAGGAAAAGAAGAAGAAGATACCATATGCTGTGATGAGTTAAATTATGGCTCAGAAGTGACATTATGGATGAGGAAATTTTCTCACTGAACTACAGTGTTTATCGTAAAGACAGGATAGGAGGGGGAGTATTCATTCTGGCGAAAGAAGAGTTTTTAATCTACGAAAATGTTAAGGATGAGAAACATGAAATTCTAGTTGTAAGGTTCATCTCTAAAAATAATAGGCAATGTTATGTTTTGGGGGTATAGAGACTTGGAAAGTGTGGCGCTGACGCTAATGCGGCGTTATTTGGTAAGATAATTAGCTATGTGAAGAAAGACACGTTATTGTAGCGGGTGACCTCAATTTGGCCGGCCCCGCGGCGTAGGGGTAGCATGCCTGCCTCTTACCCGGAGGCCCCGGGTTCGATTCCCGACCAGGTCAGGGATTTTTACCTGCATCTGAGGGCTGGTTCGAGGTCCACTCAGCCTACATGATTACAAGTGAGGAGCTATCTGACGGTGAGATGGTGGGCTCGCTCTAGAAAGCCAAGAATAACGGCCGAGAGGATCCGTCGTGCTGACCGCACGACACCTCATAATCTGGAGGCCTTCGGGCTGAGCAGTGGACGCTTGGTAGGCCATGGGCCTTCGGGGTTGTTGCACCATGGGGTTTGGTTTGGTTTGGCTTGGTTTGATCTCAATTTACCAAATGTTACCTGGGAAGGTAATGCGAATAACAGAAAGAATAACCAACAAAATATGGTAAATAAGTTATAATCTGGTAAAGACAGCTGAATCATAAAGTGCTGGAACCAACTAGAGGGAAAATGTTCCAGACGTGATGCTGGTAGAACCACATTAGCTCTGTAGAGAAACTGAAGTGAAAGATTGAGTAAGTGATCGCGAAGTTGTATTTCTCATAGTTAAGCATAAATGCGATAGAAAGGAATGTTGTAAAATAGGACTATTACGCAATATGATTGATAAGAGAGGTATAGGGGAGTTTTGAAACGTAATTATGATCAGTGGAAAATGGTAAAAGTTGGATTTATTTAACCTCTCATCCACGTCGTGGGAGCTGGGCAATGTTTTGAGATGACTTATGAAGTAGGGAATTGATTGAGGGAATGATTTTTTTTTAAATTTCGTGTGGCTATTTCTAGCCGAGTGCAGCCCTTGTAAGGCAGACCCTCCGATGAGGGTGGGCGGCATCTGCCATGTATAGGTAACTGCGGGTTATTGTGGTGGAGGATAGTGTTATGTGTGGTGTGTGACTAGCAGGGATGTTGGGGACAGCACAAATACCCAGCCCCCGGGCCGTTGGAATTAACCAATGAAGGTTAAAATCCCCGACCCGGCTGGGAATCGAACCAAGGACCCTCTGAACCGAAGGCCAGTACGCTGACCATTCAGCCAACGAGTGAGAGAATGATTTACAGTGGATACGTCGTGTACGGAAGCTGTAGAAGATCTCACTGGAACCATCTTCAAGCTTTTAAGCTCGTCTACCAACTCATCTTGCAAGTCGTTCTCATATCTTCGAACAAGATCTAAAGCTTTAGAGTCAGTTTCATCTTCTGACATGAATCGGAACTCCCTAAGGACTGAGGAAAACTTAACAATTTATTTCAAAGACTTAAACCTCACATCCAAGTCAGCAAGGATTTCATTCAACATCAGCTATTCTCTTTCGCTCTATTGAAATGTTCTTTTAACTGACCTGGCCAACCAATAATTCCAGCTACTGTAGTTACTTCACTCCATAACTTTTCCCAGCCTTCATTCCGCAAACATTGAAATTCATTCACTAGTTTTTTCTTTTTTTAAGTTTCCACGGACTATATCAATAGTTGCCCCACGAGCTTGAATTATTCTGTTTACTAAATCGACCGTTTTTAAGGTTTTAAACCAGATGGATGCCAAAACTAAACAAATGATTTCATGTACAATTTTTTCCTCCAACGTCCCTTCGACACTTTGCTTATAAATTAAGGAGCAAAACCTTATCTAAAGCTTTGACCAGACCAGGAGGATGTGCTGATATTTTCTTTACACTTTCAACTCGTGCAGACCAGCGAATTTGTGAGGTTGAACGCAAGGAACATCCAATTTCTCTCTGAATAATTTCCCATGTTTGAGGACTGGAACTGAACAAGTCGTACAGTTCTTTCACTACTCCCAAAAATGTATCCGCTTCACGGCAACTCGCTGCAGCCTGTTCTCCACAAAGGTTGAGTGAATGTCTCGCTCATGCAGAGTATATGGCGAGGTGGTTTTCTTCCAGCACTCTCGCTTGCACACGCTTATACGCACTTTTCATGTTACTCCCATTATCGTATCCTTGCCCCCTACGATCAGACAGAGGTATACTGAAATCAGGAATTGTCATCGTTATCAAATCGTAGATGTCATCTTCATTTTTTCGAACAGTCCATAAAAGCCAATAGACGTTATTGGATTTCGTACTTTTCGGCTGGTTCAGATTCAGCTCTATATTTTTTGTCACCTTCTTTGCAGGAAGGGTGAACGTATCGGAGTAAAAACGCCGTTTATTCAATGTGAGATGAATTTGGAGTTGCGTCGACTATCAACCTAAAATATTCAGCCTCTTCACGTTCTTTTAGGATATGACTTTTAACAATGGTCCTACAAATATCAGTAAATTCCTTCTGAATTTTCTATGACAAGTAATATACTTGAAGCTCCTTTCCAGTCTCTTGAGAATGCTCCACATTTCCCAGGTGTTCCTTAGCGAGAGGGTCATTCGAGAATGCCAAGAAAGTTGTCTTTTGTACAATCACCAATTCTGTTGCTTGAAAAGCTAACCCTCTTTTAGCAAGAAACAACGTTACATCAAGAAGTCGTCGAAGAATGCCGCACAATACTTCTTGTTTATGTTTGATAGTTTTGCACAGAAGGTTGCTCAAAGATTTACCTTCTAGGAGCTTTCTTTGCTCTGTTTTCCATTGTAAATAGCATGACTTGTGAGATTCACTTGTTTTATGTTTAGGAACCCTAGTATATAGTTCTCTCCAGTTAAGTGCAGTAGACCTACATCTTGTGTGGCCAAAGCTGAGAGTTTAGTCAAACCTGAATTGAAAATCTTGCACAGCAGACAGAACAAAACCACCTTTGCCTTACCAGTACTCCACACTAACCGGCCTCTTGGAACGCGCTCCTCATTTGTCACTTTCTTTTAAAAAATGGAGACAGATTGTTTGGCTCTTTGAATCCACTGAAGAAGTCACAGGAAGCTTTTCATGTGTTTTTGTAATTTGTGTCATTATTAAAATTTAGTGATCTAGTGTCGAAATATGTGCCAGTAGACGGCGATAGGGCAGTTCGAGGAAGATAGGGCAAAGGTAAGGGCCTTCCTATATCAGCCTCAGAGTCGGAGTTTAAAAATTGAATCGGCAGTAGGGGACTGGGTACTGCTGCCTCAGTCATAGGTGAACGAATCGGCTGTAGGATCGGTAACGGCTCAGGACCAGTAGTGTCAGTTGTAGAAGCTTTTATTGACGGTAAGGATTTTGGCCCTATTGTCTCAAACACAGGAGCAGAAGGTTTATTCCGTTGTGTTGGTAATGGCCGTATTGCCACAGTATCAACAAACAGTTTTATAAATGTGTTCAAGGACGTTTGCCCTTCTGAAGCCCCAGTCTCGTGCAATTCTTTTGTTTTTCTCTGTTGATACCCTTATTTGTGTTTATAGTCAGTGATGTGGTTGGAACAAAATATTTACAGGAACTCACCTTATTAATTCAGCAATTTCCAAATGGACTCGTATTAGGTGTCAAAATCAGCTGCCTTGTGTTTCCGACAAGTTGTTTCGTCACCTGAACGTTTCCCCTTTCGTAGCCATGACTTGACATATTATGGTTGTGGGTTAATATATGCACAGAGGGTCCAACGCTGCTTATGAAAATAAGTCCGCTTGATCTTGCAACCAGCAGCCTATTTCTCTTTTCGGCGTGGATCTCATTGTACACCCATGACGTTTCAGTGCTATGTATAGATTATAAAATATTCTTACTGAATGTAAAAATGTTACGTCACTCTAAAGTGGCAAAATATTTTCCGGAACGGCGTTCCGGCCCGTTCCGGTCCAACTAAACCACTGTTTATAGTAGTTGCTTATGGTGACTGATTTTATACTAATAACACTGTTCAAATTAAAAACCAAGCAGTTAATAAAGTTTTACAAGTAAACTTACTACGGCGTAATTACTACACGAACGCGATCATTCCACTAGAAAATTAAGATCGAAAACCAAACAGATAAACGAACTTCGCTGTGAATGACAATACGAGTATTGGCAACTAACAAGGTTACAACAATAAAGGAACGGCGACGGGCGTAGTTCAGGCAGTCTCAATAACCGCACGCTCTTCGCCTGTAGACAACAATAGTGCTGGTTCCTCAAAGCAATGTAAAACCTACCCTTTTCTATTTTATTACTTACAAACACGAGAATATAAAGATTACCGCTAATAAATTGCAGGCGTTCCACAAGTACGACCAGACATTTTGGTGGATTATTTCATTTTTTTATTAATTTAGATATTTTTTGTTCCAACTACAGCCGGGACCTCCGTCGCGGGCCCCCAAGTGAGGGCCGGTCCTCAGGAAAATGGGCCGAGAAGACCGGTCTGTCGACGGCCCTGAACAGTTAGAAAGCTAGAACTCTATGCCTGGAGTAAATGAATTTTAGATTTTCATGGATAAAGTATATTCATTGTAAAATAGATATCCAAAAGCCAGTGTCAACTGCAGGCAAATGGCATAGGTCTAAAAATAGCAAAAGTAGGGAGAATTCTGTTTGTGCGCGGGTAGCTTTATCTCATAGAGCTGCTGAGTCAACCGTAAAGAGTTACAAAGCTCTGTATAAACATCTTCTAACGGCATCAGATGATCAGAATCACACAGGGCCGGATTAAAGGGGGGGGGGGGCTAAAGGGGCTGCAGCCCCGGGCCCCGCGCGCCAAGGGGCCCCGGCCCTTGGCCGAACCTAAAATTGTATAAAAAGGCCTGCTGCTCCACCTCCGTGCAAGTATATGAATATTTACGCTCGCAAAATATCGAACACGCACTCTTCCTTCCTTCTTATCAGCTGTCTGCGTTAGTATTTCATCACTGCTAGGCTCAATTCCCGTCCGGAGACACGAATCCTCGCTACTTACGCACTGTAATTATTTTAAAGGTTATTGTTGACGGAAATTCAAATCTGGCTGCTTGCGAGTACGGGCAGAGGGAGAAGGGAGGAAGAGGTCTAGGAAGTGAGCGGGAGGGGACAGGGGAAGCACTAGTCTATTTTAAATTTATCGGAAAAACAGAGAATGACGAGGTGTGTTCCTTTAGACGTCATTGTGAACTGTACAATCATTCATTTTATTTCAATCCACAAGCGAAGACTCATGCGCCACTGACGGCAACGGCAGTATTGTTAACTACGTCGGAGTAAAAAATAGGTAAGCTTTGGATGAAAAGAGTTCCCATTGGCTGAAATGGACCTAGATTACAATTATAATATATTTTGACGATATTTCTGTATTTTTGGATGCGAGGCTGCTGACGTAGGAAGGAGAAAACGTTACTTTGCCACAGCACTTGCGAATATACATAACGCAGATATTTGAATTTGTTGACTGGGACACTTTCTGTTAGCCGCTATTTCTAATGATCGACATTCGGATAATCGATACTTTACTGCAGGCAGGAATGAGTTTGTCAATGATATAACGA
This sequence comes from Anabrus simplex, assembly GCF_040414725.1. Classification (NCBI taxonomy): domain Eukaryota; kingdom Metazoa; phylum Arthropoda; class Insecta; order Orthoptera; family Tettigoniidae; genus Anabrus; species Anabrus simplex. The sequence goes on along the minus strand of NC_090267.1, from coordinate 331,945,455 downwards.
AGGACATTGTAGTATTATAACTTGCAGAAGAGTAGTACTAGTCATAATACTACAATGTCCTCCGTTATCTCATAATACCACTTGTGCTAGCATTTTACATGTTGATTTAGTTTTAAATTTTAGATTTTAAATTCATGTAATGCCAATAAGATAATGGGAATGAGATCGTAGTAAGTTCTGTTTTGTATGTCGATTTGATAGTGATGATGAGACAAATGTAAAATATGTTTTGGCATTATGAAATATTAACATGAAAAATAGAAAAAAATGTAGTCTATTTCAACAATTTAAGTGGAAGTAGTTCTATAACGACTTCAGTATGCTAGTCTTACATGATGTTACGAAGAAGGGGCCCCACATTTTTAAATAGCCCAGGGCCCCCAAACACCTTAATCCGGCACTGGAATCACAGTTCTAAAGAGCGTTTAATGTATAAAGGCCGCTGCCCTTTTGTTTGTTCACACGAGTTTGTTTTTAATTTACCACTACTGTAATTCCGAATGTGATGCTGCCAATACATTAGAGTTCAAATCACTGATTGAACAATCAAGTAATGGAACTTTCTACATGGCCAATAGATGTAGATATTCCATGGCTTGAAGGAAAGAACAAATTTGTACTAGGCCTAGGCCTACTATGTGAAAGGTTCTGCATGCCATTCAACATGGTTCGTGAAGACTTGAGGGATTTCATGAACAGTAATGGTAAATAGGAAATGTGGGAAAGACAATTTGATAAAAGTGAGATTGGCTATATCAACATTGTCAATAACTAGCGCTGACTGTGAAAGGGGATTTAGCACTTTGGATGTCACCATGACGTCATCCAAGAACCGTCTCGTGATTGAAAATATGCCTAGTTTGATGTTCATCAACTTACTCGAGCCACGAGTTCTGTGGGATCCAACACCTTATGTACAAGAATGCCTCGGCGGTTCGTGACATATTACTCTGGCGGGGCTGTGTTGCCTTCCCTTTCCCCTCCCCAATCGGTCGAGTTTTCAATGACCAGCACCACGATACTTTTAAATGAATAATAATAATAATAATAATAATAATAATAATAATAATAATAATAATAATAATAATAATAATAATAATAATATGGCACTAGCTGAATAGAAATCTGCTTGCACTACAATATTAACTAACTACACTACAATAGCATTTATGCACACACATTAACAGGCTAACAGCTAATGCAATCCTGACTACTATGACACTGCATTGTTACACTGATCAGAATCGCAAGTAATAATAACAACATTCACGAAAACAAATAGTGCACTCCCGATTTATCTCTCTCCTTGCTCAAACTTCAAAACATGACAACGTATTTAACAATTTGACCACCCTAGAAATAATCCACCGAGCTCGATAGCTGCAGTCGCTTAAGTGCGACCAGTATCCAGTATTCGGGAGATAGTAGGTTCGAACCCCACTGTCGGCAGCCCTGAAAATGGTTTTCCGTGGTTTCCCATTTTCACACCAGGCAAATGCTAGGGCTGTACCTTAATTAAGGCCACGGCCGCTTCCTTCCCATTCCTAGCCCTTTCCTGTTCCATCGTCGCCATAAGACCTATCTGTGTCGGTGCGACGTAAAGCAATTAGCAAAAAAAAAAAAAAAGAAATAATCCTGTCGCGGTATAGTTACATATTGAATCTTTATTTTAACTTCTTTATAGAACTGAATCGTTTAAATAGTCAGTATAATGGAATTCATTGTTAAAATGTTTTGGAATTAATCACTAACAACAAGTAATATAAGACGTGGGGGGGGGGGGGGGAAGCCTAGGTACACTGCAAAGTGATTGGCGATGTTGCTGAGGGCTCCGCCATTCAGTGCTTACACCCACCTGCACTCTTCCTTCCCCTGACAAGCCAATATTATCCTTCCCGGCTCCTCTCGCAGCCCGCACACTTGCTAACGCTAGGGACCTACTGAGGGCTCTGCCGGACAGACATACTGTATACACGCCTGCACTCTTCCTTCTCCTCCCAAGCGCCACAGACCGAACACCTCACGACTAAAGAGAAAACATTGTGCTTCCTGGACAGCAGCAACGGTCTGAAAGCCTTTGCCATTTTCTTGAAAATAGAAGAGAAAAATGTTTACAGTCGAAATAATAAAGATTGCATTGTAGAACTGAATATCATACCACATAATTCGACTTCGCTACATTTGTCCATCTCTTTACGTAACCAATTACAGAGTGAAACAACGTTTAATGATATTAACGTAAATAAATAAATAAATGATTACTGGATTAAGCCACTATGTTTATTTAATGAAGCCGAGCTTTCAGCCAAATTTCATTGGCCTTCATCAGGGCAAGTTAAATTAAGTTTCCGACAGTGAACAAAGAAATTCAAGAAACGTGGAAGTCATGGCCGTACTATCTACGGCCTACCCCACTAAAGTAGAACGCAGCCCGGAAGGCGGTTTCGTTGCGCAGAGAGAGACAGAAGTATGAGGTGCTGTGATGCCAATTTGGCTACTCATAACAGCATGTATGTGTAAACATTTTTTTCATCCAGTTATATCTTGAATTCCAAAGCGATGACCGATATTTTTCGTGGGCTTAAACGTTTCCTAAAAGTCCAAATTAATTTTTAACAAATCCCGCGAAAGTGTTCAGGGAAATTTTCGAGATATGAAAGAAGTTAAATGGAAGTTGAGAGAAGTGAAGGCGAAGGGCAGAGAGCATAACAGCATGGATGTGTAAACATTTTTTCATCCAGTTATATCTTGAATTCCAAAGCGATGACCTATATTTTTGTGGGCTTAAAAGTTTCCTGAAAGTCAAAATTAATTTTTAACATCAAACCCCAATAAATTGTTGAGGGAAATTTTCAAGATATTAAAGAAGTTAAATGGAAGTTGAGAGAAATGAAGGCGAAGTGCAGAGAGCATAACAGCATGAATGTGTAAACATTTTTTTCTTCCAGTTATATCTTGAATTTCAAAGCGATGACCTATATTTTTCGTGGGCTTAAAAGTTTCCTTAAAGTCCAAATTAATTTTTAACATCAAACCCCGCGAAAGTGTTGAGGAAACTTTTCGAGATATCAAGGAAGGTAAATGGACGGTCCAGTTTCAATGCCGTAGGATATTCGCCGTTTTTATACACATCAAATATTGTTGTACGCAGAACATTTTTATTGAAATCATTGAGGTCACTGGCTTCTTCCTCTAAGGGTTCTTCTCTGGCGACCTGAACACTGCATTATTTTTATTTCCGAAGCTTGTTTTATCCTCTGTTCTGTTCGCAGGCCGATACCACACGCGAGTGCTGTCTTCTTTTGAAGCGTGGCAACATGGCGTTCCTCACCTTCACCGCCTATGAACGCCTGCCACTGCATGCTTACAAAATACAAATACACTTTAAATACTATTTCTCTCGCCTGTCGACGGAATACTTGTCTTTTTGCTCTTCCTGGATCTATCGTACACACGCAAATAGTTTCCTAAATTCGTTGATTATGATATTTACAAATAAAACTCGAAACATTCACTCGTGACCCGTACAAACAGGCACCTCTTACTGAAATAATTCTATTGGCTCGGTGGAAAACACGTCATACTACAAAGCGCGCGAATGTTACTGCGCAACCCTCTTCAAACCGCCTTCCGGGCTGCGTTCTACTCTAATAGGTCTCAAAGATCTTCGTGCTGTAATTCACCGCCCTCTGCCGACGGTTTCGTAAGCGCGTCCGCTGTTATATGGTGGTATTATGCATGTATTTCTGCAGTACAGGTCTCCATTTATTTGATAACTTTTTTAATGATTTTTGAAAAGGCGGCGAGGTGGCGCCCAAAAGCCTTCATGCACGAACCGCCACTGCAAGAATGAAACATAGGACAGCTATGACACAAGAATCAGAGAGCGTCAGCTTCTAGAAAATGAAAGATACAAGACTCTGTAAGCTCTTTTGACTGTGAAGTGTTTTCATTTTATTGCCGTTTGTAAGTATTTTTTCATATGAAATATCATGAAAAATACTGTGCAGCTTTCATGCTATTCTATGTTATTTTATGTCATGTAGAACTTAATTCTAGGTCAGTTAAGTTGGTATTGAACTTTTATGTGAATTAATGTTTTGCTATTATTATTATTATTATTATTATTATTATTATTATTATTATTATTATTATTATTATTATTATTATTATTATTATTATTATTATTATTATTATTATTATTATTATTGTACCGGGAAGTACACTTCAACCCCACACATTTAAAAGAAGCGTCTTAAGGAACACTATCTATCGAACAAAACTTGAAACTAGCTAATGCATAAAGTTGGGACATTGATCAGAAGATGTCACTACTGAATAACTGAGTAATATGTTATGTTAAAGTTTCCTAAACTGACTGGATTTCTTTGTTTTGTTTTGATGTACATCAAGAAGTTTGAACTTTTTTCCATAGATGTCTCTACTATAAAAACTGAGGACATGCACTCTGGTGCAAGGTGGAATAATTAATGATTTGAAGAAGTTTTGTGTTTATAGGTTTTCGCAGCTCAATTGACTTTCATTTATTTTGCAACACTTCATTCACCTTCCGCCAGCTCTGAGTCTGGCCTATAACACATTTTCCGTATTTATTTTTCAGCCAATCATAGGCTTCTTGTAGTTTTTTGGTTTAACCAATAAAAATGAGAGGGCGTGTCCGGATTTAGTCCAGAGCCTTCTCGAACCCTCCTCTCGGGTATAAAAGCTGCTGCTTTTTCAAGCTACCTTGTCTTATTGATCGTCGGAATTCTGTGTGTGTGTGTTAAGACAGAAGGTGGGGTGCCTCATTCTTCGGCAGGCAGAACATCAGACCAGGTAATGGCCACCAGTTGTCTATCTCTGTAGCTATCTCCGCAAACTTATTCGAGGGGGAGGTTCTAATTTCTCTAACTATGTAACGATCCGTTTCCTAAAAACGTAACCTACTTCTTGCTAATGTAAAATTTCATAAATACTTAAACTGTACATTCGGGGATAGAGAGTGCCTTACCCTCTCGCGTTTCCCTTCAATTTGTCTTGAAGTGACTACAATGTTGTAACTGTTTTTCTTCCTGTAAAGCATTAATTAACCTTTTTTCTAGTCACCTCAGTAGTGTGGGATTAGCCTCTGCATCATCGGGCCACAACCTCAAGTAGGGTTTTAAAGACTTGGTTTTCAGGGAGCGCATGTGTACGCCTCCATTTTGAGTTTAGGCCAGTAATATTAACCTGTTCTTCTTTTTCACGAAGGTCCAGTAGTATGGGTACCAGATACCCCTGTGTTAACTAAATTGTAAATTATACGTTGTGCCTAGAGAGGCCAGAAGCTGTTGCCTTGAGTAGGCTGTAAGGAATTAGAAGCTCAGTCTGCTTGGTAAAATTTGGAGAGCATGCAAGCTCTTTTTTTTTTCTGTAAAAATGAGGTCATATTGGTAACCTTTGGAGCAAAGTGCTCTTGAACTGTGTCTTGGGAGATATCCCTTCTGATCTAACAAAACGCAATTTTGCGACGTTGTAAACTTGTAAATTGGAGCTGGTAGCTCAAAACTTGTAATTTCCAACCCTTGGGTTTCTATTCTTGTTTGCTATTTTGTACCTGACATTTTGTACCTTCACATAGTGAAGAATTTTTTAAAAGTTTGAGATCTGAAAAGAAGTATAACCTTTATTTTAAAGTTTTAAATTAATCTTTGATATCGTAGATAGACCCATTCAAACCCACACTTTCTTACACCTCTCTGCGTTCCACGGATAACTCCGTATCAATTATTATTATTATTATTATTATTATTATTATTATTATTATTATTATTATTATTATTATTATTATTATTATTATTATTATTATTATTATTATTATTATTATTATTATTATTATATGTAATTCGCTGGGGCCATCAAGGACCACGTTAAGTCTTGTTGCATTTGACACTGAACTTGGCCTTCTTTAGAGCCCAAATTTCCCTCATTCTTTGTGAGTGGGCCTGCTTACGCTCCTCTGTCCAAGGGGCACCGTGTCTTCTCTTCGATTGCTCGTCTCGGTTTAGCCCGTTCGTCAATATTTTCTTGCGGACGAGATCTCTGTTAAGGGCGTCTTAAGCTGAGATATGTAGCATTTGCAGGTCTTCTTTGGTATTTCTAAACCAGGGAATTGTGGTTTTGGGGTTTGAATCAAAAAAGTGAAAGATTTCTTTAGTTAACTTTCTTCCGTCCATTCTTTTCAGATGACCGTAAAATCGTGCCCGTCTTTTTCTGATTGTGTCGGTAATTTTCTCTATTTTGCTGTAGACTTCCTCGTTGGATCTCTTTTGATGGATTCCATTTCTGTACTTTGATCCCAAAATTCCTCTCACAATTTTGCGTTCTTTTTTCTCCAGTTCTTCAAGGAGTCCTTTGTTGGCATTTAGAGACAGGGTTTCGGCTGCATATAGAACTACTGGCTTCAGAACTGTTTCATAGTGACGTATCTTGGTGTTTTGGGAAAGGCATTTTTCGTTGTAGATTGTGCGGGATGTTTGGTAGGCTATTTCCAGTTTGCGTACTCGCTCCTGAAGTGCTTCTTTGTCCAGTCCATTTTTCATGATGATCTCACCCAGGTATTTGAATTTGTCTACTCGGGTGATGCCCCCGTATTTTTGTATGGAGTTTTGGAGGAGCCTCTTTGATGTTAGTCATTACTTCTGTTTTCTCAAATGATATCTGCAAACCAGTTTGTTCGGCAATTTCCTTTAAAATTTCAACTTGAGCTCTAGCGCTTTGTATGTCTTTTGAGAGAACAGCAATATCATCGGCAAATGCTAAGCAGTCTGTTGCGATCCCCTTGGATTTGGTTCCTATTCTCAATGGACTATAGTTGGTTTCCTGTAATCTCATCCGCCAGGTTCTGATGATCTTTTCAAGAACACAGTTGAAGAGTATCGGGGATAGCCCATCACCTTGTCGGACTCCTGTTTTGATGTCAAAGGAATGCGAGAGACATCCGTGGAACTTCACCTTCGATTTTGTATCGGTAATCTAGAAAATTAGTAAAATGTGCATATAATAACTAATTGACAGTGCTGGTGGCAAACACACTAGCGGAAATGGAAAGTGTTACACCATGAACACCTTGACCGAATGCCATTAAACTGATACCCCAGTATTTCTATGCATGTAAGATATGTTGATTAAAATTTCATCCTCATACGACCTAATAGTTGGTACAGGAAAACGTCATTCCTAAAGATGGTGGCTGGTGTGTGTACGTGATCGCTGTTGGGTGTGTCTAACGTTACTGTCTCTTTTCAAGCAGAGATCACAACACAGCAGACCTAGAGGACGTGCACGGACAGCTTACCGGACTTTGTGAAAGGTCGAATCATATGCATGAGGGATATGGGGTCATCATACCGACAGATTGCGCAGACAGTTGGCTGCAGTGCAATATCTGTTGAACGAGTAGTGATGAATGGGCACAGGACAACAGTGTGGCACGAAGAGCAAGTACGAGTCCTTTCAGAAGGAGTATAATCATGAGAAGATCGTAGGATTCGTCGGCTGGCTCTGACGAACAGACGGATGACAACAGCTGAAATTCGGGCGGAGGTTACAGGCAGAGTGTCACCACGAACCGTCGGGAACTGATTGCTGGAAGATGGGTTGAGATCTAGAGTTGATATGCGTTGTTTACCACTGACACCAAACTACAGACAACGGAGACTTGCATGGTGTAAAGCCAGAGCCAACTGGGACATTAAGTGGCATTCTGTGGTGCTCAGCGATGAGTCTCGCTTCTGTTTGTAGTGATCTGATCGACGTGAAGATGTTCGTAGGCGACCAGGTGAAAGGTTACAGCAAGCACCGATTATCGAGGCGCATACCTTTCCAACTCCTGGAATCATGGTGTGGGGAGCAATTGGATATGGCAACAGGATGGATTTGGTACTTGTTGAAAGGAGACTAAATGCTCACCAGTATGTGGCAAGAATGGTAAAGCCTGTTATCATACCCTTCATGACGAGGGTACCAAATGGCATATTCCAACAGGATAATGCAAAAGCCCACACTGCAGTTCACATCAGAAACGCATTGACGAATGCACGGATCCTTGACTGCCCTGCTCGTTCCCCTGATTTGTTACCCATAGAGCATGTCTGGGATGTGGGTGGAAGACGTATACGGTCATACCAGCCTCCAGCCAGCAATCTTCATGAACTGAAACAGCATGTGTGTCAGGCATGGCAAGAAATCCCTCAAGATGACATTCGGAGGCTGTTTGCTTCCATGCCACACAGAATACAAGAGTGTATTCGTGCCTGTAGGGGTCCCATCTCATACTGATGATGATTAGGACGGATAGTTCCGAACAGACTGAAAGTTTAATCATTTAATACCTGTTATGTGATGAACATCTACACACAGTTTGATAAATATCGGAGTGGTACTTCATGGTGTAACACTTTCCAATTCCACTAGTGTATATCTTAACTAGCAAATGTACCCGTGCTTCGCTACAGTATTCTGCTTTGTATACGATTTCAACGTACATTACTGTACACGCAGAGAGTAAGATTTTACTAAATTGTATATCTCTTAGCGTTGTCCGAGAAACACCACGGGGAGGTCCCCATACCTTTTTTCCGATGTAAGGTGGGCATTGGTGAGTTTTGATGATCAGACTCCTTTTTTAGTGGTTTACATGGTTGGTCTTATTATATTTTCTCGTATCTCCTCTAATGTGCGTTTGATTGAGTTAGAAACTGTACATGGGGTGAAATTTGGATACAGTTTCCACACACTGCTTGATTTTTCGCTTACTTATGTGGCAGCTAGAATCATGAACTTTGGTTCGCATATGGACACTGTTTGTGCCAATGGACCACACTCTGCGGTGCTGTTGAAATATTGACAGCCACCCTTAGTGCTATTCGAAGACGATTGTAACCTCCAACAGTATTCCGCAAATATCCCGCAGAATGACAGCTTGAAGTCTATCTCGTCTTCTACCCAACGAATAACAACGATTTTACAGGAATGACGACGAAAAGGGCATTACGTTACTTCCCTGCTGGCAAGCAGCCAGAGACGTTGCCATGGTAACCGGTAGGTTCGTTGTCTGTCTGTGACAGAACACGGAACCCGAAGAAAATAGTAATTTTCTCCGTCATTTGAAGAGCAAGCGAAATGATGGAGATAACAAAAATATTTAAAATGAAAGGACGTTTTACATGTATTCTACCGATTTTAGAAAATAAATAGTGCATGAGAAAATATCAAGTAACTCGTTGATCTTCCTATAAACCCCCAGTCTGTTCCACGATTTTTAAATCATATGCACATCAAAACCAGCTCCTGGATGAGTACACTCTAAATGTAAAGTTTGGTCGGGATCTATCCAGCCGTTTTGCCGTATTGGTGGAACAGACAGACAGACAAACGGACACGAAAATGAAAAACCACTGATATGGTCTTGAGTTTACCTAAAACGGATAAATATATGAAAAGTTGGCAAACGAAATTACAGACATCGGACCCCCCTAGAACTTCATTTATATAGATAAATGGTATTTTTAATCGAAAGGCTTCGAGTCAGGGGTTTACCCAAGTCATGAGATTCAGGATATTCCAGGTCTTATTTTTTTCGGATGACATTCTTCTGCTCACATTGATTCCCGCTAGCATGCAGGGAAGTATATATGAAGTGGTAAATTACTGTAAAGAGTGGAATTGAGAATTAATGAACAAAAAACCAAAAAAAGGATATAGTTAAAGAATGAAAAATGGGGGATGAGTGAGACGAGATTAGAAATTGTCAAGAAAGCGGAATATTTGGGTATGCTAAGTGGAAATGGAAGATGATCAGAACGAATAAAAAGAACTGAACTAATTCACTGACAGCTATTAACATTTCAGATAAAAAGATGCCCAACACTGATTACAGAGTGTATAAAAATGTTTTTAATGCATTAGTTAAATCCAGGATGTTGTAGAGAGCAGAGATCTGGTGAGTTGAAGGGAAAGTTTATACACTTGATGCAATTACGAGTAGATTTGCTAAAATAATTATGGGACTGCACAACTGACAGTGGAGTGAGAATGATGTGCAATCATGTAAGTGTGCAGGCATATATTGTTAAAAAGATAATCAAATATTGGCTGAGACTGAAGTTGGGATCAGGTGGCGTAGTGTTACAGGTAGCCTTCTAACACCAAGTAAAATATCAGAACAAAGGATATTGGGTGGATGGGGTACGGAACATTTTGGAAACGATAGGAATAGGATACTGCTGGGGCATAGAGCAGCTAAGAATATATATATGAAAATAGTTCTAAGAGTTAATTATATTGAATGTAGAAATAAGTGGTCACCAAAGGAATTTTGTAATGTTATTTGGAGAATGAGTATATATAACTAGCAAGATACCCGTGCTACGCTACGGTATCATACTTAAATTTATAATTGCTTAACGTTTTATATATATAATCCGCCGAAATTCGCGATCTGACTCGTTTCCTGTGAGATTACGGCATAGTTCTTTCCATTTTTCAATCTTTTTTTTCCAGCAAGCGATTTCGTACTTCCCGGGCTAGCTCCAGGTATTCCGCCCGGTCAGTTGGGTCCCTAAATCTTTGCCACCTTTTCCTATAAGCATTTTTAATGTGGATCAGATCCTTGAGGAGATCAGGCGTAGTGTCGTCTTGGGTACCTTGGCGGTACTGAACCCGCAGCCGGACTTCATTCGTAGTCATTGCCCGGCCAGGACTCGTTTCCAGCGCGGTCCGCACATTTTAGGGACGGTCCAGAACATTATTATTATTATTATTATTATTATTATTATTATTATTATTATTATTATTATTATTGATGTTCTGGACCCCGCAGCAAGATGCAAGACCGCTTCTTGGCGGTAAATTACATCTGCTGCCATGGTCATTGCAAGTGGCGTAATGAGATTCCAAATATCAATGCTCACGTCTGTTACCTTCAGTTTTGAGATGTAAGTATCCCCATAAAAAGAATTCACATTTTTCACTTCCTTTCACACTCCTCTCCGTTAACTGAATTTTCCGCAACAAATACTTGTTTCTTTATTAGTGAAGGATCTTCTAAATACCAATTATCACGACTGTAACATCTTCAGTTTTTGAGATATGTGTCCTCTTAAAAGAAATTCAACTCCTTTTCACTCCCGCCTCCAAGGTGATTTTCCCCCCAAAATGCGCTTTTCTTTGTTTTTAAAGGAAATCCAATTTTTCACCTCTGTAACAACTTTAGTTTTTATTAGATGTAAGTATCCTCATACAATTAATTCAATCAATTTTTTAAGTCTTTTAGCTCTCTTCAATGGATTTTCTGAAATCAAAGGAATACGTGTTTCTTTACTTTTAAAGCAGATACCAAATACCAATTTTCACTTCTGCAACATCCTTCGTTTTTGAGGTAATAGTATCTTCATACAAATCATTCAACTATTTTTTTCAATTTTCCCCCTCCCCTTAAGTAGATTTCCGAAAATTAAAAAAAACGCATTTCTTTATTTTTAAAGGAGATTCCAAATATCCATTTTCACGTCTATAACATCTTCAGTTTTTGAGATATCAGTATCCTTATAAAAATAATTCAACCACAATTTCAGTCATTTTTACCCGTCACCCAAGTGTTTTCTTGAAGAAAAAAAATACATGTTTCTTTATTTTTAATAGAGATTTAAAACGTCGTTTTCACTTATGTAATATGTTAAGTTTTTTAGATATGCTGTAGACATGCTCATTATAAAATTTCACCCCCTTTTTAGTTCCCCTTACTTGGAGTTTCCGAAAACAAATCACGTATGTTTCTTTACTTTTACAGGAGATTCGAAATACCAATTATTACGTCTGTAACATTTTTCATTTCTGAGATATACTGTACGTATAGTCTTTCTAAAAATTCACCCCAGTTTGTCACTCCTGTTTAACCTCCATTAATTGGATTTTCCCAAAAAAATACGTGTTTATTTATTTTTAAAGGAGATTCCAAATACCAATTTTCAAGTCTGTAATATTTTCAGTTTCTGAGATATGTGCCCTCATTAAAGGTATTCAACCCATTTTTGACCCTTTTTCACCTCCCCTGGTGGGATTTTTCGAAAACAAAAAAATACGTGTTTCTTTATTTTTGAAGGGGATTCTAAATGCCAATTTTTACAACTGTAAAATTTTATTTTGAAATATAGATACACTCATTTTAAAAATTCACCCTTCTTTTCACCCCGTTAGCAACGGGATAACCAAAAATCCTCCCTTAGCGAGCACCTACATTGTAATTTAAATGCATCCTCAAAATTTCATTTCTTTATGTCCAGTAGATTTGGCTCGGCGATGATGAATCAGTCAGTCAGTCAGTCAGTCAGTCAGGACAAGTTATTTTATATATAGACTAGCAAGATACCCGTGCTTCGCTACGGTATTATACTGAAATTTATAAGTAAATGCTTAACGTTTTATATATAATTCGCCGAAATTCCGATCTTACTCGTTTTCTGAGAGATTACGGCAAAGTTCTTCCCATTTTTCAATCTTTCTTTCCAGCAATCGATTTTGTACTTCCCGGGCTAGGTCCAGGTATTCCACCCGGTCAGTTGGGTCCCTAAATCTCTGCCATCTTTTCCTGTAAGCATGTTTAATATGGATAAAATCCTTAAGGAGATCCGGAGTGGTGCCGTCTTGGGTGCCTTGGCGGTAGGCCTACTGAACCCGTGGCCGGACTGCATTCGTAGTCATTACCCGGCCAGGACCCGTTTCCAGCGCGGTCCTCACATTTTGACGACGGTCAAGAACATTATTATTATTATTATTATTATTATTATTATTATTATTATTATTATTATTATTATTATTATTATTATTATTATTATTATTATTGATGTTCTGGACCCCACAGCAAGATGCAAGACCGCTACTTGGCGGTAAATTACATCTGCTGCCATTGTCATTACAATGTGACCAGCACCATTGTCGCGCGTAGGCAAGTGCGCGGATTTCTGGCGATACGAATGATATACTTCCGTGCATTATTGACCTAATTATAGATGTGAACAATTGCACGGTCAATATCATTCCTATCGTTTATTTCAAATGTGTTAAAATTTTTATTTTTATCGTAGGAGAATCTTACAGTAATCTTCCTTTAAGTTCTCCAAAGGAAAAGATGGCTCTTGAAAACGAACCCAGGAAAGATTCAAAATAATCGGTTTATGATCGGAATTAGTACATTATGAACAGTAAAATCAATTGGTCTCAACTACTTTTTCACCCCACCGACATCAACGTTAAGTTGATTTACTCCCCCCCCCCCCAGAATAAAGAAGACGAGTTTCTTTATGTTTAAATGAGATTCCAAATAACTTACCAATGTTCACGACTGTTACCTTCAGTTCTGAGATATGAGTATCCCCTTAAAAATAATTCACTTTTTTCACTTCCTTTCACACTCCCCCGCCGCCCCCGAAGTGAATTTTCCGGCAAAAAATACTTGTTTCTTTAATAATAAAGGATCTTCTAAATACCAATTATCACGATTCTAGCATCTTCAGATTTGAGATATGTGTTCTCATAAAAGGAATTCAACTCCTTTTCACCCGCGCCTCCCAAGATGATTTCCTCCCCAAAACGCGTTTTTCTTTGTTTTTAAAGGAGATACAAATACCAATTTTCACGTCTGTAACAACTTTAGTTTTTATTAGATGTACGTATCCACAAACAATTAATTTTTCAATTCCTTCACCTCCGCACCCCTTCATTGGATTTTCCGAGAATATGTGTTTCTTTACTTTTAAAGCAGATTCCAAATACCAATGTTCAAGTCTGCAAAATCTTTCGTTTTTGAGATAATTGTATCTTCATACAAATATTTCAACTAATTTTCAATTTCCCTCGCCCCCCCCCCCCCCTCGTTTAAGTGGGTTTCCGAAAAAAAACCCTACGTATTTCTTTATTTTAAAGGGGATTTCAAATACCAAATTTCACGTCTGTAACATTTTCAGTTTTTGAGATATCAGCATTCTAATTAAAAGAATTCAACCTCTCTTTCATTCATCTTCCAAGTGTTTTTTTCCGAAAACAAAAAATACATGTTTCTTTATTTTTAGTAGAGGTAAAAAATACTATTTTTCACTTCGGTAACATGTTAAGTTTTTGAGATATACTGTAGAAATGCTCATTTTAAAATTTCACCCCCTTTTTAGTTTCCCTTAAGTGTAGTTTTCAAAAACAAATCACCTATGTTTCTTTAATTTCACAGGAGATTCCACATACCAATTTTTACGTCTGTAACATTTTACGTTTCTGAGATACACTGAAGTTATAATCTTTCTAAAAATCACCCCGATTTGTCACCCCGTTTAACCTTCATTAATTGGATTTTCCAAAAAAAAAAAAAAAAAAAAAGATACGTGATTCTTTCTTTTTAAATGAGATCCCAAATACCAATTTTAAGGTGTGTAATATCTTCAGTTTCTGAGATATAAGTATCTCACTAAAGGCATTCAACCGTTTCTTCACCCTTTTTCACCCCTCCTATTGGGATTTTCTGAAAACAAATAATACTTGTTTCTTTATTTTTAGAGGAGATTATAAATACCAATTTTTACATCTGTAAACTTTTAGAGTTTTGAGATATAGATACACTCATTTTAAAAAATCACCCCCCCCCCTTCACCCCCATAAATTGTATTTTCTAAAAACAAAAAATGCGCGTTTATTTTTTATAGGAGATCTCAAATACAAATTTTCAGGTCCGTAATATCTACAGTTTCTGAGATATAAGTATCCTGATTAAAGGCATTCAACCTCCTTTTTCATCCTTTCCACCCCTTCTACTGGTTTTCCGAAAACAATAAATACGTGCTTCTTTATTTTTAATGGAGATTCTAAATACCAATTTTTACATCTGTAAACATTTAACGTTTTGAGACATAGATGCAATCATTTTAAAAATTCACTACCCTTTTCACCACCCATTAATTGGATTTTCCAAAATAAAAAGTACGCGTTTCTTTATTTTTAAAGGAGATCCCAAATACAAATCTTCAGATCCGTAATGTCTTCAGTTTCTGAGATATAAGTATCCTCAATAAAGGTATTCAACCCGTTTTTCACACTTTTTCACCCCTCCTATTGGGATTTTCCGAAAACAAAAAACCGTGTTTCTTTACTTTTAGATGATTTTCTAAATACCAATTTTTAGATCTGTAAACTTTTAAAGTTTTTCACCCCTTGCGCGACGGAATATTCAAAAATCCTCCCTTAGCGGCACCTGCATTGTAATATAAATGTATCTTCAAAACGTCATTTCTTTATGTCCTGTAGTTTTGGCTCGGCGATGATGAGTCAGTCAGTCAGTCAGTCAGTCAGTCAGTCAGTCAGTCAGTCAGTCAGTCAGTCAGTCAGTCAGTCAGGACAAGTTACTTTATATATATAGACTAGCAAGATACCCGTGCTTCGCTACGGTATTATAATGAAATTTATAATTGAATGCTTAACGTTCTATATATAATCCGCCGAAATTCGCGATGTAACTCTTTTTCTGATAGAATCCGCTAAAATTCGTGATCTGACTCTTTTTCTGAGAGATTGCGGCAAAGTTCCTCCCATTTTTCAATCTTTCTTTCCAGCAATCGATTTCGTACTTCCCGGGCTAGGTCTAGGTATTCTACCCGGTCAGTTGGGTCTGTAAATCTTTGCCTTCCTATAAGCATTTTTAATACGGATCAAAATCCTTGAGGAGATCCGGCGTAGTGTGGTCTTGGTTGCCTTGGCGGTACTGAACCCGTCGCCGGGCTGCAATCGTAGTCATTACCCGGCCAGGACCCGTTTCTAGCGCAGTTCTCACATTTTGACGACGGTCCAGAACATTATTATTATTATTATTATTATTATTATTATTATTATTATTATTATTATTATTATTATTATTATTATTATTATCAGGGTGGGTGATATTAGTTGAATTTAAGTTATTATTATTAGCCTCCGTGGCTCAGGCGGCAGCGCGTCGGCCTCTCACTGCTGGATACCGAGGTTCAGATCCCGATCACTCCATGTGAGATTTGTGCTGGACAAAGCGGAGGAGGGACAGGTTTTTCTTCGGGTACTCCGGTTTTCCCTGTCATCTGTCATTCCAGCAACACACTCCATTCTCATTTCAAAGCATCTATCAGTCATTAATAAATCACTCTGGGAGTGGCGACCGCATCGTACTATATCTATATCTGGTTCATTCATTACATCCCTGACCCGGTCATTGTCTGGAAAACAGGTTGTTGGTTTTCCTTATTATTATTATTATTATTATTATTATTATTATTATTATTATTATTATTATTATTATTATTATTATTGATGGTCTGGAACCCACAGCAAGATGCAAGACCGCTACTTGGCGGTAAATTACATCCTCTGCCATTGTCATTGCTGACAATGTGACCAGCACCATCGTCGCGCGTAGGCAAGTGCGCGAGATTTCTGGCGACACGAATGATATACTTCCGTGAATTATTGACCTTATTATAGAGGTGAAAAATTGCACGGTCAATGTCATTCATATCGTTTATTTCAAATGTGTTAAAATTTTTATTTATATGCCAGGAGAATCTACCGTATTCTAACTTTATGTACTCCAAAGGAAAAGATGGTTCTTGAAAACGAACCCAGGAAAGATTAAAAATGATCAGTTTATGACCAGAATAAGTACATTATGAACAGTAAAATCAACTGGTCTCATCTCCTTTTTCACCCCACTGCCGTTAAATTGATTACTCCCCCCTCCCCCAAGAAAGAAAAGGCGTGTTTCTTTATGTTTAAAGGAGATTCCAAATATCAATGTTCACGTCTGTTACCTTCATTTCTGAGATATAAGTATCCCCATAAAAATAATTCACTTTTTTACTTCCTTTCACACTCCCCACCCCCCTAAGTGAATTTCCCGTTAAAAATAGTAAAGGATCTTCTAAATACCAATTATCACGACTCTAACATCTTTAGTTTTTGAGAAATGTGTCCAAATAATAGGAATTCAACTCCTTTTCACCCCGGCCCCCAAAATGATTTCGCCCAAAAGCGCTTTTTTCTTTGTTTTTAAAGGAGATCCAAATATCAATGTTTACGCCTGTAACAACTTTAGTTTTTATTAGATGTAAGAATCCCCATACAATTAATTCTATTAATTTTTCAATTTTTCACCTCCCCCCCCCCTTCATTGGATTTTCCGAGAATACGTGTTTGTTTAATTTTAAAGCAGATTCCAAATACCAATTCTCACGTGTGCAAAATCTTTCGTTTTTGAGATAATAGTATCCTCATATAATTTAACTAATTTTTCAATTTCTCTCCTCTAATTAGGTGGGTTTCCGAAAACAAAAAATACGTATTCCTTCATTTTAAAGGAAATTCCAAATACCAAATTTCACGTCTGTAACATCTTCACCTTTTGAGATATCATTATCCTAATTAAAATAATTCAACCCCATTTTCAGTCACTTATACCTCTCCATCCAAGTGATTTTTCAAGAAACAAAAAATAAATGTTTCTTTATTTTCAATAGAGATAAAAAAACTATTTTTCACTTCGGTAATATGTTAAGTTTTTGAGATACAGTGTAGAAATGCTCATTTTAAAATTTCACCCCATTTTTAGTTCCCCTTAAGTGGAGTTTCCAAAAACAAATCACCTATGTTTCTTTACTTTTACAGGAGATTCCAAATACCAATTTTACGTCTGTAACAATTTACGTTTCTGAGATATATTGTAGATATGGTCTTTCTAAAAATTCACCCCAATTTGTCACTCCTGTTTAACCCCCATTAATTAGATTTTCCAAAAACAAAAAAATACGTGTTTCTTGATTTTCAAAGGAGATCCCAAATACCAATTTTCAGGTCCGCAGTATCTTCAGTTTCTGAGATATAAGTATCGTCATTAAAGGCATTCAACCATTTTTTCACCATTTTCCTCCCTTCCTATTGGGATTTTACGAAAACAAAAAGATACGCGTTTCTTTATTTTTAAAGGAGATTCTAAATACCATTTTTTCATCTATATTAGAAGTTTTGAGAAATAGATACACTCATTTTTAAAATTCACCCCCGTTTCACCCTCCATTAATTGGATTTTCCAAAAACAAAAGAAAAATACTTGTTTCTTTATTTTTAAAAGAGATCAAAAGTACCAATTTTCAGGTCTGTAATATCTTCAGTTTCTGAGATATAAGTACCGGTATCCTGATTAAAGGCATTCAACCTTTTTTCACCCTTTTTACACCCCTCCTATTAGAATTTTCCGAAAACAAAAAATACGTGTTTACTTATTTTTAAAGAAGATTCTAAATACCAATTTTTACATCTGTAAACCTTTAAAGTATTGAGATTTAGATACACTCATTGTAAAATTTCACGCCCCCCCCCCCCTTTTCACCCCCCTAGCGACGGAATATCCAAAAATCATCTCTTAGCGAGCACTTACATCTTAATATGAATGTATCCCCAAAATTTATGTCCAGTAGTTTTGGCTCGGCGATGATGAATCAGTCAGTCATTCAGTCAGGACAAGTTATTTTATATACTGTATATAGATATAACAAATAAGGACATGAGGGGCATAATATGGTGGTTGATGGGGGTACACAAATATTAAACATACAGACAAAATATAGATGAAAATAAATGTTCACTATGTTCTGAAGAAACGGGATAAAAAATTGTTTAGAGACAAGGAAAATAAGAGAGAAATTTGTAGATGAGGAGGATATGAGAGAAACTGGTAACGAAAATCAGCGATATATGATTGTAAAGTTATTGAACAGAGAGTGGATGCATCAGGGAAGAATTTCAAAATTATTCAACATTATTAGGGGAATATGGAGCAGTAAATTGGTGGAAGGAAAAGAAGTGATACGTGCTAGTTAGTAACAGAATTGTGCATAAGGCAACCTAGAAAATATAACTCCCTTGAAGTCTAGAGCAGTTAAGTACGTAGATTATAGTTATAGTTCTATTAGTCTGTATGTTTTTTTTGTATTTCTTTCGATAGTCAATATTAATATTCATTCCAGGATTCGGGCATGATAAGGAGGGACTGAGGATGACTACTGTGGTGACCTCTTTGTGGGGGGGGGGTGCATGTTTCCGGGGTATCTGATGAACATCGATAACATGTCCGAGAATTTTTATTTCCTATAATAATGTTTTTAACACACTTTTCAGGCCATTCTTTTTTTGTTCAAATTATAAATCATTTACTAATGGTAAATTTTTATTCACGATATTTTCCGGACACCTTATTCTTTATTTGTGTTTTTACTGCATGTTTTTCACTATGCTATATTCAGTTTGTAAACTTCATGTATCGAAAATTAAAATTCAAATAATCAATGCCATCTCCTGGATATACGGTTTTCGAGATTATGGGAGATGGATATTATCTTATCTTAAATATTCTTCTAACTCTAAGGTTGTGAGTTTTTCTATAACCCATCAGATACGGGGAGTACAGATAGTGTAAATATATTTAGCCTTCTATATTTGATTGAATATTAAAGAATACTGCAGTTAAGAACAGTGATAGTGAATTTTATTTAGCGAATATCATAGTGATAGACAAAATTATCCTTACATAGATTTTATGACCATCCATTGATGCGAAAATTTACAATTGAAGCTCTTCACAGCAACTGAACATGCGTCATTTCGTCGATTCACCGCATGCTTCTTCTCTCTTGTCAAATAGCGGGTAGAAGTTCACGAGTGAAGGAAGTTTGAGAATCGCATTCTGCCATTCATTACGCTGTGTAAACTGAAGTTGAGTCCTCACTCTCAGTCAAGGTTAAGACGTCATTTTATGTAAGGTTTTCCCACAAATGATTGTCAGGTATGTGTTAAAGACTTCCAATACGCGCTCAAAAGGAATGGTAATATTTCCAATTAGTGGAACTGTAAAATGTAAAAATAAATATGCTTCACTTACAAGGGAACTGTTCGGGATGGATCAAATAGATTTTAATGACACAAAGTCCCTAAAAAGTCTTTTCCGTACAGACTATGAAGGCCCTTGGAGGGGTGGAAAATACGGGCTTCCACTATCCGTAACCTCGGCACTTGATGGGGTAGAGTGGTTAGCTCTACGCCCGGCCGCCTTTGCCCGCAGGAATTAACCTGATACTCACTTTTTTTGTGTAGACTGAGTGAACCTTAGGACCATATCCACCTCCGTACGTGGAAATCTCGTTTCTTTGATTTCCTGATGGGGAATCGAAGCCACGTCCTTCCGGGTGAACCGAGCACGCCTTTACCGCCTCGGCCAGGCAGCCCCTAGATGATCATCTAAGATATCTTGAATTTAGTGGTGATAAACATTTTATCGTAACGGCAATGGTTGTGTTCCGATCCGTTTAGTGGTCGACAGCCCTGATCGCAGTTTGGGAGCGGTTATTACTCAGAAAATAGATGGAATTGAAAAACAATTAGCTTTTGCTAGTCGCACCCTGTCTAAAGCGGAGGAGAGTTACTCTCAGCTTCATAAAGAGGCGGTTGCATTCATTTTTGCCGTTAAAAATTCATTTATATTTATATGGATGCAAATGGATATTACAGTAGCTAATGACAACCGTCCTTTACTTGCATTTTTCGGACCTAAAAACGGTATTCTGGTTTGTGCTACTAATAGATTACAGCGATAGGCACTTTTCATGTCAAATTTTAAGTATGGTGTTGAATGGGTTAGTACAAATAAAAATTTCGCAGACTGGTTGTCTCGCGCTTCACCTCCCTGTCATAACCAAGTGGATGATGGCATTGACCCTGACCTTCAACATATAAAGATGTTTTAAATCATACGAGAAGATATAGTATAGTTCAAGGAAGAATGACGCAACTGAAGATTGGGTGGCCTTTAAAACCAGATGATGACTTATTACCGTATTTTAGAATAAAATATGAGCAACATGCTGAAAAAGAAATATTATTTGGGGGGTATAGGGTTATAATACCTTCCACTTTAAGGGATGAAGTCTTAAAAGACATACATTTCCCCCTTGGGAATTTGTACATCTAAAGCTCTAGCTCGTTCGTATATATAGTAGCCAAAGTTAGACTCAGCAATTAAGAGACTGATAAAAAATTGTGATTCATGTAATGACAATTGTGATAACACTCCTAAGAGTTCCCTGGTGCCATGGGCGTCGCCACAACGACCATGACAAAGAATTCATATTGATTAACTCGGACCTTTTCTTGGACGATATTATT
Organism: Anabrus simplex; assembly: GCF_040414725.1. Taxonomy (NCBI): domain Eukaryota; kingdom Metazoa; phylum Arthropoda; class Insecta; order Orthoptera; family Tettigoniidae; genus Anabrus; species Anabrus simplex. The sequence goes on along the minus strand of NC_090267.1, from coordinate 331,924,197 downwards.
TGTTATCATTGACAGTCATTCAAAGTGGTTAGAAGTTTTCCAGTATCGGTCAATGACAGCTTATACTACCATTAAACTATTACGCTTGAAAGCGCTGAATATCAATCTTCTTTTGAAAATGAATGGGGTCATTTTCAGGAGTAGAGCACCGTTTTCTCCATAAACTAATGGTGCGGCTGGAAATTCTGTAAAGAGTACAAAAAGAGCTTTACGAGCTGCGTTACACAATATTCCGTTGGAGAAACTAGAGTTATGTCTTCAAAGGTTTTTATTGGATTACGCAATACTCCACATGTTACAACTGGATTGTCACCGACACAACCTCTTATGGGACGCACTTTAAGAAATAGACTTGATTTACTCCGACCTTCCCCAACAATAAATAAGGTTCATGACAAACAAGAGAAACAAGTTATCTCGTATGGTGGAATTCGTTCAGGATTAAAAGAATTTTCCGTAAATCGCAATGTATGAGCAAGAAATTACCGGAAAATGAAAGTAAATGGATTAGGGCAGCCATTACTGGTGTTTTGGGTCCCAGACGGCCCCGACTTTATGTTCCAAAACATCAACGATCTTGGATCAGACATCGTGATCAGTTGCGATCGACACTCTGACATAGCTGAACATTCAGTGGAAAATCAGTTCAAAGATGACTTATCTTCTAATTCAGCACATCCTCTGATGGACTATAATGACTCACTCCATGTCGACTCGAACCAAACAGGTCTAGCATCGACTTCAGCGATACCAAGTTCAACACTTTATGGATGTTTTTCTCTGCCTGCTGTTAAGGATGATGCAGCGATGCTTAGATCAACAGACGGAGAGCCTACTAATGATGCTAAAGATGATGCGACGGTACTTAGTTCAACGAACGCAGAACATCTTTCTACTGATATGAATTCTCCGTCCATTCTGGACATCACCGCCATTTCTGCCTCTGTTTCTACGGAGGTGTAACCCCATACTACCACTACTGGACGACGTAAAAGGACAAGGAAGAAAACTAAACGGCTTATTGAAGAAATATGAGTGTTAGGATTCAATTATTTTTCAGTTAAAAAGGAGGGAAAAATGTGTAGTATATCGATATCGAAGACGACCGGTGTATCGATTCGTAATTGACAATACGTTAGTTGCCTACTCGTCATATGTTATGTCTTTGTTAGATGATTATGAACGATCATGGTGGACGATGTACATTACTGTAATTAGCAATAATAATAATAATTTCGTGTGGCTATTTCTAGCTGAGTGCAGCCCTTGTAAGGCAGAACCTCCGATGAGGGTGGGCGGCATCTGCCATGTGTAGGTAACTGCGTGTTATTGTGGTGGAGGATAGTGTTATGTGTGGTGTGTGAGTTAGAGGGATGTTGGGGACAGCACAAACACCCAGCCCTTGGGCCACTGAAATTAACCAATGAAGATTAAAAGCCCCGACCCGGCCGGGAATCGAACCCGGGACCCTCTGAACAGAAGGCCAGTGCGCTGACCATTCAGCCAGCGAGTCGGACATTCCTTAAATGATCATTATTTTTAAAGGGATCGTTCCTTTACGATCTTTTCTCATGTTTATAACCCCCTTCACAAATTTTCTTGTTGATATGGACCAATGACCACGCGCCTTTACACCTTAAGACGATCATGACAAAAATCATCGCCAGTTAACATGACTGTACAATATTTCCATGTCAGCAATGCTCGGCGTTGATATGGACTAAACAGCAAAAGTCTAAATTCCTGAATTCTGTTACCAAAGTCAGTACGGTACTGTAAAACTGTATTAAGACATAAATGTTCGGAAAATGTATTCTCTATAAATTTTCTTATATAGTAGGCACTCTTCGATAGGATCAATAACACACGTAAGTTATTTAAACATTAAATTTTACGTCTCTTCTCCTAAACTACCATTTCATGCAGCTTGAATACATTTTTTATAACTAGACTGTAGCGCTTTATTCTCCGATTTAACGTATCGATTTTCATTAAATTCTGTTCACCCATTTTCTCGTGGCTCGGCGGTGATATTGACTTGGCAACAAAAATCGAAATTCATGAACTTTCCATTATCATAGCCGCTGCGGTAAAAATGTATAGGGCATAAATGACTAGAAATTTAATTCTTTATAACTTTCTTTAAGTAATATTTATCGATAGGACCACTAAGACCATAGATATTTGAGAATTAAATTTTAGGCCTTCCCCTAAACTACCATTTCACTCCGTGTGAATAAAATTATTTACAGCCTAAATTGCAGTGGCTCATTCCCCGACTTTACATGTCGATTTTCATTAAATTCTGTTCAGCCATTTTCTAGCGATGCCCGTACATACATACATACATACATACATACATACATACATACATACATACATACATACATATAGTCCGCGCACCATTTAGCGATATTTCTTTGTACGGGGTTGAGGAGTAAGGAGGGAGCTCTCCCGGTTCCGGTAATACTACCAACTGAATGGAAATGAAATCTGAATTGAATCGGTAATATGATCGATCGATATGAATTTTCTAAACCTTTATTATCTTAAGCCAACAACTGTGTCATACACACATTATATAACATTTCTCGATGCGAATCTTGTTCCTAGTATGAATTCTACAGTATGTGTTTGCTGTGTAAACAACAACAGTAATAGTACGTAAACTGTACGCCAGATGTCACACAGCGATGCATAAGCGATTCATAGTTTGTGTTTCAAAGGTTGCCAATACGAATCTCGAAGATAACCGCAGTCGACCGATTCAGCACTAGGGTGTCCATGTATCACTAAAAGGTGCGCGTACTATACATACATACATACATACATACATACATACATCATCATCATCTGTTTACCCTCCAGGTTCGGTTTTTCCCTCGGACTGAGCGAGGGATCCCACCTCTACCGCCTCAAGGGCAGTGTCCTGGAGCTTCAGACACTTGGTCGGGGGATACAACTGGGGAGTATGACCAGTACCTCGCCCAGGCGGCCTCACCTGCTATGCTGAACAGGGGCCTTGTGGAGGGATGGGAAGATGGGAAGGGATAGGCAAGGAAGAGGGAAGGAAGCGGCCGTGGCCTTAAGTTAGGTACCATCCCGGCATTCGCCTGGAGGAGAAGTGGGAAACCACGGAAAACCACTTCCAGAATGGCTGAGGTGGGAATCGAACCCACCTCTACTCAGTTGACCTCCCGAGGCTGAGTGGACCCCGTTCCAGCCCTCGTACCACTTTTCAAATTTCGTGGCAGAGCCGGGAATCGAACCCGGGCCTCCGGGGGGTGGCAGCTAATCACGCTAACCACTACACCACAGAGGCGGTCACATACATACATACATACAGAAATGACGGAAAATTAAAAAGTGCATTTCCTTGTTACTGCGGACACGACCAAAATAAAAATATCATTATTTTTAAATTTTATCTTCTTAAATTGTATAACTTATATAGATTAGCTGATGTACCCGTGCTTTGCCACGGAATTATGCATTGTATGCATTATTCTAGCTTAGGTAGTGTACACGTTGTGAGTAAGATTGTATTAAATTGCGTAGCTCTTAACGTTACCCTAGAAACGCGACGGGCAATTCACCAAACTTCTTTTCTTATGTCAAGACTGGGTTAGGGAATTTTCACTGTAATGTTAAGCCCTCTTGCCTACCATCAGTCACGATTAAGTTGGGGATTTTTCATTATAATGGCAGACACTCACTCTCCACCTCTGTGGAGGTTCGAACCTGCCTTCGGGCAGAAAACACCCTTACCTTACCTTTTACCTCTACTAGGGCTATGTGCTGACTGAATTAATTTGTCGGTTTGTACACACCTTTAAGTGAATATTGTTCTATTGGCTACCTATCGGAATCACACCCTCGCCAAGAAGTACAGGGGCAGTCTCTCGTAAACTTCTCAGCTGACTGGAATAACTTTACCGAGCTCGATAGCTGCAGTCGCTTAAGTGCGGCCTGTATCCAGTATTCGGGAGATAGTAGGTTCGAACCCCACTGTCGGCAGCCCTGAAAATGGTTTTCCGTGGTTTCCCATTTTCACACCAGGCAAATGCTGGGGCTGTACCTTAATTAAGGCCACGGCCGCTTCCTTCCCACTCCTAGCCCTTCCCTGTCCCATCGTCGCCATAAGACCTATCTGAGTCGGTGCGACGTAAAGCAACTAGCAAAAAAAAAAAAAAAAAAAAACGGAATAACTTTATCATTGTTGTTATAACAACAAATATTTTAAAAAATTAGTATTACATTGTTCTGAGAAAGGGGGTAATTTACTTATAGAGGAATTTTTTACCCCCTTCCCTGCCGGATACTGCCTGAAATAAACACTAGTATTTAAGCCCCCCCCCCACCATTTCTTTCTGATTTTGCACCCTGGTGTTACATGAATTCCTACCTGAGGGTACATCATTCTTTTTAAAAAAAATCCCTTAATCCGTTTCGCTTTGAAGAATCCCTATACCGAGGGGTTGGATAAGCCCCGATGTTCACTAGGATGTTTTCAATACTACTGATTACTAGAGTACTGACCCTTGAAAATGTTCAGCTTGGCAATACTGCCTATGGACAGAAGTATCTGCAACCTTTTGGTAACAACAATGCTGGGGGGTTAATGACTCAATCACGGGATCACAATCTCCACATTCCCAAAACAGACTTACCGTGCCGCGGTTGCTGCAGTGTTCAGCGATAATGGCTAAATACATAGGTGCGTTCTGCTTGTGAGTTTGTATAATCAGTTAGCTTGTAGTGATGTCACCAGCCTTATGTTTGTCATACAATAGAGACCACTGCTGCCACTGATCAAATAATCATCGCAGTCAAAAAGCAGAAAAGGAAGGAAAGAAAGAAACAGCACTCAGCAAATGAGCTTACCCTTCATAGTAGATGTGATGTGATCGGTTTGGGTTACATTGCTCTGAACTTGCATTCGGGCAGCAATCCTGAAGATGGTATTCCGTGGTTTCCCATTCTCACACAAGGCGAATGTTGGGGCTGTATCTTAATTAAAGCCACATTAGCTTTCCTCACGGTAATACTCTGTCATTTTCCATCGCCACCATAAGACCTGTCTGTGTCGGTGCGACGTAGAAACAAATAACAGAATATTTATTTTGCTAGTGTTTCAACGTCACATTAACACATAGAATGTTTTCTGCGACGCAAGGATTGGAAATGGTTGCATTATGACAGAGGGAAACCGTAGAATTACGTGTGCCCTAGACCAATGGAATTTATCTTAGCCACCCTCCGCCACCGCCCTCATTAGAATGGTATTAAATGAATACGTCAGCAAGTCCACACTGGTCTGTACGCACATCGCCATGTTGCCAATTTTGCGAAGGAGTACAAATCACGAAATCAAACGAACTTGGCTCCCGTTTTCGAAAGACCACTTGCAATATTTGAAATAATGTTCACTGTGCAAGGAGTACACATCGCGAAATCAAAAGTTGGCGCCAATTTAAACAAAAGGAAAATACAGTAGTTGAAGATTTGCAGATTATTTTCCATAGCATTAACCACATATGATGGAGGGGCACGTGACTACGTGGGTTTATCAGAAATGTGCAATGTGATAGAAATATCGTCTGTGTGACTGAAATGACACCTAACATGACTCACCTGACACTATCTGTAAAATAAGATATATATATAATATATAACTCTTATTAATTAATTTAAAAATAATGGTATTTCTGTATTGGTCGTGTCCACAGTAAGAAAGAAAATACCATTTTTAATTTTCCGTCATCTCTGTGTGTATATATGTTTGTATGTATGTACTGTCCGCACACTTTATCTTGAAGCATTTGTGTACGGGGTGAGGAGTAAGGAGGGAGCTGTCCCGGTATCGATAGTGCTGCCTGGTGCTGCCAACTGAATGAAAATGAAATCTGAATTGAATCGAGAAGATGATCGATCGATATGAAATTTCTAAACCGTTATCATCTTAAGCCAACAACTATGTCACATACACATTATATAACATTATAAAACATATCTCTCGATGCGAATCTTGTTCCTAGCATGAATTCTATACTTTGACTTTGATGTGTAAACAACAACAGTACCAGTACGTAAAGTTTACGCCAGATGTCGCACAACGATGCTTAAGCGATTCATAGTTTGTGTTTCAGAGGTTGCCGGTATGAATCTCGAAGATCGCCGAGGTCGACCGATTCAGCCCTAGGATGTAAATGCACCAAGATAAAGTGTGCGGATAGTATGTATGTATGTATGTATGTACGGGGTCTTTTTTTTTTTTTTGGCTTGCTCCGTGTGTCAAGGGAACACGCACGGAAGGCGATAGAGCGGCCGGGTGACTAATTTGCCGAGATATATGTTGCCTCATGACCGGCTAAAATTATCTAATGAAGTACGGTAGCATAACTCCTTTCCTTCACAGCAATAGTTTAGTTCAACATCTGTCGATCTGTGGTACTGGTAGCGTGTTCAATATGTTCGCTTTAAAATAGTGTAGTTTCTGTAGGAATACTAATTGTGTGTTTAACGAGTGATGTTTACAGTAGAACAGCGTGTATTCATTGTGTAGTTCTATGCGAAGCATTCTTCTTATACAGAGTACCGCTTTCGATTCATTCGCAAATGTCCTGGCATCCTCCCTCCCCATAGGAGTACGGTACGTAAATGAATAAAGAAGTTCCGCACCACCGGGTCCATTCTTAACAAGAAATCACGCAGGAGACGAACCGTTTTAACAGAGGAAAAGCTTGATGAAACAGAAGCTCTCTTGGAAAGAACATCAACAAAATCCCTGTCGCATCTCGTCGTACAAGCTAATGTGACATTATCTTCTGCCCACAAAGCAACAAAATTGTTAAAAGCAAAACAGCACACACCCACCCCTGCCCAATATTTAAGAGGACCTTACAGTTTCGCTAGGGTTCGGTATTGTTACTGGTTGCTTCAGTCAGTTCACAATGGGTATGTTGACCCAGAACTTTTCTTTGAATACTGATGAAACATGGCTACACTTAAGTAGTTATGTAAATAGTCAAAACAATCGCTACAGGCGTGCAGAAAATCCCTACCAGCTGCATGTCCGACCACTTCATGATGTAAAGATAGGAGTTTGGTGCGCAATAAGGGCTCGCAGATTTATAGGGCCTATATTTTTCCGTGAAACGATAAATCCTGATCGATATATAGACTTCATTCTCAGACCATTCTTTCAAGAGCTGACGAAAGATGAAAGGAGTAATGGTTACTTTATGCAAGATAATGAGGCGGCACACACTGCTAATCGGTCTGTGGAGGTAATACGGAAAGTTTTCGAAGATCGTATGGTTAATTAACCTCCTACATCTCCTGATTTAAATCCCTGTGATTATTACCTGTGGGGTATGCTGAAGGGAAAAGTGTATGTGAACAACCCTCACACAAGAGAACTACACCAGAACATTACTCAAGTTATTTCGAACATCACACGGGCTGAGATTCGCCGAGTGTCTGCAAACCTATTTACGAGGTGTCAGGCGTGTTTGACAACTGAGATACAACATTTTGAACATCAAACGTAATGCCAGGTACATTTCACACTAATAGTTTCACAAAAAATTGATTTTTATAAGTGTGAATTGCCGTGAGTAGTGAGGAGGAAAAAGCGCGCATTATACCGGCTAGCGACGGAGTGTCATTGTGCCAGTCGTGCCGTGCTCTAAGTGGTGCTACGGAGCGAGCAAAAAAAATGTATGTATGTATGTATGTATGTATGTGCATCACGAGAAAAAGGCTGAACAGAATTTGATGAAAATCGGGAAATAAGGCAATAAAGAATATACATCATTTTATTCACGTTGAGTGAAATGGTAGTTGAAGGGAAGGCCTAAAATTTAATGTTCAAACATCTATGTTATTACTGGTCCTACTACATAACGGGAGTTTTATATAATAGAATATCCATCATTTATGTCTTATACACTTTTAGCGTACCGGCTATGATAGCAGAGACATTCATGAGATTAGACTTCCGTTGCTTAGTCCATACCAACGCCGAGGCACGAGATAATAGGCGAATAAAATTAAATGAAAATCGGTATGTAAAGTCGAGGAATTAGGTTATACAATGTAGACTATAAATAATTTTATTCACCCTGGGTGAAATTGTAGCGTAGGGGAAGGACTAAAATTGAATTCTCTCTTTTTTTTTTTTTTTAATGCAAGTTGCTTTACGTCGCACCGACACTGACAGGTCTTATGGCGACGATGGGACAGGAAAGGGCTAGGAATGGGAAGGAAGTGTCCGTGGCTTAATTAAGGTACAGCCCCAGCATTTGCCTGGTGTGAAAATGGGAAACCACGGAAAACCATCTTCAGGATTGCCGACAGTGGGGTTCGAACCCACTATCTCCCGAATACTGGATACACGTCGCACTTAAGCGACTGTAGCTATCCAGCTCGGTATTTAATTCTCAAACATCTACTGTATGTTCTTAGTGGTCCTAACGATACTACATTTAAACAATTATAAAAAATACAATTCCCGATCATTTATGTCTTATACAGTTTGGCCCTACTGGTTATGATTTCAGAGACATTCATGAAGTTAGAATTTTGTTACTTAGTCCATATCAGCTCCGAGCATCGCTAACAAGGAAACAATGCTCAACCGCCTGGCTGAGTGACTCAGACGATTGAGGCGCTGCCCTTCTGACCCCAAGTTGGCAGGTTCGATCCTCGCTCAGTCCAGTGTAGTATTTGAAGGTGTTTAAATACGTCAGCCTCATGTCGGTAAATTTACTGGCACGTAAAAGAACACCTGCGGGACTAATTTCCGGCACTTCGGCGTTTCCGAAAACCGTAAAAGTATTTAGTGGGACGTAAATGCCAAAAAGAAAATAACTGAAACTGACAACGAACAGGTGAAAGTCGACTCAATGTGTTGGCTCTTTTGAACATTCACAGATACATAATTGTAAAACCAACAAATCTCTTGAATTTATTTTCTAAGAAGCCTCGAAAGTTGAACATTAGATTGTAATCTGAACATACCATTCGCTGTAAAACTGTTGATCATTATCATTAGGGTGTTTAGGGATTGTAGTAAGGATGTAAAGGAGAGGGCATATAAGTCTCCGGTAAGACCCCAACTAGAGTATGGTTCCAGTGTATGGGATCCTCACCAGGATTATTGACTCAAGAACTGAAAAAAGCAGCTCGATTTGTTCTGGGTGATTTCCGAAAAAAAAAAAAAAAGCGTTACAAAAATGTTGCAAAGTTTGGGCTGGGAAGACTTGGGAGAAAGGAGACGAGCTGCTCGACTAAGTGGTATGTTCCGAACTGTCAGCGGAGATATGGCGTGGAATGACATTTGTAGACGAATAAGTTTGAGTGGTGTCTTTAAAAGTAGGAAAGATCACAATATGAAGAGAAAGTTGGGATTCAAGAGGACAAATTGGGGCAAATATTCGTTTATAGGAAGGGGAGTCAGAGCGATTGGAATAACTTACCAAGGGAGATGTTCAATAAATTTCCAATTTTTTTGCAATCATTTAAGAAAAGGCTTGGAAAACAACAGACGGGGAATCTGCCACCTGGGCGACTGTCTTAAATGCAGATCAGTATTGATTGGTTATGTTCTCGTTCTGTATTATAATGAAAGGTTTTGTATTGTACTACAGTCTGAATATCAACATAATTCACTTGTATCAGTGTCCTTATAAAGAAACTCACGCATGCGCACACCACACATTCACAAGAACCTTCATTATGTTGTATACAGGGGGGTAACTTTAGGGCCTGCAGGCGGGCCCGGGCCTTTAAGGGGCCGCGCAGACTACTCGCAAATATATATGTCACTATGCACGGAAATGGTCCGGACAGTTTTGTAGAATCAGTATAAAGAGTTTGTTTTACGGTTTGTACGCAGAGGAATTGTCATTTGGTTGCATCTAGCAGCAGTTATTACGGCACAGCCGTCTCGCGTAACACGCGGCACGTTCCTCACAAAAGACTTGCGCCAAATTATTTTAAAATATTTCCATTGATGACAGTCGAGATTTTCTTCTGATGACGCAGAGCAAAGTTCTCTGCGAAACAAAGAATTTCACTTTATTTCCTTGACACGGCATAAGCCCAAAAGTCTATATTTAAAAATAATTACAACAATGATAATCGATACCAAATATATTTTAGTTAGAAAATAATACTTTCTTCATGTGTAATGCACTGAGATCGTATTATGCACAAATTTGGTGAACATTTAATTTTGTCAAATATTTGCTAATAACAAATAAGTGTAGTAGCAGTCAGTTCAGTTTCGAACGAGCTCTCTTTGCGCGAAGGCTTCTCAGTTGTGCTGTTTGGTATTTTTCAAACTTCATTTTAATAGTTATTTAATTTTGTTCGTGTATTTTTCTGTGTTGCAATCGAAAATAATACTAAAGTCTCAGTTACAGAGTAGCCTATAGTTCCGAAGTTACTAATAAATGTCCGGCTCCGTGGCTAAATGGTTAGCGTGCTGGTCTTTGGTCACAGGGGTACCGGGTTCGATTCCCATCATTGGTTAATTTCGCCGGCACGGAGGCTGGGTCTATGTGTCGTATTCGTCATCATTTCATTCCCGTCACGACGCGCAGGTAGCCTACAGGCGTCAAATCAAAAGACCTGCACCTAGCGAGCCGAACTTGTCCTCGGACACTTCCGGCACTAAAAACCATACGCCATGAAACCAATTTTAAGTCCGAACAACTAAGTGGTGAATGGTTCATCAGCTTAGCCGTTAAAGCACGGAGGCAGTCAAATAGAACCTATTCAATTTATTTTATAATAATGTTACAATAGTGAATAATTACTTTGTTTATATAATTTGACAACATATTGCATCTTTTCTACCTGCTGTAATTAAATTTATATTAGATATTCATAGGTTTTACATTTTATTTGAGGGGCTGGAATTTTTATTTTGGCACGCGGGACGTATAACATTCGTTACGTCCCTGAACGTGTGATCATCAGCCCATATTGATACGGAAGATAACCACCGAGTCCGCCTCTGTGGAATAGTGGTTAGTGTGATTAGCTGCCACCCCCGGAGGCCCGGGTTCGATTCCCGGCTGTGCCACGAAATTTGAAAAGTGGTATAAGGGATGGAACGGGGTCCACTCAGCCTCGGGAGGTCAACTGAGTAGAGGGGCGGTTCGATTCCCTCCTCAGCCATCATTGAAGTAGTTTTCCGTGGTTTCTCACTTCTTCTCCAGGCAAATGCTGGGATGATACTAACTTAAGGCCACGACCGCTTACTTACCTCTTCCTTGTCTATCCCTTCCAATCTTCCCATCCCCTACAGCTGAGGCCGCCTCGGCGAGGTACTGGTCATCCGCCCCAGTTGTATCCCCTGACCAAGAGTCTAAAGCTCCAGGACACTGCCCTTGAGGTGGCTGAGTCCGAGGGAAAAACCAAACCTGGAGGGTAAACATTAAGGAGAAGAACAAGATATATACAGGATATAAAGTAATATATAATTCTGGTGGATTTTACTTTATGACTTGATAAATTAGGCGAGTCGAGTCAACACTAGCATTCTGCTTTGCGTAATCGCCTGGGCGCGTGATGCAATATTTTAATCTCTGCATTTCCTAAGTAATAGCATTTGAGTACATGACTCATTACACGTGCGGAGCATGAGTGCATATTGATTTTGAAAGGCTTATCAGAGACTGATCGTCACATGCACACACGTCCTGTAAGCCTGGGGAGGCCGAAGATTCACCGCCATCTAGCACCACGCGTGACGTCACGCAAAGCCGAACATAGCCGACTCCGCTCCGACCCGGAACAGGCTCTTATTGTAGCCATAGGACCCGACAGGGGTCAGCGGCTTCGCGCGCATTGGGACTCGCTGGGGACTCGCATTAATGTAATAATTTCAGAAAATTCCGTACTGAAATATACACTTTCACTGTAGTACTGACGATGACATGAGATCATCCCCAGTAGTCATTATTAAAAGTAATTTGAAGTATATTTTAAAATTCGAAGTTCTTTTTCTTTTCGGAAATATAAATTCAAAGTACACAATAAATTGTTATTAACACATTGTCAGAAACATAATGCTGAACTTCAGCGGGATAGAAATATACCATAAAATAATTTTATTCAGGACCGTTCTATTAGTTTTGTGACTTCAGTCAGAATCCTTGGAAAACTTTCTGTAAATAAAGAATATTCACTGTTACAAAAAGAATATTATCATGACAGCAAACGATATATGTTTAAAATTCAGTGTAACTTTATTACTGAAGTAAAACGGAGATTCGTTTAGATACCAGTTCTCAATAAATAATACAACTGTACGAAGATAATATAGGCAATGAAATGATGTCTTTAGTTAATCTCCAATTCAACCCAAACCTCGTAATTATCTCTGTTTCAGTATATATCTCCATGACAGTGAGAAGGTGGTGGTGATTATTATTTTAAGAGAAAATACAACTGGACAACCATCAACGCTTAACAAACTGACCATAGGAAAGGTCCGACACTTCGACAAATGAATGAATCGGCCAAAGAAAGACAAGGGTCGCAAAGGGTGTGAAAATAAAGACTCCGTAGCATTCGCAGATCTAATACCGCCGGCGTCGGAAATGAACAAGAGTTGACCAAGAGAGGTTGGACACGACTGATGAAAGTGTGGAGCCTGGCACTACTAAGTGGAAGCAGGAAGCAAAGCCAGGACTCAGCTAATGGCCCCGTGGTCGCCAACCAACGCCCAAGCTTAAAGCCCCTGCGACCCCTTTTAGCCGCCTCTTACGGCAAGCAGCGGATACCGTGGATATTATATTCTACAGACCGCGCAGTCCCAGGGGGCTCCATGAAAGTCGTTATATATTACCAACAATAAGCCTATACAGTACTTCAGTGAAACTTTAATATTAAAGATTTCTAAATTGGATACTAATTCTGAATTTGGCCGATGACCTAGCTGTTAGGCCCCTTTAAACAATCGACAAAGAAACAAATAATTCTGAATTTTTAAAAATAATGTGCATAGCTATAACAGATGCAATAGTAAAGCAACAGTGACATGGAATTTTCCTATTCTCCCGTTTTTCCCACATCCTTGTGAAGTCGGGTGCCAACTGTGCAGCACATGTGGACTGGAGCCTGCTTTATGACCGGATGCCCTTCTTAACGCCAAATATACGTGGAGGGATGTATTAAGTATTACGAGTACCGAGTTAGTTAGCCATGCGGCTAGGGTCACGCAGGTGTTAGCTTGCATGCGGCAGATGGTAGGTTTGAATCCCACCGTTGTCAGCCCTGAAAATGCGTTAATGCGACGTTAAACCATTAGCAAAAAAGAAAACACCCAGTCCCCGAGTTAAGTTAAAAAGCGACCCGGCCGGGAATCGATCCTATGACGCTCTGAAATGGAGGTCTTGACGCTGGCCATAAGCTACGGAGCTAATAGTCAGCGTAGAATAATATGTGTTAAATAAACATTTGTATTTATTATAGCTATGCACATTATTTAAAAAAATTCAGAATGTGTATCCAATCTAGAAATCTTTAATATTAAAGTTTCACTGAAGTACTGTATAGGCTTATTGTTCGTAATATATAACGGCTTTCATGGAGCCCTCTGAGGTTTTTTACAACTTGCTTTACGTGACACCGACATAGATAGGTCTTATGGCGACGATGGGAAGGAAGCGGCCGTGGCCTTGATTAAGGTACAGCCCCATCATTGGCCTGGTGTGAAAATTGGAAACCACGGAAAACCATCTTCAGGGCTGCCGACAGGGGTGTTCGAACCCACTATCTCCCGGATGCAAGCTCACAGCTGCGCGCTCCTAACCGCACGGCCAAGTCGCCCGGTACCCTCTGAGGTTGCGGGGTCTGTAGAATATATCCGCGGTATCCCCTGCTTGTCGTAAGGGGCGGCTAAAAGGCGTCCCTGGGGCTTTCAGTTTGGGAGCGTGGGTTGCCGACCACAAGGCCTTAGCTGAGTCCTGGCATAGCTTCCACTTAGTAGTGCCAGGCTCCACACTTTCATCAGTCGTGTCCAACCTCTCTTGGTCAACTCTTGTTCATTTCCGACGCCGGCGGTATTAGATCTGCGAATGCTACGGAGTCTTTAATTTTCACACCCTTTGCGACCCTTGTCTTTCTTTGGCCGATTCATTCATTTGTCGAAGTGTCGGACCTTTCCTATGGTCAGTTTGTTAAGCGTTGATGGTTGTCCAGTTGTATTTTCTCTTAAAATAATAATCACCACCACCTTCTCACTGTCATGGAGATATATACTGAAACAGAGATAATTACGAGGTTTGGGTTGAATCGGAGATTAACTAAAGACATCATTTCATTGCCTATATTATCTTCGTACAGTTGTATTCTTTATTGAGAACTGGTATCTAAACGAATCTCCGTTTTACTTCAGTAATAAAGTTACACTGAATTTTAAACATATATCGTTTGCTGTCATGATAATATTCTTTTTGTAACAGTGAATATTCTTTATTTACAGAAAGTTTTCCAAGGATTCTGACTGAAGTCACAAAACTAATAGAACGGTCCTGAATAAAATTATTTTATGGTATATTTCTATCCCGCTGAAGTTCAGCATTATGTTTCTGACAATGTGTTAATAACAATTTATTGTGTACTTTGAATTTATATTTCCGAAAAGAAAAAGAACTTCGAATTTTAAAATATACTTCAAATTACTTTTAATAATGACTACTGGGGATGATCTCATGTCATCGTCAGTACTACAGTGAAAGTGTATATTTCAGTACGGAATTTTCTGAAATTATTACATTAATGCGAGTCCCCAGCGAGTCCCAATGCGCGCGAAGCCGCTGACCCCTGTCGGGTCCTATGGCTACAATAAGAGCCTGTTCCGGGTCGGAGCGGAGTCGGCTATGTTCGGCTTTGCGTGACGTCACGCGTGGTGCTAGATGGCGGTGAATCTTCGGCCTCCCCAGGCTTACAGGACGTGTGTGCATGTGACGATCAGTCTCTGATAAGCCTTTCAAAATCAATATGCACTCATGCTCCGCACGTGTAATGAGTCATGTACTCAAATGCTATTACTTAGGAAATGCAGAGATTAAAATATTGCATCACGCGCCCAGGCGATTACGCAAAGCAGAATGCTAGTGTTGACTCGACTCGCCTAATTTATCAAGTCATAAAGTAAAATCCACCAGAATTATATATTACTTTATATCCTGTATATATCTTGTTCTTCTCCTTAATGTTTACCCTCCAGGTTTGGTTTTTCCCTCGGACTCAGCCACCTCAAGGGCAGTGTCCTGGAGCTTTAGACTCTTGGTCAGGGGATACAACTGGGGCGGATGACCAGTACCTCGCCGAGGCGGCCTCAGCTGTAGGAGGATGGGAAGATATTTACTTTGTACAATTTTATTATTTATTGAGAACTGGTAACTAACCGAAACTTCGTTTTACTTTAATAATAAAGTTATACTGAATTTTAAAAATATCGTTTGCTGTCATGAAAATATTCTTTTTGTAACAGTGAATAAATATTCTTTATTTACAGAGAGTTTTCCAAGGATTCTGTCTGAAGACACAAATCTAACAGAACAGTTCTGAATAAAATTATTTAATAGTATATTCCTATCCCGCTGAAGTTCAGCATTATATTTCTGACAAAGTGATATTTATTTTAATATAAAATTTATTTTGTAAGCGTACTTTGTATTTATATTTCTGAAAAAAACTTCAAATTTTAAAATATACTGCCAGTCATTTTCAACAATTTTCAATAATTATATCTACTGGGGATGATCTCATGTCATCATTTATAAAATGCGTACTAAGTGAAAGTGTATATTTCAGCATTTTCTTAAATTATGACATTAATGCGAGTCCCATCGCGCGCGCAACCGCTGGCCGCTATCGGGTGCTGGAGTAAGATACGGTTTGGGTTCGGAGTAGAGTCGGCTATGTTCGGCTTTGCGTGACATCACGCGTGGTGCTAGATAGCGGTGAATCTTAGGTCTTCCGTAAGCCTGTCAGGGAATGGAGATTGATAATTTTATTTAATTTCCCTGTGATGTTATTGATGAGTTGATGACAACATTTTAATGTTCTGACTATGACGGCATCAACTCTAAGCTCGCACGCAATTATAATACCCATTATATGTTTATCTTTGAAATCTTGCAATAATGAATAATCCCTTTGTTTACATAAATTGAAAATATATGGCATTAATTCTTCCAGCTGTGGTTGAATTTGCATTAGTCATTCATAGGTTTTACATTTTATTTGAGGGGACCAGAATTTATTTTTTGCAGGTGAGCCCGTATAACATTCGTCACGCCCCTGGTTCTATCATCATTTTGTAACTATACCCCCTCTCCCCCCCCCATCGATCGATCCCGGCTACGATATTGATTCTATAGTATCATGCTCTTACATCCACTGTCGAGTGCCTATTATAACAATTAAATGATTTTATAAATAACAATTTGAATATGACAATAATTATAATACAGATAGCATGAGCTACAGATTTAAATTAATTCGCAATGAATAATACAAAGTCCAAGTGTTCAGTAGTGCACATGCTAGAGCATGTGATTGCTTACAACCAATCAGTAGCCAAAACTAAATCTTGGATTTCTGGTCTGTTGATGAATGTGTGGCCAACGGCGCACTAGTGGTTGTGAACACGTCGAAGGCAGAGGTCGGCCAACCCCAGAGGGGAAACAGGATCCGTTATCCCTGCTGTCTAAAATACGGGGAGGACTCTATGTCGGGGTAGCGCCTGTGAGGTAGGCAACCCGCGCAGCAGGGGTCAACGACTTACTTTTAGACAAACCGACATAAAGTCTTCACTGTAATTTAGACATCTGGGGGTAATGGCTCCAGTTTCCCCTCTGGGGTCGGCCGACCTCTGCTTTCGACGTGTTCCTAACTACTAGCCCACCCTTAGACCTACATTTATCAACAGACCAGAAATCCACGATTTGGTTCTGGTTGCTGATTTGTTGTAAGGGATCACATGCTCACGCATGCGCACTAGAGTATATTGGGGCTTGCTTTTGTTCTTTAGAACCATTACAGTCATTTGGTCATTTCCATTTTCAGAGACCGAGCTCGATAGCTGGAGTCGCTAAGTGCGGCCAGTATCCAGTATTCGAGAGATAGTGGGTTCGAACCCCACTGTCGGCAGCCCCGAAGATGGTTTTCCGTGGTTTCCCATTTTCACACCAGGCAAATGCTGGGGCTGTACCTTAACTAAGGCCACGGAGGCTTCCTTCCCATTCCTAGGCCCTTCCTGTCCCATCGTCGCCATAAGACATATCTATGTCGGTGCGACGTAAAAAACAAATAGCAAAAGCCATTTTCAGAGTTCCTACTTGACAGCGAAGCAAGTAAGTTGGGCAGTGAGCGGTCATAGTTATTCAAGTGCCGTGTGTGGAGTTGTGTCAAAACAGTGCGTGTGCTTCCTTCCATATTCTTGGTCGAGTTAAGTGCTTGTAATGGCAGACAATTGTGGAGGAGAAGAAGCACCCGACCCTCCATCATTGATAGTGGGCCATGAAGAAATTGTTCGCATGAACGAAGATACATCAGTTCAACAGACCCCTGAGGATAATAACCAAGTGCAACCACTTCCAAATCCGAGTGATATATTCGTCAAACTCCTCCGCCCCCAGTTGACCAAGAAGTATATCCACAATCACATTATGGTCCTTATATTGTATTTGTCGAATCAACTGGTACTCAAAACATTGATCAATTGCATCCTATGGCCTTAAGGACGTATTTTTTTACGAATATAATATTGGTGTAAAATCGATTTCTCGGAAAGGTCGTAATCGTTTACAAGTTGAATTCCACTATGTTGTCCAAGCGAACGTCTTCTTACGTCATCCAATCCTTGCAACTATTAAGGCCAAAGCCTATATTCCAAGCTGTAATGACTTAAGAGTGGGAATAATTCGTGAAGTAGACAATGATCTATCTGTTGCTGAAGTTCTCAAAAATCTAAAATTGCCAGTAACCGTCAAATCCACGCAAAGACTGAATCGTAAAATTGTACAACAAAATAGGAGTATTGGATATGTACCCACGGGATCGAATAACGTAGTCTTCCGTACGCAAAATCTACCCCAGCAAGTTCCATTGTATAGCGTATATTTGGATGTACAACTCTTCAAATTTACAACAATCATTTGCAAAAATGTCAAAGATACGGTCACACTGAAAAAAAGCTCTAGCGCCAAGATGCGGACATTGTTCATTACAACACTCTACGGCTGTGTGCACTGAAAACTTCCGCAAATTCACTCAGTGTCTAGGGGCCCATTCAACTGGCTATCCAGACTGTTCGGCGCATAAGCATCAACTTCTTGTAAAGAAGATCATGTATACAGAAAACATTACGTTTCCGGAAGCTAACTCCAAAATTCTACCACCAGTCTTTTCATCCCGATCAGACCCCGCAACTTTTTCCACCACTCACTAGAGAAACTCCAACCCTCTGAAGAAAATCCCCGCAAACGGAAATTTACTCGGGTCGATATGCAAAACCCCAGACCTAATCCTCCACCTGGTTATGTTAGAGAAGGATACATTAGTCTCCTCAGAGCGCCATCCATGCCTCCCTCTCACCCCACATTCTTACAGCCTCATTCAACACCTCCCGCTCAGCCCCAAACTTCCACGTCAGGTGCACGAGAGCTGCCAAACAGTGTCCCTCTACGCCAGCGGGTCATCCTGTACATCGTCAAAGGGACCATCTCCAAAATGAAATCCATCCAATCTTGCTACTACTCATCCAATTGCTGGGAGATCAACCACAACTCTCAAGAGTAATTTATCAATTACGACATAGTATATATAATATTCTTGCTTTCTATGATAAAAATCACTCAGTGGAATGTCAGGGGCGTTCTTAATAAACAGTACGAACTAAAACTCCTTATTACAGAAACCAATCCCCACATTGTTGCTCCGCAGAAAACCTGTTTTTTTCTCATACCGGCTTTAATAATAAAGGGTATAAAATCGAGCGTAGTGATATACTTATACATAACAACTTGCTCTACCAAACAGTTCATATCCATAACCAAATCCCGAATACTTTCGGAAAAGGTATTACTCATCATGACCTCTATATTATTAATATTTATTGTCCTCCAGATATTTTCATTACTGAAACACAATGGTCTGAATTTTTCAACAATTTGATAATACTTCGAAGATCCTTTTCCTGGCAGACTATAACAGTCATCATACCCTGTGGAGAAGCATTTCTGACACGCTCAAAGGCTTCCACTTAATTAATGCGCCCCACCGACATGACCAATTCACACTTAATGATGCTTCACCTACGCGACTAACTCCCCCAGGAGTTCCCCAAGTGCCGTAGATCTCACTTTGTGTCGTCGTATTATGGTTCCAGTCACCACATGGCATAGAGTGTCTGATACCTACTCCAGCGATCATTTTCAGATTGTCATTGCATAGGGGTTCGTAATACCACAACCATTACCTGTTGACTCAGCAAGTGTTCGTAATGTGCGATTCCTTCGAAATTTTGACGCGAATACATACATCAAATATCTTACTACTCAACTCAGTCTACTGCGCGGTTATATGCTAACATACTCTTCACTTCTCAACATTATGCATGCTTACATTAATACCTTCCACCCATATAAATTAGCTACTGCCTCCCAGTCGCGTCCCTCACACGGTATACACTGGTGGGACAAAGAATGGAATCAACTAATACAAACACGTCGTTCGTTGTTTCAAATTTACCGTAACAAATTAACTCACTACCATTATCTGAGCTTAAAAAATAATATTGCTTATTCGAAGCAAGTTTTTAATTCTAAAAGACAAGCGGCACGGACGAGTTTATTTCATCCCTAAATACTCACATTCCAGTTACCAAACTTTGGAATGCTGTCCGAGCTCTTACACGCGCCTCACAACATGCATCACAAATTACACCAAACAGCTCTGTTCTGTCCTCATTTCTTACCCCCATAACTCCGGATTATGTGGTACCTCCTTTAGTCTCTCCTGACACCCCCTCCCATTCCCAATTCTCAATCCTACTTCAACCTATCCATTCTCATGAATAAGAGTCGGACTTATCTATAACTTTCAATTCAACGCCGGTCCCTGATTACATTACTTATACAATGCTCCGCTTATTACCCCACGATCTAAAGAAGTCCTGCTTGAATTTTATAACAATATTTTGATAACAACTCACACAACCGTACAATGGAATGCATCCTTTCTGCTACCCAACCTCCAACCACACAAGATACCGTCTGAGCCTAGTAGCTATCGTGGGACAGTTTTGGGTTCATGTCTCCGTAAAACATTTCTAAAAATACTTTTGCAGAGATTCATGTGGACATTAGAGTATTATAATCTTGTTCCCCAAAATCAATATACCTTCCTGATAGGCCGAAGCTCGCATGATGCCATTAATACTCTTGTCATCGATATAGTATTAGCGCGACATCCTAAACAAAGCATCATATCTATTTTTTTTTTTAGATATTCAAGGTGCATACGATTCAGTTCCACTTCACCTTCTCTGGGACAATCTCGCTTTACGAGGTATCCCACCTAATGTTTTACACTTCTTACGACAATTACTTACGTATCGTACACTCACAACTAAATCAACTCAACACCTTATTCCTAGTCATCAAACTTTCCATGGTTTACCATAGGGGAATATTCTCAGTGGAATCCTCTTCGCACTTTATATGAGTGACCTTGCGGAGATAATTATGCAATCGGCCCGCTTACTTGCATATGCAGACGATTTTATCATCTATTATTCCCATGATAGTATGGGCATGTGTAGAAACCATTTGTCACGCATTATGAAAGAAGCATTAACTTGGTTAGATTCGCATGGTTTGCAACTCTCCATTGAAAAAGGTCCGGCTATGATTTTTAGTAATAAGTGCAGCTATGATTAGTCCCCTATTTCTTTTGATGGGTACGTCATACCCATCTCTACCCAACATAAATACCTCAGAGTAATATTAGATAATAAACTTAACTGTAAAGAGCATATCCTGCACTTACGTCACAAAGCTGATGTATATCTAAAAGTTCCCAAACAATTACGCGACGGCATTGGGGAGCACATCCGGTGACGGCTATATATTTAAATAAAACTACTATTCGATGGTATATGGATTACAGTGCGCATATTATCGATACCGCGCCATTTTCCACGTTAATGCAACTAAATACAATACAATACAATTTCAAGCACTCCGTATTTGTCTCGGAGCTCTCAAAACCACCTCCACTATTGCTCTCCTTGTGGAGTCCAGCGAACCCCCGTTATTGATACGCCGACAAATGTCAGCCCAGAAATATCTCATTACAATTTTCCCTCGCGTCTAACCCAATTGTCCCAAAATTACAATTACTTCATGAATATTATCAATTGCACCCCCCTAGAAACTGTCGAACACCAGCAATATTTTATTATTATACAGCATTACATACACTGACTGACAGAGCAAATGCAACACCAAGAAGGAGTGGTCAGAACCTTATGCCAATTGCAGGGTAGACTGACGTCACTGAGGTATGCTCATGATGTGAAATGCGCCGCTGTGCTGCGCACGTAGCGAACGATAAATGGGACACGGCGTTGGCGAATGGCCCACTTCGTACCGTGATTTCTCAGCCGACAGTCATTGTAGAACGTGTTGTCGTGTGCCACAAGACACGTGTATAGCTAAGAATGCCAGGCCGCCGTCAACGGAGGCATTTCCAGCAGACAGACGACTTTACGAGGGGTATGGTGATCGGGCTGAGAAGGGCAGGTTGGTCGCTTCGTCAAATCGCAGCCGATACCCATAGGGATGTGTCCACGGTGCAGCGCCTGTGGCGAAGATGGTTGGCGCAGGGACATGTGGCACGTGCGAGGGGTCCAGGCGCAGCCCGAGTGACGTCAGCACGCGAGGATCGGCCCATCCGCCGCCAAGCGGTAGCAGCCCCGCACGCCACGTCAACCGCCATTCTTCAGCATGTGCAAGACACCCTGGCTGTTCCAATATCGACCAGAACAATTTCCCGTCGATTGGTTGAAGGAGGCCTGCACTCCCGGCGTCCGCTCAGAAGACTACTATTGACTCCACAGCATAGACATGCACGCCTGGCATGATGCCGGGCTAGAGCGACTTGGATGAGGGAATGGCGGAACGTCGTGTTCTCCGATGAGTCACGCTTCTGTTCTGTCAGTGATAGTCACCGCAGACGAGTGTGGCGTCGGCGTGGAGAAAGGTCAAATCCGGCAGTAACTGTGGAGCGCCCTACCGCTAGACAACGCGGCATCATGGTTTGGGGCGCTATTGCGTATGATTCCACGTCACCTCTAGTGCGTATTCAAGGCACGTTAAATGCCCACCGCTACGTGCAGCATGTGCTGCGGCCGGTGGCACTCCCGTATCTTCAGGGGCTGCCCAATGCTCTGTTTCAGCAGGATAATGCCCGCCCACACACTGCTCGCATCTCCCAACAGGCTCTACGAGGTGTACAGATGCTTCCGTGGCCAGCGTACTTTCCGGATCTCTCACCAATCGAACACGTGTGGGATCTCATTGGACGCCGTTTGCAAACTCTGCCCCAGCCTCGTACGGACGACCAACTGTGGCAAATGGTTGACAGAGAATGGAGAACCATCCCTCAGGACACCATCCGCACTCTTATTGACTCTGTACCTCGACGTGTTTCTGCGTGCATCGCCGCTCGCGGTGGTCCTACATCCTACTGAGTCGATGCCGTGCGCATTGTGTAACCTGCATATCGGTTTGAAATAAACATAAATTATTCGTCCGTGCCGTCTCTGTTTTTTCCCCAACTTTCATCCCTTTCGAACCACTCCTTCTTGGTGTTGCATTTGCTCTGTCAGTCAGTGTATTTATCGCGATTCATTATTGCGAACACCTTAGCTACCTTCATACTCATTTTCACTAGCTAGTCTTTATTTTACTCCGCATATTACAATTGCCAACGGCCGTAGCCGTGTTGAAACACCGGATCCCGGGAGATCTCCGAAGTTAAGCAACATTGGGCGTGGTCAGGAGTTGGATGGGTTGCCACGCGCTGTTGGTGGGGGTAAGGGAATGGAGGAGCGGAAAGGAACTGGCCACCCTACTGCACGTAAACTCCGGCTCAGGAACACCTCTGGGGAGGTTCGGACCTGCCTTCGGGCAGAATAACCCTTACCTTACCTACATATTACAATTAAGAAAATGGAAATTGCAACACCATGAAGGCATTGGTCGTTTGTGTTGATTTTCAAAATATGGAACGATGCCATGTAGGTATGTAAACGATCAAAGTTTCAGACCCATTGGATTGTTGCTACAGGTCTCCCCACGTGATTGGTTGCGGAGGAATCAACTCCACTATACGGACTCTGGTGTAGCGTAGTTGATTTGCAGTCTGTGCAGTGAAGTATTCCCCGTCAAACATGCCTCGACAACTGTCGCCGTTTGAGAGGGCTCGGATAATTGGGCTGTGCGAGGCTGGATTATCGCTAAGGACTGTCGCTGCACGTGTTGGCCGACAGGCATCTACGGTACAACGTGTATGGCAGCAGTAGTCAAATGAAGGTACCCACACTCGTAGACCTGGCACAGGCCCAGCGCGACAGACAACTGTGAGAGAGGATCGCCGCATCATTCGGATGGCCGGGATGGAATCCCATGCAACAGCAGCGCAAATTCGAGCAGCTGTGGCACCCCACGTTACACAACAAACAGTTGGTAATCGCCTGCGTGCAGCTGGCTTACGAGCCCGTGTCCCCGCAGAAGGTGTTCCTTGCTATTTGCTATACGTCGCACCGACACAGATATGTCTTATGGCGACGATGGGGTAGGAAAGGCCTAGGAATTGGAAGGAAGCGGCCGTGACCTTTGCATTTGCCTGGTGTGAAAATGGGAAACCACGGAAAACCATCTTCAGGGCTGCCGACAGTGGGGCTCGAACCCACTATCTCCCGATTACTGGATACTGGCCGCACTTAAGCGACTGCAGCTATCGAGCTCGGTAGTAAGTGTTCCATTGACCCCACAACAGCGACGTGTAAGGCTGGCCTGGTGTCGAGAAAGATCGACGTGGGTCGACGAACGGCATAGGGTCGTCTTTAGTGATCAATCGCTCTTCTGTCTTGCCCGCAGTGATCGCCGGAATCGTGTGCGCCGACGTACCGGGGAGAGAGGCCGTCCAGATCTTATTGTCGAGAGGCACACAGAGCGAACACCAAGCATTATGGTCTGGGGAGCTATTGGCTTTAATGTGAAATGACAATTAGTGCTTGTTGAGGGCACTATGACTGGTCGACAGTACGTTGATAGGGTACTCAATCCAGTGGTTGTCCCTATGATGGCGAACATTGCTAATGGGATGTTTCAGCGGGACAATGTCCGGGTTCACACTGCACGCATCTCCAGAGAAGCTCTCCACGACATCACAACCTTAGAATGGCCCGCCAGATCCCCGGACCTCAGTCCTATTGAGCATGTGTGGGACATGATAGGTCGACAACTGGCCAACCGTCCTCAGCCACCCACAACTCTGGAACAACTGGCCCGTGCAGTGCAGCAAGCATGGGTCACAATTCCTCAGGAAGCGATCCAGGGCCTTATTGACTCCATGCCTCGACGAATTCATCAATGTATTGCAGCTCGTGGTGGGCACATCCTGTATTGATTGTTGTCCAAACTTGCGGTTAGAGGGACATGAAAGTGTAATCATCGAATCACAACCGAACACTCGTCCTGCATGTTTAATTGCAGCAATGTATCACCACTCCTTCTAGGTGTTGCAATTTCCATTTTCTTCAGTGTATTATCCCACAGATATTGAATTTTCACTCGACCCAACATGGTCCGACTGATATAGAGCCAGCAAAAAAGAATGAGAATACCCCTTTCTGAACGCAGCATTGACATATATACAGATGGTTCAAAACCCCTGTATGGAGTCGGCGCTGCGTTCTTTGTATCCAATACTCATGTCTTTGAACAGTACCACCTAGCAAATAACTTTTCTATTTATTCAGCCGAATCATTTGCGATTCGACAAGCCCTTCTCTATATTAAAAATAATGCCTTTACTAAAGTAACCATTTATACTGATGCTTTAAGTACGCTACAATCGCTATCTTCTTTCACCTCACCTCATACCTCAATTGGTATATAAATAAAATATTATGTATTTACGCTACAAAGTCGAACAATCCGGGGTTTATCTAACATTGGTCTGGGTGCCAGGGTACGCCGGTATAATTGGCAATGAACAGGCAGATTATGCTGCCAAGATTGCTGCTCGGCTTAGAACGACTCCCCTTAGAGTAGCCACCCTCCCTCTGATTATTATCCCCTCATAAAAGATAGCGCGTATCACTCCTTGCAAGAGGATTGGTGCAAATCTGCTAGGAACAAAAGAAGATTTTATTATCATCTCCAATCCCACATCCCTCACAAACCTTGGAACATGAAAGGTTCCTACTCTCGTCGCCACATAACAAATATTATTCGTTTACGTTTTAATCATGCTCTCACACCTCAATACAAATATCGATTCCACATTACCAACCTGCCTCACTGCACATGAGGTGAACAAAATGGAGATATTAATCATTTAATCTGTCAATGTCCTGTGTATTCTTCTGCGCGACGAATATTTTTTTCACGTCTTGGCCGCTTTAAATACCCTTTTCCGACCAGTGTTTCCTTTTTATTGCATAATCTCACCCCTGCTATAATTGATACAATCAATCAGTTCCTTGATGACTCTAAATTGTTTATTTAAACTTCAGTATTTCATTAATCCTACTGAAGGTCGTACGCTCCTGCTTCCACTAGTGTTTTTCTGTGATCATTTGTTATTCCGACTCACTCTTATTGGTGTACGTATGAATCCAAGATTTACTACGTGTGGCGTTACTGATTAGCATCTTTAGTGCGAGTGATGCTATAAAAAAAGATTTGTGACTGGGTGAAATATAAAGAGCCCATAGCCTTCACCAAGTAGCAAAAGAAGAAGAAGAAGAAGAAGAAGAAAAGAATGCCCATTTTCACTTATACCAACACGTATGCATTTTTCTGCTCGTAGACTACTTCATTAACTTACGTTTCCTGTTTGAGTTCCTGTAGGTGTTATGTTTTTCATCCCGTAATTTTTCGTGCTAACGACGCTACTTGTGATGTCTAAATAACTTCCGTTATCAGACCCCATTGCAGATTTTATGATTTTATTTCACTACTTCTATGACAATCTGTCAATATAGTAATTATTCTTATCGTGTAAACTTCAGATACCGTAATGAGTTACCGGTATTTTCCTTAAAGGAATGGCTAAAATCTATATATGTACATGTGAGGTAGCGATCAGTAGTTAACATTCACAGAAATAAGGGTTAGCTGAAGGTAGTGGATGCGGTGAACGACAGGATTAGGCGTATTTTCAACCGCAACACGCTCTTCTACACATTTTATCCCCATACCTTTTTTGCTAGTGGCTTTACGTCGCACCGACACAGATAGGTCTTATGGCGACGATGGGATAGGGAAGGCCTAGGAGTTGGAAGGAAGCGGCCGTGGCCTTAATTAAGGTACACTACTTCTATGATAATCTGTCAATATAGTAATTATTCTTATCGTGTAAATTTCAGATACCGCGATTAAAGTAGACTATTCGTTCGTGAACGCAGAAATAAATCACGTTGAGATGAAAAGAATCGCCATTGCCTGCTCACGTGCGTGTGTGTTAAAATATTCAATAAGTGCTTGCAATGATTTCGGAGGTTTGGCATCTTATCCCAAACGATAAAATACCCCTATGATAAGTGTAAGCATCTCGGAAGCCTATACCAAATATGGAGTTTTCCGGATGTGATAAGGTAAGAACACTTAATTCCGGTATTCATTCGTCTTACACAGGGATCCTCTCTTCCAACACTGATCGTTTAGAGCAGGTGTGCCTGGTGTGAAGATGGGAAACCATGGAAAACCATCTTCGGGGCTGCCAACAGTGGGTTTCGAACCCACTATCTCCCGGATGCAAGCTCACAGCCGCGCGCCCCTAACCGCACGGCCAATTCGCCCGGTATCCCCACACCAGAACACTAGGATCTGATTATGGCTTCTGATTGGTAGACGTTAAATTATCACGCTTTTGCATTGTTAGGAAGGTATTTCGGTATAATTCACTGTGAATTAATAAAAATATTTGTATATCCACTCCACACCCTTAAATCTTACAATCGCCACTCGATTCAGTGACCGGCCGCCATAGATAGAAGAGTGACGGGTTGCCTCTTGTACACATTTATTCATTTCTATTCACTTCTTTCACCTCTGAGGTGCCACTTCATTCCGGTATTCATTCGTCTTATATACACAGGGATCCTCTCTTCCAACACTGTTCGTGTCTAGAGCAGGGCCTTTCAAACGCCCAAAATCTTACGCGTGCAAACCGAGGCGCAGAGTTCCTGTGCACAGTGCATCGGTCCCAATCGGCTCGGCTCGGACCAACGCTTCGTCTCTGGGCTACTCGGCCAAGCTCGAATCAACTCGGCTCGGATTTTGAGCGCTACGGAGCAAGTGAGGAAGAGGGAGACAGGCGGAGCGAGCGAGACAGGCGTGGGGAAAGAGAGAGACAGCGCTATTGCTCCAAATCGAGGACTGGGGGTCTGCACTCTGGTCAACCAAGCAAAGTCGTCTTTTGCACCGTGCACAGGTGCATGCACTCTGAGAGGCGCTGGTGTAGAGTATATAGTTTATTTTATTTATCGTATGGCAAGTATACAAAAGAAAAAGAAAGTTTACAATATATACAAGGACAAGAATGTTGGTAGCTTTCACATTTACACATCAATGCCCAGTTGCTGCAGCCATTCTAAGAAGGAAGGTGTAGCACTGATGACATCTCGGGCTGGTCCATCATACTTCCTCAGAGGGCACTCCACAATAATGTGCTGCACTGACTGGAAAGGGGCTCCGCAGTCATAGGCAGAGGATTCTCGAAGTCCCTACTTATGTAGCATGGCATTACATCTAGCGTGGCCTGTTCTTAAACGGTTGAGCTTAGTTCATTGGTGTCTTTTCAGGTGAAATGCTGGGAGTCCAGTTGTGGGGTCATTGATGCCTTGGTGTTTCACACGTGCAGAGATCCAGCTTTGACGCCATTTTTTCCTATATATTGACGCCAGTTATGCCATGCCATTATTGGGTTCCTTGATTTGAGAAGGGGATAGGTCAATAAGGACCTCATGGATTGAGAGATTCTGTAGATGATCAGGATGGTGTAACTTTTTCCACTCGCGTATATTTGCTCCCTGTCGTCTCAGTTCCGAAGGTGGTATGTTATTGATAGTATGTAGCCATGGGACTGGAGTGGATTTTAGTGTGACTGTTATGGTTCTCATACATTTGTTCAAATGGACGTCGATCTTCCTAGTATGAGCGCTACGTTCTCACATCGGGGCATAATATTCAACAACTGGATAAACCACGGTGAGGGCAGTAATGATGGGATAATCGATTCATTCGATTCCGTTCACGTTACTGAATCGATACAATGATCCGATTCACTGCACATTAGAGTCAACGTTCCTATTACATCTGTGCAGTGTCTACTGATAAGACAGCAGAAACAACATTCAAAGCTTGCTGCTGCCATTTTGTCTTCATTTTATGAACTGCTTTTCTACGCGTCATCTAGCTTTCAGAGTCAAGTATCACATGGCAGCCACTTCTTCGCATCAGATTTAGATGTTACAAAGCCTTTTTCCACAGTGACAACTCCATTAAATAAGTATGATGATCCCAATTGGTTCATGTCATTGGCATATAATTGTAAAAATTTTATAGAATATAATAAGAGGCAAAGTCTGTATGAGAAGCCGGATGCATGTTGTAATCCAGCCTGCTAAATTTATAAGTCTAATAGCGCACGTGTCAAGGTTGGCGGATATTGCACAAGAACGAGGGCAATGGAATCTTCCACTCTTGACAGAGAAGTGTAAGAGTTATGCGACAGAGCTATCCAAAATTAAGTTGGCAGGACTTCTGAACCAGCGAATCGCAAGGGAGCGCGCGAAGAGCAAAGTGATGCAATAGCAGTGACACCAATGTGAACGTGCTGTAATATTACCTGAAATCCACAAGAAGATATTATAAAATATGAATAAGACCTCTACATGGTTAGAAAAATTAAACCGAAATATCCTTGCTAATTTTTTAATTTACTCTATGTGGCTACTGGAAGCAGGATATGGTGAAACTGGTCAGAGGTTTCCCCGGATGCAGCACCAGGAGGAACGCGGACGGAAGAAAACCAAGCTGGGAATGAGACACTCATTCTCTCTCTTAACTTTGGAACGGGTTGGAAGTGCATGTGTGATCACTGACGGAGGAACGTGGACCTGAGCATTTCTTGACTGAATAAATAATAAATTGCTAAAGTAGAACTTAATCCGCCGGGATTATTTCTATAAGGGAATTAAATACACAAATTGTCATATATTTGAAATATTAAGTACCAAGCGCCGATAATCTGTTCGCCGTGCAGCGGGAAACGTGACTATAAGTGAAGTTTCGGGACGCGTTTGGAGTGCAGTTTATTATGGAATTGTGGTTTCTTGTCGAGATACAATTCTGATTAAACTGCTATGGAAATTGTACACGTGTGAGAAGATTGTAATTTTTGTGTATAATTGTAATGTAATTGATTTGTAATTTCTTTTGTGTATGTTCAGAGTGTCAAACGAGTGCGGAAATTTGTGTTATACCGTACGCAAACTGTATTATGAACATGGTCTCAAGAGAAGAATCTTCACTGAAAGTAACGACATCGTCATGATGGTGCGAGCATAAGGTCGGTGGGCCGACCTGACGGCTAAGATGGTGTGTGGCTGAACATGGAACGAGGCCGGACTAAGATGAGTACATTCTGATTCTATATATACTTTTCATATGCACTTAAATTTGTAAATATTAACTTCTTGCATGCAATGGTTAAATTTCATTTTTATTTTAACCGTAGCAAGGATCAGCTAGGATTTGGTATTTTATTTATAGTACTAATGCCTTGGGGGAATGAGTATTTTGTACATATTGATTTGCGTGTGTTAATGTTAGTGTGATCTTTAAAATATTTTACATAAGCTTGCGGTTGTAATATAGTCTTCTGATATAATATAAGCGTGTGGTCTTTTGAAATAATACTCGTGTGTGTGAATATTATGATAATGGTAGATGGCATTCAGTACAATTTTTAGTAGTTCTTGGGGCATGTTAATTATAGTAAGTGGCATGTTGCATGTATATTCATAATCTTCGAGAAAGTTCATTGATATTGAGTTGCGGATATGAACCAGTGACTATCTACAGTCATTACAGTGAATATTTAGAGTTTTGCTCATCGATAAGAGATTGTATTTATCAAGCTAATGATATGTGATGTGAGTTACTTTATATCTTTTTATATACTTCATCTTGTAATTTGTTTCGAGCTTAGTTTGGGATTAGTTACTTTAACACTAAAAACGCTAGGATAATATGGAACGAGATACCATAAAGAATACTGAAGGCAAAGAAATTAAGCGTTCTCGAAGTAAGATAATGTAAATCCTGGTGAGATTCGAACCAGTGGATATGTGGATTACATTGGTTGAGTTGACAGATATACCGCTGAAGGCGCGAGGAAAATAAATGAGTTGGAGTTTCAAGGTAAGATGTTTCCACTGCTCTGCGTTTCGTGTTAAAGAATAAACCGCGTTGAAATGAAATGGCGTTGAAATAGGGTCATCGAATGATAGTTACGACGTAGTTTAATATTTAATTTAGATTGAATACTTAGGTAACAGCACATAGAGATTTAAAGATTTAATATTATTTACAATGCTTCAATTAAAGGTAGGAATTTTCAGGTCACTGTAATGTCACAATCCTGATGGTCGTCACTTCAACTCTCGACCAGGTCAATGGACTTGGTATTTCCTGATAGTTATTATTGATGGATGAATTTATTTTGTTGGCATATGTGATGGTTTTATTGCACATTTTGGCAACGCAAATTCTGATTTTTGGTTGTAATGTTTTTGATTGATGGATTTAATTTCAGATGTTTGTCATATTTTAAAGCAGAGGTTCTGTCCTACTGTAGTAGACTCAGTGTAGATATAAGATTTTGGAGGAATTTTGTGTTAGTTGTAGGGCCCTTCCCTACGAGTTTGTTTTTATTTAGTGTGAAATATAAATAGCTGATTATGTATGTGTGGAGTTAATGTTTTTTTAAGCCAGAATCAGAATGATATTCTATAGTAGTCGTATTCGAGTGTACTCATCGGTCCGGATTCGTTTTTTTTCACGTTAGTTGTTTGTAGATGGGAGGTATAAAGCCACTAGATAAAGATAATGATGCAATATCGATGTAACAATTCGTGCATAGAAGAACTGTATTTATAATTGTTTGGATTGAAATGTCACTCAAAATGAAGTTGAGGTATATAATCTAGGTCAATGATTTTTTTTGAAAATATTAATGAGTAAATAATAATGAAACTCGATAGGTGATAAATGGATGAGTTAATTAAATTGATGTCGGCGGCACTTGTTATAACGAAGTTGGCAAAATGAATTGTTAAGTGATAATATATTTCAACTACTTAAAATGCATTTATTTGAATTTGGAGTTTACGAAAGAAGACTGTTGTTTTATGAGTAAAATTTGAATTAATTTGAAATTAAGCCGACTTGCGAAATTCAATAAATGAAAGCTTTGGTGCTTACTTGGAATAAATAATAAGTGGATCTGATCAATTTTATGATATAAAATAATTAGTAAGAATATAAGTTGACCTAGTGTGTGAGTGACAAATTTGTATAGCGAGGTGTTGTTCATTTTAATTAAATTTCCGTGTTTTCTGCTTTGCCAAACTTTCTTTCATTTTTCTTTAATAAATTTGTTTGCAACAGAGGTTCTCATTCATATCTTTTTATTA
Organism: Anabrus simplex; assembly: GCF_040414725.1. Lineage (NCBI taxonomy): Eukaryota > Metazoa > Arthropoda > Insecta > Orthoptera > Tettigoniidae > Anabrus > Anabrus simplex. Next base: position 331,892,168 of record NC_090267.1, on the reverse strand, counting down.
TTTTTTCTTCTTCTCGCTTATCCTTCCTGCTAAGTAATTTAAGATTAGTTATTTTTACTCGAAGATATCTCTGGGTATTGCCCATATACGACCCTAAGATTTTGCCGGCGCCATACTTCTAAGGCTGGAAGGGTAGAGGGTTGAATGTAGAACTAGATGAAAACATATCTGTACGCACAATCATCAGTGATCTGCATTTAGAGCTGTCGCCCAGGTGGGAGATTCCCTAAGAATTGTTTGCTTAGTCTTGCCTTATGTGATTTCAAAGAACATGGAGATTTCATTGTATTCACGGTAAGTACACAATACAAAACAAATAAGTTAAAAATGAAATGCAGGAAAAAATAGGCACTTGTGCGGTACTATACATGCTCGTTACATTACAGTACAAAACTTACTTAGTTAAAAATGATAATAATAATAATAAGAAGGAGAACTGACAACTCAAATTTTATACACTAACTTATGGTTTTCCCTAAGTTCTCTGAAAGTCACAACTCTGTTATACATACAGAATTAGATGTAAAAATACCTGTGTCCGCAATAAGTAGCCTACATATTAAATATAAATCAAATAAGTTGCTTTAAGTCGCACCGACAGAGAAGGGCCTTATGGTGACTAAGGGCTTGGAGTTGAAAGGTAGCAGCCGTGGCCTTAATTAAGGTACACCAGCATTTGCCTGGTGTGTAAATACGAAGCCGCCGAAAACCATCTTAACGGTTGTCGACGGTAGGATTCGAACCCACCATCCCCAGAATGCAAGCTACGCGACCCTAACCGCATGGCCAACTCACTCGATCATTTTTGAAAATATGTCTCTTTCTATCAGTAAAGGATTTTTTTAATCGTCATATTTTGTATAGGCTACCCGAGATGCTGAGTGTCCCTGTGGTTTTCTGATTCAACATCGTTTTATTTAAGTTATTGCGTCGGTCGGCTTACTTACCCAATGTCCACGTACACCGTTGATTTCGTGATTCCATTATTAAAGTCTTGTGCAATGATGTGACGTATGAACTGAGAAAATACTGAGCGGTTCTTCCCAATAAAAAACAAACAATTTCGAGTGGTCACGAGCATGGCTTATAGTCATAAGGTAGGTTAGAGAGCTGAGTTGAATTAACTGTCGAATGTCAACTAAGTTATAATACTGATTCATTAAACTAATAAACGAAAGAACCTAATAGTCTACGTATTTACTTGCTAGTTACTTTGGAATTATGTTTTGACTACCTTTCCAACACTGCAAATAAATCCATCTATTATTCAAAACTCCATTTAAGAAGAGGACAGTGAATGCGAATGAGTATTATTTTCAAATGAGCTGAGAGCAAGAGCGTACAATTCTTTCAGTGTGCTATGGCTCTGTATGTCTCCCTGCAGCGGAAGTTCGGCTCCCCGCCAATGTCCACTGTGCCGATATGAACCGTGTGTGTGTGTCGTGTCTCATTGAGCCGTGACTGCGCACAATTCTTTCAGTGTGCCATGGCTCTGTAAGTCTCGCCCGCAGCGGAAGTTCGGCTCCCCGCCAATGTCCAGTGTGCCGGTAATGAACCGTGTGTATGTGTTGTGTCTCACTGATCCGTGAGTGAGCCCCTCAGCTCTGTCCGCTGCGAGTCAACTGAATCGGATGCCAGGAGCTCGCTGTTCCTGTGAATCGATTCACTCGGACACTTCAATGAATCGATGCACTGCTTCGAATCATACACTCGGTAGCCAACACTAGAGGGCAGGGGGTGAAGCTGATTCCTGCCCGTGGTGCCCATGCTAAGGTATTTGGAATTAAATTTCCATTACTGAACTGAACATCAGCACTTGGCGGTCAGACTATCTCTAGAGATCTCCTGACCAATGGTACACAAACAAATGACAGCTCACAGAAGCTCTTTTCAGAGCCAATAAACCAAACCCTTTATCTGTATTAAGAGTCCTTCAAATTAACATAGAAGGCATGAGTAAATCTAAGGCCGAGTATTTGTCCAAACTGTCATTAGAAAATAACATTGATTTAATTTCTGTTCAAGAAACTCATATCTCTGATCAGTCACAAATGCACTCAAGAGGAAAGATCCATGGTTACAGGTTATTGGGAGTTACTTGTCATTAATCATACGGTTCTGTGACCTATATTTGCAACTCCATCATGGATGCTCATCTAGTCTCTACACACCATGAGAACAACATTTCTAACATTGTGACTCAGGTTAACAGCTTGACAGTTGTGAACACGTATAAACCTCCAGGTATCCCATGGCCTGATAATGTTCTTCCAAACTTTGCACATCCTGCTGTCTATGTGGGTGACTTTAACAGCCATCACAACCAATGGGGATACAGATCAAGTGACCTTTGTGGAGAAAAACTTACTGAATGGTCAGACTTGTCCAATATTCAGCTCATCTTCAACCCAAAGGAAAAAGGCTCCTTTAAATCAGCAAGGTGGAACACAGAAACCAATCCTGACTTATGTTTTTTGTCCACTGATCACCAGGGATACAGTTTACCTGCTATTCGTAGAGTGCTCACAAACTTCCCACACAGTCAGCACCGTCCTGTTCTTTTTGGAAATAGGCACTCAGATCCCCATTATTAGATCGTCTCCTCTTCTATGGTGGAATTTTGTCAAAGCTAACTGGAACAGTATCTTTGCTGATCTTGATAGCAGCATAAGATGGATTCTTCCTGTTGTCAACAACTACTGTAGATGCCGCTGCAAAAAGACACATTCCTAGAGGGGTCAGAAAGGAGTACATACCCGGATGGAATGGAACATGAAAAAACTCGACAGTGATTTTCAAGAGAATGGAGAAACAGATGTTGCTGATGAACTCATGAACAACTTAGATGAAGCCAGACGGAACAAGTGGGCAGAAACTGTGGAGACTATGGATATCAAACATTCTAGCAGGAAGGCTTGGAGCCACTTAAAGAAGTTGGGGAGATCACCTCACATTCCACAGCCCAAATCTGCTGTATCACCTGATCAAGTTGTCAAACGGATTGCTGGATTGTCTAAAGTGAAACCCAAGAAAGAACTCAATCGGTTAATAAGAAAAGAACTAACCTTCATGAAAAGACAATATTGGTGCATCAAATATTTCTGCCACTTTCACCGAAGAAGAACTCCTGTCTGCTCTGAAAACAACAAAAAACCGCAAAGCACCTGGTTTTGATGGCATTCACCCTGAATTCCTCAAGCATTGTGGGAAGAACACAAGGGAATTGTTGTTACGGTATTTCTCAAATATTCTGATTACAGGCAAACTTCCTCCAGAGTTCAAACGAACCAAGATTCTGGCTATTCTGAAACCAGGTAAACCTTCCGATTGTCCTGAAAGTTATTGTCCAATTGCTCTAATGAGTGTTTGTTACAAACTTCTGGAACGGCTCATCTACAATAGAATAAGCCCTCTAATTTTACGATCGCTCCCAGCAGACCAAGCCTGTTTTAGACCTAACCGTAGTTGTGAAAACCAAGTTCTTGTGTTAACAACCAACATTGAAGCAGGTTTTGAAAAACGACTGAAGAGTGGTGCAGTGTTCATAGACCTTACAGCCGCTTATGATACGGTTTGGAGAGAGGGAGTTGTGTATAATTTTTTAAACTTGTTGGATGCAGAGTAATGTCACAACTCATAAACAATATGCTATCAGATAGATTGATCCAGCTAGTTATGGATAACAAACATAGTAAAGTTAAAAAGCCCAACAATGGTCTCCATCAAGGATCCGTGCTCTCTCCATTGCTGTTTAATATGTACATTGCCGATATACCCCGCACTTCATCACGCCAATTCTCTCACGCGTATGACCTAGCAATAGTTATTCAGCAATCCAATGTGAATGAGATAGAAGCACTTCTGAACAGAGACCTTGACATTTTGTGCGAGTACTTTGACAAGTGGTGTTTGATACCTAGCACCAGCAAAACGGAAACCAGTCTCTTTCACCTTAATAACAGGCAGGCAAACATTACTGTGATTGTTTCCCTCGACAACTCTCCCCTACCACACAATCCTAACCCCAAGTACCTTGGAATAACTCTTGATCGGACACTATCCTTCAGGAAACATTTAATGAATACCGCTGCTAAACTGAAGACCAGGAACAATATCATTCAGAAACTTGCAGGTTCTACATGGGGAGCATCAGCATCCACTCTTAGGTCGTCAGCACTGGGACTGGTATACTCTACAGCCGAGTATTGTTCTTCTGTTTGGCTGAATAGCCCTTATGTTAAGAATATTGATGTTGTTCTGAATCAGACGATGCGCATTGTCAGCGGTAAAGTCAGATCTACTCCTCTTTTCTGCTTACCAGTCTTGAGTGACATAACACCTCCAAGAATTCGCAGACAAAACAACCTAATTCGCGAGTTCAGGAAGATAACAATGAACCCACGTCTTCCCATTCATGAAGACATGGTTGTTAGGTATGGACGTCTGAAGTCAAGATCTCCGCCCATTCAGACTGCAAGGGAACTCATCAATAGGAACTTTAACGGTTCTAATGAATGACAATTGGAGTGGACCAACACAGCTCCAGATGAATGGCAGACCCTCTTTAGTCGCCAACACCCACCACCTGGTTTTAATCTCCCCAGAAGAACTTGGGTTCTTCTCAATAGAGTCCGTACCAATCATGGACGATGTGGGTCATTGTTGCATATGTGGGGTATGCGCTCCTCCCCTGAGTGCGACTGTGGTGAGAAGAAACAGACCATCCGTCATATTGTCACCAAATGTCCTAGGAGGTCATACTCCGGTCAGCTGAAGGAGTTTGTGTGTGCTTCTGACGGGGTTGTACAATGTTTGGACAGCTTAGATTTGAGTTTATGAACTGTTTTAGAGATTGGTTGATTGTTTACGGTGTTATATTGTTTGTTATATTTTTGAATATTTGTATGTAGAGTTATGTACTAGTCATAAGCTAAATAATAAACTAGAGGGCAGTAGTGCATAGTGAGGATGCATCACCTCCCTATGTAGTCCCAGCTAATTTCTTCATGATGTTGTTTCGTGACTTAAGTTTCTGACTTGTGTTTTCCAGGTGTTTTTGTATGTTAAAGAACGGCTTAAGGTGATGCCAAGGTACTTGGGGTTGAAATTATGTTTAATTCTTTGTTGGCAGAACACAACGTTGAGCTTTTGGTTACACAGATGGCATGAACATACTTCTGTCTTGGCCGGATTTGTCCAATGTCTCCACTTCGTGTAGTATGCATTCAAGGTTTCCAAGTCATTGGGGTGAATGCTTCCTGTCTTCTAATGTGACAGTTTGGACCGAACTAGATCCTGGATCTCTCACGGTTAATCAAAGTTACATCAGAAGATGAAACCTACCAAAGTACAAAGTTAAGAATACTATACTGTATTTGTTACCCCATAAACCTGTTATTTCTCATCACATTCAAGTCCACTTTGTACACTACAGTATGTGTTAAAAGGATAATTGTTCTTTCACCTCACAATTTATTTCCAGATATACGTGTTCAAGTCTGGCATATTAATTTTCACGTACCCATGTGCTAGTTTTATTCGCTATAAATTAAACTGAAAATGTTTTTCCTAGTAGGCCTACCTTGCTACTGTATTTAATTTTACAATTCCGTGTTTTCCATTATTGTTCAAAAATCTGCCGAGTTCTTTTCAGGTATTTGTATTTCTTTTTTATTAGAATCGAAATTTAAAATAATCTTCATTATAGTTTTTTTTGTCTATGTCCCGTCAATACCAGTATGAGTAAAACGCTCTGCGTGGCCTGTTCCACCCTTCAGTTGTGAAATAACATCTACCCTCTCTCTTTCTGTCTTTATGTACTCCGGGATGAACTAAAATGAACAAGCGCTGTAAAGAAACCAGTTTTTCTAATATAAATAATTATTTAAGCTTTAATATACCACGGCCCGAATTTTCCTTAGCAAATATGCAGTGTATGTAACACTAAACTCTCGTGACAGTGACATCTTGCTATCAAAATCCTGGTATTGTGATCTACTGTTAAACGTAGGCAAGTCTGTAAAGAAGGTAGTACAGATCATAAAAATAAAATAAGAGTATTTGAACCTGAACGTAGCGGACGCACTGTGAACTTTTACCTAGGGCTAGACTTGAGAACTATTAAAACAAAACACAAACCCCATGGCACTACAGTCCTTAAAGGGCCTTGGCCTTCCAAGCGACCGCTGCTCAGCCCGAAGGCCTGCAGATTACGAGGTGTCGTGTGGTAAGCATGACGAATCCTCTCGGCCGTTATTCTTGGCTTTCTAGACCGCGGCCGCTATCTCACCGTCATATAGCTCCTCAATTCTAATCACGTAGGCTGAGTGGACCTCGAACCAGCCCTCAGGTCCAGGTAAAAATCCCTCAACTGGCCGGGAATCGAACCCGGTGCCTCCGAGTTAAAGGCAGGCACGCTACCCCTACACCACAGGGCCGGCTGGGAACTAGTACGAGAGGGAAACTAAAGTATTTGCACCATACCAGCTAAGTAAATAAATATCTCCTTGTTATTACTTAAGAGCTTCTACAGCATCATGCTCGTATATCCACAGTCGAGTAAATACGATAAAAATTAAATAATTAAGTGAATTACTCTTTGAATGCGACGATAATAATACAGATCACATGAGCTACAGATTTAAATTACTTCGCAATGAATAACGCAAAGTCCAAGTGTACAGTAGTGCGCACGCGTGAACATGTGATTGCTTACAACCAATCAGTAACCAGAACCAAATCTTGGATTTCTGGTCTGTTGATTGATGTAGGTATAAGGGTGGGCTAGTGGTTGGGAACACGTCGAAGGCAGCGGTCGGCCGACCCCAGGGGGGAAACCGGAGCCATTACCCCAGCTGTCTAAAATACAGGGAGGACTCTATGTCAGTTTGTTTAAAAATAGGTCGTTGACCGCAGCTGTGCGGGTTGCCTACCTCATAGGCGCCACCTCCATTTTCAATTCAACCCTTGTACAACTTCCCTTACGCAAATCGTATTTCTTCTCAACCATTTCCTGGACATTGCAGTTTCCCTTACTTCATATTTTCTCATCTGCCATATTTCAGATATGTCCTTCTAAGTTTCGGAAGTCGTCCATGTCTCCGCCATGACACCTTCTACGCAGGTATTGTATCCAGCTGGTTCCTATTGGCTGCTTTCCACCTCTCATTTCCTTGGTACTCTATTATTCAGAGTCATATTCATTTACTCTTCAGTAAAAATTCTTCGCCCTGCTGGGATTCGAACTCCAGTGTTCAGCATCCGTACTCCGCTGCGTTACCCCAAGACCATACATCACTGTCGGGCTTTGTCATTGAGATACTGGGCAATGAAGTTCTAAAGAGTTCCATTCACTCAAGTTTAAGTACCATGAATTTGATTTAGTAGGCTCAATGTAGTAAAAATATTATATGTAATGTATGTAGTGAGTTAAATAAGAATGAGTTATTCACTATTCAAAAAGAAAAAAAGTCTCCTATGTACTATGATTTGAACTCCAGGCACCAGCACTCAGCACTCACTGCGCTACCCCCACACCACACAACACTGTCGAAAGCCGGTATTTAGATACTGGGTATTGAGTTTCAGAAGAGAAGGGAGCTAAATATCCATTAGGGCTTATAAGTGAAAGTATAATGGGAGAGCTAGTTGTTGGGAACAAGACAAAGGCAACTGTCGTGGGACCCCAGCTGTCTTAAATACAGGAAGACTCTACGCTGGTTTATCCAAAATACGTCGTTTAATCTTACTGTGCGGGTTGCCTACTTCACAGGCACGTGTTTCACTTTTAGTCCAACCCTTGAACGCATCCCCTTACTCATTTCGTATTTCTTCTTAACCATTTTCAGGACTTCCGTTCTTAATACTTGTTTCTACGTGTTCTCGCATTCGTAACATTTCAAACATGTATTTCCAGGTTTCTCCAGTCCTGCATATCGACGGTATGACACCATCTATTCAGCCCTTGCGTCTAGCTTCCTATTGGCTGCTCTACTCCACTAACTTCTTTGACACTATCTTACTAAAGGCTATGTCCATTTAAAATGCAGTAAAAATTCCCCACCTCACTAGGATTCGAACTACAGTACTCATTATCCACACTCTAGAGCGTTACCCCCACGACCACACATCACTGCCAGACGTTGTTATCTTAATAACATCTGAGTAATGAAGTTCTAAAGACGAGGGAGCTAAAAGAGATCCATTCACTCAAGTCTAAGTACCAGTACCATGAATTTGATTTAGTAGGTGCAATGTAGTACAAATTTAGACATAATGTATGTATCGAGTTAAATAAGAAAGAGTTATTCACTATTCATAAAAAATCTCCACCGGGCTTGGATTCGAACTCCAAAATTCGACTTCCGCACTCCAGCGCGTTACCGCAAGACTATACGTTACTGTACCAGAGCAGCATTGAGATCTTCGGTAATGCAATGCAAAAGAGAATGGACCTAGTAAGAACCATTCACACAAGTACACGAATTTGGTTTAGTAGGCACAATACTAGTCCGCTTCTGTGGTGTAGTGGTTAGTGTGATTAACTGCCACCCCCAGAGGCCCGGATTCGATTCCCGGCTCTGCCACTAAATTTGAAAAGTGGTACGAGGTGTTACGAGGGCTGGAACGGGGTCCACTCAGCCTCGGAAGGTCAACTGAGAAGAAGTGGGTTCGATTCCCACCTCAGCCATCCTAGAAGTGGTTTTCCATGGTTTCCCACTTCTCTCTTCCAGGCAAATGCCGGGATGGTACCTAACTTAAGGCCACGGCCGCTTCCTTCCCTCTTCCTTGCCTGTCCCATCCAATCTTCCCATCCCTCCACAAGGCCCCTGTTCAGCATAGCAGGTAAGGCCGCCTAGGTGAGTACTGGTCATTCTCCCCAGTTGTATCCCTGCCTGCCCTGGGAATCGAACCCACCTCTACTCAATGGACCCCGTTCCAGCCCTCGTACCACTTTTCAAATTTAGTGACAGAGGTGGAAATCGAGCCCGGGCCTCCGGGTGTTGCAGCTAATCACACTAACCACTACACCACAGACGCGGTCCGAATTATTTCCAGTATAGCAAAAACATTCTTCTTTCTTAATCTGTTTACTCTCCAGGGCTGGTTTTCCCTCGAACTCAGCGAGGGATCCCACCTCTAACGCCTCAAGGACAGTGTCCTGGAGCGTGAGACATTGGTTCGGGGGATACAACTGGGGAGAATGACCACTACCTCTCCCAGGGAATCAAACATCTCTACTCATTTGACCTCCCGAGGCTGAGTGGACCCCGTTCCAGCCTTCGTACCACTTTCGTGGCAGAGACGGGAATCGAACCCGGGCCTCCGGGGGTGGCAGCTAATCACACTAACCACTACACCACAGAGGTGGACTAAAACATTTTTGCAAGTTCTAATTCGCACAGTATTTAATAAATTGCAAGTTCTTTCTTTCTTAATTATTTTACCCTCCAAGGTTGGTTTTCCCCTCGGACTCAGCGAGGGATGCCACCTCTACCACCTTAAAGGCAGTGTCTCGGAGCTTGAGACTTTCGCCGGAGGCTGAAACTGGGGAGGAGGACCAGTACATCACCCAGGCGGCGTCACCTGCTATGCTGAACAGGGACCCTGTAAGGGGATGACAACTTTTTGAAAGCGATACACAAGGATGAGGGAAGGAAGCGGCCGTGGCTTTAAGTTAGGTACCATCCTGGCATTTGCCTGGAGGTGAAGAGGGAAATCACGGGAAAACACTTCGAGCCGGGAATGAAACTGGCCTCCAGTGTTGCAGTTAATTGGACTAACCACTGAACCACAGAGCCGCGCATTGCAAGTACTGTTCCAAAAGTAAATGACGTAACAGAAAATTACCGGTATAATAGGCAGTCCATTAGACGTTAATTAAGAACCCTTGTATACTCTACAAAATAATTGTAATACGATAATAATAATAATAATAATAATAATAATAATAATAATAATAATAATAATAATTTCGTGTGGCTATTACTAGTCGAGTACAGCCCTTGTAAGACAGACCCTCCGACGAGGGTGATAATAAAATAATAATAACAATAATAATAATGTAATATAATGGAAGCACTAAAAATAGAACACCTGAAAGTAAAATACTGCGTGTCATTGACCTAACCAGGGCGTGGGGCGTGGCGTGGCTGAAAGTCAATGGACTGGCTAGCCAGCTGTACTCGCACCAATGACAGAGCAACAGTTTTTTAACATCTCGCATTCTATGCTAGAGAGGAGAGAAGATGACTTCATTAACATTAGTTCCAGATTTCGAGTTTCTGACTATTTAAAGAGAAATAAACATAAATGTTTATACATTTCAAAATATTTGAGTGTGATTTGATAGAATCTGATCATATTCTTTCAGGAATGAAACATGTCATTTAATTTTAACTTGCATTCTGGACAATTTTCGGTACTGTCTTTGTGTGATGCACGTGATTGATATCTATATTAAGATTTCACGTGTCACACGGACAGGATTTCGTAAATATGTATTCATAGGTTGAACATATAGTCTTGACTCTGAAGAACAGGCCGCTAATATACTTCTCCAGTCTAGCCTAAGCAAGCATAGAGTGCGTACGTGCTGGGTCGAGTGTGCCGGTAGAGCGGGAGTGGAGTGTGAGGGGTGAGTGCAAGAGGGAAGCGGAGAGTGACGAGGAAGATGATTGGTGTGGAACAATATCGGGTAATTACTGCAAGATGGCAGGGGAGAAGGAAGAAGGAAACAGCCAAAAGAGAGGGAGGTAAAGTAGAAATGGGAATGAAGGGTGAGTGGATGTTGATGGCAGCGGTGATTATGATACTGCTAGTCATAGTGGGTGTGGAGGTAAACTCCGGACCGGTTTTCAGTGGCAACATGAACTGGGAAGATGTGGAAGTCATAAGGAGGTTGGTAAAGGAGGTTGTAGAAGTTTGCCCGGTTGAGCAGATTAAAAATATGTTACAGGAACAAGTGAAGGAGTTCGAAAATACGAGACAATGGATCCAGAAATAAAACGGACGAAACAATGACCAAAGTGGGAAACAACGAGAAAGAAATTGTGTTACTCAGAGAGAAAATAAGAAATATGGAAGAGGAGATGTTGACGCTGAAGAGAGAAATAGAAAACAGTAGTCAGGAACGTAATAAGAAATGCTTATTTATACATGGAGTGCCGGAAGTAAAGGATGTGGACAAAGTGGGGACAGTTTACAAAGTAGTGGACGTCATCCAGAACAAAATGAAAGTTAACTTCAGCGAAGTAGATATAGATGATTAGCAAAGGATAGGTAAAGCGCATGGCAACAGGCCTACAAAGGTGAAGTTATTATCCACATTGATGACTGAAATAGTGATAAGAAACGCGGGGAGCCTATACAGTGAAAAAGTTCGGATTAAAAGAGACATGGGAATAGAAGGGAATAAGAATCTAAAAATTCTAAAGAAACATTTAGTGAGGGTCAGACTTCAAGGATTAAGAGCGTACATTAGGGGGCAACAATTAGTGGTAACTAATGGCAGATGGGTCAGATTTTGGACTGTGACGAAATTACCGGTATTAGATTAGGGCCTGATGCACGAAGAAGTGATGGGGACGAGAGTGGAAGAAAGGTGGGTAATAGAAAGCAGCGCCGGAGAAGACGGGCATGGTGATAAGGAAAGAAGAAATGGAAGCAGTTTTCTGGGGGAGCTTAGTATAGCATCGAGATAGGAGGAAAAGGCAGGCAAGAGGAGCACGGAGGGACGATGATATCATAGAAGAGTTTGTAGAAGAAATCAATGAAGTGCTGGTGAAGAGAAGAACACAATAAATGGCAAGTGGACAAACGCATAGTGTAATTAATGGTTTGAAGGAAGAAGCAGAAGCATGAGGAACTATGATTAAAGGGAGAAGAATGAATTTAAAAGAACCTATGGGGTAAAAAGGTAAAAGTGATTAAGGCATAGTAACGAGAAGTAAAAAGTCAAGTAGTATTAGTAAGTAAGCTGGTAATAAAGAAAGGTTATTCGATTTGTAAATAATTAGATGGAAGATGTTAAGAAGTTAAATTTAGTAGGTGGTGAAATAAGTATGCTATAGGTCTTAAGGGGTGGTGTAAGTGGACTATAGTGAAGTATATCAGAATTATAAATGAAGGTAAGAGTGATGATGATTAAGAGGTTGATTTGGTAGTGTGTAAGAGTGATTAATAATGAAGGTTGGCTGAAAGGTGGTTGCAGTTTGGTCTTAGAGTGATTACAGCTAATGTTAAGAAGCTAATTGTGGTAAGTGATGGAGTGTGTTAATTATATACGAGGAAGTAAGTTAATGGTGGAATTGTATTGTTATCTGTAAGAGTATATGAAGAGGTTGAATCGGTGGTGTGTAAGAGTGATTAATTATTATAATGAAGGTTGTCTGAAAGGTGTTTGGAGTTTGGGCTAAGAGTGATTAGAGTTATTGTTAAGAAGGGAAATTTGGTAAGTGATGGAGTGTGTTTGTTGATTGTATAAAAGGAAGTAAGTTATTGGTGGAATTTATTGTTGTTTGTAAGAAGTTAATTTGGTGGTATGTAAGAGAGATTAATTATTAAGTTTGTTGATATAATGAAGGGTGGCTGTAAGGTGGTTGGAGTTTGGTCTGAGAGTGATTAGAGGTACTGTTATGAAGCTAAACTAGGTAGGTGGTGAAGTGTGTTGTTAATTGTATTTGAGTTAAGAGTAAGTAATTTAATTAGTAATCTAATGTGGAGTTTGGATTGGAAATAGTGGAAGGGGAAGGCATTGAATTGTAAATAAATGCACACTTGAAAATATGACTGTTATAATAACGGGTGGCAGTAAGTTGGTTGGAGGTTAGTCTTAGAGGGATTAGATTTAATGTTAAGAAGCTCAATCAGGTAGGTGGTGGTGTGTGTTTATTAACTGTGTTTGAGCTAAGAGTGAGTAAGTCATTTAATTTAAGTTAATGTGGACTTTGGATTGGTGTAAATGTAGTATAGTTAAGTATATCAGAAATGTAAGTGAAGGTAAGTGATTATGGTTAAGAGGTTGAATTGGTGGTGTGTAAAAGTGATTAATTATTATAATAAAGGTCTGCTGAAATAGGGTTGAAGTTTGGGCTAAGAGTGATTAGAGTTACTGTTAAGAAGCTAAATTTGGTAAATGGTGAAGTGTGTTTGTGAATTGTATAAGAGGCAGGAAGTTAATGGTGGAATTGTAATGTTATTTGTAAGGGGTTTTTGGTGGTATGTGAAAGTGATTAATTATTAATTTGGTGATATAATGAAGGGTGGCTGTAAGGTGGTTGGAATTTGGTCTGTAAGTGATTAGAGGTACCGTTTTGAAGCTAAATTAGGTAGGTGGTGGATGTGCTTGTTAATTGTATTTGAGCAAAGAGTGAATAAGCCAGTGGCGGCTCGTCTGGGAGGCGCTAAGGCGTGCGCCCCCCACGGGGTTCCATTAAAATGGGGAATTTTAATCTTAAATGTTAACAAAGTAAATATTTTACTATAAGATTAGTATCAAGGGCGCGAGTTGTACTGTACTGCGGCCCGATACGCTGCTGGCCCTGCGCAGGAGGGCGCTCTCTCATAGCGGACCAAAAGCTCCGAGTCTCACTTGACTGGCCTTGAGGGAGGCAATCAGAGGCACGGTAGAGATGTGCTGTTCTAACGGAGAATCTGGCGCGTTTCTGCCGCGGCCCATCGTTGCAGCCAACCTACCCGAAGCATTGGTGATTTGATTTCTATTTAACAGGGGTCAATTTGTGTCATTTCTCTCCTAAAACTAGGAACTATTTTACTGAAGCACTTACCTGAGTTAAATATGCCGGTATATATTTAAAACAGTCTTGTAATTTTTAGGATTATTAACTGACGAAACGAGTAACGACTGTAACTACTGTCTCTTCGCACTTGACTCATGTTGGCCATGCTCACTGGAGAGCGCGATGTTTAACTTTGTGTTGATGAATGATCTCGTGAGGTGACGGTGACAAGGTGAAATTAGGAGAAAGGTTGTGATTTATATGTATTATGTTCGCACTTCGTACAGTATGATTACCGTCGATTATATTAAAGAACTAACGTTTTCTTCTCTTTCTATCGAGAAGAAAGTCGAACTGAAGGAGTGTGGTAGGCCGACACCAGACTTCTCGTTGAAAAAATCGGAGATCAAGAAAAATGAAAATAGGGCTTTCCAAAGACAAATTAATTCTCCTGATGTATATAACAAGAACCCGCGGATATGTGGAAGTGATATCTCAGAAACCTTTTACTGCTTTCCTTGCCTGCTATTCTCCCGCTCTAGGAAAGGAGATAAATGGATCACCACAGGGGTAAGTGATATCAAGCATATTAATGAGAAAATTAAAAAGCATGAAAGATCCCAAGAACATATCACTAGTACTATGGACTTTGAAATGCTTGGTAAAGTCAATGTCGTTTCTTGTTTAAGTGATCACTACAGTGAAACTATTCATAAACATAATTCGATCGTGGACAAGAACAGGCAAATATTAAAGAGACTCATCACTTGCGTACGTTTTGTGCGGAATTTGAATTGCCGCTCCGAGGCCACAATGAAGAAGATAATTCTTTAAATCCAGGTGTATTTAAGGGATTACTTAACTTCACGGCTGACCTGGATAGCGTAATGAAGCAACACTTAGAAACAGCTAGTGTATTTAAGGAACGTCAAAGATGATTCAAAATGACATTTTAAGTTGCATACTGGCAGTGTGTAGGGAGAAAATATCTCAACAGATTAAAGAGGCTGAATATTTTGGTATACAATGTGATGAAACAACCGACATCTCGAACCATTGTCATTTGATCATTGTTTTAAGATACCTTCACGACGGCTCGGTACATGAAAGATTCTGGGGATTCTTTTATCCATCTGACAAATCGGCGAATGGAATAACAGAAACTTTACTGGAACAGATTAATCCCCTGGTAGGCCATTCTCGCGATAAGTTGATTGCACAGAGCTATGATGGGGCCCATGTTTTTAGCGGCTCTCTTGGTGGAGTTCAGGCAAAGGTTCGTGAGCACTATCCGTACGCATATTACGTACATTGCTATGCCCATAAGCTTAATCTTATCATGGAACAATCAACAAATCATATTCCTAAAGTGAGGATTTTCTTTTCAAATTTATCAGCGATACCTGCATTCTTTTCGAATTCGTCTCAGAGATCGGATTTCCTCGAAAATATCGTTAAGAAGAAAATGCCGAAAGTTGTACCCACGCGCTGGAATTATAACATAAGAACTGTGAACGTGGTGTACGAAAACAGAGAAAATCTAATAGATTGCCTTGAAGAAATTGAAGAGAAATGTACAAACAAGATCACATTAAATGAAGCAAGTGGCTTAAGACGTATTCTTTGTGATCCTGAATTTGTTTTCTGGCTATATGTGTTCCATAGTCTATTTTCTCACGTTGATCTTCTATATAATCAAATTCAGTCCCAAAACAAAGACAGTGTTCAAATAAGAAATTACATTGATTCTTTCGAAAAACACGTAATGAGAGAAAGAGCACAAGTTGATGTAATTCACAGGGAAATTGAACAAAACTTTCCAGAACCGGGTCGAAAGAGGAAAAAGGATGATATTTTTCCACATTGTAGACGAATAGTGTCGGCCAAAGGAATATGCGACGTGGTTTCTATGCAAGTAAGAGAGAGATTTTCATTTACTGGCCATTTGGAAGTTTCTGTTTTATTGAATGATGTTCACTTCGAGGCACATTCTACCAAGTTCCCACAGGAATCTTTTAACCATGCCTGTTCATTTTATCCCATGCTTGAAAGAGAAAACTCAAAACAGAACTTCAAGTTATGTACCGAAGAGAAGATTTCCGGAGTATTAGAGGAGCAATTAATTTGTTTCATTTTCTGAGGGAAAATAGATTGTCAATTGTTTTAGTGAAGTTCATAAACTTGTCAAAATTATCATTACCAGCCCCATGACAACGGCTGAATCAGAAAGATATTTCTCCACGTTGAAACGCATAAAATCGTTTCTTAGGAACACAATGAAAAACGAGAGGTTGAACGCTTTGGCAATGATGTCTATAAGCAAAGATATGATACAATCAACTCCAAACTTTGACAAGAAAGTGTTGGACAAATTAGAGAAATTGAAAGAGCGGCGAATGGATTTTTCCTATAGAAATTAGGGTTAGTGAATTAGGTCTGTGTAAATAATTTAATTAAATATCAAACCATGTGTTCACGTTAATTATGTTAGGAAAAAGTGTTGTGATTTTATAGCGAAATTGTGAAATAGAAATAACCTCTAGCGAGACGTTGGCAATTTCTCAGCAAGTATCTTCATACTGAGTGCCAGGAATCGGAACGAGAGACATGCAGAGAACAGGCATCCTGTGCAGGACTTTATTTGCGGCAGGGTGGTCAGTTCTTCTACGCTCTTCCACCCACAGCATTAGGTGATTTTCTACTTCTTATGTCGAGGATGGGGTAGCAGGAACTAAATGCTATCAATGCTTCGTATTTCTCTGGCTGAGTTGGGCATCAAACCCGGGACCTCCGGTAGAGCAACCAAAAACGGTAACCGCTGGACCAGAACGTGATCAGAGGATGAAGGTATGAACTATATTGTACTAAATTGCATTAATAATAATAATAATAATAATAATAATAATAATAATAATAATAATAATAATAATAATAATAATATTGCCTTTGCCAGCAGGACCTAGTGTTTACAGTGCACTATGTCTTCTGGTATGGGCTAGAGTAATTTTGTTACTTTCATTGATCTATGTCTGTCTTGTCCTTGGCTTTGACAATATGAATGTGACTGAGGTATGAGCGATGCTAGTAATGCCATTCCTTCTGCAGCCAGTCCCTGCTATGAATGGTGTAAAAATGTTGCTCATAGGGTCGGTTGGTGCATGCATTTCAGTGGGTTTGGCAGACTGATATGTAATAGCAACTTCTGGCCCGGCGAGGAAAGCAACGGGAAACTACCTCACTCCTCATTTCCCTAGTACGCCTCTTCAGTGATGCCTTGGCCATCTGTGACAGCTGATGGTGGAGCTGTTGAGGATCCAACCAGCCTTAGGGCTGAAGACTGAACATACATACATACATACATACATACATACATACATACAATAATAATAATAATAATAATAATAATAATAATAATAATAATAATAATAATAATAATAATAATAATCAACATCATCATAATCATCATAATTGCATATGTGTTCGAAGTGTGTATCTTGATAAAATAGTGTGAAGAACTTGAGATATTTGTGGAATTATGAAACTAAGGCGCGCCCCCCACTGCTGATATCCACGAGCCGCCACTGGAATAAGCTATTTAATAATTTAATGTGGAGTTTGGATTATTGCGGCTTGGAAGTGTTTACAGTTTGCTAAGAGAGATAAATGTATTTAAATGGTAAGAAGTTGGAATGAAGGCATAGGGAATAACGAGAGGTAGCTTGAAAGTAGAACAGTACACAAGGAAGAATCAGTAAAACGAAAATAGAGGACACAGACTCAGCAGATGACACAACGTTATGGTTGGTCAGCAAGATGTATCAGATCGTGAGTGAATATGTAGGAGTGGAATGTATTATGACTTGCTGTGTCAGCCAGGAGAGGAAAAGTAGGGTATTGGCCTGCATATGTGCTAGGTTGCCGTAGTGCCGTTTAATTTATTTAAAATTTTTATTGTCTTTTAAGTCTTTTTTTCTGTTATACACTTGCCGGGCGTTTGATTTTGTTTTGTTTTGCCGATGCTTTGATTATTTATTAATGTAACATACCACCATGGCGTTAAGATCTCCAATAGGGGCTGGCCAGAGGCAATTTTGCCGTGGTGACGATTATTCACTCTAATTTTCTCTATTTAGGTTGTTTGATTGCTTATTTTATATAATTTAATTTAATTGAATCTAACTTTCTGTTAATGTAATTACTGTGTTTCCTTGTTATTTGGGTATTTGTTCAGTAAGTGGAGTTGAAAAGATTGTTTAGGTATGGTCATTATACAGGGTCTAATAAGGGAGGAAAATCTGTATAGACTCATTAAATAAATAAATAAATAAATAAATAAATAAATAAATAAATAAATAAATAAATAAATAAATAAATAAATAAATGATATACTTCTCAGCGCGAGTGAATGCACGTGTGTGTATATCCATCCATTCCTTAGGTTTTGGATACATTTGTGTACGTATAAAAACCTAAAATACAAACTGTGTAAGTTACTTTGTGCTCAATTTTCCCTCATCCTGTTCCGTTCCCATTCGTGGCCGGGAGAATTGCTTATGCAAGTTAAGGATCGAGCCATTTTCCAGCTTCCTCGAATTTTCTGAAGTGCTGCTCTGCGAGTGCGAGCCCCATTGATGAGAAGAGGTGATAGATGGCACCAGGTCAGGAGGGGGGGGGTGAGGAGTATGGCGGGTGCGGAAGGATTTCCCATCCAAGCGATTTCAAGGTGTCTTTCACTGCTTTGCTATGTGAGATGGTACATTGTCGTGTAACAAAATCCCTTTGCCATGCCTTCTGGCCCATTCCGGTCGTCTTTCAATCAATGTGTGATGTGTTGGTAAATATAGCCCCATTGATGAGAAGAGGTGATAGATGGCACCAGGTCGGGGAGCGGGGTTGGTGGTGAGGAGTATGGCGGGTGCGGAAGGATTTCCCATCCAAGCGATTGCAAGGTGTCTTTCACTGCTTTGCTATGTGAGACGGTACATTGTCGTGTAACAAAATCACTTTGCCATGCCTTCTGGCCCATTCCGGTCGTCTTTCAATCAATGTGTGATGTGTTGGTGAATATAGATAATTTATTCATTATGAAATAATTATCAGTCACAGTTTTTATTAATTTGTATTCCACAACGTGTTTCAGAGCTTATACTTGACCATGTGCATGCATAATTTTTTGCTGGTTTTTGTGGTGAAGAAAACAGGTAATTTTCAAGGGAAATTCATTTTTTCATTCAAAATATTGGCCATCGGCTTCTACACACTTCGCCCATCTTTCAAGTAAGTTATGAATACTCGCTGTGAATAAGCTGTTTGTTTAATAGAAAAAATTGTTAGCGTAAATTCTACTTATATCTCCTGTACTTACAAACATAGTCACTCATATACAGTATGTGGATTACTTCAAATAATACTATACAACTGGTATAAGATTAAAATTTACGTTGCATATATTTACTTTTTTTTAACCCATTTTGGAACCTAAGTAGCATAACGACTTGCTGCGTCTTAATCAGAGCCCCTTTTGCCACCACTTTTCAAGTCCCTGAAGGGTCTTCACAGGTACCGTAGCGGTCGCAGGGCCCTCGAAGTCCCCTACTTCGGCTGTCCAAACTCCTTAGACCAGGGGATGGAATTAATTTATTCACACACATTTTTTATTTACAATAACCTGCACTGGTCGAATGCCCTCTAACATTTCATTTATTTTCTCTGTTGCTGTTTATTCTCTTCTTGAATATCTGTACAGATTTTGGAAAAGGATCAAACACTACCCCTGGTAAACTGTTCCACACCTTCATGCCCTTCCCAATGAATGAAAATTTACCCCAATCGCTTCTGCTAAATTTCCTTCTAATTTTATACTTGTGGTCAGTTCTGCCGATATAATTATTTTCCAACTGAAGCCTCTCACGGATTTCTCCCCGTGCTTCTTCTCCTGTATAGGGTCTATATAATCCTATAAGTCTAGTTTTCTCCCTTCTCTTACTTAAGGTTTCCCACCCAAGTTCCTCTAACATTTCTGATACACTACTTTTCTCCTGAAATCCCCTGTTACAAATCTTGCTGCTTTCCTCTGCACAGTATCTATTTCTTTTATTAGGTATTCTTGGTGAGGATCCCAAACACTGTTTGCATATTCCAATAATGTACAAACCATATTTAAGTAACTTTTTCTTTTAATTCTTTGTTGCATCCTTTAAGTAGCCTCATTATGACATGTAACGATCTGTATGCTTTCCCAAAAATGTCATCAACATGACCCTTCCAGTGCAAATTACTTTCAAATCTCACATCTAAGTATTTCCACTTGCCATCTTTTGGGATAACTACCTCATCCAAAGTATATTCAAATTCAGTTTAAAGCTCCTGTTTGTAAATGTTGTAACAGTTGATTTGCGAGGATGACCAGTACCTCGCCCAGGCGGCCTCACCTGCTATGCTGAACAAGGGCCTTGGTGGGGGATGGGATGATTGGATGGGGTAGACAAGGAAGAGGGAAGGAAGCGGCCGTGGCCGTAAATTAGGTACCATCCCGGCATTTGCCTGGAGGAGAAGTGGGAAACCACGGAAAACCACTGCCAGTATGCCCGAGGTGGGAATCGAACCCACCTCTACTCATTTGACCTCCCGAGGTTAAAAGGAGTTGAACGCGGCAACACATCTCACGGAGTCAGTGTGAGGACTCGTGTCATTGCACAATGGAGTGCAAAACGGAGCAACGCGCTAACATGAAGTTTTGCTTCCACCTAGGCAAAACGGCAACGGAAACACAAACAATGTTAGTGCAAGTTTACCATGCTCAGCAGTGAGAAAAAAGTGCGTTTGTAACTACGCTTTCGAGATGGAAAGGAAGCTGTTGAGGACGAGGCGCGTTCGGGTCGACCAACCACAAGCACATCTCCAGACAACATTGAACGAGTGCGACAGATGCTTGCGAATGATCGGTGACTGTCCTTACGAATGATAGCAGATGAAGTGGGTGTAGGCAAGGACAGTGTAAGGACCATTTTTCACGAACATTTGAAAAAGTGGAAGATTTGTGCCCGGTTTGTACCGCACAACCTGACAGACGAGCAGAAGCAAACTCGGATGGATACGACGGGAGATTTCATTGACGTTTGTGACCAAAATCCGGAGGTGTTGAAAACCATCGTTGCAGGAAACGAATCATGGTGCTACCAGTATGATCCGGAGACCAAGAGACAGTCAATGACGTGGTGTTCAGCGTCTTCTCTGCCTCCCAAGAAAAGTCAGGGTACAGAGTCCAAGATTAAGACAATGCTGATCGCCTTTTACGACAGCAATGGTGTCATTCATCATGAATTTGTACCCCAGGGTACACCTGTCAACGCGGAATTCTACGAGGGAGTTTTGAAACGGCTAGTGCAACGCATCAGACGGGTTCGGCCTGATCTGTACCGGAGTGGACAGTGGAAGCTCCTCCACGACAATTCCCGTCCGCACATCGCGATCTGCGTGACTCAGTTTCTCGCTGAACGCCAGGTGAATGTTCTTCCACACTCTCCATATTCTCCGGATTTGGCGCCGGCAGATTTTTTGTTCCCCCGTCTTAAATTAGCCCTGAAAGACCACCGGTTCGACAGTGTAATAGGTATGCAACAACGCGTGACAAGGGTTCTCCGGGATATTCCAAAGAAGCGTTTGCTACCAGCTTCCAGCAGCTTAACAGTCGATGTCAAAAGTGTGTTGTAGCTAACGGAAATTACTTTGAAGGCCAGTAAAGGATTTTTGTGTGTAACTTACGTTGTCTTTATTTCATGAGACCATTCACCGATTTTTTCAGACACGGGTTGTACATTATAATATTATTGCAATTTTCACCCTATAATTTTTCTTGTACCGTAAATAAATTATTATGCTAACTTTCCATATTGATATTATAGATAACATAACATTATTTCATTTTACTTAGTCGATCCTCTTGTACCGGTTTGTGTCGAGGTTTGGCAGACAGTTCGACATGTTTTCTTGTCTTCTATCCTTGAACGGGGCATTGTCAAACTCACTCCTCGAGATTTCAGAAAGGACGCTATGTTGTCATCTCATTTCATCCGTTGTCTGCCTCTCGTTAACTTTATAGCAAATAGGAATGCGTGTTTTGCTGCACTGACTTTCAACAGTGTAGGGATGCGTGCGCGCATGCGCAAGTGAATGAATGGGACTTCGCAACACAGCTGTAACGAGACAAGCTTGAAGCCGTGACCGGGCTGTGACCAATAAAAGGTGAGTAATGTTGGACTTTCTTTTAACTGTTACTTTTCACAGTTACTTTATTTTAGCAGTGACAGATGTGGCAATTACTCAAAAATAACCGTTTGTTACACCTCTAGTCTACAATATCGAAAGCCCATACGATCGATCAACAGTAACTTTACAGTGACAATTTTATGTTGCGATGAGTATTGTATCTTCAGCTACCACTCGTCTCTGATAGATAACATACTGCTGCTCACTGCGTTACAGTGACTCTACAATAAGGACAGTGCGGCCAACGAGTGCTTCATTCTGATTGGCTCCGCCATCTTTTAGCCAAATGTTCTGTCAGCCAATTTAAACGTACGTATCCCGCAAAGGTAATAAGATATCTCTTTATGCAGTTGCGGTGAAGTCTGGACTACCTACAATATTTTAACTTTAATAGTACCGAAACTATCTCTGTATTAAGCACGGAGGATTATTACCTACTATTAATTTTGAAATGTATGTGTATTTACGCATTTCTGAGGTCTGAGTTTTGAAGAAAACCTGTGCCAGGCTGTTGTGCTTATGGGTGCAAAGCAGATCCGAAAAGTGCTTTAAAATTAAATTGGACAATTTCTTGTTATCAGCTCTCAAAGTAGCGTGCTATAGGACGCACCTAGCAAGGAGTAGATTTTTCTCATCCAATATAATAGTAACAATAATGAAATATGAGTTAATTTTAAGCAGGCCAAAGCAGTAAATGAGAAATGTCTCCGTTAATATCGGCCATATCGAAAACCTGTATATAACGAAAGTTGTTTAGAATAAAATTTCGGATATTTTACGTTTTGTGAGTTTTTACCGTGCGAGGAAATATAACAGAGATTTTTACAAATATCTAAATATCCTCTAAAATATCTGTTTTATCTAGAACCGGTACATAACAAAAATTTTAGGAATGGCAAGTTCCAACCTTTTATGTCTCACACATTTTCAGCGTATGGGTTATCATGGTGATATATTCCTGTATTCAAGCTGTCATTAATATTCATCTCAGGTTATAGGCCTACTGTATGTGTCTCCTAGCATCAAGTAGGGCTTTTCCATACGTTATGATTATAACTATAACAACAATGTGATATCAAAGCCGACAGTAACAAACAGAATGCTTAAAATACAGCGGATATCTTCCAGTACTAAACGAAACCGCAGTACAACATAAGACGCACACCATGGCGATCAAACCGCGGGTGGTAACAGGGACCTAATCACAAGTATTCGGGGACCACGACAATTACTTGTTTTCACAAAGCAATGACTAGTATTTTCTCAAACTATGCTGTGTAGTGATACCAGCATTGCCTTGCACGGTAAAATCACCGCAGCAGACATTGTTAGGATATGCAGACGATATGTACTGGCTTCAAACAGAGCCTCCATGGCTCAGGCGGCAGTGCGTCGGCCTCTTACCGCTGGGTTCCGTGGTTAAAATCCCGGTCTCTCCATGTGATATTTGTTCTGTACAAAGCGGAGGCGGGCAGATTTTTCTCCGGGCACTCCGCTTTTCCCTGTCATATTTCATTCCAGCAACACTCTCCAGTATCATTTAATTTCATCTGTCATTCGTTTATCATCACCCCAGAGGAGTGCGACAGGCTTCGGCTGCCGGCACAATTCCTATTCTCGCCGCTAGATGGGGCTTCATTCATTCTATTCCTGACCTGGTCGAATGACTGGAAACAGGTTGTGGATTTTCATTTTCATGTACTGGCTTCAACAAGTACGGACGATCTCCAATTGGCTTTCAACACGATGGTAGACTGGGATGAAGATAATGAATTACGCTTGAGCGAGAACAAGACAGTTATATTGACATTCAGGAAAGGTGGGAAGGACAAGACAGTTATGTTGGCATTCAGGAAAGGTGGGAAACGGGGAAAAATACTACAAAGACAGATTTCTCCCATAGGTAACTCATTTCAAGTATATCGGGATAACTTTGTTGACAGCGGGAAACATTTTTACAATTCACGTGAATGACACTGAACGCTGCAGTGAAAGCTAATGCTGGCGAAATACTCAAATTTACCTGTGAAAATAAAGACATTCGTAAAAGGATACAAAAGTTGAAAGCTAGAAAAGCAGCTGGGATTGTTAAGATTTCTGCGGGTATATTAACGGCTATGGATTGAGAGTTGGGGTATAATGCCATATCTGAAATACCTATTTGTTTACTGCTTGTACAAAGGAGTGATACCAGATGAATTGAGAGTTCCAGTAGTAGCCTAAGTGTACAAGAGAAAGGGTGACAAACATAAAGTGAATAATTACAGGCCTGTCAACTTGACATCTGTTGTTTGTAAGCTCTGGGAAAGCATTCTTTCTGATTATATTAGAGACGTTTGAGAAAATACTAAATGGTTTGACAGAAGGCATTTCGGGTTTAGGGAAGATAATTCCAGGAATGCTCAACTTCTAGGATTCCAGCAAGATATACTAGATATTTTAGACCGAGGAGGTCAAATGGACTGTATTGCTACTCACCTATCCAAAGCTTATGACAGGGTAGATGATGGGGGAAACTGGACTAGATAAAAGAGTGATTGAATAGCACTTGGAGAATTAAGAGTAGGTGAAGCGTTATCTGATCCTGTAATGATTAAGAGGAGGGTCCCGCAGGGCAGTATTGTTGGACCTTTATGTTTCGTTGGATATAAATGATATGAGTAAAGAACTAGAACCACAGATAAGGCTATTTGTAGATGATGTTACACTGTGTAGAGTAGTAAATGAGTTGCAGGATTGTGAGCTACTGCAGTGGGACTTAAAAATGTTGTAAGATGGGCAGCAGACAATGGTATGAATGTAAATGGGATGAAGTCAAGTTGTAAGTTTCACCAAAAGGAAAAGTTCTCTCAGTTTTATTTTTTGTGATGATGGGGTGATAGTACTGTAACCGTTCACCACCACGCCCATAAGCATGTCATGAGGCCTAACAGATAATATATGCCATTTTCCGCGACATTCTGCGACATATTTGGTCGCAATGAGTAGGCCTATTTAGCGCCCACACCGGGATACGAATTGCGCAGCGCCAGTTCGAAGACCGAGGGTCTAGTTACGCGCACAGAGAGAAAGAGAACTATGTATAGCGAGATCTTGGAGTTACGCTCTCTATTTGCAGACAGAGGTGAGAAGAGCCACGCCAAGCGCAGGAGAACATTTGGGTCAGAAGGCGGAGTCTATTACAGTGTTTTAACACAAGAGCTGGATATTCTCAGCGATTTCCCTGTATATCCACTGGTGCCAACTCATAGTATTCACTCGTTAATAATAATAATAAAAGTTTTGATACACACCATGGAAACTTATGAGTAAAGATTCATTTGAATCGGCGTATTTAATACAAAGTAATGATGTTAGAAAATGTACTACATGACGAGAGTATCGCCAATGACGGACCTTAGATATGCGTAAATATAAGAAACAGATGTTAGGGTCGCGCTGCTCGAAAGAAATGAATGAATTCCCAGGAGGTAATAGCTGAACCGTGAATTTTCAAGATAACGCTCAGAAGATTACGAGAGATTCAACGATGCGATTTGAATGAAACTCAATCAGTGGAAAGCGGAATTTTTGGGCTACAATTTGACTACTCACACGACTCTGAGAAGTCATTATTAACGGACCGAATTTTGCAAGTGGGTGGGGCTTACCACCACTCTAGGCGACAAGCCGGTTTCACTATATAAGAAACTCCAGCTAGTCCATAGTATTCCATTCTGATACAGTCTACCGCATTTGTTACGTGCTAGCTTTGAAACTTCACCGTTCTCTGTGAGCCAGTGTGGTTGAAAAGTATTGTGCGGTATTCACTTTGAATATACACTGACTGACAGAGCAAATGCAACACCAAGAAGGAGTGGTCAGAACTTTATGCCAATTGCAGGGTAGACTGACGTCACTGAGGTATGCTCATGATGTGAAATGCGCCGCTGTGCTGCGCACGTAGCGAACGATAAATGGGACACGGCGTTGGCGAATGGCCCACTTCGTACCGTGATTTCTCAGCCGACAGTCATTGTAGAACGTGTTGTCGTGTGCCACAGGACATGTGTATAGCTAAGAATGCCAGGCCGCCGTCAACGGAGGCATTTCCAGCAGACAGACAACTTTACGAGGGGTATGGTGATCGGGCTGAGAAGGGCAGGTTGGTCGCTTCGTCAAATCGCAGCCGATACCCATAGGGATGTGTCCACGGTGCAGCGCCTGTGGCGAAGATGGTTGGCGCAGGGACATGTGGCACGTGCAAGGGGTCCAGGCGCAGCCCGAGTGACGTCAGCACGCGAGGATCGGCGCATCCGCCGCCAAGCGGTGGCAGCCCCGCACGCCACGTCAACCGCCATTCTTCAGCATGTGCAAGACACCCTGGCTGTTCCAATATCGACCAGAACAATTTCCCGTCGATTGGTTGAAGGAGGCCTGCACTCCCGGCGTCCGCTCAGAAGACTACCATTGACTCCACAGCATAGACGTGCACGCCTGGCATGGTGCCGGGCTAGAGCGACTAGGATGAGGGAATGGCGGAACGTCGTGTTCTCCGATGAGTCACGCTTCTGTTCTGTCAGTGATAGTCACCGCAGACGAGTGTGGCGTCGGCGTGGAGAAAGGTCAAATCCGGCAGTAACTGTGGAGCGCCCTACCGCTAGACAACGCGGCATCATGGTTTGGGGTGCTATTGCGTATGATTCCACGTCACCTCTAGTGCGTATTCAAGGCACGTTAAATGCCCACCGCTACGTGCAGCATGTGCTGCGGCCGGTGGCACTCCCGTATCTTCAGGGGCTGCCCAATGCTCTGTTTCAGCAGGATAATGCCCGCCCACACACTGCTCGCATCTCCCAACAGGCTCTACGAGGTGTACAGATGCTTCCGTGGCCAGCGTACTCTCCGGATCTCTCACCAATCGAACACGTGTGGGATCTCATTGGACGCCGTTTGCAAACTCTGCCCCAGCCTCGTACGGACGACCAACTGTGGCAAATGGTTGACAGAGAATGGAGAACCATCCCTCAGGACACCATCCGCACTCTTATTGACTCTGTACCTCGACGTGTTTCTGCGTGCATCGCCGCTCGCGGTGGTCCTACATCCTACTGAGTCGATGCCGTGCGCATTGTGTAACCTGCATATCGGTTTGAAATAAACATCAATTATTCGTCCGTGCCGTCTCTGTTTTTCCCCAACTTTCATCCCTTTCGAACCACTCCTCCTTGGTGTTGCATTGTCACTGTCAGTCAGTGTATAATCCAATCGTACGAGATGAAAGAAGAATTGTGTGTGTGGTGTAGATGCTGGTAGTTCCCATATTAACATATTTACATATTAAGGGAATACATACTATTAGAGTCAGTGGCGGCTCATGTGTATAACATTTAACGAACGGGTAGCTTCTGGTGATTGTGCGAACGTAGTGAAATGCCGATATGTTCTGCAATTGATTAATTGCCTTGAGTAAAGCAAGTGTAGTGTCGGAAAGCGCAAATCGAAATAATAGGATGTGCTAATTAAGTCAGAGTATAGTGTCTGAATAAAAGTGTGACGCTCATATAAAACTACTAAAGACAATAACCGTGACGTGTTGCAAAAGGGAAATGAGTAACGGGTTACAGGAACTAAAAACCGTTACTGGGTTAGTTCACTTGAATCCATGAGTGTGTCTAGCCATAGCAGCTTATCTGATATGCATAAAACATTACCTCATTAATAAATTTCCAATTTGCTTATGTGTACGAGAGTGATCGTCGGACCTAGGAGAGAAATCTATGAGAGTTGCACCTTGTGCTTGCATTCATCTCATCAGGAACCACCTAGAACGTCAAACGGCAGTTTCCAGATGAAGCCATCATGTACGGGACACAGAAGAAGATGAACCGAGGACACTCCATTAACGAGGCTTCCGTGATGGCAGCTTAAATCTCCCCACATGTACCTTCTGATGACAGCCGACTACAAGCAGATGCGTTAAGTATATTCCATTGTTCTAAGCATGTATTTCATATCGCGCGTAAAATGTTAAAAACTTGTGCGTATAATTTTCTCTAGCATGTAAATATCTCAAGGATAGGTAAACGCCATAGGCGTGTTTCGAAGAGAGTGAAGCTTTTTATTAATATGTCTTTATATGGGTTTCTTCTATGATTGGGTGATCACAATTTTATCCCGTGGAATTCCTTGGGTGAATTAATTGTAAGGCCCGTAGTGTTTGTTGTGTGTGAAGCATTTTAACAAGTAGGACTGCTACTTCAATAGACGTTCTAAGTCACTACAGTTCCATTAGTTGTTATGAGTCGTCATAATATTTCAGCTATAATTTGTTTTAATGGTTCACAAGTAAGGCAGGTGTTACGCCCCCTTTTAATCTTAAGACTGCAATCAGAGGAAGATGAAGACACGATTTGGGGTGCGATTCATGATTTCTATAGTACCGGTACGCGAGTGATGTGGTGTTAGTTAAATTATCTGGAGAAATAGAGTCTTCTAAAAGAAAGAACAATGTGGTTTGAAATACTAGTGTGTGAGGTAAGGGGAGATGGCTCGTGTGGCAGTGTTTGAGATAATAAATTTCGTGTGGCTATTTCTAGCCGAGTGCAGCCCTTGTAAGGCAGACCCTCCGATGAGGGTGGGCGGCATCTGCCTTTTGTAGGTAACTGCGTGTTATTGTGGTGGAGGATAGTGTTGTGTGTGGTGTGTGAGTTGCAGGGATGTTGGGGACAGCTCAAACACCCAGCCCCCGGACCATTGAAATTAACCAATTAAGGTTAAAATCCCGACCCGACCGGGAATCGAACCCGGGACCCTCTGAACCGAAGGCCAGTACGCTGACCATTCGGCCAACGAGTCGGACAGTGTTTGAGATGACAGACTGGAAAGATGAAAGAATAATATGAATATTTTAGAATCATAGTAAGGCTGAGTCGAGCTGGGTCATTGATAAAATGATATGTGGTAACAATAAAATATGATGTGCCTGGACAGGGCGATAGACGTGCGAAGTGAATTCGGTGCACAAGCTGGGAGCGAAAGGGAAAGCGTTCTCCCAGATGACAAATGCAGGCTACCGTTCACAGATAGATTTACGACCCCTTAGTGCGAAAGAATGTTGAGCCCCGAGATGAGTCCGCTCGGCTATCAACATCTCGGGACATTCATACGAGAAGTCCGCTCCACCTGCACATTGTGTTAAGAGGCGCACGCCTATTATATATTACTTCCAACGTTGTCGACTCGATGTTTTATCGGATGAAGTGATTCCACCCATGTTCTTATTAAAAGAGATCGAAGGTAGGGTTTTTCAGATATGCACCCCGAAACCAGAAGAACATGAGCTCGACACCATGTGGTATTGACAACCTCGGATCAATACCAATAAACCTGGAAGGGTCATAATTTCTGTATGCATTCTTGTGAGTGAAGTGTAGTATTTGTCGTTGTACTTTCAGTTGATTACTCTTTTTATGTTCACGTGTTATATTATTCGATGATGTTTATGGTGTCCGCTTTGTGATATAGTATGATAAGATAATCCTGGAAAAACAAGCATATGGATACTGTAATAATTCATTAAAAACCCATGGCGCTACAGCCCTTGAAGGGCCTTGGCCTACCAAGCGACCGCTGCTCAGCCCGAAGGCCTGCAGATTACGAGGTGTCGTGTGGAAATAATTCATTAATATAGTCAAATATAATATGCAAAATACGGCGATATGATTTTCATGATAATGGAAATGTGCGTAACTGCGTTTCATTAAATACTTTACCACCATGAAAGATACCGAATAATTGTGTTTGTTTCCCGAGTGGTACCATCTCGGTGTATATATTTAATCATATGTTCGTTGTGCAGTACTGTAACAGATATCTGCGGGTGTCGATAATAAAATAAGGGAACGCCCTTTTTCTGTGCAAAATATAAATTCCTAGATGCGTGTTTACAAGATGATTGGAGGTGTCAAATGATAGTCAGATATAAAACAGACATGGACGTGGAGACATCCTCTAGACAGTTGATTTATTATATGTAATTATATGGCATTGTCTCATGAAAAATTTATTTTGTGACGCTGTCAGTTGATTAAAATGTTTGTTTGATTGGGAACAAACATTCTTCTCATTCCAGTAGTTAGTGTATTCTTCTCACGTTACGATATAAAACGCTACTTTAAATATATTGGAATTTAGTCACACATTTTATCGAACAGTCCACTGCCCGTATGCTCTTGAGCTTAGCCGTTGAGACAGTGAAAGTAGGGAGGATGGGGCTCCGATGTCCGGGATTGATCTCCGAAGTTCTCATCCTACAGACTTTCATTCAAACATTTATTTGTGAAACTGAGTTGCTTTATGGTGCCCTGATGAGTTCGGGACAGGTGCAGTACCTCATAGGGAAAGCTGTAAGTACCTTGGTGTCAGTATTAGGAATGATCTTCATTGGGGTAACCATATTAACGAGGTTGTTAAGAAAAGGTACAAATCTCTTCACATGATTTTGAGAGTATTTAAGGGTTGTAGTAAGAATGTAAAGGAGAGGGCATATAAGTCTGTGGTAAGACCGCAATTAGAGTATGGTCCCTGTGTATGGTCCTTCACCAGGACTACTTGATACGAGAACTGAAAAAAAAATCAAAAGGAAAGCAGCACGATTTGTTCTGGGTGATTTCCGACAAAAGAATCGTGTTTACAAAAATGTTGCAAACTTTGGTCTAGAAAGACCTGGGAGTAAGGAGACGAGATGCTCAACTATGTGGTATGTTTCGAGCTGTCAGTGGAGAATTAGCATCGAATGACATAAGTAGACGAATAAGCTTGAACAAACATTTTAAAAGTAGGAAAGATCATAATAAGAAAATAAAGTTGGAATTCAAAAGGACAAATTTGGTCAAATATTCATTTATAGGACAAGGAGTAAGGGGCTACGATTAATTATCAAGGGATAAGAGGTAAGGGTGTACTCTGCCCGAAGGCAGGTCCGAACCTCCGCAGAGGTGTGCCTGAGCCAGAGTTTACGTACGGTAGGGTAGCCTGTTTCTTTCCGCTCCTCCATTCCCTTACTCCCCACCAACAACGCGTGGCAAACCATCCAAATCTTGACCACGCCCATGTTGCTTAACTCCGGAGATCTCACGGGATCCGGTGTTTCAACACGGCTACGGCCGTTGGCCATCAAGGGATATGTTCGATAAAATTCCAAGTTCTTTGGAAATATTTAAGAAAAATCTAGGTAAACGATTGATAGGGAATCTGCTACCTGAGCGAGAGCCCTAAATGCAGATGATCAATGATTCATTGAAAGCGATGGGTGACATAAAACAGATCCATAAATTGTCCCTAAAATCAGCAATCCAGCACCAATGGCATCTTATGAATTAGAAAACACATTGGTCGAAATAAATATCCAAACACCAAGAAGGGGTTGTGCTAGATTAACGAACGTTGATAGGCGTGTTTATACATCTGAAAGATGACGTTGATTCAAATTTCCCACAAATCGCGTTAGAGTGGCGCTAATAGCAGCCCCATTGTTATTAGTGGAATACTGTGTAGGAGGGATACTGACTGGAGGGTGATTGGGGATTTAAATGAGACTATGGAGTGGGTATGTGGGAAACTGGGAGTGAAATTTCTAGATCCTAATGGGTGGGTAGGAGATAGGGATCTGCGCTCAGATGGCCTTCACTTAAACCGCAGTGGTACGTATAAGTTGGGAAATTTGTTTCGAAGGGTAATAGGGGGGTATATTCAGGGAAACGGGGTGGCCTAAGGAGCGGTGATAAGGGAACAGGGAACTGGAAATCAAGTAGGGATGACATAAAATTGTTAGTGTTGAACTGTAGAAGTATTGTAAAGAAAGGAATAGAATTAAGTAATTTAATCTATAGGCCTATATATAAAATAAGAGTTTTGTCTGTACATTGCTCAGTATTTGAAAATAATGGTATTTCTGTATCGGTCATGTCCATAGTAACAAGAAAATGCACTTTTTACATTTCCGTAATTTCTGTCTGTCTGTCTGTCTGTCTGTCTGTCTGTCTGTCTGTCTGTCTGTCTGTCTGTCTGTATACGCATCACGAGAAAACGGTTGAAGAGAATTTAATGGAAATCGGTATGTGAAGTCGGGGGATGAGCCTCTACAATCTAGGCTATAAATCATTTTACTCACGCTGAGTGAAATGGTAGTTTAGGGGAAGGTCTAAAATTGAATTCTCAACTATTTATATTATTAGTGGTCGTATTTTAAATAAAATGGGTATGCAAATTTGGGGAATAAGCTGCTACAATTTTGGCTATCAATAATTGTATTCATGCTGCGAAAAATCGTAGTTTGGGGAAAGGCCTAAAATTTAATTCTCAAATATTGTTATTAGTAGTCCTATCTTGATGAAAATCGGTATGCAAAGTCAGGAAATAAGTCGCTATAGTCTGGGCTGTAAATTATTTTATTCACGCTGAGCGAAATGGTAGTTTAGGGGAAGGCCAAAAATTTAAATCTCAAATATTTCTTATTAGAGGTGTAATCGATGAATGCTACATATAGTATTAAATTTCCTATTATTCATGTCTTATACATTGTTACCGTATTGGCTATGATCACAAAGATATTCATAAATTTGGATTTTTGTTATTAAGTCCATATCAGCGCAGAGTAACGAGAAAATGGGTAAACAGTATTTAATGAAAATCGGTATGTAAAGTCGGAGAATAAGAAACTAGAGTTAACGGTATAAAATATTTTACAAATCACAGAGTCGAAAGAAAACTAAATGTGAAGGCCTACAATATAGAAATCTCATAACGTTGATCAACAATAACATACATTGACCATTGTTTGTCGTGATGTGCTTTGTGGCTCCTGTTGCCCCTCATCTCCGGTAGATAGGATTACTGCTGCGTACAGAGTATTTTTTATTTGATTTACGTCGCACCGACATAGGTTTTATGGCGACGATGGGATAGGAAAGGGCTAGGAGTGCCTTAGACCTTAATAAAGGTACAGGCCCAGCATTTGACTGGTGTGAAAGTGGGAAACAACGGAATACCATCTTCAGCGCTGCCGACAATGGGGTTCGAATCCACTATCTCTCGGATGCAAGCTCACAGCTGCGCACCGCTAACCACACGGTCAACTCGCTCAGTCGTACAGAGTGTAACAGCCTGCCTGAATATTGATGGGAAGTAGCTGGGGAGTTAGATAACTTTCTTCTTTAGCATGCCATTTCCCTGGTTTATAAATTTTTTGATACTGCTGGTACGTAACACACTGGATCGTCATAGCATTCGGGCTATTCAACCCCTCTTTTGAGGCACTGATTGGAATTAACAGTGTGCATATTTAGCAGAATAAAGGCAGATGAGTGTTCATGGCAATCTGAGGCCTGGTCATCCCAGCTCTGGAACTTTGGACTATTCGATTGGCACCTCCATCTAACCGCAGCACTGTTTGTTAAAAGTAATAAAACGTGCGGCTTTCCATTTGATCGAGAATTTTATATGATAGCATTGCTTTTAATCGGTACATTCATACTCACGTTTTTGTAATGACCTATGTTGATTTCAGTTAGGAAAACCACAAAGTCAGTCTTTCTGAGAATCCTGTAGCGAAGCACGGGTACATCAGCTAGTAGATATATATTTACCAGATATTGTAATAGGAGTTGAATCATGGCTGAGAAATGATATAATGGATGCAGAAATTTTCTCACGGCACTGGAGTGTGTATCATACAGATAGGATAGGAATGGTGGGATGGGGAGTATTCATTCTGGTGAAAGAAGAATTTGTAAGTTACGAAAAAGTTAAAGATGAGACACATGAAATTCTAGGTGTAAGGCTCATTTCTAAAGATAACAGGCAACTTGATATATTTGGAATGTACAGACCGGGAAAGGGTAGCACTGACGCGGATTCAGAATTATTTGATAGGATAGTTGTCTATGTGGGAACGACATGGTAAGAAAAGTGATTGTAGCGGGAGATCTGAATTTGCCAGATGTCAATTGGGAAGGAAATGCGAACGACAGGAAGCATGACCAACAAATGGCAAATAAGTTAATATGGGAAGGACAGCTGATTCAAAAAGTGATGGAACCAACCAGAGGGAAAAATATCCTGGATGTGGTGCTGATAAAACCAGATGAGCTCTATAGGGATACTGAAGTAATAGATGGTTAGTGATCATGAAGCTGTTTTTGTGGTAGTTAAAAATAAATGTGATAGAAAGGAAGGTCATAAAAGTAGGACTATTAGGCAGTAACATATGGCTGATAAAGCAGGCATGAGGCAGTTTCTAAAAAGTAACTATGATCGGTGGAAAACCGTAAATAAAAATGTAAACAGACTCTGGGATGGGTTTAAAGAAATTATTGAGGAATGCGAAAACAGGTTTGTACCTTTAAGGGTGATAAGGAATGGTAAAAACCCACCTTATTATAACAGAGAAATAAAGAGACTAAGAAGGAGGTGAAGACTGGAAAGAAATAGAGTTAGAAATGGCTGTGGAAGTAAGGAGAAATTGAAGGAACTTACTAGAAAATTGAATCTAGCAAAGAAGGCAGCTAAGGATAACATGATGGCAAGCATAATTGGCAGTCATACTAATTTTAGTGAAAAATTGAAGGATATGTATAGATATTTTAAGGCAGAAACAGGTTCTAAAAAGGACATTCCAGGAATAATTAATGAACAAGGGGAGTGTGTATGTGAGGATCTTCAAAAGGCAGAAGTATTCAGTCAGCAGTATGTAAAGATTGTTGGTTACAAGGATAATGTCAAGATAGAGGAGGAGACTAAGGCCAAAGAAATATTAAAATTTACATATGATAACAATGACATTTACAATAAGATACAAAAGTTGAAAACTAGAAAAGCGGCTGGAATTGATCAGATTTCTGGGGATATACTAAAGACAATGGGTTAGGATATAGTACCATGTCTGAAGTACTTATTTGATTATTGTTTGGTCGGAGGAGCTATACCAGATGAATGGTGAGTTGCTATAGTAAGCCCTGTGTATAAAGGAAAGGGTGATAGACAAAGCTGAAAACTACAGGCCAATAAGTTTGACGTGCATTGTATGTAAGCTTTGGGAAGGCATTCTTTCTGATTATATTAGACATGTTTGTGAAATTAATAACTGGTTCGATAGAAGGCAATTCGGTTTTAGGAAAGGTTATTCCACTGAAGCTCAACTTGTAGGATTCCAGCAAGATATAGCAGATATCTTGGATTCTGGAGGTCAAATGGACTGTATTGCGATTGACCTGTCTAAAGCATTTGATAGGGCGGATCATGGGAGACTACTGGCAAAAATGAGTGCAATTGGACTAGACAAAAGAGTGACTGAATGGGTTGCTATATCTCTAGAAAATAGATCTCAGAGAATTAGAGTAGGTGAAGCTTTATCTGACCCTGTAATAATTAAGAGGGGAATTCCTCAAGGCAATATTATTGCACCTTAATGTTTCCTTATATATATAAATGATATGAGTAAAGAAGTGGAATCAGGGAAAATGCTTTTCGCGGATGGTGTTTTTCTGTATAGATAAATAAATAACTTACAAGAATGTGAGCAACTGCAACGTGACCTCGATAATGTCGTTAGATGGACAGCAGAGAATGGTATGATGATAAACGGGGTTAAAGGTCAGGTTGTGAGTTTCACAAATAGGAAAAGTCCTCTCAGTTTGAATTACTATGTTGATATGGTGAAAGTTCCTTATAGGGATCATTGTAAGTACCTACGTGTTAATGTAAGGAAAGATCTTCCTTGGGGTAATCACATAAATGGGATTGTAAATAAAGGATACAGATCTCTGCACATGGTTAGATAGTTTAGATAGTTTATTGCTTCCACCATCAAGTACAGGAAATGTACACTAGGTACCGGTTTTGTCAGTATTAATAAAAATTATCTATAGACAATATCTCAGCCATAATGCCTGAGTCATTAGAAAAATTATTTTAGCTACCTATATTAGGTCAGTTTTTGAAATACAGTAGAGTCTCGATTATCCGACCTAAATGGGACCTGGAGTACGTCGGATCACCGAAAATGCTGGATAATACAGAATAACTTTGAAAATGAACTGAAACAAACAGAAGGGATATACTCTAGTACTAAAACAATGACATGTTTTATGGTACTCTATTTATTGAATTACCTATTCAGTTGTACAGTACATGCAGTATTGAACGAAAATATTCCAGATGTCTTATGGAAATAAACTTTTCTCCACAGATATTAAGCTGGCTAATGCTGTACCGTTTTTCCACCGATCAAGCCACCCAGCATTGGCAGGAAAATTATGGTCCCTTCATTAAACTCCTTCCAGAAATACACAGCCTTTTCCTGCAGAATGGGGTCAGATATTGGCAGGCCCTTTTCCTGGTGTTGAGATAACCAAGGAAATAGTGCTTCACTTACTTGTTCGTACTCACATTTTCCATTTCTTTCTCTGCTGTGGTAGAGCACCACTTTTCAATTTCTTCCCTCTGTTTTTTCCAGTTTCCCACTGTAACACATCCAACACCATAATCTGAAGCCACATTTTGAAGAATTTCCCCTTTGTCCAGTCTCTTTAATGCACTCAACTTGTCTTCCATAGAAATAATCACTTTCTTCCATTTACTCGCTATACTCACAGAGGATATGAAAACTATAACATCTGCATCCAACCAATACTACAATGAACAATGACTGAAGACTCACTGCACTTGTCCCTGAGAAAAAAACTGTCCTACTGCCAGCGGTCAGGCCAGTGCTTGTCCCATGGTCGCTCCCTCCACAGCGGGTGTGCCTGAATTTAGTCTCCACCAAAAGTTCAAATTAAGTCTACCAGTGTCGGATGACACGGAATGTCGGATAAGTGAAGGTCGGATGAGCGAGATTCTACTGTACCGCATTCTAGATACTCTTCTACATTATAAAATGCCTTTTTCCTTAAAAATTGTGACAGTACCCTGTTAAATGCACTATTGTCTAATGTTCGAATAGGTAGTGGAAGCTTATTGTACATCTTTAGCTGTTGATAACAGTGGATTTTGTGCTTTTACTAAGCCTGGAGTGAGGAGTATCCAGATCATTCTTGTATCTTGTGTCGTGCATGTGAACTGTAGATCTTTCTTTAAATTCGGAAAGATTCTCTTTCACATGCATAATATTTGTAAGAATTTATAAACAGGTAACTGTCATAATTTTTAGACTCACAAAGGAAGTTTTACGGGTGTCTCTAAATTCTAATCCAGCAATTAGGATTTGGCCTTTTTCTGCCAAATAAATACATTATTTGATGTAGGACAATTGCCTCATAACCTGATCCCATACAGAATATGAGGGTGAAAGAAAGCATGACAGAATGCACGTAGCATATCCCGACTGATGCAGGTTTTCAGTTTCCGCTGGCTAATCTCTTACAGAGTTCTGATGTATGTATTTCCCAGGTAAGTCTTGTATCTACATGTAGGCCTAATAATTTAACAGAATTATGGCTGCCATTATTTACAGTGTGATCCAAGGTAAATAGGATATTTTCTGTTTTAGTGACATTAATTTAATTTATTGTGCTGAAACCAGTTTTCAGCAATTTTAACAGATGTGTTGACTTGGTTTTGTAGTGTTGTGATATCAACATTACTATTTAGGAAAGTTGTATCATCAGCATATAGAACTGATGTGCAGGGAACATTACATGCTAGGTCATTGATATGTAGGTACCAAAAACAGGAAAGATCCCAAAACAGACTCTTGTGGGACACTTGCTTTAACCATTTCCATACCAGATTTTTTTATCACTTATTACCACCATCTGTTTCCTTTGATGAAGATAGGATGCTGTTAATTTCAGTTCATGACCCCTTACTCCATAATAACTGAGCTTATGAATTAAGATTTCATGCGAGACACAATCAAAAGCTTTTGTCAGGTCAATTAGTGTAGCACCTGTGACTGTTTTATTCTCAAAATTATTTAATATGTCTTTGATGACACATTGAACTGCTTTCATCGTTGAATGATCCTTTCTAAATCCAAACTGTTTGTTGTAAAGCAAATTATTTTTGAAAATGTACTCTTCAAGTTGTATAAATATACAAGATTCAATATTTTGCTCAGAATGGGTACTATTGTTATAGGGTGGTAATTTGATGGGCACATTCTATCCCCCTTTTTAAAGATAGGTATCACTTTAGACATCAGGAAAAACACCTTGTCTAAGCATTAAATTTATTAAAAATATCAATGGCATTAATATAATGTCAATAACTGCTTTGATTTTATTGTTGGAGAGACCATAAATGTCTTGGGTACGGTACTAGATGAATTCAAATTTGTAACAATACTTCTGACTGTTTGCAGATTTACTTCCACCCACCTAAAATCATTATTCAATACATTTGAGAGAAAATCAAAGTTATGCAACCAGTCTAAGAAATTATGTTTACTTGCATCCCCATCTGATGTAACACTATTATCCTGATCACATGTGCATTGATAAAATACCTATTACAGTGATCAGGTTCTAGAGGAATCACATCTTTGTTATTTAAAGTTTGAGTAGCACTTCTTATGATAGACCATGCAGCTTTGCATTTATTGTTCGCACTTTGGATATACCTGTCATTTGCTGCAAGTTTAGCCTCATGTATATGTTTTTTATATAATTTCCTGTAGTTTTTGAATATTTCTTTATCTTCTAAATTATTATTTAGTGCAGGCTATACTTATTATAATAAGCTAACATAATGCTATGCATTTTACCCAAATCAGGCATAAACCACTTTTTAACTCTATTTCTTGGTTCAGATCTGTTGGCCGTAATAGTTACAACTTTTTCTGGGAAAGCTAAAGTAAAATATATAATTATCATGTTAATGAAATAAGAAAATGCAAAGTTGACATCACTCATGGCATAAAGGCTAGTCCAGTCTGTTATTATTAATTTGTCTTGGAATTCACTAACCCCTTTAATTGATATGACATGTCTGATGCATTTTAATTCTTTCGATGACTCATTGTCCTAGAAACAAACATTTGTAAAATAATTTGTGTACATTGGTTACAACATTATCTAGGCATGCATTATTTCGTGTGGGTTCACCATGTGTACAATATAAGTCATGCGATCATATATCAAGAAGTTTTGAAGGCTGCCAAAAGATTGCATAATGAGAATGAGCTAAAAAATTCTAAAAACAGGTCTAAATGTATGTGGAACATTATAAAAAGGGAGAAAGGTACTCTAGTTCCATTAAAAAATAATATTACTCTTACAAATGCAGGGAAAGAAGTCAGTGATCCAGAAGAAGTTGCAGAAATATTTAGTAACTATTTTCTAGAAGCAGTTTTGAGGTTAACGGAAAATTTTCAAACATCAGTGACAAGAACAAACTTGAATACAGTTCACAGGAATGTATCATCCATGTTTCTTATTCCTGTGACTGAGCAAGAGATAGGTAAGATAATAAAACAGATGGGTAAAAAGAAGTCTTCTGGTTTAGATGGTTATTCAAACTACCTTATTAAATGCTGTTACCAATACATAATCAAGCCTCTCTGTTATTTGATAAATTTGTCACTAACCTCTGGTAAATTTCCAGACAAATTCAAGGTAACCAAAGTTGTTCCGATACATAAAAAGGGTAGTGAAGAAGATGCTGGTAACTATAGGCCTGTCTGTCCCCTCTGTATTCTCCAAAATACTGGAAAGAATTATGTATGATAGACTGTTATCATTCTTAGAGAAGCATAATATATTAGCTGGTTGCTAGAATGGCTTACGTAAAAATAGATCAACTACCACAGCATTCATTAACTTTATTGAACGGATATATGACACACTAGATGGGAAGGGTGCATGTTTAGGTATTTTCTTGGACTTAACAAAAGCTTTTGATATAATTGACCACAGCTTGCTTTTAGAAAAGTTATACATGTATGGAGTTCGGGGAATGGCCTATGACTGATTCAAATCATTTTTAGGGGATAGAAGACGGATTGTTGAAATATCATATACCGGTACTGATTTGAGCAAAAATGTAATTAAGAATGTGTATTCCTGTGCCAGAAACATAGATCATGGTGTTCCACAGGGGTCAGTTTTAGAAGCATTATTATTTTTAGTATTTATTAATGATATCGTCCAAATTGTTGATGATATTCAAGGAGTGCAATTAACTTTGTTTCCATATGATATAACTGTTTTTGTAGCTGATGGAAGTTCTGAAGGGTTAGAATTGAAGGCAGGCAATATAGTGAGTAATATCCTGAGCTGGCTTGAAGATAATAAATTAATTTTAAGTAAACAGAAAACTTCTGTGATTAGATTTCACCATAAGATTAATTTAAATATGGAAATTAGTCCAATATCATTTGGAGAAACCATAATTGAGTACTCATCATCAACAAATTTTCTTGGCTTGTGGATGGATGAATCATTAACCTGGGAAAAACATACCGAGTTTGTAGGGAAAAAGCTTAGTAGAATTTATTTCATGATAATATCTTTAAAAAATAGTTTTAATTTAAAGGCTTGCCAAATTATGTATTTTGCATATGTCCATCCCATACTAACCTATGGAATCATTTACTGGGGGAATTCACGATATAGCGAAGTCATCTTTAAGTTACAAAAGAAAATAATTAGAGGAATGGCCAGTGTCGGCAGGAGGACAAGCTGCAAGAAATACTTTAAACTTTATTTTATTCTACCATTGCCTAGCCTTTATATCTTCCATACACTTGTATATATGAAGGAGAATGTAAACAGCTACACCATAAACTCTGATGTACATAGGTATAATACCCACTAGAAATAGACACAGTCTGCACATATAACCACACAAAACTAAGCTATATGAATCAAGTTTGAGTTACCGTATGCAGGAGTACATTTATTTAATAAATTACCAGACTACATTAAGCAGATAAAACCATGTTCAAAATTTAAGAAAGAATTATTCAAGTTTGTTTTTATTCTATTGAAGAATACTTAGCTCTTGAAAATTAACTTATGTATCACTTTTTTATTTTTTTATTTTAAATCTGTGCCTCTTTACCACATTGTATATTTCTCTTTATTTATCATGGCATGTATATTACTGTTTTATCTTTTGTTATTGTAAATATGATCATTGACGAGTCCCATATCACTGTATGATCAGTTGGACGAAATAAAATACAATACAATACAACAACATATTAAGGAAGTTTTGAGTATTTTGTGATACCTCAGATATTTACATTG
This sequence comes from Anabrus simplex, assembly GCF_040414725.1. Classification (NCBI taxonomy): domain Eukaryota; kingdom Metazoa; phylum Arthropoda; class Insecta; order Orthoptera; family Tettigoniidae; genus Anabrus; species Anabrus simplex. The sequence continues at coordinate 331,850,932 of NC_090267.1, read as the reverse complement.
AAGTCACCAGCTATAGCAATCTTTTGATCATACTTACAAGTTAAATAAGAAATCAACTTCTCTAATTGTGATATAAATACTTTTACGTTGGTTAGGGGCACAATACACAGTTACTACAATAAAAATCATATTCACACAGTCCAATAGCTAATGAATGATTCACATACGTTATTAATGCAAAAGGAAGAAATATCTATTACTTCAAATTTAAGTGATTTCTTAACATATATTGCAGCTCCACCATGCGTTAGTGGGAAGTCTCTAGTAAAATACTTCCTAATTCAAAATCATGAGGTATATATAGATTGGTCTCATCTCTAGTCAGCCAGTGCTCATTTACACACAAAATATCAGTAGGCCTTTTATTGAGTATTACATCTAATTCATCCAGTTTATTTCTAATTGACTGCAAGGTAATGTGAAAAAGTAACTATGTTGATCATGATTATTTCTAGTTTTGTTTCTACAGGTTCATTGATTTTACTAAACTGATGAGAACCTAACCTAGTCTGTCTACCTTGCACATTAACACTATTCTCCAATACAGTTTTAAAAGTACCTAACCTGTCTAGACTGCCTTAAGCATTAATATCATTCCTTGACTCTAACACAACAGACTGACCTACATTGGTCATTTTCTCTAGTTTTTTAGAGGAATGGGAGAAGTTTTACACTCTACATCTTAAATTGCCATAGCAAACTCTATTATACTATTTACAACATACCTTTTTCCTAACCTATTTAGGTGCAGACCATGCCAAGTATAAAATCTTCTTCCTAGTTACTTATATCTACATATTTTACATTCTTAAAGTGCCTACATATTTTCAAAAGTTCTTCATTAACCTTGTTTACCTTCTTGTTAACGCAAGACCATGTCGGAAGATCGTGTCTATGCGGAGCCAGAAATAGCAGAACATTGGTGTGATGCAACTCCTGTAGTCTTGATCTGAGGGAAGAGATCATTCCTCTTGAATTATTTCTTCCCACGTTGTTAGTCCCTGCTAGATAAACAGCAAATGTTTACAGAATTTTTGACTTTCTGAGGTTATGTCATTAAAATTTGCACCAGGCTTAATCACAGCAGAAACATTGTGCTTACTGTTTCTAATTAGTTCTGTAGCAATATTCCTCCCCTGACTATCAGCAAAAGGTCTTATCTTCACAGATTTCTGCAAGATTTTGCAACTTAGTTTTACAAGTTTCTTGTTACTTCATTTCGAACATGCAACAAATTTACTTCAGAGCTGTTATCTACAGATTCATGAGTACCACTTGCAAAGGGTTCAAACTTATTCTTTAAAATAGGAAAGTGACAATTGTCCTTTATCTGCTTTCTGAAGCCCTCTGGTTAAGAGGGTGTTTAGGGGTTGTAGAAAGGATGTAAGTATATAAGTCTCTGGTAAGACCCCAAATAGAGTATGGTTCCAGTGTATGGGACCCTCGTCAGGATTACTTGATTCAAGGACTGGAAAAAATCCAACAAAAAGAAGCTCAATTTGTTCTGAGTGATTTCCGACAAAAGAGTAGCGTTACAAAAATGTTGCTCGGTTTGGGCTGAGAAGACTTCGGAGAAAGAAGATGAGCTGCTCGACTAAGTGGTATCACTGTAAGTACCTAGGTGTTAATATAAGGAAAGACCTTCATTGGGGTAATCACATAAATGGGATTGTAAGTCGTATGTTCTGAGCTGTCAATGGAGAGATGGCGTGGACTGACATTAGTAGACGAATAAGTTTGAGTGGTGTCTTTAAAATTAGGATAGATCACAATATGAAGAGAAAGTTAGAATTCAAGAGGACAAATTGGAGAAAATATTCCTTTATAGGAAGAGGAGTTAGGGATTGGAATAACTTACCAAGGGAGATGCAAGCTCACAGCTACATGACCATAACTGCATGGCCAACTCATTCGTAAACTGATATCTTGCAAAAACATTTAGAAACACTGTAGACGGAGTTTGACAGTTTCTTTCCACTTTTTGTCAGGTTTTCTTTTTTGGGTTTACACTAAATTGACCATCCATGTACATTACAAACAACTTCTGATTTGTAAATGTATCCTATTGTGAATTATTTAACCAATGCAAAGGCGACACCAATTTAAAATACTGTAAATACAAAGTCAGTTGCCATATTAGTAATACAGAGTTAATAGACAGTTGTAGAGAGAAATTAGTTACCGTACGTAACAATAAAAAATGTCTGCCTCTGTGGTGTAGTGGATAGTGTGCCACCCCCGGAGGCTTGGGTTTGATTTCCAGCTTTACCACACAATATGAGACGTGGTACGAGGGCTGGATCGGGGTCCTCTGAGCCTCGAAGGTCAAATGAGTAGAGGGGGGTTCTATTCCATCCTCAGCCATCCTCGAAGTGGTTTTCCATGCTTTTCCACTTCTCCAGGCAAATGCTGGGATGGTGCCTAACAAAAGGCCACGGATGCTTCCTTCTCTCTCTCTTGTCTGCCCCATCCAGTCAATCAATCAATCAATCAATACTGATCTGCATTTAGGGCAGTCGCCCAGGTGGCAGATTCCCTATTTGTTGTTTTCCTAGCCTTATCCTTCCCATCCCCCTACAAGGCCCTTGTTCAGCATAGCTGGTGAGGTCGCCTGGGTGAAGTACTGGTCCTCCTTCCCAGTTGTATCCCTGACCCAAAGTCTCATGCTCCAGGACACTGCCCTTCAGGCGGTAGAGGTGGGTGTATTCCGAGAAAAAAACCAACCCTGGAGGGTAAACGGATTAAGAAAGAAAGAAAGAAAGAAAGAAAGAAAGAAAGAAAGAAAGAACAAAAAAAATAGTAGTGTTCAGAAATTCTTCATATTAAAATTTCCCTCCTCCCTACTCATAGAATAAAACAGATCAGGTGTGCAGCTCCTCAACAGCAGTTTTCCCAGGGGTTACTGCTACAGTATAACTATAACAGTGAAAAAAAAAAAAAAAAAGTGTGTACCATTAATATCTGAGAAATGTTATATTTTTATTTCTATAAACTTCCGGTGTACTGTATTTAGGGATTTTTAAATGATATTTGAGAAAGAACAATGCTCATTCGAGAACATGGATCTTTAAGTTCTCTATATTCTTTATACCAATTTCGGTTGAATTATATTCAGTCATTTAGAATTTGTATGGCTTCTTGGTTAGAATTCATTTTCATAGCTCCAGAAACTTATTCCTTTCCCATTATTTGAAGCCTGAGAAAAGAAAAATATAAACATGGAACACAGTGTGTTGAAATCATCACTAATCAAGCAAAAAATGTGTGTGAGCAATAAGTGAGAAATGATACATGATACAATAAGTGCTTAGTCTTTCAATAAACCCCAGGTGCCATTTGGGAATTTTAAGTAAAAACAATTGATATTTTATTTCAGAAAATAAATGTTCAGTCTCATTGATTCTGAGTATGGATTTTAATGAAGTATGTTCAGCCAATTAGAACGTACAAGACTTCGTTCTGTAAGTTTGTAAGTCAAGAAACTTCTTTTCTTCTTTCCACATCTTCATATGTGACTCTCTCCAGGAAAACATACCTTAAGTCGCGTGACAAAGTTTTGTGCTATGATGGAAAGAGGCGGGAAAGGAGAGAAAAATCGATATTTAGATTTGAGCAGCAACTTTTAGCCTGATCCTTGAACTATGTTATGGAAGGCACGACAGGACGTGACTATACGGAAAAGTCTTCAAAATAATCTTGGAAACAAACTGGACAGTCTTATAAAACTTATAAAACTATACTCTAAGTCCCAATGGGAATTTAACATTAGCTACTTAAGGTATGGTGTTTTTGTTTTTTGCTATTGGCTTTACATCACATCAACACAGATAGGTCTTATGGTGACGATGGGATAGGAAAGGCCTAGGAGTTGGAAGGAAGTGGTCATGGCCTTAATTAAGGTTCAGCCCCAGCATTTGCCTGGTGTGAAAATGGGAAACCACGGAAAACCATCTTCAGGGCTGCCAACAGTGGGATTCGAACCCACTATCTCCCAGATGGTATGGCTTCTTAAGAATGAAGTTCCTACATTGTCTTCTTGTACCAAAATATGAACAAACCAGCTTGTGCATCAAGACAATGTATAATTACAATTACAGACATTTACTAGGCTGCATATTTTATAACAGGTAATTTTAAGTGAGGTGGAGGTGGACTGCCTGCATAGGAGCCCGTTCATAGTGCTGTGATATGTTTCTTCATGTTGACAAGTGCATCGCACATTAATCATGTGGAGAGATATGCCCAGGTTTACATGAAAAAATAACTATTTCGTTTCTGCCAGCGGGTCGTACGTTTTCTTTGTGTGTCTGGACATTTGGTCTCGTGAAAAGGAAGGAAAATGAGCAACAATTCAGTTTTGTTACTGCAGGATACAAGATAGATTAGTAATGTACAGTAAATCATTAATCATTAATAAATGGATATCGACTGTGTGTATTTCTTAACAATTTTAAAAATAAACATTATTATTATTATTAACATTACTAGGCCTACTATTATTATAATTATTATATCCTTATCTTATCTGTACATTTAAAGACAGAACTGCGTATATGAGTGCCGCAAGACAAAAACATTCCTTTTACACCTTTTTTCAAATTTTGAAAAGGTTTACATATTTGATTTCCGGAGAACAAAACTCCTAAATATTTATGAAAATTATTTTAATAAACAAAGCTGATATTCCTTTATCCGTTCAAACATTCAGATTTTCTTAAATCCTTAGTACATTATTGGAGTACTCTACCCTTACTATACACAAATTCAAAAAAATTAGGGGAACATGTGTTTGAATGTATGCCATGCTCCACAAATCAATACCTCACACCCAGGTATATTACCAACTAAACCTTTATTATTTACTGTTGAAGTAGACAAAAGAACATTGATGGATTCACGTTCATTTTCAGAACACAAAGGGATATGTCTAAACAGGGGCGAAAATAAAGTGATAACAGTCCTCCAGGGTGGATTTTTATCACAGCTGGAGAGCTTCAGTATGGTGTACGTCCTCCACGAACATTTATCACAGCTTGGCACCTATGTGGCATGCTCCGTAAAAGTCACCGGAATTCACGTTGCGGTATCAGATCCCATTCTTCAATGAGAGCCTGTTCGAGGTCTTGGAGAGTCTGTGGTGAAACAAGACGCCCACAAACACTTCTGTCAAGCCTATCCCACACATGCTCGATGGGATTAAGGTCGGGACTCACTGCTGGCCATTCCATCTCTTGAATGTCCACACTGCATGAGCCCTGGCATTGTCGTGCATGAGTATGAATTCAGGACCAACATGGTATGCAGCAACCAACACGTGCTGTAGCAGTATCTGGTTGATGTACCCCGCAGCGATAAGATTACCACGGATGACGACAAGATTAATATTGATGCCACCCCATACCATCACAGAACCTTGTCTGAATCGGTCACTTTCCTGGACAACATTTGGCATGTACTACTCACCACGGTGTCACCATACATGTTGACGTCCATCACGCTGTGTCAGGGGAAATCTGGACTCGTCTATGAACAACACAGGTTTCCATTGGCGAAGGTGCCAGTTAACGTGGGTATGGGCAAACAGAAGGCGAGCTGTGCGATGTTGCTGCGTTAAACGAGGCACTTGAAAAGGACGTCTGGGTTGTAAGGACACTTCTCTTAACCTGTTTCTTACTGTCTGGTCAGACACCGTGACTCCAGTGACCTTCCTGAGGTTTTGTTGCAGTTCTCTGGCAGTTGCCGAACGACGCCGGAACACACAGATGGTCAGATATCAGTCATCCTGTGGGATTGTCATGCATCCACGACCTTGTCCAACCCTCCTTGTGAACTGACCTGTCTCACTGCAGTGATTCCACAAGCGTTGAATAACTGACGGAGAGACATTGAGATCCACAGCAACACGACAAAAAGTCCATCCTTCCTGTATCAAAGTGATGCCCCTTGCGACTTGAACCTCGTTAAGATATCCCATGGGATGTGCTGGTTTACGTACAACGTGCTCAAATGACCACAGTAGCCTGTGTACCTCACTACACACAGATGCACCGCTATTCACTTTGTTTTGAGGGGTCACCTGACAATTTAATGCATGGCTATGCCTACAGATGGAGTATAATTTCGACTTGACATACCCTGAGTAGCTAAGTTCTCAAGGTATGCTGTATGATCATTGGAATCCTATCTACCAAATTAACGTTCACATACCAGACATTATGAAACATGTTCCCTAATTTTTTTGAACTGTGTATTATCGGAATACTCTACCCAATGTTCCAATCGATTTTCTCGAAATTCAATATATTTTGTCTTGCCAAGTTCAAAGTTATATAAAGTGATCAGTTTTTAAGCTAGAGACTTCTGGTTTTCACAAAAATGTTTGCAAATTTATCTACTATCAAATTATAAAATAAACAAAAAATGCAATTTTTTGACTTAAGTTATGGTTTCCTGGAGAGAGTCACATATACTCCCATTTTCAAATACATAAGGTCTCCTCTTATCCATCCCAGTTCTGTTACATATATTTCTTCTCAGCTCCCCGACAAGCTTGTTTCATATTTTCCCAACTTCACCACAGGCATCAACACTCCTTTATCTTGACAGATTCTTCGTCCTGACGTGGAAAGTATTTCATTTTATAGACATGAAAAATGTTGGACTAATTACTGACCTTCTCCACTCAATTGTGACAGCCTCAATAAAAGGGTCGATAGCCATTTTCAGAAACTACACCTATAGACCTTAACAACCACCAAGAAGCTACCCTGTTTTCAATCGTGTGAAAAGGAAAAAGTGAGAAAAAAAGTGAAATACTTATTGGTTAAGGTACCGTATACTTTGTCCTAGTGACAGCCTACAAATGTTGTGGGAAGATAATAATAATAATAATAATAATAATAATAATAATAATAATAATAATAATAATAATAATAATAATATTGGGCGAGTTGGCCGTTCGGTTAGGGTCGCGCAACTGTGAGCTTGCATCCGGGAGATAGTGGGTTCGAACCCCACTGTCGGTAGCCCTGAATTTTTTTCCATGGTTTCCCATTTTCACACCAGGAAAATGCTGGGGCTGTACCTTAATTAAGGCCATGACCGCTTCCTTCCCACTCCTATGCCTTTCCTATCCCATTGTTGCCATAAGACCTATCTGTGTTGGTACGATGTAAAGCAAATAGCAAAAAAATAATAATAATAGAATTAGCTTTATGTCACACCGACAGATAGGCCTTATGGCGACGATGGGACAGGAAAGGTCTAGGAGTGGGAAGGAAGCAGCCGTGGCCTCAATTAAGGTACAACCCTCATTTGTCTGATGTTAAAATGGGAAACCACAGGAAACCATCTTCAGGGCTGCCAATTGTGGGGTTCGAACCCACTATCTCCCGGATGCAAGCTCACAGCTGCGTGCCCCTAACCGCATGGTCAATTCACCCGGTATAATAATAATAGCTTTTGGGCTTTTGCCAGGTAAACAGAACAAGGAGGTAAAGGAGAAAATCTTAACACTTTATAGAAACCTGCTCCATGTCTTCAGCAGAAAATCTCACCTGCCCACAAGGAAGATGTCTGACTTGCCTGCCATGATGAGATGGATATTTCTTTGGTGTTCCTTGATACGACTATCAATGGATCGGCGTGTTTGGCCAATGTGTACCTTGTCGCAAAACTTTGACATAAAGCAAAATGAAACACTTGTAGAGTCATGAGGTCACTAATACCACCACCTGAAATTTGCGATATAATGCAATCTCCTTGCTTATGTATTGGCTGAACTGGTGGAAAGGTATGAGAATGACTAATGATAGAATGACAAGCTGAGGAAGGGGTTAGGGGTATACAGTTTCACTGGTATTGAGAAAGACTGCACAGCACCATTTGAGGGTTAAGAATCCCTTGTTACAAATCATTGTCAGTTGGTACTCCTCTCTGACACACAGTCTTCCTGCTTAACAAATCACTTCACATGAGTCAAACTCCACAAGTTTTCCTTCACCAAACAGTCTGGTTTCACTCAAAGCAGCATCAACATCCTTTAATCTTGCAAGTTCAAAGGGGATGAGTGTTTTCCCTCTTTCAGGTCTGCCGCTATGTCTTACATCAGTGAGTGCTCCAAGGTTCAATTACAATTGTATGATAATTTGTAATTTTTCAACTACACATGTTGGAGGTAGTAACTCAACAAGGTAAGTACTTGAGTATTAGTATTTATTGAACATAACAGGCGATTAGCCCCGATACATGTTCACAAAGCCCCTTTCCATGCATGAACAACTAACAACAAAAGAAAAGAAGAGAAATACGAGATTCCTTGGGCATGCCATGAGGTCTATTGGATACCCCGGAAACGTGACACTCCCAAGGGAAGGTCACCACAGCAGTCATCCTCAGTCCCTACATGCCACTTCCATCATCTCCACTTAATATTAAGAAACAAAATAAAATGAAAAATAAAAGATAATAAAATAAAAGCAAGAAATAATATTAATGACAATCCAGGAAGGATAAGTTAACAATCTACTGCTACTCTCCGGCCGTGTCAGGACACCCCTAGTGAGAAGAAAGCCACCCTCCCGATGATGACACGACCGGTCCTATCCGTGGGGCCCAAATGAAGACCCCAACAACCTTACCAGATGACAGTGCGGTTCTCTCACCATTAAGTACTTGAGTACCAATGTTTAGCCCACATTTTTTAGGACCTTCACCATTTGGAGTGAGCAGCAGTAAATAGGTCTACCCAATCACAGATGCAGGACCAAATTGCTGAATAGTCACAGGGTCTGGGAGAGATGATCATCACACATCTGCTGCCAACATGCATGACCAGAGTAGGAGCTTCCAGTTTCACCCAAAAGCTACTTCCACCATCCTTATCCCATTGCTGTTGTACATATTTGAAGAGGATGTAGCAGCAGGAAGAATGTCATTGGAGTCAATCATTTTGGAACCATATTTTTTTCAATTTAATTAATGAAAAACCCACCTATTTATTTGAGAAGAATGTGATTAGCTGTCTTCATTTGTTCATAAGAGAAATACATCAAATTTGGTAAAAATCTTGAGACTTACCTTACTAAAAGAAATATGTTCTTAACATCCTTTCGACTGTTATGGATCTTAAAAGATCCAGAATGTTGTAATTTTATTCAGAAAAGGTGTCTTCTTTCAACAAGATAGTGAATCTACTGACATGGGTCTTTTGCATTTAGGTATTCAAGTATCAATAGACTAGCCAAAGCCCTACAAAGGAAGATATTTGACCTTTAGTGTTTATGTACAGGCTACTTAAAATATGAATAAACATGGATTATAATTAGGGGTGGTGATTCTTTGAAACAGCAATATTATGCAAAATATTTATAAAGGATTAGATAACTGTATTTTCATTTTTTGCATCCCAAAATACTACTTTTTAATGTGTCTAAAATATGCAATAAAATGCAAAATTTATACTAAAATCCAATATGAATGTGAAACAGACCATTATTCATCTTCTTTATTTTTATTCTCTCTGTGTAAGCATTAATGCCACAGTATTAATGCTTCAAAATGCTAAGCTTCTGATTCCAAAATACTGTAAATCCCCACCCCATTAGCCTAGAGTATAACAGTAAAAGTTAATTTTATTAATTAACTACTTATAAATGTATTTTTATGCACCCTTGAACTGTCTAAAAATACATTGTTTGTTAAGCTAAAGTACCCAGAAAATTGTGCTCAAAAAACATTTTGCATATTCTGGTTTAGTGGATGTGTATGTAAGTTACGTTGTATGTTATAAAGGATATACACAAAGAAAAACAGATGAGTGTGAGGCAGCTGGTAATAATGCCAGCAAGAGATAATCATTGCAGTCCAGTTGCGACAATGTGGATGGGGCCAGCAGTGAGCAAAACAATAGAACTGGTGAACTGTTGAGGTTCACAATTAAGATGCTCCTAGAAAGGGCTGGGAGTTGATTAACAATGGAGCAAAAGAATGATTTTCAATTAGAAACTACTAGAATCTCCCACTCACCTATACAAGAGCACAACTGTGAGAGTGAGGAGTGAGTTAGTCTAGAGACATTCTCAAGTGAATCAGCCACGAGTGCTTCAATTGCAAGTGAAAGTGCTCGATGATGATGCTTGCTGTTTAAAGGGGCCTAACATCGAGGTCATCGGCCCAGCAAGTGAAAGCAAGCAGATGGTCATGGTCTGAGACGACCACTCATTGGAAGCGAGTCTGTCAGATGGCTTCGCAGAGTTCCACGAGGCTTGCAATCGTGGGCTGTTCTGGAACAACACTGTGCTTTAAGAAACAGCATTGGAGACCAGAAGTTCAATGCGTCTGTGTGCTGCAAGATCGCCTGAGTGAGTGTGCTTAATTTTATTAATTAGCTACTTATAAATATATTTTTATGTACTGTATAACAATGATTTCCAAAATTTAAGTGTATCAGGATCTTTACATATAGGTTGAGCTCAGTTGTATTTATATTGGTATGGTTTGGATAATCATCATCCTTCTGGGTGTTCTTCCCGTCAAGGTGTTTCTGCACCTTGTCCTCGGCTTCACTCAGTCTTTGTCGGTAGGATGGTGGCGGCCTCTCATATCCTTGTGTAGACATAGAGCCACTGTTTCTTTTGTCTTCTTCTGGGTCACCATCCATGAAGGCCGAGTACGAATATATGTTGTACGATAGCCTTTACATCAACTTCAGCCACAAGTCCATATTACTCTTTTCTTGCTTCCTGTAACCTCTCCAAAGGGTAAGGTTACAATTAATAGGTTTAATGAAGAGAAAATGTTTGCTACCATTGTGCATTCACCAAATGTACTCTACACTAGGCATGTCAACATGTACAAAACTAAATTTGCAAGCACATTAATCACAGAAAATAAAACAAACAGGTTAACCAACATGACTGTTAAGAAAGGATAACCGGGAAGCGGCTGGGAACCATATCCAGGCTGTGGAAGGTATTGGTAATACTGAAGAAGTGAAGTCAATGTAATCCTAAACTTTACTTAACAATTTAGATGCAATTTCATATATAAAGCAATAGCAAATATACCATTAAAATTTTGACGCCATTATTTCAACAACTATTACAATTTACAGTTTACCATGAGGGCAGCATTTAGTTATTAAATTTCTTTTATACCGGAACATCACACATGACATTCCACTGTCGTGGCGTTACCTTTAAAAAACCCAAAACAGTTTGAAATAAGTAAAAGAAGGTAATGTCATACTAAAGTGAAGATGTACATCTAAGGAGGAAAACATTTATGTCTAATCATGGAGCAGAGCATCTTCAGTGGGTCGCCCCCTCAAAAACACTTCTGAGAAAGGGTACCCGACCTAAAGATGAATATTCCACGATAAAGCAGAATGAACGAGACAGTCCCGAGGAAAATATTACTTATAAAGATTATTTCAAGGCGTATAACATTTAATTTACAAAACAACAAACGGGAACTATCTCTTAACAAAGTGAGGTGACTTACCGAAACGGCTAAGTCATAATGATAACATTTGGAAGCAGAAGGAAACACGGGTACGCTCCGGCAAGATAAATTAAATGAAACACTACATCTGAAACTGAATACCTGAAAAGTTAAAAAATAATCAAGTGCTTACCGGATGCCGGGGCCAAGAAGACCCGTACCTTGGAAGATGACCGTTCTCTTCAGTGGTCAAACAGAAAAGACGCCCTCGCAGAGCAAGGCTCCAGCGATAACGCTTCTCTCCGGAAATTATGAAATCTTACCATGGCCAATGAGCGTATGATGTTTTCCTTCACCTACCAATCACATTTACTTTTATTTTCTCCAATGGGAGTACAGAAAAAATAGTGCTGACAAAGAACATTTGGGAAGCCTTGAGAAATTTCTAAATTGATGTAACTTTACAAAACCGGAAATATCCCACGCCGATGTGGCGCGTGTGGTACAGTATGCACCAGAATTACCATGACAATCAAATAATCTTAAAATCATATTAACTTCAAACAAATCAAACAATTCCAAAATTCACATACTGAGGAGAAACCAAAACAAACAGCTCCAAAAATAAAAATTTTATTCACAATTTAAGCAGTCCAGTTTCTGCATAGTTTAGAAAATAACAAAACACCTAAAAAAAACACACTGAAAAACAAAGGAAAAATGTCACTGAAAACAAAGAACATATAACAATGTTCACTGAAACAGAAAGCACATAAAATATACACTAAAGATACTTTAAAAAAATTTTCTTTTTACTGTTCTTATGTTCGTAAAACACCACACTGAAATTATTTTCTTTAAAAAACTCAAACGTTCCCTGAAAAATAATTTGGCACAAAATAAGAGACATCTTTTGGATTGAGTTCTTGGTTTTTCTGTTTTATTTACACTGTAGCACCACGAGTTCTTGCTGTTCATGTGACTGATGACGCGGCCACTGTCTTCAGCCTCCACATAACAGTTTCAAACTGGGTGACTGCGCACAGCCTAGCATGACTGGCGTCATTGGCATATCTGGTTACAGCGCTGTAAATTGACATGTCCAAGTATAGGTGAGATCACGTGCCACTAATGGCCACGTTAGTGTATGTCTGGTAACTATTCAGAATCTTGGCATGGGTTGATGGTCACCACCATGCAGACGGTACCCTCTTGGACTAGGGACGTCAAGTTGTCAGGCAGGAACAGTAATTGTCACCTGTACATCTGGTCACTGGGATGCAGTGCAGAACGGCAGAGCCCAAGACATTACGCGCCTCTCCACTAGGCACGACAGCAGAAATGGGGATTGTATCCCCCTCCGGCCACTGCAACAAAAATTTATCCGCAGCAGACAGGGGATATAAAAAGCTAAAGCCACCCTGGTGGACAAGAGCTTGGAGGCACCCAACCGGTGTCTCCTCGACCTTCATTTGGGAGGTTCCCCCACAGGTTTGGGACTATCCTAGCCCCCCCATTCAGGCAAGCACTATGGATACCTCAAGATGAAATTTCGGAAATAGTTTAAAAGAAACTCAAAAAATTCTACTGGAGTTTACCCTGATTTCACAATTTTGACAACAATCCCTAGTTACGAAGATCTTAATTCTACCCCACAATACATACTAAATTATATCTAACATGATCATAAATGACCCTTCCCATTACAACTAAGGAGACATAACTAAATTATTAACTATAGAACCCGAAAAATGGTGCGCACCAATTAATTAAAATTTGCTAACAACTAATTCCTTATAACTACCAAATTAAGTTACCGTGTGCATACTTAATTAACCCACCTTAAGAAAACAACCAAATAAAAGGAAGAATTTAAAATGTTCCAAGGGAAGACAAAACAAAGAAATAAATACTAAATTACGTTAGCTTGCAACCACCTTCAATGAATTGAGGTTAGCACGTCACTATTTATTTACCATGTCATATACTCGTAACCTTTTTCGCATAGATACTCACATTACGTATTACGTGTCATACCAATCAACTTAAGGTGCAATTAGGCCAGGAACACCAAATGGAAATCACATTACATTTACCAACAGGAACTAAAAGATGAAAACGAAATTAATGCAAGAGTGCACATGCAGACAACCGACTCGCTGATATAAGAAATAAAAAGGTACAAGTACAACCTTCATACCAGAGATTACCAGATAACCGCACTACACACATGACTACCAAGCTTATCTGTCCTCCGACATACACACAGACAACATCAAACTATCAAAACAAGTGCGACGATCGCTGAATCAGCATAACCAATGAATGGTAAAAGGCACGTACGACCTCAATACTGACTTCATCTCACATCACAAGAACACAGTACACATACACACACAAAAACACCCGTGCAATGACACATCAAGAAGTACCCACAAAATAAAAGGACAGAACATCAGAACATGACCTCAAGTACCCTTGAACTTATCACATGACAATGAGACTCTTAGGGACCCAAGACACCCAAGACAAACACACAATTATATGCGAAAATTGTAGGACAGATACAGCACAGGTACAAACTTAGAACCGTACTCAGTCTACAGAATCCCATACTTCTACAAATTGAGTACATAAATTTAGAAGACACGAACCCGTAATGCAAGAAATTTTTAATATCGATAAAATTGAACAAAGAAAACAAGCAGAAAAATTAACTGAATGGCTTAGCTAAATCACAATACCTTCAAAATTTCACCAGTGACAAATTTAAAATAACAGAAATTAAATCTTGACAACCTGCAGACCTACTAAGAATTTAACAACAATTTATAGCTCAGCGTAAGAACACCAAAATGAACATTTGCGGAAAATCTTCCTAGTATTCATTCTACAATAACAAGGGACATCATTTTCCATCTAGGCACCTAATACCAAGAAAAAGATTACGAGGAATCTCATACCAGATACACTAGATTTCCAACATGTCACGAGCACAAGTGCAGATCCGTAACCCGTCAATTTTGCCCAAAAATAGGCCTCAGCATTACCTGGTCTAAAGATATGGTGAACACGTGTCACCCTATGAGCCTACCCAAGTCCTCACAGAACCCTCCCTAGCAAATATAGGAATACACGGGTTAATAAATATACGCGACAAGGAAACAGACACTTACACAATGGAAAAGCACAAGACAAAGTAGGAAACTTTCGTAATTTAGCAGCTAGTTGGGAAACAGTCACCAAAATAGTCCCATACCAACTTGGATCCAGCAATAGACCAAAACATCACAACATGACCGGAAATTTAAATTTAAACTGAGCTAAAACATGACGTAAACATTTACTTTAGAAGATCACACACGTAGAATGGTACCAAATATAACATACCAGGCGACAAGAAATATAATTTAGAAAATAATCTGCCGAAACACGAGATTTACGAACAGGAAAACACTCAAAGAAATATACGAAACTTTACAACATAACCTCAAAATTGTTGCCGAAAATTTACCGAAAGAGAAATTGCAGAAAAACTAAGGAAACTCTGTGCTAAAATTTAACCAGAACACAATGATCACTGACAATTCACGCTACAATTTACGTGGTCTAGAAGGAAAACAAGCAGAACGTGACACTCGATAACTTAGGATGTAGGGTGTGCACTTCGCAGTGGGTCAAACGCTCAGCTGTTTTCAACACACTTCAGCTGTTCAAGAGATAAACATGAATTCAAACACGGGAGTACAGTACCAAATACAGTATCGAGACAATACTTAGCACGATATCACGACGTAGTTTAAAACAACCGGAAATTACACAAATGTTACAATCGGAACACAAATGGAAGAAAACTAGACATAATCAAACATATTGAAATCTATCAACGAAGACTTTCGGAAAGCGAACACACCACACGAAATGTGAAGATATCACTTTACTACAAAACACGTGGTCAAGAGAAACTTTGCCACACAAGAAAATTAATTAAAATTAACGAAACCAAAAAGAAACTTGTTACAAATAGTGACGCACCATTTCCTCCAACCGTTAATTACAAGAGAAACACAGTAACACAAGACTGCACATCACGGAAGGAAAAACACGTTGTGAGATAACTCGCACAAGAATGATGAAAAACAAGAACCGGGAATTACGAATACACACGGAACTCTTACAAACTATATTCAAACTTAAAAGATTTAAAATTAATTTTAGAAAAGTTAGCCGAGGATGATCATTGTAAGCCTTCGCTCCTTTCCATAACCACGCTCTGCTACCAAATGTAACCGCTGATTTCGAGCACGTACATAAATAAAAATAATAATAGAATACCAGTAGTAAATAATATAATACATAATAATATGACTAAGGAAATAGTGGCGGTGTATTGACATCAGAACATAGAAGCGTGACGAGTATCTTTTAAATACGCAATATTAAATCAAATATAGGAAAAACTTACAGGCCTAAAATGACAACTAAGACAGGATGTGGAAGGTGCAGGAAGCCCTAATGAGGCCCATAGGAACGTATGACGTTATGGGGGAGAAAAGACTTACAATAATACACCCAACAGACAAATAATTATTAAGGAAATGAACATACAATTATAAATGAACAAATAAATGAACTGCGGATTAACTGATACTTGAGATACAAACAAAAGATGTGTAAGGGAAACAAACTTTTCTGTAACGAACAAACTTTGACATGACGATTCAGAATTCACAGAATGAAAGGAGGCAACCTTAAACGAAACAAAATTAATTACATAATTCAAGAAGGTGTTACAGTTACTTACAATTACAACTAAAGTTAGGAAAGAAGGTCTGCCTCTGAAAACAACACGTTGCGGACTAGCATAATCGCTAAGTCATATAAATGCTCTATTTGGAAAATGTGGAAAACTAGAGGAAACTCCGGCACACAAGATGAACTTCTACATAATTACTGAATTTACATTAAGTGGGAATAAGAATGCATATAAATAGCATAAGGCAAAAACGAAGCGCTTACCTTTGGCGGCTGGCGACACATTGTGGGACGGACGCAAAACGCGTCCGCCCGCTGTAGTGATCCAAATTCAAAGACGCGGACAAAGTGACTCGCATACGCGAGGAGCCACGAACAGGAAAAAGTGATAACAAATGACCAATAGCAACACTCCAGTTTGCCACATTCACCTATTAAAAATCGTAATATACTGACCAATAAAAACACTTGTACTTTTGACCAATGACAATATTCTTCGGGAATCGCATATTGCATATTAGCGGATATTACAAAACGACAGGAAGGGCCACTTACACATGGCACACCCTGCCTCACAAGTCATGTATAAAATTTCCACATCCGTTTCTATAATTTACAGAAAAATACAATTTAAATCAGGAAATGTAAATACCATAAATCTTCCTCATAGTCCATTTCTTCATATGCCTAAATATGTAATAACTTTTAAATAAGAAAACTTCATACAACAATTTACTTTATACACTTATACACTTATATACACAAGTGTTTATACACTTCAGTTCTTTAAATGTTTTTGTTTACCTAAAATGATGACAAGATAAAATTTACATAACATTACATACATAATAAGGACTTCTGTTGCTTCACTGATTTCTGCTCACCAACGGCCACACTTCCAATATTTCTTCTATTTTACCTCCTCTCTCCTTCACTGTATCCACTGTTTTTCAAGGCCTTCCTTGTGGTTTCTTTCCTGTTGGTTTCTCAGTAAATATTTTCTTTAGAACCCAATCTTCTCCCATTCACAGCATGTGTCCGAACAATTTCAGCTTGCTTGTTTCTACCTTTTTCTGTAGTTTTGAAACTCCAATCCTCTTTCTAATCTCTTCATTTCATATTCTATGTTATACCTCTAAATTTTTTTTGTGTTGGCTACCTGAACTTTATTTCTATCTCCTTTTCTTGTTCATGTACCTGTTGCGTATGTCAATATCAGTACAAAATAGGCCAGATACAGAACTACTTTGCATTTCTTTGGAACTTGTTGGTTCCATAGTACATCTCTCACATGCAGTAAAGGCCATTTGCTCATACTCTCTTTCAAATCTCCTCTGATGTCTTCTCATTTTCTGTGATTACACATCCCAAGTATTTGAAAATTTTTGCAACTTTTGTTTGTTTTCATTTACTTCTCTCTTCCTCCTTCCTTTTTACCTCTTGTCATCACTACTGCTTTACTCTTCTCAATGCTTATTCTCATTCCAAACTCTACCATTGCGTGATTCCATACATTAATTTATTTTTTGTACCATTTCATCTTCTCCTGTCCGACTTGTTGGCTGAACGGTCAGCGTACTGGCCTTCAGTTCAGAGGGTCCCGGGTTCGATTCCCGGCTGGGTCAGGGATTTTAACCTTCATTGGTTAATTCCAATGGCCCGGGGGCTGGGTGTGTGTGTTGTCTTCATCATCATTTCATCCTCATCATGACGCGCAGGTCGCCTACAGGCGTCAAATAGAAAGACCTGCACCTGGCGAGCCGAACCCGTCCTGGGATATCCCAGCACTAAAAGCCATACGACATTCCATTCCATTCCATTCCATTCCATCTTATCCCCAAATCACTATGTTATCTGCAAACAGTCTTTGCTGTTTCTTCCCATCTTCTGTTCTACACTCTTGTTGTAGATTCATCCATGACTGTGGTGAAGATTATAGGGGACAGTAACTTCCCTGCTGAAATCCTGATCATTTTGTTCCTCCTATCTTGGTATTTACACTACTAAAAAATATTAATTTATTTTATTTCATACTTTATGGCCTACATTGGACCACTCTAATCAATTATACAAAGGATTTCTTGATTTCCCATCAGCCCAATACTTTTTCATTCTGAGAGATGCTGCCTTCCTTTGTTCTGTTGAAAATACCCACCCATTAGACCTTTTATTGATCTTTGTGCGTGGCCTGGTGTGTGTTTCTTGAAGTATCTTCATTTTTTCTGTTTTGTTTCGAGATAGTCTGTTGTTATTTGTAGTTATTTGTGTCATAGCAGGCAGAGAGGTGATACTCTAACGTGGCACGGCCCAGGTGGCAGATGGGGGGTCTTCACTGGCTTGCCGGTGGACTTGAGTGAAATAAAATAGTTTTTGCAGACCAAACACACAAAAACCTCCATGGTTGACAACCATAGTTGTAAATTGGAGCTTGCTCCACTTAAGGTTCATTACCTTTGATGGTCAATATGGCAAAGGTTTTAGGAAAATAATACATATTTTTACGAGGGAATGTGGAAAATCTTCAACAAGATGCTTGTGAGGGTACGCACTTCACAGGTGTGTGGGACACTTACCTACTAAAAACCACACACACTTCTCCCACAACGTATTGTACCGGTAAAAGAGCCCGACTCTCAGATTATATTTTAAAGTAAGCAAGTATATAGTTCTCAGGGCAAAAACTGGGTGACTAGTAGCTAGGGCTCCGTACAGGAGGTAGGGTCCTATCTACAAGAAAACTTTGACTTTGACTGAACATGAGTTTATTCATATAAGACATGAAAATGCACATCACCTCCAGGCAGATATAAGTTGTCTTCCACATAGTCCTATAGTATGGCTCGGATTCTCCAGTTCACCAAGCCGAGCAGGTTGGAACACGTTCCAGAAGATTCCAGGGACTCCGTACAGAAGCGGCTGGACTGTCTAGGTTGGTAGAAGGTAGAGATGCCTCGAACTTTCGAGGCCCAGGTTGAACCCCGATGATCCTGGTGATGTTGCAGATAATCATTTGCTACCTCAGTCCAATGTGACTGAGAGGGTTGATGTCTCCAAGGTCACTCGCAGTACTGATAAATCTGAGTTCATAAAAACCTTGGGTGATTAACCTATTAGCGAAGTCACTGGTTATTATTCGTCAAGACTTTCAAAATTTAACACTCGTAAAATGATATGTCTCTGTGTACGAGGAAAATAATATCAGAGTTTACCACTAGCAAAAGTCTTCATCTCTGAATAAATACTGGCAAAAAAAAAACACAAGTCCCTTCTCATGAAACTATGACCAAATTTAAAGTTCACCCCTGGCGAAGGTACAAGTCTTTGGATGAACACGGACGAAAAACATAAGTCCATCCACATGAAAATCTGAATAGATTTAAAGTTCATCACTGGCGAAATTTATAAAGTTTTGAATCAACACTGGCGAATGTACAAGTCTTTGAGTGAACATGTACGAAAAACACAAGTCCATCCACATGAATAAATTTACAGTCTATCACTGACGAAATTTATAAATCACTGTTTATTAGAGGAATGAGTCTCTTACCACTCGCAAATATTGAAGGTTCAATTTATGAAGAATTCGTTTTTTAACACACGTAAATAATACAAGTCCAATTCATGAATAATTGGAAAAATTCCAGTCTCGAACACCCGTAAATATTGTAAGTTCAATTATGAAGACTTAGAAAATGTTCTTTAACACTCGAAATATTGCAAGTCCACTTGAGAATACTTGGAAGAATTCGTTCTCCCACACTCGGAAAAAAATACAAGTTCACTTTATGAATACTTAAAAAATTACAGAGTGCCTCGTCAGGACTGTCACTACACGACGATAGTAGCAGCGAGAGTGTCCACGCTGACTACTCAGCTGTAACTGAGTGAACAGGCTACAGTGGGCCCTCCTTTTATTCGATCCGGGGCGTCTACGTCACAATACGGCTTGACTGAATATCTCCTAAATCCCTCGATGGATTTACTTGAAACTCGAGCATTGCGACTTTCAGGTGATCCCAAACAAGATGACATATCGCTCAAGCCGCTAGCATAATTATTACGGGAGTTACAAAATTTTCCCCGTCGAACAATCTGGAAGATGTGACGTGGAATCTAGAATATACGAGTCCAGGCTGGCAACACGTGGTGTGACGGGCGGGCGGTCTAGCTAGCCCCTGTGGCTACGTCACAGCTCACAGCTGTCCTTCACTCGCTTGCTTGCCCCGCTGACGGTAAACAAACCAGGCGTGCTCAGAACATTACGCGTGATAATTAAATGTCATTTATACTAAAAAAATACTCATGTACAGGTTGTAACCGGTACAGTATATATCTCTTTCTCGCATTACTTCAGGATGGTGTCGTGCATGAAGCCTCTTATGCTTCTTCTTCTTCTCCCTTCATTTCTCCTTTAATGTAGCTCATAGGCATCTAAATCTCTCTTCTTTTGACGAAATATATACCCTCCACATACACTGCTACTTGATCCCAAGATTCCTGATTTTGCAGCATAACATGTACAATATTATCTGGTGGTCCGACTCACTGGCTGAATGGTCAGAGGGCCCCAGGTTCAATTCCCGGCTGGGTTGGGGATTTTAACCTTCATTGGTTAATTCCAGTGGCCCGGGGGCTGGGTGTTTGTGCTGTCCCCAACATTCCTGCAATTCACACACCACACATAACACTATCCTCCACCACAATAACATGCAGTTACCTACACATGGCAGATGCAGTCTGCCCTCATCGGAGGGTCTGCCTCACAAGGGCTGCACTCTGCTAGAAATAGCCATACAAAATTAATGTTATCTGGTGTCAGATCTCCCTGCTTAGCTTCCAAACATCTTTGTTGTGATAACCAATGGTCACATACAAAAAAGTATGGAATATATCATCAAAAAATATCAATAAATACACATTGGGCTACTCACTCACTCCATTCTCTGAAGGAAACTTCAAAAGTATCCATGCCCTGTCAAGAACTATGTGAAGTAATAATTTACTTCACCATTCAACCAAGGTGTCACCTGTTTGGTCCATTTCCCTCGTAAATCACTTTCCCATCTCTGTTGCCACTGCTCCATTCTGTGACTAAGAGCTAGCTTCTTTGCCTGTTTCCTTCCCAGCTCTCCTTGAGTACGCCAAATCTCCTGTCGTTCTAAAGCTAGTAAATCAATAGGAGCTACTGCTGCTACTGTGAGAACTGCAGGTTTGGACACCATACGATATGCACATGCAATTCGGAAAGCTGCTCTCCGCTGCACTGCCACCATTCTTTTCCGATACTTATCAAACTTCAAAGATTCAGCCCATATTTCAGAGCCATGTAAAAGAATAGATTGGACAGTCAACTTTAGAAGCCACTGTTTGCTAGATGTTGGACCTTTAATATTACTCATCAATCTACTCAGCGCCGGCTCCATGGTATAGGGGTAGTGCGCCTGCCTCTTACCCGGGGCCCCAGGTTCGATTCTCGGCCAGTTCAGGGATTTTTACCTGGATATGTGGGCTGGTTTGTGGTCCACTCAGCCTACGTGATTAGAATTGAGGAGCTATTTGACAGTGAGACAGCAGCCCTGGTCTAGAAAGCCAAGAATAACGGACGAGGGGATTCGTTGTGCTGACCACACGACACCTTGTAATCTGCAGGCCTTTGGGCTGAGCAGCAGTTGCTTGGCTGTCGTGCCATGTGGGGGGATATCTACTCAGTGCAGTCATTGATTTTGCTACCTTATCTGTTACCCTCTGAATATGAACCCAGAAATTGAGCTTGGTACCAAGCATTACACCTAAGTACTTTGTACTCCTAGATGTTTCAATGGCTATCTGCCCAACTTGCATAGGCACAAGAGTATTAATCCTTTTTCTTGTTAGAAGAACTAATTCCATTTTATGCTCTGCTAATTCCAAACTGTGATTCATCACCCATTTTTTAATCCGCCGCATCACCTGATTCAGTTTAAGTTAAATCATCTCCAAATTACGGGCTACTATCAGAGTAGCCACATCGTCACCATCTCACATTGTCTGGCATCTTCAGCCATAATAGTCCATCATACATAATATTCCCAAGATTTGGACCAAGAATAGACCCTTGAGCTCCCCCAACTGTTAGCGGTTTTGTTTTCTGACCATCTTCCGTATCATATACTAGGGTACGATCTTTAACATAGTCTCTCAATATGTACATAAGATACTCTGGCGACTTAAAAGTTTCTTGGGGGGTGTCCAACATATCACACCATCTTGACAAATTGAATGCATTTTTTACATCTAAGGTCATAAGAAGCATAACTTTTTTAGAATAATGCAAAATCCATGTTGACAATCAGATAGATCCCCAGCTAAGTGAACTGCTGAAAGTATTCTGGGTTGTAGAAGCTTTTCTGGTCCTTTCCCAGCAGTATCCAAGATACATAGAGGTCTATAACCCCCAGTTTTACCTTTACTGATCAAAACCAATTGGGCTATTAATCAGCGATTACAGAAAGCACCCACTTTCAAGCAGTGATTGTACATTCTTAGCAGCAGATCAGGACAGAATTCAGTTATCACCTTTAGTACTCCTGTTGGAATACCATCTGGTCCAGGAGCCTTCTTGTTACTAAGAGAGTTGATAGCTGTCATCAGTTCTTTGGATGTAAAGAATAGCACTTTTTCTGGATCCTTTCCTCCATTATTATCAGTCCTCTCTGAATTATCAGGAAATAATTTATCCACTATTTCTTTGGTGGTTTGTGATTCTATGTTCGGACTTGAGAGTGCTCCTAATTTCTTCATGACTATCTTATAACCTAATCCCTATGGGTTGTCATCCACTTAGATAATTCTCACCACTTATTAATTTTATTCCTTTTAATTGCATGTCAAAGTTCTTTCTTCATAGACTTACATTCCGCTAAAAGTGAGTTATCTTCTTGACTGTCTCGTGCTCTTTGTGTCTTTTGTCTAAGCCGCAGACACTGTCTTCTCAGCTCAACAATTTCTTCAGTCCACCAATATGCTGGACGCTTATTGTGTTGCTGTTTATGCCTAGTCATGGGCCCATCACATGCCTGCTGAATTAGCCATATATTGAGTTCAACACATTTATTAGCTGCTATTTTTCCTTTGTGACCATGGCATTTATTTGCAATGGTCTGTGTTCCATTCCGCAAAACATCCAGGAAATTATCTTTGTCCATACGGGCTGTGCTCCTCCTGACTGGCTTGCGTGAAGTGATCCTTGATTTCTGAGTTCCTTGACACACATGAAAAACAATATATTGATGGTCACTTCCAGTATAAGTTTCAACAACATGCCATGTAGTAATTCTGGATGCAATGTCATCTGTCACAAAAGTCATATCAGGCATAGTTCCACAACAGCGTAGTCGTTGAAAGGTTGGCACATTCCCAATGTTCATTACCATTAAACCCAATCTGGCAACCATCTCCAGTATACACTGCCCTCTGGAGTCTGGTCGAGGCATACCCCATTCCGCCGCCTGGGTGTTGAAATCCCAGCAACAACTAAGTTATTGTCTATCCCATGATAATAATAATAATAATAATAATAATAATAATAATAGAGCAAAAAGTAAGAACTGATTTTGAAACGTTGGACACATGACCAGCAAAACCACAACATGGGAAGCATCTCTACTTAGTTTAGATTTTTTTTAAATGTTGATTTAGAAGCATCAAACTTTTGGCTGACTGAAGGACAAATGTTTGCCAAAACAGAAGGTTTTATGTTGACTATATAAGACTAATTCCAACCAGAAGATTCCTGAAAAACATGTTGAGAGACCCAACAGTCATGACGGACTCATGCCGATATGGCTGCCAAACACAAGAAACCATCCATCATGTTACTTCTGGATGGTCACACTTCTCAGGAAGGGAATATAAGGAACACTTTGACTCAATTACCAAGAACTTGCAATTAAATACAGACTGGTTGATGAAAGACTTCTTATTTTAAGTACAGCTCTCAAACTGTATTAAAAAATGATGTCAAAATCTACTGGGACCGAACAATTATCACAGATAAGACGACTACCCACAACAGACTGTATACTGTATAGTGGTGTTAGAGAAGGGAACAAAACATGTCGCTCTGATCAACATAGCTGCCCTAAACACCAGGAACCTCCATGAAAAGTATACCGTGAAAATCAACAAATATATACCACTGGTGGAGCATATTCAAAGACTATGGTCTTATGCAGAAGTGATAATTGTACCAATCAACCTTTTGAGTATAGCTGCTATACCTAAAACTCTGGTGGAAGGACTAAAGAAGTTGGATGTCAACACCAACATCTACAAGACCATGTAGAACGTTGTGGTCATTGCCACAACTGGAATTGTTTGGAAATTTATGGGTTCAAATTCTGTGTAAAAATGTAGTATAAATTAAGGTTTATTGCACTTTGATTTCATAAAACCTGTACAATTGCTTGAATATCATTACCACAAAAATGTGCAAAATAAATAACACTGGTAATAATAATAATAAATAATAATAATAATAATAAATAATAATAATAATAATAATAATAATAATAATAATAATAATAATGTTAATAGTTTAATGTCTGACTAGCTACAATTAACACAGATAAGACGACTACCCACATGAGACTGGATATTGTGGTGTTAAAGAGGAAACAAAACATGCTGCTCTGATCGACATAGCTGCCCTAAACACCGGGAATCTCCACGAAAAGTATACTGAGAAAATCAACAAATATACACCACTGGAGGAGCATATTTAAAGACTATGGTACTATGAAGAAGTGATAACAACAACAATAATAATAATAATAATAATAATAATAATAATAATAATAATAATAATAACAGAGCAAGAAGTAAGAACTGATTTGCAAAAGCTGGACACATGACTAGCCAAACTACAACATGGGAAGCATCCCTGCTTAGTTTAGACAAGAAAATAAAGAAAGTACGGTTTGAGGGCTGTACTTGAAATAGGAAGTCTTTCATCAACCAGTCTGTATTTAATAGCAAGTCACCGGGCGAGTTGGCCATGTGGTTAGGGGCGCACAGCTATGAGCTTGCATCCGGAAGATAGTGGGTTCGAATCCCACCGTCGGCAGCCCTGAAGATGGTTTTCCGTGGTTTCCCATTTTCACACCAGGCAAATGCTGGGGCTGTACCTTATTTAAGGCCATGGCCGCTTCCTTCCCAATCCTAGGCCTTTCCTATCCTATTGTCGCCATAAGACCTATCTGTGTCGATGCGACGTAAAGCAAATAGTAAAAAAAAATTTAAAAAAATTGCAAGTTCTTGGTGCAAAATCTTGGGAACTGAGTCATAGCATTCCTTATACTCCCTTCCTGAGAAGTGTGAGCATCCAGAAATAACATGATGGATGAGTTTTTGGAGGTACCAAGGTGTTGGCTTTTTGTCCTGCAGGTGACCCTTTATGTGCCAATAAACCTATGGACAAGAGGCTGACGTATATGAACGTCTTCAAATACGGCTGGACTAAGCCAGGATTAAAACTGCCAACTTGAGAGTTCAGAAGGCCGGAACTCTACCACTTGAGCTACTCAGCCTAGTTTTATCCTGTCAACACATTTTTTTACCCAAAGCTTTCATCAGTTATATTTCTGCTCTGTCTACTTGTTGTTTGTTCCTCAGTTCATCCCAAACCAGCTGCCTTGGTGTGCTGTCATAGGCCTTCTCAATGTCTCTAAATGCCATCAACATTTTTTTTTTTTTTTTTGCTTTACGTTGCAGCAACACAGATAGGTCTTATGGCAACGATGGGATAAGAAAGGGCTAGGAGTGAGAAGGAAACGGATGTGGCCTTCATTAAGGTACAGCTTGAGCATTCGTCTGGTGTGAAAATGGAAAACCATGGAAAATTATCATTGGGGTTCAAACCCACTATCTCCTGAATGCAAGCTTACAGCTGTGCGCCCCTAACCACACAGCCAACTCGCTTGGTAAATATCATCAACAAATCTTTCCCAAACTACCATCTTTTCTCCATTGTGTTCCTTAATATCAACGTACATACATCATCTTTATAGACTGTTATACCTTTCAGCATTCAGTCTGTAAGCCTCTGTGAATTTACTAAACACTGCCACAATCCTCTATTTGTAATTAGTTCTATAGCCTTGTTTAATTGAATACATCTTATCTTTAAATCATTACAAACTGAGTCTAACCATTGTCATCTTGGTCTCCCTCTACTTCTCTTACCTTCCATGATCAAGTCCTTTTTTTTTTTTTTTTTTAGGTAACTTATCCTCGTCCATTCACCTCATGTATTAAGCAAAGCATAACCACCGGAGGCAAACCCGAGAAAAAGTTATTACATGTTAATTACAAGTTTTTTAAAAACAAAAAGATAAGGGAATTGCCTCCAAAATTAAAATGTGACTGCTTATTTGAAGAGCTAAGTCATTTCAATGATTAAATGGCGAATGTGAAATTCAAGGGTAAACTCCGGGGCACTAAGGAAAAGTTACATTTAAATTAAGTTAATGTCTTAAAAACAAGAAATAGTGCTTACCCCGAGGCCGGCATCCCATAACTAGAGCCCTGTGCGGATATACAAAATAATATCCGCATCCACTCCGTATCCACACTTCCTGCATCCACACCCGCATCTGCGAATGGTTATCCGCATCCGCAAAATGGTTATCCGCAGATAATTTAAATATTTACCCAAGGTATTGAAATGGATAGATCTTAACAAAATACAATAGGCCTGACACCTGGGACTAGAACCCCTACAGTTGCAGGTTTATGAGGGATTTTCTCTTGCGATAACTACCAACGTATTGACCTTTGTTCCTTCCTTCCGTTAATTGCAGGCAGGAGTCAGTGAGCTTAGATCAGATTTATGGCTTTATGGTTTCAAGGCTCATTATATATCACTGTTCTCCCATACCAATGCTAAGGGTCACCTAACCACAAGCAAAAACAAGAGTATACCTGAGTGAAAATCAATTAACGTCATTATTTAGAAATGATCAGCAAAATTATCCGCACTGCCATACAGTTTGTATCCATCAAGACACTAACTTCGCGGACAAATCTGTGGATATCTGCATCCATGCAGATCACTACCCATAACAGGACGGATCCAGGAGCGCAACCGCTCACAAGGCAGGTCCGAAGCAAAAGACACTGAGGCAAGCCTCGCTCCCACGAAGGAGTGAGAAGTCAGAAAGGGTGCAACCACTGAGGTAACCAATCAGGCAATAGACTTTACTCCTGACTTTCACATTCACTAATTATATTTGTTGTTATTCCTACCAATCAGAGTTCTCTTCGAGATCTTTCTTCTTTTACGCAACACTAATTTAGTCACCAAAAAATGGCACGTGCCAGTACATGCTCCCTCACAAGTTAGATTCATCATTTTAAAAGTCACAGCTAATACAAACACAAAATTTTTCAAAACCTAATTCGTCCAAAAGGAGATATACAACACCATAAGCAAAATCTTCCAAAATAACAAATTTTTCAAAGCAATAACTCCAATGTTCAATTTTTCACAGGAGATATTTTATACAACATCAATTTAACAATAAATGAATTTTTCAAACAATTATTGGAGAGGCATCCAATCTTCTCCCACAGCTGTCCCAAATGCGGCCACATCCTCCACCTCACAACCTCGAGGTATGCTTGAAAGTGACAAACTTTTATTTTTAAATTAACTGGAGGTTTGGCCACACGTCACATAAAGCACAAGGAACAGGGTTGAGATTTAAAATATCATGTACAAAATAAGCCAATTTATTGTAGTATATCAGTTCCAACAGCTCATTTTACAGAGCAAGTATAATACAGTTGAACATGAGATTTCTTACATCATTCTCCAAACTAGGGAGACATGACTTCCAACAAATGAAAATATAAAATATAACACTCAAAATATTTTACATATGCTCAAACAAGTAGTGTGCAACCTTCCTGCGGCTTTACTCTGCCTAACAACCTGAGTAACTTTAAAAAGAGCTACAAAAGCTAACTACCCTATGAGAGCCCATGATCATCCAAAGTGCCTACCTTGTCCCTCAGATTAGAGAAATATTTAATTTCATGACCATTACTCAACAATATACATTGTTTTCTGGTCACTACTGGGGGGCATTCCTTATAAACTTCGTTATCATCTTAAGCCACATTTCATTGGGAATTTTCTTAATTATATTAATGAGAAATTTTTTAGCTTCTGTGAGCAATAAGACCATTAAGTACATAGTTAAGCACATAACTAAGTACATAGTTATTTACAGACTTCATCTGTATCTTCACATACACCAGTAAGTACTGTTTTTTTTTGGTATCTAACAGCCATCATTATGAGGAATAATCATTTTCAGTCCTCACAGTAATATTTCTAAGATATGTAAAGATTTAAACATTTTTAAGATAAATACGTGCATCAATATAAATATTTGCTGGATATGTTTCAATCTGCCTGAATGTCCACCATATGATACCTTGTCTGTGTATCAAAACAGTGGGGGGCACCTGAAGTAGCTTCAGACTCTCTAATACTTATGTACAAATACTGTCTTTTAGATAATGTACCATAATGGTTTTTCATCATCTATTGGATTTCCACAGAAAAAAAAAAAAAAAAAGCAGCTTGTCTTGATTGAGATTTAAACTTAGGATTCATCCACATTGTTTAAGTTTTATGTCTATAACACAATGACGTGAAACTTTTACCTCATGTCTCCTGTATGAAACTATGAAGTGAAGTGTGAACTAACATTGTATTCCTTAATGGTTCAAATTTAAGGGACAGATTAAATAACATTTTATTACCCGAAGTCTTGAGGATTAGAGGAACTAAAATCTTATTCAAAGGAATACTTGTTATAGGAGCTTTAGGTTGACTACAAGTTATGTTTCAATTATATACAGTATATGAAACTTTTACCATAAGCAAAGTTCTGGATTGAATCCTTATTGAAATGAACTTTTTGGGCTCTCTTTGGAGAATGAACCATATCCTGTTACACTCTAGCTCATTCCACTATCACGACACTTAAGTGTGAAACACATCGTGAATGCAGTCATACCACATTTCTTACAGGCATTCAGTGTGTTTCTCCTCTATGTCTACATCTAAGTATAAAAGGCACATTTGAGAGAGAGTGGGGAGTGAAGGAATTTGACCCTATGTTTTACTGGATTGCTGATGCATCTGGTAATATAGTCCTCCCTGAGCTAGCAGTTGAGAGTGCGACCCCATCTCTGCCACCACTCCATTACTGAGTACAAAGATGACATCTGCCTGTTGCACAGTGGCCAGCCGATGTGCAATAGTGATGCAGGTTCTGCCCTCTCTTGCCTGGTCCAGTGCCTCTTGGACAACCTGCAAACAGATATTCTGTGTAAGAGGAGCTGCTTGTATTTTTTACCATGTCAAGAAACTAGCTGAAACAAGTGAGAAAGGAAAATGTTCTGAGTAACTCCTCTAAAGTTAAAAATAGAACTCAAACTATGTCTAAAAATTCTACAATAATTCACATCAGTTTCTCAAGTTTCAAAAATAATTCCTTTGACTTTTATCATTGCAATTGAGTGTAGATTGTCACCTACACTATCTGATCAAAAGTATCTGGACACCACTCTATACATGTAAAATAAAGCCTGAATGTTACTTTGACCAGTATTGCTACAAAAGGTAGCTGAAAGTTCAGTGCCACTCAGTGCCATAAGATACCTGCAGAATGTGTGGAGCAAGGGACCTTGTACAGTTCCAGTTTCCTGGGTATTGTTAATGAGCCTCTTCCACTTTTTTTCATGTCCATATACAATTTGTTATGGAGAACATCATTCACTGTCCATCCTATAGTAACTAGATCAACTTTTATCACGTCCATCCATCAAGGTGTAGGTTTTCCTTCAGGTCTTTTCCCCTCCACCTGCCTTTCAAAATTTATTCTGGCTGTTCGTGTAGGCTCCATCCTCATCACATGCCCGTACCACCATAGTCTGTATGTGTCGATTCGGTCTAATAGGGACATCTTTATTCCGGCTTCTTTCCTCACCTCCTCATTTCCTAACTTGTCCATCTTGGTTTTCTGGATGGTGGATTTAAAAATTTCATCTCTGATGCTTGCAGTCTTGATGAATCTCTTTTTTGGGAGGGTGTACTCTTCAATACCATAGGTCAATATTGATATGAAATAGCTGTTAAACATCATCAGTGTGGCTGGTTTTGGAATCATGTCATCCATAAATGTTCTTACTTGTTGGTAGAATTCTAATCCCTTTTGCACTCTGTAATTTCCTTTCTGACCAAATTATCACTGGAGATTACACTTCCAAGGTAAGGAAAACTATTCACACACTCTGGCTGGTCTCCTCCCAGTTTTACACTTGCTGGATGCCCATCTCTGTTGACTGCCATCACCAATGTCTTGGTCTCACTGATGTTGAGGTTATATTCCTGGAACTGGGATTTCCATACGTTAAGTATGGTCTGTACTTCCTCTTCTGTTTAAATCCAAATCATGATATCATCAGCAAAGGCCACTGCATTCAGTTCACCTAACTTTTCCTTCATGTTCTTCATTATATTGTCCACAACAGTGATAAACAGTAGTGGGGACAGTGCAGTTCCTTGCTGAATTTCACTCTTGGTCTCAGACCATGATGATCGACCTTCCCCAATTTGTACACAGCTAGTACAGTGTTTGTACAACATCTGAATTTTCCTTACAATTCCTTCAGGTACATTTCTTTTCCTCAGGCACTCCCAGATCTTATCTCTTATTGTAACCAGATTTGGGACAGTAGTGAGGAAATGATGGAAGCCTCTTCATTTATTGTTTTGTAAAATTGTTCTTATTGTTTTGGAACTGAAAGGGAAAAATCTGTTTTGGAAATATTTTTTGGATAATGTAGCTGTGAGTTTTAAAATTATTATGCATCTTATTTATGAAACAGCAGTACTTACACATGCCATTTTTAGAAGCACATTTCCTGTTGTTTCCTGTTGCATAAAAAGACTTCTGGATCAGTAAGAAATGACCAACTTTCATTGGTCAAAGTAAACTTAATTATAATTGGTGAATATGAAAGTCAAGGATAAATTCTGTAGCCTGATTGGTTACTTTGTTGCTGGCACCACTTCCTGTTTCTTGATCTTATCCGCTCCTCCCCGGGAGCGAGGTTGCCTCCGGGTCTTTGATTCTTGACCATCCTTGGGAACAGTCTTGCTCCTGCATCGATCTCGTCACGGGATACCTGTCTTAGGGTAAGCACTATTTCTTCTTGTTTTTCGGACATTAACTTCATTTAAATGTAATTATTTCTTTTATTGCGCAGGAGCTTATCCTCGGGATTCACATTCAACACTACAATTGTTGTAATGACTTAGCTTTTGAGCTAAGCTCACATCATTTTGTTTTTGGAGGCAACTTCCTTTTCCTTTTTTTAACCTTGTAACTAACATATAATTTAACTTTCTCTCGGGTTGCCTCCCGTAGTTCAGTTTCTCTTAACACACGCACCTAAAATCGATGTTCTTTACCAGAAGCATTTTTTTTTTTTTTTTTGGTAGTTGCTTTACGTCGCACCGACACAGATAGGTCTTATGGCGACAATGGGACAGGAAAGGGCTAGGAGTGGGAAGGAAGCGGCCGTGGCCTTAATTAAGGTACAGCCCCAGCATTTGCCTGGTGTGAAAATGGGAAACCACGGAAAACCATCTTCAGGGCTGCCGACAGTGGGGTTCGAACCTACTATCTCCCGAATACTGGATACTGGCCGCACTTAAGCGACTGCAGCTATCGAGCTCGGTAGAAGCATTTTAGGTACCTCGGTGACTGTGTTAAGATTTTATTTCTTTCCTTTTCTCAATTTGTATAGATGGGGATTAGCCCTCATTTAAAGCATTAGACATAATCATATACTAAAATGTAACCTAAAATTTGTCTTTAATT
The DNA here is from genome assembly GCF_040414725.1 of Anabrus simplex. Classification (NCBI taxonomy): domain Eukaryota; kingdom Metazoa; phylum Arthropoda; class Insecta; order Orthoptera; family Tettigoniidae; genus Anabrus; species Anabrus simplex. The sequence goes on along the minus strand of NC_090267.1, from coordinate 331,818,794 downwards.
TTGTTTACTTCAATAAAATGTCAAGGACAATTATCATCTTTCAATTCTTTATCCATAATGAATATGTTCTATTACCTCGTAGGGATCTTGCCGTTTTCCACATCCATTTTGTAGTTGTCATGTATCCCAATCTGTTGTTTATGTTTTATGCTATTTCAAGTCTATGAACCTTGAATTTGTTCTAATGTTTTTACTGTGTTTATAACCCTTTGACAGTCAGGTTTCTTAGCCCACTGCACACCCCAAAATTTAGGTTTCTGCACATGTTTGTAAAACAACCCTCAAGAGGCATTATATTTTAATGAAATGAATAAATGTAACACAGTATGTTAACAAGACATCAAACAACTAGTTTGAGCACAAAAATTGTGAAACAACATTTTTAGGAATGTTTTTTGGTATGATAATCCTCAAAACAAGGTACAGGGCAAAGAGTTTTGTTGCACTCCTTACAATGGTAGATAGTCCTTGTGTTCCTTTTCTCCCTTCTTGATGTGTGAGCACACACATGGCACACTCTTGAAGGTGGTCTTCTTCTTGGTTCGTTTGGGGGAATAAGGTACTTTATTTACCTTTATTTACCTTCGTTTGCTTCAGGCATGGCAGCTGTAAGACCTCATCCTCACTTTCATTTAAGTCTTCACCACTTGAATTATTTCCAGATATACCTCCTACATCGTTTTCATCAATGTCTTCAAATAGTGAACAATCACTTTCATCATTCGTAAGAATTTCACGAACTGTATCGTCGCTTGTAAGCAAGTCAGCTCAACTTGGTGCAGCTGTTTTCAACTGTTTGTAAATGACTCACTAAAGCTGAAGACATCCGCTTAAAAACATTTCATTTCCAGCACTCCCCGTGGTGATAATAATAACCTAATGACTTCAGAAAATAGCCAATAGATGTCGGGAGCTCTCCGTTTTTCAATCGTTGTCCAAAGATATACAGTTATGAAGATATATCACTTCAAATTCCGACACGCAATATATTGCGCCATAACCACAGCGACACTTACTGCTACACGCAATATATTGCCCCGTGACTTTGAAATTTATCATAAACTTTTTATTATTTTATCATCATCATCATCATTATTATTATTATTATTATCATTATTATTATTATTGTGTAACCCATGGAGCGGTTACACTTATAACACTATCATAGGCCTTTTCTATATCCAGGAATACAATGGCCAAATTCTTGCCTTTCTCCCAATACTTTCCCATCAGCATGCAGGTGCTAAAAATTAGGTCAATTGTTGATATGATACTTCTGAATTCATATTGCTCCTCCTGTAACTGTGGTTGAATGATGGTTCTCAATCTCCTTTCTATGATCTTCTCTAGAATTTTTAGCCCATGAGACAGCAGGGTTATTTCTCTATAGTTGGTGGGTTTCCATCTGCTGCCTCTCTTAAAGAGGGGAATTATAAATCCTTTGCTCGAATCTACAGGTATTTTGTTGTCTGTCCATGCAGCATTCAGTACTCTGTGCAGCCATTGTATGCCCTGGATGGCTGCTGCCTTTATCATGTCTGCATTAATTTTATCTGCACCTGTAGATTTTCCTTTAGGCATAGATTTTAAGGCTGTCTCAGTTTCTGTCCAGGTGATGGGATGCTCCTCATTGTGGGCTTGGGTTTCTAGTTCTGTATTTCATTCTTGAACTTGTCTATTCAGTAGGTAATCAATATGGTTCTTCAGCACTTCTCTCATGTCACTTTCTGCCCTAGCCAGATTTCCATTTTCATCTTCAAGTGCCTTTATGGTATTCATTGGTTTCCTTTAACCTCTTTTAACACTATAGATAAGTTCCTTATTGCCTCTGCTGTCCCCCTCCAGTTTCTGAGCAAATATCTTCCACGCCTTGGTCTTTTCTTCTGTAACTTTTCTTTTAACGTCCAGTTTCTTGTTTTGGTATATTTGATCTAGGTTTCTGATCTTTGCCTTGTCTCTAGCAAGATCCAGTTTATTTCTCTCCCGATCTCTTCCTTTCCCTGATAACTGCAAGGGACCTTAGTGATTTGAAATATGAAATGGTTTTTGTTTTCCACATGAATAAGCAGTCAGTCAGGACCATTTCCACCCTCCTCAGGTTGTCCAAATTAACTGTCAGATATGTGACTGGGACTGGAAACAGGGAAAAAAACATAAAAAAAACTACACCAGGATAGGTGCCGTATGTTGATCAACAGGGACCGTCGAGCATTGGAGAAGGTGGTACAGGAAAATCAGAGGACAATGCATGATACTATCACCTGTGAACTGCAACTAATACCATGACAGTGCACCAGGAGAAACAAAGACTGCGGTTCAAGGCTCAAACACCTACCATACACTACACATTCTGCCAGAGAACATTAAGTGCAGTGTCCAGTGGTGTGTGAAGTGCTGCCACTGGTCCATGGATGACTGCAGACCCATAATTATTTGAAGTGGTAAATAAATTACGCTACTGTATGCCACGTAGCAGTCAAATGCGGTGGGGGGGGAGAGGGTTTGAATGCCAGCTTGTAGAGTATCCACAGTAAAATGTGGAGGTGTTTTTCATGGAAAGGACTTTGTGTGTTACTACAGAGAATATTAAAGGTAGAAAGATCTAAGAACATTTCGACCAGCCACATTTTCTATGGCAGAAGACTAGTTCGGAAATGATCACGGTACGTTTCAGTATGATGTGGCTTCCTGCCACAAGTTAAGGTCTATTCGTGAGTGTGAACAAGAAGGTTCCAGAAATAGTCTGGCCAGCCCAGACCCCGATTCTATCCTATCAAACACATCTGGAATGGACTAGAATGGTGACATCAATCCAGACCCCAATGGACCATATCACAAACTATGCTTGCTTCAATGCTGTAGGAAGAATGATGTGCCATTCCTCCAGCCATCTGGTAAATAGTCCCTCTCGCAGAGCTTCAGCTGTAATAAATATCCACAATTTGTACCTCCGCAAGAATAGTGACAACTCAAAAATGAACGTTTCTAAGAAAACAAGTGTGAAGTTTATAACACCGTATCAAATCAAGGATAATACCATATTTTTTCAGACTATTTCTATATGATAAAATTGAGCATATGTTACATCACATTTCCCTCGCCTGACTCAGTGCACTAGCAATGAGGCCACTGGGAATCAGCCCATAAAGACACAAGGGAACATCACACAACACATTAACTCCACAAGAAGATTGTCTCATACAACTGAGGCTACGTTCATTATGTCAACCGACAACCAATTTGAAGATGTTCCTTCCTAATCTATCAAGAGTACAACAACTAGCTAATAGACCACTATTTCGATATTTTCACACAGCCTAAATATATGATACAGTATATATCTACAAGTGTAACCAATTTTATGAAGCCCTACTTTATTGAGATTCTAACATAATACATCAATAGGAATAAATTAGATACTTGGCTACTAGATTTTAAGACTGTGAATTTATAACAAGTTTGAGAAGAGTGATTTGAAGCAACACAATTATAAGTCTGACTAACTTAATGTTCCCCATTCAACAGATAGTGATATGCTAGCAAAAATGAAATACAGATGTTTTATTAGATTTTAAGACTGTAATATATGACAATAATTCACAAAAAGTGATTTCTAATGACTGAATTATTTTAATTGTTAATGTAAGCAACTGAGGATGATCCATGGATCGAAACTAGTCTTGCATATATATATATATATATACATACATACATACATACATACATACATTATACAATTTACATGTAAATAAATAAATTTTACAACATAGGTAGTACTGATTAGGTGGGTAATAGGGTAATAACGATAACTGTTCTTTTGAACAGCAAGTTATAAATATTGAAAAGACAAAAGAATATGAGGAACATGGCCAATATACTGCTGGTCAGCTTCATATACATCTCCTTCACCACTCCCAGACATCCACTGCTAAAGAGATACCACCTCGTTTTTCCTTTCTTGCAGAGAAAATTAATCCAGCTTACTCTTTTTTCTTTTTTTTTAATAAGGCAGACAGTCCCTTGTGGGCATGGTTTCAGAATTAGATGAGCTTTATTGTAGTGTAGCGTACTGTGGTGATAGAAAGTGATCTCTGATGATGATAGTGAAAGAGAAAATATCTCAGTAATATCCATGGTGCTTTATGCATCAACAGTGTGGAGTCACAATGATATTTTTCCAATAATAGTTACATTTTCAGGTAAGTTCACAATAACAATTTATATGACTTGCAAAACCGACCCATTCTCTGTTTTCCAAACTTTTCTATACAGATTTAGTTAATTCAATTGGTGATGGAAACAAATTACTATGCACACCAGTTCCTTAGAACACACAAGGTATCTCCTCTCTTCTGAGACTGTAACTTCATGGATGTTACATTAGATGAAATGTCGAAATACTTCGGAGTTGTATTTAACAGGAGTGGGTAAATATCCTGATATTCAAGAATATTGGTCCACAAGGTACCCTCATGGTATTTCAGACAATTTCAACCAATATGGAAATCTCTTCATTATTCAGATAACACTAGCCTGCAAAAAAAAAAAAAACTTTTTTTGTGCGGTAAAAACGAAAATAGGTGGGTTTTACTAATTTCTTAATGCAGAATTCGAGAAAAAAATTGGTTTTGGCGTATCACGTCTGGTTTAGTGGCAATTTTACAAAACGTTATTTTGTTCTTACGTAAAATTGTTGATAGTATTGATTAAATTTGATGTATTAATGTAAATTTCAGCTTGCAAAACGTAATCATATATTGCATGCATTAAATACACATAAATGCTGCTTTGTAAGCAAGTAGATTGTTGGTATTATATTTTTAATGTATATTGAAATTCGTGAAACTGAAGCATAAAGTGACTATTTAGTTTCAGCTGTACAGTTGCTTTTAAATTAATATAACCATACCTTGAATAAAAATTACATGGTTAAACATACGTAGTTTTGTTACTTACAATATGTGCAGGTTAGATTTACACCTCCGTCCTTTCCCGTTTTCCTTGGAATTTCCGGGTTTTTCCAGTTCTTGAATGATCTCTAGAAGGGTAGTCTTGTGCAATCGACCATCTCATTCACATCTCAATGTCCCTGATAGCGTCGTTCTGTATCTGAGATCCTGGTGAAACCTTTCACCTTGTTCTTCACTGACAGCTCCTAAATTTGCAGGGAAATAATCCAGATGCGAAGCTAAGAAATGAAGCTTAAGGCTAATATTACAACCAAGTTCCTTAAACTTTATCAACATTTTCCTTACAATTTCTTTGTATTGAGGGTCCTTAATGTTGCCAAAGACTCTAGTAACTATATCTTTGAATACGTTCCATGCCTCTTTCTCAATTTTGGTCATCGTGTCTGTGAAATTTTTATCCTTCATCAGTTTAAGAATCTGTGGTCCATCAAATACGCCTTCTTTGATTTTTGCATCTGATAATGAGAGAAATTTAGTGGATAAATATTGGAAGCATAGGCTACTTGTATCTAATGCCTTGACATACAAGTTTCATCAATCCTAATTTGATGTGCAAAGGTGAAAGTAGAATTTTTTCACGGTCAAGACATGTTTGGATCCTGGTTGTAGTTGTTTCCTTTCTGGCCAATTCACGGTATCCCAATGTTTATCTCGTGCCCTGCTATCCAATTTGCATAGGAAACAGGGAAATTTTGTACAGCCTTTTTGTTGTCCCAGCAACAATCCAATGATCTTCAAATCACCGCAAAATTGCCATGCATGCTCGTGATATTTAATTTTTTCAAGCACCAACTTTAAGGTCTCGTTTGTTTCAGACATTTTTGTGGAGTGTGCAAGTGGTACGGATGCCAGAACATTTGTATTATGAAGCAAAACAGCCTTTAAACTTCTTTTGGAAGAGTCAATAAAAACAAGCCAGTTACTAGGATCATACTCTTTCTCTCCCAATTGACGTAGAAGATATGAAATATCCGAACAAAATACAAGTTCATCTTCTTGAGTATAATACTTTTGGACTGTTATCTTTGAAAGGAAACTGCTTTATCAGTTCATAAACATTGCATAAGGGCTGGGGCTTTTAACACGTCTGTTTATTCAAGTGGTCTAAGATGAAAGACAAACACTCAACTGTCTTATCTTCAATACTACATACCGCACGGTCTATTGCGTATCTGGGGGAGTTTGTTATGAATTTACCCCAACTACAAAATGAAAATTTAGACAGCAATAAACCTATGACAAAATGCAAACAACAACAAATCAAATCACATAATTATATTCTAAAAAATGTTGCGCGAGAACATCTCTCAATATTACATCTTATGAATTCGTGCAGATACTAAAACACCGAATTGCGTCAAAACTAGATGTGATAGGAACAAAATAGCATCATTTTCAGAATCAGGGCAGCGATTTCCATAAGAATTACATATTTTCTATTTTACCGCAAAATCATGTTGGCTAGTGTAATCAATCACAACCAGCTTATCAGGCATGGAAATATGTTTAATGTATGAAGGGATGTATTTATGTGAATAATCCCTGCACCCTGACTTTAGGAAGGCTCATTAAGAAAAAATACCAACATTGACATTTCATTTTTTGGTTGTTATGCCTGGCATAGGGTTAACAAGAGGTTTAGGCTTTTACTTTTCTTCATCTGAGAAGTGATTTCCCTTTGATGTATCTTTGTATTTCTTTGATATTTTGTTATGTGAACTTTTAACTACCTTTTGGTAATCAAATGTCAGTATGAATGAGGATAGCCGTCTGTGAAAAGGATGCAAAACAACCAAGTAGGATTTCAGGTATTCATATGTGCCTTGGTGCATGTACGTCCTTCAATGTACAGGTCTAGTTTTCGTCCAGTGGGCACATGGTGTTCAAGTTGTAAGTTGAGTATGTTATGTTAAACACTTTGTCTTATTTACTGATTATGTTTTGCTACAATGTTCATGTAAATTTACGTTGGTTTTCTTGTCATAGGTATTTAAGAATGAGCTCATTTTAGAAAACTTTAACTAAATTACTGTACTCTTTATTAAACATCAGTTCACTAGAGTCCTTCAACCCATAACCTCGTAAGGTCCTGTCTGCTGTCCACCTCCTTGATCTTTAGTTAATGTTTACTTTGCCTGAGTTTATTTTATATTTGTTCTTAATTGAAAATTTACCATGTTTTACTTTATACTTATTTTAGTGTTTCTGTTAACCACTCAAAGGTTACACTTTAGCTTCATATTTTGGCATTTTTTAGGGTTTAAGCGCATGCATATATCCTAAGTTTTTATATAATAGAAATCAAAGCCCTAGTTACATCTCACTTATTAAAATGATGTATCAGAGCGCAAAGTAATCAAATCTTGTTGGACAGTGTGTGTAACTAATTTATGAATACCTGGTAGTTAAGCATTCACAGCAGGTCTACACTATAGTACACTTAAGCTCATCTAATTCTGAAACAATTTCATTGCCACTTTCATGATTTGTGAAAATTTCATTTTCATAAGTACCAGTAACAGTAAAAAGTAATTTCTGAAGAGTGAACAGGCAGAATGTGTGTGTCTTAAATAACACATCAAACGAGATACGAATTGTTACTTGGCTTACCTTTTCACTTTGGTTATCAAGTGCAGAGGTTGCCTCATCCAATAGAAGAATCCTGGGGTTCCTGACAAGTGCCCTTGCTATGGCAATCCTTTGTTTCTGACCTCCTGACAGTTGGGTTCCTTTGCTTCCAAGTCTTGTTTCATAGCCCTGTTAAACAAGTAAGAAAGATGCTGCATTCTAAGATAATATTTTGCTAAAAAGGAAGAAGTCATGTAGAGAGATAGAAACATGAACAGGAATATGTAATAGGATAAACACAAAGACAGGCCAGTGTGAGAAGAGAAAGCAGTAGAATTAGGACACGAAGAACAAAGACAAAAGCACAGAAGAAAAAGGACAACTCCACATCTTCGTTCACTACCATGTTCTAATAGATTGACTTTCCCCTCAACAACCCGAGTTCTTTCTAAATTTATTCTTTCAACGAGTGTTGAAGCGCTCACTCCTGATGAAGCAGAGAAAAGCGTGTATGGGGCCAAGAGGAAATGGATGTAGAAGAACTGGAAATGATATAGAGAGAACAATTCTATTTGAAGATGGCAGTATATGAAGACATGAAAAGTGCCCTTATCCTTTTATGTTTTGATGTCTTCTCTTTTCATTTTTCTTCTTCTCACAACAATCTGTTTGTATGTTTAGCTTATTGTATTTTCCTTTCATTCCATATTGACTGTTTTTCAGTTACATCAATTTAAATGTAAGAAATCCTCCTAATATATTACATCTATGTGACAGGTGTGTCATCAAGAAAGAACAACATAATTGCATTTTTGTCATTAAGAAAGGACAGCAGGATTTAATTTTTGTTTATTGTGAAAAATGAAGAAATAAGAACTCTGGACTCTGCTGGAATTTTTTTTATGTAACTGGAAGAATATATTAATTTGAATGCGTTTGTAATAATTTTTTAAAAATGTAATTTAGGGAAACATCAAGATATATGGAACTGTGATTTTTTTTTGTACGTAAATTTTATGTAATTGATCATTTAAATGAATGTCAGCAAGCATGAAGAAAAGACATTTGGGACGTTTTAATTTGAAGAATTTCTTGAAGAATTATTTGAAAATAATTTTTTTAAAATTCTGTATGTCAAAATTGTAACAGTGTGGTAAAACTCATGCAGTACATAACCTTTGGACCAGTGGGTACTGCACGTGGAGAGTTTAGGTGATGCAATTCCTCTTGCTTCAGCAAGTCAGGAAATGACCATATATGGTCATACAATTGGATGGGCCAAAAGAATGGATGTTCCAATTGCCGAAAAGAACAGTAATCTAGTGGAATTTGTTTCCCATTGGTTGTTTGTGATCGGGCCATTTCCGGTCTTCTGCCGGCTTTGCATGTATGATGCGAGTTCTTGGCGTCTATTCCATCTGACCGTCCTCGAGAGTGCTTGGTAAGTGCTATTTCTAACCTTTTCTGATCATGTTTGATTTTATTTAATTCTTTCAGTATTTCTGCATTTTATGTAATTTTCTAAGTTTTAAATTCAACGTGCCTGAGTTTGCCCTAGATTCCTGTTGTTTCTAATATCAATTCTTTCACCTACATTTGTTTTAAACTATACATTGTAATGCACCACCTTTCTATGTTAAACCGAGTTTTTCACTAAGTTACTTAAGTATGACTTTATTTTGGTTTCGTGGAACTGTATTTTGTTAAATTCTTTTAAACATTCTTGGTTTGTGAGTTAAGTATCAACTGCTCTGTCATTTAACTTTGTTTCTTGTAATGTTTGTTTTGTTAATTATAATATAGTTGAGCTAGAGGGTGATTCTTGAGAACCTTTTCTTCCCCATAATGTCATACCTTCTCATTGACCTCAATAGGGCTCTCGCACCTTCCACAATCCTCCATTAGTTGTTACTTTTAGGCCTGTAAGTATTCCTTTCGTATATGGTTTGATTTTGTGTATTTATTATCTACCATCGTATTTCCAAGCTTTGATGTGTATCCGCCGCAACTTCTTGTTATTTTCTGTGTTAGTATTGTTATATTATTATTATTTGTATAATTATCTCGATTGTGGCTACAATCTATAAAGATTATTATCTACATTATCCAAACATGTTTTGACCCATTTTAGAGTCATCTTTAGTTGGAAATTAAGTCATAAAAACATAAGTTACAATAAAACACTACTTCTAAATAAACTAACATGTGGCTTGTTAAAATCTTGCAGTGGTATCCTGGTAGCATTATTGACACCTAATTACAATTGCTGTATAAAAAGCCTGATGTGTAGATAAAATGACTCCATTTGTGAGTCAACTTCCGTCATAAATTTGATGTTATTGTTATCACTGACTGTACTGTATTAGAGAGGTAAGTGTTACATGTATCTGTGTGCTGCTGTTATCAGCTGAGGTGCCGTCAAATGGATATTCTATGTTATCTGTAATGGACAAAATATATATTGAAAACATATGTACATATTAAATTGATTTAATGTAGTATTACTTACCTATGTGTTTGTGGGTTACTGGATGTGTACTGTACTTTCTCTTTTGGATCCTACTTGGAAGAATGTAAATACAATATTGCATATTGTTACCTGAGGCAATGCTGCAATGAAGCTATGGATGTTAGATTTCTTCGCTGCAGCAATAATCTCATCCATAGGCACAGTGCGAGAGTTGTCCCCATAAGCAATATTCTCAGCAATGGTACGATCGAACAGAACAGGTTCTTGAGAGACAATCCCTAGTTGTGAACGTAATGTCTCCAAGGGAAGAGTACATACGTCATGGTTATCCACACTCTAGAACAGAAATAGTGAGCTTTAATTTCCATGCATCATTGAGAACGTTGCATTTTAGGATGTAATATTGTTGCTGTTAATCTAAAACCTTGTATCTTCAGAAATCTAAAATTTTTAGGACCTAACTATTAATTTATATACATAAAATATATAAATTATGCTGCTTGACTCACACACAATATATTGATACACTTTTCTTTTAAATTACAATTTCTTCACATCACACCAGCACAGATAGGTCTTATGGTGAAGATTGGATAGGAAAGGGCTAGGAGTGGGAAGATAGCATCCACGGCCTTAATTAAGGTACAGCCTCAGCATTTGCCTGCTTTGAAAATAGGAAACCACAGAAAACCATTTTCATTACTGCTAACATTGAGATTGAAACCCACTCACAGCTGCGTGACCCTAACCGCACAGTCAACTCACTTGGAAATATCAATAGGATATAACTTTTCAATTAAAATGAGGTCCGGTTCTATGGCAAAATGGTTAGCGTGCTGGTCTTTGTTCACAGGGGTCCCGGGTTCAATTCCCAGCAGGATTGGGAATTTTAACCAAGACTGGTTAATTCCGCTGGCACAGGGTCTGGGTGTATGTGTTGTCTTTATCATAATTTCAGTCTCTTCATGACATGCAGGTCGCCTATGGGTGTCAAATGAAAAGACCTGTATATGGCGAGCCAAACTTGTCCTTGGACACTCCCAGCACTAAAAGCCATACGCCATGTCATTTTTTTTCAGTGAAAATGAAAAGAGAATTAATAAGTACCGTATTAATTCACATCTGAGATGAAAATAATTAAAAAATGAAAATGGGTATATGAGGTATCAGCATTAATTCCTTGTCAAGTCATTTGAATATACAAGGTTTTGTGACTTTTGAAGTCATGTTCAAGTCATGAACTTGTGAGGTTTTCATTAATCTTAATACATATCCTTGTAAATTCATGACTAGCTGTGTGTTTAAGGTTTGAGCATAGCAGTGAGGTCTTTGGAGCTGTGTCAGAAAAGTAAATTAGTCATTTTCTTCACTTATCCGTCTTAGGATTTGTTCACTTATCATACATTCCTGGCTTAATTTGGTCTATCAGCCACATTCATCTTGCTTCTGTTAGAATCAATGTGGCCAGGCCGAGTGGCTCAGACAGTTGAGGCGCTGGCCTACTGACCCCAACTTGGCAGGTTCAATCCTGGCTCAGTCCGGTGGTATTTGAAGGTGCTCAGATACATCAGCCTCGTGTTGGTAGATTTACTGGCACATGAAAGAACTCCTGCGGGACTAAATTCTGGCACCTCCAAAAACCGTAAAAATGTAGTTAGTGGAACATAAAGCCAATAACATTATTATTAGAATCAATGTGGCCATGATAATAAATAGTTGTGTTTTATTGTAGCTCGAGAGACCATAGTTTGCAGCTGAAAGCAGAGCACAGTGGTGAGTAGCTGATCCTATAATAGTTATACCAAACAATCTTGATATTTCAATGAAGAACTCACAATTTTGTAATTCCAAACACACAAATGTAACAAAAAATGAATGACTTATAAAAAGGAAGATATTAAATTTATTTAGGAAGTGATTCTCATTCATCATCATCATCATCTAATATTAAAAATTTTATGTAATAATAATAATTTTCCTAATATACCACTAAAGTTTGTTTATTAATTGATGTAGTGAATTCTGATATTAAAGCTCTTAAAATTTTGGGCTAAAACTAAAATGTTGTACTGTTTTTGTTCTTTGATATTTGTCAATAAGTTCGACTTAAATAATCGCTAATGAAGGGAATGAATTATGTTCTCGAAACTTGTTCTATGAATAAATGGTTTTCAATGATAAAAGTCTATTGACAAGGTGGATTCAAGCATATACTGTTTTGAATAGTTTTTAATAGGTTTAATATTCAATTTAGAACAATAAAAGACAGCTATTTCTTTCAAAGCTTGCAATTTAAACATGTGTTCTTATAATTAGAATCTTCAAGCAATATAACCTGTCAAATGTCAAATGAAGAATACATGTTCTTTTTTCTTATGACTGACGTTTTGTCCATATTGTACCCTCCAGAATAATATTAGTATTAAGGAGTCACCGAAACCTTAAATCTATGTTAGTGTTAAGATATTCTTTGTTACCAGAAGACAGAACAGGAATATGTACCATTAGCACTAACATGAAAAATCTATCTTTATTGCATCATGAAGTTCCATATACATCTGAGGATCAATATATTTCATTGAGTACACTCAAAGCTTTGATTTCACTGGTCGCTCGAGTTACAAGGTTGTGGAGTATCTGTGATGAAATTAAGATCTCAAATACATATTTGAAGTTAAATAGCATACCACATTTCCTGCAACTGGATCATAGAGTCTCTGTAGGAGTTGAATGCAAGTTGACTTCCCACAGCCACTGGGACCCACGAGAGCAACCGTCTGCCCTGGACGCACAAGCAGATCTAACCCACGGAGCACAGTCACCTCTGGACGAGTTGGGTAGAAGAACTCTAGTTTGGAGTACTGGATCTTTCCACTAAGTTGCTGCACACAAGAAACAATGAATGTGTCAATTATCAGACATTGATTCATGGGCCTTTCACCAACAACCAATCTGTTGCTGTGGTTCTGATAGAGAATTTTTAACCTAAGATGACATTGTGAGTATTTACCAGAAGCCTAGGTATATTCCATAGGTGAAAATTTACTGTAAGTCTAAGACTTGAGTACATAAGCTCGTAAGCGAGGATTCTATATTTGCGAGATACTTATAGTGTAAGAGAGGTAACTTAAAGGGTCCACCTTTTCAATACAAATGAATGTTATAATGGTTAAGTTACAACATATTTACTTAGGACTAGTTTCAACACTGTTTAGCATCATCTTCAGCCAAAATGTGAGAACAAGCACAGGTACATATATACAAACATACACAATACACAAAATATTTTAACATTATGCTTAAATGTGTGTAAAATGGGGAATAAAACAGTGAATAGATTTTCAATCACAAGTTAAGAATTTGAAAGTCATTATAGGACCTCAGGTGGCAAAGCTGTGACACGTGGTGAAGAGGAACTCGCATTGAACTGCGAACATCTTAAGAGCCTTGCTTCAAAACTTGGTCTCCACCTCACACGTTATGTTACAACATTAAAACAGTAGACCACAGGCAACAACACAGCCATGATGTAACACTGACTTTAAAACTCTCAGAGGAACATTTTATGCAAATTGAATGTTGTACTTCTGGTCAAAAGCGACAAATTCTTTACTCAATGAAAATATTCATTACCGGTATACTTCTAGTCAATAAGTGATATCATTTAATGTAAAAAGTGACTTAAAAGTTGAAGCTTGACTACCAAGTTCAACTCAGACTTAAATGTTTTCAAGTGTTAAATGTATTCTTATATTTGTTGAGTTCTTAACTCGTGTTTGTACAATCAGATTGCTATTTTAATTCACCTTCCATGTGTTGTTCTGATAATCCTCTTTAAAAATAAAGAAAAGCATATTTTTTGTTTTTTTTTGGAAAATCTTCTTAAGAGGGGGTAAACAGGAGTTACAAATGGGGTGAATTTTTAAAATGATTATATCTACGATGTATCTCAAAAATGTAACATGTTACAGATGTGAAAGTAAGTATTTGGAATCTCCGATAAAAGTAAAAGGAACATGCTATTACAGAAGTGAAAATTGGTATTTTTAATCTCTCTTAAAAATAAAGTTACACGTATTTTTTGTTTTCGGAAAAACACTTAAGGGGTGAGGGGGGGGTTAGAATGACTGAAAAAGGGGTTGAATTATTTTTATTAGGATACTGGATTCTCCAAAACTGAAGATATTACAGATGTTAAAATTGGTATTTGGAATCTCCTTTAAAAATAATGAAACATGTATTTTTGTTTTTGGAAAATTCACTTAAGGGGGTTGTAAAAAGGACTGAAAAGTGAGTTGAACTCTTTTTATGAGGATACTTATATCTCAAAAACTGAATGTTCCAGACATGAAAGCTTGTATTTGGAATCTTCTTTAAAAATAAACATGTATTATTTTATTTTTGGAAAATCCACCTAAAGGGCTGATAACTGAAGAAGGTGTTTAATTATTTTTATGAGGATACTTGTATATCAAATACTGAAGATGTTACAGATGTGAAAATTGGTATTTGAATCTCCTGTAAAAGTAAAGGAACACACATAATTTGTTTTTTGAAAATACACGTAAGGGGAAGTGTTAAAGGAGGTGAATTTTTAAAATGAGAATCTGTAGTATATCTCAAAAACTTAACATATTACAGAAGTGAAAAAATCCATATTTTTAATCTTTTAAAAATAAATATGTATTTTTTGTTTTCAGAAAAGCACAGTGGGGTGTGGGGGGGTGGAGGGAGGGTAAAATGACTGAAAATGGGTTGAATTATTTTTATTTGGATGATGGTATCTCCAAAACCGATGATATTACAGATGTGAAAATTGGTATTTGAAATGAGTTGAATTCTTTGTTTGAGGATACTTATATCTCGAAAATGAAGGATGTTACAGACGAGAAAATTGGTATTTGGAATCTCCTTTAAAAATTAACTCTCATGCATTTTTTGGGCGGGGGAATGGGTGGGTGGGGTGGAATCAACTTAAGGTGGTGTAAAATGAGTTGAATTGTTTGTATGAGGATACAAATAAGAAGTGGACTTAAAACAATACACTCCTAAGGGAGTTTTGTGTGGGGGATGAGGAATGATGACAAAAATATGCATTTATATAAAATCGTATGAATTATGAAGTTAAGATTTCAAATGATATCCTACGCGTTAAATAACAGAAGCTTTGAAACAAATTTAACCGCTCAGAGAGTTAAATGGGGGTTAAGCTCAAAAAACAAACATATTCATTCCTTCCTCCATAACGGTTTAACGTACGAAGACAAAATTCCAAATCCTAGGTGTGAAATAGGAAATATGTTTTAACGTTCCAACCCCAAAGTGTTAAATGAGGTCGGCTCCGTAAACAAAATTATTCATCCCTCCAAAACTGTTTGACGTTCAAAGTTGTAATTTCACGAGAAGGGCGTTCTTTTATGTCCTAGGTGTAAAATATCGTATACTTCAAAATATTTCTCCCCTAAGGGGTGTAGATGTTGGTTGACCCTCAAAAACACAATATTCATTTTTCCCAAACCCTTTCAGGCACTAACTTATGAAGGTTGGCCTTCTGTACTCTATATGTTAATAAATCTTTAAAAACATACACCCCTTAAGAAGTATTCATTCCTTCATTACAATTCAACGTACAAAATCAAAATTTCACAGGTTGGTCGCATTTACATCCCAGATTTTAAAGAAGATTAGGCCTTAAAACATTCAAATTCTTCCGTATGGTGTTCAAAGTACGTTAGATCAGAAAATAAATAATCATTCCCCCAAAAACGTTTGCTGTACAAACTGAGGGCACATCTTACAGGCTTAGCTGACAGTGGACTCTCAATAAAAATGTAAAACTTTGAATAATAATTTTCAGTTTAAAGCAGTAGCGAAGCACGGGTATCTTGTTAGTATAAAATAAAGGTTAAAGAAAGAGAGATATTATCTTCCAAGAATATTTGAAAACATCTTAAATTAGGTTATATTGATATGAATAATAATACGAGTTTTGAGATGACTGAGATTGAAAACTGTAGTGAGGAAACCAACATAAAATGTTATTCTCTTCCTTCATGGTTCCCAGGTCTGGAGCATTGTTGCTAAAGTAAATCAGGAGTTGAAAGGATAAACTACACAAGGGCCAAAATTTAATTAATGTTATCAGTGGGAATGACTATGTTCTAAGCAGAACAGACTGGTAAATCCTGAAAGTATTTACGAGTATTATTTAATTTTTCCACATATAGAAATTTTACTCTGCTCTTGCAGCCTATATGTCCTCCAAAATGAAGTAAAGATCTATGAATGCTCAGGTTAGAAAATGATTTGTCCAACGTCCCAATGCTATAAATTTTAAGAGACCCTGGTAGGTCAGGATTTTGTCCCATGTACAGCAGCAGATCATATACACCTACAATGTCAACAATATTCTTCAGTGCACCACCTGTCACAGTCTATTTCAAAACAAAAACTGGGTTCAGCAGTCATATCCAAGCTCATGAGAGAAATAGGAATAACACCATGAAATAGTTGCTGTGGTCAAATACGGTCAGGAAAAAGAAATAAAAACATGCACACCGGTAGCACATGAACACGAGATACCTCAAATAGCATGAATTAGATCAGGAAAGTAGCTAACGGTGCAAATATTAACCTCTAGAGATAATCATACATGACTCGTAGATTTTCTGCAACCAGAGAGCTACAGAAATGTAATGTTTTCTTGTAGAATTTGTGCAAGTACAACCTGCACAATTTTTCCATAAATATTACGTCTATGAAACCACTGTTTTCTGTCCTCAGCTCCTCATTTAATTTCATAGTAAGAACCAGCATGAAGATCTGTGCCAAGTCTTGAAGGAATTTTTTCCTTGGTTGTCCTCTGCCTTTCTTCCCCGTGACTTTCCCTTCCAGCAGATTTGTTAGAAAGGTATTATGTTCCAATATATGGCCAGTGAAGTTAGCTCTTCTTCACTCTATTGTTAGCATCAGTTTTCTCTTCCATTGAATCTCTTGCAGAATAGTTTTGTTTCTTCTCTTTTTAATCCATTTATTCCACAGCATTCATCTCCAGACTCCACATCTCAAATGCTTCCAGCTGTTTCCAATCCGGATCTCTGATTGTCCAAGATTCACATCCATACACTAGCACACTCCATACAACAGACATCACAAATTTCTTCCTAATTCCAAAATCTACATTTGCACTGATCAAAAGATTCTTTTATTACTAAACACCTGTTTGGTAGGTGCTATTCACCTTCTGCCAGTATTGACAGCCTGATTAAAACAAGAAGTTTGTGTGCCTTGTTTGTGACTGAACTGAACAAGATTAAACAGTAAAATAGGAGTGGAGTAGGATCAGAGCAAATATTTAAGCCCTCAATCTGATATTTTGAAAAGGTGGATTTTCTAACAGAACGCATTCTGCCAAGACAACAAACTTGTACAGAAGTGATTTTTCTGATGACTTGGTGATGGAAAGAAAATCATCTCAACAGTATGAGATGGAACTTTCCGAACAGTTGCGGTGCTTTAGATGGAGATCATGTGGAATTCTGAACACCGAGAGCTAACTATGGCATCATACTTCTAGAGGTACATGAAAAACATAGTATTCTTTTGCTTGCACTTGTAGATGCACAGTAAAATATTTTTGTTGGTTGTAATGGCAGGATAAATGATGGAGGAGTATTCAAGAACACTTACAACATTCCAACACACAACCTGCATATTTTCCTCTCCCAAAAATATTATCTGAAACTAAATGTCAGCACTATTCAAAATAGTTGCAAATGATGCTTTCACCATGACATGAACAAGAATGTGTTATCTTCATTAAAATAATATTTTAATTTGATTGAGTATAATAAAGTATTTAATAATATGGAACAATTTTCTAGAGCTTCTTTTCTGGTATGCTTATTGTGATAATTTGGTGCCTTGACATTACACAAACAAGTTTTTTCCTTGTAGGCAGCTCCAATATGTTTTATTGTTCTTATTTGTTGGCATGCAGTCTATAAGCAAAGTCAATGTTCATATGAATTGCACAAGAAATTTCTTCACCTCTACAGGGCTTAAGACTGTAGTATGATAGCAGCCTCTGTATCTAACTGCATAGCTTTCTATAGATGCAAAACATTCAAAACTCATTTTGACTTTGAATTTACAATATTTCTAAAAATATTTTTTGTGATGCGAAAGAAAAAATTCAGAAGATACAATAAACTGTGCACTTTAAGGTTAAACATTCCTCAGACATTGCTAACTACATTAAGCATATATATCTATGGCTACTCACATAAAAAAAGATCCAGATATTTTGATGTAGATTGAGATACATTGAAATGAAGTAATACAGACTGAAGTTAACATAATGTACAATGACTTTTAAAATTTCATCAGTTCTTGTGATATACCATAGTTTTCACCATTTAGTTTTGCACATCTCCTTTGGAGAGAAAGTTAAGAAAAAGGAATTCTTACAAGAACAGCTTGGAAATCAGAAAATGGCTTACACTTTAAATATCTTACCAAATCTTTCTTATTCTCTGCCAGCGATGATGTATAAATTCTAGGTTTCCGATCCATGAGACTGAACAGACGTCCTGCTGCCATCTTGGCTGTACCAAAATTTGGTGCAAAAGCCAGCGACTGTCCCAACATCCAGGCACCAAATATTAGAGCTTCAGAAACCCTTAACAGAGGAAATAAAGCTTGACAGTAAAAAAAAAAAAAAAACTGGAAGTGAGATGACAAAGATAATATGAATATTATTATTATTATTATTATTATTATTATTATTATTATTATTATTATTATTATTATTATTATTATTGTAAGAATGTTATTGTTTTTAGGTCCCACTAACTACTTTGATGGTTTCCAGAAATGCTGAGGTGCCAGAATTTTGTCCCGTAGGAGTTCTTTCACGTGCCAGTAAATCTACCAACAAGAGGCTGATGTATTTAAGCACCTTCAAATCCAACCAGGCTGAGCCAGGATCGAACCTACCAAGTTGGGGTCAGAAGGTCAGTGCCTCAACCATCTTATCCACTCAGCTTAGCCAGATAACAAAGATGATAGCTTCATAGTCTTCTCTGATAATTATGAGGCTCAGTGGAAAAGAGACACATACCACACAAATATAAGTTTATAGGAAAGAGGAGTTTGTGTCTCTGTTGTGTATAAATGAGGCATGGAATGAAAATTATTGATACATGTTTTTAAGAGGGACAACATTATACACAATCTGTTAAATAGGGTGAAAATATAGTTGCAAACTATGCACTTATCTGTTTTAGTGAAAAGAAGACCAATGGATCTGTGACATGTGCCTATCAGGACAGTAGTACTTTGTTTAGAAAAGGAAAGATTTTGGGAATATGGAATCATTTTAAATAAGATTGTGGGTATTGGAGTAGGAATTAGTCCATATTTTACCAACAAATCAAGGCTTATATCATTATGAGAACCAGTGACCAATGAATGGTTTGAAAGAGTAACTATAGTGTTATAAGTTCCTCATGTACGTTTTATAGTCCAAGTCTTCCTGTACTGTTATCACATCTCAGTGATGGAAAAAAGGAATCATAAATAGGTGGTATAAACTACAGTACACTCTGCAAATCCCTCAATTTTACAGCCTTTACTTCTCATCTATTGGAGTACTTCTCAGGTAGCACACAGCCCTCAAAGACTTGAATGATGACTACAAGATTTCTACACATTTACTTTTTCTGGCAGTTGACTGAAGTAATGCAAATATCTTACATATACACAATAATCTCGCCCAACTACCGGCATTGTCATTGCTCTCCGTATACCAGCCAATGTCTTGACAACAGTCACATCTCTTTTCACAATACTATTCATTAAATTTGTCCTCCCTTTCCATTTCCACAACAATAAAATATAATTTTACGAATGCTTTTTAGAAGTGTAAGTGGACTGGGTCTTTCTCAAAGTTTCCCAATTATAATGGAACTTCAGTTATCCATTCCTGGAAACATTTTCCTGGACTATTTTTTCAAATAGTGTGGTCCCATGAGCATCCTAACTAAATCATGTATTAAAAATCCTGCATTAGCTGATTACCAGCATCAACCTTCCAGAAATGTCAGTCCCATCAACACTAAATCCTTAATCAAATGCTTTTTAAGAAGCAGTAGGTCACGCAAGGATAGGTACAATATACCTATGGATCTTCGTGTTAATGTCTTGTCATTGCAGTAATTAGAGCAAGTGCTGGGAAAGCAATCAGCGGTGAACTTCCTTAAGAGACCATATTAGAATTGCATTCACCTGGCATTGTTTACGGAAATGGTAGGCACAAAAGCAGAGTGGTCATAACAGTTGGAAGGAGACAGAGGGTATTCTGACACCTCTACATGAAGACTGAACGAGTTTCATCAAATGTTCATACTTGTAAAAAGAAGTATTCATTATGTCCACAGTTAGAAGTTTATTTTTGACAGACTTTTTATTGCTGATTAGGTTTCCATCACTTCTGTTAGGATACAAATTTGCTCCTTTCTAACACAAGTTTAGTATTTTAATATGGTCAGATACCTTGCACGACCATACTTATGGAACATAGAATAATGAAGGCCTCTGCTGGCTTGTGTTTTGTTGTTATGAGCTTTCTATCAGATGTTTAATTTAGTTAGCTGTGTTGATAGCTGGTGAAAAATTGTACTTTTCTCAGTTTCCTATAATAAAATGACACAACCTGTAAAACATGTGAAAACCTACCCAAAATAAAAATCAGATTACAGAGCAAGTTGTAACATTTCCCCAAAAGTCTACATGCTACTTCATTTACCTTTGTCATCGTCTTCTGCATTGCTGCCATACTACTAACACCTTGCACTGCTGCCTACTACTGAATGCCACATGCCTCTGTCTCTTCACGTCATCGTTACATCACAAATACGTCATTTTCTGCCGGCTTTCTCAGATATTTTTGTCTGTCTCCACAACCTTTCACATGCCCTATATGTACTGAGACTTTCCGTCCCTTCCTCAGTCCAGTCTCGACAGTGGTGTGTGTGGAGAGCTCAACATCTCGCTGTGCTACATGCTGGTCATGCCTTATTATTATCCTGCACCCAGGACTTTTTATTTGCAGATACTTGGTGAGTGAAGACATTTTATTATTTGTTGGGACTTGATTTCCCAGACTACTACTACTTTTTCATTCCTCCCCTGAAGGGGAATGCGGCCTCTTAGACGGTGACGCCGTCTCTCAGGCTGGGAGATTTGTCACGGTTAAGGAGATGCTCGGAGAAGGTGAGGGGGTTGGCTGCCGTGGCCTATACTTGTAACTGCCCCGGCATTCGCCTTAGTGAAGGAGAATGGAAGACAACGAAAAACCATTCTCAGGACAGCGAATAGTTGGGGCCAGCCGTGAGGTCCAGCCCTATCCTGTCTCCCGAATGCAGAGGCGTAGAGCCACAGGTAGAGCCGTGACCACCCCTCCTCTGCTCAGTTGGCTGGTCAGAGTTCAGAGCTGTTGAACCATGGACCAGCTGCGGGCACTTATGGGCCAAGACCCACTCTGCATCTACCGACCTCTCGCCTCTATCATATTTTCTCATGACTTTGTGCATTTGGTGCGAGTGCTATGCTTGGTTAGTTCATATAACTGGTTTTGGAACTGAAGTATCACGATGTCTGACTGTTGGAACATTAAATGTAATATTCTCCATCAATGCCTTGCTGACTTCCTTTTTCTGGTGATACTTTTTAAAATATTCTGTCTTTTTACTTTGCTTGGCGAGGTCTTGTTTCCCATCCCTGCCTGTGATCTCCCTTTCCTTTCTCAGTATAGGGTTCTTCTTCTTTGTAGGTGCTTTATGCTGTGCAATTGTACTTGGGTATCTCATTATCTGAAATGTATTTATTGTAATCAGTATTTTGTGGCCAGTTCAAATTATTGATATTTTGTATTTTTCTCAAGTCTTAATTAACATTCTTATTGATATGCTAGTATATCTGTCTTCTTACTTGTTTGTAATTCATGTATTCAAAATACAATTGTTATTGATCTTGTTATTGATTCTTTTCACATCCTAATTTTGAATCCTTTGGGTTTTTACAAGCTTCCCAAACTCTGCTTATTGGTTGTTGTTATTATTGCTTACTTTCTCACTATTCTAAAATATGGTACTAAGTTAATAATATATACGAATTCTGCCTATTTGAATGTTATGTTACATCACAGACCATTAGCTGAGGTAACCCCCAATACCTCCACCACAAAGTCAAAGGAAATGTAATTGAAAAGTAAGTTGAAATTGCAGGACAGGTTTATCTAATTCTGCACTGAATACCATGATACAGAAAAAACAAGAGATACATGAACAGGTACAAAATTGTGGGATGTCCTCAAAGAAGAGAAAAATGGGGAAGGAATTGGAGAATCCAATATGGAAACAGTCCTCTTTTCTTGGTATTCGCAAGGTTGAGCATCAAGAATTCTGGTGGATGGCAATATCTTGCGAGTAAAAGCTTGCAAGCATTGCAAAAAGAATGTGTGTTGAAAATTATTCGGCTTCAAGTGGATGGGTTTCCTGACTTAAGGCTTTTCATGGGATGGTGTATAAAGAGCTTGTCAATGAGAGTTGATATTTTGAATGTCAAGGAGTGGAAAGAATCATTCAAAGCTTGTTGAAGGATATGAATTGAAGGCATCTATACTGCAAATTAAACTGGCCAATTTTTCAATTGTTTACCATATCACACACTAACACTTAAAGGAAAAGCTAGTCCTGGAGGTAAAAGTGCAGAGGACCACATTCCAGTTCTGTTGTGCTGTAACAGTGACAGGATGGACAAGCATATCCCTGTCATTATAGGCAAAACAGAAAAATAAAGATGCTTTATGAATGTCGAGAAGTTATTAAATGTTATTAAATGTTAAACAAGAAGTTACCAGTGCAGTACTTCACAAACAGTAGAGCCTAGCTGACTACAGAAATTTTTGGACTTTCTTCATGGACTGGATGCTTCTATGGGTTCTCAAGCATAGAAGATACTTTTGTTTCTAGTTAACTGTGCTATCCACCCACAGGAACTCTCCTTTTTAAGAAATCACCAGTGTCCTCATGCCTCTAGATGAGAGGGCGATTGAGTGCTTCAAAGGGTATTACAGCTGGTACAAAGGTGTGTATGTTGGACGATGGTAAACAAATTATATTATGTACGCAATCTATTTTGTTGAGTCAGTATGGTTCCATTTCTTGCCCACCAGAGTTCAAAATAATTTTTGTAAGTGTGGCTTTAGTGAAAGCAGAAACTTAAATGACACCAACACTGTTGGCAAAGATCATTTTATCCTTGCGGACTGAAAGAAGCTTGCGCCAGCAAATGATAACTTTGTCATGTATGCAGCAGTTGACAATGAGCTTGCTACTTGTGGTGTAATGAGTGTTGAACAGCTGTGTGGCAATGGTACTGCTACAGCCAGCACAAGTGCCACACAGAAGATTATGAGAGATGGGGAAGACGAAGAGGAAATTGAACCCCGGTCTATGTTTGCCAAAGCTTTAGCTGCTTTTGACAAATATCATACCCACTTCTCTGCGTATGATGCTAGAAAGTTACCATTCTCTGGCTGAAAAAGTACGGCAGTTTAAGTGATGTTTTCGTATACATTGTTTTTTGCTGTGTGTATACAGAATGTGTGTGTGATGGCAACACTTTTGTGAGGACATGGCTATTTCAGCGATTTTCTTTTTTAAGAATTTGCTTTACGTTGCACTGACACACACAGGTCTTATGGCAACAATGGGATAGGAAAGGGCTAGGAATGGGGAGAAGCAGCCATGGCATTAATTAAGGTACAGCCCCAGCATTTACCTGGTGTGAAAATGGGAAACCATGGAAGACCATCTCCAAGGCTGCCGATAGTGGAATACAAACCTACTTTCTCTCGAATGTGATTTTCTGTGTGTTAGTAGCGTCGTATTTATATTTGAGCAAGGTTTATGTGTTGTTTATGTGACTGGAAATGTTATGATCTTTACAAGTTTTCATTGATGTTTGTAACTACAGGTAGGTTCAGCTGAATTGCACTATAAATTATGCCTATCATGCAAGCCCCACTTCTTGTCTGTTAATCGGCCAAGAAACATGGATGGAAGGTACTGAGGCTTAAAGCCTCAACCAGGGCAGCCTTGAAGTTAATTGCATTAGTAGGTTATGAAAGAGAATCAGCTAACCAGAAAGGAACTACCTGGGTTGTAGTTTATCCCTATCCATTTTAATGTTTATATAGAACAGGCAGTAAAGAAAATCAAGGAGAAATTTGGAAAAATGAATCAAAATTCAAAGAGACAAAATCAGAAATCACTTGATTTAACTATCTGAATCTGCAGAAGATCTGAAGAAACTGTTGGATGACATGAATACAGTCTTGAAGAAGGACTACATGGTGAAAATAAATCTAAAACAGAAGTAATGCAATGAAGCCAGATGATGCAGAAAATGTGAGGTTATGTGTTAAAAAGAAGGAAATAAATGTATAGTATAATAACCAAATATGTTCAAAGAGGACATTTATTACAGTTCTGGATTATTTCCTCTCTCTCTAAGGCATCCCATGTTTCTCCTCTCTTCTCTAGGTCTTCTCTTATCTGGTCTAACCACCTTTTTCTAGGGCATCCAACTGGTCTTTATCCCAGAACCATCTTTTCAAAATACTTCCCTGGTGCTAGAGTTGCCTGCATTTGCTTAACGTGTCCTAGCCACTTCAGCCTTACAACATTCAGCCTTTCTGATTATATCATTGTAAGTATTCAGAGTTTGTAGATCCGCCATTGAATATATTATTCATTGTACAATTCCTCTGTATGAGCCTCTGGCTCGTTGGAATTAATTATTGAAATAAATATGTATCTATCTTCTATGGCCAGGCTGACCTGCAGGTCTCTTCATATCTGATCATTCCTAATTCTGCCTTTCCTTGTTTTCTATACAGCTGATCTAGGGTACTTCATTTCAAAAGCTTGCAGTAGACTTCTCTTATGTATGATGCAACTCTCCAGACTATATGTCATGATGGAAGGAGATAAGAAACATGGTCTGTTTAGCCTTCTGAGGAACTGCCTTATCCCCCATACTATGTTCTGTACTTGATGGTAGAAGTTGGATCCTTTTTGCATCCTTTTCAACACTTCATTCTTGGCACTTCCGTCATTTGATACTGTAATCCAGAGATACTTCAAGGTTCAGTCTTTTCTCCCTTGAGGATAAGGGTACAAGGTGTATTTGTCCTGTTAACTTTCATTACCACTGTTTTGCTCTTGCTCATATTTAACCTATATTCTTTAAACTTGGCGTTCCAAAGATCCAATCTCCTTTGAACACCACTCTCGGTTTCTCCCCAAATGGCAACATGATCAGCAAAAACAAACACATTAAAATCTTCTTTACCTAGTGGCTGGCATCAGACAACCTCCTTAACCCATTTGCATCCTATTTAAATAACGTAGCATTTCGCTGAGAAAACACATTTAAATCCCGCACTACGGCAGTTGTCTGTACAGTAACTTTTTCAATAAATTATCACTAATCCTGCTGTATTCACTAAACGTATGTACAACAGGGATATTGTCACTTTTTGTCCAGTTCCAGTCATTCAAGTTAGTCTGCGCCGAGGTATGAACTCGTTTCGAAAGACTTGGCCCACCGTCATCATTTGTATCACTTTCCATGTCATCAGCACTATTACATGCATCACTCAAACTCAAACTAAGACCTTCAGGGTCTATTTCGTCATCACAGACATCACCGTCTTCATAATCACTCTCTAAAACACCATCTATTAGCTTTCATATTCCATCTTCATCAACAATCTACTTGACGCCATGATACAACTGACATGAGTGAAATAAGATGAACAAAGATACTTTTATCTCTTGTTCCAGAAGTGTGTGATAACCAGAGCATGGAGTGTGGGAAATAACTGAAGCCACATGTCTAAACTTCAGCTCAGAATGCATACAAGTGGCATCTGTGAGTTAGTTACTGAACTACATGTATTGATATACAGCAGTGCATCACCGCGAGCTGAGCTCGTCATTGGATTCATATGCCACGAATAACTTTTGCGAGCTAGGGTCGTCAGATGATGCGATTGAGTTAACCCAGTCCGTAAGACATCAGAGATGATTTGTATCTACATGGATAAATCCTGTCAGGTGCGTCCACTCCACGGGGATGGGCAAGGGTACTGTAGTTGAAGCTATGGTAGCGGCCAAGTTCTGGTGGTGACCGAGTCACATGGGGTATATCATGGGCCCCTTGCACAGGGATACGTGCGAAAATCTTAATGGCAGTAAAGGCGTAAAATGAAAGTTTTCATACAGCTGAACTGGTGGGGGAGGCAACCCATGCATTTGGGAATAGTACAAAATGAACCCACTGCCTTGTGGGAAGTGGAGGGATCCTCGAAGGCTAAGTGAGTAAACCCTGAAGGAAAAACCTCTGATGTGTTAGGCTTAGCAGGTCAGCAGAGGTGTGTTACTATGTGTTGCTTTCAATCTAAGAATGAGCCTTGGATTATTGTGATGTCCAGACAAATTATTGATGGTATTAATATTCATTCCTGCATTTCCTGTTTTCCAGTATTTTACATTCTTTTTTCCGTGGTCCTTCCAAAAACGGGGAATCGAGGCTCTACTGTATACCAAAATCCCTGTCACACAGCATGAATATATAAGATTAGAGACATGTGGCATGAGCCTGTTTTCCACTTTGGATGCCTGAAGATCATAAACAAGGCAGTTTGTTCAGTTTATTTACAAGGAATGGGTACGAGCTACAGTGTTGTAGCTCATAACTAACAGATGACGATACAGGCTGCATGATGATGCAAATATCCCAAAATCACTAGCCATGAGGCATGTGACTCTTTTCTACTACACCTATTCTATATTCTCACCTGTACTCAGACCTTTGATATCATTAAAGTTTGAGACAGAAATTCTACATAATTATAATGAAGCAGCATCTTGATAACAAATCTTTAGGTAAGTTACCGTAAGCTCAGAAAGAAAACCTTAATTTTTTTAATAAATAAAATGTCTTACTTTTCACACATTCAAGTTTCAGACATACTAGGGTCTTTGTGAATAATTAAAAGTTTAAATGTTAAGATTAACCAATTCTTACTTGATGACATTTTCATATGGCAGATCTTCATAGGCCACCAAATATCCTCCATAATAGAAACTGAGAGCATAAGCCCAGTACCAGGAACTCTGACCCATAGCAAATACTACACCACGGAAACGTATCTTCTTTCGAGCAGCAACTTGAGCACCACTAAGAGCAGTTACATATCTCTGGATAAAGGCTTTTTCTCCTGCTAGCCCTGCCACTGTGCGGATATTTGAGATCACTTCCACTGCAATCTGAGGAAGAAACAAACACTCGTCAAACTCTGTCGTCAACTGTAACATGGTGTGTAGTAAAGCTGTAATACCATGTAGAAGAACTGGTGTTGATGAGGAAAGCACTCATCTATGTGATGATGGACATGTAAGGAAGATGTGGAGATTGTCCTTGTCCTTTTGTGTTTTCATCTTCGTCCTCATCTCCTCTTCTTGTAACTCCCATTTCCTACATTGAACTGTCATTATGTTAACCCTATTCTATTCATGTTCCACTCTTTCTATACATGACTTGATTTCATAATAACGTAATGTGTTTAAACTGAAATGCATAATTTTGCCTAGGAAGGATTTTATTGTTCCAGTAAATAATGTTTTAAAATTATATATTACTGTTAGGTTCTTCAGTCTGCTGAAACTAACTTTGAGTAAATATATTTGTCAAATACCTGGAAGAGAAAACATATGGCAACAGTATTACACCTGCAAAAGAAACAACATCCTCACATAGACACTCTTTATAGCAAATTGCTGAAATTTACCTATGATAATGAAGATGTTTACAAAATGATACAGAAGTTGAAAGCTAGAAAAGCAGCTGGAATAAGATTTCTGGGCACATACACTACAGGCATTGGGTTAGGATATAGTGTGCCATATCTGAAATACTTATCTGATTACTGCTTATATGAGGGAGCGATATCAAATGAATGGAGAGTTGCAATAGAAGCCCCAGTGTACAAGAGAAAAGGGATAAACATAAAGCGGATAGTTACAGGCCAGTCAGCTTGAAGTGTTGTTTGTAAGCTCTGGGAAAGCATTCTTTCTGATTATATTATACATGTTTGCAAAAGTACTAACTGGTCTGATAGAAGGCAGTTCGAATTTAAGGACAGGTTATTATAGTGAAGCTTAATTTGTGGGATTCCAACAAGATATAACAGATACTTTAGAATCAGAAGGTGAAATGGACTGTATCGATATTGACCGATCCAAGGCTTTTAACAGGATAGATCATGGGAGACTACCAACAAAAAGGAGGGCTATTAGACTAGTTAACAGAGTGGTTGAATGTATACCTAAATTTCTAGAAAATAGAACCAGGAGAATTACACTAGGAGAAGTGTTATCTGATCCTGTAATGATTAAGAGGGGAGTCCCAAAGGGCAGTATTATTGGACCTTTATGTTTCCTTATATACAGGTTAGTGTAAATTAGTTACCTGAAAATAACATTAAATAACTCAGTATACTACTAATGTAAATTATTTCCAGTGCATAGATTGACGTAACATAATACGTATAAGACAAGAAAGAACAGAGTAAGAAATGAAGACATCAGGAAGGAAATCAGAATGAAAAGCTTCATGACAAAATGGAAGGTTTGGACATGTCAAAAGGATGAAAAAGAGGGAAGGATGTACATTTTACAGTTTACTGTACCACTAATGTGAAAGGTAACCTCATGACTGAATCAACAAATTTGACCATTTTTGGTCCTTAGTTGGTCAGTATTGACTAAGCTCATATAAATACTATGGGTAATAGTTGGGTCCGCCCTGTCAATGTATTCTCAAGACTGAACAGAAACTTATTAACAAGGGTGTCCCCGTCCCTTCTTTTGGCATGCCACACAACGTTTCCACAAATCGATCATACCATGCTTTGATTGTTTTCACCTATGGCTTTCTGATACTCTGATGTGAATGGCAATTTATGATTTTGTTTCATGAAACCACAGGCAATACTGTGCATGCTCTGCATGGCTGTGCACTTCCATGACGACTGCATCATGTTTCCCGCCAGACAAGCGAGGAGAGTGCATGGAGCAAAGTCTGTTGGCTAAGTCTGAAACTTGATGATATTGAATGAGGTTTGACAAACATAATAAATTTTGATTAGTTTCAAAAATCTTTGCTGATACTTTCAGGTAACTAATTTAGAATAATCCTGTAATGATATGTGTAAAGAACTGGAATTACAGAAAAGGCTATTTATGGATGATGTTATACTGTAGTGAGTAATAAATAAGCTACAGGATTGTGAACAACTACAAAATGACCTCAACAATGTTGTGATATGGATAGAAGACAATGGTATGATGATAGATGCAATGAAAAGTTAGACTGTACATTTTGCCAAGGGGGAAAGTCCTTTCAGTTTTAATTGCTGTGTTGATGGGTGATAGTACCTCATGGGGATCACTGTAAGTACCTAGGTGTTAATATAAGGAATGATCATTAGGGTAATCACATTAATAAGGTTATAAAGAAAGAATAGAGATTTCTACACATGGTTAACAGGGTATTTATGGGTTGTAGTAAAGACGTAAAGGAGAGGGCATGTAAGTTTCTGGTAAGACCCCAATTAGAATATTATTTCAGTGTATGGGACCCACATTAGGATTACTTGATAGAACTAGAAAAGATCCTAAGGAAAGCAGCACGATTTGTTCTTGGTGATTTCCAACTAAAGAGTAGCGTTACGAAAATGTTACAAACTTTGGGCTGGGAAGACTTGAGAGTAACGAGACGAGTTGCTTGGCTAAGTAGTATGTTCCAAGTTCATGGCATGGAATGACATTAGTAGACGTATACGCTTGAGTAGAGCTTTTAAAATGAGGAACGATCATGATAGAAGATAAAGTTGGGCTCAAGAAGACAATTTGGGGTAAATATTAATTTATAGGACAAGGAATAAGTGAGTGGAATAATTTATCAAAATTCTTTGAAAACACTTAAGAAAACCTTAGGTAAACAACATATAGCCCTAAATGCAGATCATTGATGACTGATTGATGACTGATGGTGAATAAAATCAGGTAAAAGTGGTGGAAGGAATCAATTGTTTCCTATGAATAGGAACTGTTCTGGCATTTACCTGGATGTGACAATGGGAAACGACAGAAAACCATTCTCAGGACAGCCAACGGTGGGGTTTGAACCACTTGCCTCCATAGCCATAGCGCATTAACACATGTGGTCATTCTGCTTGGTTCAATGTTATCTTATTAATATTCTAGGCCAGTGAAATGGAAGATTTGGCCATGTCAAAAGGATGAAAGAGGGAAGGATGATGAAGCAGTGACGGAGACCCAGATAGGAGGAAGAGCAAGAGGGAAACCCAGACTAAGGAGGTTGAAAACAATCAAGAAGAAACCTGGGTTGGAACACAGTTAAAGAGGAACATGGTGGTTGAATGGTTGATGGAAAGGTGTCATAAACATCCCAACCTGGCAGGTGTTGGATGAGGGAAATGGGCGACGATGATGATGACAATGATGAAACTGTGTGAGTGTTAAAATTCAAATAAAATATGTAGAATAAAAACCAGTCTATTCATTGGTTACTGCTGTCCATTAACAATCACACGAAAAGGAGAACTGTTCTAGGGGTTACCCAGTGTTAAGAATAACTTTGTTTTTGGGAAATACTCCAGAATCACCTTGGATGCACTCTCCAGGGCTTCTTTCTCATGCAATCCTTGGCCATGCATCAATTTCTGTTCCAGGTAGACTGCTCCAAACACCAATGGTACCACTACTACAGATGCCAATGTCATCTTCCAAGTGTAGTACATCGCCAGTATGAAGCCAATAAGAAGAGTGGAGGTGGACTGCAAGATAGAGCCAATTCGGCTGCCTGTTGCCTGAAACACAGCGACATGATTTTAGTAGACAGAAAGAAGAACTTTAAAAGGATGATTGAAAATGAGTAAATTAGTAGCATTAGTAATAGACATTATTAAGTTCACTTTGTTTTTCTTGGTCTGTTACATCATGTGAAATCAGCTGAACATAGTTTTATGGAAGGGAAGAAAGACTGAATATAAATTATTTGGTTGGTACAGGGTGAAGTGGTAGTAGTTTAAAGGAAGGTCTATGAGTGAATTCTCAGGTTTCTCCATTAGTATTATTCATAATGAAAAACTGTATGCAACAAAAGTAGAAGAAAAATGTATATCTTATGGATTTCAAATTATTTTTTGTAGAATGAGCAATTATGGAGACACTAACAATTTTAAATTTTGTATTCCATTATTTATGGTTATAAATGTGAGCTACAATTTCTATGAATTCTCTTTTTATTTCTTCTGGTACCTTTTACAGATCTCTGCACATGGTTATGAGGGTATTTGGGGGTTGTAGTAAAGATATAAAGGAGAAGACATAAGTCTCTGGTAAGACCCCCAACTAGAGTATGGTTCCAATGTATGGGACCCTCACCAGGATTACTTGATTTGAGAACTGGCAATGGTTCATGCTTCACATGAACACGCTGAGAGGCTTTTGATTCATGTATTAATTTTGGTATCTCTTGCTTTATTGAAATTATTATTATTTATCTTACCTTTAGTCTGTTATCTCTTTACGTAGCTTTCTATTGAGAGAGTACAAGTTCCCTTTTGGTATGCATTCATGTCTCAGGTTTAATGGAAACTATTTCGCCTCCTTACCCTCTGGGTATGTTGACCCTGCTGCCTTTTATTCTCAGTGTTTGATTGGCTACTTTAACCTGGACATGGCTGTTTACGTCATCAGCAACTTTCTTGCCGATTAGTACCGATAATGTATTCTTCCGCTAATGTCCTAGCCCTCATTGGTTATTTTTTGTAATTTATTATTTAGGTCCC
Organism: Anabrus simplex; assembly: GCF_040414725.1. Lineage (NCBI taxonomy): Eukaryota > Metazoa > Arthropoda > Insecta > Orthoptera > Tettigoniidae > Anabrus > Anabrus simplex. The sequence continues at coordinate 331,786,774 of NC_090267.1, read as the reverse complement.
TCAAATTATTTATTCAATTTTTATTGTTAATATTCCTCCAAGACATTATTTCTGATTATTCTGTATGTTTTGTTATTCCTTTGTTTTGCTCTATCGTAATTTTATTGTTAGTTTTTCAGCACTATTTTAATTCTGCGCATTGAGAACTTTCGCCGCTGCTACATAACGTTAGCCCCGCCTTCGTATTCTCCACTCATCAGCCGAGTTCTTTTCGGCCCAGCACTCTAAGGTGGCTCCCTACCGCACACGTTGTTAACATTTTCCGGCCGCATTTTGCTCGAGGTCATCCACCTTGCCTTGCTTGCTTGTACTTACTGCAGCCATGAATCATCCGCACTTCATGCAGCAGACGATTTAAGTCTCCACGCTATTGTCACTGCTGTGGCAAATCTTTTGCTCTGATGCAAGCAACTGGACTTATTGCATGGCCATTTGGGCTATGTCTTGATCGGCATGGGCTTTCTTTGATTCTCGGCGTATCTGCCAATAAATATGAGTGCATCAAGAGGTCCCTTTGAGAGGACATTTCTTTACAGACTGGCTTGTCTATTCATCCCTGAGATTTTTAATCACCAGTCACTTCAATGCGTGGCTGAACATTTTAAATATCACTTTTAATGAAGATTTAGCTGGACTTTGCACTCTCTGGGGGAGCGTCATAAATTTTGCTCTCCAAGAATTTTTATTCTAGTCATTCATATAATTATTGTGATGGAATGTCATGAATATTTCCTCTTCAAGGAGCTGATAATCTAATCCATTATATTTTTTGTATTATCTTTTTCAAATTTAATATTGTTCTTGTAACATTTTCTTGACATTTATGGCTTTTCATTCAAGTAAACTTTCTGGTTTGACAACGGTCAGCCTACGTATTAATGTAATAGGCATGATCAGTAATTCTGAACCTTCCAGCTTCAAGACAACAGTCTTTTATTGTATTCAATATTCTTCATGCAAAACTGGTGGCAATTATGCTCAAGGTTAAACGCCTAAATTTGTGGTCTTTACTTTGCCTTGATTTGTTTGTTTATTGTTATTCTGTATATCACTTAAATAAATGTTGTAACTGCTGTTCCTCTTAACCTGCTTTCTTCTTTATTGCCATAAAACTTCTGATTCCTTATCCTCAGTTTTCTCCAGGCAAAAATCCAAAGAAAAGCAGCTCGATTTTTTCTGGGTAATTCCTGACAAGAGTAGCGATACAAAAATGTTGCAAAGTTTGGACTGGGAAAACGAGGAAGAAAGGAGACGAGCTGTTCAACGAAGTGGTATGTTCTGAACTGTCTGTGGAGACAAGAAGTATATTACATTAGTAGACGAATATGTCTGAGTGGTGTTTTTAAAAATAGGAAAGATTACAATATGAAGATAAAGTTGGAATTCAAGAGGAAGAATTGAGGCAAATATTCGTTTATGAGAAGGCGAGTTAGGGATTGGAATAATTTACCAAGGGAGATATTCAATAAATTTCAAAATTCTTTGCAATTATTTAAGAAAAGACTAGGTAAACAACAGATAGGGAATCTGCCACCTGGGCGACTGCCCTAAATGTGGATCAGAGGTGATTGATTGTTTCTCACAGAAGGCTGGCAACCATCATGTTTCCTCCATCAGAGTTGCCATACTGTAGTTATCAAACCACTATCAGAGGTTCTGCATCCAGGATAATCATCTCTGTACATATCCACGTTTCCCTTCCATCTTACCTTCTATGATAATTTTTATCAGGCTGCATTTGTCATTTTGAAAAGTGACCAATATAATCTGCTTTCCTGAGTTTTGCAATAGTTAAGACTCCACATGATATCCCAGAATAACGGAGTACCCCCCTCGTGGTCTACCTATGGGACCTTGAACATTCTGTGATACAGCTACATTTGAAAGACCTGCAGTCAGTTCATTGACAAAACCTTTAGCTGTCTATCGACCTTGGCAAGTACGGGTTATAAACATTTCTTTAAAATTTGGAGATATACTAGTCAAATTTAAATACATTCAGCTTCTCTATACACTATTATGTACTAAGTTTGTTGCACTTAAACATTTTTCATCTTGTTAATTGTGGAATATAAGATATAGCTGTATTTCTTCTTCTTCTTCTTCTATTTTTTCTTCTTCTTCTAGCATTTGAACTATATAAAGTTTTATTGTATATTTTAGTTAATACTGCAGTCCATGTTAGGGCCGGCTGCCAAAGGAGTCTCTTTCCCCATGTTAGGGGTGGCCTGAAAGAATCCTGGCAATAGGCATAAAATGCCTCTGTGTGTGGTGAGCCTATCGTACTAGCAGCCTATAAAATAGAGTAAGTCGAGGCCTCAGAAACGGTTAGGGCATCCCCTAAAATGGTCAAGGAGAGTATAGAGAAGAATAAAATTAGAAGAAATATTGGAGGAAGAACGGGAATGGCAGAGAGAGAGAGAAAAACTGTGGAGGTCCTTGATTCACAACCTGACCCAGAAGGCTGGAAACGAGAAATGAAGAAGAGCTAATTAACTGAATGAAATTACATACTTGAAACCACATGAAATATTGTATTTTAAAAGATCATCAGCAATTCCTCATGTCCGTGCATATCATCTTTTTCATACCTAACAATCTGCTTTACATTTCACGTGAAGACTTTTGATAACTAAACAGGCCAATTCTTACATAAAATATATTCCCACACAAATAGCACTTAATGGATTGGAGGAGTGCGTGATTGGGTTGGGTCTGGTAAGGCTTGCTTGCTTCTGTTGTTGTTGTTATTATTGTTGTTTGATCTCTTCATGTCTGCAATGCTCTAGTTTCAGTAATTCAATGGAGGCTGAGATGGTTTGGTGTGAAGTGGCAAGTACATCCCAAGTTTGAGGGTTTATACTTGCTTCCTTCATTGTTTATCTCAGCTGGTCTAAATAGCATCTCGCAGGAGAATCTGAGGGTCTTGTGCCAGAGCAAAGTTCACTATAAAATTGGGCAGAGCCATGACTGCAGGTCATTTGGCCATAGAATACATTGCATAGGGATGGCTGGTTTTCACCGAACAAAATCTATCAGTTGAAGAGTCACAGAATAACACCTGCCGAAAAGTGTTATAACATCGTAAGTATATTTCTACATCTATAATGTAATTTGTCAATTAAGGCTTTACAATCAACAACATGGCTACTAGTTATCTGTGATTTCAACATTACAACATTACTTCATGGCCAACAACATGGCTGCTAGTTGCCCACAGAGATAAATTATGTAAATAAGTGCTTTACACCCAATAACATGGCTCTTAGCTTACTATAATTATTCCATCAATAAGTTTATCACTCCAAATGGGGAAACTGGGCAACGGTCTAGAAAATGGAAGAGGAAGTTATTTGTAACAGTGGACAACATGGAAGAAATCTCAAAATCCAGATGCATCTGTTCCCGCATCAGGCGGCATTCTGGTCAGCATCCATTTCCCCGTGTGAGGGGCGACTGGTTGAAGGCTCTAGGACTTGCAATCCTAGTTCTAACTCAGCAAAACATGGTTATGCTTTGCCAGTCTAATAATTAGACAGTTGATGAGTTATGGAAAGCTAATTCGAGAATGAAACCACTCCATGTGGTAGCTCAAATGAGGAATCCACCACCACATCCAGTGGTGCAAGCAGGCCAAAAGGTTCTGGAGAACCTGCACCATGACGTGAGGGGATGTCAGAATCCCATGGAAACCACGAACTCAAGACAAAACAACAATACTGGTTAGGAAAGTTGGAAAACTAGTGCTAACAAAAACAATGGAAGAACGGGATATAAAGGTCTAGGCTATCCAGGAAATAAGGTATAGAGATGAGGATCAATTCGAGAGTAGAAATTATAGGATATACAAACGAAACCAGTGATACCAATTCACTCTCACTTCTTGAGGAGGCTTTTTTCTCTAGAGAAAAATTTAATAGACTCTATAATAGGCTTTGAAAGTTCATTGAAGAGACTCACTTCTGCAACTAGGGAATGGAAACAAGACATACACTCTAATAAATGCCCATGGCCCAATCAATGAATATAATTGCAAGGATTCAGTAAATGTTGAAAAGTTCTGGGAAGAAATAGAAGACCAGTTGTAGAAAATTCCAGAGAGGAACATCAAGGTGCTAATGGACAACTTCAATGCACAGATTGGCAAAGAAAGGAAGTACAGAAATATAGTAGGAGAATAACCAGTGCACAAATAGACAACTAAGAATGGTGAGAAACTCATTGAACTGTGCTGTGCCTGTGATTTCCGACTGATGTCAACAAATTTGAAACATTTACCAAGAAAACAGAAGACTTAGATATCTCCTAATCCAATCTTGGGAAATTTTCAGATTGAGCACATAGCAATTTCCAGGCTAGCAAAGAAAGAAATCATAAATGTGAAAGTAGCAAGGAGAGCTGAAATAAACACTCAGATCCCGACCTGACTAAAATTTTCTCCCGCCCAAAAGAGGAGTGAGTGGAAAAAACAAATTTCCAAAATATGACATAAGTAAATTAAAATATATGGAAGATGTAAAGAAAAAAATACCAAGAAGAACTGAAGAATGTTGAATTATGAAAATGGGACAAAATCCTAGACAAGTTCAAAGGTGTGGCAAAGGATGATCCTCCAGGCAAAGCAAAAGAGATGGGAGTGGTAGAATGAAGAGTGCAGTGAGGCACTCAGACATAGGATAGAGGATGGAAGAAATGGACTTCAACTGAAAAGGAAGTTGATTTATTATCCTTCAGAACCCAGACAAAACTATGAGCCCAGGTATTCTGAATGATCAGGAGACAATACGAAGAGATCAGTTGAAGGAAACAGGCGATGACTTCCAGAAGAATAACACATGCAACTTCTACCGGACCTTCAAATCACACTTAAAAGGTTATCAGGCACCAGGAGTCTGCTTCAGAGATGACGCGGGGAAATTAGGAATGAACAACATGGAAAAATGTGAAATTCTCACCACTGAACTATGATGATCAATAGGAAAGTTTGGAAATAAGGTCATCAAGGATACCAACAACTAAATCATTATCACCTGATGAAGAACTGACCCAGATTATTCAAGGGCTGAAGGACAACAAAGCTGAGGGCAAAGATGGCATCGTGACAGAACTCCTGTAAATGGGGACTACTGAAGTCAAATCTCTGATGGAACCATTTGAGAAATGGAGAGGATCCCTGTAGACTGGCCAGTGGCTTTGATACATCCATTGTATAAGAAAGGTGATAAGATGGATGTGAGGAATATCTATAGTTTTGGTCCCCTACAAGATTTTGTCTAAAGTATTACTAACTAGAGTAGAATGTATACTGGATGAAGAACTGGGAGAATATCAAGCAGTTCTCCAGAAAGTTAGAACACATCTTCAACCTTACGAGTATCATAAAATACAAGATGTTGGGACAGAACAAATATGTGGCAGTTTCTGTGGATTTCAGAAAGACATATGACTCCATTGACAGAAAAAGCTTGATGAGAGTTCTAGAAGAGTTTGAAGTAGACAACAAGACTAGAAATTTAATCAGGCAGACAATCAGTAACACTCACTCCAAAAAAAAGAGTACAGGGTGAAGATCTCCGAGCTCTTCAAAATCGAAAGTGGTGTAAAACAAAGAGACAGACTCTTGCCAATCATGTTCAACTGCATTCTGGACTAAGTTGTTAGGGAACGGAAGAAGGGAATTCCTGACAAAGAGAAAGAGACTTTCAAGTTTGGGGGAGATAAGGAGAGTATAAGTATAGATTGTTCGACATTCACTGATAATATAGTGATACCCACCAGTGTTATAGCAACAGCTAAGAAAAGGATTGAAGAACTCCAGATGATAGCAAAGGAGACTGGGCTTCAAATTTCTTTTGAGAAGACCGAGTTCATGATATGAGGCCCCTCAGCTGTTGAAGTTAGGGGACAGAAAATAAAGAGAGTCGAGATCATTAAGTATTGGGAAGAAAAATGGCAACAGAATGGTTCAGAAAAGATCACCATTAAAGAGCGGGCAAGAAAAATGGAAATGGCATTTCAATTGACGAGGAACACCTACAATAAAAAAGTTCTATTGTATGGGGCTAAACAAAGGCATCTAAAACCTGCGTGCCTGTATGCAGCAGGAACATTGGATATGATTGAGACAGGTGGACTTGAAGAGAAAGAAAAATACTCAGAAAAATGTTAGGCCCAAATGTAATGAGACACAAATCTAACAAAGAATTGTATTGAAGAACAGAAGGAATGGTTGAATTGATGAGGAACAGAATCTATGGACACTGGTTGAGGATGGACAGTAACAGACTAAGAGAATCTTTGAATTCTTCAGGAAGAGAAAGACAGAGCTGAAATGGTTTCAAGACGTGGGGTCGAACTTGACTACAGAAGATGAAATAATGAGCAGAAATCGATTTAGACCACTCATCAAAAAGTTCTGTTGTTTCCAGGAGACTTGGGGGACACTAGTGAGAAAAAGGAGATCCTATACCGAAGAACAGAAGAAGGAATTTGGAGAAAGGATGAAAAGTTACTACAGAGAGTGAAGGCAGAGAAGCCTAAAAATAATGCAAATATTGTCAAACATGGTCCATAGATGGCTGAAAAGAAAGCAAAAAAAGTAAAACTAAAGAAATCAAAAAATCAAATGGCTTCAACTACCGTGTGCGAACATTTCAATTTGATATCATCTCCGGATTCTAATGTGAATAAAACCCTTATAGCCTCTTATTCAGCAAGATTGTGCTCTTTTTTTTGGCTGATGACATTGCCTATACTCATCCTTGACATGGGCCTCTCAGCTAGCTTGAGTGCTGGACATCCCACAGCTGATAAAGCACAGTGTCATATTTGTAGTAATAACTCATCAATGAATTCATGGATAATCATTATGTAACTTTCTATCTTCTGCAGATTGACAGCTGTGTATGCCTTCAGAGTTTGAATGGGGCTAAGAAAAGGATATTAAATAAGTAAATAAATACAATGTAAATTTTAATCTTATACCAGTTGTATAGTATTATTTGAAGTAATTCCAAATACTGTATACGAGTTAACTTTGTAAGTACAGGGGATATTATAAGTAGAATTTTGTAAACAATATAAATTTATTAAGGATGACCTGTGTGTTTAATAGAAAAAATTGTTAGCATAAATTGTATAATATTGTATTCTAGGAAAATGTCTTCTTCTCTTGTTAATTTAAAATTTAGTGTTGACAATAATGTATTTTAGTGTACTATTTGCCACCAATATAGACACCTCATTTGCAAATAAAGAGATTTTGATTTGATTTGATGATTTCCGATGTCAACATTATGAATATTGCAAAGTTATAATCGGATGTACTGTATGTCTTGCTCGTAATATCACAGGAGCAGCAGAGTAGTGGTCATTCTCCTCGTTGTGAGTATAGCAATATAAAGGTTAAAAGAAGCATTCCGACAGCTAGTGCAGGAAGGAGGGCATACTGTAGTGTCATTGAGCAGTGTTGCCACAATCCTACATTCGTTTCTCCTTCTCACTCTTGCGTTTGATCATTCAGACTGCTGAATTCTGTTGTAGCATGCCAAACTACTAGGTCAGACTATAACTGACTTTGTCTCATGTTCACTACAATACTTTTGTTTGATACTTAATACGGAACACACAACAGAAACTCCAGGAGGACTGTAGGCACATCTCCATAGCGACCGCATGTTTCCTTGGCAACCATACCCCTACTCTCTTCTGTCCACCCAGGCAGGCAGTAAATGGACTCTCCCTGTGCAGTTGTCAGAACACTTCTTTTAATATTTGGGCTATAGTAGACAGAATATTGAAATTGGTGCAGAAGTTGTGTACACTGAATTAGACAGCTAGTATTTAATAAATAACTTATACAATATTATTAAAATATATCTTAGTCTGGCACAAGTGAAGTACCATTAGCTCACAATGTTTCTTCTATTTCTTATTAAAGCAATTAAACATGAAGTAAACATTTTCAACCACTTCTCAAACACAACTGTATATTGCTCAGCAGGAAAAAGTAGAGTGAAGATATAAAGTCCTTTGTAGGTGTCACTCCATGTTTGTGCTGGCTATCTTATATAGTAGAGTAGGCAGTTTGTGTGTATGGTTTAAGAGTTACTGTCGTTTTAGAGGGGTAGTGAGCCTGACTCTTGTTAGGAGGCACTGGGTTCAATTACTGTCAGGTCTGGGATTTTTACCTGTATATGAGGTCTGATGAAGTCCACTGAGGCAATATGAGAACAGTAATTGAGTAGCTATCTGATGGTGAGATAACAGACCCAGTCTATGGAGCTATAGATAATGGCTGAGAAGAAATCATCATGCTGACCACGCGTACCTTGTAATCTGCAGGGATCTGGGCTGAGCAGTGGTTGCTTGACAGACAAATGCTAGTCCATGTGGTGGTGGTTCATGTTAGTGAAAGCACAGGAATGATTAAAATGTTGCATGGGGAAAAAAGAGCAAGCTAACAGGCACGCTGCCAGAAGGGCTTTGGGAAAACATCACACTGAGCGATGTATACATCAATAGGAAAACAATAAAATAGGCCTAATGCCATCTACGAGGAAATCTTATAAGGCCTATCAGCTTAAATTCAAAATTGTCCCCACGAGAAGTTAGGGCAGGCTGCTAGTCTTTATATGAAAGAGTTATTTCTCTTTTGTGATTCTCTGCAGTGCCTACATGAACAAACAGCCATGTCTTCATCACAACTTACCCCTTGGACACTGGCAGCATCACCTGAGAGTCTAGCACATAGTACTCCCACACTGTTGCGTTCATCATCAAACCAGGCTATCTCCTGTTGAAGAACAGCACTGAACACCTGCTTGCGAAGTCTGTTTGTTAGCTTCACGCCAGCTATACTGAACATGTACAACTGAAAAGAAAGACATTTTCTGAGGTTAAAAACAAATGGAGAAATAGATTTCAAGAGCTTTCTATACCTAATAATGCAGTAATAAAGCAATAATACAAACCAGAATGTTCCAGAAAGCAGAAAATGATAGATTAGTGATTAGAAAATGATATATTATGATCTTTACATTTTTAACAGCCTCTTATTTTCATTCAACTAGCAAGAAAGTTTTAAAAGCTACATTTCTATTTTAATCTGATATAACTGAGGTGGTTATACTATTTAAATCTCACTACTGCTCTCAAAAACTTATCCAGCTATTATGATCCAAATCAGTTCAGACCTAATAATGCAAAGACACAAGTTTATGCCTTTCATTTGAAAAACAAACAAGCACATCAGAAGCTGAAAGTTGTCAGGTCAGGTATCAAGCTACAATTCTGACACTCCAAAATATCTGGCACTAATGCTGGACAGAGCTCTCACTTTCAGAAAAAACACTGAACTGTAAACAGAAAGTTTCCACCTAGAATAAACCTTTAGCACAAACTGGCTGGATCAAAGTGGGGTAGTCAACTGCAAACTATCCACACATCACCAATGGCCCTTTGTTACTCTGTCACAGAGTATGCATATTCAGTATGGTACTCGTTATCTCATGCTAAACACATGCATGTGGTCCTCAATGAGATCTTTAGGTTGGTGACAGGCTGTTTAAAGTCTACTCCGGTCGACAAACTCTATCAGCTTGCAGGGATTGACTGCTAACAAGGAGAGGATATGAGTTGAACAGGAAAGTGCTCATCCACTACATGGTCATGTACCCCCAGCTCAGAAACTTAAGTCCAGGAACAGTTTTCTACTAACATTTCAGCAACTAAATGGGTCAACCGAAGAAGCAAGATCACAGCTAGAGAAAAAAAGATCTCCCAACATCCCTGGACAGAGAGCAGTAGCTGCACAGAATAAGTTATCTTATTTTTCCTTTTCTTTTCATTATTTAGTAAAAAAATGCCTAAGCAGTGCGAGTGTAGGAACTGTGGGTGTGGCCAGGCATTAAGAAGTATGAGGGAGGAGTTGGAGAGCTTGAGGGAGATAATTAGGATACTCTCAGAGGACAGGAAGGAAAGTAGGCCTCCAAACAATGTACAGGATACAGAAGGTGAAATAGAGGGATTGGAAGGAAATGGGGGAATTGTAGAAGACAGGTGGTCTAATGTTTTAAGGGGAAGGAGATTGCAGGCTAAGGGCTCCATTCGGGATCAAAATTCAGGACAGGTGTCTGTGAGAAATCGGTACGAGTCACTGCAGGTAGAACAACCGAGGGAAGATGAGGAACAGGGAACTGTTGCCGAGAAGTTTGGAAGTAAGAGAAAGGGAAGAGGTAGGAAAGGGAAATGTAGAGTAGAGGATAGGAAAAGACAGGTGGAACAGGGTCATGGGATGAAGAAAAGGGAGGAGGAAGTAGCTTCTGCAGCTATCAGGAAAGATAGGACTGACCAGGAGGGGAGGGGATCAAATGAGGTGGGTAGGGTTGAGGCGCTGGTCATGGGGGATTCTATTGTTAGACATGTCGGGAAAGTGTGTGGAGGAAAGGGTACCAGGGTAGAGTGTTATCCAGGAATTAGGTTAAGGACAGATGTTGAAGAAAGTAGAAGAGAAGGAGGGGGGAAAGGAGAAAGTGGTAGTGTTTCACGTTGGTACTAACAACGTAAGACAAGCAGGTATAAGTACCAACATAGTTGGGGATGTGTGGGATCTGGTAAATGCAGCATGGATAAAGTTTAAGGAAGCGGAGATTGTTATCAGTGGAATACTGTGTAGGAGGGATACTGACTGGAAGGTGATTGGGGATTTAAATGAGACTATGGAGTGGGTATGTGGGAAACTGGGAGTGAAATTTCTAGATCCTAATGGGTGGGTAGGAGATAGGGATCTGCGCTCAGATGGCCTTCACTTAAACCGCAGTGGTACGTGTAAGTTGGGAAATTTGTTTAGAAGGGTTATAGGGAGGTACATTCAGGGAAACAGGGTGTGCTAGGCAGCGGTGTTAAGGGAACAGGGAACTGGAAATCAAGTAGGGATGACATAAAACTGTTAGTGCTCAACTGTAGAAGTATTGTAAAGAAAGGAATAGAATTAAGTAATTTAACAGATATATACTTACCAGATATTGTAATAGGAGTTGAATCAAGGCTGAGAAATGATATAATGGATGCAGAAATTAAGAGGGGAATTCCTCAAGGCAGTATTATTGGACCTTTATGTTATCTTATATATATCAATGATATGTGTAAAGAAGTGGAATCAGAGATAAGGCTTTTCGCAGATTATGTTATTCTGTACAGAGTAATAAATAAGTTACAAACAAGATTGCGAGCAACTGCAAAATGACCTCGATAATGGTGTGAGATGGACAGTAGGCAATGGTATGATGATAAATGGGGATAAAAGTCAGGTTGTGAGTTTCACAAATAGGAAAAGTCCTCTCAGTTTTAATTACTGCGTTGATGGGGTGAAAGTTCCCTTTGGGGATCATTGTAAATACCTAGGTATAAATATAAGGAAAGATCTTCATTGGGGTAATCACATAAATATGACTGTAAATAAAGGGTACAAATCTCTGCACATGGTTATGAGAGTATTTAGGGGTTGTAGTAAGGATGTAAAGGAGAGAGCATATTTGTCTCTGGTGAGACCTCAACTTGAGTATGGTTCCAGTGTATGGGACCCTTACCAGGATTACTTGATTCAGGAACTGGAAAAAGTCCAAAGAAAAGCAGCTCGATTTGTTCTGGGTGATTTCCGACAAAAGAGTAGCGTTACAAAAATGTTGCAAAGTTTGGGCTGGGAAGACTTGGTAGAAAGGAGACGAGCTGCTCGACTAAGTGGTATGTTCTGAGCTGTCAGTGGAGAGATGGCATGGGAGGACATCAATAGACAAATAAGTTTGGATGGTGTCTTTAAAAGTAGGAAAGATCACAATATGAAGATAAAGTTGGAATTCAAGAGGACAAATCGGGGCAAATATTCGTTTATAGGAAGGGGAGTTAGGGATTGGAATAACTTACCAAGGGAGATGTTCAATAAATTTCCAATTTCTTTGCAATCATTTAAGGAAAGGCTAGGAAAACAACGGATAGGGAATCTGCCACCTGGGCGATTGCCCTAAATACAGATCAGTAGTGATTGATTGATTGATTGATTGATTGATTGATTGATTGATTGATTGCCTAACTAGCAAGATACCCGTGCTTCGCTACGGTTTTAAATTGAAAGTTATTATTCAAAGTTTTACGTTTTGGAGAGTCCACTGTCAGCTGAGCCTGTAAAATGACCCTCAATTCGTACGTCAAACGGTTTTGGGGGAATGATTACAGTAAAACCTTGATGCATTGGTTTTCAAGGGGGAGGGAGAAAATGACTATGGATGTGGGAAAACGATAAATGTGGGCGGAAAACAAAATAATGAAATATGGGTACTCTATTTGGGCATTTTTCATCATGTAATAATAATAACAACAATAACACTACTACTACTACTACTACTACTACTACTACTACTACTACTACTACTAATAATAATAATAATAATAATAATAATAATAATAATAATAATAGCATGTGGCCTCCAAAGCCGGTTGCAGATCTTTCAAATTGTCGTGCATGATACACGATCTACGCACTAACGAAAATGCGGCTCTATCTAAGACGAATCCTAATGTGTAAGTCGGCGCACGCACACAGGAATTAACCAACGAAAGTTAAAATCCCCGACCTGATCATGAACTTTTGAACTGAAGGCCAACACGTGCTAACCATTTAGCCATGGAGCCAGACATGCTCATACTATACATAACGGTATCAAACTGCAATCATGATACAGGCGATGAAAAAACGCGCGACTTTTACGCCATTTTGTTTCACTTTTTCTTACATCTTGTAGTAATTAAAAAACCTTCAAGGTCAATTCTCTTATTGCAAATTAATGATATACTTTGATATTATGATGATAACCTGTATTCTGTACACCCTTCGCAAACGATAGGTTAGAGATCCCACATGGTGTGGCTCGGACGATGTCACAGAGGTTAGAAATTCAACATGGCGCACCTCGGACAATGTCTTATGTCACAGCGGGCTAAGTGATGCTGCCAACTAGGAATTAATTTCAAGACCAGGCTAGTGAAAATATTATTGGTCTGGCTTGGTTAGGTCCGGCTTGTAAAAGAAAAACTGGGCAGGGGGCAATAAAGTGGTGAACAGGCCTCTAGCATCCCACACACATCAATAACCCTGTGACTAATTAAAACGTACCTGGCGCACGTCGTGATTATCTTAAACTGTGCAATTTTCTCATTTTCAACGAAGCTGGCAGCCTTATACAGCCAATAGCAACACAGAAAATGGTGGCAAATTTGAGTTTTACAGTGCTTCCATTTTAAAACTTGTAAATAAGAATACTTCTAGGGGCTGGTTAGTGGGTCGAGGAGAAGCGTTGGCACCAGGAGGCCTGTAGTGGGGCTGTGCTTGAATAACCTGCGCACAGTACACCAGCCTACGAAATCCTTGCTCAAGACTAGCAACTCATAATCGCTCCTACATTCTTGCATAACAGGTTGCCGCTATTATATGCTAGAGTATTCAGCTGTCTCTTTAAATTCAAAAAACTTTTGCGCATATTTCTCTTACGTACAATCAATCCATGCAGGATAATTGTTGCCGAAGACATATAAATTTTGATGAATGATGCAATAAAACGATAGTTTGAGGAACGGTAGATGCGAGAAAATTAACCCTCTTGGAGACAAGAGCCGATCTAGTTGGTCGCTCCCCATCAGCTGGAAGAGGCCAGAGCTCCGCCTCCACTCTACTACTGTAAAGTGCCAGGCCGTTTTCAGTGGAGATACATGTATTTTAAAATTCGCATATATCTACCGCTGTATAGCAAATACCGGCGTGAAATTTTCTACATATCGACTACATAGAATAAGCAACTGGTTTGGAGTGATATAAAGAGTCAAAGACGTTTTATTGTTGATTTATAGTTGTCGAAAACGTTTATTTTTAGGAAGAGAAAAATATTTTCGCACTTTCTCTCTCAATATCTACTTTGAAAAAATAATTTACGATACAAAAGAATATACATAATTATGTATAATGTATTTCTAAATACAATTCTATAGAATAACTAATTTGAATGAGAAAAATAAAAACGTAAAAAATAAAAATTCAAACATATGTCACTAATAAAAACAAGACATTTTTACTCACCGATAAAATTCGCGTGTATGTATCGATGTTTGGGAAATACTGACAACAAATTTTCTACGTGCGGACAACACAGTATTAAAGTAATTCTGAATTATTAAATAAGTAAAAAATAGTAGTTGATATTATAGTTTTTGTTTTTAGAAAAAATTGTTTCTCGTTTTCAGTTGTAGTATATATTAGAAAAGTAATTTTACAATACAACAGAATTTACGAAATTAAGGAATGTATGGCACTAAAGCCGTGATTTTCTTTGACGTACTAAACGACCGCTGCTCAGGTTGGTACCTGCAGTTTACGAGGTGGGTCATGGTCAGTGAGACGGATCCTCTCAGTAATTATTCTTGGTTTTCCAGACCGGAGTCGCCCTCTCACCCTCAGATATCTCCTCAATTGCAATCGCTTTGGGTCACTTAGATTGAGTGAACCTCGAAGCAACCCTCAGGACCAGGCGAAAATTCTTGACCTGGGCGGGAATCGAACCCATGACCTCCGGGTTAGAGGCAGGCACGCTACACTTGGCCCGCGGAGACCGGCATTTAGGTTATGATAGAGGACTATATGTGACTATAAGGTTTAGCAGAGAGTAAGTGAAAAGTAAATTGAAGTGTGATATGGGCGGAGAATCAGACGGTAGGGCATGTTTAGGTCCTTCAAATTGACAGAAGGTTGAGGAATGTTGTCGGGTTCATTGAGACAAATTTCCACAAAATGTTCTCCAGAGACATCATCATCATCATCATCATATTCGTTATCAATAGTTTCATCTACCACCATATTCAGAGTAGCTTCAGTGCTGTTAGACACAATTAAACGTCTCTTCTTTAGCTGCGGTGATTCCGCGGACGTGTCCGGTATAATTTCGTCGCTACTCTCTGAACTAAATTCCCTATCGCTATCCGATAAATCATCCGTGTTAACTTCGCACTGTTCTAAATACTGCATTAATTTATTGTCATCAATACCTGCTGAAAAATTATCACGTGAACAACATACCATTTTCCTGTCACAAATCCACTCACTGCAAGGAGCAATCTCTTACTGACCGGTTAGCGCTATTTGTAAACACAGGAAATGACTCTTGTGAAAGGTATAACACCCTCTTAGAACTGCCAAAGCAAGGCCAGGCACACAATAACGTGTAGCCCCTTTACTACAGGTTGTAACAAAAGTATGCACGTCACTATAGGTTGCCTCAAAATTATGTATATCGCAGAATTTTAAGCCGGCCGATGTAATCGGCTCTGGCAACTTCCGACTGGATTGTTAACGGCCGACCAGATCGGCTCTGGCAATTTAAAGGGTGGATGCTCGCACTACCGCCTGGCACCAAGAGAGTTAATATTGGTTTATATGAAACATTTTTGGGACCAAATAAATTGAACGATGGATATAGGAAAACAACAGTTCCGGGAACGATGCATCGAGGTTCTACTGTATTTATTTTCTGAGCTAACACTCATTTGAACTCCATACAGAAGAATTAGAATGTTTTCAACCTTATCTTATTTAACTTCTAGGATGTAAAAGCGGCCAACCTGTGAAATTTTGTATGTCAAACAGTAATGAAGGAATGAATACTGTTTTAAGGGGAGAATTTTTTTATATATTTATTAACATCTAGGTTATAGAGGACCCCCCTTCATAAAAAAAAATAACTTGTGCCTGATAGTTTTGGAAGAATGGATATGGTGTTTTGGAGAGTCAACCACCACCTAAACCCCTTAGGGGAGAAATATTTTAAAAGTATACATTATTTTTCACCTAAGATATAAAAGAATACCCTTCTTGTAAACTTACAACTTTGTACGTCAAACAGTTTTGTAGGGATGAATAATTTAGTTTACAGAGCAAACCTCATTTAACACTTTATGGGTGGAACGTTAACTCTATTTGGAATTTTGTCTTCATACGTTGAACAGTTTCGGAGGAAGGAGTGAATATATTTGTTTTTGGCTCTTAATCCCCATTTTACTGTCTGAGCGTTTCAGTTTGTTTAAAATCTTCTGTTATTTAACACCTATGATATCATTTGAAATTTTAACTTCATAAATCAAACACTTTCATATAAATGCATATTTTTGTCATCATTCTTCACCCCCACTCCAAACCCCCATAAGGGTCTATTGTTTTAAGTCAACTTCTTATTTGTATCCTCATAAAAAGAATTTAACTAATTTTACACCCCCTTAAGTTGATCTCCACCCACCTTCTGCCCCTGCCACAAAATACGTGTGTGTTTATTTTTAAAGGAGATTCCAAATACCAAATTCCATGTCTGTAATATCTTCAATTTTGGAGATACTAGCATTCTAATAAAAATAATTCAACCTCCTTTTTCAGTCATTTTTACCCCCTTAATTGTTTTTTCCGAAAACAAAAAATACCCATTACTTTATTTTTAAAAGACTAAAAATACTGATTTTCACATCTGTAATATGTTAAGTTTTTGAGATATGCTGTAGATATGCTCATTTTTAAAATGCACCCCATTTAACACTTTCCCTTAAGTGGATTTTCAGAAAAAATTATGCCAATTCCTTACTTTTACAGGAGATTCTAAATACCATTTTCACGCCTTTAACATGTTGAGTTTGAGATATATTGCAGATACACTCAATTTAAAAATTCACCCCTTTTGCCACTCCTGTTTACCCCCTCTTAAGTAGATTTTCCCAAAACAAAAAAATATGTGTTTCTTTATTTTTAAAGGAGATTCCAAATACCAGTTTTCACGTCTTTAAACTGGTACATTTTTGAGATATAGATACACACATTTTTTAAATTTACCCCCCTTTTCACCCCTTCAGTGACTTAATATCCAAAAATCCTCCCTTAGTGAGCACCTACATTGTAATATAAATGTATCCTGAAAATTTCATTTATGTCCAGTAGTTTTGGGTCAGTGATGATGAATCAGTCAGTCAGGGGATGTTATTTTATATATATACTAGCAAGATACCCGTGCTTCGCTACGGTATTTTACTGAAATTTATAATTGAATGCTTATTGTTTTAGATATATAATCCGCCGAAATTCGCGATCTGACTCGTTTTCAGCGAGAATCCACCAAAATTCCCGATCTGACTCGTTTTCTATCAGAATACGGCACGTTTCCTCACATTTTTCAATCTTTCTTCCCAGCAATCGAATTCGTACTACCCGGACTACGCTCAGGTATTCCTCCCGGCCAGCTGGGTCCGTAAATCTTTGCCATCTTTTCCTATAATCATTTTTAATATCGATAAAATCCTTCAGGAGATCCGGCGTGGTGTCATATTGGGTGCCTTGGCGGCACTGAACCCGCGGCCGGACTGCATTCTTAGTCATTACCCATCCAGGAGCCGTTTCCAGCGCGGTCCGCGCATTTGACGACGGTCCGGAACATTATTATTATTATTATTATTATTATTATTATTATTACTATTATATGTTGCTGGAATGAATGATGACAGGGAAAACCGGAGTATCCGGAGAAAAACCTGTCCCGCCTCCGTTTTGTCCAGCACGAATGTCACATGGAGTGACCGGGATTTGAACCACGGAACCCAGCTGTGAGAGGCCGGCGAGCTGCCGCCTGAGCAACGGAGGATCCTTATAAGTACATTAAGTACAGTAAACTCAATTGGTCTCACCTCCTTCTACACCCCACCGCCGTTAAGTTTATTTACCGCCACCCCCCACCCAAAAAATAATTAAAAGAACTTTTTTCACTTCATTTCACACTACCCCCCCCCCCCCACCTAAGTGAATTTTTCCGCAAAAACAATACTTGTTTCTTTAATCGTAAAGGATCTTCTAAATACCAATTATCACGTCTCTAACTTCTTCAATTTTTGATTTATGTGTCCTCATGAAAGGATTTCAACTCCTTTACACTCCTGCCCCCCAAGATGGTTCCCCCCCCACCAAACGCGTTTTTCTTTGTTTTTAAAGGAGATCCAAATACGAATTTTCACATCTGTAACAACTTTAGTTTTTATTAGATGTATGTATTCTCATACAATTAAGTCAATTATTTTTTCAATTCTTTCACCCCCCCCCCCCATAATGGATTTTCCAAGAATACGTGTTTCTTTACTTTTAAAGCAGATTGCAAATATCAAATTTCACGTCCGTAACATCTTCATTTTTGAGATATCAGTAGCCTAATTAAAAGAATTCAACACCATTTTTAGAAACCTTTACACCCCCCCCCCTTCCAGCCAAGTGGTATTTCCGAAAACTAAAAATACACGTTTCTTTATGTTTAATAGAGATAAAATATCCATTTTTCACTTCTGTAACATGTTACGTTTTTTTAGACATACTGTAAAAATTCTCATTTTAAAATTTCACCCCTTTTGAGTTCCCCTTAGAAGGAGTTTCCAAAAACAAATCACCTATGTTTCTTTACATTTACATGAGATTCCAAACACCCACTTTTTACGACTAACATTTTACGTTTCCAAGATATTCTGGAGATATAGTCTTTCAAAAAATTCACCCCAATTTGTCACTTCCGTTTAACCGCCACTAATTGGATTTTCCAAAAACTAAAATATACGTGTTTCTTTGTTTTTAAAGAAGATCCCATATACAAATTTTCAGTTCTGCAATATCTTCCGTTTCTGAGATATATGTATCCTCATTAAAGGCATTCAGCCCATTTTTCACCCTTTTACACCCCTCCTATTGGGATTTTCCGAAAACAAAAGAATACGTGTTCCTTTATTTTTAAAGGAGATTCTAACTACCAATTTTTACATCTGTAAATTTAAAGTTTTAAGATGTAGACACACTAATTTTAAAAACTTCACGCCCCCTTTTCACCCACCAATAGTGGATTTTCCAAAAACGAAAAAATACGTGTTTCTTTACTTTTAAAGTAGACCCCAAATACCAATTTTCAGGTCTGTAATATCTTCAGGTTCTGAAATATAAGTAGCCTCATTAAAGGCATTCAACCAATTATTCACCCTTTTACACCCTTCCTATTGGGATTTTCCGAAAACAAAAGAATACGTGTTCCTTTATTTTTAAAGGAGATTCTAAATACCAATTTTTACATCTATAAACTTTAACAGTTTTGAGATATAGATACACTCATTTTAAAAAATCACCCCCTTTTCACCCCCCATTAATTGGAGTTTCCAAAAACAAAAAAATACGTGTTTCTTTATTTTTAAAGGAGAGCCCAAATACCAATTTTCAGGTCTGTAATATCTTCAGGTTCTGAAATATAAGTAGACTCATTAAAGGCATTCGACCCATTCTTCAACCTTTTCCACCCTTCCTTCCTATTGGGATTTTCCGAAAACAAAATATACGTGTTTCTTTGTTTTTAAAGGAGATTCTAAATACCAATTTTCACATCTATAACCCTTAAAAGTTTTGAGATATAGATACACTCATTTTAAAATATTACCCCCTTTTCACCCCCCGTTAATTGGATTTTCCAGAAACAAAAAATACGTGTTTCTTTATTTTTGAAGGAGATCCCAAACGCCAATTTTCAGGTCTGTAATATCTTCAGTTTCTGAAACATAAGTAGCCTCATTAAAGGCATTCAACCCTTTCTTCACCCCTTTTCACCTCTCCTATTGCGATTTTCCGAAAACAAAAAAATACATGTTTCTTTATTTTTAATGAAGATTCTAAATACCATTTTTTACATCTGCAAACTTAAAAATTTTGGTGATATAGATTCACTCATTTTAAAAATTCACCCCCTTTTCACCCTCGTATTAATTGGATTTTCCAGCAACAAAAAATACGTGTTTCTTTATTTTTAAAAGAGATCAAAAGCACCAATTCTCAGGTCTGTAATATCTTCAGTTTCTGAGATATAAGTACTGGTATCCTGATTAAAGGCATTCAACCCATTTCCCCCCATTTTTCACCCTTTTTCACCCCTCCTATTGGTATTTTCTGAAAACAAAAAAACACGTGTTTCCTTATTTTTAAAGAAGATTCTAAATACCAATTTTTACATCTGTAAACTTTTAAAGTTTTGAGATATAGATACACTCATTTTAAAATTTCACCCCCCTTTTCACCCCCTTAGCGAAGGAATATCCAAAAATCCTCTCTTAGCGAGCACCTACATCATAATATGAATATATCCCCAAAATTTCATTTCTTTACGTCCAGTAGTTTTGGCTCTGCGATGATGAATCAGTCAGTCAGTCAGGACAAGTTATTTTATATATATAGACTAGCTGATGTACCCGTGCTTCGCTACAGAATTCTACATTGTATACAGAATTCTAGGTTAGGTTGTGTACACATTGTGATTAAGACTGTAATAATATGAAGTGCATAGCTCTTAACATAACCCTAGAAACGTGACGGGGAAGTCACCAAATGTGTTTTCTTATGTAAAGACTGGGTTAGAGAATTTTCATTGTAATGGTAGGCCCTCTTGCCTACCATCAGTCACAATCAAGTTGGGGAATTTTCATTACAATGGCACTCTCCACCTGCCATTTTACATCCTCAGAAAGACTGCACAAGTGGTTTTCCCAACTGAAATCAACATTGGTCATTACAATGACACCAGTAGGAATGTTGCAATTAACAGCAATGCTATCATATGAGTCATCCAGTTGCAAAACCCGTTATGTGCAAACAAATTTTTCAGGCAGCGCAAAAAACTGTCATTTGTTATGCAACAAAGATAGGAGGTTGAATTTTTGTAATTAAACAGTAAGCTTTCATCTTCGTCACACCGCAAAATCTCCACAAAAGATAACTTATAAAACTAATGTTATTTGCAAAATACGTTTGGACATAACGAGTTTTACAGCAGAATATGGAATAGAGTGTGCATATTTATGAAGAACATGTTTTATTAGCTACATTTGAAACTATTACACTATGAAAATAGCATGAATGGAAATAATTTTAAGATTAGGATATGTTTTGATATGTAATCCCCACTCTTTGATTTTATGATTACATCAAGAAATCATCATTCATTTTAAATGCTTTATAAGTTGTTTAACATTTCGTTCAGTTATATTAACAATCCCTTATTGTCCTCAACAAAATCTCCCACATCTGGCATTTCAATGTTTAAAGTTTGCCACTGGTCGAACAGTGTCTTGTAGAACGTGAGGTCTTCGTTCCTTATCCACTATTTCTTGTAATGTTTGGTAAGCAATGTGTTCAGGTCGTTGAGATTTTCTTTCTTAAGAGGAACCCCTTCCTCCACTGGTACTGGCACAATAGCAGAAAAGGGTTTCCCAAGTTTCAATATGCTTTTAGCTTCACCACAATCTCTGTTATAGTTTACTTCACCTCTTATCAAACAGTTGTCTGATTTTGTTCGTGTAAGTATGTTCCTCTTACAGGGTCCTGGGACATAGTGAGCTTTGTTGCATAACACACAAACGACTTCTGCAGCAGTCCCAGTTATTTGTCTCCTTTAAACGTATGGATTAAATGGACATATTACATTACTGGATTGTGTATTTTGATGAGCTGATTTTGAGAAAAAAATGGGCAGAACAGGTTTTACAACTGGACGACTCATATGAAATACTCGATCAAATAAAAAAAAGCACATTTTCTCACTTTCAATGAACAGTAATACGCTGCCGATCTAACAGTCCAAAGTTCCAGAGGTGGACAGCCCTGAGCAGTTTTTATTTTTGGGGGGAAGACGGTGGGGAGGAGGGGAGGGCAAAGAGTGGAGAGTCCCAGGGCAAAAACTATGCCCTTTTACTCTCTGTTTCCTAGGAGCACCCGATGAGTTGGAAAATCTCAAATCACTACACTGGTGGGGGAAAATCTATCTGACTTGGAGGCAAATTTTTCCTCCAAGAAAGAGGAGAAACTGCCCCCCCCCCCCGCCTTCTTCACTGCTAATCTGGAATAAAATTAATGTAGAATTTAATAAAAGTGAAGAGGAAGAAGATTTCTTAAGAAACATCTCATTTCAGGGCTAATTTTGAGTTTAGAGAACTGTGGTGCTATAATTTGGAAATATCCGAAACTGTAATTCTAGACCAGGTCATAAGTGAGCCTCTGCCATTATTCCATTAATTGTGCACACTCATAAATCCTATCAGGACATAAGAGTAGTGATCGAATAACTGGAATGCTACGAAGAACCAGCGTGTTATGTACCAGCAGTATCAGACAACATATGAACCAGAGGAATGGTATGCTAGAGAAGGAAGTTATCTAACTCCCCTACTATTTCCCGCCAATATTTAGGCAGGCTGTTATACTCGGTACGCAGCAGTAATTCCATCTATCGGAGATGAGGGACAGCATAAGAGACAAAGAACATCGTAACAAACAATGGTCAGTGTAATGTTATTGTTGATCAATTTTATGAGCGTTGGATATTATAGGCCTTTACACTTAGTTTTCTTCCAACTCTGAAATACCACACTTATCATAGTCGGTATGGTAAAACTGTATAAAACATAAATGATCAGCAATTGTATTCTCTATAAATTCTGTTTTAGTACTTTTCGATAGGACCAATAACATCAGTATTTAAGAATTAAATTTTAGGCACCTTCCCCTAAACTACCATTTCATCCAGGGTGAATAACGTTTATAGCTTATATTGCAGTTTATTATTCCCCGACTCTATATACCGATTTTCACTAAATTCTGCTCACCCATTTTCTCGTGGCTTGGCATTGAAATGGACTTAGCAACAAAAATACAAATTCAGTAATATCTCTGTTATCATAGCCAGTATGGTAAAAATGTGAAAGACTTAAATGATCAGAAATTTTATTCTATGTAACTTTAGTTATTCAGCATTTATCGACAGGACCACTAATAACAAATATTTGAGAATTATATTTTAGGCCTTCCCCTAAACTACCGTTGCACTCATAAAATTATTTATAGCCTAGATTGTAGTGGCTCATTTTCCGACTTTACAAACCAATTATCATCAAATTCTCTTCAGCCGTTTTCTCATGATGCGTGTACATACATACATACATACATACATACATACATACATACATACATACATACAGAAATTACGGAAAAGTAAAAAGTGCATTTCCTTGTTATTGTGGACATGATCAATACAGAAATACCATTCTTTTAAAATTCTGAGCAATGTACAGACAAAACTCTTATTTTATATGTATAGATAGATGAAGTGGTATATCATGAAAGCGAATCAATAATAGAAACAATGCGGAAAAGGAGAATTGCCTATTTTTTGTTATATATTCAGACTGCCAGATACCCGAAGCATTTATTCAGTTACTTCTGGAAAAATAAAACAAAGAACACTTGGTTCACAGAGATCATGAATGATTTAGAAGTATTAAGTTTATCAATGCTCCAAACTGAAGGCAGAGAAGGGAAGAGGAGTCTAAAGAATAAACACTTACGATTCAAACTCATAACATTTGAACGAAGGAAGTACAACATTACTGACAACCAAAGGGCAGCCAGGTCTGACAGGATGAAGTAGTTTCGGGAGTGGAATAAGAAGCTGAAAAGCTGGCTCTATTTAATACTGTACTATTAGACTTTAATGCATATGACTGATTAAAGTGCTCCAATGGAGGCATAAACTATGTACAAAAAAAAAAAAAAAAAACGATATCGATACGCTAATTGGATGGTCGTAAATTGTATTGAATAATAGTGAATTTAAGTGAAGTTTCAGGTATTGTATAAGATCAATTACATCAGAATCTATACAACAAGTGCTACAAGTGTTATCCTTGAGCTAATTTATGTGTACGGTCAGGATAATCGTGTAACAAATTTCTGCATACGAGTGAAAACAAGGAACCAAAATTTTGCATTCAAAGAAGTTATAGCTTAGATAGTACGAAAGTGATGGCCACATCAGGGTGCAGCACTGAAGTGGTAACTTGTGGAACTTTCAACAAAAGAGTAAGAGAGGAAGATATATCTATACAGTGTGATTTGTGAAAGATGGATCAAAGGAGTGCAATTTGAAATGTTGAAATGTAAAAACTGCAAATTACTATGGATGTGTGAAAAGTGTAAGCATGAGATAACTAACAAAAAGCAAGTGGCAGGGGACAAAATTGAGAGCCTGACTCAGAGACCGGACATGATTCCAAACAAATCGGAAATTAAAGGTGAAATAGCAGATGTTAAATCTTCTATTGATGCCCTAAGTAAGACATTACTAACGAAACTAGCACAAATATTTGAGGTACAAGTGAAACAATCTGAAACTCTAGCAGACCATCTCAAAAACACTGGAAGTGCGAGTTGGCCCTCACTGCCGAACAAGAGAAAACAGAAAGAAATATGAAATACTGCAACTTCAAAAATAGATGAAAATTCTGCACACAATCAGGATCAACTACAATTCTGCAGTCAAGATGAAACAACTCTCACAAAGCAGCATGGACCAACAAACCAAATCTCCCATTTTCCAAGTACCAAGCACTATAATGCATGGGAAGCCACAATTACAGGTACTAGGTGATAACACGATAATCGAAGACCACTCTCATAATCATAAACAAGGTACTCAGGAAGAATGTAATAAGAATTCCCTTGAGAACTGTAACGAAAATATGACAGAAAATACTAATATGGCTGAAAAAACAAACGATGATGCCAATCAGGGCAATACTGGACCATGGATTACCTATCAAAGAAGAAGACCAGCAACATTACGGAATAGAAACGGGCATGCAAAAGGGGACACAATAATCGGAACTAAACCAAATATAGAGCAGCTACAAGCAGCTTCCAAGAAAGCGTGGATGTATATGGGGAGGCTCCACAAAGAAACAGAGTCTGAATCTATAATAAACTTCCTCCGAACAAATGGTATCCTTGGAGATATCGAATGCGAGTCATTACAAACAAAAGGTTCAAACAAGGTATTCAAAATAGGAGTGGACTTGAGATACCTTGATTCATTACAGGACGAAAACTTCTGGCCTCAGGGAATCTTAGTTCGGCCTTTTCGTCTCTCAAGAGGAAGAGCCGGTGTACAGTTGTAAGTCTAAAATAAGATCACACGACAAGACTAAGGCACTAAATTTGGACATTGTTCTTTGGAATGTGGAAGGTTTAAAATCTCTTTGTTCTTCCCTTCCTGATAATTTCTGGCAACAGTTTGATATAGTCATCCTTACTGAGACTTTTCTACTGGAACACATAAGTTTTCCACAGTTTTACAGCAGACATGTTCTAGCCACACCAAAGGAGCGAGGAAGGCCCGAAGGAGGAGTTAGTATATTGTATGGAGAAGGCATTGGCACACCAAGGGAAGTCCATGAAGACGAAAATATGCTAATAATTGAGACGGACAAAATAACTATCATCAGTATCTACATTAGCCCAGCTAGAGCAGCAGACGATGCAATGGAACATATAGTTAAAGCAATAACAGCGGTAAAAGATGACAGAAATGTGATTCTGGGGGGCGACATTAACTGTCGTTTAGACAAACCTGATCATAAAACTAACATTATTCTCGATTACCTACAAGATGAAGGCTATAAACTGGTAAATAAGGCAGAAGAAGTAACCTACATGGCTCCAAATGGTAAAAGTACTGTTGATCTTTTTTTTTTGTCAAAGGACATTGCCTAACAATTCTTGATCGAGAGGTTATGGCCTCACATCCGACAGCAGTTCTTAGGAAGCACATACCTGTCGCTATTAAAGTTGAGCTAGGAAATCAAAATCCAGTAACCAAGAAGAGTCCTAATCTATGCATTACAAGGAAAGTGTGTATGCCTATCATAGAGGATGGAAAAGAAGACTTCAAAAGAGTACCGCAGATGATAAATGAAGGAATGATTGACACTGCTCTAGATAGTGTTCTGGACCTCATAAAGAAAGCATAAATTAAGAAGACTCCGAGGATCGTCAAGCCATGATTCGACAAGGAGTGCTACATGGCCAGACAAGATACTTTGGACCTTTTACACAAGGCACGGAAAACAGGTGGGGAATCCACATATGCTGAGTATGCAGTGAAAAGGAAAACATATAAGGATCTACTCAAACAAAAGAAGGCACACTACCTAGAAAAAAAGCTAAACTGCAAGCTCAAGATGCTATGAAAGACCCTTAGATTGCTCTCAAACAACGAGCTACGTGCCCTTCCCCCAAATTCGCAATAACTACATGGGAGAAATATTTCTTGGAGATCCTTAATCAGCAAAATATTGACATAGCTCTCCCACTTCAAGAAAATCTACATTGTACAACAAGACCTATAGATCAGGAGGAAGTCAAAACTGCTATCCAGTCCATGAAAAATAAGAAGGCAGTTGGCCCAGATGGAGTTTTCAATGAAAATCTGAAAGATACCTGTGACATTCTGCTTCATACATGGATCACTCTGTTCAAAGCGTGTTTGACGACAGGGAAAATACCCGAAGGTTGGAGGCAGTCGCATATCAAAATGCTCTTCAAAGGTAAAGGAGACAGGGATGACCCTGATTCGTATAGAGGTATTGCCCTCGAAAACAACATTTATAAGACCTATGTCAAGATCCTAGAGAACAGACTAATTGCAGAAATAGGAACTATGATCCCCGAACTGCAATTTGGTTCCATGAAAGGAAGAGGGACATTACATGCAGTCAAGAATTTTTTTTTTGCTAGGGGCTTTACGTCGCCCCGACACAGATAGGTCTTATGACGACGATGGGATAGGAAAGGCCTATGAGTTGGAAGGAAGCGGCCGTGGCCTTAATTAAGGTACAGCCCCAGCATTTGCTTGGTGTGAGTCAAGAATCTCTTGGACAATATACGTGAATCAATGAGGTGGTCACAGGGGAAATTTTATGTAATCTTTGTGGACTTTAAGAAGGCTTTTGACCTCTTAAACAGAGAAATACTAATTAGAAAACTAGCAAATATGATTGGAGCAGACAACCCATTAACCATAGCCATAAATAACATACTTGCTTATAACAGGGTCACGATACAAGATGGCAAAGCATCCTCAGCAGCCATTATACAAAGCAACGGGGTACTGCAAGGGGAGCCCCTTAGTCCGATACTATTTAACATAGCCTTAGCAGATATTACAAATATCATCCACAACACATCAGTTGTGAGGTACCAGTATGCAGATGTCATAGCAATAGGATCGGACAACAGAGATGACCTACAAGCTGTAATGGATAAGCTCGATGAGTATGCCGACATGAACAGTCTCATAATCAATAGAAAGAAAATAGTCCAAATGGTTTTCCAGAAAGGAGGGAGAATAGTAGCAAATGACAGGATAACAAGCAGTGAAACAGCCGTGGAAGTTGTGAATTCATTCAAATACTTGGGGATTACGCTCCAGCCCTCTTCTACTTCTTTTAGAATTCATGTAAGAGAAAGGTCATTGGCAGCCATCAGAAATATGTATGATATGAAGGAACCCACTAAACTGTCTCTAAACACAGCTATGACACTGTTCTATGCAAAGGTTCTACCTGCCCTGACATATGGTTTGGAGCTAATTTGGGAACATATAACTCTATCTGACCTTAGAGTTATTGAGAATGTCAAGGCTAGATTCTTGAAAAGAATTTTAGGTATTTCATAAATGTCACCATCAAGACTTGCTTATGAGCTAGCCAGAGAAACCTTCCTTATGGAAGACATAAGAATGAGACTACAATTACCCTCCACACGACAAGAACAGGAACTAGGCCTACTTCATATTAGACTAAGAAAACGAGCCGAAATTGACTTGGAATTCTACAGGACAGACGCAATGATTAATCAAAGCTGGACTGGGCCAAACAACGAACTGAGGAGTGCTCTGAACAGAATGGCCATACATGGTTTCCATCATAAACTGTGCATACGACCTGGTTTTCATGACCCATCTGTGCAGTGCGTGTGCGTGTTTTGTAACAAACGATGTGATCGATACCATTTTAGTGAATGCAGTAAAAGAACAGTTTCCTTATTGGATTACTCTAAAATGTAATGCACATTTGTGCACAATTACTTCTTATTATTAAAAAAAAAAAGTAATGGATAGAGAGCAAACAAATGTGCGAGTATACACCAGAAGGAGACATAGATAGGATCCTTGTAGAACATCTATGAGGAATTAGAATTTTGTGGGTTCGGATCTCACTGGCGTCCAGTTGGTCAAAATTGTTCTGTATGACAGGGAGATAAACCCCTGATTGCCACCTCTATTATGGAATTGAAATGATCACCCTCCTAATCAGTTCATTGGAACAATATTTCTTTTATCTGTTGTTTAGATGTAAGCAGGGTCAAACAAGTTTATGAACTTGTAAAAGTGTTACCAAAACCATTATCATTGAGGAAT
This sequence comes from Anabrus simplex, assembly GCF_040414725.1. NCBI lineage: Eukaryota > Metazoa > Arthropoda > Insecta > Orthoptera > Tettigoniidae > Anabrus > Anabrus simplex. Next base: position 331,758,386 of record NC_090267.1, on the reverse strand, counting down.
TCATTATGTCCTGGAGCAAATTCAGATGGGACTGGAGGATTGAAATTTGTATGAACAATGAACATGAGAGAAAAGTCTTACCTGCAAGAAAGTCCCAAGACCAGTCATTATTCCAACCACAAGGAAAAGGATAGAGTAAACACTTGTCTTCTGGCGAATTTGATCAGGATCTTGTAAAGAGAGAACCTAGAACAAGGAATTTATATAAACTCATTGACTTTAAATACAGCTCTTCTTTCAGTTTACTCCAGAAGGACTGTTTTAACTATGGTATATATTATTTTAAATCTAGTTCCTGCTTGTTGCTGGAAAAGATTCATTCTTTGTGTGTTAAAATTATCTTTTTAAACTAAATGAACAATTATGTTCAGTGTGATGAAAGTACAACTACTATAATTACAAACACACTAGCTGTAGTACCTGGCTCTGCTCGGGTATTTTTTTTGTTTACTTTTAGAATTTGTTTTACCTTTTTGAAGTGATTTTTTGTAGATTTTGTTATTGTGATGTTGATTGATAGATTGTGAACACCTTCATAGATTTAGAAATATTTTAAGTTTTAATTTAGTTTCACATTAAACTATTTCCTTGCAGCACCCCACGTTGTCTGGAAAATAGCTGATCTTTTCAAACAAATAATGAAAGTTATAACTGCATGTATTTTTACGTTGCACTATTGATATGATGTACATGATCAAACTGTCACTGATCAGCCTAGGGACTCCAAAAACTATGGAATCTCAGTCATTCTGGACATTTTCTTCTTCACCCCTTCTGAACCCCCATGCCGATGGAGGTTGAATTTGGACTTAAAAAAAGGGATGTCATACACCCACAGTATTTTTTCCAGATAGTAAGTCAGACTTATGTGTACCAAGTTCACTTGAGAGCTATGCTGGAACATTTACATATACATCACAAGGGAAAACAAGAAATGTACAAAAATGCAATTAAAAAAAGGAAATTGAAAAGAGAAAATATTATACATTTTATGTTAAATTATTACGAAATGATTATACAAGTACAATGCCACATCATCATCCTTCTCCTCCTTTCCCCTTATCCAGCTCCTGCTGGATGGGGGCATTTATGGCACTTCTTCACCTTCCTTTCTTCTTCCAAAATTTGTCTTATCATTTTGCCCCAAGTCCAGGTTTTCTTGCACTCCCCTTTATGGAATCGATCCTCTCGCTCTCTTTCCCAAAAACTTCATCTTAATCATCTGTTTTGGTATTCTTTCCTCCTCCATGCTCTTTACATGTCAAAACCATCTTAGTTTATTCTTATCAATTCTCTCTCTCTCTTTTTTTTTTGCTAGTTGCTTTACGTCGCACCGACACAGATAGGTCTTGTGGCGATGATGGGACAGGGAAGGGCTAGGAGTGTGAAGGAAGCGGCTGTGGCCTTAATTAAGGTACACCCCCAGCATTTGCCTGGTGTGAAAATGGGAAACTATGAAAATCAATTTTTCAGGGCTGCCAACAATGGGGTTCGAACCTACTATCTCCCGAATACTGGATACTGGCCGCACTTAAGCGACTGCAGCTATCGAGCTCTGTGTCAATTCTCTAATTCAGGTTTTCTAATACAACTTCCTTTCTAACATCTTTATTTCTCACTCTGTCTTCCCTATTATACTTGCTTGCTTGAATTCAATTCTCTTACCTACTTGTCATTGTCCAGGCCTCAGCCACATAAGTAGAGTCTGTGGTTCACAGCATTTAAGAATCAGAGATTTAGCATTTTGATTTTCAAATTTAGCATTTTGCAGCATCTACACTTCTCAAATCAGTATTTTGTATCAAAATGGTTAAAAGGCATTATTTGCAAAATTGCACACACAACTGTTGGGAGTAAAATCATACTGTTTAATCACACATGACTCGTCATGCAGTTTTGAACACACTATGGAAAATAAGTCAAACATTAATATAAGACTGCAAGTAGTATTAACACACACACGATTATGCATATTTACAAATTTACAAACACAATTTCAAAGTGAAAAATACTATTCTGAACGTATTCATTTATCACAGTGCAACAGACCTACAAGGAAGAGGAATTTCAATGATGATTGAAGTACTTTTTTTTTTTTTTACAAGTTGTTTTACATTGCAAAATGATGGAAAACCATCTTCAGGGTTGCCAACAGTGGGGTTTGAACCCACTATGGATACTGGCCGCACTTAAGCGACTGCATTTACCTAGCTTGGTGATTGAAGTACAATGTGCCAATTCGAGACCGCTTGACCACTTGATGCCACGATGTTCACGTGCTGGTTGGGGGAAAAAAAAAAAACGCTCCTTGAGTAGCACATGGTTCCTGCTCTTGCAGTGTTTATCCAAAAAAATCCTTTTTCTTTCATTCAAGTGTTTGATTGCAAAGTCGACACATCAATATATCTGTATCACTTACCTATTGTAAAAATGTTCCGATTTGTAACTCTCTGCACGCTGTTTGATCGCTACTTTGCTTCTACCCGTAGCTATCAGACAATAAATTGCTACTATACTTTAAAACAGAACTACTACTCAGCACCTAGGCTATGTCAAGAATAACCGACTATGATCAAGGGTCAACATAAAGTGAATGAACGCATGTGCTTGAAAGTGTATTAAGCTGTTTGGTTGGTTGTTCTTTGTACTGCTCTTTGGCCATTCAAAGATATTCCATACATTGAAAGATTTAAGGCACCGTAATGATTCTTTCCCCTGAAATAAATAACATATATCTTATTTTTAAGAAAAATGCATCATTTTTAAAAAAGATATGTGTTTATTTCATACAAAACCAAGAAATTTGCATCTGTTTCATATAAATTGTATAATTTCACATAAATCATATAATTTTGCATTTTATCGCCAATTCAAAATTGCTAAAAGCCACACATAAGTCTTTATTTATTTATTTATTTATTTATTTATTTATTTATTTATTTATTTATTTATTTATTTTATGCCTTTGTATGTGGTGAAGTTATGGCTCACAGCCCTCTCTTACACTTAACCATATGTGTGCATAATACATTTTGTACATTATCTCTTTATACTTCCTTGGTACTTCTTTATTCCGCACAAGGTTTGTTACTCTCTGGTGGAATGCATTGCCCTGTTGTACCCTCTTGGTATTCTCCATGTCCAGCCTTGTATTCTGCATGAATTCACTCCCTAGGTATTTGAAACTGTCCACAATTACAAGGCTTTGGCCACCAATTTTTCACAGTGCCTTTTCTTTGTCTTTATGCTCTTGATATCACCAAGGTCTTACTTTTCTCTGTGCTGATTTTTATAGAATGCCATATATTTAGTACAAATGTTGTTAAAAATATAAGAAATGCACTGACACCAGAAGTAATACTTCATATTATTCCTTGAAGTTCTCTAACCAAACCAAACCAAACCAAACCAAACCAAAACCAAAACCAAAACAAACCAAACCCCATGGCACTATACAGCCCTTGAAGGGCCTTGGCCTACCAAGCGACCGCTGCTCAGCCCGAAGGGCTGCAGATTACGAGGTGTCATGTGGTCAGCATGACCAATCCTCTCGGCAGTTATTCTTGGCTTTCTAGACCAGGGCCGCTATCTCATCGTCAGATAGCTCCTCAATTCTAATCACGTAGGCTGAGTGGACCTTGAACCAGCCCTCAGGTCCAGGTAAAAATCCCTGACCTGGCTGGGAATTGAACCCGGGGCCTCCGGGTAAGAGGCAGGCACGCTACCCCTACACCACAGGGCCGGCTACCTATTGAACACAGTTTCAAAAACAAAAGTTGTTGCACATGGGACATTTTAAAAATAGACCATTTAAAAAAATGCTTTAATTCTGGAATTACTTATTCCATTTAGGAAAAATTTCAAATCTTTGTTAACTGGAGCCATAGTAATCAACAACTAACATTTTGTGTAGATATGACTAAAATTACAGAAAATTCAGTTAAGTCTCCCCTTAAAAAATTAAAACAGTTTAGTCGTTTTTATTCTTGTCACTCTTATCCAGGGAGCTTCTAGGTTGGGCAGTAGATCATTAACTTCCATCCACTTCTCACACCTCTCTGGACACAGCAGATGCATCCCTTCTGGGGTCTCCTTAGCTCTTAGCCACTTTGATTCTTCATATACTGCAGGCTATTATTTACAGTTGGCTTGCCACAGCCAAAGGCATGTTATACCTAACTACCAGGTTCCAGTGAGGCCACCCCTAAACTGGAGAGCAGACACTTCTTGCAGACAACCCTAACCTGGAGAGCAGATGTTGCCTGCTGGATTTCATTGGCACTTACTCCACTGGGAAGCAGCACCCTGCAAAAGGGGCTCTTCTGCCTGAAGCCATTGGCCTCTTCAGAGAGTCTGATTATTTACATGTCCTACTGACTGAAACTTTGTGATATACATAGCATGATACTTAACATTCATTAAAAATCCTTCATCAACTCCGACTTCTACATATCCTGATTTAAAGAGACCCCCCACACTTTTTATTATTTCATTTTTTTTAATAATAAGTGTGGCAGTATAAAGACAGCAGTGGGAATTGATTTGAAAATTTCTAATTTTATTGTATTAACATCTTTTTTTGTATAAGATTTTATTCTGTTTGGACTGAAAGTTTGTACTTGAAAGAATTATTTCGATCTCATAAACCTGGACCTATCCAGATTATTTTAAATTGTCTGTTTTAAAGCTCTTATTTATGGTAAGTATCAAAAACGATAATTTTATCTGTGTATTTCAGTATTTTCGTTTTGTTTCAAAATTTGTGAAACAGCCTGTTCTGGAAGCACGTTTCCTGTTGCATAAATGAAAACTTTTCTCCAACATTTATGATCACTGTGTTAGAAAGAAAGAAGAGACTTCTGACTGGAGAAAATAAAAGTAAATGTAATTGGTGAATGTGAAAGTCAAAGGTGAATTCTGCATTCCGATTGGTTCCCTTTGGTGGTTGCACCATTTCCTGTTTCTAGATCTTACCCTTCTTCTTCGGTGGCAACAAGGTAGCGGTAGTTGCTTTACGTCGCACCGACACAGATAGGTCTTATGGCGATGATAGGACAGGGAAGGGCTAGGAGTGGGAAGGAAGCGGCCGTGGCCTTAATTAAGGTACAGCCCGTGAAAATGGGAAACCACGGAAAACCATTTTCAGGGCTGCCGACAGTGGGGTTCGAACCTACTATCTCCTGAATACTGGATACTGGCCGCACTTAAGCGACTGCAGCTATCGAGCTCGGTCAACAAGGTAGCATCATTGTCTTTGATCATCTGACCATCTTAGTGAGCAAGCGTGCTTGTCATTCGGTCCCCTCATGGAAAACCCGGTCTCAGGGAAAAAACTGTTTCTTCCTGTATTTTGGTTTTTAACTTCATTCAAATGTGATAATTTACCCTCTTTTTTTTTTTCCTTATACAGAACTTTACCCCTCAAATTTCACGTTTACTGGTACGTTTGTCAAAATGACTTAGCTTCTCAGCTAAGATTATATACTATTTGTTGGATGCAATATCCTTTTTCTTAACCTTTGTATTACTGTATGTTATAATTATCCCTCAGGTTTGCCTCCTGGTATTTCTGTGTCACCTTTCATACGTATGGAAAATCTATGCACATTATCTGAAGTGTTTTAGATAATGATGCAAGTTTGCTGTACCTCTGTGTTTGGTTTTTGTAGACTTACTTAAATCAAAATGTATTGTCGCATCAGGATTTTCGATAGGTTTGAATTTGGTGACAAAAATTTTTTTTAGCACACAGCGCATGTCTGCAGGTATATCCCATAACATGTAATTTCCATGTACTATGTGTCTGAAGGTCCTTCAAATACAGAGTCTGATTTTGTCTCTCTTAAAAAAAAATTTAAAAAAATAAAAAAAAATTTCTTTTCACAGCAAAAGGCTACCTTCTATTACTTCTTAGAGTTCCATGCCACTTTCCACATCCATTCTGTAGTTATGTTTCCTAATCTGTTTGTTTACACTTTGTGCTGCAATGCTTTTGTTGAATCTAAGGTTTTTTTTTACTAAAGTTAAGATTTCACTCATTATTATTATTATTATTATTATTATTATTATTATTATTATTATTATTTTGTGTAATCAGCCAATAATGGTTACAATAACAAACAAGATCAGCCACTAAAGAGGATGATAACAGAACACAACTCACCCCATAGACTTCTCCAAAGAGCACTGCAAAGAATGGAAGAGTGGCACCAACTACAGCAGCAGCAATGCAACCAACAAGGTTGTGAGCCCACTCTGGCTTGTTGAGCCCCATGATGCGACCAAATGGAGCGTCATAATTCTCTTCCTGTAAATTATGGTAAAGTGACTAGAATATGACAGTCTAGGTACAGTACTAAATATTTTCACTGACTGGAGAAAGAAATAATAATTAAACTTATGTCATAATGGTCCACCTTTTCAATACTATATTATGCAATGTTTACATTACATTTCTAATCTAGGGACTAGTTTCAGCCTTGACTGGCCATCTTCAGCCTTAATGTAAAACTGTACAAACACATCCAATAACTAAAACAAATGTGCTAACACATAAAAATGACATAAAAAAGTGTTAAAAACATCTGGATGAACTATGTGCACAACATGTAAAATATGATGAAATTAAAATTGGGCTCTAAAATTCATAGATGTGTTGCATCATGTTAAAATGTTCCATCAGTACTTCTTGTTAAAATATCATGAAAATGCTGAAAAGTTCCTCTGTCGGACATTGTCAATGGTTGAATCAAGGACGGCACATGAAGATATGGTTAAATAACCGGTACATTCTTAATTTTTAGCTGGTAAACATTCGCAATTCAGTGTGGTGTCCATGAAGTTAACCTGAAGAAATGATAGACAAAATTAATGAGCTGAAGGAGAGAGAGTGCTAATCAAATGGCACAGGTTATATGAGACCTTTCGTGACAAACTTCTTTTAGCGCACTGTGCATATCTGCAGGTATATCTCATAACATGTAATTTTCCTTGTACTATGTGTCTAAAAGTCCTTCAAATTCTGAGTCTCTGACTTTTTCTCTTTTTAAAAAAGAGAAAAAGTAAATGTTGTAATCCAAGGGAAATAACTCTCTTAGTTTTCTTTTCACAGCAAAAGGCTACATTCCATTACTTCTCCGAGTTCCATGCCATTTTCCAACATCAGCTTAAGCAGACTCTCAAGAATATTCCATATTTATTGACAGATCAAAAACAAAACTAAACTAATTAGTATGAACACAGGTTTACCCACCACCAAAGCCCTCGCCAAGACACACAAAACAGGTGTTCCCATTTGCCCAATCATTACCTGTAGACAGAGTCCATTATATATATATATATATTTGTTTTTGCTATTTGCTTTACGTCGCACTGACACAGATAGGTCTTATGGCGACGATGGGACAGGAAAGGCCTAGGAGTTGGAAGGAAGCGGCCGTGGCCTTAATTATGGTACAGTCCCGGCATTTGCCTGGTGTGAAAATGGGAAACCACGGAAAACCATCTTCAAGGCTGCCGACAGTGGGACTCGAACCCTCTATCTCCCGATTACTGGATACTGGCCGCACTTAAGTGACTGCAGCTATCGAGCTCGGTGAGTCCAAAGCATTACAATTCAAAGATTTTTAAGAAGGAACTATCGATTTTTGTCTAAAAAATCAATTACAAACACTAAAGAATTCATCAATAAATTAAGAAAGTTTAACATTCAATTCAATCATTCTCTTCATTCATTTGATATTGTAAACATCTATCCCAGCATACAAATTTTCAAGGTATACCCCATCATTCAAAACAATTTAAGCAAATACAGCGGCCTAAGTTTATTAGAAATACAGGATTTCATGTCTATGCTTAAATTAGTTATGAACAACAATTATTTCACTTTTGATAATGTTATTTATCAACAGGAAGGATTGGCTATGGGATCGCCGGCCTATTGTATCTTGACCGAGATTTACTTGGATTTTTTGGAACACACCAAAATTGATATTAATAACTTTCACAACATCCTTTTCTGGGCAAGATATGTAGACAACACCATAGTAATTATGAATGAGAGCATTACAGATCCTGCTACCACTCTCATTAATCTAAATAACATTGATCCGCTTAAAAAATTCACACTTGAATCCAAAATTGGATGGAAAATTAATTTTTTAGACTTAACTATTATCAGGCACCCAGGCTCCTTAAGATACAAGATTTTCAGAAAACCTACCCAAACAGTCACTACAATCCATCAAGATTCTTCATATCCTCAAATTAACAAATGAGCAGCGTAAAACAAGCATGGTGTACCGAGCCTTCAATGTTCCAATGTCAAAAAGAGACCTCAAAAATATGTTGAACACTATTCGTAATATAGCTAAATCTAACGGATACAACAGTTTCTTTATTGAAAGAATAATCAATAAATATAAATATCGCCCCTCAACCACCTTGAAAAAAGTAAAACGAAACAACAATTCTTTCTACCTTTACGTTCAATGAACAAATTTACAAAGTTACCAATATCTTTAAAAAGCACGATGAAAAAGTAGTTTTCAAAACCAATAATAGGAATGTAGAAGTCTTACATAATGTGACATCCATAAACAAGTTCAATAGTTTTTCAAAATCAGGAGTGTAGAGGATTACTTTCAACAGTTGTAATAATTCTTCTTACGTTGGATAGACTGGGAGGAGCTTAAATATAAGGTACTCTGAACATGTTAATGCCCTGAAGTACAATAAATTTTCAGCTGTAAGACAGCATATGCATGACTGTAATCACAAATTTAAAAACATAATACAAGATACGGAAATTCTCAAAATCCTCAACAAAGGACCCCTCCTTAACATTATAGAAAGCAGCTTCATACATGCAGATCTATACTTTTAACCCAATTTATAATCTTAATTACATTTCAGTAAAGCCAAATACCCTATTTGACCTAATTCCCACTTTTAGAAACGTCAAACCAAGAAGTCTTAATTCAGTTTTTCATACTATTCACAGCACCTTTCCTCAGCAGCTATCTATTTTCCAACATTCTTCGGCCCTGTCTTAATCTCCCCCTTTCCCCTCTCTCCCCTTTCCTTTCCACGCCCTCTCCCTTTTCATTGAATTAGTATGAGGCCCAAAACAATAGGCCATGCACCACATGCCGCAACGAAAGGTCTCATAACCTGGGCCATTTGATTAGCACTCTCTCTCCTTCAGCTCAATTTTATCATTTATTCAGGTTAATTTCATGGACACCGCATTGAATTGTAAATGTCTACCAGCTACAAATTAAGAACATGCCAGTTATTTAACCATATCTTTGTGTGCCGCCCTAGATTCAACCGTTGACAATGTCCAATAGAGGAACTTTTCATCATTTTTATGATATTTTAACAACAAGCACTAATGGAACATTTTAACAAGATGCAATGCATCTAGGAATTTTAGAGCCTGATTTTAATTTTGTCATATTTTATATGCTGTGCACATAGTTCAACCCAGATATTTTTAATACTTTTTTTTTTGTCATTTGTGTGTGTTTGTACATTTGTTTTAGTTATTGGATGTGTTTGTACAGTTTTGCATTAAGGCTGATGATGGCCAGACAAGGCCAAAACTAGTTCCTAAATTAGAAATGCAGTGTAACATTGCATTATATAGTGTTGAAAAGGTGGACCATTACAACATAAGTTTAATTGTTATTGTGGTCACAATTCAATTCGGATCAAAACCATGAAGTATACACAGGTCCTCATTATAGCCTGAATATATTTCTCTAATAATGTGAACTAGTTTGCACATACTGTCAATTCTTTTGAAAATAAGAATTTACCATTACATTTTATTGTTTCCTATTACTTATTTTATAACCAGCTGCATTGTACATCTGAGTGATACTGATGAGGCACTGATAATATTTTATATTCAACTAATATTTCATGTACCATAACCAGGGTTTGGATTTTTATGTTTTAACTTATTTCTTTTTCTTGCTATAAAGCAGCCTTAATTTATACCACATACAGGATCTCCCATATAAACTAAGATCGTCCAAGTGGCATTTTTATTCTCTGGTATGTGAGCTTGCAAGCAGCGTGCACATGTTCTACCTGGCAAACATGTCGCCAGTCAATCTCAGCTGTTAACATGGTGAGACAGTTATCATTTCAACACCATGTTTTCAAATGTAAAAGTTATTTTAAAAGGTTGATTAGAATAAAAACTTTTAATGTATTGAACAGGTTGATTAGAATAAAAACTTTGTTATTACAAGTACACCTTCATGAGCACAGATTCACGTAATCTATATAAATAAAATTGTAATGACCGTGTGTCTGTACATTGACTATTTTGGTGAAGTTTTCATACAGCTATCTGTTTAAGGGGTAATAATGATAATCTGCATACTTTTTAGCTTCAGTTTCCAGAAAGTCCTAATTTTTAACCCCAAAATCAAGATTGCGGCACAATCTGCCAAACGAGCTAGAAAATTGAAATTTGGAAAAATTATACGTTTTAGCCTGTAACCAACAGAAAACTTCCAAGATCTTTAAATTTTTCACTTTCATCTCCGAAGAATACTGAAATATGGAGGCAATTTTAATGATGGTGCAGACCTTCATTTCAAGGTACTTCGTGGCTAATCAGCAAGTCCTATCACAAAACGGATGGCACAATCTCAGTTCAATTTGGGGTGATCAACTTTGGTCCTATGACTTTTTGTCGTATCTCTATCCCTTATATGTTAGATTTGTCTATTTCTCAACTGTAAGTAAATTTTGCACTTTTTACATGCATAATTTATACTTTGCATCACTTATAGGAAAGATAGAATCATCAAATTCAGCACGATTATTGGCCCACACAGTAGCCATATGTAAGCCAAATGCTATGTTCGTAGCTGTCACATAATTATCCGAAAAGTAGTGCACTGTGGGACAATCTTACCTAAATTCCACCCTATTCAATGTTTCTAACTCAATCTGACCCATGAATAGATGAGATAAAAGAAAATATCATGGGGCCAGCCATTTAGACCGCTAAATACGGCATCTTATGGTATAATCCTTATGTCGATGTGACGTACCATTTAGCAGCAGTTAATCTGTAAATTAAGGTCTGCAATATTTTAAATATGCATATACTTTTGTATGTCAATCTACATATAATCACTGATGTCGATTTGTAGTGATCAAGGCAGGGTATATCTGCTATTGTAATCAGTACTCCCCACAGCGACTTTGACTGGCAGTAGGAATGGAGTACTTCTCGAACTCCTGTGTAAGTGGCATTAGTAATCAGGGCCTACCATTGTCATTGTCACTTGCAGAAGGCAAAGGAGCATGTAATTTTGTTTAAAACTCTCCTACCTGATTGTGTTTGGCTGTAGGCAAGGGTGCCCGCCATTCTACATAAATTTACCCATCTAAAATATGACTGGCATTAGGCATAGTGACCTGCTATTGCAATGGAAACTCACCAACTCGGTGTGACTGACATTAAGAAACGGGGCCTCTCATTATAATGATAACAGCACAACTCAATTTTGACTGGCAGTAGGGAAGATGCCAGCAATTATAATAAAAACTCCTCAACTGTAATCTGTCTGGATGTAGGAAAGGGGGCCTGCCATTGTAATGAAAACTGCCCAAATTGATTGTGACCATGCAGTAGATAATGGGGCCTGCCATTATAATGAAAACTCCCCTATTCGACTGCGCATAGCAGTAGGCAAGGGGCCTGCCGTTATCATCACAAACTCTGTTGATTAATAAACTTTTAAGCAAAGGTTGCCAGTTCATTACAGCTGAGAAGAACCCCAAGATGGTTTTACACACGATGCTTGTTTAGAGGCTTCGAGTTGCCTATCATCCATCAGCAATTCAAAACCTGAAAAACTCTCATTAATTGGTTTTATGTAGGTCTCACACATTCATATTGGCCAGGCTGCATCCAAACAGTTTCAAAGTCACCATGAATATGCTGCTCCAGTGTCTCCTCATCTGGAATGGGCTCTAAATACATGATACTTTTGTGATGGCCCCATAACCAGAAATCACATGGGTTGAGATCTGGTGAATGAGCAGGCCATGCAATTGGACCTCCTCATCCAATCCATCGACCAGAGAAGACACAATTGAGATGCGTCCAGAGGTTAACGGTGAAGTGAGCTGGAGCACCATCATGTAGCAGCCACGTAACCCTGTGAATCATCAATGGTACATCTTCTAGCAGTGGGCGGCAAAGTCACCTGCAAGAAACGCCAATAGTTCTGGTCTTTTAGGCGACATGGAAGGAAGACTGATCCCAAAACACGGTCGCCAATTATCCCGGCCCACACATTACAGCTGAACCGCTGCATATGATTCGCTGGCACCAAACCATGGGGGTTCTGCATACAATCCTACAGATGACTGCTATGAAAGTTGAAGATACCACTCCACGTAAAGGTGGCCTCATCTGTGAATAGGATGGATGCCACAAATCTCGGAATCTTGGTTGCCTGATGAATAAACCAGTGGCGAAGCTGCTCCCAATGTGGAAAGTCTGTTGCTAGTAAGCCCTGCACATGCTGTAAGTAAACACCATGTCGGCAAGCTCTCGAGTCGAATATAGAACTATTGTGAACAATGCTGTAACACATCCACTACCCGGCGAGTCAGCACGAGAAGTGACTCAGGCACAATAGTACCAATGACTATGGCAAGAGAGGGCACTACGGCATGATGTATGAGGAATAGTACCGCCATCTAGGAGGAAACCAAACAAATGGTCATGACGAATGTTTGTAGCTTAGAGTGTAATATCTGTTACTCATGCCATAGCTACAAGATGCTGCGACTTCTTGCGAGACGCAGACAGAAAAAACATGACTAAAGGGGGAGCTAGGTGGGTCTCAAACTGGCAAAATGGATTAGCGACCACAATTCCTCAAGCTGAATCTAGCATTGCTTCCACTTATGTCTAATGTTAGATACAGTTTGTTTTGTGCTTCAGTACTTTGCACAGATATTGGCCATGGATGCACCCATTATAAGTTTTCTATTACAGCTAATTTTCCACATATAAAAAGATTCTTGTGTTTATGTTTCTGTCTTAGTGTCTCAGTGACATTCTGTAATGATAATGTGTTAAAACACTGTACACATTACTGCATGAAGAACTACACATTTGAGGCAAGTTTGTAAGTTGCTTTATGTCTCTCCAACATAGATAGGTCTTACTGTGATGATATGATAGGAAAGGCTAGAAGTAGAAGAAATTGGCCATAGCCGTAATTAAGGTACAGTCTTAGTATTTGCCTGGTGTGAAAATGGGAAACCACAGAAAACCCTCTTCAGGGCTGCCGACAGAGGAGTTCGAACCCGCTATCTCCTGAATGCAAGCTCACAGCTGTGTGCCCTTAACTGCATGGCCAACTCACTTGCTGCATATGAGACAATAGCACAATTTTGAGTTGTCATGACTTAAAACTTACAGACTCTATAATAGAAACTTACTGCACTGCATATCGACAACAATGGGCAAATACCGTACAGTATTCTTAGCCATAACAAAGCTACGTTGACTTCCCGCCAAATTTAAAATCTTACATTCTACCTCTTTCCCTTTTTTGCCTGTCCAGATTAAGCAAAATCCAGCTTAATGAAGTTTCACTGTACCACCAGACTAAGCAGGGATTGAACCCACTAACTTGGGCTCAGAAGGTCAGTGCTCTACCATCGAAGTCTCTCAGCCTGGTGTGTGTATGTGTATATATATATAATATAAACACACACATTCTGTGTAACTGATATCATTGCAAGGGAGAAAATCACAGTATGAAACTCATGAGACAGTAACTGTTCTCAGTACCTAATATTCTTAAGTAAAGCAAAAGGGTACAGAATAGTCCATAGAGTTGGCTAGAAATATAGAACTGTACAAGTACTTCTATTTTCCTTGTAATTTGATGTAGATAGAAGCTAAAATAACTTTTAAATTGTTGGATATTATGTATCTCACCTCTTCTTCTGCTGCTGGTGGTGGTGAAGTTACTTGACTAGCTTTACGTGCTGCTGGGGTTGAAATGCACCGTGTTAAGGAGGAAATAAGGAAGTCTCCCTTACCATCCTCCTCTAGTTGCTGTTGTTGATCTTCAATGGCTAAAAGTAGTACCAAAAAAATGACCATGTATCTTATGAATAAAAGGAACAATCATTCTTATCACATTAATCTAATACTTTGATTGTGGCATATCCAGCAGCCTTTTCCATTCTTTCTGCTGGAAAACTATTTTGACTAAAAAAAATTCATTAAGCTGTCCACGCAATTCTAAAAAGAAACTGCAGAAGAGGCTGCCATTCTGATGAGATTTATTCAAAATGATATTTAAGGAAGGTTTTCAAGGACCAAAATAAATGAAATGACATGGTTTCTGGAGTACCGACTGAGTATTCAAGGATACTTATAGAAACTGTATATGCTGAGCGATGCATATCATTAAAATCAATGTAAAGAATTAGTGTGATTGATGCAAGGCAATTCCTCCAAGATGATAATCACAACTGGCGAAAGAAGTAGTTAACATAACAGCTTAAGTTTTCACAGCCGACTCCTCAGTGAATATAGAAGAAATTTTCTGGGTTTGTAGGCCATGGTCCAATTACATCCCTATCATCCCTATCATCCCTATTGTTCCCTATGGGAACTGTGCTTGGGTTTTCTTGTCCTTGTCCACACCTGGTTCCATCAAAACAAATTTGAAGATTTTTACACATTTAAAGTCCTTAAACATTTACCCCTATCCACCCTCCTGCCCTTCAAAATCCTGAAGTTTAGCTTCATCTTGCATTAAGGTCTAGGGAAGCACATAGCCTTAACATTAGATATAATTGCTCCTTTTCTCTATTCTCTGGCCTGCAAGTACCCAGGATAGGTCTCAGAGACTGCACGGGGTCTACTCCAATAAATACACCTTTGATATTTAAAGTCAGCCTTGTCAATATTTAGAGTTATTTAATTAATAATTTGTTATCATCTATTACACCGTACATGTTTTGAGAACCTTAATGTCCTCTTCCTCAGCAGTATTTTTCACACTACCAATTATCTTTTAGACTTCTTTAATTATTACACATCAAACACCAAAGTTCTAAACATCTCTTAATAGAAATCTAATATGTGTCATGAGATACTCAACCCCCCATAGGGCCCAACGGCTTTGGGTGGATGAGGCCCTTGAGTGGGGTGATGGTCCCCTCAGTGTAGGAAATGACACTGGAGCCCATCATCTGTGTCTTTGGCCCAACGGCAAAATAGACGGAGGAACCTCCTTTTTGTGGTTCTCATCGGTTGTGGAGGCAGATGAAGGTATTTTGAGGCTGTGGCAGTCCACTGGAGTAGTAGTACCAGAACCTGCACGTCTCATTTAATTTGTGCCGCAGGGTATAGTTCCAAGATCATAGTGTGTGGGTCACTTCCTTGCAAGCTGCAGTCCACCTTAAACAAAATCCCGTTTGTGGCACTTTTTCCTGCTGTCACCCTCTTCAACTGAAGTCCAACAGTGATGGGATAAGGATGGTGGAGGCAGGTTTTCGGGTGAAACTGGAAGCCTCTAGTTCTGACCTGCACGTTGGCAGCAGATGTGTGATGGTCGTCTTTCTGAGGCCCCGTGACTACTCAGGAATTCGGTCCTGCATCTGTGTTTGGGCAGGCCTATTTAGGATCACTGCTGCCCACCCTGAATGGGGAAGGGCCTAGAAAATGTGGGCTAAATATCGGCAGTCACACTCTCAGCAGGCTGGGAGACTGCACCCAGCAGGTCACCACTTATGCAGTTGAAACACAAAGGTTACCAAAACTTTGATTATAGGAACCTGGAATGTTCGAATCCTACTTGATACAAAAGACAATAACAGACCTGAGAGAAGAACAGCGCTTGTCACCCATGAGCTTGGACGAAAGAACATTGATATTGCTGCCTTAAGTGAAACCAGACTGTCCAGCGAAGGTAAACTTACAGAGTTCAGCTCAGGCTACACAATCCTTCGGAAGGGAAAAGATGAGGGAGAACACCACACTCATGGCGTGGGATTTGCTGTGAAGTCCATATTGGTGAATGATTATCAGCTAACTCCAATCCGCTGTCTGTGAAAGAATTATGACTCTCCGAATCCCACTCTCTGGAGCCAAATCTATGACACTCATCTCCACATATCCTCTCATCTTGGATGCTGATGTAGAAGCTAAAGACTAATTCTAAAACCTGCTGAGCACTACCGTCACCAAAGTACCACCAAGACACAAACTCTTACTACTTGGCAATTTCAATGCCAGAGTTGGTAAAGATCACCAATTATGGGGCAATGTGATGGGAAAACATGGACTTGGCAACTGTTATGCCAATGGTCTACTGCTCCTTGGTTTATGTGTTGAACATGAACTCTTCATTATTAATACTCAGTTCCGCCTGCCTAATCACTACAAGACCACTTGGATGCATCCTCGCTCAAAGCACTGGCACATTATATCATCACTAGGCAATGTGATTAAAAAAATGTCCTTGTTACAAGGACCGCAAGAAATGTCGATGACTGCTGGACAGATCATAAGCTCCTTTTTTGCCGGTTGAGAATCTCAATCTGTAGCAACCAAGAAGATCCATCCACAACCTACCCCGAAAGAAATTTGATACTTCTAAACTTCAAATTAAATCCATAGCTACAGATTACAGAAATGCAATCTCAAACAAACTGGCTAGTCATCCAGTCAGCAGTTATAGTACAAATCATGAATGGGCCATGGTCATTATTGAGTCAGCTGAGGAAACACTTGGTTTTATGAGGAAAAAAGGACAGGACTGGTTGGATGAAAATAATGAAATGAAATGTCTGATCAAAGCCAGACGGGAAGCTCATCTATCCTATTTCCAACGTGAAGAAATCACATTTCTTGGAACTTAAAGGAAAATGTCAGGCACAAATTAGGAAAATCAAGAATAACTGGTGGCAACAAAAAGCTGAAGAACTGCAAAGACTGCAAAGAAAATAAATAAGCATTTCTCCAAAATCATTTGACGTAGAAATGAGGGCGTATTTTATTGGCTCAGCTGGAAATGGACTCTCCAAAATATAAAACTTTGAATAATAACTTTCATTTTAAAACTGTAGCGAAGCACAGGTATCTTGCTAGTAATCACAATAAAATCTATCATAAATTTCAAAAAAGAACACAAACTACACTATTCTATTTACCATATTCTTAAACTCTCATCCTTGTCTATTACCTAAAAATATAATGAATTTATTAAAATTAGCATCTCTTAAAATTGTTACTAAAATCTTCCAATTAAGAGATCGCGTCAGTTCAATGTTGTTGGTATTTCCATCTGTCCTCGAAAATTCTTAGAGTTGTAGCTCTTCGCTCCAACTAAATGAATATTCTGTTATCCATACATAAACATAATTAGCCTTGACCTTAGCATCATGTAACATACCTGTCAATAGAACACCAATATCATGATCAATATATTTCTCCTCTATTTGTAGTATGGACAGCGATTTTTTTTTGACACCCAAGTTTGAAACTCTGTCAGTTATTTATTTAAAATTTAGTGCAATCACTTTGTCCTTGACCTCTGTTGGTTGTCAACCGAATAAATTTTTTAAAAAATGATTCACAGTTGTGCATCAGTCCGAGTCAGCTCTGTTTGGACCAGCGTTTTGTCTCGGGGTGACTCTGCTAAGCTCGGCTCAACTTCTCTCAGATGGTGGAGGAAGTGAGGAAGGGGAGATAGGCTGAACGAGCGAGACAGGTGTAGGGAAAGAGAAGGACAGCAATATTTCACAAAATCAAGGAGTGTAGGTCTGCATTCTGGTCAAACTAGCAAAGTCGTCCTTCGCAACTTGCGCCGTGCAGTGCACTGGTGCATGCACCCTGAGAAGACCTGATATAGTTGTTTAACATGAGATATAATTTCACAAGTCTTCCACAAGTCCAACCCTTCAATCTATGCTGTGGGAGATGAGCAATGGCATTAAGTATGGCATTGTCTATACGGGTGAATTACAGTGGGGATTTAATTCTCTGTGACCACTACAGTAGCTGTAAGGGTCCTACAGAAACCCTGAAAAGGTTCTAAATGACAGGCGTGTGAAATAGTTAACTGACAGAGTAATGTACTCTTAATCTATTCTTAATACAAACGCACACTCACAATTTCACGGTAGCGCATGTGATTAGCAGTTAACGGAACGTATCATTGATGGTTTGAATCCAATTTTTGTTTTGTTTGCATGGATATAATGTTTTAATACTTACTCATTTGCCAGTGTGTGCCACACGCAAACAGTAGAACGCCGCTGTTATTAATTTTGTGCACTACACTGCTAATAATGTCCAGGTCCATGGCTAAATGGTTAGCATGCTGGCCTTTGGCCACAGGGGTCCTGGTTTTGATTCCTGGCAGGGTCGGGAATTTTTACCATCATTGGTTAATTTCCCTGACAAGGGGACTGGGTGTATGTGTTGTCTTCAACATCATTTCATCCTCATCACAATGCGTAGGTCGCCTACAGGAGTCAAATCGAAAGACCTGCACCTGGCGAGCCGAACCCATCCTGGGATCTCCCGGCACTAAAAGCCATACTCCATTTCATATCATCATCATCATCGTCGCCAAAATAGACCTAGAACATTAACACTAACGATGATATCCTAAAATAATATTTAATGTTTGCTGGCTAATAACCATCTTGTATTCATCGTATCACAAGTTACCAAGGGAGGAACGTGGAACTATAATTCCAAGCAGTTTCAACAATAGTTGTTAGATGGTGTTAGTGCATCAGTGGAGTTGACACTGTAGTCAAGAGTGTTGGTTCCAGGGGTAGCAGTCTCGACTCTTCGCAACTCCATTCGCAGCCCATCTCTACATAGTAGTCAAGGGATCATTTTCAATTACTCTGTTCAAAATATTCAGCTTAATGAGGGAAACTGTCATTTAGAACCTTTCATAACATTCTTAGCATCCCAGGGACAAAGAATTCTGTAGGACTAACAGAGCATGCTGGAGTAGTAAACATCCAAACTGTGATGGTTTACTTGTGGATCTGTGGGCTTCTCTTTTGCTGTACATTCTGATGAAGTATGCAAGTTATCTCATCAGACTGTTAACTGTAATGAAGATGATGTTGTTTTTAGGGCCAAACACCTTTGTTGTTGATGTGGAGGTGGTAGAATTTTTTTTTCATGTTCTTAGAGCATCCACCCTTCTAATTAAAATGTACACTATTCCTTAATGTTACTCCAAATGAGGTCTTTGATCCGAGGCTCACATTTGTCTTGAAATGTCTTAATTCACCATTGGCCAGTTATGGCTTCTTCACTAGAGCCCCGTTAGCAGTCACTTTTCAGGGTTTCTATAGGACCCTCACAGCTACTGTAGTGGTCACAGAGAATTAAATCCCCACTGTAATTAACCCATACAGGGAATGCCATACTTAATGCCATTGCTCATCTCCCATGGTCTAGATTGAAGGGTTGGACTTGTGGAAGACTTGTGAAATTGTAACTCATGTTAAACAAATTTATCAGGGCTTCTCAATATGCATGCACCAGTGCACTGCACGGCACAAGTTGCGAAGGACGACTTCGCTAGTTTGACCAGAGTGCAGACCCACTCTCCTTGATTTTGTGAAATATTGCTGTCCTCCTCTTTCCCTACACCTGTCTCGCTCGCTCAGCCTGTCTCCCCTTCCTCACTTCCTCCACCATCTGAGAGAAGTTGAGCCGAGCTTAGCCGAGTCGCCCCGAGACAAAACGCTGGTCCAAACCGAGCTGAGACGGACTGATGCACTTCTGCGAATCATTTTAAAATTTTTTTAATCAGTTGACAAGCAATGAAGGTCAAGGGCAAAGTGATTGCACTAAATTTTAAATAAACAACTGACAGAGTTTCAAACTTGGGTGTCAAAAATAATATGGTTAAATAAATATGATATTCAATTACATAATAACAAAACACTGGCGAGCGTATTAGTATGACAATTTCTTATCAGTTATTGCTTATAATATTATTATTATTATTATATAATTATTATATATTGTATTATAATAATAATAATAATAATAATAATAATAATAATAATAATAATAATACAAGACTTAACATGGTCCTTGATGGTGCCAGCGAATTATAATGAAAACTTACAAATTGTTTTCCAGTCAGTGACCGGGTCAGGAATGGAATGAATGAAGCCTCCATCTTGTTGCAAGGATAGGAATTGTGCCAGCTGCCGAGGCCTGTCGCATTCCTTTGGGGCAATGATGAATGACTGACAGATGAAATGAAATGATATTGGAGAGTGTTGCTGGAATGAAAGATGACAGGGAAAACCAGAGTACCCGGAGAAAAACCTGTCCTGCCTCCACTTTGTCCAACATAATTCTCACATGGAGTGACCGGCATTTGAATCACGGAATCCAGCGGTGAGAGGCCGATGTGCTGCCGCCTGAGCCACGGAGGCTTTTAATGGTTTAATCTATGTTCGAATTATGTTAGTGGATTTACCCATATTAGATTTGTTTTCATCATTCATGTGCAATTCATAATAATTTACCATCGATATCTGTTTATCAATTTCCTGATCACAACAAATAAAGACATGAAATTAAATGCCTGTGGTCTGCTATGCCAATACTTTCTGACTTGACACATTTAATTTTATTTCAACTACACCATTACACTCGTCGTCTTCGTTAACGATACCGTACTTCATTCTACAATACTTTAGAAAACCCAATGGGCAAATGAGCAGCAGCATGTATGATATTTCATGCTATTTTCCATGCCTCGACATGCTAGCAGCCCCGCAATGAGAGTGAAGTTAGCTTGGATTCGTGAGGCTTCATGCGAAGCGACTGTGCGTCCCCGCAATGCACATCAGGTTAACTTGGAGTCGCGAGGCTTCATGCGAACCAAGCCTGGTGTTCAGAGTCGATGGAGTCGACTCTCTCGATTCTCGGCTTCAGTCGCGCCCATCCCTACTACTTTGGTCCGATAGCAATCATCTTTAGAGCTTCTAAAGTAATTTTTTAAAAGTGATACCTTTTAATGCATTTAAGGCAGACATGATTAAGTCTATGAATCTAACTTTACAGATTTCTTAGCATTATATAGTGCAGATCATTACCAATGGCAAATGGCCCAAAATACCCTTTTGAGTTGGATAGTGCTAGGCCACAGTGTAAAAGAGAGGTTGTGTTTGGATGCTTTGTACTTGTATGGAGTACATATTTGTCAGTAACTGTAGGCTAGAATTGGTAAAATAGTGGCTGTGGCCTTTGGAGAGATGCTGACCCAGAACTTACCAGATACTGAAATGGGAAAAACTCAGGAAAATCATTTCGATGATTGCTGGAATTTGAATCTATTCATCTCCTGAAACCAGATCTCAATTATCTACTCTGATCAGTTTGAAAATTACTGGTATCTTCCTATGGATATGAAATTTGTTGTTACATACCTTCTTCCTGTGTCCCACTGGCATTAACAAGGTCATAATAATGTCCCTTAAGAGCTAACAGCTCGCTGTGTGTTCCCTCCTCGATCACCCGACCACTGGACAGGCACACAATACGGTCAGCATCTCTGATAGTAGACAGGCGGTGAGCAACGATTATAGTGGTGCGTCCCTGGCTGGCTCGCTCCAGAGCATTTTGTACTTTAGCCTCACTGTGCAGATCTAGAGCCGATGTTGCCTCGTCCAACAGGAGGATACCTGGTTTACGAACCAATGCTCTTGCTATAGCAATCCTCTGTTTCTGTCCTCCTGACAGCTGAGTCCCTCTTTCTCCTACCAGAGTGTCATATCTCTGGAAGAGAAAGAAAGTAATAAATAGATTTTATCAAATAATATTGTCCAACTTCTGGTTCAGCAATATATTTGAAACTGGTTTTTATGTAACCTAATTCCTAGTTGTACATAGTTCTGAATTACATGTGGGTAGTAGCAGTGAAAGATCATTGCATTACATGCAATATTTTTCTGAATTATACACAACTGATTTAAACATAATTCTTATTTATGTGAAGTAAATTTTCAATTTAATAATGTAATGTCATTTGTTTTTCATCCCCCTAACCACTTACTAGTTCCAAGGTACCAGAATTTTGTCCCACAGGAGTTCTTTTACGTGCTGGTAAATCTGCAGACATGGGGTGGACGTATTTGACCACCTTCAAATACCACCTGACTAAGTCAGGATCAAACCTGTGAACTTGGGCTTTAAATATTTTGCAATGCTTTAATTATGAATGCTCTTAATTAATATTGCATATGTATGTCATTATTTCTTAGTAGCCTCCTGGCCCCAACTTGGCAGGTTTGATCCTGGCATTGCCTATTATGTGGAAATGGTGAAAAATTGGCATAAAGGACCTAAACCATTTAAATGAACATGCACAAAAGGATGCGTTGAGTAAAAAACACATGGGTAACATTTTGAATCTCGCTACTATTGGCGCAATAAACATTGGGGTACAACTCAGTTCAGTATGTCAAACTTAAAAATGAACAAATCGAAAGAAATGGGTATATTTTATCAAAAATTAAAGACTGTATAAAATTTTGAGGTCCATTTGAATTGGCATTAAGGGGACACAATGAAACAAACAGTTCTGAAAACTGGAATATTTCTAGGTTTGATCAACTTGTAAGTTATTGAGAGTGCTACAAAAAATCACATGGAGACAAGTATCATTATTAAATGGTCATTGAAAGCAAAACAAAAAGAACCACTATATTGCATGCTGGACGTCTGCCACAAAAAATAAAAGAACTAAAGTAGAAAAAATGTGTAGCATTAATGGCAGATGAAACTACTGATATGTCAGAGCACCATTAGATGGTCCGTTTCTATTGCTGCAACATTAATGGAGACATGTACAAAAGGGGAATTTTTGAGCCTGATAAACAATACTGCTGGTGCAGCCACTAGATGGAATATTATGTCCCGGACTGTGAGTTATATTTTTTAAAATAGAGAAGCACTTCTTGAATACTTTCTTGAACTTGAGGGATTATTTTCAAAAGACACCATGAAAGAAGGAAGAGGATTATGACAACTTCCAAGACAGTGAATTCCTGTTCTTGTGAGATTTTCTACATAGATTGCCTCATGTTGATATATTCTACAACCAATTGCAGATGAGGAAAACTGATAAGTCAGCCATTCAGTGAAAAACTTTGTACAGATGGTTGACAGACTGTAAGAGCATAGATACTGCCACTTCTGAAGATCCACATGGACATAAGCAAAAATGATGGGACTCAAATTGAGTAGCTGATGCTAAAGTAGTGTCACCCTCTCATCTTGAAAATGTCAAAGAATATTTGAGAAATTTTCCAGAACATATTCTGGATTTAGCTGCAATTATTTATCCCATGCTAAACAGAAACAAAAAATCAGAGCTTCCATTCCTATAAGAAAGGCCAGAATTTATTCATGTGAGTGGAGCATTAACATTACTTTAGATGCTCTATTCAAACAATCCAGTTGAAGTTTTTGATAAAACTGCATATCTTCCTACGACTGCTGCAGAACTAGAGCAGCGTGTATCTTCAATGAAGCAGATTAAATGCTTCATAAGAAACATTTTGAAAAAGGGCCAACTCTCAGCGTTCACCGAACACACTATTTAGTTTCAACAATTCAAGACTGCAACACCAAGATTATAGACTTCTTTGAGACTATGAAAAATCATGGAGCCGATTTATCACTATAATCAGAAACTGGCGAGTTCAATACTGTTGTATGCCACTGCATGAGCATGCAGCAAGCTAACCGTTAAATCCATAAGCCGCCACTGATTTCAATGGTAAACATAATATCATTTCAAAACCGACATATTGTAGTTTGGTAACTCCCCTATCATAATAGTCACTCCTTCATTGACAAAAAGAAATTTAATTTCTGGACCAAAACTAAATGGTGGCTGATCACCAAAGTTGTTCTGAATACTTGAACCAAGGATAACTTATAAAAAAATAACCCAATGTAAATTCATTTAAAAGAAACACATTCTCTTCCTTTAAATGGGTCTTGTTTGGAGAGACTCACTCGTTCCTACTTTTTTTTATACAAGACTTAATTTGGCACTTGTTTGTTCCTTTCTTTTACTTACTGGAAGACTAATGTATTCTTTCATTATTATGTAAATAACATAACAGCAAGCCTAAAATAGTAGAATGGTTGATATTGAGGTTTATCCTACTGAGTTGTTCGTTGAATATTGTATGCAACCTTGATGTTAAAATCAACTGAAGTAACCTACCTGTGGGAGCTTCATGATGAAGTCATGAGCATTAGCTTCCTTAGCTGCCTCTTCAATTTCTTGTTCTGTTGCGTCTTCTCTTCCATAACGGATATTTTCTTTGATGGATGTTGCAAACAAGACTGGCTCCTGACCCACTACTCCAATATGGTGTCTGAGCCAACTAACATTGAGCAGTTTCATGTCATTTCCATCCACAGATACCTGTACTGTCAATAAGAACTGTCATCTTACAGTATTCTTTCATATAATTTTTTTCTTTACAATTAGTATTACATACAGTTAGATCAAAGATGATTTCACAAAC
Source organism: Anabrus simplex (assembly GCF_040414725.1). Lineage (NCBI taxonomy): Eukaryota > Metazoa > Arthropoda > Insecta > Orthoptera > Tettigoniidae > Anabrus > Anabrus simplex. The sequence goes on along the minus strand of NC_090267.1, from coordinate 331,733,774 downwards.
TGAAGATACTCACCGTTCCCTGCGCAGGGTCATACAATCGCTGAATTAACTGCACTACTGTCGACTTGCCACAGCCTGAGCTACCAACAAGAGCCACAGTCTCGCCCCTCTTGATGGTCAAGTTCAGCCCCTGAAGGACCTAGAATTGAATAGGTTGTCATCAGATAATGACATGGAAAATACAATATACATGACACATCTGAACAGTCAAGTTATTAAATACAGGCTTCATGATAACACAGGGAGCCCAAAATAATCACTACTTTGTGATGACAGTTGTGGGGAGAAAACATAACCTACTTGTAAAATAAAACTTATTAGAAGTTGAATCATAGGGTAGCATGTGGTTAATGCCTTTTCAATTTGTTAGGTAATATTAAAGCAAGGAAGGTTAGCCAAAATTAATTCTTAGCTACTCATTTCCACATACTAATTCCATTATTAATAGACTGACTGAATTGTTTAGTAGCATCTACTGATGACTCCAGTAATAAAAATCTCAACAAACAAAAAATATCCTTACTTTTTCAATTTTACTTGGATGCACCTTAATCACTTAAAGATTATTTTCCATCAGTTCTTTGCTGTATGTTAACAATCAATAAAAATTATCGAAATATCATTAAAATATCATATCATTAAAATATCATTAAAATTATCAAAATATCAATACTGTATTCAAAGCACTCAGAACCAACACTAACTACTAGAATGACTATTTTCTGACTAGACAGATAATGAATAATGTATTTTCTTTTTCCTGTTGCCAGTCATAGGTGGTAATGCTACCCTCATGCATATTGGTAAAGTAAAGATACTAAAGCAATAAAACAACAACCACTTCAGAGGTTAGTGAAATAATGATTAAATGGTATCCTAAATGAAGAGAAATGATAGACAATGGAATGAAAAATAAATATTACACCAGGTGTTTTCCTCTTGGTAAAACTTACAACCTGAATTTTCACCACATTTATAAACGTATCACTGTCAGAGTTTGGAGCTAATTATGTAATAGTAATCATATTACTTGTAACAAATAATTTTTTGTAGTAAGTTCTACTTTGAATCATTAACTTTTAGAAAATATCATTTTTACTCATAATTTAATTCTGGAAATAAAATTGTAATTGTTACATTCTAGTAATCAACTAGCTGATGTACCCATGCCTTGCTACGTATTTCTACACTGTATACAGAATTCTAAGTTAGATAGTGTACGCATTGCGAGTAAGATTATATTAAATTCCATAGCTCTTAACGTTAGCCTAGAAACACGACGGGGAAGTCACCAAATGTATTTTCTTATGTGAAGACTGGGTTAGGGAATTTTCAATGTAATGGTAGGCCCTCTTAACTACAGTCACAATCAAGTTGGGGAGTTTTCATTGTAATGGCAGACACTCTCCATCTGCCTTTTTACATCCTTAGAAAGGCTGTCTTAGTGGTTTTCCCAACTGAAATCCACATAGATACTGGATAATGCCACTTCTGAAGATCCACATGGACATAAGCAAACATGATGGGACTCAAATTGAGTAGCTGATGCTAAAGAAGTGTCAGAGTAGAGACAAAGTGCCCGAATCAAACTCCGATACAGATGTGTGTAAGCTCTTAGACTCTGTTTATAGCTTAGACTGTAGTTTTTTATTCCCTGACTCTATATACCGATTTTTATTAAATTCTGTTTACCCATTTTCTCATGGCTCGGCATCGATATGGACTTAGCAACAAAAACACAAATTCATTAATATCTCTTTTATCATAGCAGGTATGGTAAAAATGTATAAGACATAAATGATTGGAAATTTAATTATGTATAACTTTAGTCATGTAGTATTTATCGATAGGACCACTAATAACAAATATTTGAGAATTACATTTTAGGCCTTCCCATAAATTACCATTTCACTCAGCATGAATAAAATGATTTATAGCGTAGATTGTAGTGGCTCATTCCCCGACTTTACGTACTTATTTTCATTAAATACACTTCAGCCATTTTCTCGTGATGTATGTACATACTTACATAGACAGACAGACAGACAGAAATTATGGAAAATTAAAAAGTGCAGTTTCTTGGTACTATGGACATGACCGATACAGAAATACTATTATTTTTAAATTCTGAGCAATGTAAAGACAAACTCTTATTTTATATATGTGTGCGTGCATTTGAAAAGGGACCACATGTCGGGTATTGAGATAAAGGTACTGTCGTGTAACTAATATCATGTAATTGAATTTAATGCCTCTGAAAGTAATTAAGGCCTTAAATTAGTGTGTAATGTTACAACATAAGATTTCATAACTTTTCAGTAGAGCTGTAAATATTTGGTTACTTTGTGACACAATAACTTCTAAACTATTTTTATGTTCACCAGTATTCTGATGAAGAATATTTTTAATGAAAATTACCAACAGATATCTATCTACGCTAAGTCCCTGAAGTTTCATGACTTGCAGAAGATCACTGAAGACAACTAATTGCAACAACACTGTACTTTACAAAAATTATCACATACCTTAATGATCATTAATCACAGACAGCAGAAGATAGGAATATCAGTTATTCATGCTGAAGCCTGCATTTTGGGCATATTATATGCCCTTTCACCATCTGGTCCCAATGTCCTGCTTTTCCCGGAGTTGGTGGTTTTCTCTTCTGAGCCTCACTTGTACTTTTAGGCATTGCACTTTTGAAGATGATGATGATTGTGTAATTATTGGCAGAGGAGGAGAAACAGAAGCCAGCTCCATAAGATTTTCACTTGAGGTGGTTGGTGGTGGCATTGTTGGAGCAGGGAAAGATGTTGCAGATGTTATCTTCTGATATGAAAGGACTATTCTTTTCATGGAGATACATCTGTATATCGATTCTAATTCCTTGGAGTTTGATGACTTGCAGAAGGTCAATGAAGCCATGCGGTGGATCTTCTGGAAGTATGGTGTAGGATACTTTGTCAGAAAGTATGGATTTCTTTGTCAACACTACACCAGGGTGCTCTTTCATACACACAAAATGATGTATCTGGGTTACGAGGGCTGTTTTTTTTCTTAGGTTCCATTTGTTTCTAAAAGTAAATTGCATAGTGGCAGTAAGCAGGTCTGCACATTGTCCAATTGCACCACTCCCTTGCTACAACTGCTGGCTCCAATCCCTCAGTCGTCGCTGAGCTACGGGCGAGTAACGATGGCCGCTACGATCGATGCTCTCGCCAATTACGAATTGTGAAGTGTGATTCGTTTCCTTCAAGTTGAAGGATGCAGTGCTGCTGAAATTCATCACAGGATGAGTGAAGCGTATGGCAAACGCTGTATGAGTGACAGTGCTATGAGGAAATGGTGTAGGAAATTTGCCGAAGGTCGAACAGCGTCCATGACGAAGGTGGTTCAAGCACACAAGTCGGTCGCTACTGCAAGTTTGGTTGATCCGGGAGACACGGAGGTTTAGGATTAGTGAACTTTCCACAAAATTTCCAGACATTTCACGGTCTTCCCTGTACAAAATTGTGACCACCAAGCTAAGATACCAAAAACTGTGTGCCCGTTGGGTCCCAAAGATGTTGAGCGAAAGCCACAAAATGAAGCGAATGGTGTCAGCCCTAAAGTTTCTCACACGGTATCACAAGGAGAGAAACAGCTTCTTATACTGGAGATGAGACTTGGGTCCTGTATGACAATCCATAGACCAAAGAACAGTCAAAGCAATGGATGCACATGCACTCCCCCAGCAAACCAAAAAAATTCACAGTTTAACCAAGAGGAAAACAATGGCTACGGTGTTTTGGGATGAAAAAGGCATAGTTCTTGTTGATTGTATGGAACAGAGAACAACAATAACAAAGGAAGTCTACTGTGAGACCCTACATCACCTCCGGAGAGCAATACAAAACAAACAAAGAGGCATGCTCTCATCTGGCATGGTTCTGATCCAACTGCAAAGTGCCAATGTGACAAATGAACTTCCCCAAAAGTTCAAGTGGGAAGTCTTTGACCACTCACCTTACAGTCCTGACCTAGCACCCAGTAACTATCACCTCTTTTGAGAAATGAAGGCGTGGTTAGGTGGACACTGCTTCGCTACCAACGAGGAGATTCAAGACGCCGTAAGGACCTACCTGAGCTCACTGGCGGAAGACTTCTTTGCAGAGGGTATAAGAAAGCTAGTCTCTCATTATCTCAACCTTCATGATGACTATGTAGAAAAATAAGTTAAGAATGTACAAAATTTTTGGTAATAAAATAATCTTGTTATCTCAATACGTCTATAATTTATGGCCTATTGGAGCTTGAAAAAAAAATAGCCTTTGTATTTGTGTAACATTGTTCATTTCAGCATGGAACTTGTTTTGCCAGTTATACGTAGGAATTGTTACATTTCCAAATTCTGTGCCAACGGTGACAGGAATAATAGAGCTAGAAATCTGACAACTTTTACGGGCGTCATTAATTACATCTTCAATAACTTCACTTTCATTTTTCTAGAATGATCTCTTGAAACAACCACAATACAAATCAGATTGAAATTTCGTGTGTCCCACTGGCAAAAAGGTAATTTTTCAACTGCTGTTCTTTCTTTTCGTAACTCTCCATATGATGTATCTCATTAAGATGTTTTTATTTTGCCCAACACAGTTATCAGCATGGAATTCTCAATGCTCCTCACCTACCGAAAATTTTTCCAAGAAGTGATGTACAAGAGATAAGACAGTATTTACTCCTTTACCCACAATACAAGCTTCTTGAATAATGTACAAAACAAATTTGTTAAGTGGTTTACACACTACACCAAAGAGACCTACTTTGTAGCCTGTAAGAAAGAAAATGCATTGTGCCCTTGTATGTGTTATAGCTATGTGGCCCAAGAGACAATGGAGTTTCTACTTGTCCAATCCCTTGTCTACAATTGTCTATGGTGTTTTTATAAGCAGTTGGCTCTGCATGGACACGATTAAGATGTTGTATAGCCTTCTCCATCAGATTTATTTTTTCCTCTTCATCCATAATTGACAGTTCCCTTATTACAGTTTGATTGCTTCTACAAGTCATACAAAGATCAGTCTTGGGTTTCTGAACTATTATGTTACTGCAAAATGTACACCAGATGGGATACCAGGACGAGAGCGATACAGGAATTCAGGAGAAATATTTCAGATTCCCTATGGGAATCAACATCTATATCACAGGAATTCTCTGTAATGATTTAGAACTGTCACAATATAATGTATGAATGTACTTCTTAGACATGCTGGTTGGGAGAAGCATGAGATCACTTCTCCGTTTTGTAGAGCTCCGGCCTGGCATGACATGCATTTTGTTCACTGAAATTATTCATAAAGTCGACTGCATGTTTACGATCATCAAAAAGGATAGATTTTATCCAAGAAGTCTTTAATACATTTCGGTGAATTTTTAGGCTGCATCCCTTCTATCTTGAATTGTTGCTTTAATTTTTTTAGCCTCTTAGAGCTGCAAGCGAATACAAATTGAAAGAATGACTGACATACCTCCTGCCCTCTGAAGTGATAAATTGTGTATGTTTCTTTCCCGTCATAATTTTTTCTCTTAGTAGCTGTCGTCATTGCCTGGTTTCGTACTAATGCATTCATCGCAGACTTCTCCATAGTATGAAATACACTGAAAGACTGCATCTGTATCGGAAATGTTTGGAGCAGATAGGATGTTTATGAAACCTATTACCTTTATTAGAAGTGCCCAGCTGGGGTTTACTTATCATAAGATATCAAAGTCATCTTATCTTATACTCGCACAGCTATGAGAGCGAGCGTGTGGAGCCTCGCTTGTGATGCAAAAAGTGATCCCTTTCCTTAGTATTAAACAAACCTCATATTTTAGCAGCGATTAATGTCAAAGGGCTTTTAAATTCACGCAGTGAGTAGATGATGGTCTAAGCAATACATAGATATCAAAAAGGAAAATTAGACATTTTACTCCCTTGAGTGGTTTTTTACAGTTATTTCGTGAACTGTTGACGGAGAAGTGGTCTCTTCTCTTACGTGCGCACACACATATAGATATCTCTATATATAAAAGGCTAACTCTGACTGGCTGTAATCAATACCTAGTCAAAACTACGCAATATAAAGAAACAAAATTTTGGGGATACGTTTATATTACAGTGTAGTGCTCACTAAGAGAGGATTTTTGGATTATTCCATCACTAAGGGAGTGAAAAGTGAGGGTAAACTGTTTAAATGAGTACATCTATATCTCAAAAACTTGACAGTTTGCAGGTGTAAAAATTTGGAATCTACTTTAAAAATAAAGAAACACGTATTTGTTTGTTTTCAGAAAATTCCCTTAAGGAGGGCGGGGGGGGGGGGGGGTTGAAAATAGTGAAAAAGTGGTTATACAGTATACCTTTTATGGGGATACTTATATCTCAAAAACTGAAGATGTTACAGACATGAAATTGCTATTTGGAATCTCCTTTTAAAATAAAGAAGTGAATAATGGGTGATTTTTAAAAATGAGTATATCAAGAGTATATCTAAAAAATGTACATTCTGCAGACGTGAAAACTGGTATTTAGTATCTCCTGTAAAAGTAAAGAAACACGCAAAATTTGTTTTTTGGAAAATCCACTTAAGAGGAAGTGAAAAGGGGCAGGGGGGGGGGAAGTGATTTTTAAAAATTAGCATATCTACAGTATATCTCAAAAATTTAACATGTTACACACTTAAAAATTGATATTATTATTCTCTTTTAAAAATGAAGAAATAAATATTTTTTTGTTTCCAGAAAATCATTGGGGGGGGGGGGGGATGGGTGCGGTAAAAGACTGAAAATGGGGTTGAATTATTTTTATTAACATGCTGATATTTCAAAAACAAATATGTTACAGATATGAAAATTGGTATTTGGAATCTTCATTAAAAATAAAGGAACATGTATGTTTTTGTTTCCAGAAAGTCTACTTAAGGGGGCGCTTGAAAAGAAGTGAAATAGGGGTTGAGTATTTTTATTATGATACTTATCTATATAAATAAAATCGTAACAACCGTGTGTCTGTACATTGACTATTTTGGCAACATTTTTGTACAGTTATCCGTTTCAAGTGTAATAATGACCATCTGCATATATTTTAGCTTTCACTTCCTGAAAATCTTCAATTTTAACCCTCTCCCCAAAATCAAAATTGTGGCACAATCTGCCAGACGAGCTATAAAATTGAAATTGGCAAAATTATAGGGTTTGTACGTAAATTTTGCATTTTTTACACGTATAATTCATAGTCTGTCACACTTATAGGGAAGATAGAATCATCAAATTTGGCATGAACATTGACCCTCCCAGTAGCCATATGTGAGCTAAATAATTCTATATTTCTAGCTGTCATATAAGCATCCGAAAAGTAATGCAGTGTGTGAAAACCTTACCAAATTTCTCCCTATTGAAAGTTTCCAACTCAATCTAATCCATAAATAGAAAAGAGATGAGAAAATGTCATAGGACCATCTGTTTAGACTGCTAAAATTGGTGTCTTATGGTGCACTCTGTTTGTCGATATAATGTATCGTTTAACAGCAGTTAATCTATAAAAGAAGGTCTGCAATACTGTAAATGTGCACATACTTTTGTATGTTGATCTATATATATTCAATGAAATAGATCTGCAGTGATCTAGAAGGGGTGTGTCTGCCTTTGTAAATAATACTTTACAAATTGATAGTGACTGTCAACAGGAGGGTGTCTGCTATTGTAATCAAGACTCCCCACATCGCCTTTGACTCGCAGTAGCAGTGGTGTCCTTCTCCCACTCCTGTGTAACTGGCATTAGTAAGGAGGACCTACCATTGTAATGAATAATTCCCTTCTTGATTTGACTGACAGAAGCCAAGAGAGCATGCAATTTTCTTCAGATGATATCAGATGATATCAACCCCCAATACGACACAGGTATGCGGCCACTGCATGAACACTTGGCTATATATCTTTTTGTCATATCTGACTCCCCGTGGCCTATAAACATGAATCGGCCTGACCTCCATCAACCTGAGAGAAAAGTCATCAGAGAAGATCCCAATTATAATTTTAACTCCATCTCAGCAAACGTACACAATCAACCATCTGTTCATCGGAGAGAGAGTCTTAGACAGCAAGCTTCGTGCAGTGGAGTTGGCTTCTCAAAATCATTTACAGACCATGTATGAACACCCAGGAAAATGGTTGCCTGCATGAGCTCTGCTGAGTTTTAGAATGGGTTTTCCTGTGAAGTTTCAACTAACCTGTAGTCTTCTTACCTAGAAGAAACCTGCTTTCAAGAAGTGCCCATTAGACATCCATTGTCCCCTGATACCTGTCACTGCTGTATCTATCTCTGAGCAGCCCTAGGTGAAATACCACATCGAATCACTTTCTCACAAATGCTAAAATGTCTGTGTTGGATGAGAGCCAGAACTTGCCTTCTTGATGCGTGTGAATAATGTGCCATGACACAATGGAGTGAAGCATTTAGCATTTAAGTTTGCTTGGCCAAACTTGGTTTGTTCATTGCCTGATATCACATTGTATACATTTGGAGGCAAAAGAAATTAATAGTTGTTCACGCCGGGATACAAACTCTATCTTTTATGGTAGGCACGAATTTTGAAGCCTACAGCTGACCCACTAGGCGCGTGTCATGTGCTTAAAATTTCATAGTGCTGTATGCAAGTGCATGTCACAAGGAGAAAAGAGAAGGGAGAGTGGAGAGTGAGAGTGACTGACAATGAGTGAGACATGTTGCTGACTCTACAAAACCAAACATAGCCAAAGTAGACTTTCTTATATTTCATGTCTTCAGAGATGTGACAACTTTTGATTGCTGAAAAGAACACAAAATGATTACTTGTTGAAAAAGTAATTCATAATTTTGAGTAAAATACTTCTCAGGTAACTGTAATTCTGCAAAATTAATTTTTTTACTACTTTTCCCATCTCTGAAATATCTAGGATTTCATTCCAGCAATTAAGATATGTTGGGAGTGCAGTACCTAGAACAGAAATGAATAATTCAGCAATTATGCATTTCTGAATGCACACTGTTATTAAAATTTATTCTCTCTAGACCAGAAATTATTCTTGAAGTCTTGCCTAAATATTTTGTTACACACTATACAATGGTAATTGAAAGTCAACAAACAAATGCAAAAATTTCTATCAAAGTAAGGAAATTTGCCATGAGGAGGGCAACAGTCAGAAAGGATAAACACAATGACAGGCTAGAGTAGGTAGAAGGAGTAACAGAAAGGAGAGACAAGGACATACCAAAAAGACAGATACAAGTTTCTTCACCAATGCACACACCAACAGATCAAGGCACTTCCTATGCTATCGTATCTCTTACTCACCTTAATCTCTGGCCGAGCAGGATACTGGAAGTGTACATCCTTCAACTCTATATCACCTTTCAAATCTGCAGGTCTCAGGCCTTCCTCGCTCAGACTGTCGATGTTTGGTTTCTGCTCTATCACTGAGAACACTGCAGCAGCTGCACCACGAGCCACAGCAAAGGCTTCCAGGTATGGAGAAGCCAAGCCCATATTCATAGCTCCTGCCAGGACTCCAAACAGCACCTGCAATATCAGAACATCCCACATTGTTTATTATTATAATAATCAGACTGGCCCCATGGTGTAGGGGTAGCGTGCTTGCCTCTTACCCAGAGGCCCCGGGTTCGATTTCCAGCCGGGCTCAGGGATTTTTACCTGGACCTGAGGGCTGGTTCGAGGTGCACTCAGCCTACATGATTACAATTGAGAAGCTATCCGACGGTGAGACAGTGACCCCGGTCTAGAAAGCCAAAAATAACGGCCGAGAGGATTTGTCATGCTGACTACACGACACCTTGCAATATGCAGGCCTTCGGGCTGAGCAGTGGTCGCTTGGTAGGCCAAGGCCCTCAAGCGCTGTAGTGCCATGGGGTTTGGTTTGGTTTGGTTTGGTTTATAATAATCAATAATACTTGATAATGGTACAGTCTAGACTACCACACTGCAAACTTTCTATAGTGGTATAATTTAGATGGTTTGTCCACCAATTTGTGATATTCAAAGCCATTTCTTTTCAGTTTTCATTTGGTTAATTTGTAATTATTAGGTTCTTCAGCTTGTCAAACCTAATTTATGAAACTACCTGAAAAAGAAAACATATGATAACAGAATTATACCTGAAGATGTTTTCTTTTTCAGCCCATTTCTAAATTTATTCATTCATAAATTAGTTTTGATAGACTGAATATATTTCTTACCAATGTTCATGTTTCAATTAGGCTGTTATCTACATGCAGAATTCAGAACTCTCTGGACACTGTCGAAGATAGAGTAGGTAGTTAATTTTGTCAGGTAAATACTGAGTGCACTACCAGAGGTCTTTACACCATGCTAACAATACATGAAATGGCAAAATTTGAACCTGCCCTTCAAAAATCTATGATCTCAACCAACATTGAATCCACAAACTTGGGATTGTGAGTTGGACACTATCTCTGATCTTCTCTAATAGTTGAATACAAATGTGTAAAACTTACAAACACCTATAAAATATTGAAATGACATACTATCCCAGCACATTTCTAAGGTAAACCCGCATCTATAATATATAAAAGTAATTCAAATGAAATATAAGGCTGATATGTATGGAATGGGGTACATTTACTCACAGCATAATATAATGGAAACAAATGTACAATGTACATCAAGGAAGGGAGACAAGGAAGAAAGGTGGACATAAGCAATGATATACTGTAATACTATGGCAGGCTTGTGTTGATAGAAGGATCAAAAGAAACGGGAGACTTGGACAAGGTGCAAACACAGAAGAAGAAAATTTTCATAATTGTAAAGGAATGATCAAGTGTATGAATATATTTTAAGGACAGAAAAATATAGTTGGCCATTTGCAGAGTTGGGAAATAATCAAAAGTAATTGGATTACTGTACTTGTAACAATTACATTCTTAGCAACTTTTAATTTACTTCTTGGAATAAATTGTAATAATTGTTACATTCTAGTAATTGATATAAAATGCATGGAAACAGATATTGGAAAAAATAGATGATGAAAATAACTTTTCTATTCAAGCAGAACCAGTAATTTCACCAGGGCTGGATGAGGTACTTTCTTACCTCCCCAGTACTTCTAAATACATCATACTTCAAGTGCTCCTGTAGGGCATTTTCAGTAAATGCAAAGATGTACTTCACCCCCACACCCAAAGAGGTCACGACTTAGCAATGATTAGCTTAAGAACCAATTATTTTATTTGTGAAGTAAATGGCACATTACCTGAAATGCTACAAGTAATTAACTAAAATAAAAATGATGGGAAAAAAAAAAAAACATTTTGAAAGTTCCAAGACGTTACATTTAATCTCGCCTAGCGATGATAGCCACTTAATGTCTCTATGCTAAAAAAGGGAAAAAAAAAAGCATTCACACACAAAATGAATATCTTTTCCTTGAAAACTTTGTTATTTGTTACAGCCCCATGTGAAAAAAGAAAGTCAATGATTTCCTTAAGACTAGCATTCTGTAGAGTAATTGTAGTTGTAAAAATTAAAAACATAATTTGTAATTGAGTAAAATATTTCTGAGGTAACTGTAATTCAAGCCAATTACATTTTTCCTATACTCTTGTCATCACTGACCAAGCAAAAAATGCTTAAAGTAAATACAAAATTTTAATATTCCACCTTCTCAATACTAAAAAATCATTTGATGTTTTTACAAAAACATTACAATTATGTTAAAAGGTACTAGTTTCGGTCCACTGTGGACCATCATCAGCCTAGCCAAATTACAACAGTAAAAGACATAGTGATAAAAATAGTGTGGAGAAATGAGAGAGGATCTAGAAGGATGGGATGGTGGTGGAATGACAGATAAAAGTGAAAAAAACCATATTTGCAAATAATGATAAAAGTAACAGAAGTGTTCACAATGACAAGTAAAATCTTGTGAAGTCATGTAAAAAATCTTGATGAGATAGTCTTTGGTTTCCCAATATTGGGTTTCCCAATATTTTATTTGACCTTTTTATTACTTATTACAGAAAAAACAAATCGGTCGTTCAAAATTCTTTCTTTAAGTCAATTAAGGGTCCCCCGACAATACAAACACCATCACTTCCTCTCCTGTCCACCCCGCCTTGAACTTTTCCCATCCCTCCCACCCTCCACCACTTACGTCATTCCTCCCCTCCGTATTCACCTACCCCTTTCCTGCTGATCTACTCCGCGCTACGCTCACTCCGCAAGTTGCATTCAATACAGCAAGTTTGTTCCACGCAGCGCAAGGTGAGTCATCGTTTATATTTTCCGGTGCCTCGCTTGTTCTCTATCCGATTACCCGCGTTAATACTATCTTCTTTCCCCAGGTTCATTGGGGTCCCGATTGAACTGAGACTACTTCTATTTAACACAGAAAGCCTTTCATTCCACCATAGAACAGGTTCAACCTTGTCAATTTAATCTTGTGCTGGTCTCATCGGACAATTCTTCCCTCTACGCAAAAGTGGAACTTACAACTTTCTAGAAGCATATACGTAGTTATATATGTCAATCGTGCAACACAGGAGTAACTGCCAACCAAAGACTATCTCATCAAGATTTTTTACGTGACTTCACAAGATTTTACTTGTCATTGTGAACACTTCTGTTACTTTTATCATTATTCGCAAATATGGTTTTTTTCACTTTTATCTGTCATTCCACCACCATCCCATCCTTCAAGATCCTCTCTCATTTCTCCACACTATTTTTATCACTATGTCTTTTACTGTTGTAATTTGACTAGGCTGATGATGGTCCACAGTGGACCGAAACTAGTACCTTTTAACATAATTGTAATGTTTTTGTAAAAACATCAAATGATTTTTTAGTATTGAGAAGGTGGAATATTAAAATTTTGTATTTACTTTAAGCATAGTCTCAACTCAATACGGAACCTAACAATGAAGTTTATTACTTTTAACAAGCAAAAAATGGCTGGAGAAAAGAAGTAAATCGCTTAACAAGCGATTTCACCAACCAGACGTAGATTGCGTGTGTGCTGTGCGGCAAAAATTGAGACACATATCACATACTAAAGTACACGAAAAGAACGAAGTCTATTACTGACTACAGTAAGGACTAAGATGCTCAATGGAGCGCACCTTCTTCTTCTTATAAAAGAAGTAAAGGTGAACTAAACAGGAAAGCTGTTGGTAAGTTATCCTTATGGTTGTAGTTTTTTTTCCTTTTTTTTTTTCTTCAATGTGATGTAAAGAAGACAATAAAAGGACAAACACATTGTAAAGCTATGAAGGAGAATAGGAACATCCAGAATGGTCTTCACAAAGTAGATCTATCTTGCAAATAGTTCAATTCAGAGCTCCTAAGTGTCCAATAAGTGAGATAAGTTCTATGCCTGAGAGAATATGAAAAGTTGAGCTCCATATTACAAAGAAAAATGTAAGTTAACATCTATATAAGTAGTGGGATACATGGTTGGAACTAGAGGCAAAATAACAGCCAGATTTGCACAGTTCTCTAAGCTGTTCAGATTGGAAAAATTTATGGATATAGCAGCCTTGGAGACCATAAAGGGTTAAATTGCTATTCTAAGGAACAATTCGTATAATAGTTATGAGTGACATGCAGAACAGCTGACTTTTCTCATCTAGAGCACATGAACACCCTGTTTAAGGACCCTGTATGAAGCTAAACATTTTCTTTCTCACAACATTTTGGTGACAATCACAACACTGAAAAATCACTGGTGATTGTACGTGTCCGCCTTTTCAACACTAATAAAAAACTATTTAACCCATATTAATGAAAATCCGTCATACATGTTTGAAGAACAATATTCATTCTCTTTATCCAAGACCAAAATTTTGCCCTATTATCAGCAGACTTGATTCAATTAAATACTACCAATATACTATCAAATAAGCTATAAATGAAAATATGAGAATTGTCAATCTTAAGGTAAGCAAGACCTGCCTATCTCGCCCATGTTAAATCTTCAAATTTTTGCTGCACTTTACTCAAAATCTGTTTGGGTTAGCCACTTGAAAGTTTCAAGGATTACTAGTTAGAAAATTACCTATAATAATAAGAAGGATTATTGGCAGAAACCAAATACTTTCGCCAGTATGAATTTTTTCTTAAGGTACAATTTTTTAAACTAAAATAATGTCAAAAAATCTTTATATTTCATTTTGTATTTAATTTAAAGGCATATCCCTTCCTATTACTGTTAATTAGGATGATGTTGATGCACCAACAAAATTTAATGGACCTATCTTCATTAGTTTTCTTATAAATGGTACCAAAGTAGTGAAAAAGGTTAAACTTATAAAAATGAGGTTGAAGTTTCTCATTATAATTTGTTAGCTCTGACAATTCTTATAAAATTCCTGCCCCATAACTTGCATCATTTGTGTCCTCCTTAGTCCTCTTAAGGTTTCTCTTCAGTCTTCTGGCCCTTTTACTCATTTTTCCACCATGAGGTCTGCTTTCTTTATTCGGATGTCATCCAACTACTTTAGGATGTTCAGTGTGTTGTACCCTTGGAGGATGTTCAACATCCGCAGCACCTTAGCCCTACCAATATTCCCATCGTTGAAGGATATAACAGCATCACATAGACCAAACTCCAGTGTAGCATTACCAACAAACACTGTTTTCGAAACTCTGGACCACAGAACATGATTGAATGCTTCATTAGCGTTCTGTTATTTTCCATGGAGGCACATTTTAAAAGATCTGGGTGTGCCAAATCCCAGTATACTGGCTTCATAGCTTCAGCTACAGCATAAGGTAACCCGTGGTGCTTATCATTTTGCTCTTTCCTGTTATATTTGTACCATGGATCATCTCCCTTAGGTAAACAGTTTTTGTTTTGATGAACTTGAGGGCGATTCAATGTATATTTCAGGTCCAGAAACGGCGAGCATATGGAGATGTCATTGTTAACCTCTACTACATTGGAACTAGGCCTATCTCTACTTTCACATAAACTAATATTATTTACACCGGGAAGTTAACGTATGTGTCGATTTCCCGTATACTTCCTCTATCCGAAAGATTTCAAACGACCCATTTTTCAAAACGTCAATGCAAAATCACAAGGATTATAATACTACAACGATGTTTAGTAACCACTCGTAACATAAATAAGCAATACTGAAAATTGTCGTGGTTACCAACACAAAGCCTATGCTCAACAGAGCAGACCAGAAGTTAGTTCAGAAATCTATGCGTAATAGTTCAGAAGTTATACGCACAAACATAAATCTCTGTAAAAGTGGGCGTTGTATTTCACGGTGTACCATAGTAATTTATATGTTATAAAATGGTCAATTTTCATAATTTTTGACTTTTTTAACAAATTCTTGTTCCCTATGTTGTAAACAAATAAAAACACTCAAAAAGAATTTTTTTGTTTTTTGGCCCCAAGAAGGGTCTTTCTTACCTTAAATAAAATCTTTGGAATATATTTTTCTCCTTAAAATATTCTAAATACTCTATATACGTATAATGCCTTTAAAAAAGCCATGTGTACATCGAAAACTACATTACAGCTTCTTCTGTACTCATTGTCTGTAGAACTACCTCCCAACAACTTTCTAGCCAGGTTGTGATTAAGCTTTCCATGACATGTTGTGGCTGCTTTTTTACGAATCACAACTCAAATACCTACAGCCGACCTTGACTCATGAATCAATGTGATCTTGCTTTTCTTTCTCACAGAACATGCGAGACAGCTTTGTTAACTGTGTGCCTTTTTGTATACTTGTCAAATAAATCATAATGGTTAAAATAATACATTTTGTTGACAGTCGAGGAATCCTGACTTTCTAGAGCCAGCAAGAAGCTGTATTCTTTGCGTGTTTGGAGAGTGAGGGAATAATATTTTGCCCTCATGTTTATAATTCACAAGGGTTGGATGTTTCCACCTAATCAATACTATGTACATTCACAAATATAATATGTATTTGTTCCTTCTTGTGCATGACACAAAATTTTGCTATATTTTAATTTTAATAAAATGTTTTAGGAAGTGTTCTTGACTTCTATGTTCTGAAACCTCATCACTCCAATAGGTGATTCCTGGACCCCATTCCCACCCTTTGTTTAATTATTTTTAGTATGTGTTTAATTGTACCCCTTCTGGTATTTAACATTTATTGTGTATCAAGTAAGTAGGTAATGTCTATATATATAAAATCTCTATTCTGTCTGTCATTCGTAGTAATATTGAGAAAATGAGAATGTTTCAACAGCTGAAATAGATACCAGTTAGAAAAATACAATGAACCTCTCACGACCTCTACTTTTTTACTTTTTGAGAGAAAAATATGTTTCTATCAGCGAAGTTATAATCTCACAATCGTCGTGATGAGGTAGGTACACAGGTATATCCATCGGCGTGAGTTCGAACTATGTACATCTTGACTTCTGTTGCTTTACACAGATACATACATTGAGAAAACTGGAATGTTTGAGAGAAAACTGGTACCAGATATGTGTTACAAGAACAATGCAATGATGACTATCATACTTGAACTGTTTAGCAAAATATACTAGTTTTCAGTGAAATGAATGAATAATTTTCTTCCATTCTGAAGTATGAAAACACATTACCTCTATTAATAAGAATTAGAAGGTATAGGTTGTCTGGTAGCCATGGTCGTTAAAGCATCAGGTCTATAATTTTGTCTCACACCATGCTTAACTGGTTCAAGTCCCATTCTTCAAAAATATTTTTACCATCAGAATGTTGGCTGGCAGGGTAGTGGAGGTAGTAGTATATAATTTCTAATCATTAGAATGCCTGGCAAAAGACTGGATTAAATTTCAAACCTCTACACAGTGCCCATATGGAGAGAGGACATATGACACTGTTGATGGTGATCCATCCGTTGGCTGGAAACTTAAAACCTTGAGCAGACCGCTTGGTGATATTTGACAGGAGTAGGCTACATGCCAACACCAAGCTTCACCCTCTCCCTTCCTACTATCATATCCCGGCATTCATTTCTATTTTCGATCATCAAAGACTGTATGAATTTCATTTGTTAAATAATTATTTTTAACAAGTCAGACTATCCAGTGTACTAAAGTTCCACAAGGAAGACGAAAAGGGTAAACAGAGGCAAAAGTGGCAAAGATGAAATATGCAGTTGGTACAAACAATTGAAGCTAAAATGATGCATTTGGAGAAAGATGCATTAAGTAAAGTTAAGTCACAAGAAAGACAGAGAAATGACTCTAAATTCACAGGCCTCTACATCTAACGTAAGAATGTCAGAAGACACGGAGTAAATGAGACAGGCTGAGTTAAACATATGGGACGAGGCAACCATGGCTCACCTTATGCTCTTTCAGCAGTAAGCCAGCTACTTATAATGAACAACAAATCACCTTTCACTAGAAAAGTGATCATGCTTGGTGCAAGCTTCAGACAGTGCCCGACAGTGATTCCTCACTGCTGCAGAACAGGTGTTACCCGGTCAAGTTTATGGCCCAGAATTAAGTATTAACTTTACAGAATGGCTTATAAAACTCAAAAACAGGGAACTAAGCCAAATGGCACTATTGAGATTCAGCAAAACAGTATTTCAAAAAATATTGTACGAGATTCCCTTGGTTCTTAGCATCCAAGTCAGAGTACAATGTTTTCCAAACTAGCATTTCTTTTTTGCCCAATAAATCAACAAGTTAATATCATCAACCAATAGTTTGATAGGTGACCAAATAACGTACATTAGCAATGACTCCATAGTGTGCAACAATGTTAATGAAGTTAATAAAGCTAGTTTGGGCAATGGGACGAGATTGAATCTATGGAAGCTAGATGAAAATTTCGTTCATTCAGAAATTCAGACTGACTCAGCTTCAGGAAGAAAGGGTTTTATTCCAAAAATATATTTAGCACCTGTGAATCCGGTTATACCATTCGTTCTTAAATGGAGACAATTTCCTCTAAATTTAGCCTTCTCTGTCACCAGAATAAGCCTTGAAGATGGAATAAATCTCTCCACTCCAGTGTTTAGAGCAGTTGCATGTAGGTTTCTCAAGAGTACACAGATCCGTAAACATCAAAGTACAACTCCGAGTTACAGCTCCATTCAATATGGTTTGTAAGAAAATGCTATAATACCTGTTTGGATTCCATTTGAATGCCGTATAAAACCTGGAAAGTTAGATTAATAGTCCATTTCGAATTTCCAATTACTTTATAGATAGTAATTTTAAATGTCAAAGGCAGGCTTACATACTAGTGTAGAATAAGGAGGAAGCCAAATAAACATACAAGGGCTGGGCTTTCAAAACTAAACGAGGCCTCGGATGGAAATATTGTAATCGCCAGAATAATGACTCTAGTTCCCTCATTGGTAATGATATTAATGACGGTTCAATACCCAATGCTCCATCACAACCAAAGAGGAGAACACACAAAACTCGATATGAGACTGAAATCAAAATTGCCACGCTAAACATTCTGACACTAACTGGCAAAAAAGAGGAATGTGTAGACTTAATGAAAACAAGGAACATAAACATACTGGGACTCAGTGAAACCAAGTGGAAGGGAAAAGGATCAAAGGAACTCGGAGAGGGATACCATCTATTTTGGTCAGGTGGAGATCAAGCAAAAAATCGAGTTGGTGTTGTTATGGATCATAAAATGAAAGATCATGTAGTAGAAGTAAAATATGTTTCTGATCAGATTCTTCACATAATGCTGAAATTGGATTCTTCCCAGAACATCAACTTCATTCAGTGCTATGCACCACAGACTGGTTGTGAAGATGAAGAAAAAGAACATTTTGAAGAAGACATAGAGGAAAGAATAAGAGGAGATGGAACAATTATCATAGGGGATATGAATGCTCAAGTAGGAACTGTGAGAGATGGATATGAAAGTATTCTAGGAGCACATGGATGGGGTCCACGAAACCCAGAAGGAACTAGACTACTTGACCTCTGGCTGAGGAACAACCTTATAATAGGGAACTCATGGTATCAAAAAAAAAACCATAAGGTCACAAGATATGGATGGGATGGAAAAAGTGAATCTCTTATAGATTACTTTTTGATCGAGAAACAACTACAAAATAGACTGTTAGATGTGAAAGTGATTCCTAGTGTCTCCTTGGAAAGTGATCATAGACTCCTCATTGGATACTTAAAGTTTAAGAAGTTAAAAGAAGTAAGAACCACACAGGTAAAGAAACTCAAGATCTGGAAGCTGAAGGACAATGATAGAATAATAGAGTTCCAAGAAAACATCAAAACAGTGATACCAAAGACAGATGAAAGAACAGTTGAGGAGGAATGGAAGGATCTGAAAGAAAATCTAGTAATGATAACTGAGAAGGTTTGTGGACGAACCAGTGGCACAAGAAGATGGAAGGAAATTCCATGGTGGAATGACAGAACAAGAACTGCTGTCCTGAACAAGAACATGTTCAGAAAATATTTCAAGAACCGGACTGATCATAATAAGGAACTATACAGGGTTGCTAAAAAACAAGCAAACGAAGTTGTTACAGAAGAACGAGAGAAGTGGTTGAACAAGTGGAGTGATGAATTGAAAGAGGATGTGAATGGTAATAAGAAAATGTTATATGGGATGATGAAAAATAGAAAAAGAGATAAAGAACACTCCAAATACCTAAGAGATGATAATGAAAATCTGATCACAGAAGATGAGAAGATCAAAGAGACTTGGAGGACTTACTTTGATGAATTACTAAATGTGAATTGCATGCAGCCTACACAAAAAGACATTACCAGTACTACCTCCTGCAAGTCTGCCTCTGACAACAGGTTAGAATTAACATGGAATGATGTAGAATATGCCTGGAAATACATCAAAACTGGAAAATCAGCAGGGGCTGATGAAATTAATGGAGAAATGATCAAGGCAATGGGCATTTCTGGAAAACATTGGATCTACAGACTCTTTCGTAAGATCTGGAAAGAAGGGGACATACCACTCGATTGGAAAACAGGCATCATAATTCCAATCTTCAAGAAAGGAGACAGAAAGAAATGTTCCAACTATAGAAGCATCACCTTAACATCTCAAGTTGGTAAACTTTATGAAAGAATTATGGAGCGTAAAATCAGACCCCTTATTGAAGAGAACCTCTTTGAAGAACAGTATGGATTCAGGAAGGGGAGATCAACAGCTGATTTAATCTTTACAGTCCGTCAGTTAATGGAAAAATACTATGAACACAACCGAGATTTGTGGTTAGCCTTTCTGGATATCAAGAAATCATTTGATGCAGTGAATAGAGAGGTGTGGGAATCACCGAAAAAAATTGGAATACAGGGTGACATGATACACCGGATCAAGAATTTGTATGAAGATACCCAAAGTAAAGTCAAAACACCTGTAGGAATTGATATAAATTCTGGGTTAAGACAGGGTGGTGTTCTGTCTCCTCTTCTTTTCATCACTGTGATGAACGAGATTCAGAGAAAAGTTCACCAAACCATTGGAGGTAAGAAAATGAAAGTTATATTGTTCGCGGATGATATATGCTTGTGGGGAGACTCTAAAGAAGATCTTCAAGGACAAATAAACTCCTGGGCAGAATCTGCTAAAGAATATGGACTCATCTTCAGCCAAGAGAACAGTGAGGTTATGGTCATGAAGAGATACGGGTAACTAATGGGACACATTGAAATGGAGGGGAAACAGCTACAGATGAACCATCAATTCAAATATCTTGGAAGTGTTATCTCTGATACTGGTTCTATAGATAAGGAACCCGTAGAATTCAGGCAGGTAGTAACTTTTACAAAATAGTTAAATACCAACAAAATGTAAGAGAGTCATATATGAAACTTATTACGTACCAATCCTGACCTATGGTTGCGAAACATGGACCATGAGAAACAAAGATGTTAGTAGAATCCAGGCAGCAGAAATGAAATTTGTCCGTAGCATGATCAGCAAAACACGGAGGGACAGAGTCCGTAATGAGGAAATCCGCAAGCAGGCTCAAGTTGTAAGACTGCAGGACAAAATAACAGTGCCGTGACTGAGATGGTTATGGACATATGTGATGCATGGGTGATAACAGATTACCAAAAAAAAAATGTACGATCTAAAACTTGAGGACAAAAGACCAAGAGGGCGACCAAGACTCAGGTACAAGGAGATGGTGAAGATTGACATTCAACAGAGAGGACATACTTTGGAAAGCATTGAAGAAGGAGAGAAGTTCAGGGACCGCAACTGGTGGAGAAGCCTCGTTTGCCGACCCATCGCTTAAGATGGAACGACGTGGGATATGTATGTATGTATGTATGTATGTATGTATGTATGTATGTATGTATTGAGACAACAAGATGATTATTTTACCAAAAGATTTGTACATTCTTACTTATTTTTCTACATAGTCACCATGAAGTTTGAGGCATTTGTCATAACGAGAGACCAGCTTTCCTATACCCTCTGCAAAGAAGTCTGCCACCAGTGAGCCAAGGTAGGTCCTTACAGAGTCTTCAAGCTCTTCGTTGGTAGCGAAGCTTTGTCCACCTAACCACGTCTTCATTTCTCAAAAGAGGTGATAGTCACTGGGTGCTAGGTTACGACTGTAAGGTCAAAGACTTCCCACTTGAACTATTGGAGAAGTCACATTGGTACTATGCGGCTGTGCATTGTCATGGATCAGAACCACACCAGATGAGAGCATGCCTCTTCGTTTGTTTTGTATCGCTCTCCAGAGGCGATCTAGGGTCTCGCAGTAGACTTCCTCATCTGGCATAGATTGGCGGCAGACTTCTTTGCAGAGGGTATGTGAACGCTGGTCTCTCGTTATGACAAATGCCTCAACCTTCATGGTACTATGTAGAAAAATAAGTAAGAATGTACAAATCTTTTGGTAATAAAATCATCTTGTTATCTGAACACATCTATTATTTATGGCCTATCGCAACCTTTAAAAAAAAAAAAAAAAAAAACCCTCATATGACTGACCTAACAACGTGTTCATCTTTCCATGCTTCCTATCCTACTTTGTTTAATCCTACTGTATATACATAATAAGATGTGCTTCTTACAATGATGAGCACAGCAGGAGTGTACTCATGGCTGCCAATGCTGCGAGCTTCAATGATGAGTTCTACTCCATACCAGAAGGCCAAAGAGTAGCTGCAGTAGACAATAAACCAGAAAATTCCTCCTCCTAGTCCAGAGAAAAGTCCTCGCTTGATTCCCATCTGTTCTGAAGGAATCAGGTTCTCAGAGTACCTACACATACAGAATTTGTCTTGAGTATTCATCATTTAATGTGCAAAGTAGGTAACTATACTTCTCAGCAATACCTAAAACATTAGATCCAATGTTAATGTTAGATATTGAGCCTTGTGCTTCCAAATTTTCTAAACATAATATATCTTCTTACATCAGCAAGAACCTCTCCTTTTAGTCGTTATATTTGGAGAGAACCTTGAAATACTATGTTGATAATAATAATAATAATAATAATAATAATAATAATAATAATAATAATAATAATAATAATAAGGTTGACTGCACAGTTCATGTTACATAGCTGTGAGTTTGCATTCAGGGGATACTGGAAACTGAATGGCAGCTGCTGTTGAAAGAGAAATTTAATAGAGGAAGTAATAAGGACATGAGAAATATTTGTAATGAAGTATGTATAGTGTGAAATATTTAGATTGGCATGTGCAGCATTAGTTAACCCTGAAGATGGGTTCCTGTTTTCATACCAGGCAAATGCTGGGACTGTACCTTCATTAAAGCTATGGATGCTACTTTCCCACTCCTAGCCCTCTTCCATCCTTGTGTCACCGAAATCTTTCTATGAGTCAGTACGACATTAAAACACTAACAGAAGTTGCTCTCTCTATTAGATAATGTGAACTACTTATAAAAAATTTGTATTAGCATGAGCCACCTTCCAGTAAACAGATAAGATTATCCTTAATAATTATTAGCTATACTATTCACTTGTATCGAATATTTACAGTTATTTTTGGCATCGAACATGTTATGCAGTGCATCGTGGCACAGCTGCCTGTTGTGCCTGCTAGCTCTGTACTTGGGAGATAGGTGGGTTTGAATCCCGTCAGCCATTTTCAAAAAGGTTTTTCCATGGTTTCCAATTTCAGCTCCAGGCAAATGTTGGGATGGTACCCTTTTCAAGGCCATGGCCACTTCCTTCCTATTCCTAGCCTGCACAGTTACACCTATACCCACAGACAACATCCTTGCACAATGGCATATACATCTCATGCTCATGGGGTGCAATGGGAGAAGCAGCTACGGAACTGGCAAGCCAAACATTTCTTCAGACTACCCGACACTAAAAAAGTTGAACACTAAAAAGTTATTTTTGGCATCTATTATTCTCACTTCATACCCAACCTCATAGAGAAACAGGACAAAGGTTGGACATACATGCTAATAAATTTGTATTTGTCATAATTCATTTTCTACTCCAGTATCCACCAATTTTCTTTTTATATTCTGAATCTGCTTAGTGGTTATTATTTGCAACTTTTCACTAACTGTATCTCCAATCCTGTCCAATTTACTCATCCTAGAAATGTTCTACCTTTATGCATCTGTAAAGAGATTTCACTTTCTCTATCCTAAGCCTAGTGCAGATCAGATTG